>NC_138343.1:117312027-119712027 GCF_046562875.1 Panthera onca
TTCAAATGTTCCATTGTTGATGTTGAATACAGCAGGACTATTATCACTTATCATCTGAGTTTCTGTTAACACAGTATGAGCTTGTTTTCAAATAAACAGTGGGGGGGAAAAAAAACAACTATGCTCTCCCTCTGGTCCTGTCAAGTATGACGTTGCGTTTATAGGTTCTCCTGCCAAGGAGCATTCAGATGACCTAATGTAGAGAGATCCCTCTTGAAAGAGCTGATTGTCATCCTCCCAGTGATCTGGTTGTCATCTTTCATAAATACAGTAGCCAAGCTGGCTTTTTATAGCATTCAAATCATATGCACTAAGTGGTCATCTAGGCCACACAACCCTTTCTTCCAAAGGACTGAAGCCTAATCTTATCTTGACAATCCACACCTGCACACCTCAGTGTGATTGGGTAGGTCAAAGAATCACCTAACCCATCACCAAAATACAGTGTACAAACAATAAATATATATTCAGTGTGCTTTTCATTAAGTATTTTATGATCTTTTTGTAGAAATAAATTATAGATTTTTAATACAGTGACCTTCTTAGAAGACTTAGAGAGACAGAGGGAGAGAGAGCATGCAAGCAGGGGAAGGACAGAGAGAGACAGAGAAAAGCTTAAGCAGGCTTAAGCAGGCTGATGAAGGGCTTGATTTCATGACCCTGAGATCATGACCTCAGTTGAAGAGTCAGATGCTTAACCAACTGAGCCACCCAGGTGCCCCATGACCTTCTTAGAATTTGAATGTTAATGCCTTTTGAGTTAAGCACTGCTGTCCCAGGAAAGCATCATGATGTATAACAGGAAGTGTCTATAGTAAATCCTGTAGAAACTTGCATGTTTCTTCTGGAGCACATATCTTTGATCATTTTAACTTTTCATTCCTTTATTCATTCAGCAAATATGTAACGAGTGCCTCCATGCACTTAGCACCGTGTTGAGTCCAGGGGACAGAGCAGTCAACCTAACCTGCAAGATTGCTGTCTTCACCAGATGTATGCCCATGGCCAATACCCAAAGTAACACACAAACATTTTATTTAGGAACTGAGATGGATGCTGTGGCAGATGGGAACACGGCATTCTGAAAAGTAAACCCGGGGCAGGGTGATGCCTAATTTAGTTTGAAGAGTCAGAAAAATAACATTACACTGAGATCTAAAGGATGAGTAGGTGTTTGTGTTTTTTCTTGTTTGTTTGTTTGTTTTCCAGAGAAAAAGTGGAAGAAGAGCATTCTAGGCAGAGAGAACATAAGAACATACTATGTGAAGGTCCTGGAGCTGTTTTAAACCTTAATTTTTCCCTGACACATGAAGACATCTGAGACATTATGGTTTCATCTGTGCAAATGTGAGACATTATCTATAAACGAGTTAGTGAATAAATTTTGCAGGTGTTAAAAAATGGATTCTTTGGCATGCAAATAAACCCAGCCTCTTCAATCATATGTATGAAAGGAGGGAATTTTCTGGAGATGCTAGTTCTTTCAAGGATGATAAGAGCACTATATCAATATTTTTTTCATCCACTGGAAACTGGCACGATTCTTTTTTTCATTCAAGATTACTTTGGCAAACAGCATGAAATGCCCTGAGTCATAGATCTCCTCTGGGATAGAATGTGGGAGATCCTTTTTTTTTTTTTTTGGTAATTTTAGTCTTATTGAGGTATAATTGACAAATAAATTATAAGATATTTAAAGTGTGCATTGTGGTGATTTGGTATACATGTACATTGTGAAAGATTCCCTCCCCCCTCTAGCTAATTAATATACCCATCACTCAAATATTTATCTTTTTGTGTGTGTGAGAACATTTAAGTTCTATTCTCTTAGCAAATCTCAATTATACAATACAGTTATCAACTGTAGTTACCATGTTTTATAATAGATCCTTAGACCTTATCATCAAAAAGATAAGAGGTAACAAGTGTTGGTGGGGATGTGGAGAAAAAGGAACCTTGGCACACTGTTGGTGGGAACGTAAATTGGTACAGCCACTGTGGAAAACAGTATGGGGGATCCTCAAAAAATTAAACACAGAATTACCATATGATCCAGCAATCTCACTACTGGCTATATATCCAAAGGAAATGAAAACAAAATATCAAAGAAATATCCCATGTTCATTGAAATATTATTCACAATAGCCAAGATATGGAAACAGTCCAAGTGTCCATCAATTGATGAATGGATAAAGAAGATGTGGTGTATATATACAACCAAATACTATTCAGTCATGAGAAAGTAGGAAATCTTGCCATTTATGGCAACATGGATGGAACTTCAGAGTGTTATACTAAGTAAAACAAGCCAGACAGAGAAAGACAGATACAGCATGGAATCATTTACTTGTGGGAAGTTATTTTTTAAAAAGTCAAACACAAAGAAATGGGGGCTGGGCCATGGGGGAATAGGAGAGGTAGGTAAGAGGGGATCAAATTTTAGCTATAACATGGGAAATCCTTAAAGATGCCTTAGAACTGTGAACAGTCAAAACTGAGAGAATGTTTCCCAGCTGTCCCCCACACCCGCCAGCTGTATTTTCATTGCTAATTTGATCTAAAAGCACCATTCTATTTTCCATAATACCTGATGGCTCACCCTCAGAGAGCCATAAAATCTTCTTCTCAGGAAAGATGCACCGAATAGACATTCTCTGGCAAAAGTCTGAATATTTTGAGATCTGACTCCGAGACCCAGCAATGTAACATGGTATCCCAGTGCTAGGGTGACAAGTTGTCTCAGTTTGCCCAGGACCCTTCCGGTTTTAGCACTGGAAGTCCTATGTCCTGGGAAACCTCTCAGTCCTGGACAATCACCATTCTGTAACAGGGCTGCCACCCTATGCCGTCCCTTGCTGTCCTGGGCTTAGAAAGGGCCCATGCATGGCTCAGTGTTTTGCTGTCACTGTCTTGAAATTCTTAATAATGTTGGGAAGGGCTCTACTACATTTTCATTTTTTACTGGACCCCACAAATTATGTGGCCAGTCCTATTTAGCCCTAACATTTATTGAGCTTTTCCCATGTGCCAGGCACTGAATTAATGGCCTTGCATTATTTCATCTAATACTTATAACAACCCAATGTTGCAGATGAAGAAAGTGTGGTTTGAGAAGGTTGAGCAGTTTGACAAGGTAGTTGACATGGCAGGGACAGAAATTCAACTTGACTATCTGACCCCAAGCCCCCAGAGCCTTCCTTCTGTGGGGCTGATACTTAAATAGCCCCCTGAGTCTGGGAAAGGGACCATTCTATTATAACCCATGAAATGATTTTGTTGATTTCAAATGATCAGGTATTGGTGACCTTGTAAGTTCAACCTAATGGACAATCCTGTTAAAATCACCACTACATTATCCATGAACAAAGTATCCTCATTGCTCCCTTTGCCTTTGGACAATTTTTCTTTGATCTGGCAGCTAACACTGTTTTTATTGTTTTATCCCTTCCTTTAGATTTCCCCTGAAATGAAGGTGGTGGATATGTATGGTGTTGGAGGTTGGGAGTTAACAATGTGATCAGAGAAAATAGGCAAACAGACAAAAGTTAGGAAATAACTTAGGAGGAATAGTTCCGCATTCCCACCACCAGCTAAGCAGGTGATATGGTCTCCTATGTCTTCTCCCTGAGTTTTCTAGTGTGTTTTGTTCATTCTGGTCCCTGATAACAATTTGGAAACTGTTCACTAGATCTCAGACCCAAGCAATCACCAGGTCTATGTGTGTTAGTGTCAGAACCAACCATCAAGCTTTCAAGACCTCTCGAGAACTTCCAGAGATGGTCCACAGAATACCACAAACAATCCTCTCTCCCAAAATTTCTCAACTTGTCTGATCATAAGAATCATACAGGATCTCAGACTGTGAGTCCCATGACCTTCCTGGAGATTTGGGTACATAAGTTATACAGTATGGCCAGAACACAGAGAGACCAAGGAACCCTGGTGCCATGCTAGGGCAAAGATGAGAAACACTCTGAAGCCTTTTTCTGTGTTTTATAATTGTCAACTGCATTACTCTAATGAAAATAAGAAACTCTTCCCCATCATTATGTTGAAATAGCTAAAAAAAAAAAAAAATTACCAAAATAGACACAATAGTCTTCACAGAAAGTAACTAAAGACACATGTGGACTATGGGGGGAGGGGGGGTCTGTTAATTAAAAGGAAGTTTTCAGGAGAAGAGATTTATAGAAAGCTGGCATTCATAGGCTATAAAAACCCTTGTACTATGTGACACCTTGGGAAGTAAAGTGCCCAAGCATGTGCACACACACAGCCCTACCCCTATCCCATGATTTGGGCCATTATACTACCTATGACCCAAATCCTGTAGGGCTCCTATTGTGATAGTGTACATAGGTTGGTAACTTTTCAACAAGGAAATTTTAGCTGAGATTTTTTGCCAAAATTGAAAGTTGGAATTAACCTTTCCACCTCTTTGTGATTCCTTCCTGAATAATACAAAACTCTGTTTCATACATCAGTGTTAGCTGGTAATGCTAAATGTTCATTATATCCAAAGGCCATGAAGTCTCTGAATATATGACCAGAATCAGTGCTGCTAGGTTTTTGCTTCTCTGCACTCCTGGGTTTTGGGGACTTTTTTTTTTTTTTTTGGATACAACCATATATTACTCTAACGTGTGGCTGTGAAATAGCTTCCTTGTCCTGCCTATGGGAGCTGATTATGCTCTCAGTTCTGTACTAAGGACGCTCTGGATGACACAGTCTGTGCCTCTAACGAAAGGAGAGAAGAGAACCAAGGCCAGGAGCTGTTCACAGAGCCTCCTGATAGAGCTCTTCACGGAGGCAGCCATTCCTTTTGTCAGTTCACATTAACAAACCTTCCAATCGGAAGTCTGCTGGCTTGTCTGCATCAAGAAGAGATTGGTAAAGGTTAAAAGTAATTAATAGAAAATGTCTGCTAAAACAAGGCATTTTAATTGGCTCATTGAGCTTGGGAGATAACCGGAAGTAGGTCTCTTTCCGTTATAGACAAATGAGTATAACGGAACAAAGATGGTGATGCCAATATGGTTCTAGGCTTCAGCTTTCAGGGTGAAGCAACCAATGCTTCAGATGAAGCATTCCAAAAGGGCAGTCAGCCTTAAGACTCTGTAATCCACCCACTCCTCCACTTGTTATTTTCTGTGTCTTCTATTAGGTCAGAGACCTACTGTGGTTTAGCTGGTGATAGGATTAACCAGACTGCAGAAGTTTGGAGCTAGGACCCCACTAGTCAAGCAAAGGATAGGCATAGCCCATGAGAACAATACCTGGAGTGTGTTATTCAAAGGACAGACAACAGGAACATGAGTTTATAAGTAGGTCCCAAACCAGAAGGTCCATCGACAGGAAATGCTTAGGAAATAAGGGAGGTATAACACATGGGCAGAGTATGTAATTTATGGGTTCTTAAATAAGAGGTAATTGATGAAGGTGTTGGAAGGCAGGTGGTTGGCATCGGAATCCAGGCATGAGGAATCCAGCATTCATTGGCAGGAAATCCATATAAACACAATCACTAGGCAACAAGGTTGGAATTCTATCTCAAAGTAGCAAGGCAAAAGAGCAGTTACTAGGAAACCAAGGTGTCTAAGTCAGAGAGGGATTAGCTTTCTCTATGAAACAGCAGACATTATGTACTCTACTCTCATTTCTATGTGGTACGGTCAAGGAAGATATTTAAACCAAAATCCTTGACATGACAAGAAAAAATTCAAACCATTAAAGGCCTCCACATACAAAAAATTCAATTGAGAAAACAAAACTCAATTTGTTAGCTTTCTGTGGTTAGCTAATTAGATGAGTCAAATATTTAATTGGCATACATTGTAAACTTTCCAAGGGGTTAAGAAAGGCAATCCTTTATTCCTGAGCAGAAAGCTATTCATTATGAAAATGGCCTCTAATTGGCTGTCATACCTTATCCGCTAACATGCAGAGCCCAACACCACGCAAGTTTAATCTGAGGTCTAAGTAATCAGTCCTTCTGATCGTCAAAGCAAGATCCTCAGAGATTTCTTCCAGTAATCTAAGAAGAAATATGAACATCCTATAGCACATAATTGGACATTTTAAAAGCTCCTTTTGGATTTTTTTTTTCACATGTGTTGATCAGCTGAAATTCATTTGCAGACTATAAATACAAAATTAAGAGCAAAAATCAATAGTGGAATACAGGGAAAGAAGTTCAGTGTAAATTTATAGTAGAGGTACTGACAATATATGTACCTTAGAAGGACATAAAACCCAATTTTTACTTTGCATTTGATAACAACTAATAAATTGTTTTCTACAAAAATTCCCAAGCCTAACTTTGGTCAATGATTTTAAATTCATTCATATTTTTTAAATTGCTAAATATCTCAGCTCTGTGATATATATATAAAATACAAGAGAGAGATGAGAACTATTAGTTACATTATACTTTGGGTTTCCTTCTTGATGTCACTTCCTACAAGTGGCTCTCAAACTGTGTTCCTTGGACCAGAAACATCACCATCACCTGGGAACGTATGAGAAATACAGATTTGTGGCTACAGAACCAGAAACTCTACGGGTGGACGTTTCAACAAGCACTCCAGGTGAGTCTTATGAATGTTTTAGCATGAGAACTACCACTCTACACCCTGTGAAAACTTCCAAGTCCACATCTATTCCCAAATGCCAGATGAGCAGGAACTTACAGACCGCACAAACTAAATTCGTGAAAAATCAAGGTTGTTATCTCCTTGGCAAAATCGGTTCCTCCTCTTGTATTTTTACCTTAGCTAATCAGATCTGCTTTACTACCCAGTTTGTTATCATTTGCTTTATAACAAATCCCCCAACCTTAGCAGCTTAAACCAGGGAGACAGAAACTGTCTCATACAGTTTCTGAGGGTCAGGTTTCTGAAAATAGCTTAGCTGAGTTGTTCGGGCTCGGGATCTATCATGGGGTTATGCCCAAAATGTCATAGTGATACAAAGAATTCCTTGGGTTGGAAAACTGGCTTCCAAGCTCACTCACGTTGGCTCTTTTTTTGAGAGAGAGAGAGAGTGTGTATGTAAGAGAGAGCATGGGAGTAGGGGAGGGGCAGAAAGAGAGGGAGAGAGAGAGAATCCCAAGCAGGCTCCATACTGGCAGACCCTGATGCAGGGCTCAAACTCACAAACCATGAGATTATCACCTGGGCCGAAACCAAGAGTCAGATGCTTAACCCACTGAGTCACCCAGGTGCCCAGCTCTTGGCTATTGTGAAAAGGCCCCAGTTCTTCACCATGTGTGCCTATCCATAAGACTGCTCATTAGAAGGCAGATGCTTCCCCCGCAGCAAAAAGAGAGAGCAACCAAGACAAAGCCACAGTGACTTTATAACCTAGCATTGGAAGGCACACCATCACTTCTGCCATATTCTGTTGGCCAAAGAGACCAACCCTGGTATAATGTGAGAGGGGATGAGACAGCATGGGCATGCCAGGAGGTGTGGATCATTGGGAGTCATCTTGGATACTGCCTGCCATGCCCAGACAAGGATATTTTCAACTCTCTTACTCTCATTGCTATATACAGCTCATAGCCAAAACTCATCAATTATACGTTCAAAAATGCCCACCTGTCCTCTTCTTTATAGTCCTACTACCACTCCCCTCTTCACCCTTCTCCTGCCGTCTTGTCCCCAGTCTCTAGCCTCTAGACATTCCTTCTCACAGCCAAGTGACAGTCCTAAAACGCAAGTCAGATCTGCTAGAAACCTTCACAACTTCTCTGTGGTCTATGGAATAAAGTACAAAGTCCTTAACATGACATTTTAAGTCCCCCATTTTCTAACTACAATTCATCCCCCTAGGCCCATTTCCCACTCTAATCCTTCCTCACCCTTCTCTCCCACCCCCACCCCCCACCAATGATTGAATAGCTCCCCTAAATTTCTGTCCCTAACAGAGCTCCCTTGCTGTTATTCTTTTCACCTAGAATATCTTCCTGCCACTCTGAGACCCAGACCAGATGCTATCTCTCCTGATACCCTAGTCAGAATGGATTGCTCTCTTCCATATTTTATTATACCTGCTATACAGAATTAGCTGCGGTTGTGGTTAGTTGCTTAAGAGTCTCTATCTCATAAATAGCTTTTAGTCTGCCCAAGGTTAGGGGTTTTATTGTAGTCATTTTTGTAATTATCAATAAACTATAACACAATGTCAAAATATGCTGAATTATAACATATAATTTCAACAGGCCCTTGCATATTGGAGATAATTTATTCTATTCTTGATAATACAAAGGGAAAATGTTAAATATGAGTTTGAAACAATCATGACTATTTCTCTGAAGAGTAATCCATTCTATAAGCTTCCCATTGGAATACTGCCTATCACATCCAGGCTATATAGTCCTTTTAAAAGCTTTTCCTAATGACAGATGAGACAGTGTCCTTCTATACAACTTGGAACCTAGAGATATGTATGGAGATAACAGTGGTGAGTGGCTTATAAACATACCAAATAGGATGATGGAAGCCCCTACAAGGCTTGTCAAGGAAAGTGCCTGATCAGATTTTCATTTTGTAGGTAAACTCTGGGAGCATCAGTTGCAGACTGGCTGGCTGACTGGAGGGTACAGGACACTGGGAGACCAGTCATGAGGAAGATACAAGAGCGAAGCCACCTGGTGATGGTGGCAGAGTTGTCCATGGTGACGGCAGAAGAGATGGAGAGAAGAGAGTTGCTTAAGCGGTGAACTAGCCAGATTTGTTTGCTTTCTTGCTTAATTGGGAGAGGAAAGAAGAAAGTCTAGAATGAAATCCAGGTAAAGGTTTCATACTTATAAATCTGGTTCATAGAGCAGCACTCAGTGGGAAAAACAACTGAGGACACTAACTTTACCCAACATGATACCAGCATCATTGTCATAGACAGAGGACAACTCATTCTGGGGGAGGCCACAGGAACTGTCAGGAAATTACACTGACCTTTTTCACAAATGAATGGGCTCAAAATTAGATTCTTATACCAACTGACTAAAGGGAAAGCTATTAAACTGTCAGGCAAGAGTCTCCATGGTTTTTATGAATTACCATGATTGATCTTTCTAAGGGAAGGATCTGAGCAAGAGTCATTTCCATGGCTTCTCAGGAGTTCTTGAAGGATCACACAATGAAGCATTAGAGCAAGAAAAATGATTCATTATAATAACACCAGAGATTTGACTGGACATTTAAACATAAAGCATGCATCCTTGATATCTTTTTATCAAGTATATGATGTGGTTTTACTAAATCAACTTGATTTTGCTAAATCAATTGTATTATGAATGTTCTTTTCATGCAAGCTGAGGGGTTATAGAGATATAGAGCATAGCTAAATATAAAACAAAATCTTTCTAACTCAACATGGTCAACTGACACCAGTTATGACAGCCTCACACAATAACATGGTTTATGTATTCAGTAAGGAAATGGAGTCCTTATATCACATATTACGTTTGAGAACTAGTTGGAAATGACTATAAAATAGAATATGTCTCCCACAGCTTTTTAAAACACTTGTATTTGAAAACCTTTAGATGAAGCAAATATCTTTTAGCCCATGGTAACAAGTATTCCTAGTTCCTTTATCTCCATCTCACTTCTCTTATTTATATTACTGCCTGGCTTCTGAGTTGGGAATTCTGAAAGAGCACAACCGGGAATACTGAAATGGATGTCCTTGAGAGTAGCTAATATAGATCATGGAGCCAATTTGAAAGGAGCCAGAAATATACAGAACAGTCACGCTACAGTTTAGGGGTATCTCCTTGCCTAGGACAAGCATTATCTGCCGGAAGCTGTGCTGATCCCCTGGCCCTGTTCCCTTCAAGAGCTCTTCAGATACAGTCTGAAATCCCCAAGAAGGTTTACAAGAGCTTATGTGGTCTAGTTCCTGTGCAACCCTCCAGCCCCTCATTCTACCACTCAGTCACCCTCTGGTTTTTTTACCTCCAGCCACACAGAGCCTCGCAGGTCAAGAAGCAATGGGAGCTATGACTTCCCATCCAGTTCCCCCTTCAGGCCCAAGACACTTATTTTCCCCAGCTGCCAGGACTGTTGACTGCTGATGTCCACAGTTGAATCCCTCTCTGGAAATTGCCCCCAGGTGGCTCACCCATGGGCCCAGCCCCCACCCTGGGGACAGAGGATTTTCCATGAGGGGGTCCAGACAACTCACAGGGGCCATCCCAGCTCCAGGGCCCCCTCACTTCCAAAGGTGTTATGGCTAAGAACACACCCAGTAAATCTCTCAGAGTGTTTCCAGGGAACCCAACTTAAGACACAAGGCCTCATCATGTCTGCTCTGAAGCCTCTGTCACTGCTCTTGCCTCTGTCTGGAACATTCTCCAGCCATCCTCTCCTCCCTCTTCCCCTGAGGATGTCGCCTACCCCTCTTCATTAGCTCTGCAATCACTCTCCCAGTGATATCTTCCCTGAAAGCCCATCTACTTTAGGTCCAGTCCTACTCATTTAGATGATGTCTAGTTGCAATTATTCAGGCATTAGTTTGCATGTTTGATCCCTGTGTGTCTCACCTATTAGTAAACCGCATGAGAGCAGGGTTCCTGCCTGTTCTTGCTTACATTGGGATTCCAGCATTGAGTACTGAATCTGACTCAGATTTGGATATCAATGAATATATATTTAATTAATAATTTGGTAAATGAATATACTCTGCCATCCAAGTTTTTCTGAATCACCTTATGATTAAAAAGAGCCCCCTCTCTGGTGACTCCTTACTACAAGGTTAAAGGGGAGCCAAATGATAAACTGTGATCATTCTTTATACCAAGATTACTTTGGAGATTGTATTTTTTATTACATCAAAAGCTAATCTTAGAAGGTTGAGGATGAAAACAAGAGGGAAATGTATACCTCCTCCACACTATATTTCATGGTATGAATTTCAAATGGTTAATGGACAATAATAAGACAATAGTTCAGGATTTAGATCAGTATCAGCAGCTCATCATGGCCTTTTAATGAAGTTATAGTGAAATCTTGGGAAAACGATTTCTAAAGTGAGGAGGACAAAAGCTCTCTTTATTTCTATTTTCAGAGGCTTTTGTTCTAGAAATTATTTTTAGTGTTGGTAAATTATGCTAATTGAGACAACTAAGCTGAAAAGTAGTATATTTGGATCCAGCAGAACATGTTTTACTAGTGATTTATGATTTTCTGAGCAGATTTAAAATTAGATTTATGGGGTTTTTTCAAAGATTTTTCTGATTATTCAGTCAAAAGTCACCCTGGAGGTCAAGCTGCCCAGAGAGAAAGGAGAAATCTCCCTCCAACCAGCACTCACTGAGCACATTCACTGAGCAAGGCACTCAAGGCCAGGGTCATGGACATCAGAAAACACAGTCTCTGTCCTGAGGGATTCTGGAATCTGGTTACTGACTCCAAGAAAGAGAAAGACAGACTGACAGCCAGAAGCCAACCTGGCACCACCAGTTAGGCCTTGGAGTTGCTAGATCCTGGCCTGACACTCAGAGCCAGGCTGCACTGTTCTCCTGTTGAACACGAACATTTCCCACAACATCATACCCATCAATGACACTTTGTGATTCTGATGGATCATGACACAGTGAAGATCATTTCCAAATGATGTCTGAACACTGAGAAAAACACAAACATCATGCAAACATTGTCACAAAAATCACTAAACTCTCCTTTTCCGGGCTGGTAAGAGCACTGCTTCTTTATCAATTACAGCTCAAGCCTGGCTTCATGTCTCCTGTGACTTAGGTAAGATTTATTAAAAATAATAACATTAAGTCCATTCTAACACCCTCATACTGATTCACTCCACAATTCTTCATGGTGTGTGTCTGCCCTCATTGCAATGAGTCAATAAACCCCACTTTGTTTAACCAAAGATGTGTTTCTGATGGTCTTTGACTGGGGGCTATTGAAAACTCCCAAAAGATGTACAACTAAAATTTAGAGAGCTATAGAGAAATAACCAAATAGCCTGTATTAAATATTTGACATTGAACTACATACATTTATTTCCTCACCTTCACTCTTAAAGCCAGACCAATAATTTCATAGTGGAACAAGCATTCGGGGTACAACAAACATGAATAAACTTCTCTCTAGCCAATGGATCTACATCTCTAAGAAGGAAAATGATAAATGACAGAGAGTCAGGAAATATAGCGAATTAAGGCTTTGAGGGAAACAGTAGAACTATAGGTTTTTAAGCAACAATTTTCAAGATGAATAATAAAAGTCCTGGTGAAGCAAGGTGGCCATGAGAAGCAGGATCATGTGGCTAGTGAGGTACAGGGTAAGCCTGAGGATTAGGGCAGAAGCCCAGGGAAAGAAATAACTGCACAGGTGGTATGCATTTGCAAAGCCCTGGGCATCATCCTGCTTTACTGCATGTGTGCATGTGCCTTTACATAAAAAGCCTATCTCTTCCCTATTGGGGGATGTGTCATTCACTTGTGTAAATTTCATCTGATTTAGTTTAATGGTACATGGACTTTTCTGGTCTACATATCTATCTTTCTTTCTTTCTTTCTTTCTTTCTTTCTTTCTTTCTTTCTTTCTTAATATGAAATTTATTGTCAAATTGGTTTCCATACAGCACCCAGTGCTCATCCCAACAGGTGCCCTCCTCAATCCCCATCACCCACCCTCCCCTCCCACCCCCCATCAACCCTCAGTTTGTTCTCAGTTTTTAAGAGTCTCTTATGTTTCGGCTCCCTCCCTCTCTAACCTTTTTTTTTTTTCCTTCCCCTCCCGCATAGTCTTCAGTTAAGCTTCTCAGGATCCACATAAGAGTGAAAACATATGGTATCTGTTTTTCTCTGTATGACTTATTTCACTTAGCATAACACTCTCCAGTTCCATCCACGTTGCCACAAAAGGCCATATTTCATTCTTTCTCATTGCCACATAGTATTCTACATATCTTTAAAAGCACCACCATCCAACTCTAAGACTTAAGTCTTAATTTTTCTCCAGAAAATTCCAAAATTATCTATGTAAAATATTCTTATGAGAAGTATTTTTAAGGAAGTAGGCAATTTGATTTATGGAATCGTTGCAGAAAGTGAAAACATGCCGTATATCTTTTTTTATGATGGCACATTCCATCTGAGAATATCAGAGCATCCCAGTAAAGGCTTTCCATTGTTGTAGGCAGAGAAACTCATAAGCCAAGAAGGGCCAATCAAACAGATACAGTGAAAATTATGCTTTGCCAACTTGTAGCCCCAAATGGTAGTCCCTTGTTTTTTATTTTATTTTTCATAAAGACTAAGTAAATATCAAATAAAAACATGTATTAAGAGGTGATCTATTTTGGAGGTTAAGAGTACAGATTGAATGAAGAAAACTTGGGTTTGAAACCTGGCTCTACTGTTTCTCTCTAAGTGGTCTTAGGTAAATTATTTGACCTCTCAAGGCCTACTTCCTCATCAGTAAAATGGAAGCAATAAAAGTATCTGTAGAATAAAGTTCTCATTGGATTAAATGCCATGATGCCTGTGAGATGATCAGCTCAGTGCCCGGCACCTAGTAGGTACTATGATTACTATTGCAGTGGTGTTTTGTTAGTGACCACTATCTGACCAAATGCAGAAATCCTCATGCTAAAACCAAAGAATTTGAAGCCTCAAACTGTATGAGGTTTTGTGGAGAAAAATACACTTAAAATACACTTAAATATATTTTAACATTAGGTTTTGAACTCTGATGGAAGACTTTAATTAAGTCCACCCCTATTCAGCCAACACTTACGATGTACTTGTTCAGTTTTGTGCATAGTATCTGAGCAGGTGAAGAGGTAAAGAAGAGAAAGCCACATAAGATGTGACTTAGACACTGGTATGTTCAAAATCAACAATTAAATATGACTGTGATAAGTGTTAATGTCTAATAATGTTATCCCAGTAAAAGGATAGTTCATTTTTGGATACAGTAATCTGGAAAGTCCTAGGGAGGTGGTGATTTTAAAACAAGACTGGGATTTCCTTAGGCAAAGACTGGAACTATAGGTATAGAAGAGCAATCTAGGTAGACAGATTAATATAATCTCATCCTCAATAGAGGATGTTGAGAAGTTTGGGTATAGAATGGTAGATGTGCTGCCTTAAGATCTTGTCTTAGCAGGGCTGCCACAACAAAATACCATAAACTGGGTGGCTTAAACAACGGGAATTTATTTCTCACCGTCTGGAGGCTGAGAAGTCCAAGATTAAGGTGGCAGCCAATTCAGTTCTCCAATGGGGACCCTATTCCCAGTTTACAGATAGCCATCTTCTTGCTGTCCTCATATGGAGGGGGAGGAAGGGAGCAGGGGGAGGACTTTAGTGTCTCTCTCTCTTCTTATAAGGACGCTAGTCCTACCATGGGGCCCTACCATCACAACCTTGTCTAAATCTTCTTGCCAAAGTCCCCACCCCCAGATACCATCCACATTAGGAGTTAGGACTTCAGTATATGTATCGGGGGGGGGGGGGGGGCGCAAACAGTATGTCACAGATCTTAACCTGCACTCAAAGGAAAAGCATTACCGTTTTCTGAAAAGGCAAATACTATTATTAGACAGATGTTTAGAGGGGGTAAAGCTGCTATGAATAGGTGAGACAAATTGGAAGGAGATAAGGACACTAGTTAAAATATTGCTGCAATGCTTCAATTTAGAGGTACCATATTTCATGAAGCCCACAGCAACATCAATGATGCTAGACACATCATTTTTATGTGCCTCTAAGGAAAAAACCAAACCAAACCACCATTGAACTATGACACAATGTTTTCTTATGTCAAATTTTAATTTATACTTATTGGAAGAATTGCTTTAGAGGTTTTTAGGCACCAATTTTTATTATATGTCATTCTTCATATATATATAAAGAAAATAGGAGCAAAACACATTAGCTAATGTATTTCTACAGCTGTTTCACATTCACAGCCTATTTCTTCTAAATCATTTTTGGATTCAGGTATTATGATGTGTGTTATTTGGAGTTTATCCACATATGTACAGATACAGTGATAATTTTTTAAGTATTCACATTTCATATTCAATTTAGTCACTTTTTTTCAACTTAACATACCATGGACATCTTTCCAGATAATTCACTCTAGTTCAATACCATAATTTTAATTTATTAAACAGCTACATCGAGCATCCAAGCCTTGTGCTAGGTATTAGGGAAGCACCGATGAGCAAAAGGAGGTAGAATGTAACTCTCATGGAGCATGATCAATTTAAACAATTCCCTAATGAACAGACCTTTTGCTGATTTCTGTATTTTGCTTTCTTTTCTTTTTTTCTCATCACAACCAATAGTGCAATCCTTGCTATAGTATCTCTTTATAATTCTTTAGGTAGGGTACCTAGAAGTGAAATGTTTGAGTCAAGTGACTTACACATATTGTCATGGTGAGTGTGTCCTTCAGAACCTGGCAGCGATTTCATTTCCATCAACAATCCGGCATGTGCCAGGTTTTCGCAACTCTGCCACCCTGGGTTTGATCATTCTTTTTCTTCTTGGTTAATTAAAGAGGTAAACACTGGCATTTTACTGTTGTTTTAAATTGCATGTCTTGATTACTGGTGAGGTTGAATATATTTAATGTTCATTAGCCACATATATATGTTTACATATATATTCATATATAATGTATAGATTATTGATAAATACATACGACCATACATTTTATGCTTATTAGATGCACACACACACAGGTTTTTATCCTTTGCCCATTTTGCTTTTGGTGCACTGGACTCAAATGATATTTAAGTAATCGTTCCCCACTTTGAGTTCCAGTATTAGTATTGTAGAAACAAACAGAAATTCAAAAACATAATCTCTACTTCATATCAGCATAGTTTTCTATAATAAAGTTGGATTTCTTAACTCGTGTAAAAATGTCTATGTGATATTATACTCTGATTAGAACACTATTAGTTTTAACTATTTGAATGTATTTTAATAAATGAAGACATCGTATGCAAAGAGTAAAACAGGATGTGCAGTTTCCATAGAAACGGAGGCTAATATCACTAAAAAGGAATAAGCCATGCTGGAACTGTTCCCCTCAGGGACCCTCATTTGCAGCCAGTTCCTTGAATAAGTCGGATATGTGAATTATACCACCTGAAGCTAGTGAACACTAGTAATGCTTAATAAAGACTTCATTACACAGCTGATCATCATGAGGGAAAGGTTGATGTAAATTACATTGCCTGCTAACAAATTCAGATTTTTATTTTAAATTGAAATATAAAAGTAAAACCCATTTCATCTTGATTTCCTGGGGAGAGTTGTTCATTTCCATGCTGAAATTGAAATAAGAACAATAATGTGGGTGTATGATTTCTTCTTCAACTTTGAAATTTTTAGTTATAAGGCAAACTTTCTCCATTAAATCAATTTTCCCATTGGCCAAGACTATCTCAATGGACAAGATTTCTTAAGAAAATAGCCTTGAACAAAATAACTCTAATATCCAGAAGTGCCAACACCCTCTAATAAGAGTATGAAATAGTTATATGACTCAGACTGTCAGAGTTTATAATTACCATTCGGAAACCGAAAATCACCAAAGCGAAAGAGGATCCCCTTAGGTCTAAATCACCTGGAGAATGATGTGTCGTGTACATTACCTAGCGCTACAAGTAAAGTCTGTGTTGCAGTTTTTAATCCAAAATTCCCTTCTAAGGCTGTTTTCCATATACGCTAATAGGTCTCATTTGTCCGTGAAACATCTCCACGTAGGGCTGGCAGTGACTCTCAACATATATGTTCTGCTTTCATAAGGCAGAAAGAGAATTTATGATAATAGAAAGGACTTTGCAAATGGTCACTTATAAATACATTATTTTTTTACCAGTTAAAACACTCAACATAACTAGTCAGTGTTGAAATGGATGAATATGGGGATAAATCAGAGTGTTTGGTCTGGGAAGGACTTTAGTTGGGCTATAGCAGAAGGATTGGCTTGGAAGACAGGAAGGCAAGGACAAACTCAAGAAAGGAGATGAGCCTGAACAGGGTAACATGGGGGAGCACTGTAGGGATGCTCACAGACTGGTAGACAGGATGAAGACACTGGGCTGATTCATGCCAAAGGCTCTTGAGAATAGATTATGACAGATAAGGCTGGAGAGGCAAGATAGGACCAGGCCAAAGAAGATTTTGAATTCCAGAGTAAGAATTTGAGAATTAAGTCTGAAGGCAATACATTCAGTAGGGAAGCTATTATAAATTCTTGTGCAGGCAGCTTAGCCTAATAGAGAAGCAAACTTGGTCTTCCTAGGTGTCTTTCAAAGTCAACCAAGGGAGAGTAACAAAGACTCTTATGACAGTTCCTATTTAATGGCATTCAGCATACCAGGAGTTGTCTATATATTGTCTCATCTCATTTTAACAATAACTAGCAGGATAAATACTGTTTCTACATCTTGTGAAGAAGTCTCAGGAAGATTAAGAAAATGTCCAACATCATAGTATGAATAAAGAGCATACCAAGACTCCATCCTTTGTGTCTCCAAAGCCCATGTTCCTTCTATTATCTTATTCTGGTTAATTTTTTTTTAATTTTTTTAAAAAAATGTGTTTTACTTATTTTGAGAGAGAGAGAGAGCATGAGCAGGGGAGTCAGGAGGGAGAGAATCCCAAGCAGGCTCTGCACTGATAGCCCCAGAAGTGGGGATTGATCTCACCAACTGTGAGATCATGACCTGAGCTGAAACCAAGATTAGGACACTTAACTGACTGAGCCACCCAGGTACCACTTTGTTGTTGTTGTTGTTGTTGTTGTTGTTGTTGTTGTTTTTAAGTGAATAGTAAATGTGAGAAACAACAGAAATTATGAGAAACATGCAAAATCATAAAAGTAATAACCTCATCACTTAACAAGAATCTAAATACCATGGACAGAAGCCATCATGGAAACAATAAGAAAGCAATATTTCATAGGAAAGGGTTATTGAAATTATGGAAGTATTATGAGAGCATTGGATAGAAATGTTAGTTGCAAACAACAAAGTCCATCCTTACTAACTGAAGCAGAACATAACTTTATTAAATGATACTAAGTCTTTCACAGAAATCCCAGGTGGGCTAGAAGGCCACCCAAGGATGGATACCCAACCACATACTTGCACGATCAAGCACACCACGGCCCCCTCAACTATGCACAGACAACACTGTAGGACTGGCTGCCAGATTAACCACCACCTTCATCACCACACTAACCAGGTGTGTTTCCTTGTGCAGGAATGTCTTTTCACACTGATGACTTCCAAACCCAAGCCTAGATGGGTGTGGTCCGATTTGTGGAATGTAGGTCACATGGCTGTTCTAAGCTGTAAGAAAATCTATGTTTGGGGCTTTTATATGGCTTTTCCTCCCCATATTCTTTTTTTTTTTTTTTTTTTTGAGAAGGTAGGGGGAGAAAGAGAGCAAGCATGAGTGGGGGAGGGGCAGAGAGAGAGAGAGAGGAAGAGAGAGAGAGAGAAAGAGAATCCCAAGCAGGATCTACACCTGGCACAGAGCCTGTTGCGGAGCTCAGTCTCATGATCCTGAGATCATGACCTGAGGTGAAATCTAGAGTCAGACACTCAACCACCTGAGACACTCAGCCATCCCATCCCCATATTCTTTACTAGGTAAAGTTCCCAAAATATAGGTTCTTGAGGCAGTCACAAATAACAAATTTTCACTCCTATTAGGCAAGGAAGTTTTGGAAAGTTAAGAATCCAGCGGTATGTGTCTAGCACTCTCCAGGGGAGAGGTATGCTGTGCTGACTAACGTGGGTATTTAGTTCTGCTTGACAGGCTCAATATTTTATTATAGAAAGAAAAGGGTGACTCACCATATTTAATGAAAATGTCCATGAAGGTTATCCAGCTCCCTTGAGTTTGATTCATATCCAGCTGGAAATCTTTTGTGGCTATTAACTATCCCAGGAAAATATATCTACCTAAAAGAAAATGGGTTTGCTGACTACCGAGAAGAATATTCTGGTCTTTTCCATAGTTGCACTTTATTGTGTGCTGATAAGTTCATTCATTCAACAATGTCCAGTCATTGCACTAGGCACTGCATATGCAGTGACAATGAAATCCCATCCTCGCCCTTGAGGAGCTCACAACGTGGTGAAGTAAACAAACATGTGAATAAATAGTTATGGAATGATGTGATAAATGTGTAAAAAATTATAGGAGCACGGGGAGGGCTGACTTCCGCCTCTCCGATGGGGAGAAAACCATCAGGGACACAGCCTGAATGAAGGCTTTACAATTAAGAGTCAGCTAGATGGAGAGGTGGGAGAAGACATGCACGCTGGGGAAAGGCACAGAGAGAAGGAACGTCAATTGATTCCATCACTCTTGGTGGGGGAGAGGCATGAGGGAACAGAACATGTCACACAGCAACGGGCTGAAGGGACAGAAGGAATCGACCAAACATGGATGGGTTTGCCATGTTAAGAAGTTTAGAATTTACTCTTGGTGCTTTGCCTTTTTAATGGATCTCCCTGGAGACTATGTAGAGGATGGATTCGGCTTCTGAAATGTCTCCATTTTGAGTCTAAAAAGGTGGCTTACCACCTTAACACTGTGCATTTAAGTCTTTGCTTATATGTTGGCAGATTGCTTGATTAATCTGTGTGACTTGTAATGGGTCCTGGTATCTGCATCTTCTTTATAATTGCTGGCATTCCAGTTTGGTCTCTTTGACAGTGTAAGCATGGAAAAGGCAAGAACCCTCCTGGCAATGCCGCTAATAATAAAAGATATCAAAAATGGGTATTTGAACAAGGTTTCTTGGAGAAGAACAAAAAGTCTTCTGGGTGGGACCTCCTGTGAGCCACCCTTGAGCTGCTATTTGACTTCAGAAAACAGTAGCATAAACAACAATCAAGCACTGGCGTGTGTGTGTGTGTGTGTGTGTGTGTGTGTGTGTGTGTGTGTGTAAAATGGGAGAGTGATAGGGCAGAAATAAATAAGATGTAAACCCATGCATCCTTAAGAGAGAGACAGAGACAGAGAGAAACACACAGAGAAAATAGGGAATCTTAAAAAAAAAAAAAGAACTGTGTCCTATATTTGCATATTTTAAACACCATATATAGATGCAGCTTACTGTCATGAGACACATCACCTGCCAGCTGCACTCAACAGGGGATGAGCTCCCGTTACAAGACAGCTGATATTTTATATGCTCTTCTCTAGTGCACCAAATGCAAAGAAAGTTCTTCCTGCAGGTCTATATTTCCATGTTAAAACTTTGTAGTTTTGAAAAGACCAAGAGACAGAGAAGAAAGGGAAGCTATGATAGCAGAAACATTAAATAAAGGACAGATCTATTGTGCAACAATGATAAGAAAAATGATTTCCATAGTCTATAAGGTCAAGACAGTAGCTCCTCAGACATGAAATAATTCCCACTTGAGTGGCCCACAAATAGTTGATTTAAACTAAGGGACAAATCTTCCAAATCAAAGAATGCATTCAGTGCTGAGTCCATGGTTTCT
Organism: Panthera onca; assembly: GCF_046562875.1. Lineage (NCBI taxonomy): Eukaryota > Metazoa > Chordata > Mammalia > Carnivora > Felidae > Panthera > Panthera onca. Next base: position 117,332,545 of record NC_138343.1, read on the forward strand.
GGGAGCTGACAGAGAGAAGGGGAAAGGGAACTGAGAGGCAAGCAGGCACAAGAATGCTACCCGTGGTCACAGAGGGCCCGGCTCACAGAATTTCCGATTCTGATGCTCCAGGTTCCGTGCGCCAGGTTCTCACTGGAATGCAATCACACATAACTATTCACAAAGGTTACTGTTGGGGAAAGGAATACGGCTGATAGGGGCTTGAATAAAGGGGACACTTTTTAGATTCTATGCTCATTCAACACATATTAAAAGGCTGTTTGTGTTCCAGGCACTGGATTAAATCTATATTATGGAAATTATTCAAATTTGCATAGTCATTAAAACAAAAACACTTGCCATAATAAAGTGGGGAAAAATATTATTAAAAGATGATCAAGTTTCTAAACGAAACTAAATTCGAAGTTCCGTATAACAGTGTTAAGACTGACTTTAGATCTCTTGGGGTGCTTGGGTGGCTCAGTCAGTTTTGAGCATTCGACTCTTGATTTTGGCTCTGGTCATGATCCCAGGGTCATGGGGTCAAGCCCTATATCAGGCTCCATGCTGAGCGTGGACCCTGCTTGAGAGTCTCTCTCCCTCTGCCCCTCTCCCTTGTTCACACACTCTCTCTCTTCTCTTAAAAAAAAAAAAAAAAAGATGGATTTTAAATCTCTTAAGCAGATTTTTTATTCCTGCAAAATACAACATCTAAATTGTTGGCACTTAGTTTATAGTTGCTATATTAGAACTAAACTTTTCTCTCTCTTTCCCTCCCCTCTGAAAGCATGGCTTTTAAGTTCATGTACAGCACTGGACCTTAGCTGTATCGTCTACGAAAGAGGCTAATAACACTGGAGGGCTGTTGTCTGGATGAAATGAGACAAGTCATAAAAATCATATGGCAGATCTGGAACACACTGGGGAGTCGGTAAATGGTGGGTGCTACCAGTTTATAGCAACCAAGTGTCTGCTCTGGAGGAGAGCCCCTCATTTCAACTACGTAGGTGGGTAACATTTCATTCAGCTATTTTGAAAGAATACTTTAAAGTTTTAGGAGGAAGATACTACTGACGGATTCAGAAAGAGAAATGTAGAAAGAATTTTATATTGGAAAACATCTAAATAATTCAGATGCTCAGGACGCCTGAAACTCTGTTTTTCTCTTTATATTACTGGGTCTCCATCAAGGCCTACCTGTCAGCTTAGAACAACCTTCCAAGAGAAAGATACATCAAATTTACCTTTCCTATCTATAACAGATTAGAGTTAAATGCTACCTATATTTACAAGGTTTATTTTAGCATCGGCATCAATTCTGTTCTATGCAATGGCACTGCATTTTTAAAAAATGTTTATTTATTTTTGAGAGAGAGAGAGAGAGAGAGACAGAGACAGAGTGTGAGTGGGGGTGGGGGGAGGGTGCTGCAGAGAGAGAGGGAGACACAGAATCTGAAGCAGGATCCTGGCTCCCAGCTGTCAGCACAGAGCTGGATGCGGGACTCCAACTCACAAACCGTGAGATCATGACCTGAGTTGAAGTCAGACGCTTAACCCATTGAGCCACTCAGGCACCCAATGGCACCACATTTTTTAAAAAAATACTTTGGTCACAGATGTTTGCAGAGGTTTCCTTGTTATTATTTCAAGATGAAGCATCCTGAAAAGAAAACCTGCATTGGGCATCAGATGCTCAAAGTAAATTTGAATCATTATTATCATTATACTTTTTAGAAAGGTTATAAAAAGAAAGCGTTATAAATTGTTCTTGATATGATCAAATCAGCTTTAAAGTAACACGAAGCAGCCAGAATTTTCTTTTATATTTATGCCAGAGTAAGAAATTGGTGTGAGATTGAAATTTGTTTTCAAAATCTGAGTCATTAGAGAACATGTTTGTAAAAAAGAAGAAATTCTAATGGAATGACTCACTTCACTAAAATGACTGGATCAGGGCACCTGGGTGGCTCAGTCGGTTGAGTGTGGGATTCTTGATTTCAACTCAGGTCATGATCTCATGGTTCATGGGATCGAGCCCCAGGTCATACTCTGCACTGAACAGCACAAGAGCCTGCTTGGGATTCTCTCCTTCCCTCTCTCTGCCCCTCCCCTGCTTGCATGAGGTCTCTGTCTCTCTCAAAATACATTTAAAAAACTTAAAAAATAAATAAATAAAATGGCTGAATCAAGTTTAATTTTTTTTTTTTTTTTTTTATGTTAAATGTAGACCACATGCCCAGCACCGTGCTAGGGTTGCTACAATGCAAAGGAAGCGCAACATGGATTCCCTGCCCTCCAAAAGATCGCAGTCTACTCAGGGAAACAAGTTATGTTGATATGAAATAAAGAATTATAGAATTTAAAATTAAGTACCAAAATGTGTGAGGCATGTGGTTAACCTTCCAGAGAGCCAGGAAAGGGACAAGATCAGAATCATAGTTACTGTAAGCTACAGATATTTACATCAAGTAATTGTATTTTTATATTAAGATAGGACTACTTTAAAATAAAATCATTAAAACCACCTATGGATGAGTTATGATCAGTTTCTCTGGCAAACAATTTGAGAATCATTTTCTGAACTTTTTTTTTTTAAGTTTAATTATTTATTTAGAAAGAGAGAAAGCATGTGCACATGAGCGGAGAGGAGCAGAGAGAGGGGAGGGGGGGTGGGGGGAAATCCCAAGCAGGCTCTGTGGTGTCAGCCCTTGGGCCCCAAGGCCAGTCCCCCAAACTGTGAGATCATGACCTGGGCCAAGACCTGAGCCCAAACCAAGAGTCGTGGTTTAACCAACCGACCCACCCAGGCACCCCCATTTTCTGAACTTCTGCGAGTGTATAGAGTTACCCTATTTCTTTAAGATGCTTAAGCTCCGCCTCCTCAGATGGTATGGCTTGAACATCCTTCATTTGTTTAAATATTTATGCCAGAGATACATAATGCTTAATTTCCTTATATGTGGTTTGAGATGATTCTATTTATTATAAAGCAATATTGTTAATAGTTTATCAGCTTTTTAACAAGACAGAATCAGATAAAAACCTATTTTCAGGTTCTGTTTCTCAGTTCATGCAAAGACTATGCCTTCTTGTACTAAACTGTAATTATTGTGTTGTATAAAGACCATATGCTTTTAAATTTTGACAAACAACTTGTGTTTCAATCTTTCTAACCTACCTGACCTTGAGCAAATTACTTAACTTCTCTGATCTTCCATTTATCTATAAAATGAGATTAATTACTCCAACCATTCTAGGCTTTTCTGAGTGTTAGCCAGAAGAAACAAAACACCTAATAGAAAGTTGGAAACACACAATAAGGAAGAGTAAACATAATGGTCACCTGCTAGGATGTAATTTTTATATCATTAATATGCACATTACTACAATCTTCATCAGCCAAGCTGTGCACAGATTTTGTCTTGAACAAGTATGATACCATGCAAAGAATTCTCAAATCCAAACTCCCTAGGATCTATAAGATTGTTATTGTTTGTTCTTTTTATTCCTAATATTTTGATAGTAAGACTTAACCCAAGCTGATGCATGTTATGATAAGTCTTATTTATCCCATTTAGCAGGAATGTTCACACGCTTTAGTATAGAAATAGGAAAGTGTTTGATAATGGGGCACTGCGCTAGAACCAGCTGATGGGGGAATATAACACAGGAAATATGCACCATAGTGTTTTTCTAAAAATTTCCAGTATCTTAAACACATCTGCTCCAAGAATTTTAGATAAAAGAGTGTGGCATTCTATTACTTTCTATTAACTTTTTCTTATTTATTACAGTTTAGCTGGTTTTTCTTCATTACATATTTGTGTTTATCTTCAGTACAATTTTATGATTAATAGATACTCTGTGCTCGGTACCAACTATGGACTGGGAGCCCTTCAACATACCTAAATATGTATCTCTTTACCCAGAGCAGGGGTGGGGTTTTACCCATGGGACTATGATTTAAGAAGGACTGTGGAAAGATCTCTGTAATGTGAATATGACAACATGGGATCTTAGCAAAACCTCTCTGATTTGGTAACTTGCTGGGTGATCTTGGTCAAGTTACCTAACTGCTTGAAGTTTCAACCTTCAGTTCTGTAAAATGTACATAATATCTGGCCTATGTATTTGACACTACCTCCAACAGGCTGAAAAATTAAACAAATTAAAATACATGGAAGTATTTTATAAAACATTATGTGGTTATTCAAGGTGAAGGAATAATAATACTATAAGCATGTTTTAAGCAGTTCCTTTTTGTGGGGGGTAAGCTAAGGAATCCCCGGGGCTTACACCAATGAGTTAAAGGGCATAAAGAAATACAGTCATAAAATGCTCATACCCGAGTTTGAGTAAATCAGATTGGCACCCCAAGAATATGGGGGTGCAAAGACACCCGAGAATAGGGAGGCACAAAGATGCCAGGAATAGGGAGGTGCAAAGGCACCCCAAAATAGAGAGGGGGTGCAGAGCCCCCAAAATAGAGAGGGAGAGGCAAAGGCCTGAAATAGAAACACACAAAGGTGCCCAACACGTAAGTATATGAAATGAACAAGATTAGATATTCAGGGTCGAAGTATTATGCAGAAAAGCTGCTTTCACAGGAGGATAGGGCCAGGTTAGGTAAACTGGTAAATTGGACTATGGACCACTGCCCTGCAGGCAAAGCAGCCCAGAGCAGAGATGGTTAACAAAAGAAAATGGGCCTTGTTAACCCTGAGGTTATTTCCCCTATCTGTCTCATCCCTTAGGCTAGCAAAGATAAACAGGCCTGGTGCTTCCTGTCTGCTGTTAACAACCATCTACCCATCTGCCTGGCGTATGGATTTTGTTTTATATTGACCCAAACCCCAAACACTGTATATCTTCAAAAACCCCTTTCCCCTCACATCCCCAAGTTAATGTTCCTAGTTTCTTTGTCTCTTTGTACACGCCCATTACGTTTGCAAGCTTTCTGATCCCAATAAAAACGGGGCAAGGACCCTTATTCGGGGCTCTTGTCTTTTCCCGGACATCAACCATCTCTCGCTTTAATCCTGCGTCCGTTCTTTTGCTGGCCAAAAGAGAACATTAGACTTAGAGTCTATGACACCTTTTGTTTCTAATACAGATTCCCTGAAAAATAATGTACAATTATTATTGTTGCTATAATATTATATGTTTAATCATAATATGTTTTAAAATCACATATTATCTGTACACTCATTCATTTGAAATTCTTACAAACATTAAAGGGTGTTGAATATCTATGGAGGGCCCAATACTTCACCAAGCAATGAAGTTACAAAGACAAATCAAGACAGATTTTGGTTCAAGGAGTTCATGGTTTATAAAAGGAAACACCTTGCCTTCTGGAATGGTGAAATAGGAAACTTGGTGAATTCATTCTCCTTCCACAACAACAAAAAATACTGGTGTGAAGACAGACATAGACATCAATTTTCAACATGATACAAAAAAAATCAAACTTTCAATATAATTGAAAGTCCAGAAAAGTACCTACACATTTATGGTGAATTGGTTTTAACACAGATATGAACACAATTCAATGTGGAAAGTAGAGTCTTTTCAAGAAATGGCACTTGGACAAGAAGGTAGACACGTGCAAAAGAATGAATTCAGATTCTTATCACACACCATTACAAAAATTAACTCAAAATTGATCATAGATTTCAACACATGAGTGAAAACTATCAGATTCCTAGGATGAAACATAGGAGTAAGTCTTTATGACCTTGGGGTAGGTAATGGTATCTTAGGTATAACACAAAAACACAAGTGGCAAAAGAAAAAAATAGACAAATGGAACTTCATCACAATTTAAACTTTTGTGCATCAAAGAACACCATCAACCGAATGGATAAAGAAGATGTGGTTATATATACAATGGAGTATTACTCGGCAATCAAAAAGAATGAAATCTTGCCATTTGCAACTACGTGGATGGAACTAGAGGGTATTATGCTAAGCAAAATTAGTCAGAGAAAGACAAGTATCATATGATTTCACTCATATGAGGACTTGAAGATACAAAACAGATGAACATAAGGGAAGGAAAGCAAAACTAATATAAAAACAGGGAGGGGGACAAAACATAAGAGACTCTTAAATATGGAGAACAAACAGAGGGTTACTGGAGGGGTTGTGGGGGGGGATGGGCTAAATGGCTAAGGGGCATCAAGGAATCTACTCCTGAAAACATTGTTGCACTATATGCTAATTAACTTGGATGTACATTTAAAAAATAAATTAAAAAAAAAAAAAGAACACCATCAACAAAGTGAAAAGACAACCCACGGAACAGGAAAAAGTATTTGCAAATCATATCTCTGACAAGGGACTTCTATCTAGAATATATAAAGAAATCTTAAAAGTCAACAATAAAACACAAGAACCCAGTTTTCAAAAAAGAGTAAAGGATTTGAACAGACATTTATTCTAACATTTATTTATTTATTTATTTATTTATTTATTTATTATTATTATTATTTTAAATATATGAAATTTATTGTCAAATTGGTTTCCATACAACACCCAGTGCTCATCCCAAAAGGTGCCCTCCTCAATATAACATTTATTTATTTTTAAGAGAAAGAGAAAGAGTGAGAGAGTGCATGCACATGAACAGGGGAGGGGCAGAGAGAAACTCATAATCAGAATTAGGACATAGAATCTGAAGCAGTCTCCAGGCTCTGAGCTGTCAGCACAGAGCCCTATGCGGGGCTTGAACCCATGAATGAGATCATGACCTGAGCCAAAATCAGATGTTCAACTGACTAAACCACCCAGTTGCCCCATGAACAGACATTTATTCTAAAAAGATACACAAATGGCCAATGAACACATGAAAAGATACTCAACATCATTAGTCATTGGGAAATGCAAATAAAAACCCTAATGAGATACCACTTCACACTCAGTAGGATGACTAAAATAAAAAACATAATAAGTATTGGCGAGGATATGGAGAAACTGGAACCTTTAAACATTGCTGGTAAGAATGCAAAGTGGTTTAATCCTGAAAATTCTTAACATATAGTTACCATATGACTCAGCAATTTCACTTCTAGGTATATATCTAAGACAAATGAAGCCATATGTCCAACCAAAAACCTGGACATGAATGTTCACAGCTGCATTATTCATAATAACCAAAAAGGGGAAAGGACCTAGATGACCATCAATTTATGAATGGAAAAACAAAATGCAGTATAATCTTTGCAATGGGTTATTATTTGGCAATTTAAATACTGAAGTACTGATACATGCTACAGCATGGATGAACCTTGAAAATATGCTAAGTGAAGAAAGCCACTCAAAAAACACACATTGTATGATTACATTTATGTGAAATGTCCAGCATAGGCAAATCCATACAGAAAGGAAGTGAATTACTGGTTGTCAGAGGCTGGGGTCGGATATTGGGGATTAAGAGTGACCACCAATGGGTTTGAAGTTTCTTTTGGGGGTAGTAAAAATATTCCACACTTAGATGTGGTGATGGCAGTAGGTAGAGTTGGGGATACCTGGGAAAAGAAAGACAAGACATAGCTTTTTTCCCCGACATAAGAAAAGTCAAGGTAGACCCTCGGTCATCTTGTGATCTATGCCTGACTGGCATTACTTGCCCAAAGTACATTTCTTGCAGAACTTCTGGGATATGTTGAAATAGCAGAAGAATAGACCTCTGTAGTTAATTATTTTAAGGGAATAAAAAAAAAAAAAAAAAAAAAGAACAAATGGCCACGATCAGGCCAGGAAATAACCTAATCATATCAGGGATAATAAGTCAGTGGTAAAACTCCCAGTGCTGATTGAAAACTAAATATTGACCTGAGAGTACATCTTGAGTTAACTTTGCAGGATCTAAACCCCTCTGAGCTTGTAGCTACCAAACCAATTAGAGCCAGAGGATTGATGATACAGACCCTTGCCAGCCCTCATGACATCAATCAACTAAGACCTGGACTCTGTCACCCTAAGTTGATTTTTGCCCCCATTCTGTGAATTCCCCATTGTGCACACCCCTTCATGAACATGTGTGCACCCTTAGCTTAAAACCTCCACAGACTGGTTGTTCAAGGAAACGCTGCTTTGGAAAATGTCTCAAGTGTTCTTCTTGTTGCAAGTAAAACCCTTCCTTTTCCTATTGTTTGGTTTGGTTGTGTCTTGGCTCAACACCCACCAAGAGGCAAACCAGTTTCAGGTAACAATGATGGTTGCATAAATCTGTGGATATACTAAAAAGCGCTGAATCGTACACTTTACATGGGTGAATTTTATGATATGTGAAATGTATTTCAGTAAAGCTATTAAATATATATGTGTATATATACACAATAAATATGGGAAGCTATTAAATATATATAAACTATATTTATAATATATGAAGCTATTAAATATATATATATACAATAAATAAAGTTGTAAACATAATTATTACAAAAGAGTATAATAATGCATATGGTAGGCATTGTGTTGCTTACCAAATATCTTTTATTCTGTCTTCCAAGTGCATGGTAGAATTGAACATCCTGAATCCTTTGTATTTGGGTGTGGCCGTGTGATTAGTTCTGGCCAATGAGTTGTGAACAGAATTGCAAAATGGCAGGAGTATTTAATTGTCAGTAGAAGACTCTCAAGGGCTTTCTTCCCTTTTGTCGTGATAACTAGCAATGTTCAAGATGGTAGTTGCTCATCAGGCCAGGCCCATATGGCCAAGTGAGAACATGTGGAGCCTCCAGCTTATCCATGATAACATGCAGCATGAGAAAGAAAGAAACCTTTGTTGTTTTAAACCACTAAGATTTTGATGTCATATGTTCCCACAGATTACTTTTCCTGATAGAAAAGTTGGTACTTAGAAGCAAGATTTTGCCATAATAAGAAACATAAGATAGGTCGCATTGGCTTAGCGGCCAGGGGGGCGAGAAGCAAGGAAACTGTTACTAGATATGCAGTAGTGAAACAATAAGCAAAATCATTGCCTAGGACAACTTGGAAGGCCTATAATGTACCCAATGCATTTGTATCACTGGGGGAAAAGGCTGTAAAACAGATAATGTGTTGGTTGCTCTTGGCTACATTTGACAAAGTATTACAAGAAAGAGAAGTGCTCAAAATAGAAGTGGTCCATTTAGATGCAGCAAAGAAAAAAGATAAATTCAACAAAGCCAGGCATTTGTAGGACTGGAATAGATAACTACTTCTCAACCTCAAGCTGTAAGAAAATAAAATTTGGAAATGCTTTGAACTACAAAGATCAGTTAAGACCCAACTTTATGTCAAGAGTGAAATCAAAGTTTAAAACCTATGAATTGACCATAGAAGCACTGGTTAAATTCTTTCAATTGTTCTAAATGGCTTAAGAAAAAGTCTCCCTTAGTGTGAGAGGTTCAAGTTACCTGTAGTTAGGGAGAGAGGTAGAGAAAGAATGAGAGAGGAGAAAGAGAGGTCTGAAAGCAAGAAAACAGGGGAGGGAGGGAGGGAACAAATCTATGATGTATATGTGTAGAAAAGAATCATGTGTTTACACAAGAATGATTGAAATCAAATTTTAAAAAATTATAATGTTTCTGAGAGAACATCTCTGCCAAAGAAATCACTAGTCTGTGACCATTTGAAACTTAACCTCCTGTCCGTAACCTTTACGGGGAAGTAAACAAAGAAAGCTACTGTAGCCCCAAGGAAGTGTATTTCTCATGAGCACTTCAGATGTGGTCAAAGAGGATTTTTTAAAAAGGAATAATTTCCAAGACTGTGGAGAAACATGGAAAAGGAGGCCCACACCCTAGTACTGAATCTGTGGAAAGGTTTATCATGATTATAACAGAATGGAGACCATCAGGAGTCTCCCACTCCTCCCCTGTCCCAAAGGAAGAAAGTGCTACTGTTAATCTGTTCCACTCCTATATGTTGGCTGGGTGGGGGGCAGATAATTTGTCTTCTTAGTTCGTAGGACGCTAGAACATAAGGAAGCACATCTGGGCCCAATGTAGACTACTACAAATTACTCAGAGATGTTTAGATTACAAACAGATATTACCACTAACTGCAGAAAAGCTCTCACACTCCTCTCAACCTAAAATACACTTTGTTCTTATTTTCAACTTTATATTGATAGGGTATGTAATCAGAATTCTCTAGTTTGTTGCTGTTCTTTTTAAGGTAATAAATAGACCAAAAACAAGGGAGTACTTTCATTCGATTACTTTTTCATCCCCAATAAGTTGCTGAGGCAAGATTGATGAGACAACTGTTAGAATAAGAAGAAGAAAAAAACTTTTTTCCCTGCTGTTAGAATAAGCTAGTACTCAGCTGGGAGCAGTTTCCTAACTGTCAAAAGAATAACTGAAACTTCTCTGGAAGATCTTTAAGAGATTTAGCATGTGTGCATGGTACCATATACATGACAGCAAGAGGGAAAATGTACAAGTGAAAATACATTCATATAAAACACATCTTTAGGTGAGTTCTAGATCCTGAAGTTTAGTTTACAGCTGCTAGTGTTCAAGCCTTTGTTTAAAACAATCCGGAGCAAATTCTCCTAGTATTAATAAGTTAGATTTTAAAGAAATTGAAACTAAATAACAAAGTTGCTATTATTTTTTAACTTTAAGCAGGTTTTTTCCCCCACAAACTGGACTCTCTAGGAATACGAAGATATTTAAGTGGGAAAAAAATGGACTGATACGTGAGCACTGAGAATTGTAAAAACAAACAAACAAACAAAAAACCAAAAAAACTCCTGGGGTGCCTGGGTGGATCAGTTGGTTGAGCGTTGGACTCTTACTCTTGATTTTGGCTTAGGTTGTGATCTCATGGATGTGAGACTGAGCCCCAAATTGGGCTTTGCACTGACAGTGGGGAGCCTGCTGAGGATTCCCTCTTTCTCCCTCTCTCTGCCCCTCCCCTGCATGTGCTCTCTCAAATAAATAAATAAACATTCTAAAATTAAAAAAAAAAACTTCTTGTTTGGGGTCTTCAGTATTTTGGACTTCTCACAGATAATCTAGATCAACCAGAAAGAGAAACTGTCAGTCAACAATAGACTCAATTTAAAATATCTATTTTATTGCCACATTAAGATTATAACTACATAAAAACACATTAACTCCAATATTTTGTCTGCACGACACCTCATATCTGACTATTTAAAAGTGGCTGGGTAATTAGATGCATATTTCACTTTTTATCCAAAGATTTGGTATCTTTCCGTGCCTGAGGTTTATTTTGTTCATTAGTGTGTTATGATTACTGCTGCCCACCTGGGAAATAAAACGTTTCAGGAAGTTCACCAGGCAATGGCACTGCTATTACCTACCTGGGACTACTCCTCCCTCTTTTTCCACCTCTACAGTATTCATTTTATACTTGGCCTGGCCAGATCTGATGTTGGGACTTAGCCTTACCAACGAAAGAAATACCTCTTGGTCTGAGTCACAGAGTCATAAATGTCGTCACGTAAAAACGTCATCTGTAGTGACTGACGCTCATCGAAAATGTGTCTGGACCTATACAGTTCCTGTGGAATTGACTTTGGTTTCCAGGAGGAAATGACTCAGAATGCACATAAGTTACTGTCCTTCCCCCAAGTTCAAAGTAATTTTGAGAATTTCACCACCATACGCTCAGTGACAAGGGAGAAAAATAAAAACATTTTGTTCTAGTCCTTAAAGCAGTGAGATACTATTCATTCATGGAAAGCCAGACGTTCTCTTTTGAATAACAGTGCATCAATTTTGAACTTGAGACAGCTATTGGCGCCCTGGGTGATTCATTACTCTTAGACCCTGTCATGGCACTGGACCTCAGATTAAATTTCAGAACACGGGCAGGAGTACTACCTTCTAAAGAGAAAATGTCACCAGAATGCCATTTCATATCAGTGACAGTGGCGACTACAGAAAATTAAGCTTCATTCCATGTCAGCAAGCACAATGACCATTGACCGACCTCTGAGTTAGTTCAACTTGCCCAATAATAACCAAAGTGCTTCACTCTAAAATCAAGCATAATAACTGCCCAACATGCTGAGAAACACGATACAAGCGGAGCGCCTTGTACCTGTCCTTGCAGCTATTGTTCTTCAAAGCTCATTGCACTTCCAAAAATCTGTTGTGAATTTGGACATCATTTGGTCCTCTAAAGTCTCAAATAGAAAATAGCAATTTGGCTAGATTAATTAGAATATTTGATCAGAATTATCAAGCACTATCAGAAATTTAGCATGACAAATCATTTTTTTTTTTACATAGGTTCAAAGACCTCATGTTAATTCCCAAATCTGGTTCAAAAATAAATTCCAAATTAAATCACAGATCAAACAATTATGTGTAAAATTTTCATTTAATTAAAAATTTTTTTAAATGTTTATTTTTGAGAGAGAGAGAGAGAGAGAACGAGTAGGGGAGGGACAGAGAGAGGGAGACACAGAATCCGAACCTCCAGGCTCCGAGCTGTCAGCACAGAGCCCCGTGGTGGGCTCAAACTCAGGAACCATGAGATTATGACCTGAGCCAAAGTTGGATGCTTAACTGACTGAACCACCCAGGTTCAGTCAGCACCCCAAAAATCTTACTTTTAAAAGAGAGATGAATCTTTATCTGATTTCTGAACACTCTAATCTTGAAAGCATTGGAAGATATCACAAAGGAAAATGTTACTAGATTTGCTTTTATAGAAATATTAAAATACTTGCATTTAAAATGTATCGCAGGGGCACCTGGGTGACTCAGTCTGTTAAGCCTTGAACTCTTGATATAGGCTCAGGTTGTGATCTTGGGGTCATGGGCTAGAGCCCCACATAGGGCTCTGCACTGACAGTGTGGACACTGCTTTGGGATTCTCTCCCTCCCCCTCTCTGTCTCCAAATATCTCCAAATAAATAAATAAATTTTAAAAAATACTCTGTAAAAAGTATCATAAACAATATTAAGAAACAAACAAAACTGGGTAAATATTTACAACAAATATCGCAGAGTTGCATTCTTTAAACTGATAAATGACTCTCAAAATCTCATTATACAAAGGACATCCACAATCTAAGGTGAGAAAATATATGTAGCAAATACATTTAAGAAAAAAGTGTCAAATTAAACTGGCAAGATATTATTTTTCACTTAACAAACTTTTAAAACATGTATTAATCTCCACGTTAGTATTAATAGCATTAAAATTAGAAAAATGCTTTGATATTCTTTACTAAGTGCCTTAAAAATGCATGTTTTGAACTGGAGAAGTTTTACATAGAAAAATATTCATTGCTATGTTATTTATATAAATGATGTATTTGAAACTACCTAAATGTTCAATAATAGAGGAATATTTCATTTGATTAGGAAACAAAATATACTATATGATGCGCAATTATGTAAACATTAAAAATATGCTTGTGAAGCATTTTAATTATAAGGGGAAAATATTTATGACATATTATCCACTAAAAACATATAGAATTTTATTTAAAACATAATCTTAAATACACAGAAGTATATGTATAGAAAAATACTGAAAATATGCCTAAACACAAGAGGTAATTAATACTCAGCATTGCTTTATGAGCGACTTTTCTTCCTGTGTTTGTACCTTCTTATATTTTTAATATTCTTTTTAAAAACTGTTTACTAATGTATTTTGAGAGAGACAGAGACAGAGACAGAGACAGAGAGCAGGGAAGGAGCAGAGAGAGAGAATCCCAAGCAGGCTCTGCACTGTCAGGACAGATCCCAATGCAGGGCTCAAACTCACAAACTGTGTGATCATGACCTGAGCTGAAGGCAAGATTTGGACGCTTAACCAACAGAGACACCCAGGTGCCCCATGTACTTTCATATATTTTAAATTTCCTGACAATAGTCATGTGTTCTTTAGTATTCAGGAAAAAAAATTTAAGTTTACTTTGTTTATCTTAAATGTTCACTTTAATTTCCAAAAGCACTATTATATCTATGACGTTTGTAAAAGTGATGGCAGAAAATAAATATGTGACTTGAAAAACTATAGTAGAGGGTTTTTATTTTTTTTAATTTACATTCCAGTTAGTTATCACATAGTACAAAAATGATTTCAGTGGATTCCTTAATGCCCTTTACCCATTTACCCCATCCCCCCTCCCACAACCCCTCCAGCAACCCTCTGTTTGTTCCCCATATTTAACAGTCTCTTATGTTTTGTCCCCCTCCCTGATTTTATATTATTTTTTCTTTCCTTCCCTTACGTTCATCTGTTTTGTATCTTCAAGTCCTCATATGAGTGAAGTCATATGATATTTGTCTTTCTCTAACTGACTAATTTCGCTTAGCATAATACCCCCTGGTTCCATTCACGTAGTTGCAAATGGCAAGATTTCATTGTTTTTGGTTGCCAAGTAATACTCCATTGTATGTATGTATATGTATGTGTGTGTATGTATATACATACACACACACACCACATCTTCTTTATCCATTCATCCATTGATGGACATTTGGGCTCTTTCCAAACTTTGGTTATTGTTGATAGCGCTGCTATAAACATGGGGTGCCTGTGTCCCTTCGAAACAGTATACCTGTATCCCTTGGATAAATACCTACTAGTGCAATTGCTGGGTCATAGGATAGTTCTATTTTTAATTTTTTGAGGAACCTCCATACCGTTTTCCAGAGTGGCTGCCCCAGTTTGCATTCTCACCAGCAGTACAAAAAAGATCCTCTCTCTCCCTATCCTCGCCAACATCTGTTGTTGCCTGTGTTGTTCATGTTAGCCATTCTGACAGGTGTAAGGTGGTATCTCATTGTGGTTTTGATTTGTATTTCCCTGATGATGAGTGATGTTGAGTATTTTTTCAGTTGGCCATCTGGATGTCTTCTCTAGAGAAGTGTCTATTCATGTCTTTTGCCCATTTCTTCACTGGATTATTTGTTTTTTGGGTGTTGAGTTTGATAAGTTCCTTATAGATTTTGGATACTAACCCTTTATCTGATATGTCATTTGCAAATATCTTCTCCCATTCCACTGATTGCCTTTTAATTTTACTGATTGGTTCTTTCACTGTGCAGACGCTTTTTATGTTGATGAGGTCCCAATAGTTCATTTTTGCTTCTGTTTCCATTGCCTCCAGAGACGTGTTGAGTAAGAAGTTCCTGCAGTTAAGGTTAAAGAGGTTCTTGGGGCACCTGGGTGGCGCAGTCGGTTAAGCGTCCGACTTCAGCCAGGTCACGATCTCACGGTCCGTGAGTTCGAGCCCCACGTCGGGCTCTGGGCTGATGGCTCGGAGCCTGGAGCCTGTTTCCGATTCTGTGTCTCCCTCTCTCTCTGTCCCTCCCCCGTTCATGCTCTGTCTCTCTCTGTCCCAAAAATAAAATAAACGTTGAAAAAAATTTTAAAGAGGTTCTTGCCTGTTTTCTCCTCTAGGATTTTGATGGCTTCCTGTCTTAAATTTAGATCTTTCAACCATTTTTAGTTTATTTTTGTGTATGGTGTAAGAAAGCGGTCCAGGTTCATTTTTCTACACGTCGCTGTCCAGTTTTCCCAGCACCACTTGACTGTTAGAGCAGCATATGTTTATTTTACATGAAGAACTAATCATTACTGAGGATGACCTTAAAGTCTGGAAATACAGAGATATTACCTCCTCATGTGTTGTAATGCAACGTCTCTAACCTATTTATTGTGCCTTCACCCGTGTTTCTAGAGTTGGTGTCCACTCTGTAGTGAGTGATCACTTGAAAGGCGTGTGTAGCAAATAAAAAATGCAAACAACCTATCCCACCTTCCTTGGTAACTCCATGAATGCTTGCAATTTCAGATTCCACTAAGACTTCATGGGGAAGGGGGGAGAATACCCATGAAGTTCTCTCTCTGGCAACCAGGACCGGACAGAACAATTAAAGGCCATATTGACACACTAGTGTGGGTCGGTGAAGTATGTTTCTTCCGTGACCCTGCTTTAAGCATGACAAGTTCAATCTTATAATAAGCTGTCTCGGAACTGATTAAAAAGGCCAAACCTGCATACATTTTAATTAATCTTACTTGGACTAATGCCAAAAAATATTACCGAGAAAATTTTTTCACAACAAAGTATAAAGCACACTGCTTTAAATTAGCAAGACCTCGGGGCGCCTGGGTGGCTCAGTCGGTTGAGCGTCAGACTTCAGCTCAGGTCACGATCTCGCGGTTCGTGAGTTCGAGCCCCGCATCAGGCTCTGGGCTGATGGCTCGGAGCCTGGAGCCTGCTATGGATTCTGTGTCTCCCTCTCTCTCTGCCCCTCCCCCATTCATGCTCTGTCTCTCTCTGTCTCAAAAATAAATAAACATTAAAAAAAATAAAAATAAATAAATTAGCAAGACCTCTGGGAAAGACATTAACGAAAGGCAAATACTGTCTTATTCTCCAATTTGGGATTTCCTAGGTTTCTTCGTGTAGGGCCCACATGGCCTGGCCTACCCCTGTGGGTCGGCACCCAGCTGGTGCAGGGTCGCTACCCACTCCAGGGACCCTGACCGGTTATGCTCATATTGACAACTTTGCCTCTCATGCCCGTTCAGACAGGAGGGGATTCAGAGATGAATAAAATAATTTGTTAATGGAAGGCAGATTGCAACAATGCCTGGTAAAGGAAGCAGCCGTTCGAGGACTAAAAGCATTGAGGGGATTGGTTTTGATTGAGCTGACAGGGCTCTGAGGAGAATGCGAAATTTAAATCCAGCTCTGACAGATTATAGCCCATAATGAGCAAGGCTTAAGTGCAATGCCTCATTTAACTGTTGTCTCTGATTAGGTAGTATTCCTATTTTGTTCTACCCTTCACATTCAACCATCTTTAAGGTGAAAGCTCTTACTCAATCTGAATGAAAGGAGTCTTAACTAAAGGACATTCTTCTGTCACTTTTTTAACGAACTTAAATTAAAGGAAATCTTCCCAACTAATCACACAGTGAGGTTACCTTAGACTCATGACATCTACAATTCGACTAAAGGCAAGGAGAATTGGTTAGCACTTTAAACAAGAGTAGCTTGCTTGGAAATTTCCTTTTATTTGTGTTTCCCAAGAAACTATAATAGCCAGTAAGTCCTCAGCTGACTGTGAAAATAAAGGAAATCTCATTAAAAATGGAGCTGGAAAGCCCTAAAAGGGAAGCTCTCACAGGCTACCACTCAGACCCCACATAGGAGGAAGCTTACTTTATATTCCCAGCAATAGCCCAGCCAATGAGAAACTGCCCCATCAGCCAATGAGAAGCCGTTACCACCTTGAAGTCTTGGAAAACAGCCTCTCCCAACCTTCTCCTTTCCTTCCAAAAAGTAAGCCCTTCTCTGTTCCCAGACTTGCCTATGGGTCACCATGGTTGGCTTGTCCCAAATCGCAATTCTCTGCTATTTCTGGAAAGACTCATTTTGTTGGTAAAATAGCTGGCTCTTTTGTTTTTGTTTTTCTTTTAAGGTCAGCATGACATATTGTAATGTGGAACTTAGTTCTGAAGCTCTTTTACTCAAAGTTCCGAGTAGAATGAAGTTTATTTCTTCACAACCACAAAACCATACACTCTGGAATGTGAGACTAAGACACGAACAGATGCATGAATAATCTTTCCCTGGAACCACAGAATGCTGAAAATACTGTCTACATAAGAATTGCCAGAAGAAAGAAAGGAAGAAAGAAAGAAAGAAAGAGCGAGCAAAGAAGTAAATGAAATGAAACCACGAGCAAGTTTCACAATTCCTAAATGAAGCCAAGTGTTACGTTAAAATGGATGCTTTTTTTAACTTTTAAAAACGTTTATTATTAAAAAAAATTTTTTAATGTTCATTTAATTTTTGAGAGAGAGAGAGAGAGAGACAGAGGGCAAGTGGGGAAGAGGCAGAGAGAGAGAGAGACACACAGAATCTGAAACAGGCTCCAGGCTCTGAGCTGTCAGCACAAAGCCCAGTTCAGAGTTTGAACTCACAAATGTGAGATCATGACCTGAGCTCAAGTTGTAAGCTTAACCGACTGAGCTACCCAGGTGCCCTAATGTTTATTTATTTTTGAGAGAGAGACAGAATGCAACCAGGGAAGGGGCAGAGAGAGAGAGAGAGAGAGAGAGAGAGAGAGAGAGAGGAAGACACAGAATCAGAAACAGGATCCAGGCTCTGAGCTGTCAGCACAGAGCCCAATGCAGAGCTCGAACTCACAAACTCAAAAAATGGATGTTTTTGAGTCTGACACTCTGAGGCATTTCTTCACCCTAATGTGTCAGCAAGTTGCACAAATTTATAAATATTAGAATGTACCTCAAGAAATCAAAGAGGCACTTTGCGAATTGTGCTTGATTTACAAACATGCAGCGTCTATTTATTAATGTTGCAATTTTAAATGTATTCCTTTAGCTACAATAAACTCACTACAAAAATCCTTGTTATCCATGAGTATACTTTTATAGCAATGTCTTAAAAATGTATTGTTGTCTTAACGTTACAAATTCGAATTCTAAAGCACATTGGGTACTAGATTCCTTAGTATTGTAATTATTGCTTTAGCATATAATTTCATCATGTCTCTTAGTATAGATAATTAAGGTTTCTACTCTACCATATAGTAAAATTCTCTCTAAAGTGTAATTATGTTCACAAATGATAGCGATAAATTCTTAGTATAGCCAAACCCTGATAACCAAACAAAAGCTTGTTTTGAATAGTTTAATATGTTAAAAATCCTGGAATAGCATTGCTTAACTTAATATTGCTTTGGTTAGATCATACATGTGCTTCTTGCTTTTCGTGAGAAACAACTTAAGTACACAATGAACTACATTTTCCTTCACGTATTAGGTATTTGCCTGATCTGCATGTTCTCTATGAGGCAGCCATTTTGCTCCTTCTACCAGATAGCTCTTAAACCTCACATTTTTGTTTGATGTAGTAAAGAAATTATTGTTCTATAAAGACAAAAAATAAAAGTAGGTTTAGTCTCACAAGGCTGACATGAAATTGTGTTACATAAACAATGCATGTGTCTCAGCAAGCACAGACTAATTACTTACATAGTGCTTTCTTTACTTATCCACATTTTACTTCTATACCCTTTACTGCAGTTGTCTGTCTGGCTCAAATACCACTCACAGGCAGTAGGAGAAGCAGTGCTTGTAATAGAGGACTTAAAAAGCAACAAAAAATGACGATTTGAGAAAAGAACAGAACTCACATAAACTGGCCAGTGTCGGTAAATACAACCAGCAAAAACACGTTCACAAACTACAGATAACAAACAATGAGGATGACGGTGTGAGTTTTTATTTATTTTTTTATGAATTAGCAGCTCCTCCTTTCTGAGAATCCTTCTGGAAAAAGGTCTTGTCTGTTTCCTTTTGTGCCATTCTCACCCTGCTGCATCCCTGGTCTGTATCTACTAAGCCCAGGCACGTGAGCGAGTGTTCATACCGGACCAGTTATTTCTCGAGTTGTCGATTACTGTAATATTAAATACAAAGTATTCTCAGCTTCAAAATGCTCGACTTCTGGTCTTCATCAGCATGTTTGTTAGTTGGGGGTGTTTGCTGAGCAGCATCCGTGCTGGTGCTCAGAGTGAGGCACTCCTTCTTATCCTGCAGACACACCTTCCTAAGAATGGCCGGAAACACTTTCACTGGCTCTCTGGGTTTCTTTATGAATATTATGAGCACTGCCATCTTTAAGGCGAAGAGATGGAAAGAAACTTCTCATAACAGAATTCTTAATTTTATCCATCCTTTGCTTCCTGTGCCTCATCCTAAAATACACCTACCGTATCCTCTCCGACAAGCCTGTCATGTGGTTAAAACTGTCCCCTTGGGTTTCATTTTGTTTCTTGAGCTGGGCACCAATTAAAAGGAGTATTCAGTTTGTGATATTCATCAAGCTGTATGCTTGTGTGGTGTGCTTTTAAATCTTAGTCTTCAATGGAAAATTAAAAAAAAAAAAAAGCCACTAGTGTTCTGCCAGGATTTTCCTGGTTATCAGCTTCCTACATATTACAGAAGAAAAAGATAGTTTCCAGGACATTAATATGCTACTTTCCTCAGACATTTGCAGACATAGTTGAGACACACATTCAGTTAAAGAATATATATGCATATTATTTCCCTTTAATCTGCCATAAATGATCTTAATCAAAGTAACTGAATAACATTACTACTATACTTGTATGAGGCATTGGAGGATCCAAAGTGCTGTCACCCACATGCTCTGCTATCACTTGATTCCACACTTCCTTGTATGACTGTGATCATTTCAGTTGGTCTCAGTAACAGAGAGCAGGCTTTGACATGTTATATAACAACTTAACTAATGGCCACCATGCACATCAGAGCAGACTGTCCTGTTGCCTAGTGACTATTATCCAAGGCAATCAGTGTCAACAGCAAATAGCACAGATATTTTTTGAACAGCTGTTTGTTGACCTAGATACAATATTTATATGGCTTACGAGTTTCTCCAGAAGAATCGGACCCTATCATAACCTACAGAAGAGAAATTTGTTACTCTTTAATGATTCATCGTTTTTTTCTAGAAATATTTTTTGAATGAGGAAACCTTTGAGAAGGAGTGACAATAAGTGCCCAATAACAAATTTAAATGTCTCTAATAAGTTCCCAATGAGAAATTTAAATGTGGCTCAAGTTTGATTTTCTTAATTCACATTTAAATCTTTTCTGCAGAAGAGCATGCGAACTCACAATAATGCCAAATATTATCACAGCCCTTCCTGTCTCCTTCAGGACTTACATGTGACGTTTATTTGATGGTTGGAATTATTGTTAAGTCAGGGCAAAAAGCAAAATCACGTAATTCTCCTCAGGCCATTTTGCTGGGACCAGTATCCTGCAAAGGTCACCTTTAGCATTCTGCGAGGCTCAGCAGAAGCTCACTGTCCTGGGAGGGCCTGCACAGGGCACAGTCCCTCATGCTCCTGTCCACGGGCATCTCGTTGAGTTGATTTGTGAACGAATGCACAGCTCTGTTAGAGTTAACACACTGTGTTGTAACCATCGTTTTAGATCCCGGATGCCACAAAGACTATGAGCTACTTATCACAGGGATATGGCCCATTTATGTTTGGAGCATCTTGACTGGAATAGATGTGCTAAACAGAATTTGAAGGAATGAAATAAGGCCTTTTATTGTGCTTGAACATAGTCTCATATCTTTTATTTAATGCTTTGTGAAAGCTGGTAGGGACCGAATGTTTGTGTGCCTCCCAAGGTTCCCATGTTGAAGCCCTAACTCTCGATACGACGGTATTTGGAGACGCGGAACCTTAAGGAGGTAATTAGTTTTAGATGAGGTCATGAGAATGGAGTTCCCATATGGGATTGTCTTTATAAGAAGAGAAAGAGACCAGAGCTTCCTCTCTCTGGTATGAGAGGACACAACAAGATGGTGGCTGTTGGCAAGCCCAGAAGAGGGTTCTTACCAGCACCTGACCATGCCAGCACTCTGGGCTCAGACTTCCAACCTCCAGAACCTTGAGAAATAAAATTCTGTTGTTGGAACCACCCAGTACATGGTATTTTGTGATGGCAGACTAAAACAAAAACCCATTTTTAAAAAAATTTAGGCCAAATTATTTGTTTAAAAATTGCGATATTGGGTCATCTTAAAGAAATGGAGAAAAGATGGATAATTCAATAAGTTGTTTAAGACAACTGGTTAGTCATTTAAGGAAAAACATGAGTCCTTGCCTTACTTTCTATGCCAAAATAAATTCTAGATGAAGGAAATATTTCAATATGAGAAGGAAATAAAATAAATGAGAGAAAGAGGGAAGGAGGGATGGAAAGAGAAAGAGAGGGAGGTGTGTGCCATTGGAGACTCAGAGACCAACAATGGTAAATGTGTTTACACTTTGGAGACAGATAAGGCCTTTTGTGTATGCTGTAGAACCCAGAAATTATAAAGGAAGATTTACCCACATAAATTAAAAAACAAAAAACAAAAAAAAAAAAACACTGATTCCAAGAATAGGACCATTCACAAAGTTTTTAAAAAATGTAATTTAATTAAAAATAACAAGGATATGGAAAGATGTCGAATGTCATTAAAAATAAAGCAAGTGGAAACTAAAACCACAGTATGTCATTTTCACCTATCAGGCTGACAAAGATTAATTGCTAGTGCCCCCTTACTTGTTAGGAAATGGAACAATGGGCTTTTCATAAACATTTTTTTTTTGTAGTGTTTATTTATCTTTGAGAGACAGAGGCTGAGTGGGGGAGGGGCAGAGACAGAGGAGGAGACACAGAACTGCCAAAGCAGGCTCCAGGCTCTGAGCTGTCAGCACAGAGCTCAGCACCGGGCTCCAACCCACAAACCGTGAGATCGTGATCTGAGCTGATGTTGGTCGCTTAACCGACTGAGCCACTCAGGTGCCCCTTAAACTTTTAATAGAGTACAGATTCTTGGAAGCATTAGGATGACACCTGAAATGCCTCCCAAACTTTTAAGTGCCACTCACTTTGATACTGAAATTCTACTAGAAATTTATGTTTCATTATTCACACACATAAATGGATGTCCATTAGTAAAAGATAGGTTTCCAAACTGTGGTAAAATAATAGTACTTATGCAAACAGAAATATGTATTCTTTTGCAAATATGTATTCTTACGCAAATAGAAAAGTATATATGGACGGATGTATTATACATGTAAAATTTACTACAGTCAATGGGATTTGAGAGTAGAGATGTGAAATTTTACATTTTATTTTATATACTTTGGTACCATTTAGCTTTTGTTAAAAGCCATAATTTGGTACAACTTTTATAATAAAAAATTAATTAAAACTATAAGGAGAATATGCCAACCTACAGTTCTGGGGAAATTAACATAAGTATGCGATTGCTAAGTTATACAAAATTATAGTAAAATATCAAAAAGAGAATTAATCCAAAATAAAATAATTTCAAAAATAAAGAGCTTAAAAGAAAAGTGTTCAGGAAACAAGTAGCATGTGTCAGGAAGTTGACAAGTCTCATCTATAATGCAGGTTCAGAAGCACGGAAGCCTGGGTCATACCTATCACTCAACCTCCCTTTTAATCAAGAAAAAGCTGGTGTGTGATATGGAGCAAATGAATGAGTGTGCAAATCAATAGGAGAGTATGAATGTGTTTATTCTTATACAAATAGAAAAGTATATATGGATGGATGTATTCACCCACCTCCTAAAGGGGTGGGTAGGTGGGTAGGGTTGGAGGGAGAAGAGTTTCAGAAGGGAGAAAAATCATTTCCGAGTTTAAATGAGCTCAAATACAGGCTATGACCTTCAGTAAAGACTTTCAAGACTAGATTCTTTGCCTCAGAAAATAATCAAACCAATCCCCTGTATTTTCTTATTTTAACATTTAGACTCTATAAGTAAGCAACAGATATATTTACACTTGTATTGTCTGCAAGGGGATGATGGTCGAATTTGATGCTGAATTGGACCAAATATCCCAAATGGAATTTCCCACATCAGCTGTAAAACTGTAACATTTCATACAGTCATACGTATTCTGTTTTCACCTTGAACAGCTGTCCCACAAGTAAAGGTTTTTTATTCCAAGCCGGGGAAAACCTGTATTTCGTTTGAAATCATAATGTGTCCCATGAAAAGAAGAGTTACATGTCTGACACAGTTGGTTTCGGATTATCTCCACCTTTCTCAAATAAAGGTGCCCTCTAAATAGTGATTCTTTTTTTACGAAGCTCCCTCCTCTTCTCTTGAAGGAGGAGAAATATAAAATATTACAGCTGTCTTGTCTTCAAAGACCAGATATAATGGAAAATTGCTAGTAGTGATCGAAATGAACCGACCTCAGGATCAGAACAAAGTTCTTTATTACAGGTGAACACAATCAAGTACCTTCTGATTCCTAAAGTTCCATTTTGATTCTTTCTCCTTTTCTCTCCTTTCCTCCTCTCAAGTCTCCTCACAGCCACAGGCTACCTTTTCTCTGTATATTACACCACACACGTATACACATGTGCACACATACAATATTTAGTAAAAACATCTGACACTTTATTATGGTTCCTCAAAATCTATCTGTGGGGAATAAGTTCAGGAATTCCCTGAGCTGGCACCAATGGGTTAACAAGGTTTAGGATGAAAGCATCTGAGATTAGGTAAACAGGGCAGAAGTGCCCCAACAAGGTACAATAGCAGAAAACTGCTTTCACAGGAGGGAAGGACCAGAATTGGTAAACAAGGCTATAGACAGCAGCAGGAAGAAGTTGCCCTGGGGAGAGCTAATTAGCAAAAGAAAGGAGCCTTGCTAACCCTGAGGTAGTAAGCTCAGTCTTATCCCCTAGGCTAGCTAAGATAAACAGACCCTCAGCCTCCTGCCTACCATAAACAACCATCAGCCCCCAGGGGTTTTGTATTGACCCCTAACACCTTCCAAACTCCCTTTCTTTCACACAAGAGTTAATGTTCACGGTTTCATTGTCTCTTTAGCAAGTCCGTCACCATGTTTGTAAGCATAAAAACAGAGCAGGGACCCTTACTCGGGGCTGTTATCTCCTCTTGGACATTAGCATCTCTCACATTTTAATTCTGTGTCCCCTCTCTTGAGAGAACTCCAGACCCAGAGTCTATGACACTATCTAGCAAATAATGTGTTCCTAATAATACAGTAGTAAAACTTCTGGATGAATCTACCGTATAAATGAAATAGTGGTTTTGGGCATCTGCAGAAGGAATCCTGGGCCCGGAGTAGCAAAATTTCCCAGGCCATGAGATTCAGTATTGCTTAATCCCACAGAGCCGAAAAGATCAAGTTCTTGAAATGCTCACTAACGTCATGCAAATGTGAAGTAGGGTAACAGTGTCATATCAGGTCCAGAGATTCTCTGTATTGTCACATCAGCTTTACAATGAGCTCCTGCTACTGAAGATAGTTGCAGGATGCGATTCAAGTCTGGAGGTCGATCTATATACCTGTGGTGGGTTGCTCACCAGTACAGCCCCATGGATAACCGAAAAGTTTCAAAGTGATCATACAGTGTGGCCCTGCCACTTTCATTTACCCCTCAATGCTCTTTGCATTCTGCTCCGTGCCTAATCACCTGAAATAGCTTTTTAGATAATAAGCTTTTTAGGTGTTTAGATAATTAGTAAATAATCATCTTTATTACTAAATAAGAAACTATTATTCCTTCAATCAAAATAACAACGTGTGACAGTGTATACAGGCAAGTAAATGTACATGTATACACAGCAGATAATTTGGAAGAAATCACCCTAAAAAAGTGGTATCTCTGGGTGATATCTTTGTTGATGGCTTTTTTTTTTTTTTGAGCTTTCTAATTTTTCTGCAGACATGTTTTACTTGAGTAAGAATAACAAACAATCCAATTAACTGGTGAAGACTCTTTTAAACATCTTTGTGTTAATCATAGATGCTTCCTAATTTATTCTGGTACTTTCAACTGTGGAGTGCTGACATTTATTACGCTTTCCAAAATGCAATACTGAACTCTAGGAAAAGACAATGTTGGCTTTAATGATTTGTTTTCAATTACTTCTTTAAAAAGAATTTGATGATGTGCTCTGGACATACAAAGATATGTGAAATTGGAAAGCTGTGGACTGCTTATGGGGGAATGAGACAGAAGTTAACAGCACACTTTATTAGAAAAAAAGAAATGAGGCTGCACATTTTTGTAACTATTTATATTACCAAACAGGGTAAGATAAATTCTCATGTGCCAATGACCTGAACAAAACAAGAAGTTCTTCCTTCACAGTGAAAAGAGAAACAGCTTAGGAATACAGTGAAGTCAAAAGAATAAGTTACGTACATACAGCATCATTTTTCTCTTGGGTGCGTTAGTCTGAATGTTTGATCTTTAGTTGAGATATACAGGAAAAGAGAGTCCAATTACTTTCTAAATGTCAACTAGGACTCTCTGGACTGAGTGCCAGTTCTGCTAGTGAGAGAAGTACTTCTTGGTGATGGAGGCTTCATACACTGGACTAGGAATCTTGTAAACTCTGTGACCCATGTGGGTAGAGCAAAGGTGCCAGTGAGTCCCTGGAGGTAGGTAGAATGGATGAGATGCAAAAGCAGAAGCCAATACTGTGCAGAGTCACTCCTACCAAATTAGAGGTAACTTATTCACAGCCCTGATATTATTTTGATGGTTCCCCTGAAAACTGTGACTTATTTGGAGTAAAACATCACATGCATTTTGCTTTATATGGAGTCGTGTTTTCAAATGGTCATCTTACTCTGCCAGGAAACACATTGGGGAAATTGATCAGAAAGTCCCCAACATCGCTTCTCTCCACAACCATACTTTGCACAGTGATAACTGAAAGAAATCAATGAAACACTGAAGTAAAAACAGTTAAGTTATGTACCCTGACCTACTCCTTATAGTTGGAACACATGAAAAGTGAATTCCAAATCTCTGTCTCACACGCCTGGCTTTTTGGCTAACTTTTTGTTGTGAATTAAAACCCCCATGCCAAAAAAAAATTACACGTACAATACTTTGATTTAATGCAAAGGAAACATCTTAACTAATAATCTGGTGAAGAAATAGAATATCATCTGTCATTCAGAAGCCGACGCATGGTCCCTCCTATGGCTGCTCCCTCTTTTCTGCCTCCTCAAAGGTAACCACTATCTTGACATTTAAGTTCATCATTTGCTTTCAGTGTATGAAATATGATTTCATACATTCCTAAACACACAGTTTAAGTTTGCCTGTTTTTGAGCTAGATGTACGTGAAATCACAGAATCTGTCTCCTTTCATGCCTGGATTCCTTTGCTCAACGTTCCATGTTGACACTCATATGATGCAAGGAGCTATGGTTCTTTCAGTTCCATTGCTTACTTGTACTTTCTCCTATGATTATACCACAAATTTATTTTTCCATGCAAGTGCTGATTAACTTTCCAAACAACATTGCTAGGAATATTTTTGTAGATGTCTTGCTATACATGAGCACACATTTCTAGAGGTGGAAATGCTGGTTACAGAGTATATACACCTTCATCCATAACTCATCATGCTAAACTGTTTTCCGGGGTTCCCCTTTTCACCCCCAAGAATGGTGTATGGGAGTCCCCAGGGCTCTATATCCTCACTCACATTTGATATTGTAGTATCTGCAATATTGTGGTGTTATTATGTAATGAGAATGTAGTATTCTTAAAATGTTAAATAGGTGGCCAGGGAGCCTGGGTGGCTCAGGCGGTTAAGCATCTGACTCTTGATCTCAGCTGGAGCCTGCTTGGGATTCTCTCCCTCTCCCTCTCTCTCTCTCTAAAAATAAATAAATAAACTTAAAAAAAAGATTTTCTGTAAGTGGTCATAAGGTACCAACTTCCAGTTGTAAGATAAATACATTTTCTGGGGATATAATATATAGCATGGTGACTATAGTTAACAATAGTTACTGAGAGAGTAACTCTTTTTCTTAAAATTTTTTTTTAACGTTTATTTATTTTTGAGACAGAGCATGAACGGCGGAGGGGCAGAGAGAGAGGGAGACACAGAATCCGAAGCAGGCTCCTGGCTCTGAGCCGTCAGCACAGAGCCCGACGCGGGGCTCGAATGCACGGACCACGAGATCGTGACCTGAGCTGAAGTCCAACACTTAACCGACTGAGCCACCCAGGTGCCCCGAGAGTAACTCTTAAAAGTCCTCATCACAAGCACTGGGTGTTGTATGGAACCTGATCTGACAATAAATTATATATTTTTTAAAAAAGTCTTCATCACAAGAAAAAAAATTGTAACCATGTGAAGAATCTTAACTAAACTTATTGCGGTAATCATTTTGCAATACATACATATATCAAATCGTTATTTTGTACATCTTTACCACAGTGTTATATGTCAATTATAGCTCAATAAAGCTGAGGGGGAAATGTTCTGAATAACAGGGCTTTGTTAGTTATCCACGCTGCCCATATCTTTACCCACTCTGTAGCTTGCTTTTTCATTCCCTTCATTGGGTCTTCGAGGAACCAAGGATATTAATTTTATTGTAGTAAAGTTTATCGATCACTTCTTTTATGGTGAGCATTTTTTGTATCCTGTTTAAAAAATCTACTCCTACCCTTATATAATGAAGATTTAGTCATATATTATCTTCTGGAAGATTTGTTATTCACTTTTCATATTTAGATGTACAATATACATAAAATCGATTTTTGTTTATGATTTGAAATAGGGCAAAATTTCTCTTTTTCCCATATGAGTAAATTTCTCCCAGTACCATTTATTGAAAAGATTGTTCATTTTTAACCTCTGTTCGATGCCCTGTATTAGTTTCCTTTCTCAACAAAGAAGGACACAGACTCTATCTTAGGCTATTGGCATTCTCACTCATGCTACAAATGCATAGCTTTGAAAAAGTAGTAGGAATGTTTAGATTTAAGAGCAAATGAATTTGTGTATGTGTCCATCCCCACCTTTCTATGTCTATACTTCTACCACCTTCACAGAGAGGTCTGTCATCCTGTATTTTTGGTAACAGCCTCCCCTCCTACTAAGTGTCATGTGTGTTCACTGTGGAGCAGTGAATGAAATTTCTTGTTGTCAGAGACGTTGAGCACAGCTGGGTTCGACTTGCCTAGCAACGGGGTTCTAATGTGACTTTTTTATTTTGTAAAATTCATGCCTCTAAAATACTTCGTGACATTTGGAAACCTTGTGTCTGTCTTACTGTGAACCATATGATGAACACCATATGCTGGCAGATGAGAATAGAAGCTATTATGAATTGAAATATATTGAGTCTAAGGCAAAACTGGTATGGAATATAAAATGTTCATTTTACACTCTCAGGTAGGTAATAATTTGAGTAATATTTGCCCTTAGAAGAGCAAAAACCAGTTTTGTTGTGCTCACCATAAAAGAAGAAGTATAAATAGAGAGTTCATGATAAAAGGTTTGAAATAATCTTTCCTTGTTTGAGTTTTGCCTACTTGACCTTCTAAAACTTCTCATATCCTGTGCATTTACTCCATCTTGTATTGTGTATCTTTCATTCGGCCTTAATCTTGAAAACAAACCCAGGGAAGGAGTCTTGATGTGTGTTTATTTGCTCTCATGCTTCTGGCTCTTGGTTCTGTTCTGATTCATTTGGAGACTTCATAGCCTTTAGGTATTTGCCTTTTCAAATTTCAAATTTTTCTTACTTTGTTTTTTCTTCAGCATTTCCAGGCTCTTTTGGAATGCTTTTATTTCTAGAAATCAAAACCTAATATTCTTCAATCAGTCAGCTTAAGTTAATGCTTCCAAAATTATTCTATATTCTATCAAAAGCTATAATTCATTTACAGGAACCCATTTAATTCTTAACGAAGGCAAAAAGTCAGCAGAAAGAGAAGATATGATAGAAATGCAAAAAAAGAAGAACAGGGAAGAGAAAGTGTTTGGTAATAGACGGGTCTGGCCAATGAAAATGTGCCACTAAATCATATTGGATTTTTAAGGTCTATCACTAAATATTCTTAAGAATCTGCTGATATTAACTTTGCGTTGGTATACACACATGTGTATGCATATGACATATTACTGATTATCTAACAATTTGATAATATAAAAATCTATTGCATGTAATTTTGTGCTAGACAACATATTGCTACTTGTATTAGATACATACTTTGTATTTTATGTTATTGAAGAGACCCCCAGTTTTGAAATAAAAAGACCCTAACTGTTTAATCCTATTTTATGAGTATCATAATACACATTTAGATTTATGACACATTCTATTTCTTTGATTACTGCCTTTCAATGAAATCTATTAATCTTCTTCTCAGCCTGAGAATCCACAGATACATGCAAACTTAATGAGCTATTCTTTGCAACAGCATTTTTTAAAATGTTTTATTTATATTTGAGAGCAAGAGAGACAGAGCACGAGTGGGGGAGGGGAGAGAGAGCAAGGGAGACACAGAATTCAAAACAGGCTCCAGGCTCTGAGCTGTCAGCACAGAGCCCAAGGCGGGGCTCGAACTCACAGACCGCAACATCATGACCTGACCCAACTGTCTTCTAAATATGAGGACACAGCCACAGATATTTCGCCACTGGCCTAGTAAGTTCCAGAAGCAGTTTATTTGGCCCCCAAATCTGCTCCATCTACTGAGGTGTAATTACTCAACTTTACAGGAAAACACAAAGAGAAAGAAAAACGTGACCATGAATGATCCTGACGGCAGAAGGAACACCATTTCTAATATCTGACTCAGGTTGTAAAGAAGTTTAATTTGTGCATAATCACCCAGTGTTGAGGCTAATCTAACTGATCAGTACAGATTTATGCTTCTAGAAGCAAAACACAACTATGGTAAAAAATAACGTAGGTTTTAAACTGACCATGTGCTTTTTTAAGGCACTGTGTAACTAAAGTCTACAAACCCCAATGCTTGTATCTTTCCTCTGCCTCTTCAGATCTACCTTTCCGTCTCCCCTTCTTTGTGTTCGTCCCCATGCAGACTGAGCTGTATGAACCATATCAACAGACTCCCACAATTTCTAGCTTCTGTTGGGGTTCATCAATGACAAGCACTAGCAGGAAATTGCAGAAGAGGAGGACAATGAGGCCAGGGTATTTATTATTCTGACTCCCTCCCTGTAACAGCACCTCGGCTGGTTGTATTCCTTGGTGGAAAGTCACTGTTCCTTCCTTACAAGGCTTCTCTCCATGACTCTCCTTCTGGTTTCTAGTAATCCCACTGTTCCTTTATCCCTTCCAGCCATATTTTGTCAGGGTCATAAGCAAAAGGCCTCTTTATTTTATTTATTGTCATGCTTTAACGAGTCACATGTGCTTTCAGTGACATTTCTCTATTAACCAAAAGAACTAGACGTTTGTTGCTTGAGCAGACTGGATGAAGGTATTTCCTGAAAAGCTGTGAGATAATGGTTCTTATGTTTATTCCAGCATGGAATTGCCATCGTTACCTCCAAGACAGTGAATTACAAGGAACTTGAATGCCACTCACTGGCTTTAAAATGTGCCTACTCCAGCAACTTTTTTGAACTCAGCTGGAGCAACTTCTTACTAGAGATGTTGGCAGATACAAGGGAAACAAAAGCAAAAATGAACTACTGGGACCTCATCAAGATACAAAGCTTCTGCACAGTGTAGGAAACCATCAACAAAACTAAAAGGCAGCCTATAGAATGGGATAAGATATTTGCAAATGACATATCTGGTAAAGGGTTAGTATCAAAATCTATAAAGAACTTATCAAACAAAACAAATAATCCAGTGAAGAAATGGGAAGAAAACATGAATAGATATTTTTCCAAAGAAGACATCCAGATGACCAACAGACAGAAGAAAAGATGCTCAACATCACTCATCATCAGGTAAATACAATTCAAAACTACAATGAGATATCATCTCACACCTGTCCGAATGGCTAAAATTAACAACACAAGAAACAACAGGTGTTGGCAAAGATGTGGAGAAAGGGGAAAACTTTTGTTGTTGGTGGGAATATAAACTGGTGCAGCCACACTGGAGAACAGTATGGAGGTTCCTCAAAAAATTAAAAACAGAACTACTCTACGACCCAGCAATTGCATTAGTAGGTATTTACCCAAAGGATAAAAAATACAGATTCAAAGAAGTATATGCAGCTGATATTTATAGCAACCTTATCAGCAATAGCCAAACTATGGAG
This sequence comes from Panthera onca, assembly GCF_046562875.1. Taxonomy (NCBI): domain Eukaryota; kingdom Metazoa; phylum Chordata; class Mammalia; order Carnivora; family Felidae; genus Panthera; species Panthera onca. Next base: position 117,364,172 of record NC_138343.1, read on the forward strand.
AGAGCCCAAATGTCTACCGAATGATAAATGGATAAAGAAGATGTAGCTATCAAAAAGAATGAAATCTTGCCATTTACAACGACATAGATGGAGTCATATGAGCTATAGTGTATGATGCTAAGTGAAATAAGTCAATAGAAGAAACAAATACCAAGTGATTTCACTTATATGTAGAATTTAAGAAACAAAACAGATGAACATATGGGAAGGAGAAAAAGAGAGGGAGGAAACAAATCTTAAAAAACTCTTAAAGATAGAGAATAAACAGGGTTGGTGGAGGGAGGTGGGTGGGGGATGGGTTAGATGGGTGATGGGTATTAAGGAGGGCACTTGTTGTGATGAGCACTGAGTATTGTTTGTAAGTGAAGAATCACTGAATTCTACTCCTGAAACTAACACTGTGCTTAATGTTAACTTATCAGAACTTAAATAAAAAATTGAAAAGAAAAAAAAAAATGTGCCTACTCATTAGTGGCTGAGTATAAGGAATATCTTTTTTTTTTTTTTAATTTTTTTTTCAACCTTTTTTATTTATTTTTGGGACAGAGAGAGACAGAGCATGAATGGGGGAGGGGCAGAGAGAGAGGGAGACAAAGAATCGGAAACAGGCTCCAGGCTCCGAGCCATCAGCCCAGAGCCTGACGCGGGGCTTGAACTCACGGACCGCAAGATCGTGACCTGGCTGAAGTCGGACGCTTAACCGACTGCGCCACCCAGGCGCCCCAAGGAATATCTTAATCTGAGATGTAATGCACATGATTAATAATAAGAGGCCACATGTATCTGGTGTTTATAAAGTGGTTGGGATTCTCTCTCTCTCTCTCTCTTGCTGCCCCTCTCCCCCACTCATGCTCTCTCCCTCTCTCTCTCTAAAATAAAAAATGAATCAATAAAATAAGGGCTTTTTGTCTAAGGAAAATTCCCAATGGTTCTTGGGCCCCACCGTGCAGTAACTCAGACCCCTAGTAGGCTTATTTCTTCAGCATGAGACTGTTGGATGACCTTTAAGTGTTGGGAATGTCATAGAATACAAATCACATTCCCTGGGCAGTTGAGCACACATGGTGTCACTCAAAGGAGATGTCTGCTCAAACACAGGGAGCAGTTTGAAGGCCAGGGGCCATGCTGCAATGGCATTTGATTAATGGACTCCTCAGAAACTCTCAAAACACAAAAGGTAAATAAGGACTCAAAACACAATTTCTCTTTTTCCCCATGTGTATCTCTGTGTCCTCTCCTTATACGGACAGTAGGGGAACTTAGGACCCACCCTAATTCAGTATGACCTCATCTTAACTAGTCAGATCTGCAAAGGCCTTATTTATGTATTTCCAAATCAGATCACATTCTGAGGCTCCAAGTGAACACGAATTTGGGGAGGACAGTACTCAACCCACTATAAATATTAATAGTAGCTATAGTCAATTTGCCACAAACAACAGGAGGGACTGTGATCTGAATTTTATATTGGAATCTCTGCTCTACAAGGATTCACAGCTCTATTTCTTCTCTCCTGATGGTGAGGACATGGTCACATGTGCGCTGCTTGACTTGGTTTTCCAAAGAGCACCTTTTCACTGCTTTAAATACCTATAATGGCAAGTGACTTAGTTGGTTTCTGTAGGTAGTCTATTTACTCAATTAAAGTAGACTATCATTGAGTCAAAGGCTCATCTAATTAGCTGGAATGATAAATCAAACCCAAGTAATTTGGTTGTTCTCAATGACACGGCTCTTTTTTAAGGTCACTACCAAGGTGTATGCAATTAGCAGCTTGTCTCCCTGAAGGAATAATCCGGCCAGACTAAATTGTTCCGTGGTGGGAGAAGTAACTTGGCAACAATCAGCTGTTTTGTAATAATAAACACCCTTGCTGTTATCCTCCCTTTTTTGCAGCCTAAATTACTTTCTCTTTCTCTCTTTTCTCCTTTTGGTTTTCTTTTCGCCCTTAAACAGTTGTTTGATTCAAAGAAATTTGTTGTTTTATCCCATTTATTTTAGTCACATATTTGAAACATCCATCAACATTATATCTTTAAGCCTTTTGGGGGGGGGGCTTTATTGAAGTATATTTGAGAAAGTCAAGCATTTTTAAAATAAGAATTATTCTTCCCTCTCCCTGCCAGGCTCTAGCACCGTCTTCTCACAATATCCTCGTACATGCTTTCTCCTGAGGGACATACTGGAATCCCAGGGCATCAACCACCACTGATTCCCTCATGACTCACAGATGAACTCTGAAACCTGACGTCTCTCCCATGAAACAGATCCATCTTCCCTCATGCGCATGAAACAGCAGTAAGAGGCCAGGTACAAAGAAGAGCTAACCTGGATACGGTCAAGTGCTAAAATGTGATTCGAGGAAAGCCTTTACTCAAAGTACTCAAGACAGGGAGTAATTGTCTGTGGTTGGGGTTCTCAGAGTCAAAGTAAGGAAGAAGGTGTTAAGATAGGTTTACTGAGCTGATGTTACTTTTGCAGGTGGAAGAGAAGAAAGGACATTTCCGGCTGAAAAGGCACAAACAATGCAGTACAGTGGAAATAAGGGGGAGCCTGTGGAATTAGGAAGGAGACCATCCTGGCTGGCACAGAACACTTGTGTTAAAAGTTGGGAGGTACAGAGAGAGGAACCAAGATGGCAGAAGAGCATGGAAGTTTTTTGTGTGTCTCACATCCATGAAATACAGCCAGACCAGCACTAAACAATCCTGCACACCTAGAAAACGGATTGGAGGATTAACACAACAATCTGCACAAACTGAACCACAGAATTCAGCAGGTACCCAGCACAGAGAGGTGAACGTGGGGAGCCAGAAGGCACAGGAAGGGAGGTGCTTTTGCGAGCGGAGAGGTGGAGACTGGGCGGGGGGAGAATAAGGGAAAAGCACCCCTCCCCAAAAGCAGCTAGAGAGAAAGTGGAAAATTGGAAACAGCCGCAGGGAGTAAACTAAAAAGGGAGAAGGGAGAAAGGAGAGGGTTTAACTTCCACGAAGACTGTAAACAAGGGGAGTGCAAAGGCTGCAACTCCACAGCCCGATACCTGGAGGTGCTCTGGTAGGAAGGGCGAATCCCCAGGAACAGAGTGGGGTCCGGGAGGTTCTCAGGCCACACGGGGAAAAGCGGTTCCACTGCTGGAAGGACATTTGGTAGACACTGTTGATTCCACCTGGTCCCAGCAGACCCCAGAAAACAGCCACACTTGCTGGTGCTGGAACAAGGTCGTTAAGGGTGAAGCCTGGTGCCAGATGTGTGTTGCGATTTTCCATAATCCCTGAAAAGCTGCTGCTACACTATCTCACGAACTTTTTCTGGGGTGGGCTGGCACCCGGCCGCAGTCTCGGGGCACCGGCAGCAGCAGGGTCTGGCAAGTGTTCCTGGGTGCAGCCGACATTGGGCCATTGCTCATTCGGCCATTACTCGGTGAGACCCTCCCGCAGTGGGACGGAGCAGGTCAAAGCCACTGTCCTTCGGAAGTAACAGGCCGGGGAAAACAGCCGCATCTGAGACAAAACTTGAGAGAGGTACTGCCTGGGGCCTGGTCACAGAGAATGAAAAAGCGGGGAGTGGACGAAAACTGAAGACAGAGGACAGGTGCTCGATTGCTGATCCGGGAGAACAGACCGGGTAGCTGAGTGGTGCCATTTTCACCAGTCCCGCCCATGGGCTTACGCACCTACGAGCGCCGCAACAATAGCAGCGCCATCTAGTGGAGAACGGAGCCGGTACACTGAGCCCCGCCCAACTGGGCCAACCTCGCTCTTCAAGGACACAAGTCTCACCGCCCACTTAGTTTATGGACTATAAAGCACTACATAGTCTGACTTCTAGGGGAAAATGAAGTAATTTTAGTCCTATTTCAATCTGTTAGCAGGTCGATGTACTCAATTTTCTTTTTTTTTTCTCTTTTACACTAGTTTTCTTTTTCTTGAATACAGGAAGAGAAAAAATTCATTTTTATTTTCAATTTCTATTAAAAATATTTTTCTTTAATGTTTTCACTACATTTTTTGCTTTTATGTAATTTTTTTTGAATTCTAGTTTATTTCCATCATTTCATTTTAGTCTACTACAGTGTATTCACTTTTCAAATTTTCAAATGATTTCCTTTTTTCTCTTTTTTCTCTTTTTTGTTTTTTTCTTTATCTTGAATACAGAAAGAGAAAAAATACATTTTTATTTTTAATTTTTATTAAAAATATTTTCTTTAATTTTTTTCCTACTATATTCTTTACTCCTATGTAAATTTTTTCAAATTCTATTTTACTCCCATCATCTCATTTTAGTCTACTTCAGTGTATTCATTTTTTTTCAAATTCTCAATTTCCTTTTTTTTTCCACCCTTTTTTTCCTCTAATCTGTCAAACCACTTTCAACACCCAGACTGAAACACATCTAGGATCTAACATCATTTATTCGATTTAATTTTGTTTGTGTGTGTTTAATTTTTAATTTTAATATTTTTTAATTTTAATTTTTTTAGTATTAATTTTTCTACCTCATTAATTCCTTTTCTCCCTTCAAAATGACAAAACGAAGGAATTCACCCCTAAAGAAAGAGCATGAAGAAACAGTATTTAACCAACACAGATACAAGCAAGATGTCTGAACCAGAATTAAGAATCATGATAATAAAAATACTAGTTGGTGTCAAAAATAGATTAGAATCATTTTCTACAGAGATAAAAGAAGTAAAAAAGGAATGAAATTAAAAATGTTATAACTTAGCTGCAATCACAGATGGATGCAGCGGCAGCAAGGATGGATGAGGCAGAACAGAGAATCAGCGATACAGAGGACAAACTTATAGAGAATAATGAAGCAGAAAAAAAGAGGGAGATTAAGGCACAAGGGCACGATTTAAGAATTAGAGAAATCAGTGACTCATTAAAAAGGAACAACATCAGAATCACAGGGGTCCGAGAAGAGAAAGAGAGAGAAATAGGGGTAGAAGGGTTATGTGAGCAAATCATAGCAAAAAACTTTTCTTACCTGGGGAAAGACACAGACATCAAGATCCAGGAAGCACAGAGGACCCCCATTAGATTCAATAAAAACCAACCATCAACAAGGCATATCATAGTCAAATTCACAAAATACTCAGGCAAGGAGAGAATCATGAAAGCAGCAAGGGAAAAAAGTCCTTAACCTACAGGGAAGACAGATCAGGTTTGCAGCAGATCTATCCACAGAAACTTGGCAGGCCAGAAAGGAGTGGTGGGATATATTCAGAAAAATATATTCATTCAGAAAAATGAATCAGAAAAATATGCAGCCAAGAATTCTTTATCCAGCAAGGCTGTCATTCAAAATAGAAGGAGAAATTAAAAGTTTCCCAGACAAACAAAAATTAAAGGAGTTTGTGACCACTAAACCAGCCCTGCAAGAAATTTTAAGGGGGACTCTCTGAGGGGAGAAAAGATGAATATATATATATATATATATATATATATATATATATACACACACACACACACACACACACACACACAGACACACATATTTATTTATTTATTTATTTATTTATTTATTTATTTATCAAAGGCAACAAAGATTAGAAAGGACCAGAGAACACCACCAGAAACTCCAACTCTACAAGCATCATAGTGGCAATAAATTCATATCTTTCAGTACTCACTCTAAACGTCAGTGGACTCAATGCTCCAATCAAAAGACATAGGTTAACAGAATGAATAAGAAAACAAGATCCATCTATATGCTGTTTACAAGAGACCCTCTTTAGATCTAAAGACATCTTCAGATTGAAAACAAGGGGATGGAGAACCATATATCATGCTAATTGTCAACAAAAGAAAGCCAGAGTAGCCATACATATATCAGACAATCTAGACTTTAAAATAAAGACTGTATCAAGAGATGCAGAAGAGCATTATATCATAATCAAGGGGTCTATCCACCAAAAAGACCTAACAATTGTAAACATTTATGTGCCAAATGTGAAAGCACCCAAATACATAAATCAATCACAAACATAAACTCATTGATAGTAATACCATAATAGTAGGAGACTTCAACACCCCACTCACAACAATGGACAGATCATCTAATCAAAAAATCAACAAGGAAACAATGGTTTTGAACGACACACTGGACCCGATGGACTTAACAGATATATTCAGAACATTTCATCCTAAAGCAGCAGAATATACATTCTCTCCAGTGCACATAGAATGTTCTCCAGAATAGACCATATACTGGGACACAAATCAGACCTAAGTAAGTACAAAAAGATCAAGATCATACCGTGCATATCTTCAGACCACATCACTATGAAATTCGAAATCAACCACAAAAAAAATTTGGAAAGGTAGCAAATACTTGGAGACTGAAGAACATCCTACTAAAGAATGAATGGGCTAACCAAGCAGTTAAAGAGGAAATTAAAAAGTATGTGGAAGTCAATGAAAATGATAACACCACAACCTAAAACCTCTGGGATGCAACACAGGCAGTCATAAGAGGAAAGTATATAGCAATCCAGGCCTTCCTAAAGAAGGAAGAAAGATCTCATCTCAGATACACAGCATAACCTTACACCTTAAGGAGCTGGAAAAAGAACAGCAAATAAAACCCAAAATCAGCAGAAGACAGGAAATAATAAAGATTAGAGCAGACATTAATGCTATTAAAACCAAAAAGTAGAACAGATCAATAAAACCAGAAGCTGGTTCTTTGAAAGAATTAACAAAATTGATAAACCACTAGCCAGTTTGATCAAAGAGAAAAAGGAAATGACCCAAATAAATAAAATCAAGAATGAAAGAGGAGAGATCACAACCAACACAGCAGAAATAAAAACGATAATAAGAAAATATTATGAGCAATTATATGCCAATAAAATGGGCAATCTGGAAGAAATGGACAAATTCCTAGAAACATATACACTACCAAAACTGAAACAGGAAGAAATAGAAAATTTGAACAGACCCATAACCAGTGAGGAAATCAAATTAGTAGTCAAAAATCTGCCAAAAAAAAAAAAAAAAAAAAACACAAGAGTCCAGGGCCAGATGGCTTTCTAGGGGAATTCTACTAAACATTTAAGAAAGAGTTAACACCTATTCTCCTGAAGCTGTTCCAAAAAATAGAAATGGAAGGAAAACTTCCAAACTCTTTCTATGAAGCCAGCATTACCTTGATTCCAAAACCAGAGACCCCACTAAAAAGGAGAACTATAGACCAAATTCCCTGATGAACATGGATGCAAAAATCCTCAACAAGATATAAGCCAACTGGATCCAACAATACATTAAAAAAATTATTCACCACAACCAAGTTGGATTTATACCTGGGATGCAGGGCTGGTTCAATATCCACAAAACAATTAATATGATTCATCACATCAATAAAAGAAAGGACAAGAATCATATGATCCTCTCAATAGATGCAGAGAAAGCATTTGACAAAATACAGCATCCTTTCTTGATAAAAACCCTCAAGAAAGTAGGGACAGAAGGAACACACCTCGAGATCATAAAAGCCATATACGAACGACCCAACGCTAATATCATCCTCAATGGGGAAAAACTGAGAGGTTCCCCCTAAAGCCAGGAACAAGACAGGGATGTCCACTCTTGCCACTCTTATTCAACATAGTATTGGAAGTCTTAGCCTCTGCAATCAGACAACACAAAGAAATAAAAGTCATCCAAATCGGCCAGGAGGAGGTCAAATTTTCACTCTTCGCAGATGACACGATACTCTATATGGAAAACCCAAAAGATTCCACCAAAAAACTGCTAGAATTGATTCATGAATTCAGCAAAATTGCAGGATATAAAATCAGTGCACAGAAATCGGTTGCATTCCTACACACCAACAATGAAGTGACAGAAAGAGAAATCAAGGAATTGATCCCATTTACAGTTGCACAAAAAAACCATAAAATACTAGGAATAAATCTAACCAAAGACGTGAAAAATCTATACGCTGAAAGCTATAGAAAGCTTATGAAAGAAATTGAAGAAGACACAAAAAAATGGAAAAAGATTCCATGCTCCTGGATAGGAAGAACAAATAGCGTTAAAATGTCGATACTACCCAAAGCAATCTACGTATTCAATGCAATCCCTATCAAAATAACACCAGCATTATTCACAGAGCTAGAACAAATAATCCTAAAATTTGTATGGAACAAGAAAAGACCCGAATAGCCAAAGCAATCTTGAAAAAGAAAACCAAAGCAGGAGGCATCACAATCCCAGACTTCAAGCTATACTACAAAGCTGTAATCATCAAGACAGTATGGTACTGGTACAAGAGCAGACACTCAGATCAATGGAACAGAATAGAGAACCCAGAAATGGACCCACAAACATATGGTCAACTAATCTTTGACAAAGCAGGAAAGAATATCCAATGGAATAAAGATAATCTCTTCAGCAGGTGGTGCTGGGAAAAGTGGACAGTGACATGCAGAAGAATGAACCTGGACCACTTTCTTACATTATACACAAAAATAAACTCAAAGTGGATGAAAGACCTCAATGTAAGACAGGAAGCCATCAAAATCCTCAAGGAGAAAGCAGGCAAAAACCTCTTTGATCTTGGCCACAGCAACGTCTTAACACGTCTCCAGAGGCAAGGGAAACAAAAGCAAAAATGAACTACTGGGACCTCATCAAAATAAAAAGCTTTTGCACAGCAAAGGAAACAATCAGCAAAACTAAAAGGCAACTGACAGAATGGGAGAAGATATTTGCAAATGACATATCAGATAAAGGGTTACTATCCAAAATCTATAAAGAACTTACCAAACTCAACACCCAAAAAACAAATAATCCAGTGAAGAAATGGGCAAAAGACATGAATAGATACTTCTCCAGAGAAGACATCCAGATGGCCAACTGGCACAGGAAAAAATACTCAACATCACTCATCATCAGGGAAATACAAATCAAAACCACAATGAGATACCACTCACACCTGTCAGAATGGCTAACATTAACAACTCAGGCAACAACAGATGTTGGCGAGGATGTGGAGAAAGAGGATCTCTTTTGCACTGCTGGTGGGAATGCAAACTGGGGCAGCCACTCTGGAAAACAGTATGGAAGTTCCTCAAAAAATTAAAGATAGAACTATCCTATGACCCAGCAGTTGCACTAGTAGGTATTTATCCAAGGGATACAGATATACTGTTTCGAAGGGACACATGCACCCCAATGTTTATAGCAGCACTATCAACAATAACCAAAGCTTGGAAAGAGCCCAAATGTCCATAAATGGATGAATGGATAAAGAAGATGTGATACACACACACACACACACACACACACACACACACACACACACTGGAGTATTACTCGGCAATCAGAAAGAATGAAATCTTGCCATTTGCAACTATGTGGATGGAACTAGAGGGTATTATGCTAAGTGAAATTAGTCAGAGAAAGACAAAAATCATATGACTTCATTCATATGAGGAATTTAAGAGAAAAAACAGATGAACATAAGGGAAGGGAAACAAAAATAATATAAAAACAAGGAGGGAGATGAAATAGAAGAGACATAAATATGAAGAACAAACTGATGGTTACTGAAGGAGTTGTGGAAGAGGAGATGGGCTAAATGGGTAAAGGGCACTAAGGAATCTACTCCTGAAATCATTGTTGCACTATATGCTAACTAATTTGGATGTAAATTTAAAAAACAAAAAATTAAATTAAAAAAAAAGTCAGGAGGTACAGCAATCAGAAAGAATGAAATCTTGCCATTTGCAACAATGTGGATGGAGCTAGAGGGTATTATGCTAAGCAAAATTAGTCAGAGAAAGACAAATATCATATGACTTCACTCACATGAGGACTTGAAGATACAAAACAGATGAACATAAAGGAAGGGAAGCAAAAATAATACATAAACAGGAAGAGGGACAAAACGACTCTTAAATACGGAGAATAAACAGAGGGTTACTGGAGGGATTGTGGGAAGGCGGATGGGCTAAATGGGTAGGGGCATTAAGGAATCTACTCCTGAAATCATTGTTGCACTATATGCTAACTAACTTGGATGTAAATTTAAAAAAAAAAAAATTAATTAATTAAATAAAAATACCAAAAAAAAAAAAAAGTCAGGAGGTAAATCGTAGAGACAAAGACCAGATGATATGGTGGCATTTAATGCCAACGTAAAGAGTTTGAATGTCCTCTGTGAAAGGTCTGGAAGTCTCACTATGGAAGGTTGAACATAGTGTGTGAGGCAGATCAGCCTGGTGGTCAGATATAAGATGAATTGGGCTGTGAAAACTGGTCAGAGGGTGGCTGAGGCAATTAAAGCATGAAATGAGGAAGATATGGCAGGAATAAAGAAAGTATAAATCTAAAAGCTAATTCCCAAGAAGAATCAACACGTCTCCATGGCAGATTCAATGTAGACACAGAAGCAGGAGATAAGATAGAAATACAGTATGATGAAGAAGGAAGTGTGGAAACAAGGAGCGAATTCATTGTCAACCTTGTCACTGAAGAGCTATTTGAACTTGAATAAATATCTTAGCTTTCCTGAGTGTCCATAAAATGTGGGAATTAGACTGGATGACTCCTACGATTTCTTTCCACCTCAACTTTAAAGTTTAGTAGTGCCCAAGAGCAGGCTTAGATGTATCATGGTCTTTTCTGCACCTCCGCTCACTTACTCCAAATGGAAATATCTTCCTTATTGGGGTGTGCAGATTAGTTAACTTTGAAATGAAGCACAGGGTAAGTGATTTACTTCAGAAGCATATCCATAAACATCTTTCTGTGCCCCATATTCATCTTTTATTCAGCAACTCTGGCATTTTGATAGTGAGTTAGGGGAGGACAAGAAAGGAACACATTCTGCAAATGTATGTTTGGTGATTGATCTGTTTTGCAAGCAAATTCTTAAATGTAAATCCTCATGAGACATGCACATGTATATGTAAAGAGGTTAAAGAATACTGATTAAATTTATTTAACTGTCATAATTTAAATCTCCAAATATATGGTGTCCTTAAGAAGCTATACCCATGGTCCAAAGTCTATATCATGACACTTGAAGGCTCTTACAAACTGATCCTTAAAAATTTGTCTCCTCTTTGGCTCACTTCAAAGTGAGCCATATGCAGATCTTCCTCAATTTGCAATGGGGTTATGTCCTGATAAACCCACTATAGGTTGACAATATCCTAATTCAAAAATTCACTTAATACACCTAACCTAATAACGTCATAGCATAGCCTTGTCTACCTTAAATATGCTCAGAACACTTATATTAGTCTATAGTTGGGCGAAATCACCTAACACAATGCCTGTTTTATAGTAAAATGTTGAATATCTTATGTAATTTATTGAACAGTACATTGAAAGTGAACAACAGAATGGTTGCTAGATACAGAATGCTTGTAAGTGTATTGGTCGTTTACACCCGTGATCGTGAGGCTGACGGGGAGCTGTATCACAAAAAAGCAACATACTGCATATCACTAACCCAGGAAAAGATCAAAATTCAAAATTCGAAGTACGGTTTCTACTAAAAGGACATCACTTTCACACCATCATAAAGTTGAAAAATCCTAGGTAGAATCATCATAAGTCGGGGACCGTTTGTCTTAACATACAGATCTGTAGGTCAGAAGTCTGACACAGCACTAAGTCAGGAAGCAGGCAGGACCTTCTGGAGGCTCTAGGAAAGAACACATTTCCTTGCTTTTCCGGCTTCCAGAAATGGTCTCCTTTCTCCTTCAAGCCAGCATCATTGAACCAGTCTTTGTGAGTAGCATCTCCCTCTGACAGCCAGGGAAGATTTTCTACTTTTCAGAACATATGGGATTAGATTGGGCTCACCTGGATAATCCAGAATAATCTTGCCAACTCAGTTTCATTTAATCTTCCCACTTAATTTAATCACATCTACAAAGTCCTGGTTTGCTGTGTTAAGTAACATAGCCACAGGTTCCAGGCATTAGGAAGTGGACACTTTTTTTTTTTTTTTTTTTAATTTTTGAGTACAATTGACACAGTGTTACATTAGTTTCAGGTCTGTAACTTCTCTGTATGTTATGCTACCCTCACCACAAGTACAGCCACCACCTGTCACCATATAACCTAGGGACTATATTCCCTGTGCAGTGCCTTTTATTCCCATGGTTTATTCACTCCATAACTGGAAGCCCGTATCTCCCACTTCCCTTTGCCATTTTGTCTGTCCCTTCACCCCCCCTTCTCTCTGGCAACCATCAGTGGGTTCTCTGTATTTATAGGTTTGATTCTGCTTTTTGTTTGTCTACTCATTTGTTTTGTTTTTTTAGATTCCACATATGAGTGAATTTATACAATTCAACATCAAAACACCAAAACAACACCAGTCCAATTAAAAAATGGGCAGAGGATCTAAATAGAAAATTTTCCAAAGAAGACATACAGACATGTGAAAAGATGCTCAACATCACTAATCATCAGGTAAATTCAAATCAAACAAAATGAGATACTACCTTATACCTGTCAGAATGACTAAAATGAAAAAGCCAAGAAATAACAAGTGTTGGCAAGAATATGGGGGAAAAAGGGACACTTCTGCACTGTTGGTTGGCATGTAAATTGGTGCAGCCACTGTGGAAATCAGTATGGATGTGCCTCAAAAAATTAAAAATAGAAAACCATATGATACAATAATTCCACTACTGAGTATTTACCCAAAGCAAACAAAACCACTAATTTGAATACATATATATGTATATATATATATATGTGTGTATATATATATATATGTATATATATATATATATATATATATATACACACATACCCCTATGTTTACAGCAACATTATTTACAATAGCCAAGCTATGGAAGCAATCGAAGTGTCCATCAATAGACAAATGGGTAAGGAAGATGTTTTACATATATATAATATTCCACATATGGAATATTATGCAGTTATATCAAAGAATGAGATCTTGCCACTTGCACCAACATGGATGGACCTAGAGGGTATTATGGTAAGTGAAGTAAGTCAAACAGAGAAAGACTCACACGTGGACTCTAAAAACAAAACAAGGGAAGTGGAAGCTTTGAGTGGCCATTATTCTGCCTACCAAAATGGCATAAGGTATACAATTATTAGCTGTTGGTCATATTCATTCATGTTGAAGTTTCCATGATAAAACTATGCAGCAGTCAAAAGAAAACAAAGAGGAAATGCTTTAGTAACAAAACTATGGGCACAGAGTGACACATTCGCCATGTTATCAACAGCATAAGTCAGTAGCCAATGGAAATTACTAAAAAGTATAGTACTGATACTTACATATAGAAAGCATATATATATATATATATATAAGCCAAGGGTTCTTCTAATACTCTCATATTTGTTTAGGTGTTTTTCTCCTCTTTCAGCTTTATTGAAATATAATTGACATACAGCACCATGTAAATTTAAGGTATACAGCATAATGACTTAACATGCGTTGCTAAATGATTACTACGATAAGTTTGGTTAGTTTGTTTAGGTCTTTAACATCTGGAAAACAGGGCTTACATTTGGAGAAGCTTTTTATGATTAACGAGAAATCTTTGCTAAAAGAAAATAGTGCTTATTCCTCTTTAGAATTCCCAATACATTTCTATTTTGCTTATTTTTAACTGTCTTTTCAAGCTCTTCGAGATTTTTATTTCTTTAATGTTTATTTATTTATTCTGAGAGAGAGAGAGAGGGTGCATGCACATGCGTCGGGGAGGGGTAGTGAGAGAAGGAGACAGAAAATCCCAAGCAGGCTCTGCCCTGTCAGCTCAGAGACGGTCGCGGGACTGCATCTCATGAAACGTGAGACCATGACCTGAGCCAAAATCAAGAGTCAGAGCCTTAACATACTGAGCCATCCAGGCACCCTTAAACTCTTAGAGATTTTTAAATTATATTTTAATCTCCTGGTTTAAAAATCCTCAAAATGATATTTTTGACGAAAAAATTAGTAAATAACAAGCCATGTTTTTTTTTTAATATATGAAATTTATTGTCACATTGGTTTCCATACAACACCCAGTGCTCATCCCAAAAGGTGCCCTCCTCAATACCCATCACCCACCCTCCCCTCCCTCCCACCCCCCATCAACCCTCAGTTTGTTCTCAGTTTTTAACAGTCTCTTATGCTTTGGCTCTCTCCCACTCTAACCTCTTTTTTTTCTTCTTCCTTCCCCTCCCCCATGGGTTTCTGTTAAGTTTCTCAGGATCCACATACGAGTGAAACCATATGGTATCTGTCTTTCTCTGTATGGCTTATTTCACTTAGCATCACACTCTCCAGTTCCATCCACGTTGCTACAAAAGGCCATATTTCATTCTTTCTCATTGCCACGTAGTATTCCATTGTGTATATAAACCACAATTTCTTTATCCATTCATCAGTTGATGGACATTTAGGCTCTTTCCATAATTTGGCTATTGTTGAGAGTGCTGCTATAAACATTGGGGTACAAGTGCCCCTATGCATCAGTACTCCTGTATCCCTTGGATAAATTCCTAGCAGTGCTATTGCTGGGTCATAGGGTAGGTCTATTTTTAATTTTCTGAGGAACCTCCACACTGCTTTCCAGAGCGGCTGCACCAATTTGCATTCCCACCAACAGTGCAAGAGGGTTCCCGTTTCTCCACATCCTCTCCAGCATCTATAGTCTCCTGATTTGTTCATTTTGGCCACTCTGACTGGCGTGAGGTGGTATCTGAGTGTGGTTTTGATTTGTATTTCCCTGATAAGGAGCGACGTTGAACATCTTTTCATGTGCCTGTTGGCCATCCGGATGTCTTCTTTAGAGAAGTGTCTATTCATGTTTTCTGCCCATTTCTTCACTGGGTTATTTGTTTTTCGGGTGTGGAGTTTGGTGAGCTCTTTATAGATTTTGGATACTAGCCCTTTGTCCGATATGTCATTTGCAAATATCTTTTCCCATTCCGTTGGTTGCCGTTTAGTTTTGTTGGTTGTTTCCTTTGCTGTGCAGAAGCTTTTTATCTTCATAAGGTCCCAGTAATTTACTTTTGCTTTTAATTCCCTTGCCTTTGGGGATGTGTCGAGTAAGAGATTGCTATGGCCGAGGTCAGAGAGGTCTTTTCCTGACAAGCCATGTTTTTAAGGAATAACATTTTTAAAATTTTTTTTAAGTAGTCTCGACACTCAGTGTGGGACCCAAACTCATGTCCCAAGGATAAAGAGTCACATGCTTTACCAACTGAGCCAGCCAGTTGCCCCCCAAAATATTTTTAAGAGATTAGTATTCACTATGTCAAATAACCTTTGAAACATTATCATGAAACAAGGGCTTAATTTGTGCCAAATCTGGCAACTTGGGTGTTGGGGGTGGGCCAGGGAGGGAGCATGGGGAAATGTGTTCTTATGAGGCCTGTGAAGAGAGATGGAAATAAGAGCAAAAACAACAACAATCCTATCTTTTGACTCCTAAAGTTCTGTAATTTAACAAAGCTCCCATTACTCATTCTTTTCTTTTTTGCTTTTCAATTTTTTTTCAACTTGTAAAATGGTATGGAATGTTAGATAATTCAATTTCTTTCCATTTATAATTTGATGGCATATATTTTCTCTGTAGTTATAAGTAAAACTTTTGATAATGCAATTGCATTGCATAATGTACTGACTGCTCTTTAAAGCTTAAAACTGGGGGCTGCAGAGCTTTGAAAACATGCTCTGTTCAAACCAATCATCGCCATGTAATTCATGGTAAGATTGCCAATGGAGTGCATGAAACAACGGCTCTTCAGCTTCTCCCATGGACTTTGCATATGCCTTCTCTTTATTTTCAGGAACCATTTTGAAAACGTGGATAGATATTCACAGGTGGTGGAGACAAGAGGCTGCTGTAAAGAAAGATATCTCGAGTTCAACCGGAAGCTGTTGACCCTGCTAAGGTATAAACACTCTCTTTATGTTCTTGAAATCATCAGTGAAATCTGTTACCCACTAATACCTTGGGGGGAGTCAAGGATTTATTTTATTTGTCTATTGTGGAAACTGAAAAGTCTGAGCACTTCATCTGTTCCACGAGACATGTTACAAGGCAGCAAATAAACTGAACTGTTTCTGCAGAAGCTTGGGCTCAGAACAGGATGTGACCACAAGTAGGTGGTCAGGACTAACACAGGGAACAGAAGAGATGAGGGTTCAAACTAATCTTAAGTAGGTCTTCAATAGACAGGGGACCCAAGCTGACATCTGTGTTAGAAAACAAATCAAAATATTTCTCTGGCTAGCCTCTCACTGCCTTGAAAAGCCATTTTTAACTCTAAGTACTTAAGTCAATATATACTCATTATATAAAAGCTAAGTATGTAATTATGTGTTTGCTTATCTTTTCTAAGAAAAGAATATCAAAAATATTCTGCATTTAGGAAATGCCCATGCAAAGTTGACGCTTTCTTTCTGATTTATTTTTTATCTCAACCATTCAGGTTGGGGAGTCATAAATAGAACTTTAAAAACCTCTCATATGGTTCTATACACTACATATAGCTGATTTTGATCTATTTCTCATTTCCATTTCATATTCCTAGATGCACAGCATGTTACTTCTCCTCTGTTGTAATTTGTGTTCGGATTCATTTCTGTATTCTGCACAACTTGACATTCATGTTCATCATTCCCCTGATATTACCAGAGCCAATGACATCCTCTGAGTCAAATCCAGCATCTTTTCTCTCATTTTCTTTTAAACTTTCCTTACCTAATCATACCCTTGACCATAATATTTTTCTTAATCTTCTGACCAGTATCAGCTTCATGGATATCCCATGCTCCTAGTACTTACAATGGCTTATTATGGCTTTTAGAAAAAGGCCTTTTGTGGGGTTTTTTGCCTACTCCTGTTTTTCTCTCTCTTAGTGTTTCAAAAACCTACCTGGCCTGGGGCACCTGGGTGGCTCAGTCAGTTAATTATCTGACTCCAGCTCAGGTCATGATCTTGCAGTTCACTAGTTTGAGCCCTGCGTCAGGCTCTGTGCTGACAGCTTGGAGCCTGGAGCCTTCTTTGGATTCTGTGTCTTCCTCTCTCTCTGCCCCTCCACCATGCGTGCTCTGTCTCTGTCTCTCAAAAATAAATAAAAATGTTAAAAAAATTTTTTTAAAGAAAAAGAAAACCCCTACTTGGCCAAATCCATTTTTTTTTATTATTTTGTTCATTAAGTCTTTTTATGTATTACTAACTATATGTAGTTGACCCCAACATTGTTTACCCAATGGTTTTCATAAAATACACCCTGGACTTTTATTTCCTATTTTTTGTCTCTCCAAAAAAGAATTACTTCTTGAACAACTCGTTATGCTTTCGAATCCTCTGTATATGGATAATTTCAGGGTCTATTTTAGTATCTGATATTCTAAACTTAATATATATATAAAAGAGTCTGAGCACTTCACCTGTTCCATGAGATATGTTATAGGGCTGCACATAAGCCCTGTCAGTCATGTAAGCTATTTCAGCAGAAGCTTGAGCGTAAAGAGTGATTTGACTACAAGATGATCAGGGTAACACAAGCAATAGAACAGATTGGATTTGAACTGATCTTATGATATATACATATAGGTATATACATAGGATATCGACATATGTGTGTGTCTGTGTGTATATATGTATATATATAAATATTTTTTTAAGTTACCTGAGAGATGATTTTCTAGAAAGAATGGATGGCAAATTATAAGAGCATTTCAAGAGTAGAGGGTTTGAAGAAAATAATGTTTACATAGCTTTTATTCTTTTTAATTGTTTAGAATAGATATTCCTTAACTGAACATTTTGTGCAGGATGATATGTTAGGTAGTATAAGGGATTAAAAATAAATTCAAAACATCTGTGCCTGTAATAGTTTACAAACTAGACCACTAACTTAAGAATGAACCATAATATAAGATGGAATATATAACGTTCCATAAGTTCTTCTGATGACAGAGAACTTCATCAGGTAGGTTGAGGTGGGTTTTCAAGAAGTCTTATATAGCAAGTGGCATCACTGTATTTTTCTCTGTGACAGTACCCACTACATTGTAAATACCATAAAATATCAGATAAATGGCTGGCTGGATGGATGTGTTGGTAGGTATGAAATAGATAACATTTGAGTCAAATTATAATGGAAAGGAGAGAATTCAACAAGCAAAGCATATCGGAGAAAGACATTTTAAGTGGAGAGAAAACCATGAACAGACACGATAAGGTGGAAAATAGGGGTGTTTAGAGCAGAACAATGGCTCAATTTGGCTATCAGATATATGAGAAAAAAATAGGAAAGTAAACTTAATAAGTCAATTCGTGGCCTCAAGAACTGAAATCCCAGTGCTGATTATCAGCCAGTGTAAATCCATATGGTGCTACCAGCTGCTAAAATACTGAAATCTTCCATATCATTTGGGGAATAATACAACAGAAACTGAAATAAGCAATGCCAATTGAAAATAAAAATTTAAACGTGAATTCATTAGTTCAAACCTAGAGTTGAAGGCTGTCACAACAACCATTGTAATTTGGGCTTCCTGAGGCCCAACATCTGAGAATATTTCCAACATGGTCTACCTGTCCAGCTGAGATCATGCAACCGGGGTGCCTTCCTGAACATTTTTACAAGCCCGTGCTCCATAAGAATAGCCAGTTTATCCCCATTTTCATTTGCTGCTGTTTCCAAATGGCTTACTTTTTCCTTGGATTATCATCAATTGTATCAGTCATACACAAGCACCTTGCGATTCTTGTGTAGGTCATAAGTGTGCAATGTTTTGAAAGTCACAAATTTACATGAACAAATATTTTTAAATAAACACTTAGAATGAAGAGGCAGGATATTTTGGATAAGTTTATAACTTTTCTTATAAATATAAGCACGCTCTTCTGAATGTACAACAGAACAAAGAAAAAAGGGAATTTATACTGAATCTCAACCTAGGTTGACTTGATGGGAAAATTAAAACAGCCCAGAAGCTCTTCTAAGACACTGTAAGAATCAGCAGACAATGTACACATTATTTGTATCTCTACAATGAGAAAAAATGATCATTTCAACAAAAATATGTGGATTATTATTACTATTGACAAATACCAGATACAAGTGATGCTCCAAATGATATTACTCAAAATTAAATTTGCTGCACATTTACATATTACATCAAAATGACAATTTGTTCTGTTAAAGGTCATGGTTCAGATAAAGAAAATTTTAAATTTCTATTACTGTCAATTATATAGTGAACACAATCTGGGATTTTCAGATTTTCTAGAACTTAAAAAAATGTATACTATGGATATATCATTATAAGCTTGACTTAAGGCATACACACACACACACACACACACACACACATACACACACACAAACTGAAATAAGAAAACCGCATTTTGGAAAACGTATTAATTTATCATTATCAACTATGTTTCAACTTTCATATTAAAGTATTTTAAAATTTTAGTTAAACCATGAAACTCAGTATTTGTGGATAGTTTAATGGTTTTTGTGGGTCTCATGAAGGTAGAATAATATATATGAAATGACTTATCAAACTTTATGGTCAGAGCTCAGGAAAAATGCCTTCGCTGAAAAATGCTTAATGAATTTTGGAGAAAATTTTGGAGAAAGCCTGGAGTATTAGCCCAAGTATTACAAAAGTTCCTGGATGTTCTAAGTTGGCATTTCACTCTCGAGGATGATGTAATAAAATATAATTCAAGTAAATCCTTTGTTTAAAATGTGAATCAAATACCACAGAGAATGAAAGAATATGAGAGCAGATGTTTGAAATAACAAATTTAGGAAGATTATTTAGATCTGATGATCAGCATGGTCAAAAAAAGAGATGCAAAATATATAAAATTCCCAGACGCTATCTTAAAGGCTACCATTTTTTAAATGTGATGGCTCACTACAAGCTGTAAGAAGATTTGCTCAATACTATGAGGAACTTTTTAAAAGAGTTGATGTCAAATAATTGGTTCAGATAAGGATATTATTTGTCTAATGATGGCCATTGTTAAATTATGATATGGCCAAAACAACAATTTGGTAATTACTAGAATATTTTGATGCACAATCTACATTACAAATTACACTACTTGGGCCAGTTAGATAGATTGAAAGACACATAATGGATGGATGGATGGATG
Source organism: Panthera onca (assembly GCF_046562875.1). Classification (NCBI taxonomy): domain Eukaryota; kingdom Metazoa; phylum Chordata; class Mammalia; order Carnivora; family Felidae; genus Panthera; species Panthera onca. The sequence goes on from NC_138343.1 coordinate 117,384,303, forward strand.
GATGGACAGATACCCCTCCTATACTGAATTTTTAAAATTTTGATTATCATAAGCCTCATCCTCCATGCAGCATGACAGTGAAAAGCATATGGACAGGTGTGAATTAGAAATAGACCTGGGTTTGATCCTAATTCTGCCATTTACCAGCTATGTGACTTAGCAAGTTATGAAATTCCCCTAAAAGGATTAACCTCGGTTTAGGAAAGATGAATAATAATGCTTGTTTCATAACACCATTGTAAAAGCTCATGAAATCATGCACATAGATTGCACTGAACAAACATAAACAGTCCTCCTCCTGCTCCCAGGAAAATCACGCTGAATACACTGGCCAGGCTGATAGTAGCTTCTGACCCCATGACAGTATGTTTTCTACCCCATATTATTTCCTATGAAATTCTGAAGGAAAAGTTAAAACTAGCACCTTGAGTAAGTGTGCTTGAAAATAAACACTACTACTATTAGAAGCTTTGTTTTTCCTAAAGCCATCATGGTTGAGACAAATATTTATTTAATAGAGTATAAACTCCATGAAGTTGCTTCTTGTCTCTCTTATTTACCACTTGTCTTAAGGCAGGGAACGGTCCCTGGCACAGAAGAGTAGTTCATGATGTGAATGAGTGAATGAACTAAATTAATTTATCCTAAAGGGAAAAAGAGAAACATTGAGTTATTGGAAAGAGGAAGCTTGAGAGATGGGGTCATGAAATTCACTCACACTACAAATTTGATGTATTATAAATACCCATTTTTTCTTGCTTTTCTCCCCCATGCTTCCTTGGATATTCCCTCCAAGCTTCCACATAATAGCTAGTAGGAAAAGAAATGAACTAAATGTAAGATATGAATTACAGCTTAGAGCAAGCCAAAATTTAAATCACTGCTTTCAGACTGAGGGACATGACCCACTAGCTGATCATGATTTTTAGTTTAGTGGGTTATCACCATCATTGATTTTTTAAGAAAAGAATAGAATAAAATAAGATAAATATATCAGAATGACACAGAGTCAGCATTATGTGATGGGATGTATTTTAGTGCCCCTGTGCCCCTGTACCTCTCTCTCTCTCTCTCTCTCTGTGTGTGTGTGTGTGTGTGTGTGTGTGTGTGTGTGTTAGTTCCTACTGGAAAATCTATTATTTACTGTGGAATCACTGAAGAATTGAAAAGGCAGCGATGTAAACAGTCCATTTGGTTACTTTTAGTTTCTTTTGGATGAAAATGTCACATAGCCTTCCCCTCCATTCTGGTCTTCTCCCTAAGATGGTTGGGGTGTGAGGTGCCTAGAGAACACTGTGAGCATGGGACCCCAGGCTTGGTTGTGGATGTACTAAGCGGGTCTCTAAAGGTACCTAAGTGATCTCTCTCAACACGAACTGTCTCTCAGTCATGTTGCTTTGCTGCAAGAGTCTAAGAATCTGAATGTTATCTCCTTTTCCTCCTTGTATTCCTACTGTAAAAATGTATATCTCCCTCATTGACCCCCTCCGTCTATCATAGGAAGAAAGACATGGATGCACTTTAATAATTTTCTAAATGTTACTCTGTCAACATTTAGTAGGAAAAGAGGAGCAGCATTTCTCCAGGATAACTTGAGGACAAGCATGCCCATCAACAGACCAGGAGAGTTCCTGCCCTACCTGGGGTTGGGGTTGTTACAGATGTGGGGATGGGGTCAGGGGGGGACGCCAAGAGCCCAGAGCACATTCAGGAATTATACGATAAGCTGTTTAAAACCACCCTGTAGCTGAGATATTATGCAAGCAGAGGAGAGAGAGGGCACAAACTACAATGATTCTAATGCCCATTCTGCCAGCACAAACTACAATGATTCTACAGCCCATTCTTCCTCTGCCATCTCCACCATCGTTTGAGAATGAAATCATTTCTATTTTGTATTTGAGTCCCTAAACTGGATTATCAACTAAAAAGAGACAATTTCCATAGTAAATTAATGAATAAAAATCAGTTTTGTTTTAATTTCATTGTGTGAGCCATTTTTTTCCAGAATCAAGTCATTTCTGTACAGCGAGAAAGCCAGATCAGAAATTTCAGAGAGCCAGTGGTTAACTTGGGGACTTTTCCGTCCTCTGAGAGACTGAATATACAAACGGACAGTGGCTAGACCATAGGTAAAAATAAACCCTGACCCCACCCTACAGCAACTTTCCTGGACACCAACCCTCATCCACAGTAATCAACCTGGGAAGCCAGCCTGCTAGAAGTCAGACACAGAGAAGTCAGACTGCTATCTCTACTAACAATCCAGGAAGCTAAATAATAACTTCTGTTATTGTTTAACAATTGGTCCCAAATATCCAGGATTTGATTAACAAATGACAGCATACCTAACTTTGTCCTGTTTCCAACTTAGGAGAGAGCCAACATGTAGAGAAAGCCAAATATGTACCCAGAATCAAACATATCAGATGCCCTGCTTCTAGTTAGCCTACAGTTTCCCCAGGCCAACAGTCTCAGTCAGAGTGCACCTGGGGCCTTCTTCTTTTCCCCCCATTATAAAGCTTCCCACTACTCTGCCTGCCTTGGAGTTGTTGCCAAATGCAAATGGTGGTGATGGACTCTCATGTGATAGCAAGCTGTGAAATAAATCACCTTTAATTTTTATATTGGTTGGTTTTCACTTATTCCGCATGTCAATCCACAATCTTCTTGATTATTTTTATATTACATCACAAATAATGTTCCTCTTTGTCTTTCACTATTTGTTTTTGAGAAGGGTATTTGAGAAGGGTACTTGAATTTGAGGCTGGTTCATCAAGTAGGTTGGAATAGGTCTTAAATTAAGAATCATTCATTTATTTCTTCTGAAAGATCCTCAGTGGAATGCAAAATCTATCACAGAAAAGAAGCATTTCCCTGCAGCTGAACTCCCAGAGAGAAGTAGGTTTGTTGGGTATCATTTTGCAATCATTTTATAAATAGCCCACCCTTCAGCCCTTCGCACAGCTGAGATTATAGCTTAGAACTGCTACCCAGTGAGACCTTATGACAGAGCTTCCTATGGTTTTACTTTGTTTTCATGCATTACATTTCTAAAATACTCTGTTTGGCTTTCTTATGAATAGTCCTACCTGTAGATTAACTTGGAGTTGACATATTTAAATATGAGTATTATTTAGGTTAGCATATAATATTTATTGTTTTAAAAAGCATTCTAGACTTATAAGAATGATAGATTTATACAGGTAGAAAGAAATTACAATCCAAATCTAATATGGACTGTTAATGTTGCAGAATTAAGTTTAAATACTGAAATTAATAGATCCTTTATCTTACCATTAAAGCCATTTAGATTTATGCTTGAACAAATGTGTCGCTTTAGAAAATTACAGGGTTATTATTTTCTCCTTTTAAGAATCCAGAATATTTCTTATCTTTATTTTTAGATACCTCTTAGATGTGTTGAATTTGGGGGGATATAAAAATAAAAGTTGCAAAAGTTTCTGGATCAAAGAATTAATGTACTAGGCAGTGTTTTCAAGGATGGTAAGATCAGGAAAGATTAAAGGAATTAGAAATTACTTTGTTAAAGGAAGCTACTAGATGTCAGATAATATCAACTCAAATCAGTCAGACAGCTACAACAGTTGGAGACCTACTCCAGGCTGAGCATTAGAACAATGTGCTTTTGTGGATTCCCCTGCCTCCATTGCAAGAATTTTATTATCTAATGGAGAAAAAAGGGCAAGTAATTGTAAAATAACTAAGGAAATTGACAAGATAATTAATTATAAGCATAAATTAAAGAACCCAATGAAAGGATTAAAAAACCAACTAGCACCAGATCAATGGTTCATCAAACATACACCATATAGCATCACTGAGAATTTTAGCCTAGAAAAACTTTTACAGTGCCTGTAACTCAGGCCCTACCTTGGATTAAAAAAGAAAGGGGTAGTGGGGGGGTAGGGCAGTGAAAAGGCTTGAGAATGTTTAACTTTGAGCAATGTAAAAATACTTTTGCTCACTGGCACCTTGGAAATACGTCCTTAGCCTACATTGAAGGCATTATAAGAAATAGTTTCATAAGCCTCAAACCTACATTGTTATCAAGATGCTATTGAGGGCATCATTCCCAGAATTACTGAATGTCCTCTTTATGCAGACCCATGGGGGAAATTCCTCTTTGTTATCAACACCAGGAATAATTGTACTGCTCCTGAACAACTGGTTCATCTGGTCCTGTGGACACTAAATATTGTAATTAATTACATCTCTCTCTTTTGGGGCTGGCACCAAAAGGCTTAGATCCAAATTTATGGCTTTCCTCTGGCAAGCAAACAGAGTCATGCACCATGTGTTTTGTATACTAAATTTATCTTATTTTTCCTATCCTAATTTTTCTCTGTCCTGATTTTCTCACCCAGTTATTTTTTTCATTTTGTTTCATCTTATTGTAGTATGCGTATCTTATAAAGGACTTTAATTCTTTCTAGAATCTAGTAGTATATAACCATATACAACCAATTAAAGTTGAATAGATAATTACTTGTTGCTGTTCCAAAGTTTCACGCTAGTACATAGTGTTCCCTTTCCTAGAAAACCCTTCCACCTGCCCACCTGGAAAATACTGTTTGTCTCAGGCCCAGCTGAAAAGCTGAGTCCTCTACAGAGACTTTGTTGACCACTACCCCCTTGAGGAAGATGTGACCACTTGCTTCTTTGCATCACACTGAATTGTAACACTTCTTTACATGCCTTTCCTTCTAGAAAGTACCCTTCTTGATGGGAGACACTCTGTTATAGTCATCTTTATAGCTCCCATGCCAAGCACCATGAGTACATGTTGGGAGGAAGGAACAAAGGAAGGGATTAAGGGAAGGAAGGAAGGAAGGAAGGAAGGAAGGAAGGGAGGAAGGGAGGGAGGAAGGGAGGAAGGGAGGAAGGGAGGAAGAGAGGGAGGGTGGGAGGGAGAAAGGGAGAAAGGCACTGAAAAGGTGGAGAAAAAGTAATTCAAGTCAAAAGGGAGGTATACTGTATTTATGATCAAAGGTTGAAGGATATTGTGAAGAATATAGTTGTTATTGTCCTGTTTGGTTTTTATTCAGTCAATTAGTTGTTTCTTGCTTGTTCCCTCCATTCCTTCCTACTGTCTACAAATAATTTGTGCTAAATTGAACTATTCTGGAAAATCCATCTAAAATGTATGAGAAGTGTTTTAAAGGAGGAGAGCACTGTGACTTCACAGGCAAAATGAGAAAACTTTTTTCTCTCACTTCTGCCTGTCTCAAAGGTCCCAGCTGGTGAGGTGCTTCTGAGGACAGCAGGGCTTGACACCCCTCTCATTTCACCTTCTCCAACCCCGAGGGAGCTGATGATGCAGCACCACAGTCTGGCCTGGTGCCTCGGAACCAACAAAACAATGCCTGAAAAATGAGGAAGGTGAGCTGGGAATAAAGGCACCTTTGGGCAGAGGCCCCAAAGTCCATGATCAGAAATTCTGGTTTTACCTGAGAGACCTTCAGGAGTCTTCTCAGACTTCTGTGAAGACAAGTAACTTAATTAGAAGCAAAGTCTTGAGGAGGATGCTTTTGGCGACTGTGTGGGAAGGTGACCTGAAGCTGGGGAGGCTGGGAGTCAGTGGATGTGTAATCACAACTCTCTAGGTATAGATCTAGCCTCTGAGTTATTAAGTCTGGAAGAATCCCTTCAATGGATTGATTTTGTGTTGAATTGCAGTTTGTTGCCTGAGGTTAGGAAGACCTTTCTCTTTTCAAATTAGTTAAACTGTGACAGCTGAGACTTTCTTGTGAAACAGTTCTGGAAAGTTTCATCATGAAATTTGGAAGATAGCTCATCTCTCCTTCAAAGCCATCTTTCTGAGGCCACAGGCAGCCCCCATGGGGAAGGCGAAGGATTTGGGGAGGGCTGTAGTGTGACAGACCATGGGACAGTCAGGATAATCTTGAAGTAGACAGTTTTCCTCTTCCCTTTCTGCCCCTTTCCTTTCCACCCCACCCTTAGCTCCTACTGCAAAAATGTCCTCAACAAGGCTTTGATTTCTCCACATCTTTCTATCTCTGCCTGAATTGTCCTTGCGTCCTTCTATGGTGAACAGAATTTGGAGATGCTCCTGCAAGATTCCTGCCCCTTGGTGTACACACCCCTCCCAACCCCTAAAGTGTGGGTGAGATTGTAAATATAGTGAATTTAATTATCAGGATTAGGTTTCATTGTATGAAGGAAATGAAGGTCCAAGAAAAGTTGACTTTGAGTTAATGGAGAGGAAGATTATCCTGGATGGGCCTGACGTGTAAGTGAGCCTTGAAAAAAGATTGAGCCCTTTTGGAAGGGCAAAATTAGAAGGAAAAGAAGTTTCCTGCTTGTTTTGAAGAAACAAACTGGCAAGCTTTCAAGAGGACCCCATGGAAGACATCGCAGGCCACTTCTAGCAGCTGAGAACTGCCCCTGGCTGACCGCCAGCAACATAAGAGCAACCGAGGACATCCTACAAACACAACGTATTGTATTCTGCCAGTGACCACATGAGCCTGGAGGAAGACCCCCAGCCCCAGATGAAAACAAAGCTGAGTTAATACCTTGGTTTCAGCCTGGTGAGACCCTCCAAGGAGACCCTAGCCATGCCACACCTGACCTTGCGATCTGCAGAACTGTGAGATAAAAAGCAAGTATGGTTTTAAACCACCCAGTTTGTGATAATTCGTTATCCAGTGACGTAAAAGTAATACACGTTCTACACACTACCTCCTACCTTCTTTCACTGAATAACTCTCTGTCACCCTCTGAGATCCTGCTGGAGAGACACCCCCTGCATGAGCCAGTCCTCACTTGTCTCCTCCCATTGCTTCAACCCTTCCCCCAGCCAGGCCAGGCTAAGTGCCTCGCCTTTGTTCTCTTAAAGCAGTGGTCCTCGAAGTCCCTCCTCCCACATTTTATGGGTTCCACATCTTATGGGATCCACAAGGACAAAAATATTTTCATACTGGTGCTACAACATCATCTGCCCTTTTGCACTGTGTTGACATTTGCACTCATGATCCAAAGCAGTGGGGGGTAAAACTACTGGAGGCCCGTGTGAATCCAGGCAGTGGCACCAAAATATACTAGTATTCTTCACTGCTATGTACCCACAGGGGAAAATATTCATTTTGTTCCATCTCAGCCCTCAAGTACAGTCTTTTTAATTCTGAGTAGCAAAAATGGGATGTACATATAAAACAGTCCTGCTACATATCAAAGCTTGAGAGTTGTCTTAAAGATCTGCATGATGTCTGAATGGCAAGCTGACCTAGGTGTTTTGTTTTGTTTTGTCCCCCCCCCCCGCCCCCGCCACATGGAATACCATTTTTCCTTGAAAGAATAACTGAGAAACTATGGCTATTCAGCCTTGGATTCTCGGCAGGTGTTTTCTCAATTTAGCCAGTCACTGCAAGGAAAACAATTGGTAGTATTTGTTGCCAATAATAAATTTAATCTTCCCAGTGAAAATTAGAATTTCGATAAACATGTATCTGTCACCATGAATTTGACAGCTTCCTAATTCTTTTTTTTAATGTTTATTTTTGAGAGACAGAGAGAGACAAAGTATGGGCAGGGGAGGAGCAGAGAGAGAGAGAGGGAGACAGAATCTGAAGCAGGCTCTGAGCTGTCTGCACAGAGCTGGACACAGGACTCAAACTCAGGAACCCGTGAAATCATGACCTGAGCCAAAGTCGGATGCTTAACCGACTGAGCCAATTAGGCACCCCGACAGCTTCCTGATTCTTAAAGACATTTCTAAGCAGTGATTAGATTAGCTCAGTGATAATATTAATGATTTTTAAAATGCTGTATATTAAAATATGTCAACATTTAAAAATTCCACATAACTCAGTGAAACAGTATTTTCTAAACGACCAATGCACTGTGTCACAAAATCATACATTGGAAAAAGATTAATTCAAAATGCAAAGTACGCCAGTGGAGTTCAACACAAAACAGTACAAAAAGGTCACTAATACAGTTTCAGATCCACATGGCACCTAACCTATGAGAAACTACTACTTGTCCAATTTTGATGTATGATCAAAGAACAATATACCCAATTACCTGAAAAGGCTATTAAAATACTCCTCCATTTTCCTGTCTCATATCTGCATGAAGTCAAGTTTTCTTCGTATATTTCAAACCAAACAATTTGCTGAAATATATTGAATGCAGATACAAATACAGGAATCCAGTTGTCTTATCTTATTAAGATACTAAATCCAAATATTAAAGAGTTTCCCAAAATGTAAAACAATACCATTCTTACCAATATGTTTTTTGTTTTGGAGAACACAGTTATTTTTCAGAAAATATATTTTTAAGGTGAACATACCATGGATTTATTCTTTTTCAATGAATTAATCAATAAATATTTTTAATTTCTCAATTTTAATTTCTAATTGATAGATTGATAGATATCTTGTGTAAACCAAAGCTCTGTGGAGTTCTCATCAGTTTTTGAGACTATAAAGTAGTTCTGAGACCAAACACCTTTTGAGAAGTGCTATCTCATACTCCTATTTGGGGATCTATGTTATACTAAGTCTATTTTTTGGGTGTTGTATTTTTTCTTGGACTGTGAATGCCTGGTGGGTATTATGACAACTAATGTGTTATCCTATCCCAAGTATCAAGCACAGAGTTTAGTATATAGTAGGTGCTTAAGAAACATTTGCTATTGAGGTTCAAGGTTGCTGTGGTGCAATCCCTTCCCCAAAAAACTAACAATATCATTGGGTAGGTAGGGAACGCACCCTCAAATAGGAAAATTGTCTATTCTGCTTTTTACTAACATGCCACTTGAGTTAAAAAGACAAAACACTTAGAAATCTGTGAAGATAAAATACCCAAAATGCCTTTATATTTCACAATCTTTGTAAGATAAACCTATTTGAAACTTCTAGGTCACACAAATATTTCAAGAAATAGTAAAGTTCCAATTAATTAAAAGAATTTGAATAGTCTTTTTTGTTCTTTCTGTACTTATAACACAAAATTATGTTTGATTTTCAATTGTGAGGATGGAAATTCTATCACCGTGAAAAGCATCTGGGATACTAGAAATACCCAACCACGATAAAATAAAAATAAAATTCTGTCGTGAATAAATGCATCAATATAAGGGAGAAATAGATCATAATTTGAAGTTACCTGTAAACACTAGCTGGAAATGGAAAAGCAAGAGTGTTGCTAGGAGATAAAATGAAAACAATCACCTGTTTTTGTAGTCAAGAGCATTTTATCCATTTAATGTGTTTTCTTTCATTTTTGCAATTACTCTAAAAGACTTCATACTAGAGGCATGATTTGGGACCTGTACATGAACAGAAGAATCTTTTATAGAGGAGGATGAGTTTTGCTCAAAGAGGCCAACTAAAGAGTCTTTCATTGGCCAAGATAAGTTATTTTTACTGATAACATCTATCGGGTCCCTAAGCTTGCAGCAGCCTAAACCAGCCCATTGGCCCCAATCACTGCAACAGGTGTTTCCCAGGCCACCAGCCTGGAGCCACAGCAGGGTCACACTCAGAAACAAGAGAACAACAATTTGTGACTTATCTCCGCCAGCTGGCTCCCTGGAATGCAGCACCTCCAAATCCCCTTCCCTAGCTCCCAGAAAACACCTCATTGTCCTGTTGTCTTTCTCAGCTGCTGGCTGCTGGCTCCCAGTTCCCCAACCTGTACCCAGAGAACCCTGGAGCTTCTAAAGCCTGCCCTGCTGCCCTCACTCTCTCTCCCAAGGAGGCCATATGGTTTCACTGAAAATGGTTTTCCTTTGTTTACCCGTTTAATCTGGTCATTTCTGTTTTTATTGTCCAAAGGTTGAAGTAAGAAAGTATATCTGCCTAGTGTGCTCACTATCACAAAAAACAAACAAAACAAAAATAGAAACACCAAAGACAAACATACTTTTTTTGCTGCTCATGTGGTTTTTGCTATTGTTTACACACACACACACACACACACACACACACACACAACCTTACTCTTCTAAAGATTCTGACATTTGTCCAGAGAGGGCCAAGTCTTACAAGATCCAGGAACACAGCACAATGTTCTTAAAAAAGGGACATGTTTGGGGTGCCTGGGTGGCTCAGTTGGTTAGGCACCTGACTTCGGCTCAGGTCACAATCTCACAGTTTGTGAGTTTGAGCCCCATGTCAGGCTTTGTGCTGACAGCTCAGAGCCTGGCTGGAGCCTGCTTCAGATTCTATGTCTCCTTCTCTCTCTGCCCCTCCCCTGCTCATGTTCTCTCTCTCTCAAACATAAATAAACGTTAAAATAATTTTTTTTTAAAGGGACATGTTCCCAGTTAAAGCTGGTGGATTCCTGAGATGTCCCTCTGTTATGAACTGAATCGTGTCCCCCACCCCAAAATCCATAGGTTGAAGTCCTAACCCTTAATGTAACTGGATTTGAATTTAGGGCCTCTCAGAGAGTAATTAAGGTTAAGTGAGGTTGTAGGGGTGGGGCCCTAAGCTGAATGGACTGGTGTCTTTATAGGAGAGGACGAGATACCAGGTATACCTAATGCACAGAGAAGAGGCCATTTGAGGACAGCTGTGTCCTCACAGAAGGAAAAGCCATCTACAAGCCAAAGAGAAGGGTCTCACCTGAAACTGACCCTACCAGTACCTTGATCTTGGACTCCCAGCCTCCAGAACTGTGAGAAAATAAATTTCTATTGTTTAAGCCACCCAGTCTATGATATTCTGTTATGGGAGCCCTAGCAGAAAAATGTGGCCACTGAAATACACTACAAAAAGGAGATCCAAGAGAACAGGAGGGACTGTGACGATGGAAAACAGAATTTAGAACATTTCTAGAAGACTGGAGAAGGATAAAAGCTTATTGATAGCGGACACAGCTGGAGAGTGCACAAACCTAATTATAAGGAGGCAGCATTCAAGATAAGAAGGAATCTGCTAGTCTGACCCCTGGGGGATGAAAATGAAAAGTGACATTTCCATCATCCCCCTCGGTCCTGCACCAAAAGCAAAGACAGGCAGTATTTGTCCCTAAAGACAGAGTGAAGAGAGAGGAAGTAAGCCTTCTAGCATAGTGGATGTTGGTGACCTAGAATGAAAGCCTCTCACATGAGAGTCTGTGGTTGAGTAGGTTTCTTACACACGTACCAAACACCATACTATACTGTACTGTTGGATGCAATTTTTTAAAACTCTTAGTGAACACTTCCAATCCTACTCTGCAGAATTTTTAGGCAGAACTCATCCTCAGAAAAGAGAATTTGAGAGAGAAAATCTTAAACAAGAGCAGAGAAAACTCAAACATATCTAGTCCTTCCAACTTAAAACAAAGACAACCAAAGTTCACCAGGCATTGAACCAGCGGAATGAATAAAATTGAATAAATTAAACAAAAAGCTGACACTGGAGGGAATAGAGATAATTCAGGAAAAAGAAGAAAAACATTTTATGTACTCAAATGTATGTACTTAAGATGAGTCATAAAATACAAATAAGATGCTATTAAAAAAAGGAGAACAAAACCCTCCTATACTAGTTATTGCTATACAACGAATTGCCACAAACTCAGCAGCTTAAAACAGTACCCATTTATTATCTGACCACTTCTGTGGGTCAGGAATCTGGCCACAATACCTCTGAGCCCTCTGTTTAGGGTCTCACAGGGATGCAGGCAAGGTGTCGATTGGGCCATGCACTAATGTGGAAGCTTAAGTGGAAAAGAATCCACTTCCAAAGTCACACAGGTTGTTGGCAGAATTCATCCCTGGCATTCTGCTAGCTGTCAACTAGGATCATTCAGTTGCCAGAGGCTGTCCACAGTTGCTAAGGGCTCTCTGCAGTTCTTGTAAGGAGGGCTTCTCCAATATGGCCACTCCTTCATCAAGCTAATGGGAAGAGTCTGTAGAACAAGATGAAATATCTTGTGATACAATGTAATAAGAAGTAGCTTCCTGTTTATCACTTAGAAGCAAATCACATACTCAATGGGAGGAGATTTTAGAAGGGTGAGAATACCAGGGGGCAGGATCATGGGGCAACCACCCTGGAATCGGTCTGCCACACCTCTGAAAGATTCAAGTTTTGGCTAGTCACATTTTAATAATTCAACCAAAATATTATTGAATATGTTTATGGAATATAATTTTTAAACTCCCAGAATATCAAGAAATGAAGAGAAGAGAATGAAAAGAAAAGAAAAGAAAAGAAAAGAAAAGAAAAGAAAAAAGAAAAGAAAGAGAAAAGATGAGAGAAAACGCAAGAGAAATTAAGGAATTTTGACACCTGAAGAAAAAAGATGTAGAGTTTGCTTTGGGGGAAGATTCCAGTGGGAGAGAAGGGACATAGGAGGAGAAGGGCATGAATAGTCTTGGTAAAAATGAAAATATCCTTTGTTTTTGTCTTTATGTGTTCTAAGAGCCTGGAGTGGGGCCATTCATTACAAATCATGTGAGCTTACACAAGTTACTTTTCCTCTGGGAGCCTCAATATACTTATCCATAAACTGAAGATGAGATCAACCTCCCATCACATCACCTCTGAGGATGAAAGAAAATAATGCAGGTAAAGCACTTAGCACAGGGCCTGGTTCAGAGTGAACTCAGCTCAACTTAATGCTATATACGCAGTGTTTCTGCATATCACGCACCCGCCAGAGGCTTCGTAAGTGCCCAGAGATTGTGTCCACACCTGTGGGATTTGCATTTGCTCCCACCAGAGTGAGCACTATCTCTTCTCCCAAACTGGGGAATCAAAGAGGAACTTCAAGTCTTATGTGAAAATAAGACCACCAACAGGGAATGTTTTGAACTATGACTTTTGCCATTACTGAAACATCTGTATACGTCGAGAAACGTGGGTGGCATTCGCTAGCCAGACATCTGCACCTCGGTTCTTAACATGCATCCATTTCAAAACCAGCTTAAGAGCCTCACCCCTCCACACCCCCCAACACAGATACATCTACTTGGAAATTATGGACCTAAAAGGGAGACCTTATACCGACTAGTCAAAAATAGACATTTCATGTACATTTGAACAGTGATAATCATATGCATTTTACAAATTAGGATAGTAAGAATAAACAGAGGTAAAATCTACCTCTGAAAGGAGATGAAGACAGACACGTGAAAGGAAGTTGAGTCAGGGTATTTTTTTAAACATTTTTCATTTGAGCAGAGTTGACACGCGATGTTACATTAGTTTCAGGCTGTACAACGGGGTGGTTCAACCTCTCTACACACTACACTATGCTCACCACAAGTGAGCTACCATCCGCTACCATACCACACCATATCACCAACCACATTCCCCATGCTGGGAATGAGGGTATTTTATCGGCTACGATTTTAACTTCGAGAAACACCTGACATACCTTCTTTTGAATATGGAATGTCGTGCTCCCTCATTACTTTGAGCAGGTGCACCCCTTCATATTTATACTAGCATCAACTTCTTCATTTACCCAGAAAAATCAGTTTCCTGGTGATGGCATGCCACATCTCTACTGTAATTCTCAGGCTAGTCTGACCTACAGATACGGGCGGGCACCCTGCCTTGGAGACCCCTCATCACACTGTGTTCTCAGGTCTTCTAATGAGGTTACAGTTCTCTTGTTTCATTCCTTTACCTGAGTGTTATATGTTTTCAAGTTATTGTCTAAGTAATATATGTATTTTTTTAAATAGTACATAAAGGAACAAAATAGTTTCCCTCCCCTCTCCTTAGACATTGAAATCACTGCTAACAATTTCTGGTGTCCTCTGAAAAAAATTTTACATCTGTATTTTGTCTTTTGTTAACACAAGGCAAATAGTGATGAGACACCAAATGATTGACCATTCTAACATTTATTAAGATAAAAAATACCACTTAATTAAATACATTTTAGCTGAAAGGTCTAGTGCTTAGTGCACAAGGTGTGGCAGAGTTTTATGTGTGGCTCTTAAATCTTTCCATGTGCCAGTCCAGACTGAAACTGAAAGGGTCTTAACTAGCCATTTTCCTTTCTGGTTAGAGAAATCCAAATAGAACCTCCTGGTAGTTTGGGAAACTCTGGCAATGAAACCCCACACAAACAGTCCAATATTATTCGAGATATCAAAAACCTTGTGGAAATATTTGCCTAGGTCATCCCACACCAGGATATAAATAGCCCTCTAGTAAGAAAATAACGGCAATTGGACATAAAGGCATTGAGTCAGAAGTGCTGAGATTCATCCCCACTTCTCTGGATAGGTTGAAGAAATACCTTGCTATTCACCTAATCTGCTACGGGATCCGTTATTTTTATTATAAATAAAGATAAAAATGGGGCATCTGGGTGGCTCAGTCGGTTAAGTGTCCGACTTCAGCTCAGGTCATGATCTCACCACTTGTAAGTGCGATTCCCACGAGGGGCTCTGTGCTGACAGCTCAGAGCCTGGAGCCTGCTTTTGGATTCTGTGTCTGCTTCTCTCTCTGCCCCTCCCCTGCTCGCACCCTGTCTCTCTCTCTCTCTCTCAAAAATAAATAAAAACATTACAAGACCTCTCCTATTAACATCATATGGTTGTTAGAGGATTAAATAAAACACTAAATTTAAAAATTGTTTCAAAGCCAAAGATCATCATTGTCATTGTCGTCGTCGTCGTTGTTGTTGTTACATTTAAAATTTTAGTGGTATTTTTTGGTTTCCATGATTGAATTTTTCCCCAAGAAAGAGAAAAATGTGGGTATACCATGAAAAGCCCTTTTGTATTCCTAAATAACCTTATCCCCAGAGAGACCGAAAACAAAAACAGAGAAACAAAACACTACAAATATCATCTATTTTTGCCTGACTTCTAGTTGATAATGGATTTGCACTATCATGTCAACCCCTTATAAACACCTCATTTTAGTGAATGTGGTCAGTCACACTTATAAAACCTTATGGGGAGCTCATCCATTTGTAGCTGAAAAGAATACACTGGTTCTTAACCAATTACATGTTTTAAACTGACATTTGTATTGGAAAGTAAATTCAACACTGTGTCCATCGATTCATACGCCACGTTTGACAGAATGGCAGGAACAGGTTCTACCACTGCAAATTGAAAATAAGGGGATCTAATAAAGCAGTTCTGAATCCTCAGCCTTGTCAAAGTTGTAAAATCACGTCTAAACAAAGGTTTCTAACACCCAAGTCTGTCAATGTGTCCCTTTCATCGTGATTAATAAACCAGCACGTGTTGTTATTCAAATTCTGAATCATAAGTTAAACAGAATGCAGCAACATCACAGGATTCCCATCAATGTGACAAGTTTTCTGCCCCCACCCTTCCTTCATCTCACAGTGATTTACCATAGAAACATCTATCAAGTGATGAACAGCACAATACCAGAAGTACACTTCTGGAATGGAAATGTAATAACATCGTCTGAATAGGTGTACAGTCAATTCTCAGTTTCTTTGCCTTTGGGGAGACAAAACAGATACACGAAGTTTTAAAAAGCACTATAATTTCAAAGCCTCTTGTTATCAAACCAATTCATCATCACCACCACCTTGATTAAAAAAGAAAAGGGGCGCCTGGGTGGCGCAGTCGGTTAAGCGTCTGACTTCAGCCAGGTCACGATCTCGCGGTCCGTGGGTTCGAGCCCCGCGTCGGGCTCTGGGCTGATGGCTCGGAGCCTGGAGCCTGTTTCCGATTCTGTGTCTCCCTCTCTCTCTGCCCCTCCCCCGTTCATGCTCTGTCTCTCTCTGTCCCAAAAATAAATAAAAAAGGTTGAAAAAAAAAATTAAAAAAAAAAAAAAAGAAAAAAAAAGAGGCACCTGGGTAGCTCAGTTGGTTAAGCTTACAACTCTTGGTTTCGGCTCAGGTAATGATCTCACAGTTCGCGAGGTCGGGCTCTGTGCTGACAGTGTGGAGCCTGCTTGGGATTCTCTCTATCCTTCTCTCTCTTCCCCCACTTGCACACACACATTCTCTCTCTCTTCCCCTCTCTCCATCTCTCTCAAAAAAAATAAGCATTAAAACTTTTTTTAAAGAAAAGAAAAACTTTGACAAGCAGGTTAACTTTTCTTTGCTGTACACAAAACAATAACCAGAAAATGTCTTTGACTCTAGAATTACTCAAATATCCACAACAATCAGTTCTGGCTCTTATTCTTCCATTTCATTCTCTTGAAAAAGTGTTGGAGCAGTGGACATGCTAGACAATGGACGAATCTGGACCAATCCACCGGATAATTGTTGCTGCCATCAAGAACCCAAGAGAAGAAGGGCCAAAACCCAAGTATTTTTATCCTCTCAAAACTTGTCTGAACAAAACCTTGACAAAGTGAGGTAGCTTTGAAGTTGAGCCTACATAGGTGCTAAGGTGATACCTCAGATGTGTCATTCTCTGGAAAGAGTTTGGGGGAAGACAGTGCTGAAGCCATGACTTCAGTTGGAGATAGGGGATGAAGTTCTCTATGCCTTTCCCCTTAAACACACACACACACACACACACACACACTACCCCCATCCACATCCAAGGTTGGATATTGTGGAAGGAGGAAACAGGGTCCATATTGAGAGCCATTCTCATAGCACAATGTGCCATAGTCTTGTGCCCTCCTTTCCACCCATAAGCAGAAAATCACTGAGGCTGGACTTCCAACAGGTTAAACTACCTGTCCCCCATTGCATGGCTGGGAGGGAGAAGACTCAATCCAGGAGGAAGAGTACAAGTAGAACTGGGAGAGGGGCAAGGGGGAAATACCCCAATGTTGTCACCCTCCCATCCTCACTAGGGACTTCAGAGCTTCTTTGAACACATCCTCAGACATTATGAAATTACAAAAAGTCACACTCTTGGTAGAACAAAAAGTGCCTCTGTCTGTTTTGTGGGTGTTAGTAAAGAGCTGACCCAATGGTTGCTAAAGAAGGAAGGTTTAGGGATGGAGCCTGTGGATAACTTCACTTCTGCGTACAGCATCTTTTCCTTTCCTCTCCTTCTTTGTAAATGATGAGGAGGTTTGAGACTACAACAAGCTTCTCTCTCAGACCTAGCATCCACTTAGGATCTTAATAGGAAGATATGGAGGCAAATTAATTATCCTCTTCTTCCTGTGAGTGTCAGACAAATGAGGGGAAGGGCCAAGAAGGGCCTTTCATCCTACAATGCAGCCTTTTCACAAGTACATCTTCAGGAAAGAGGCAAGCGTGGGCCCAGCCCAGGGAAGGGGAGCCCTCATGACCCCAATATTTTACCTGGGAAAAGGTTTAACTCTGTAAGGACTAAGGAGAAAGGAGGTAGAGCCAAAGAGATCCAGAATCAACCAGAGAAGGCTATACCTGACATTCTCCTCTCTTTCTGTAACCTAGCATGAAAGTAGAGCTATTTCTCTAGGGTTGAGGGGCCCTGGGGTGAAGGCTGTATATGCACATGACCAAATGAGAATGTTCAAGCCTGCTAAAATAAATCAATGTTCTGGCCTCCTCCAGCAATCACGTAAACAAATGTGCTCTGAAAAATATTACTAAAACTCATAGCTCCAAGAAGTTATAGGTTTGCGTTGGTGAAAGTAATTACAGAACTAATTCCATTGTGTCACTGAAAATGCCTTCAGCTTGGTAACCTGTTGACATGGGAAGAATGGCTACCAGTGAAAACAAAAGCAAGTTTCCTGCTTTCTTGAATTCACTTTGGACAAAATTCTTCTTTCCTTTGTGAAATCACAGGACTTTGCCTATGGTGGTCAATAAAACAAATGAGACAAACGGTCTGTGCCACATCTATACTCAGGATCTATGTAAAATAGGCACACAGACTAATGGGGACAAATAAACCGATACTACTCTTGGTCAGAGAACGTCTTAGATCAGTGGGTCCTAAGCTGGGCATCAGATCACCTAAGGGCCATTTTTGAACTTCAGATGTCCATCCTCCACCCCCAGATGTCCACATTGGATTCATCTGTCTAGGACCAAGGCAGCCATGTTTATTTCATCTAAGTTCATTAATTCAACATTTATTCAGTAGATATTTACTGAGAGCTTACTCTGAACCAAGACTGTCAGCATATTGAGGTGAATAAAACAAAAACAGTAAACCCAACCTTTGTGGAATTTACATCTATTGAGGGAGAACTGCAATAAATAAGTAAAATATATAGCATGTTAGGAAGTAATAAGTATGAGGAAGAAAAATTAAACAGGAGAAGAGGAAGTTTGGGAGGGGGCACAATTTTAAACAGAGTAGCAGAAGGTGACTGTTAGCAAAGAAGTAAAAGGGATTAGAAAGTAAGCGAAGAGGAATCTGAAAGGAAGGTATTACGGGTAGATGAAATAGCTTGCACAATAATCCTGGGGTAAGAATGTAGCCGGCTTATGTTCGAAAAACAATAAGGAGGCAGTGTAAGCTGAATTGAGTGATGGCAGAGGAGAAGAGCAAGAGACGAAGGCAGAAAAATAATGAGCACAGACTTTGGTTGTTACTTTTTGTGGGTCTGAGCTGAGGAATGGTCTGATCTGCACCCAGTATCCATCCAGTATCACTCTGGCTACTCTTGAAAATAAACTGAAAAATAGTTAAAGGGGAAGCAAGGAGACCCCCACCCCTGGAAATCTATTGACATAACTGAGGCCATAGGAGCTTGGACTAGGGATGGTAGCCATGGAGGTGACAGAACATGGTCAGAATTTGGATATATTTTTAAGGCAGAGATGAAAGAATTTCTGATTGATCAGATGTAGATCTGTGAGGAAAAGAAGTGAGTCAATCATGTCTCTAATATCTTCACTTACACAAATGAAATTGTATTACTAAGATAGAGAAGATTAGGGAAAGGATTAGGTGTAGCAGGAAGGAATATTAAGAGGCCAGTTTCAGACATGCTGTCTTCGAGTTGCTTATTAAAGTCCAAGTTGAAACATTGAACAGGTGGTTGGAATAGAGTTCAGGGACACATCTGTGCTGGAAACATAAATTTTGGCTTCATCAGCATATGGATGGTGTTTAAAGCCATGCGTCTGATGGCATCTGCAAGGGGCTTAGTTAGCAAGAAAGAAGAGACCCAAGGACTGAACCTGGGTTACTGCACTTGAAGGCTGAGCATCTACGGTAGATGCGGTATATCTGGGTTTCAGTAAAACATTTGTCTGTTTCCTATTAAAAGAAGGCTGGTATCAAGCTGACGTCACTCGTGACACAACTTGATTTAAAGTTATAAGAAAAAATTAGCATCCTCCATTCTGTGGAAGAACATGATTCATGGAAAACCTTAAGTTTCTTATCAGCATTTTAAATCACCACCTCTCAGAAAGCCATGAAAGTATACATCCAATCCCCTTCTTCCTAACTGGATATTGATTAAACTCAGGTACCCCACTCCTTCCTCCCATAGCCAACATGCCTCAAGTAAGCTCCAGGATTGGTCCTGCCTGGTCTAAGGATAACCTCATTCTCCCCTGCTTCCAGAACAGAGATGTAACCTTTGGTCAATGAGAAATGAGGGGTGTTCCAGGCTAAGAAAAACCTCATGGCACTTAAAAGAGAGCCATGGTGGGACACCTGGATGGCTCAGTCTGTTAAACATTCAACTCTTGATTTTGGTTCAGGTCATGATCTGGAGGTTCGTGGGTTTGAGCCCTGCACTGGGCTCTGTGCTGACAATGCAGAGCCTGCTTGGGATTCTCTTTCTCCCTTCTCTCTGCCCCTCCCCAATTCTTGTGTATACGTGCAGTCTCTCTCCCTCTGTCTCTTCCTCTCTCTCTCTCAAAAATAAATTTTAAAAAGAGAGAGAGAGAGTCATGTACCTTGCTTCCTTCTCCCCGAGGTTTCTGAAGGAACCAATTCTAGGGACTATATCCTATGGCCATGTTGCACAAATCTCTGAGAGATTAATAACAACCCCCACGAGATGCAAATCTGAGAAGCCGGCACAGAATCATGGAGCTTAGAGATAGAAAACCCAGAAAAGTTAAGTGAGGGGATCAGAGTTCAGAGCACATTAAGGTCAGGGTCCAGAGCCTGGCTGCCTGACTGCCAGGCCAGTTCCCCTCTACACCCCCTGACCCCTCAGTTCCTCTTCTTTCAGCACTTACTCTGCACCTTTTGGTCAGGCCCAATGCTCTCCTAAGGACTCCTAATTGGTGTTTCCACCATCTGCTCTGAAACATGGTCTTCAACAAACAGCCAGCCAGCCTCTGACGGAATGTTACAAGGAGTCTTCCTTTATCTATTAGCAAAAAAGATCAAAGCCTCTGGTGGATGCAAATAGAATACAAGTAGCTGGCCTGTCTTGTTAAGCATTCAAACACTTCATGAATTTTCAAAAAAATTAAGAACCAGACTATGCCCTCCGTCTGTGCATGTTATTTTTGTTTATACCACCAGAAGCTGTTTCTCCATACCAATCGGGAGATTCAACACAACAAGTCTAACCATGGGGAAAGATGAAAACACACGGAGATGGGAAAGGTTGCAAGACATGCCCTACTATGCTCGGATAAATTGGAGAGTTGCCTGGAGCCGGGAAGAAGAGGGGTCAGGACCTAGGAGGGGATTTTGCTGAAGGAGACAAAACAGGGAAGGAGGCCGGCTGAAGTCAGTAGACAGTGTGCTTTTTTTTTTTTTTTTTAATCCTATGCAAACAGTGTGGGTGAGTAGGGAGGGAGCACTTGGATTACCATATGGAAAGCTTTCATCTCCCATAATAATAAGAATAATGAACATTTATATGGTGCTTAATACGTGCCAGACTCGACATTATAATAATGTACTACATCCAGATGATTTTACCCACTTACTTTAATTCAATTCAATTTAAGACACATTTGTGGGTACACACACACACATGCACACATACACTCATCTAGAAGCATATATGGTAACTTCTATTCTATTGTTCTTTCCTTTTTTTTTTTTTAATTTTGTAATGTTTATTCAGTTTTTGAGAGAGCAAGAGAGACAGAGCCCAAGTGGGAGAGGAGCAGAGAGGGAGGTAGAGACAGAATCCGAAGCAGGCTCTAGGCTCCAAGCTGTCAGCACAGAGCCCAACGCAGGTCTCGAACCCGCAAACCGTGAGAGTGTGACCTGAGCTGAAGTTGGACACTCAACCGACCAAGCCACCCAAGCGCCCTGTTCTTTCCATTTTAAAGAGACCCAAAGAGTTAAATAACTTGTCCAAGCTCACACAGCTGGTGACTGAGATCATGACCTGACTTCAGGTCCTTTGCCTAAAAGCCACACTGTGCAACGGCATCTGCCAATGGGGCATCCATAACTGTGTGCAATCATTGGTCAAGACAGAGAAAGCCTGAAGGTTCTGCTTACTAGGGTGATGATAAAGAAGACCCTGCACTCAGTTATTTACATCATCGCATACCTGGTCAACAACAAAAAACTCAGTTTTCCAAGGAAGGAGAAAAATAATAATAAAACACAATTTATTTTTCTTGCCATAAGCTACTCTGGTCTAGATCACTTCTGAAATTCCATTCTGAATTTGAAAAAAATTTGACCCTAAGATTTAAGTAATGTGATGGTGTTTTGTTTTAATCTTCCAACTTAACTGTGGAAATTAACACATCAAAGTTATAAATCACTTTTGCATATTTAACAGAGCAAGAATACCCTGGGTTCTGCATCCTAACAAGGTTTTATATGCCACCTGTGAACATTAGTGAAAAAGTGACTTCATTTGCCGAGTACCAAGAGATGAGTCACTTAACCCATTATTACCTCTTGCTTTCCCAAGAGTCAACAACAGGTAAAATGTCTCAAAATTTGGCTAGAAATCTCTTACCGATGCAACTGGTATTGCCTCCTTAAACATTTGGTGATTTCAACTAAATATTCTTGAAGGCCAGGCTGTTTAAGCAGGTGGTTGCTTCCAACTGAAGTTAACAGCACAGAATAACCGATAGCCAGTAAATGATCCATAACATTTGTCCTCCTCACTCAATGCCTTTTTTCCCCTTAAAGATCATTCATTTTAAAGTGATCACCTTTTTATTTGCACTAATATTCATATTTCCCTTTAAGAATTTTACACTGAATATATTTTTAGGTCTGATAGATACGAGGCACTCAATCAGAGACAGACACCAACGAAATACTCAAGAGCTCCAAAAATAAGCAAAATGTAATTCACCATCCAGGAGTTACAAGTCACTCAGAGAAGCCCAAAATTTTAGAAATGCTA
Organism: Panthera onca; assembly: GCF_046562875.1. Classification (NCBI taxonomy): domain Eukaryota; kingdom Metazoa; phylum Chordata; class Mammalia; order Carnivora; family Felidae; genus Panthera; species Panthera onca. The sequence goes on from NC_138343.1 coordinate 117,406,452, forward strand.
TTGGATGAAATTTTACATTTTATGCAAGAAAGTTTTCAAATAGGAGCATTTTTCTTCTGTGGGTGCCATGAAGCAGCTGTTCATGTGACAAGAAGGCTATTTAGAAGAGTGATGGGGAGCTTTAATTAAAGCCTGTCTGCTGTTTCACTGTTTCAGACTATTAAACACAGTTTGTGTTATTAACACAATACTTGGAGCTGTAATTGCCTTCAGGTTTTGTTTGTTGAGATGCAAGCCTGCCACTTCTCTACGCTGCCTTCCCTTATCCAGATAGTTTCCAATCAGTCTCAACTTAGATTAAAAAGGAAAAAGTTCAGAGGTGGCTCAGTCTGTTGACGGCCCAACACTTGATCTCACCTCAGGTCATGATTGTATGGTCAGTCATGAGATCAAGCCCCATATCGGACTGAGCATGCATGGAGTGTGTTTGAGATTCTCTCTCTCTCTCTCTCTCAAAATAAATAAACAAACAGGAAAAAGTTCAGTTCACAAACCAATAAGGAAACCAATGATCACTGAATGAATGAAAGAAGTTAGAGGGTCACCTTGCCCCATGATTATAACTACATTTCACATGGATCAGAACCACGTAAGGAATTCTCATCCTAGTAAGTGCTCAGGAAAATAAAAAGGAATTGCTGATTAAACAAGTCTGGTTATATCCTTCCTCTGCCTGTCCTCTATCAAGGAAATAATATACATTAGCAAGTTAAATGGTCTGAGAAGTCCTGCAGTTGGTTTAAATCAGCTTAATGTGTCACTGTGTTTCTGAACTTTTTGACTATGGAAAACTTCTGTTTCTCACTTATCATCACTCCTCAGAACTTGTGTCACTGAAGACAAAATCAAGTAAAGGCTAAATCAAAGTGTTAAGTGGAAAAAAAATGATAAGAACCAGAAAAATATGGGTAGTTATTCAATACTTTATGTAGGATTTCTGATGGATAAAAAAAAAGACTACCAATATTTGACTAAATCAAAATTAACATATTGATACACTATAAGATCCCTACTTGGGTTTCTCCCTCTCTTCCTCTCTCTACCCCTCCCCTACTTGTGCACAAGTCAGTTCTCTCTAAACAAAAAAATAAATAAACAAAAGAGAGAAAAAGAGGTAGATATTTTCAAAAAGACTGAAAGTAATATATCAATACACAAATAGCAATTCTTTCTGGATGCCACGTCAGAGGATTTTTCTAAATGTTCTCCAATAAAAGGAAAGAATAGTTCATGCCGCCAAGTACAGAGCTGACTCCACTTTTATTAATTATCTAAGAATTACCTTGAATTGGCACATTGTTTAATTATAAGCAGGTGCTAGTTAAAGTAGTTTTAGAGATCCCGTTAAATAGTTCTTTAACTTGTTATCTCCATTTACATCCTTAACTGACATTTTTATATGTATACATATTTGGGGCAAAGATAAACTACAACGTAGTCGGTATATACACAGGACAACAAAGATAGATTAGTACTGGTTAGCTATTGGATGCTACTGTGGTTCTGTGCTGAGGAAAGGATTGGAAACAGAAAAACAGATCATTCAACTCCTAATTAATGCACATTCTTTCAAATGACTTAGAAGAGAGTATTTTGAAACTTCCCTTGGCTCTGCTTTTCTCAGACATGCAAAGGGAAGAGAACTCTTACTTCATGGAATAATTTCAAAGACAAGCTAGACCAAAATGGGAGCTGTTGGGGACTTCGAAATTCTAAGAAATGTAGCGTTCTGCTTATGAATTGCTTCGGGCCTCTATATACATTATTTCACTGACACTTCCCCAGTGCTCTGTCTTAGCAGCTCACTACTGAGTGTCAATAATTACACTCACAGCTAGCAAAACTGAAGACTGTAACAACCACATAGGAAAGACAGATAGTGATCCACTAGAAATTTTCCGTCCTCATTTTCAAGTACAAAATTCATACTCCTATTTCATCACTGCTTTCCTAGTATAACTTTTCTGAGAGATAGAAATAATGATGATTACAAAGCCTTTAAAGTAACACATAATGTAATCCCAATGTTTACCACCTACTTTCCACACTCATCATTGACCTTAAAATCAGATGGTAATTGTGTTTAATGTATGATTCTCACGACAATCAAGACACATTTGGCGTGATGAGTTTTTCAATCTTATTCTAGCATTATAATATGGGTTCATCCCACTTTAAATTTAGATCTTGTCAACAGATAAAATAAAGGATCATGATCCACATTACAAAAGGATCCTTCTATTTATCAAAGGGTTCATTGCAAGAAGTTTTCTTTAAAGGATGAGCTCTTATAGGTAAAAATGTTTCAGTTTAGAACAAGTTAATCTGCCTGCAGCTTTTCAGTACTGAAGGTGGAACATCAATGTCCTGGGCACGTCTCATTATAATGATAGAACTTTCCAGAGCAAAAGGCAGTCAGCCATGACTCAATAAATCAGAGAAAGAAAAAGGAGGCTCAGCCAAGGAGAGTCATGGAGAAGGATAAAGCAGGAAGGAGGAAGGACGGAATAAGAAGCTTCAAAGGTTCTGAAGGTTCGGGAGTGAAGGCTCTGAAAAATGTTAATCCTCAAATATCTGGGGGGACCGTGAAATATTACAGCAACTGCATGGCTTGTTTACATTGTATGCATATATAGTTAATCTGCCCCAGAGAGTATTTTGAGGTCAGAGGCTCTAATTGTCAGGCCCCATCTGGCAATGGGCCCAAACGTAGGAGTCCTCAATAAATATTTGTGGGATGAAATAATTAACAAATAATGTGAAACGACACATGTGCTAAATTCCACTGAATGGACTCTTCATTTGGGTACCTCTGGAAATATGGCGACAGGTGAAGGACGGCACAGGGATTAAAAATATTGTTCAATCCTCCAATACAAAAAGAAAAAAACAAACAAAACATCAAATCACAACTATTGGCAAGGTGATTACGGAAATTCTCCTGGCGAGGCAATGACTAGTTTTGTCTGTGACATCTTCTGTAATTGGTTCCATCCAGATCCCTTGATCAGAAGCCAGGCTTGTAGGAACACCCTGACTCCCTGCCCCCCAGCTCTGCTACCTAACCCACAGTCAGACTGGGATGCCCTGCTCTTCCTCAAAGGGGAGGGTCCCACCTACTGATGTGTCCTGTCCCTCTGCAGACGGACAGCCCTCCTATCGGCGGTCTAGGACTCTCGCTCTTATCACTTGCCTCTTGGAGATGCAGAAAGGCTGCAAACAGCAACAGGCCGCCACTTCCAGTTCAACGATCCTCTCCTCAAAATGGGAAGAAGCTGCAGTTAATGGAGAGTGCCTGGAAAGAGATCAAAGGAGATTTGTGTCCTCACCTCCAGAAGCCGTTGTCCCGATCTGCAAGCCTGGAAGCTGATTCCATAGCCAAACCTCCATCATTTTTGTTAGTGGAGGACAGGCAGTAAATGCATAATAGAAGTTCAGATGATCCCAAACCCAACTGTAGCTAGTAGTTCTACCTCATTGCCCCACATCCTGGGTCAGAGCAGCCCGGTAAGAAGCCGTAAAGCTGTGCCACTCCGTTGTCAGCTTATTTTTACACTCCCGTCAACCCAGCCAGCCTTCCATGTTCTCCTGCCATTCGCCCACCACCACGTCAGTTTTCCAAGGTGGGCACTTATTAGCCAAAACAGTAGGATTCACGGGTCCCGAGGAAAGAGACGGAGAAAAGAACCTTTAAAACTGGCCTCTGAGGGGCACCTGGGTGGCTCAGTCAGTTAAGCGTCAGACTCTCGATTTCAGCTCAGGTCATGAGATTGGTTCACAGTTTGTGAGTTTGAATTCCACATTGGGCTCTGTGCTGGCAGTGAGGAGCCTGCCTGGGGTTCTCTCTCTCTCTCTCTCTCTCTCTCTCTCTCTGCCCCTCCTCTGTTTGCACTGTCTCTGTCTCTGTCTCTCTCAAAATAAATAAATAAACTTTAAAAGAAAAGAAAAAGAGCCAAGCAAGTTCTGAAGTCTGTATTTTCAAAATCTACCTCCAGTCTGAGCACCTCGTGTCACCCCCATTTTGCCCCACCCTAGGCCAAGTCACTATGACGATATTGAAATGTTTCTTCTTAATCTCCCCACCCATGCTACAAAGATCACACATGAATTGGATAATCAGAACAAATAGCAATCATTATTTTTAAACCAGTGCGCACTGAATGGTGATCGACCATTTCAGTCTGACATTTAAACTTCTCTAAAGTCCAAACTGAACTCTCATTTTTCCCCTCCATGGAAGCTTCAGGCCTCTTTAGAATCACTTCAGAGTGGACCGCCTCTGGAAACTCAGTGCCCAGCATGACAGCAACTGACTGTCCGTGCTGAGATGTCATCCCAGGAAGAAAATATCCCAGAGAAACCTGCCTGACAACTCTAAAACTGAATGTCCTGAAGCCATGCTCCAGACATAGAAAGCTTGGGAGACCATGATGCTAATGACTATCAGCAGCCTATAAGGACTGAAAGACCAGCCACAGGCTGGTCCTTGTAAAAGCAGACAGGAGAAATGTAGGCCAGTGAGCACACAGTCTGAATCAGCAACATTCTGCAAAAGCCCCACCAGCTAACCACAGTGCTGATGTCCAAGAGGGGGAGGGCCACGCCGGGTCTCACGGAAGCATAACTAACCTCCCCTCCCTTCCGCCACTCCTCCCCCAGGCCTGGCCTGGAAACACACAGACGCCTGCACACCTGGGCCAGATCCCCATGCCCGAAGTTATACAATGCCAACACAGTTACTAAGGTAAAACATCAACCAACCACTCTAGGCCCCCACAGGCTAGCTTCTCCTGATCCATTTTTTATCCTCGGGCCTCAGAGGCCTCAGCTGTTCCAAAACTCAAGCTTACCAAACCCTTCAACCAGCCTGATAGGGCTAATTCAACCAGATAGACAGGTGGGGGTAAGTTCAGCTGCTAAGACAAATTAATTAAAAGTTTAAGAAATTAGAGAGTGGGTCCTGGGCAGAGGGAGAGATTTGGATAAAAGCAAGAAAATCAATAGCAGCAAAGGGAATAGAAAGAGGAAAGTATGTCATTTGCCAAGTGCTGATCTGAACTAGGGCAGATATAAAGAAAGGGACGTTGAGATCACTTCATGCTATAAAGAGCCAGCTTGTTGGCTAAGAGGTTAGTCACTCATACTTTCAAACAGCACAAGGGAAGGTCAAACGAAAGTTCCATGTCCTGGCCTGGCAATAAAAGAAACAAGACAACACCCACATGAAACAAAGAACATTGCCTGAGTCTGCTGTCCAGGAACCACGGATTAAAAAAGGAATTACACTGGACCTTTGGATTCTAGGGCGAGTCTCTGGCCAAAACTCTTGTGCTTCTTCTAAATCTTTAAAAACATAGTTTCAACTTAAAATTCAGAAATAAGTATAGTAAGTGGGCTTCATCTTTTTTCCCCCTTAATGATAACAATGTATCATAAGTATTATTTCTCAAGTGGATTGTATGTTTTATGTAGGAAAGGAGATTTTTCCTTAATCAAGAGCCAAAATCATGAACGTATACTTACATCCCATAGACAGGAAAAAGTGCTAAGAAGCAGACTACATGTTGTGAGGAACACCCAGGCCCTGGGGACAGTTTTCAGGAGTCAAATCCCGGCTGCAGCATTTACTTACTATGTGGCTTCTTGCAAGTCATTAAGCCTCTACATGACCAATTTCCTTACGTGTAAATTCTAATAATGTAGTTGTAGTGTTGTGAGGATTTGTGAGACTCTTATGAAAAATAAGGAAGAAAAATAAACTCAGAAAGTAATCTGTGTGATGCACAAAAGGCAGTGCCCTCCACATCATAAGCTCACTATAAACGCTGGCTAGTACCATCATTTTTAGTCTAATTAACAAAGAGCCTACTGGGAACACGTGGCACCTGAGGATCATGGAATGCCAATGTCAAAGGGGTTTAAGGAATCTTCTTCCTAGTCCAGTACTTGCTTCCTCTCTCACGGACTTCCCTGATGTCACAAGGGAAGAAAAGGAGTCGGTTAACTCAAAGCCTATTTTTCTCAAGAAATGACTGCTTATCTTTTGTTTTCTCTTTGTAACACGTTAGGAAACTGGTTACCTCCAGGACGGATTTTCCAGCAGTGCTGGCTCTTACTTTTTGGTGCCACCAAGTGGCCGAGCTTAATGGCACAGTGATACTTCCCCCAGAGGCTTCCCCCAATTTAGTACAGCGTAAGATCTCTTTTAGGTAGCATTCAACGACTCCTTAATGCTCGTTGAATTAGTGAGTAACACTCTGGATTGAGCAAAGACGCAGAAGTGGCTCTATAGAACACTAGGGAAAAAAAGAAATCCCCAGTGAGAAGGAGGAGTGGACAAAGAGCTGGCCAGCTTCAGCCATTCCTTTGATGCCTGGGAATTACTTTGTTTAGTTCTAAGAAATGCATGCCTGGCCTTCTGGGCAGGAAGGAAGCATTCTTATGATAGAGGAGCACGTAATACACATTTTGAGTGAATGCTGAACAGTCAAGTGCTAATAACAGTATTTGGCTGGAAATTAAGATCAAAGCTGAATCTAGCTGAATCAAAGAAAAAAACCTCTGAAATACAAGCATAAATAGGAAATGTTATCCCCCAGGTTGCAATTTTATGGCTCGCGTTTTTGGTAGTCAAATTTTAAAAGGGCAAGAACACCATTTCACAGGGTCGTCATTTGTCAGCTACCTGCACTAAACAGTCGCAACCCTGTAGGGCAGGCACTTTCAACTGGGTCGTCTAATAATATTTTTAAGCTTTTTGTGCACAGTAGAATAAAATTCAGGAAAGTTTTCAGAAAGATATTTTCTATAAAAAATTTCATACCTTTAGCTTCACAGATTTGGAAAACCTAAAAAAAATCCTCCAACTTGAATTATTAAAACGGATTGGCAGTCAAAACTCTAGAGCAATCAATTCACCCATCTTTTGTTTCAAGTCCTAGCCTCTGTGGAATTAACCTTAGAAGAAACTATCTTCTTAGGACATTTTTCAATAACATCTCTTGGTTTAAGGTTTGGTTAGTGACAATGGTATGTGCTTCCGATGCTCATTCTCCCCTAATACTTTTTCTTCACAACTTTTAAAATTCGTTATTCTGTCTGGACAAACGATGATTCATCCTAGATGGGATCGTACACGATTTTGGAGTTTTTAATTCCTCTTTGTAAAATTTTGAGATGACCATATGCACATCCTACTTTTTTTTTTTCAACGTTTTTTTTTTATTATTATTATTATTTTTTATTTATTTTTGGGACAGAGAGAGACAGAGCATGAACGGGGGAGGGGCAGAGAGAGAGGGAGACACAGAATCGGAAACAGGCTCCAGGCTCCGAGCCATCAGCCCAGAGCCCGACGCGGGGCTCGAACTCAGGGACCGCGAGATCGTGACCTGGCTGAAGTCGGACGCTTAACCAACTGCGCCACCCAGGCGCCCCCACATCCTACTTTTTAAAATTCTTTCTATCAAAATGAAAAAGTCCCGGGGTTCCTGGGTGGCTCAGTTGGTTAAGTGCCGGACCCTGGATTCCCGCTCAGGTCATGGTCTCGCGGTTTGTGAGATCAAGCCCCACATCAGGCTCTGCATTGACAGCGTGGAGCCTGCTTGGAATTCTCTCTCTCCCTCTTTCTCTGCCCCTCCCCTGCTTGAGTGTGTTCTCTCTCTCTCTCTCTCAAAATAAATACATAAACTTTACAAAAAATGAAAAAGTCCAAAGAACTTGTTTTTCCTAAAAGACTCAGTGCTTGAGTAAAATTAATGACCAAAATCAAACATACTTCCTTTTTTTTTAAATAGCTCTTTTAAATTTTTTTTTAATGCCTTTTTATTCATTTTTGAGACAGAGACAGAGCGTGAGTGGGGCAGGGGCAGAGAGAGAGAGGGAGGGAGACACAGCGTCTTAGTCAGGCTCCAGGCTCTGAGCTGTCAGCACAGAGACTGGTGCAGGACTTGAACCCATTGGACCGTGAGATCATGACCTGAGCCTAAGTCAGACGCTTAACTGAGCCACCCAGGTGCCCCAAACATACTTCCTAAGGACTGTATTTTAAAAATATGAATGACAACATGGCAAACAACTAATTGAAGAGTAGAATTATGATATATTCTAATTTCTTTATTCTATCTCCTATTATTTAAAATTGTATACAGTCTTTGACTCAAAAAGTAAATAATGATCTTTCTAAAGCTATCGAGCTAATGAATCTAGTTCATTCACATTAACTATCAATCCAGCTCCCTATTCATTTGGCCACTTTAAAGTTTCTAAAAACTCTGGGTACATAAAGCTAACAACTCTACCACTCCAAGCATTAAAGTCCTGAAATAATAAATATCTCAGATATTTATTATTGATAGAGTTTAAACATATGGCCAATGAGGAAGTTTTCATTTCAAGTTACATTTGGAATGCCTACTACGTTTAAATGTGAATATTCAGATATTGGTAACAAACCCAAATGACAGCCCTTGTTCACACTACTGGTGTCGGTATATTGATTACATACAATGAAAACCATGTGATGACAATCTGTTGACCAAAAGTTCAGGCTGTCACAAACAACAGTGAAAGGAGCACTTAGCTAGTTGGCCTTCCAAAGGTCAAAGTCAAAGCAAACTTGAATGACAGATCTAGACCAAATCCAAGGCCCAAACTCAACCTTTAGTACAACCCTTATTATTCGTAGTCTTGGAGTGTGCTGCAGGGGAAAGTGCCCAGGCAACACAGGCATTTAGACTGTTCCAGTCTTTCTTTCCAACTCCTTCCACCTGGGTAACTGTGGGCACGTTACAAAAGCCCTCAGCCTCACTTTCCTCATCGGTAAGACAGGAACGATGTAACCCAAAGATTGAATGAGGCTATGCAAGTGAAGCACCCAGTACAGGGCCTGTCTTGTAGATGCATAAATCCCAGTTACTACAATTGTTATAGTTACCCTGATCATCAACGTTAATATCAGGATTGTATCAGGGCACCTGGATTGATTAGTCAGTTAAGTGTCCAACTCTTGATTTCAGCTCAGGTCCTGATCTCACAATTCATGGGATCAAGCACCACATGGGGCTCTGTGCTGACAGCCCAGAGTCTGCTTGGGATTCTCTCTCTCTCTCCGCCCCACCTTGCCCACATGCACACACATGCTCTCTCTTTCTCAAAAATAAATAAACATTAAACAACAACAAAAACAAATATTAGGATTACATCTACTTTGAGGGCTGTGAGGATTATAGGCTATCTACAAATAGCACATGAAACACTTTGTGCTCAGTTTATAAAATGGACGCTGATGTTACCCAGGCACCTAGAGAACTTTGCAAATGCTATAAATAAAATCAGAATTCCGAGCAAATGCAACTAATAAGTATACACTCAGCTGAAATAGGCATGTCATTTCTTTTAACCCAGTGCCCTCGCCTCCTTGCCCTGTATAGGGAACTCTGCACCTTAAAAATCCTGGGAAAGGCAGATCCTGTCTCTTCATAAAGAAGCTGAAAACACTAGGAAGTGGTTTCACAGCATTCCTGGAAGCGAAGCCTAATAAGCTCAGCCAATCAGACGCACCCACTTGAGATGTTTGCATCTAGAGGTAGTGACATCATGCAACAGGAGCAGGAGATCTTGTTGAGGGACACAGAAGAAGCGTTGACATCCATTTTCAGGTGCAGCAATGATGCCACTACAAACTGTGATGTTCGGTGTTGGGCATCAGTGGCTTCAGTGGTCCTTGCCAGTACAAGGCTGTGACAAAAATTTGCCTGATGTGCAGCTCCTTTATCCTGACTTTTTCCAAACCTGGTACTCCAGACTTCCCAACATTTCTGGAGAGTACCCAATACCTTTTCAATAAGTTACTACTCTGCTTAAATCAACCGAAGTTCCCTTCTGTTGATTGTAGCTAAGGCTGGTAGAGAAATTGGTGGCAAGCAGTGGGGTGCTGGGAATGGAGCCCTGAGTGTGGCACTGGCTGAATGCAGGTAAGGTAGTGGGGACTCCGCTATTCCTCCCCGCGCATAGCCATGAAGACTGGCTACCACCTGAACATGGCGCCCGGAGGTAAGCTTGCAGACTGGGTTTCCCAACTGGGAATTGGTGATACATGTTACACAGGATATCTTGGGATACGTGTCTGTAAAGGCTCTCGTATTAGGAAGAATTGAGGGTGTTGGATGGTGTCAGCTATGTCTTATGGTGTCCGATAGGATATTGAGAAAAAATAGATTTAAGTTGCAAGTGGCAGGTTTTGTTTTTCTTGGAACACCAACCCCTAAAGTGGCTGTCTTAAAAACAGAGAAGACAAGGAGGTATGACTTTGCCATTTGAACTCGGTGAAAAGGATTAAGAGGCGCAAACTTCCAGTTAGAAAATAAATAAGTCGTGGGAAAGAAAAACACAGCATAGGGAAGACAGTCAGTAACAACTTAACAACTGTATGGTGGCAGACAGTAACTCCACTTCCCGTGGTGAGCATTTCATAACGTATATAATTGTCCAATCACTATGTTGTACATCTGAAATGAGTGTCTGTCAGCTACACTTCAAGTTTTTTTATGAAAACTTCTTTCTACCTGTGGTCTACCAGCTAAAATGGCTAAAAACCTGATAATACACTGCCTTGCAGGACTGTGAAATTAAAATGATCTATTCCCAGGGTGCCTGGGTGGCTTAGTCAGTTAAACATCCAACTTCGGCTTAGGTCATCATCTCAAAGTCTGTGGGTTGGAGCCCATGTGGGACTCTGTGCTGACAGCTGGGAGCCTGGAGCCTGCTTCGGATTCTGTGTCTCCCTCTCTCTCTCTCTCTCTCAAAAAATAAATAAACATTTAAAGAAATTTTTTTTTAAATTCTCTACTCCAAATTAAAGCTTTCCAACCGAGGCAGAGACTGCAGAGATGAGGCAGGAAAAAAGACTGGAGCAGAAGACAGGCCTGATCACCCAGGTCTTACTTGTGAACTTCCAGTAAATCTCATCCACAGGACTGAGAGTTAAATATGCCCAATGTGAAGAAGCAGCTGGAATGAAAGCAGCCTGTGTTTAGGTTAGATTATTGCTTTGAAATATCCTTTACGCTGGACACAAGAGTGATCAGGCAAAGCACGGAGGCAGATAGCAAGCAGACAGAAAAGTGAACCCCCAAAGGTGATGTCTGAATAAGAGCTCTGGCTGTGGTTTCTACTCTGTGGAATTAACCAGACGCGAGTAAACAAAATACCCACTAAGTTTCTAAAGCCTCTGTAGTACCCACAATGCTCTGGTTGCAGCCAACATCTTGTGATAGTTTCACTCTTCAAAGCAATCACAAGCTGTCTGAATTTGTACCTACGATAAATAAACTGCTGAAGATTTGCACCTCACAGAAAGGGCATTCCTTTTCCTACTGCCATCGCGGATGTGCCCACAGAGAACAGTGGACAGAACATTCTTTTGTAGTCCAGAACCAGGGTGTCAGAACGGATGCCAGGGCATGGAGCTTGTACTCGTACTGTCCAGCGTGTGCTTTGAACCAATGACCACTGGGTGCTATTTTCGTTCTCCCCTCTTCTCCAATGAGTATTTACTATTGTTTTTATTTCTACTATTGTATATGAGATAATGTTGCAAAGGGTGTGAGTGACTTAACTTTTAACTGGAGATTTCTGGACCCAGAGGAAGATATCACTGAGAAATATTGAACTTGGAGCCAGATGCAAATCTGAACGAAGCTCTGAGTTTGCTCCCTTTGGGAAGGGGGTGACTGCATTTCATGTAGACATTCACCCTTTTGAATTCAGGTGTACTCATGTGAAGAAGTTAGCTAAAGGAGTGTGGGGACATATTGTTACTTGGTTCTTTGGCATCTAACCCTCCTGTGCCATTTCCTAAAAGACCCAGATATTTAGTCCTCCTTCAAACTACCCAAGCATATTTGAGTCAGTCTTAGCCAACCCATATCAAACTTGCCAGTGGAACCCAGAGCATAACATTCCCCCAGTAAATATTGTTATTGGTTTGGAGATGGGCACAAGTCCTAAGTAGACCCAATTAATGTAGAGGAAGTTCTTTTTTTAAAAAAAGAAATTGTTTTTAATGTTTATTGTCGAGAGAGAGAGAGAGAGAGAGCGAGCAAGTGTGAGTTGGGGAGGGGCACAGAAAAGAGGGAGACACAGAATCTGAACCAGGCTCAGGCTCTGAGCCACCCAGGTGCCCCCATAAGGGAAGTTCTTTATGGCCCATGGTGTGGGAGAGGTTCTTTCTCCTGGTCCCCACCCACATGCTCCTTGTTCCCTCCACCATATTCCTTCAGTTAGGAGCCATCTTGCAACCTTCAGAGAAGCCCACTCATAAACACGTGGAGAAAGGCAACATGAGGAAAAGAGCAGAGCAATTGAGGCAGAGCCACCATCATACTGTACCTGAGGCCTACGTTATCTCTGGACTTGTTGTTACTTGAGATAATAAAGTTCCTTCTTGTCTACGACAATCCAAATTAAGATTTCTGTTCATCTTCAGCCCAAAGCCTCATGCTACACTGACCATGTGGAAAGTTAAAGTTTTCATCTAGAAACTATTTGTCTCAAAGCCTGGGATGAAAGAGTATTAAACCAGTACAAAGAGCCCCTGGCTCCTAAACCAAGAGTTATCCAAAAAATGGTAGCCATCAGGTGGTTCACTGACAAATAAGCTCAGGGCAATAATTTTATATTTCTCCTCTATAACTTGACATGTGGAAAATGTTATTGCTTTTCCTCCAGGCATAGCACTGCTATAAAGTTTACTTTTTAAATGAATGTGTCTATGTAAAAAGGAATCAATTTAAAGAAAAAAATTATCTAAATGATAATACATGTTGTCTTAGTTTCCTGGGACTGCTATAACCAAGTGTCACACAGTAGGTGGCTTAAAACAACAGAAATTTCTTCTTTCACAGTTCTGAAGGCCAGAAGTCCAAAATCAAGCTGTATGTCGGCAGGGCCAGGTTCCCACTGAAGTGTCTAGAGGAGGGTCCTTCTTGACTTTTTCAGCTCCTATTGGTGTCCAGAATCCCTAGCATTCCTTGGCTTATAGAGGCATCACCCCCAATCTCAGCTTCCATCCTCCTGTGGCCTTCTCCTATGTGCCCGTGACCCTATGTCTGTCTTCTTATAAGGGCTTCAGTCATTGGATTGGGGCCCACCTGACTCCAGTATGACCTCATCTTCACTAGATTCTATCTGCAATGACCCTATTCAAATAAGGTCAAGTTCATAGTTATTCGAGGTTAATTTATCATATAGAGGCCACTCATTTGGGACATTTTTCTGAGCATCCATCTAATCATTGATGTTTTCAATTGGAACTTAATTCTATTATTTCAGGCTAAAATTACCCATCATTGTACTCTGGTGGGTCTTTCATTACCATGGGCACTATTTCCCAGTACCTGGCATTAGCCTCTGATTTCCTTAGTCCTTGGGTGTCCCTCCTCACAGGAAGACAAAGGGCTTATAATTTGAGACTTGAATTAATTATAGAAAGTAATTATTACATGCTGTACCTCAAAGAGGCTGATCTGCGATTAACTTCTTGGCAGAAATGGGGGAAGTGAATTTAGGAAGAGTAATTTTTCATTTGGAAGATAGCAATCGGAATGGTCACTATTTAAAATTGAGAAAGAAAGTCTGGGGTGAAAAAAATAATAAATCTTTCAAATGGTTTCATGAAATCTTGGGAGCTTTAAATATTAGGAAGGTTTTCCTGTCCCGTTTGTTGAAGTAATAAAGTGTGAAGAAATTTTAAATCTGATTAGCTACGCCTGTCTAGCATTAATCTACGGTCTGAAAGGAAAGAAAAAAAAAATTCAAAACTTCAATCACTGTTCGTTCCTGTGTTTAATCAGTTAAAAAATATTCTCCAAGGCTGTTGAGAAAACAGTGGTGTTAAGGTACTCTGAAAAATCATTCAGGAACCCATGGGCCAGTGACTAAGGCAAATGCATTTTTCTGAGTATTGTCAAAAGCTGTTTTCTCTTCACAATGTAAGTTCAGATGCTTCTAGGCTATTTGTGAACCACCTGGTGTTCACAGACCAATGCAGGAATGCAGAAGGCTGTTTCCATGGTGATGAGACTTTCCTCCTGGCAACCACCCCTCCCCCACTTCCATCTTTCTCCACTATCAGGAGTTTACATAGGATTTCTGGAAAGAGTGGGGGTGAATATACAGCAAGCATGTTGTGGTTTTTCCAAGTGCAGCTACTGTGTATCCGTAAGTAGTGGATGAGTCTCCTCTGCCCACATGGGGAGATGGTCACTCTAACCCATCAGGACCCAACCAAAATCTTCTCACATTTGAAATCACTCCATCAATAACGTTTTACTTAACATCTCATTACGTGAACAGACATTTCTCTATAGTGGGGCTCAGCACCCATGGCCCAAAGTCTAAATCCAGCCTGCCACATGTGTTTGTAAATAAAGTTTTATTGGAAGATGGTCACGTTCAGTCGTTTGCATATTATCTATGGCTGCTTTCACTTTCCAATGGCAGAGGTGAGTAGTTGACAGAAGTGACAGAGACAGCATGGTCCATAAGCCTAAAAGCATTTTCTATCTATCTGGCCCTTTACAAAAAAAAATTTTGTCACTTCCTGCCTTAAAGGAGGTGGAGTCAAAATCTAGTAAGGAGGACTGCAAGGTATAGAAATAGGCACAATGTGCTGTCATAAATACAGAGAGCTAAATGAATGCTACTAGGAATCTACACGGACTACCAAGGACAGAGTGGACTGGGGAGAATCTCTAGAAAAGATGAGACTGAAAGATAGGAAGCCTTGGGATATACAAATCTGGGGCCGGGGAAGAGGCATGCTCCATAGAAAGTGGCGAGCACGCAGAGAACGGTGAAGGAAATGCTACCTGGTGTCCTGACACACAGAAAATCCATCAACACTGGAAAGAACCATGCAGACATGAAGTGTTGCTCTCACAGTGAGCACAAGTTCATAACAGCAGAAGGAGAGAGTGTGTGACTAGCAGGAGGTGAGGTTGGGGCCCAAGATATACAAGCTCCTGAAAGTTATACAAAGAAAATGATCTTAACCTGTAGGGAATGTAAACTCACCACACTGGAAGCTGATCTGATGAGATCTTTGTTAAAAGGAAATTCAGGAAATCCAATGAAGGATGAACTACAGAGCAAGAAAGTAGAAAGAGAGGGAACCCGGTTACTATCTGTCACCTATGTCCTGCTTACCATGTGCCAGTCACTACGCTAAACTCTTCACATACGTGAACTCACTCACTGCCCCTAACAACCCTATGAAGTAGGTACAATCATGATTGCCTCTTTATAGATGACAAATCTGTGGCTAAGAGAGGTTAAGTAACTTGCTCAAAGTCCGACAGGTGGAAATGTGTAGAGCCAGGACGTAAATCTAGGTAATGTGGCTCCAGAGTCCAGCTTCTTCTGTAATCAGTCATGAGATTGTCACAAGAGTGTGAAAGGGAGGTGGTAAGAATTCACTCAGACCTGTTGCCATGGCACACACAAGGTACTCCATAAATACATTTGATGAGGAAATGCTGAACAAAAGAAAAGAAGAAAAAGGAAATGACAAGGACAAAGTGTATTTTGCGGGGGGTAGGGGATTGGGGGGGGTGAATATAAAATATAGGAAGGAGAGGGCGATGTCAAAGATAATTCTAATAGTTCTCCTTAGGATGGCTGGAAGAATGAGAGAATTCACACACAGACACAAAATAGAAGTGAAAATCAGTTCTGGGGAAAAGGTGATAAATTCAATTTGAGATTAAACAGGTAATGAATTTAATGAGATGGCAGAGGATCCAAGCAGAGAAACACCAAGAAGCCCTTGAAGGTCTGGGAGCAGGATTTAGGAAAGAGCTTGAGTCGGAACAACGAAGTTGGTGGTTGGGCTTTGCAGAAGTGATGGAGGGGACAGGATGTCTTTCTCACACTGATGGGAAAAATGAAGTGATCTTCACTCATGACATGCACAATAAAACAAAGGAAACCATTAGACGATGACAGGTGGCAAAATTGGCCTCGTGAAAAGAATGTAGGGCAGGCTCTAGAAGAAACTGGGAAATAGAGGAGAATATTCATTTATTTAATGCCTATTACGTGTCAGGTGTCTGACATTGCACTTGGTGATGACTATGAGTCTGAAACAGGTGGTGTATCTACCCTTGAGAGCGGAGGAAACAGAGAGGATAAATGACTTACAGAAGGACATAAGCCAGAAAGTGAGAGAGTCAGGATTTAAGCCCAGGTCCTCCACTCCAAAGCCCACACTCTAAATACTACCCAACTGCACAAGGGTCCTTCCTCGTATTTCCCAAAGTTCCCTCAGACCCTCAGCACCATCTGATAGGATATAATTCCGTAAATTTTTCCAGGATCCTTGTATCCTGTGAAAGGATAAATTGCTAGTAACTGCTTATAGAGCCACCTCTCCAAGAGGTGTTATCACTAAAATGCTAATTTCAGACCAGTTGTTAGGGAGAACTCTGGATGAATGTACTAATGTTCCTAAGTCTTTGAAAAGCCACTGAAAGTTTTCTCCCTAGTTGTTCTCATTTCCGGTTTCTGCCAGGGCAGCACCTCCCCGAAGCATGGTGTTAGGCACTGAGGACGGGATCTAGAGTTCTGCCTCTGAAAATCTGAGTCCCAGGAAGCCCTCTTCCCAAACCTCGGTGTTTGGTATAAAGACATAATAATTCATTTGGAATAACCAAGGTAAAATGCATTAGTCTGCTTTTAAATATGAATAAAAGAAACACCACTAAATGCAATAAAGATTATTTTTGAAAAGGAAAGAGCTGTCTCTTAATTGACATTACGTCTTCATTGACCTGGTTTGCATCACACATTTAAACAAAGTTTGTGGTTAAATTCCATATTAAATGTGCTTTGTGATTTTACGAATTGTCTTAAATATACCTATTCTAATTCTTTCTTTCTTCTCCGATCAGGCAGCCAATCTCACAGATGTTCTTGGAACAAATTTCTTCGTTGATACTCTCATTTTGTAGTGAAATCACATTGACTCATTGTATACCTCAAATAAATAGATTTCTTCACATAAATATCAATGTTGACACAGCTAAGGAAAGAATTAAGGCAAGCTTATCCCGAGACTAGGACTAAAAGTCTGAATGCTTAGCAGTAAAGAAATACAAGTACTGTGTCTACAGAAACTCATATTAACAATAATAGTATGTAGGTTATTCCTTCTCATAGAAAATGAAACCAAGGAGCAGCAAATAATTTCAAGCAAGCAACGCAGTGCTTCAGTTGGAAGAGCAGGTCTCCAGTTCCTTTAAAATCTCACACCTTTGCATGCTGTGGGCAAAGGGATTGAGCTATGCAAAATTGCAAACAGCATCTGGCTTGACCTTTCCTGAATGTAATTACCCTCCAGGAGAAACAGATCCAGCAGAAAGCAAAAGCCTGCCACCCATGTTAGGAGAGAGGATCCTGGTATATCTAAGACATGACTACTAGCCCCAGCGGGAAAGTCCTCTCAGCATGACACTTAAGAATATTAATACATCTCTGACCAGTCACTAAAGCCCTTGCTGTTTAACAGCAGCTGCACTCAATGAAGTGAGCTGAGGCGGACTGAGGAAGGAGCAACAGGCTGAGTAGGAACATCATGAAAATAGCCATGAGTCCATGGAGCAAGGCATGTGCCTCGGCCAAAAACTCACCTGTCGATATTCTGCACTTCAAATCTATGGCAACTCTAGAATACATACTCAAATTTCTGGGCCTTTTATCTCCTTTGGAAATAATTTTATTTTCTTTCCCTAATGATTGTTTCAGGTCCTAATCTCAGGTATGCCCCAAATGCACTTCTACTCTTCGTGCAAGACAATTCAGAATTCCCTCCTTGGGTGGTTTTTCCTGATACCCCTAAGCAGCATTGTGCCATACCTTTATGTGGGTTTCTGTTGCATTCTGTGGGTTCTATAATCTTCTATCCATTCTCTCTCTGTTCTGCCGGCGTCTGCTAACTTGTCTTCACTCCTGGACTGTGAGTTCCTTAGAGCAAGCAGCTATATCCTCATCACCCAACTCAGGGCACAGGTAGCAACACCTCCTCAGGCATTCTCCAGGCCCTGGGACCAACCACTCTCCCCTTCCGTGGTGGGTTGAATAGTGTCCCTCTAACAATTTATATACCCCTAAAACTCAGAATGTGACCTAAGTTGGAAAAGGGATCTTTGCAGATGTACTTAAAGTAAGAATTGAAATAAGACTTTAACGTGTTGAAATGGGCCCTATGGTATCCACATAAGAAATAGAAAAGGACAAACAGGGGAGAATGCCACGTGAAGACAGAAACAGAAATTGGAGTCACACTGCCACAAGCCAAGGAACATCAGAAGACACCAGAAGCTGGAATAGACAAGAAAGGATCCTCCCTTAGAGCCATCAGAGGGAGTGTGACCCTGCCAACACTTTGATTTTGGATTTCTGGCCTCCAGAACCATGAGAGAATACATTTCTGTTATTTTAAGCCACCAAATTTGTGGTAATTTGTTACAGCAGCCAAAGGAAGCTAATAGACTTCCTTTCTCTGGAAACTGGCTTCCAACCAATCCATATGGTTTTAGATTCTGGGAAGCCATGTTGGGACTACAAGATTCAGTTCCCTCACCTCACCCCAGGGTCCTCACAGAGCTGCACACATAGTGAAGCTGGGCCAGCAATACTCCTTTCCTGGGAGTTTGGGGGACAAAAAGAGAGAAATGTTCTTTTCCCATTCTTCTATCTCATTCAAGTTTCTACCCAAAGGCTATCAGCTCACAGACCCATTCCCAACATCCTATCTATAACATTCTTCTTCTTATGACTCTAGATCTCTATTCACATGATTTTATTTTGTAGTCTTTATCTCCATATGGCATTATATTATTTATGTGCTTGTTTTTTTCTTTTTGTTCTTCTGACCTCCCTCCTAAGAGTGTAACGTCTATGAGAACAGAGACAGGGTCTGATTGCTTGACTACTATACTCCTGGTCCTAGGACTCAGCCTTGCACCCAGCAGCTCTGCAGTGAGACAGATGAGGTTGACCTAAAGAGAGAAATCAAGGGGAGAGAGGAAGCACAAGTTTTCTATCAGAGTACTCATTCCCTGTTTCAATTCCTTCTAAGGCATGGCCATATTTCTGCCTTAACTTCTGAGAAACACTCTGATAAAATATGCCCTTCTAAACTTAAGCTAGTTGGTTTACACTTCTTGTATCTACGCAAGAAACCAAAAGAGACCTAACTAATATACCATGGCACTTAGTAAGAGCTTCAGCACCTCAGAGAAGTAAATAACAGAATGAAAAATGGAATGATAAATGTATAATTTAACTGATTAAGTCTTTCTGGCTCCTAACAGGAATAATCTTACAAGTAAGTAAGGTGATTTGAGAATTGTAGGATGTATTTACCTCCTTCAGAATTTATCTTCTTACCACCAACTTGAGTGCCTGAAATCCTATCACTACAGATTTTAGAAATACTCCTTTCAAATATAAATATTCCTAGAAGAAGCAAACCTTTAGCCAGTGACTATTTTAACATCTTGGAAAGCTCTTCTGAATGATATATAGTCACCTTAATGAAGGAAAAGGAAAGGGATGACAGACCTGGGAAATGGCAGGATAGCAAAGATGAATTTCCACCACTTTTCTAGCATGGAGCTGGTCTTGCACTCCTGGGAAATTATGGATTCTATACTCAAGGAAGACTGATTGCACTGATGGCCCAATGAATGGCCTCTCTGGATCTTGCTTTTATAATGTGATTCTGCAACTCCTCCCATCAAGGGGCTGGGTCTGTTTCCATACTGTTTGAATCTAAGCTGTTCTGTGACTTGCTCTAACCAAAAGAATGTGACAGAAGTGACATTGTACCCAGGCCTTACGAGGTCTTTCTGCTTCCACTGTTTCCTGGAAACCTGCCATTTCCATGAAAACAAGCCCAGCCCACACTGCTGAACAATGAGACAAGTGCCTATCCAACCAATCCTCTTTGCCAGCAGAAAGTAAGTGAGGCCAGCACCCAGCTGGTCTGCCTGCTATTTACAGACACATGATGAAGTCCATCCAATCTAATGCCAAGCTGACCATACCCATGGGTAAACAAATGTTTATTGTTCTAATCCATTGATTTTTGGAATAGCTTATTACACAGTAATGACTAAATGACAAAATACCAGTCTACCCCGGAAACCCCAAATCTGAGAACATGTTGCTTTCTAAAACCATCTGGAAGCTTTAGATTCTGAAACCACTTTCTCTGAGAGAATTTATACTTGAAGGCTGGGTTTTCAGGTTCGACCCCTACCTTCTACTGACCCTTCAACAGCACAATATTACCAAGTGTAATGGTTTCTAAGGAACCTTCATTTAGTTTCTCACTTGGATGTCAGGAACACAGCTCCCTTCACCACATTTGGGACCCTCACCTTCTCTAGCACCTACCACTCACACTGACATTGACGTTTGCACCTGGGACAGAGGACTCAGCTGGGAACTGATTGTTCTAGAAAAATGTATACAAAAAGAGTTCTAGAAAAGTGAGAATAGAGCAGAAGGCAGTGAGCAATGGACACAGGGGACTAGAGATGGAGCCAAAATTGGGCCTAGAGATGGGACATGATGAGGAATCATAACAGAAACTGGGAGAGCCAAGTGGTGGAGGTTGGGCTAGTGGGGAGTGAATAATAGCAATGAGATCACATTTGTCTCCCCCTTTTTCTTGTTTCCTTCATTACCATGTCTAAAAGGGACAAAAGGACAGACAAAAAAGCAACACATCTTCCTTCCCCCCTTTCCTTCTTTCCTGTGCCTGCTGTGGGTTGGAAAGGAGCCCCAGTGTCTGTCTGGGTAGAAACAGCTGCTTCTGCCCCCTACCTCCTCCCTCTGTCCTGTCCTGACCCCTCCTTATTACACTATCACTACCTATGGTAAGAGGTAGAACGTGGGGACTGTCTGGGCATGGCATAGGTAGGATTCCTCTAGTTTGGTGACCAGCCTGTCAGTCATGGATGAAAGCTGTGGGGAGTCAGACTTTCATGGCGGGACAGAGAGATCTTCAACCTGCCAAACCAATGAGGACCACTATCTTCTGGAGACCTGGTGTGTGTCAGCTGGAGAAAACAGGGCAGTCAGTGATACTTGTGACGAATGGAAGAGTTTTATTTGCTTGTTTGTTTGTTTTTAAGGCAAGAAAGGAATCTACAATCATCATCAGGAGCCTGTTCTAATAAATGTCCTGGCAGGATAATTTTTTTTTAAATAATGTTGTGTGATTTTTCCCCTGCATTTCACTTTGGGCCTCTTTACAGGGCAAAGGGGCTCCAAAGCAGATGTTGCTTATAAAAACAACTATAGTTTTCCTAAAGCTTCAGCCATTAAAAATATTATGCTTCCCTGTGGTCCTGGAAGGAAACGAAGTAAAAAAAAGGAGAATGGGAGGCAAGGGAGAAACGGGGTCAAATCTGTAGATCTGGTGATGAGTAGACCCACCCTCTCCCTGACTCCCCCCACCCTGGGAAGGGGCAAGAACAGAGTGGATGCACAGGATGCACCCCAAAGTGGTGAACCCAGGCAGAAGTGGTCCAGCCTCAGCAAAGATTCCCACATCCCCTGGGTCAAAACCCAAAGCCAAGATTTGGGGACTAGTAAGGACCTCAGCAATGAGAATATCAGCAGAAATCATGCTGCACTGGAGGGTAGCATTCCTTCAGTTCATCAGGCTCCATGAATTCTGATGTGACAGTGAGAGAGGAAGCAACCTCAATACTAACAAAGGGGATGGGGTGGGGTCTCTGATGTGGATGTATTCAATTAAGATCAAGAAATGGATGGGGTGCCTGGGCGGCTCATTCGGTTAAGTGTCTGACTTTGGCCAGGTCATGATCTTGTGGTCTATGAGTTTGAGCCCCAAGTCGGGCTCTGTGCTGGCAGCTTAGAGCCTGGAGCCTGCTTCAGATTCTGTCTCCCTCTCTCTTTCCCCCTACCCCGCTCACACCTCTCTCTCTCTCAAAAGTAAATAAACATTAAAAAAATAAATAAAAGATCAAGAAATGGCTTTATCATGCACACCTTAGTCGGATCGTGGTTCATACCACTTCACTTGGAGATGTACCATACCTAACACATCACTGAATGTGTGAGTGAGCTCCTAATCCTGTTTTCTTAGTTCCTTTTGAATCAGAACAAACTTGTTAGCCTCCTATTCCATAAACCTTTCAGACAGATATCCTGCCTCTATAGTTCTACTATATCTTAGAGGTTTGCTATAGGGGTCAACTCAGTGCATGCCTCTTCCATCATCAAGGAGAAATGAGACAACAAGCATGTGAGAAACAAAGGGCAAACAAACGCAGTACAAGTTTTTGAATTTGTAGAAATGAAGGAGATTGTCTTCATTGCATCTCAGGATTCTCTATGTCACGCTCAAAGTCACTGATTGCTTTTTACCAAAAGAAAACTTTTGTCCGAAACTATATTAGATGCCCTTTTGAAGTATGTGTATTTCTTCTCCCCTTGTCATTTCCTAATAAGATTAATGAAACAAGATAAGGCATTCAAAGAACCTAGCACAGGAGAGGAGCTCGGTAAATTATGTTGTGTTTTTCTATCTTTATAAGACAGAAATACTCATGCATCAAACTTCTGGTATCTTAAGGTGAAATCAGTGCAGAAAAAGCCTCAGCCCATTCCACGCTAACCCTTGCCTGCAGCTCATTATAGGAGCAAGTTAACAGCCCACTTTGTAGGCAGTAGGTTGTCAGGAAGCAAAAAGGCCTGGACACAGAGAAAAGAAGCAAAAAGAAAAGAGGCATTTTCTCAAATCCATGGAAACTGGAGACTTACATAAATTTCAATATACAATTTGCCATTGCTACAGACTCATATACTATTTTCAGCTTTATTTTGCTTTTGCTTTAAAAAAAAAAAAAGCCATCTTGCAGCTGCCAAAATTGGGACATCCATCCACCTGCCACCTTCACCTGCACTCAGACACCCTTGTGATTCTGTCACCGTTCCCCAGACTCAAAGTCCATCTCTGTAGCTCATGCCTCATGTTGCTGTGGACGGTAACTGATGGTGACCCTTTCCTGTGCACCTGATTTCAATGAGGGCATTAAAAATGGAAAACCATCACCCACGTGTCACTGAATCTCTTCAAGGGAGGGTAAGAACGTGGCAGTTCTGATGATGTAGAGCAGAGTGGCTTTTAATTCCCAGATTTTCATGAATAGAAACTACACTTGTATCTGTATCTTGAAAATAACATCAAAGGGGAGAGGAAAGTGGTAAATTTTCACCCTGACTTTTGGTTACTGAAAATCTTAAACTACAACCCACTCTGCACACTGGCCTCCAGATATCACATAACACACGCTTGGCAATCATTTTTTAGGTCTCTCCATATACTTCATTATGGCAGCCAGTATCCTTTACTTTTAAGGGAGTGGGATTTAGGCAGTGGAACATTGCAGTTGGCTTAGAGCCAATAGCATGAATCTCTTCCCAAATCTGCATTCTGGGTTGTCACATTGGGTGGCTTCAAATCAGCCACATTGGGCTTATTTACATAACAGAAAATGGCAAATGTCACAAAATAGGGCTTTTTTTTTTTTTTAAAAGATAGATGGTTCTTAAACACTAATTATCAACACAGCACTGGTTTAAGGAAATGAATGGGAGCAATCATGAGGGTACCAGATGCTTAAGCAGAAGAAAGAATTGATGCTGTTGGAGATGGAAAAATGGCAGATATGAGGTTCATAAAAAAGGGGGCCCAGGGCAAAGAATACCACCACCTACTTTACCATTTTTCTTGAACTGTCAGCTAATGATGCCCCACCCCAGATTGTAAGGTCCTCCCTGTTCCATATTTACTTAGCACATTCATTCACATATGCTCACCATCAACTTGAAATTTCTTATCAACCATCTCCAAAGATACTCTTAAAAGCCACAGATTTTATTTTCTGAAGTTGTGTTCAGATAAAACTTGCATATCACACATGAAATAATCTTTCCAGAATATAATACCCCCTACTTGCAAACTGATTAAAATTTTTGATGAAAAAATCTCCATACATTTTTTTTTTTACTTTTTATTTTTTTCCTGTTGAATGTAAGGAAACTTCATCTTTGTGTTGAACTGCTGGTTTTCAAGTAGAAACCCAATGCCCACCTGTATGTTATTTTGATGGCTAAATTAATTAAATTCTTGAGATAGTGAAAGACAATGAACTGCCTATAGGGAATCAGTGTTTCATGCTCTTCACCACTTTAACTGCAAAGGGCAACCTAATCTATACTTGAGGTGACAGATATGACTTCTAAATTATTTATTTTTCTTCCCTTGTTTACTACAAAAGAAAAGGTTTTGCGATTCTGGAAAAAGGAAGTGAACAATACAGGAAATTATATGTCTGTAAGTTAATATTGGCTCAAAGTTGGGCTCTCAATCAAATCTTATCTACAGAACTGATTTGGTCAAAAAAAACCACACAGAACACATTTATTATGATCTTTGGGTCTGATTTCAATTTGGCTATGAAGGGGAAGCAAAGACTAAATGAACTATCAGACTAATGACATTTTTATTTGGTGGCCAAGAGCAAATAAAGTTATTTTTTAATGAAATTACCTTCTTTAAAGGACACCTCTTTATAGGATAATGATGAAAGTGGAAGGTTTCTTATCTCTAAGGGGAAGATATTTAATAACATTAAAATTTAACTCTATTTCACCTCTACAGACTCTAAAATGTAATGTGGTAGATTGCATTAATGGCCCAAATTCTTCATTCATCCATATAGCTATGACCTTTCCCAGGAGACTGCAATTGTGCAAAAATGTGTATTTCCTGACCCCTTGACTCCAAGTTCAGTCATGTGTCTTGCCAATAAGTAAAGTATGAAAAAGTCTTACATGCTTCCACTTGCTCTCTTGAGCTTCTGTCATCACCAAGAGGGAGAATGCCTGTGCTAGTCTATATCTCAGTAGGAGGATTAAAATTACATTAAACAGAGCTTCACCAGATAAGTTATTCTAGCCAAGCCAAGCTTAGAACAGAACCATCGGCCAACCCACAGACACATTGGCAGGCCCAGCCAAGATGAGCCAAGCCTCAGTTCCCAAGTATATAAGCTATAACAATATATGGCTATTATAAGCTGTGGAGTTTAAAAAGTGGTTGGTTACACAAAATAGCTAAATCATATATATATATAACATTACTCCCTTTCACAGTTTGTTCTTGAAGAGTGAAGAGTTTTACATACATAAAGGATTTCCTGTTCAACATGCAAGTAATTGTCACTATCAGACATTTCTACTTCATAACTATAAACGTGGAACACTTTAAGAATCAACATTATTATATTAATCTATCAAGTCTTTGAATTAGTTCAATACCAGAAACATTGACCAAACTACCAATATAATTATGTCCTAGGTCCTGGGAACACAGAATTGACAAAGAGCTCTGAGTTAGAGCTCATGGTCTATGTCAGGGAGGAAAACCTTTTCTCTGCCCTTCAAGATTCTTCTAGCTGTTCTAAGAATTAGACATGAGACAGATTATTGGGAGGGGAAAAAAAACCCCAAAGTTTAATTACATGCACAGAGTGGCTCAATAATAAAATTGAGACCCCAACAAAGGTCAAAGCAGGCATCTTCTATACTTTTTTTAGACAAACAATAAATATGTGAGGAATGACAGGATAAAGAAAACTTATGTTTGGGAGCTTTAGTTAGTAAGGAATTCTAAATAGAATTTGGGCTGGGGTAGTAAATTAGTACTTAGTAACTAAATTTGTCTGTATAGCCTTGTCAGCTCTGAATTCCCTATCTCTGCTGATAAGAATGTCTCTTTACCTCCTGGTACAGGGAGGGTACCTTTCACATGGGAGATTTATTTCCTGATTTCTCGAGACAAAGAGAAGTCAGAGTATTCTTACATTGGCTATTTCTTAAGCAAAGTTAATTCAAAATAATCAATATGCGAAAGTGGTACATTTTGGGGCAATCCTTCCCTTGGCCCCCACATCTATCAAGGGCCTGATGATGCCAAGACAAACAGCCAGAGTCCCTGCCGAGTGCTTTCCTAAAACCAGATGTATTTAGTTCTGATTTCTTTTATTGGAAGCACCAGTTTGTAAGCACTTTCTTCATTTAAGGAGAGCTGAGTCTTACAAGGGGCTTCAAAGATTCTGATACTATGTAATATTTGAAGATTTTAGTCACATAAGAAGTTGAAATTGAGAACCAAGGGGATATCTTAAATTCTAGAAGAAAGCTCAGGAAGCAATCAGTATGTTTTTATATTGAAGGTGCTATGATTGGACTTTTTTCAGCTAACAATAAATTTTCACCAAGCTCTCTACTTTCTCCATAGCTGCTGGAAGTTTTTTCTTCCCAATTTCCCCTGAGTGCCAGGGCTCAATAAGTGAGAAGAGAGAAACTGACATTAATCCAGTAGCTGTGGAGTGATTTTGGTGAACAAATATGAAAGAAGATCAGTTTTTTAAATCTTTCTCAGCTAATTTTCTGAATATAACATATAAATATGCTTTTTATACTCTAAATTCATAGTAATTACATCAGTGAAAAAATCACAATCTTAACCATTTCAGGTTAATCTTCTCTCATAGATAAGCCTTGCAAATATGGTTTTTAAATTCTTTTCTATTAAGAATTTCTATATTCTGGGGTGCCTGGGTGGCTCACTCAGTTGAGCATTCAGCTTTGGCTCAGGTCATGATCTCATGGTTCATGGGCTCAGGCCCGCTTCAGGCCCTGTGCTGACAGCTCAGAGCCTGGAGCCTGCTTCAGATTCTGTCTCCCTCTCTCTCTGCTCCTCCCCTACTCACCCTCTGTCTCTCAGAAATAAAGATAAAAAAAAAATTTCTATAGTCTAAGTCTACATAAATCTAAGGTTTTGTGAGTGTTGTTTATGGTTTATTTATTTGTAAAAACTATGGATGATTATTTTGATGGGGAAATGTAAATAAAATAATAATGATTACAAATGGTTCAAAGTACTTTACATGTCTAAACTCATTTAATTGTTACAACTTTGTAAAATAGCTGTTATTATTATCCCTACTTTATAGAAAAGGAAATGGGCACAGAATGGTTTAGTGAGTTGCCCAAGGTCACAGAGCTAATAACTGGTAAAACCAGAATTTAAAAGCAGGAAATCCTCCAAAGCCTTTGCTTAGACCGCCAAAATAGACATCTCCCCTCCACCACCAAATAAATGGCTGCCTGACCCCCTCCCCTGCTGCATACTCTTTTTATCCATTCGGATTGACTCACTGACACCAAAAATTTGGGAAAGAGGGGTGTCTTTTACGTGAAACACTGTGTGCTAGGCCCTGGAAATACTCCATAAATAAGGAACAGTATTTGCCTTCTTTGGGCTTGTATCCTAGTGAAAAAAGTAACTAAATAAAAGAGCAGTTAAAATAATGTGTAAAAAATATAATCTAGTCAAAGGATTAGAAAGACCTCCCAGAGAAAGTAGCTTTTAAATTGAGATCTAGGGGCACCTGTTTGGCTCAGTCAGTTAAGCGGCTCACTTCGGCTCAGGTCATGATCTGGTGGTTTGTGAGTTCGAGCCCTGCATCAGGCTCTCTGCTGTCAGTGTAGAGCCCACTTCGAAGTCTATGTCCCCGTCTCTCTCTGCCCCTCCCCAACTAGTGCTTGCTCTCTTTCTCTCAAAAAAAAAAAAAATTAATTAATTTAAAAAAATTAATAAATTGAGTCTAAAAGATGCATAAGGGTTAGCCAACGAGTAGAGGAAATATCATTACCAAAGGCCAACAACAAGAGAGCACCCAAGAGCAGTGGAGTGTGCCTGAAGTTTATAGAAAGGAACGGAAGCAAATGACAAGAGGGTTGGGATTTATATTGAGGAAAACAGAAAATCATTAAAGAGTTTAAGGAAAGGAGTCAAATGGTTAGATCCACATTTTGAAAACACAATAATGTGAGATGTATTTGAGGCAGAGTGGCTTGTGCCCCTATAATTACCAGCTCAGAAGAGTTCCCATTGGATACCTAGAGGGTATTATGTGAAATAAGCCAGACAGAGAAAGACAAATACCTTATGATTTCATGTCTATGTGGAATCTAAAAATCAAAATAGACTCATAGATAGAACAATCTGGGGGTTGCCAGAGGGGAGGGGGGAGATGGGCAAAACACAGGAAGGAGATTAAAAGGACAAACTTCCAGTTATAAAAGAAATAAGACACAATGTACAGCATAGGGAATACAGTTAATAATAATATAACAACTTTGTATGGTGACATATGGTAGCTAGATTTATCCAGGTGATCACTTCACATGTATATCAATGTTGAATCACTGTTCTACACCTAAAACTAATATAATACTGTATATCAACTATATTTCAACTCATACCAATGTAAACCTGTGGAGAGTCTTCTAGCAAAGACCCACAACTCCATTCTCCATAACAGTTTTGTCTGCTCTGGTTCTTCCCATCTTAAAAAAACCTCCATCCTTGAGGAACCCAGGTTTCATCCCATTTCCCTGCCTTACTTCACTTCTCATTCTACTCCAATTAGGGTTCAATCCCTTTCTTCGACCCAAACCACTCTCATCAAGGTCACGGGTAGCAGCGGCCTTGCTAATCCAAGAGTCCCTCGCCTGTGGTTATCTGTGCACGCTTCTCAGCAGGAGTCCATACCTGGGACCACGTCCATCTCTAAGAGCGCTTCATTCTCGTGGCTTCTGTGACTGCCCCACTTGCACATTTTATTCCCATCTTGCCTCACTAACTTCTCTTCCCGGGGTTCCTTTGCTGGCTCCTTTTCTTTACCAGGCTCAAATTCCAATTGTTGGCACAGGGACTCTCTGCTGGCTTCTCCTCTTCATCCTCACCCTCTTTCAGGCTGATCTCATTACGGACCCGCAGTTTCAATGCCAGCTAACTGTAGGTGACCCTCAACTGGATATAGCCAACCCTGACATCTCCCGAATCTTCATATTGCACTGGGCCCCACACAGTCCCATTCTCGGTGCAGGGTGCTGAATTCATTCAACAACAAGGGAAGGAATAATGGATCTGTGGTGTCGCATTTTCTATCTGTAACTTTCTCAGAGAGCATTTGTTAATATCACACATCCTCCAACATGCAGATTCAGAGGGAGATAAAGACCTTCAGAAGAAAATCACAATTGTTTGCCAGGGGGAAAGTCCACTGTATTAAAACAGTAATTCAGAAAGCAGTTGCATAATTTTCTTGCTCTTTTAATCTTTAGAATTTTATCACAACTATAATTATGCTTACCAGAAGATGGAATGCAGATAAACTGACTAGGGATGACCTAGTTAATTTTTTTAATCACTTGCTTTCTGATCCTAATAAATGCTTCTAGCCTTTATTCTGTAATTTGTCCTTCCTTAAAATAATAATAAAGAACTTCTATTTTAAGATATAATAAAAATTTTAAATTTCTCCAAGGCCTTCTGAAGCCTTAGTTTTCTGCCTCTGGACCTTGGAATGGCATTAAAGCCACAAATTGACCATCACCTGCTTCCACCAAAATTCTTTACTAATTTCACACTCTTCTTTACCTTGTAAAATGTTAAATATTGAAAATTC
The DNA here is from genome assembly GCF_046562875.1 of Panthera onca. Taxonomy (NCBI): domain Eukaryota; kingdom Metazoa; phylum Chordata; class Mammalia; order Carnivora; family Felidae; genus Panthera; species Panthera onca. The sequence continues at coordinate 117,436,097 of NC_138343.1, forward strand.
CAACTTTTAATGGACTTTGCTTCGTGATTTTCTTCTATCCTTACACTTACTATGATGATTCAATAGTATCTCTTTCTCTGTTGCCCTTTTTAATAGCTATGCTATTATTGTCTCCTTCCTTCTTGTGGCCTTGAACTATAGGTCAAGGAAAGAGACTGCATTTAGAAAGAGAGAGACCTAGTTTCTAACCTTGGCTGTGCTATTAATCAACCATGTAAGCTTAATATATAGAATTCTGAGTATTTTCTTTTGATGAAGAAATTGAGATCCATGGTGTTAAACTATTTGCCCAATTAGAAAATGCTAAAGGAACAAAATAAATTGAAGACATTGTTGTTTTCAATCCTCATTCTGTAAACCGATTAATTGTGGCTTTTATTTCCATACCTTTTAAGTGATAAAATTTGCTGGATTCCTAAATGTGAGATCTAATTCTCCAGGTTTAATAAACGAGGGAGTTCCAAACTTCTCTTGTACCAGACTGAAACAGAGAAACTAAAGGGATCCCATGAAAAACTACTTTTTTGCTTTTTCTCTGGCTTCTATTAATAGTACCCACACCCTGTGTTACACACGCCTTACAGAACAGGTAATATATGTCCTTGTAAAACCCAAGGATTTAATGATTTCTTTGGAGTGTTCCAGCACAACAGATAACATCTAAGGAGTGACTGAGGGGTCACCGTGCAAGTTTTCCAAGGCCACTGACTCATCAAGACCCCTGGCTCCAGGGCTTCTAGAAAACACCTAAACACGTGTGTGTGTTCCTGGCTTACTGAGAAGCCGCTGCACCGAACCACCATCCTCGAAACCCCAGGCCCCAAGCAAAGAAAGAGACACACTCCTCTTTACTTTCTGAATTTCCCAGATGCTCCATCTGTATCTACACTCTATATCTTTAATAAACTCTGCTCTCACTTCCTCTCAGCTCACATTTGACTTCTATCCTGCATGAAGTCAAGGACCCTCTTGGCTTGTCCTGTGGGACCTCCCCTCTGGGTCCTCATACACAGCCAGCCCGCATCAAGACCTAGCAACAAAAGTGTCCTCTCCTGAGATGGCCTCCATTGCCAGCTAGGGAGATGAGCCCTTGGATTGAAGAGTGCCTGCATGCTTGCTGATGAAGAATCTCACTTTTTCTATGAGTCATGCAAGCTAATAAGCATCTCCAGACAGTGTATTTTGTTTGAACCCTACTTAAGACCAAAGTTGCTGATCAGTTGGGCACATGATCAAGCAAGTGTTAAAGAATTCCTGTGAACACACCTTCCACTTCTAGTACAAGCTGTCCCTGCCTTAAGCATGTATGGTGTTTCTTAATAAAGCCACTTTCGTTCTCTGCTGCTTTGATCCCACCTCCTCAATATTCGGAATGTAAACCGGACTGTGGCTTTGAGGGGTTGGCCAGAGATGATAGTGAGATAAGGCAAGGCTGAATAAGGCAAAGCTGCCTCTGGGCAAAGTCTTTCGTCCCTGATACTCGTCCATGACTTTTTCCCTTCCAGAGCAAAGTGCTCCCTGTCTCTTGGAGCCCACTGAGGGTTATACAGCTGCTGGCTGCCCTCCGACCCTCCTGCCCATTACATCAAATTGCCTTTCTTTCTACACTCCCCACCACTGAAAACCCCAAATTACATTCCTGAATCTCAGCGAGGTGGTAGAAGTAAAGAATTTAATCGTATTGACTTACATCACTTGTTCATTCATTCATTCACCTTGCATTTCTTGAGATAGATATCCCATAACAGGTGTCATTCAACTTGCATTTTTTACCTTTATATCAGATATTGAATGGTACAATGACATAGAAAGATGTGTGTCAATGATATTTGCAAACTACCTAAGGAGATATATAAATAGCTAGATATAGATATATAAATAAATATTTTATACATAGATATATATATATCTATATATAGTATAATATATATTTATATATAGATATAATATTTATATATAGATATCTATATTTATATATAGATATACTATTTATATATAGATATATATAGATTTATATAGATTTTATTTATATAGATATATAAATAAATATTTATATAGATATATAAATAAAGTCCCAAACCTAAGTGATTACCCAAGTGTCAACTTAAGTGATTTTCAGTTGGTAAAATTTTAAACTGGTGTTTGAAGGTCATGGGAAGCAGGAGGGGGGAGCTGATGGTGGAATCTTACCCTTTAGATTACTCTCCTTATAATCAGAAAGATTATAGAGGGGAGGGAATAGAGGGAAAAGTGTTCATAAATCAATTTCCTTCCCCTACAGAGAGTTTAGACTTTCACCACATCCCTTTAAACCACTAGGTACTTTGCCGCTATAACTGAGGGGACAGCCCTAGAATCAATGATATGGAGTAAGTTGGCCTCGATAGGTGGTTTAGAGGAAGTGAATTCTCTGTATGGTAGTAACTGGATCATTCTTATCTTTGTGTCCCCAGCATTGTGTAAAATCAATCACTGAAGAAATGGTGCTCTACTGGAGGAACTATTTAGACATAATCAGCTGTAGAATAGTCCTTTCTGACCCCCATAGCACGGTCTGCAATAGCTCCAAGTGCAATGTTTTTGCCCCTTATTGAAAATGGACGACTCTCATTACAGAAGGGCATGCACAACTCTGCCTTATGTTCTATTACTTTCTGCCTTGCCCCAGCTACCGAAAGCCTAGAGCAGAGGCACCACCACCAACCAAAAAGCGTATAAACCATCGTACCTGGGACCCTTGATTATGGCCCCAGAATAAGTGTAGCATCTCCAAGGCTCCCTTTTCCTTTATTCAGCAAGCCCCGCATAGAGCCAGGGTCGGTCCTGTACAAGAAGGGGAGTTATGGTCGTTCCCACAAGCAGATTTCCACTGCTGTGGAGGTTACTTGCAGCTCAGTCATGACACATTCCATTGTCAACTATATGTGATTACAACAGTAAACCCCTTTCACATTTTCTCAGTTTCATTATGTATTGGTTATCCATCATTACTTTTTTTTTCAAGGAAATATTGGTTTTAGCTCAGTTAAGAATGTTGGCAATACCTCATTTTTTAGAGAAAAATCTATAGAGAAGGCAGAAGCTGTCATAAAAGAAGTGCATTGTTAAGGACAAAAAAAAGTGTGCTGTTTAAGAACAAGTGTTACGTTTATGTTTAAAGCTTTGTATTGGCACTTGACACCCATCTATCAACCAATGCATCTAAACAATTTGGACAAAGAGTCTAAGAAAGTGTAATTGCAATCGTGCCAAAAATATTTACTTTTGTATTTTTTGGCAACACCGTTTTAGATCACATTCCTATATATTTTCATTTACTCATAAGCTGCCAGATTCTATTCAAGTAGCAAGTAGCTATTCGATCAGCCAAAAAACCCCAAAATTTCCATATCATATCAGGCAAGATGAGATACTGACCTTTTTGTGCCTGTTTATTACAACCTTCCTGTACCTTCAAACGAAAACATGACTTAAAAGACATCTGTCTAGTCAAAGTTTAAGGTTCACATGTTAAGTCATTTTGGTAAAGCTGGAGAGGAAATGGGTTCCTAAAATACAATAAATAGTCTGATTGAAGATTTTGAGTCTGAACTTTTGATCAGGTGGCCTTGCCTGAGTGACAGTCTGCCAATTTCAAGAGGAGTAGCCACTCCATGGCTGGGGCAATTTCTGCTACTTCAAAAGCCTTACAAGTAATAGAGATACCTGAATGATTGCAACAGAGCCCTCAAATCATCAGGACCTGGTTATGAGGTGTCTAGCTCCTTTTTTTCTTGTAGCATCTGAATAAATGCAAATATTCTGAACTTTGGAACCAGAACTCTTAACTCTAATATATGAAACGGGAAGATCGTTTTTTAAACTATTTGCCTCTGAAATTCAAGAAAGTCCAAGCATCTACTTTGTACTAGTTTTCCTTCTAACATGTCCTATCTCTCTTCATAGTATGCTTTTGTAAAGGTGTATTAAAAACCTACAAATTACAATATTAAGACTTCACAATCAAAAGAGACACTAGACTACGTTTTTGTTTTGTTTTTTGTTTTTTTTTTAATGTTTATTTGTGAGAGAGAGGGAGAGACAGAGACAGAGACAGAGACAGTGCAAGCAGGGGAGGGGCAGAGACAGAGAGGCACAGAATCAGAAGCAGGCTCCAGTGTCAGCACAGAGACCAATGTGGGGCTCAAACTAACGAGCTGCGAGATCATGACCCGAGCCGAAGTCAGAGGCTTAATCAACTGAGCCACCCAGGCGCCCTTAGACCATGGTTTTAAGATCTACTATTGCTAGGAATAAATGAAATCTTATAGATATTTTTAAAGACTCTCCCACCCACCACCAAAATTCTGTAACCAGCATTAACTATTACAACTTAATATAGCTCAAGAGGAAATTTTGCTTAAGATAGATGGCGCATCAACTACAGAAGTAATAAGGCTATGTAAACTATGTTCCCATGCAAAGGACAACAACCAATCAGCAAAAGGCTTTTGAATATCTATGGGCAAAATACTGTCTTCAGTGCTGTGAAGCAGTTCAACACTAAGTACATTTCAAAACTGAATAACATCTCCAGGGGCTTTGAATCCCATGTGAATGATAAGAGAACCAATTTATAAGATAAATTTAGAAAACAGAGAGGTGGGTTGATGCTTTTGGTCTCATCAGGCCTGGATATCTTATCTAAAAAATTAGGGTAATAATGCCTATTCCATGGGATCCTTGAGAGAATTGTGTCAGATAAGTGTCTATAAAATGTCTAGGGAAATATTTGGCACTTAATGGACATTCATTCAATGACAGTTGGGCTCATGGCTGGTGGTGGTGTTGCTGCCTTTGCTACTGCCCTTCTTGCTGCTGATGTTAATAAATCACCCTGAAGAGAGCAATCAGGAAACTCCTGTTTTGTACATGATGGGATTTAAGGGACAGATTATATTCAAATTCTAAATCAATGGGAATAAACGTAGATGTGTGCTAACGTCCTTTTTGAAAGAGAGTAGAGGCTTAACTGACTGAGCCACCCAGGCTACCCTATATCCAGCAATAGCACTGCTAGGAATTTACCCAAGGGATACAGGAGTGCTGATGCATAGGGGCACTTGTACCCCAACGTTTCTAGCAGCACTTTAAACAATAGCCAAATTATGGGAAGAGCCCAAATGGCCACCAGCTGATGAATGGATAAAGAAACTGTGGTTTATATACACAATGGAATACTACGTGGCAATGAGAAAGAATGACCTCATGCCATTTGCAGCCACGTGGATGGAACTGGAAGGTATTATGCTGAGTGAAATAAGTCATACAGAGAAAGACAGATACCATATGTTTTCACTCTTAGTAGATCCTGAGGAACTTAACAGAAGACCACAAGGGAAGGGAAGGAAAAAAAAAAAAAGTTAGAGAGGGAGGGAGCCAAACCATAAGACTTTTAAAAACTGAGAATAAACTGAGGGTTGATGGGGGGTGGGAGGGAGGGGGGGTGGGTGATGGGCATTGAGGAGGGAACCTGTTGGGAGGAGCACTGGGTGTTGTATGGAAACCAATTTGACAATAAATTTCATATTAAAAAAGAAAAGAAAAGAGAGTAGAGGGATGGGAAAACCCAGCAGAAGCCACCTGGGACTTCCTTCTAAGTCTGCCCTAGGAGAGACCACACAGCCAGGGCCTGCAGAGATTCATCAGGGATTTGGGGTCAGGAGGGATCTCTCTTCACAATGCCATGTTTCTTCTTGTTATCTCAGGAATGGAAAGGCCTAAAAGAAGAATAACAAGACAAGTCGTTTCCTAACTAACACAACTCCGAAAATAACTCACCCACATTCCCCTAAAGTGAAGCCCAAAACACTAGGATGGGAAGGGGGTGGGGAAACAAACTGGGCCTCTGTCTTTCCCAATGTCTCTCCCTTTACCTCTGTTTTTCCCTTTCCTTTTTTTCACTCAGAAAAATCTTTCTGTACTGCAATCCCCAGACTTTTGAGGTCCAAAATGACTAACCCGTATCCCAGCCCCTACAGTCAAATGCTTCAGAAAGTGGAAAATCTGGGGGGGTATGGCTTACTATCATGTAGGGGAAAAGTAAAACTTTTCCATATACCCTCTTAGGTTTGTGAATGAGGGCACTGCAAATTAAACTGACAAAAGACAGATTAACAGATGAAGGGACGTAGAAATTTTATTTGATGTTAATTTTTACAGGATGTGGAGTTCTTCCTAGAGAAGAAGTGAACACCCAAAGAAGTAGGTCTGAGAGTTTATATACCATTTTTAACAAAGAGCAATAAACTATGGAGACGTGGCAAGACAAAGGAAAAGGGATTTTAGGTGTCCAGTGGCTACAAACTGAAAGATAAATATATGTGGAAAATCAATGGAAGATAAGGACTATCTTGGCAAAGTTTGTTACACAGATCCATCTCGGTGCCAACTTTCCCTCTTCATGGCCATAAAACTTTCCTTGGAGAAGAGATTTATGGCAATCGTCATTTCTCAGGTGTCTCTGCTTTCAGTCAAATGAGGGAAGTTCTGGGATGGCATCTTTCTGCATCTGTTGAATCTCAAGTGAGTTCAGCTCAAAATAACTCCTATGCCAAAGTGGCATATCTGGGGGTGGCCTATCATAAGGCCCTTCAATTACAATGACAATTGTTAAAAAGAAACAGACCCCAAATGGAGTCACTTACGTTAAGCCCCAGCAAGACTTAATACCTAATCTAAGGCAGTTTCAGCCTCTCCCGGGAGTGGAATTTTAGACCAGGAATTTCCTGATGGGCACTAGTGAGGTCTGCTGCCAGAGGAGACCCCCTTGCCCTTCTCCCTGAGGGAAGGTGACCTGGCCTGAAACAATCTTTTCTTTTCTTTTGCTAATAACTTCCTGGTCCTGCCTGGTTCTGGATACAAAAGCCTTCTATTTTAGATGTAGTTTTTCAGAGCTTCCTTCTACTTGCAAGGTGGGATGCTGGCTAATTCATTAATCCTTGAATAAAGCCACTGGGATGAGATCTTCTAATTTGCTCAGTTGCATTTTTTTTTTTTTTCAAACACCTGTAAATAAGAGAACATTACAACTTTCAAACTTAAATGTTTGGCCCAGGCTCACCCTATTCCTACTCCATATTCCATGCGAAAAGGATAGTAAGGTTGTCACAAAGGCAATATTTTTACTGTGAAGTGGTTATTTTAAGGTCTCTGTGAGAACAACTGTAGAAGGGGCTTCTACATGGCGCCATCACTAATAAACCCTGAACAAGAGAATATGCGTAACATCATCTGGACTGACTCCGCCAAGGTTCCAAGTCTTCTGACATGTAGCATATTTTAGAGAACAGAAGTGAAAACTATTTATTTATTTGTCAAAATAATGATCTCATTTCTATTTTGTTCCGTGATCTTTTAAAAAAAATTTTTTTAATTTTTTTAACGTTTATTTTAGAGAGAGAGAAAGACAGAAAGCAGGGGGGGGGGGGGGGTGCAGAGAGAGAGGGAGACACAGAATCTGAAGCAGGCTCCAGGCTCCGAGCTGTCAGCACACAGCAAGATGCAGGGCTCAAACTCACAGACTGTGAGATCATAACCTGACCCAAAGTCGGATGCTTAACCGACTGAGCCACCCAGATGCCCCTCCATGATCTTTAATAGAACCATAGTCTTAAATTTATTTCCTTAACAATATTCCTGATGCCGAAGAAGAAATCAGGGCAGACATCAAACATAACCTTTGGAAATTATTGCCCATGCCTAACTTCTCCTAGAAAAAGCAGAAATGAAGCCTTTCTTAGGATACAAGAGACCACATATAAATTTTCAGTAATTTTTGGAGAGTGCTTGTTTTCAAAACAAAATGGCGTTTGCAATTTAAAATGCTTATTACAAGTTTCATATCAAGATTACTCATGTCAACGGTAGTATGTGTGTCTTTACGTATTCCAATATCGCCAACATTTCTCTAGTACTCCATTACTTTAACACACTGGGTTAAGCTCAAACTCTGTTACTATGACAACAGAGATAATTGTGGCTGCTTACACCAGTAGGTTCCTCTGTAAATCACACTTTTATGGGTAATTTTTCTAACAAAGCGTCGTTTAAATTGCTTCAAAGTTCTAGCAATTATGATTTAGATTATAAACACAAGAGTAGAGAGAAAAAACAAATTTAGTAACTCTAGACCAGGATTATAATAGTACAACTGTAGACAGATGCCATTTTAATGGGTAGGGCTCCTTACACTCCACACACACACTATTGTTGGTTCTGGGCAGAGCAATTCAGGCAGCTCATCTCAATCTGTTTTACAGAAGAGCAAAATGTCCAACCTGCTCTTCCCTTCCGTTTAAACTTCTTTTCATACTGTGAGTTTTCAACATGCTGCCATGAACATGGCCTCTTCCATACAACTGAGATGGAAATAACTTTTCTATTATGAATTGAATCTCATCCCTTAAAACTCGGGGTACCTGGGTGGCTCAGTTGGTTAAGTGTTCGACTCCTGATTTCAGTTCAGGTCACGGTCTCACAGTCATGGGATTGAGCCCCGTGTCGGGCTCTGTGCTGAGCATGGGGCCTGCCTTGGATTTAATCTCTCCCTCCCTCCCTGCCCCTCCCCTGCTCATTCTCTCTCTCTCTCTCTCTCTCTCTCACTCCCAAAATAAATAAATAAATATGTTAAAACTGTATAGTACTTAAATTGTCACCCTATGGTTGCAACTTGTTTTATATATGTATGTAATTGGGTGATCTTTCAAGAGATTGCAGTCAGACAGGGCTGCCATCACTGCCCGGCTCAAATGGGGCTGAAGAATCGGCTTCTAAGATCACTCCTATCACTACTGACAGACCTCACGGCTGTTGGCCAGAAGCCTCCCTCAGTTCCTCTCCAGTGGACTTCACAGGACAGCTGGCTTTCTCCAGAGCAAGTGATCCAGAGGAGAGAGAGAGAGAGTATGCAAGGGGAAGGAAATCAAGTTCTGCTTCTCAAAAGTAGAAGTATTAAAGAATCCATGGACATAATTTTATAAATCACCACATCAGAGCTGTGTAAAGTGTTAACTAGTATTACCCTTCTGATGCTTTTACCAAATCTACTGTGGCTAGATAATACTTTAAGACACGCATTTGTTTCTGTTCTCTTGTATGTTCCCTGCTCTCTTTCCACTGTTCAGTGGGTAGCTGGCTGACCCCTCATTGCCCCTAGGGACTTATGCAGCATTGGGGAAAGCAGGACTGGCCTACAAATCTAATCCCTTAGAATGACAAAGTATCTATAGACACTAAAAAGGAGGAGCATTATCTGTGGGTACAAACCAAATATTACGAGGCTAATACAGGAGAAAGAAAAGGGAAGGCTCTGGGGAGGTCACCAAGCTGACCGAGCTGCACCAAGCTTTCTGACCCACCTCATAGGCCGTGAGATGTTAGGGAGAGGTCTGGCTATGGTTTACCTGGAAGATTGGGCATAGATTCCCTCTGGTGTGGCAGAGGAAGTTAAGAGAGCCTCTAGACCCAAAAGAGCCAAGCTGACAAGAGCAGTGACATGCTTTCCCCAGTGACTGCCACTTCTTTGTTCCCAAGAAAAATATATTTTTGAGAACAGAAGTGAAAACTATTTATTTTATTTATTTGTCAACCTGGGGGGGGGGAGGCTCCCAGGGAAATGGCGGCCTAGAGTCAGAAATTGAGAAATGGAAAATGAAAAACTGATATTTCCTTTATACTTGAGTTGTGACTGAGACCCAACGGCGACATTCCTGTAGTACTAAGCCCTGGCCAAGTCTGGGGCCAGGAACTTCATGTGAATGATCTCAGCTGATGTTCACTCCAGCCCTCACAGATGAAGCAGCAGTCTTAACCAGATTCCATGACTTGCCCAAGTTCATGCAACTGGTAAGAGGCAGGACCAGGATCTAAACCTGACCACAACTCCAGGGATTGGGCCTTAACATAAAACCAGACAGAGAACATTACAGATCTGAAGATGAGACCTAAAACCATAAAACTCCTAAAAGAATATATAGGTAGTAATCTCTTGGATATCTGCCTTAGCAACCTACTTATGGATATGTCTCCTCAGGTAAGGGAAACAAAACAAAATTAAACTATTGGGACTACACTAACATCAAAAGCTTTGCACCAATGAAAGATACCATCAACCAAATGAAAAGGCAGAGAGAAGATATTTGCAAATGATATATCCAAGAAGAGGTTAATATCCAAGATGTCCAGTAAAAGTGACCTTGCACATACATAACGGAAGACAAGATGGCACTTCTCAGCTAACAGTGACACTCTGGGTTAGAGCACTGAGCACATTTGTAACCATGTGTCCCTGTCCATCTCCCCATAGACAAGCTCTCAAGCGCAGAGCCCAGGACCTGTTTAGCTCTGTCCCTGTGGTGCCCAGCACAGTACAAGTTAGGTGCTCAGAATGGTTTTGCTGCCATCAATTTCTAATATTATCACTTTATAATTCTTCAACTATCCCATTCTGCTTCTGAAGGGGAGGAAAAAAAGAGGCTAAATAATACTGATTATTTAGGTGTAGACATTTAATTGTTTTGAGTGATTCCTCATCAATATGAACACAAACAATAAAAATATATCAGTTTCTAGCATTGTGACAACTGGAAATAGCTATTATCTCTTTAACTCTGATATTTGATTCACTAGAATACATCTCTTCATTTGTCCTATAAGTATAAGTCCTAGAAGTCCTATAACTTGCTGCCCAGTAAAATAGAGATTGAAGAGAACGTTACAAATGTAGAAGGAGATATGCATATGATAAACATACAGCTAGAGTTCTGGCTAATAAAGTGTTGAACAAAATGACTTTTTTATATCAAATTACTACTATATGCGTTTTGGTAAAACAGCAGTTAACCACGATTCACCTTTATTTAGAGATTTTTATTTTTAATCCTTTTTTTTACCTTAAAGAGGAAAATTCTGAATCTCTGTCTCACACACATACTTACCTACATATCCACAAACACATACACACACAGCCTGGGAAGATTTTTTTTTTCTCCTCTTGAATTTGCTTCTGATTACAAAAGTAAATGTTTTGAAACATAAAAAATTTTAAGATTCAGAAAAGCCAAAAAAGAGGAAAATTCATATAATCGTCCAAAGATAGATGCTTCTACCTTTCTCCCGTACTAGTTGAAATGATACAGTAGATTCAATTTTGTACCCTGATTAACATCATAGCATATGTTTTTTCCCTTCATTAAGAACTCTTCAGATATATGTTACTATCAGGAAAGTTAATGAAGCTTGAAGGAAAATAATTTCTTGACTTATATGCATTTAGCCAGAAAACATAACGAATTTGAATTTTTTTTTTTTTTTGAGACAGACAGAGCATGCATGCGTGCTCGAGCAGGGGAGAGGGGCAGAAGGAGAGGGAAAGAGAGAACCTCACACATACTCCACACTCAGCCCAATGTGGGGCTCAATCTCACAATGCAAGGTCATTTCATGACCTGAGCCAAAACCAAGGGTCGGACACTCAACCGACTGACGAACCCAGGAGGCCTGAGTTCTTGAATATTCTGATTCCCAGAGCATGCAGGAATATTTTTATACGTAGTCAACTGCATTCAGTTCCGTTTAACTCAACAACTGTTTTTTTTTTAAGCCTAATATATGAGAAACAATATGCAAAGTGTTTATAAGATGTTGCCCCTGACCTCAAGAAACTGATAATTTGGTGGAAGAGGCAAAATTTTAATACACTGAAATGTTAAATAATAATGTAAAGCAATATGTAATAAGGAATCCAGCAGAGTGGGGTAGACCATGAGGGCCATAAGAGTTCAGGGATAAAAAGACGAAATGAGGTCTGAGTGCAGGGCAAATGTGTGTGGCTCTCATCCTGGAATCACACAATCACAGGCATGATCACAAACAGTTCCTTGGGCTACACATCCAGCTAGGAGCTTTCTGCAAATCTACTCTTTCCAGTTCTTTGAAGAAGCATGCAGGTGGTGAGGGAATAAGAATCAACCAGTACTTGAACGCAGGGATGGTGACAGTGACAGATTATCCCCTACTCTCTTCTTGCCCTTGTCCCTTTTATAAATTGGCACATGCAAGTTATACATGCAAAACTGGATTGTACACGAACAGTAACACCATGCATTCATAAATGAAAATATACAAAAAGATGTGCAATTGTTATGGGGTTCCACTTAAGTACAGTGACTACCCCCAAGGTTAATGCAAATCAGTTTTCTTTAATTACTGATTTAAACATGAGCTCTATTCGGAGTGCAGAATGGGTTGAGCTCTTTCTTAAAAATATGGAAAAGGTATTTTTAATGTCTTTAAAATAGCTGGCAAAAAATTGTTTGAGAAAATTCTTTTTGAAACCAAAAATCAATGCAGAAGCTTTCAACTAAAAGATGAAATTTTTTAGGCCAAGAACTTAAAAATGGCTGAACAAATACTGCATTTGAGTGTTAACTGTTAACAGTTGCTGTCACAGTCATTACAATTAAACAGAAACCACATCTCACCCATGGCAATGTGAGTATTAACAGAAGCAGAACCATTGTGTACTTAATGTGTTATCTTTCTGTTTTCAGCTTTCTAAGCTCCCTGAAATATTGGAGTCAAATATTGGGTCTGGGACACAATAAGAATTATCAGCAGAGTTTATAATCCCTGGCAATATGCATAAGATTTTCCTTGCTTCACATCCTCTACAAACTGCAATTTCTATGATGTTAAAGTATTTTTACTATGACCTTTAGCATCAAGTCATGGCCTTAGTATATGAAAAATTATGCCATTCTGTAATGTCTACAAATGCAACGTGAACGTACGAGTAATGAATCTTGTTTCAAATCATCGAGTAATTATTACAAATTTCCTTGACACCAGATTATCACCCAAAAGACACGTCACAGGAATAATAAGAGCTCAAAGACTCAGTAGCCATATCGCCAACTTCAAATTGCATTTCATCCATGGCATTTACCTATTTTTAATGTTGGAAAAGTTCAGCCATTTCATATTAGAAGGATTACCAAAATAGACATCTGCACGGACAGGGGAGAAGATTCAATATTTTATTAAGCCACAGTTCTGAGATGAGCAGCACCCCACAGACACCAGCTTCTAAAGGAAGCCGCCACACCTGCAGCCCATGGGGAGGCAGTGGAAGCGAGTGGGCTGCCCACACCCTTACTTCTACATCCTTCCAGAAGCTGCAACTCCTAGATTCAAGAGGATATAAAGCAGGGGGAGGTGGCTTAGCACTGGGAGGGGTAATTCCCACAAGTGCTGTTGTTTAGACACAAACAGAAAGTTTGGCATTACTGTATCTCACATTTACTTGTATTTTATTTGCTCAGAGTATCAAGTTGAAAGGAAGTAGAGTCAGGGGGAAAAATCCCATCTCCATATCACAGAGCCACCCTAGCACTACATGAATGTGCTACAGCTTGGAGATTGGTTTGGCAGATGCACATGTGGACTTGGCCCCCAGCTGTGGATCTAAGAGGCTAGTTCCACCCACATCCATATGACCATGAATCACATCCAGGGCATCCACAGCCTGGCTGCAGACAGACAGACACTGAATCTAGAGTTCTCTTGTCTCAACAATGAATTTAAGAGCCTGTATGGAGCTTTCTTTCTCAAGATTCAGAGTAAGATTAAACTTTTTTTTTTTTTTTATAATTTATTGTCAAGTTAGCTAACATAGAGTATATACAGTGTGCTCTTGGTTTGGGGGAAAGATTCCCATGATTCATTGCTTACATGCAACACCCAGTGCTCATCCCAACAAGTGCTCTCCTCAATGCCCATCACCCATCTCCCTCCTCCCCTGCACCCCCATCAACCTTCAGTTTGTTCTCTACATTCAAGAGACTCTTATGATTTACCTCCCTCTCTGTTTGAAACTATTTTTTTCCTCTTCCCTTCCCTCATGGTCCTCCATTAAGTTTCTCAAGTTCCAGATATGAGTGAAAACATATGATATCTTTCTCTGACTGACTTATTTCACTTAGCATAATATCTTCTGGTTCCATGCATGTTGCTGAAAATGGTAAGATTTCATTCTTTCTCATTGCCAAGTAGTATTCCATTGTATATATAAACCACTTCTTTATCCATTCATCAGTTGGTGCACATTTGGGCTGTTTCCATAATTTGGTTATTGTTAAAGGCGCTGCTATAAACATTGGGGTACATGTGCCCCTACGAATCAGCACTCCTGTACCCTTTATATAAATTCCTAGTAGCACTATTGCTGGGTTGTAGGGTAGTTCAGGAAACCATGAAAACCCAAGAGGAGAAAACAGGCAATAATCTCTTTGACCTCAGCTGCAGCAATTTCTTGCTCAATGCATCTCCAAAGGCAAGGGAAATAAAAGCAAAAATGAACTATTGGAACCTCATCAAGATAAAAAGCTTCTAGGGGCGCCTGGGTGGCTCAGTCGGTTAAGTGTCCTTCGGCTCAGGTCATGATCTCATGGTCTGTGAGTTCGAGCCCCGCGTTGGGCTCTGTGCTGACTGCTTCAGAGCCTGGAGCCTGTTTCAGATTCTGTGTCTCCCTCTCTCTCTGAGCCTCCCCCATTCATGCTCTGTCTCTCTCTCTCTGTCTCAAAAATAAATAAACGTTAAAAAAATAAAAAAAAAAAAGCTTCTGTACTGCAAAGGAAACAATCAACAAAACTAAAAGGCAACCGATGGAATGGGAGAAGATGTTTGCAAATGATATATCGGAAAAAGGGTTAGTATCCAAAATCTATAAAGAACTTCCCAAACTCAACATCCAAAAAACAAATAATCCACTGAAGAAACGGGCAGAAGGCATGAATGGATACTTTTCCAAAGAAGGCATCCAGATGGCCAACAGACACATGAAATGATGCTCCACGTCACTCATCATCAGGGAAATACAAATCAAAACCACATTGAGATACTGCCTCACACAGGTAGAGTGGCTACAGTTAACAACTCAGGAAGCAACAGATGTTGGCAAGGATGTGCAGAAACGGGAACCCTCTTGCACTGTTGGTGGGAATGCAAACTGGCACAGCCGCTCTGGAAAACAGTGTGGAGGTTCTTCAAAAAAGGAAAAATAGAACTACCCTATGACCTAGCAATAGCTCTACTAGGCATTTAGGCAAAAGATTATTAAACTTTTTAAAATGTATAATGCACAAACCAAACATCTTCCAAATTGTTTTGACACCCTTACTCAGTCGATAGCAAGAACACACTGTCTCAGTGAAAAAGCAGCCAACAGTCATAGAAAACCAGCTAAGGATAAAAGAAAATAAGAAGTAAGTGAAAAAGAAGTCGGCTAAGATCATAAATACCAATAAGGAAACAAAATCAAAGTTAGAATGCTTTGGTCTGAATGTTTGTGTCCACCCGAACGAAATTCCTAAGTTGAAATCCTAACCTCCAAAGGTGATGTGTGAAGAGGTGGGGCTTTGGGAGATGCTTAGGTCATAAAGGTGGAACCCTTACAGATGGGATTAGTGCCCTTATATGGATCTAGCAGAGCTCCCTTGTTCCATCTGCTTTGTGAGGACACAGTAAGAAGTGAGTGACCCAGAGGGAGGCCCTCATCCAACCACGCTGCACCTGATCTCAGACTTACAGCCTCCAGAACTGTGAACAATACATTTCCATTGTTTATAAGCCACCGAGGCCCTGGTATTTTTGTCTTAGCTGCCTAAGACGGAACTGAAATGTGCCTCTCTGGCAGTAAAAAGCAGAATGCACACAGCAGAAAAGTGAACCAGTGATACAGAAAGCTAACCGGAGTTCTCCCAGATTGCAAAGGAAAAGGAGAAAGAGATTTTTGTAAAATTAGAGGATAATAGTTATTGGGAACATAAAAATGAGATATGTCTCAAGGATTACTTTTGAGTTCCTGATAAGAAAATAGCTATATTAAAAGTGGTAATGGCACAATTAAAGGCTTTCTTCTGAAATTGTGAAAATAGCTTCTGTATGAAGATGAAGAGAGTCTACTGAGATACAAGCTAAATCAATTAAGTGACAGTGTTACATCCTGACTAGAAAATTCAATTACCACCATGTTAAATTAGACCAAATTGTTTGTGATCCTCAGCATTCACCCTATACATTCTGCTGCTGCTTTACTTATAATGTTCAAGAATTCCTTTTAGACAGTGATAGATTCGAAACCAGGTGTTCCTCCTTCTCCGGTAAGTCAGGACTTCACTGAAAAATACTCCTCTCAAACTTGGCATGAATTCTAGCAATCAGTAGATAAAATATTCAGTCAAAAAGACCAACTGAGGCACTTGAACTTCAGTTTCATCATGGTCCAGAACTGTCGTAAGCAATGCCTATCTCTGAAACAGCATATTGAAGGTGTTCAGTTGAGGGTTGGGGAGGATATCGCATCTGGATGTGAGAACCCATGTGTCTTATGGGCCAATGGATTATATTCTTGTTGCACCTATAGTCTCCTTGTATATGACCCCCTAATGGATGCTTTGGGATTTAAAGTCATGCCAGTTCCTTAGTTTCAATATCAGAATACAAAGGAAAGTTTAATGGACTAAGATTGGAAAATAAAGAGGAAACAAAATTGACAAGAGATCAAGAAGGAATTACCAATTGTTTACAAATACATCCAAAAAAAGGTGACTTAAGAGGTCTCCCCAGAAATACCAATTGGCAAAAGACATTGGAGAAATTACTATGGAATTTACAAGGAAAGGATTATGACCCAGGAATATCGATAAAGACATCCTCAAGTATGAAAATGCCTAGAAAGTCTATACATGTACCTCTCTTGGAAGAAAATACTTAACAGAATACTCCAGCCAGGATAAATCAAAAATTTCAAAACTCAATAATAGTCCAACTATATGAAAGGGAATATCTATTGTCAGAAGCATTTAATGGCCTGGTGACAAGTTTTCACAGCGTTAGACCTTCTCAAATATTTCTCTTCTGCTTCTGAGTTTGTCTGTTTCCCATAATTCCAGAAAATGTGCTTCTTGAGCCCCATCCTTCACCCCAGGGTTCAGTTGAAATCCTTCACTTGCTATACATATTTTTTAAAATATTTAATTATTTATTTTGAGAGAGAGAGAGAGAGGAAGGGACAGAGAGAGTGGGAGAGAGAGAATCCCAAGCAGAGAGAATCCTATCAGCACAGAGTCCGACACAGGGGCTCGATCCCAGGAACTGTGAGACCATGACCTGAGCCCAAATCAAGAGTCTGTGGCTTAACTGACTGAGCCACCCAGGCACCCCTCGCTTGCTATACTTAATGATCATTTAAAAGACTACCTGATGAAGCCCGGTTCCAGCTGTTGCCAACAGTGGCTAAATTCTTTTTTTTTTTTTTTTTTTTCAACGTTTTTTATTTATTTTTGGGACAGAGAGAGACAGAGCATGAACGGGGGAGGGGCAGAGAGAGAGGGAGACACAGAATCGGAAACAGGCTCCAGGCTCCGAGCCATCAGCCCAGAGCCTGACGCGGGGCTCGAACTCACGGACCGCGAGATCGTGACCTGGCTGAAGTCGGACGCTTAACCGACTGCGCCATCCAGGCGCCCCATCAGTGGCTAAATTCTTTCATGCAGTTGTGACACTGGACAGGGAGAAGCCCCCAAACCAGGATTTTCTTCTGTCTCCTCTGCCTTCAACATACACAATCGGTTTCCTGGAAAACAGTAGGAACCAGTTTCTTAGTCAAGTAACCTGAAAACTTATTTTGTATTTCTTTAAATTTCATTTTTAATGACCTAATTTACTAAGTTTTTCTATGAAAGATAAACATATTATCTGTCACTGGCCCCTCTGCATAGCATCATCCACAAAGCCTTACAATATTTTTCTGGTCATTATGCCAAAAGAATCACTATTGTGTACCTCTAAATATATGCAAATATGCAAAGAAAAAAGATTGTAATTAGAAATGAAATATTGATAGTGGTTATCCCTGGGTGGAATTCTAGATTACTTTTATCTTCTTTATTTTTCCAATGTTCAAAGTGTTACTTTTATAATCAGAAAAAGACACTTTAAAATCAATTTATATAATTTATATGCCATATGATCACAATTATTTCTGAACATATAACAAAATATCTGGGCCCAGATACACAACAATAGTATTAACAGCGATTATCTCCGGGTGATGGATTATGGATAGTCTTTCCCTCTTGTGCATTTAAAATATTTTTCTATAATAATAACCAAATATTTTATTATAGAAAATGCTGCTCATATAAAACTCAAGGGTTTAGAATGGCTTTGAGGAATATATACTCACCCATACCATAAAATATTTATTGAGTTTTATTTCCATTTCACATTTAGAATTTAATAGACTGCAACACACCCTACAGAATAAGCCACCTGGTGCCCAACTAGGCAAAATAAAACAGACAGAGGCAGAGAGGTGACATATTAGGACTGTTTTGTCATGCTGCATGTGTCACAAGAGAGCAAGGACTGCTTTAATTACTAGTCATTGGAATTTCTAATAGATATTATGGAAAAATTTAAATCTTGTTAATTTACTTTGGCAGCTAGACAACAGGCTCATTTACAATCCTTTGAGGGAATTGCAAATTTCCCATGCCTCAATTTGGGGTGAGATGGTATTATTCATATAAGAGCACGTGGTGGAATTCAGGGGTGAACACCAGTCAGAATATATTTTTAACCCATCAGAAGCCTAAATCATCATTTTTAATGTTTGAAATGGTACAGGGAAAAAAATCAGTTAAAAGCTTATAAAAATGCAAACACAGTCCAACCTGATACTTACATAACTTTTTAAATCTAAAATTTTATCACTGGAACACTTCCAGAAAACTGTAGGATAAATGCTAAGTTACACTGACCCCTCCTGAATAGCTTCTAAAATTCTTTTGACTACCATTTGAGCAGTGGTTTCTTCTAGAAACTAAGCTTTTTCAACCTTAGGTTGTAAACTCCACAAGCAGAAGAAATTTCCCTTCCTTCATTTACCTCCACCCAAGCCCTCAGTTCAGTGCCATAAACATTTGGAATGCTGGATGAACTCTATTTTTCAGGAGTGGGAAAGAGATGGGGCCCAGGCCATGTAAAAAAAAAAAAAGGAAAAGAAAAGCGTGTAAAAAATTTAAAGGCGTATTTGTGGATGCTTTTGTGTTTTGGCATCTTCTTCACATGGGCCAGTTGTCAGAATGGACTTGAGTGAATATTTATAAACACGGACAGTCACCTCCAGGGGAAAAATTTTTCAAGCAGAAGACACTTTAGATTTTCTTCTTTATCAAAATGCAAAATTATCTTTTCCTGGCTTTTACGTTCATGATTTTTTTTTTTAAAGCCAATAAAGCACAAGTTCGTAGAATGATCATGCTTCCACCTCAAAGTTCTGGGACCATAAGGAAATCAACCCACTGAAACTAAGACCAGTGGAAAAATAAGCTGCATACCTCAATACTTGCTGGAACAAGATACTAGCTCTCTGACCGGAGTTGCAACATCACCTCCGCTGCCCCTGGTGCCGAGGCACATCTTGATATAGTTAACTGCCTGCATCTGCTTCACATTAGTCAAACCTGACAAACTGAAAGGGCTGCCAGCACACAGGACGAAATATGTGTTGCTTCATTACTGCTGCTCGTTTCCTCTTCTGAGTCTCTGATCTCAGCGGACTTTCAGCTAACCCAGGAGGACAACCCTGAAGAAAGAACTGGACTTTATCTTCTTAATAAGTAACTGAAAAGCAAACACAGATGCATTAAATAGCAAGTTTTCATTATTTAGACATCCATATTCTCAAGTGATTAACATAAATTATGCAAAGTTTAAATTCAATCTGCCAGCTTTGAAATTTGTTGTAGGTTGACGGGGGCCTTTTCCGTTATTTGACTTCAGCGTTTGGGGTTCTTGATATAAGAGAGGTCATTTGTCAGTTGCGCCTCATTTCTCTCTGATGCAGTAAAAGCTCTGGCCTAAAGACTCAGCCTCCTCTCTCCAACTCCTGAGACTTGCAATGTCCTTGCCGTAAGGCATCTTTTCATCTTCTCGCTGCAGAGTTCAACACTGTGGAATACAAAAGAGTCAATTAGTTGATATATGCATGGACACTCAATTCCTCAGCAACCCAGACCCATGAAATGATCTCCCCGACACTGTGTGAATAGAGGAATAAACGCAGCCTCCGCAATGAGGACAGCATTTCTATTTCCTGTCTGATGTGGATCTTTGATAGAGACCAAAACAGAAGCAAAACAACTATGAAGGGCCTGCAAAAAGTACCTACACAAAGGCAATCAGGGCACTAATAAAATTAAGAGCTGCCATTTACTTATCCAAGCATTGCTCTAACCCCTTTACAACTAAAGCATCGTAATCCACACGGCAACCCTCTAAGAGACGACCTAGCATTACCTCCATTCCACATATGAGGAGAGCAAGACACTGAAGAGTTAGGTAATCTGCCCAAGCTCACACAGCTAATAAAACAGTATTAGGATGGGGCGCCTGGGTGGCTCAGTCGGTTGAGCGTCCGGCTTTGGCTAAGGTCACGATCTCACGGTTTGTGAGTTCGAGCCCCGCGTCGGGCTCTGTGCTGACAGCTCAGAGCCTGGAGCCTGCTTCGGATTCTGTGTCCCCCTCTCTCTCTCTGCCCCTCCCCCACTCATGCTCTGTTTCTCTCTGTCTCAGAAATAAATAAACATTAAAGAAAAATAAAAAAATAAAAGACAGCATTAGGAGCCTGGATTCCCACCAGGGTCTGGCCCCAGACTCCATGCTCTGAATCACTGTGTATACTACCTTTCTATGAGTGGCCCTGTACACATCATTTTTTAAATGGAAGTCATATACTGTCATTGTTTCCCAAACCCAAAATGAGGACACATGCCTGGCTAAGTAGTTTTTCTTAATTTTTGGATTTGCTTGAATAAAAATTAGTTTACTTATTTTTTTAAAGATCTTTTTAAAGTTTTGGGGGTTTTTTTTGGTTTTTTTTTTGAGACAGAGAGAGAGACTGAGTGAGTGGGAGAGAGGCAGAGAGAGAGAGAGAGAGAGAGAATCCCAAGCAGGCTTGGAACTGTCAGTGAGGATGCAGGGCTCGAACTCACAAACTGTGAGATCCTGACCTGAGCCAAAGTCAGATGCTTAACCGACTGAACCACCCAGGTGCCCCTAGTTTACTTACATTTTTTTAAAACCATAAAAACGAAGACGTTCAGTTATATGATTAATGAATCACCTTAACTTAAAAAGAATCAAGTCACATGAGAAGCTAGAATGTCTGGTTGCCCAGAGTCACAGTGAATGCATAAATTTGTAAATTAAAAGATGTATGTTAGCAACATAGCCCTAAATTTTGTTCAGGGATGACTTTCTTACCTTTTTTTGAGAAAAAAAAAAAAAAAGTCAAGCATGTTATCAGTGGGCAGGTCTAAGTTTAAATCACCTCAATGCATTTGTCCCCTTTCCATTATAGTCCATCAAGTCTTAGCCTCTTCCTTGTCAGTCATTTACTTTGCTCTTGGTTGGGTCACTTAATGGCCCTGATCCTTAGTACCTGCAGGATTGTAGAATGGCTTTGAGATAAACAGTGTGAAGGCCTTAGATGGCACCTGTATATAATAAATCACAGTTATTAGCAATGTCGCCATTTTCATTATTAATAATGCCTCTCTCTAGAGAAGTGTTGGCTTTGTCTGCCCAGTCTGTCTCCCTCCTTACTTCTCTTGGAATTTGCATCTCCCACTCCCTTCCCCTGGGGGATTCTTCCCAGGTCCATGGGGTTTGGAGGGGCTGTCGGTCACAGTGCCCACACATGCTGGCTACAAGGATGGGCTAGGGCTCATGGTGGTCCAGTTAGATATTTACCTGCAATTCCCAGAGGGGTGGTGAAGCAAAGTTCTTTTACTTTGAATTAAAAGTTCTAAGGATGGGGTACCCGGGTGGCTCAGTCGGTTGAGCATCCGACTTGGGCTCAGGTCACGATCTCACTGTTTGTGAGTTCGAGCCCCGCGTCGGGCTCTGTGCTGACAGCCCGGAGCCTGGAGCCTGCTTCGGATTCTATGTCTCCCTCTCTCTTTGCCCCCCCCCCCACCCCCCCCCACCCCCCGCCCCGCTCATTCTGTCTCTCTTTGTCTCTCAAAAATGAATATACGTTGGGGCGCCTGGGTGGCGCAGTCGGTTAAGCGTCGGACTTCAGCCAGGTCACGATCTCGCGGTCTGTGAGTTAGAGCCCTGCGTCAGGCTCTGGGCTGATGGCTCGGAGCCTGGAGCCTGTTTCCGATTCTGTGTCTCCGTCTCTCTCTGCCCCTCCCCTGTTCATGCTCTGTCTCTCTCTGTCCCAAAAATAAAAAAAATTTAAAAAAAGTTGAAAAAAAAATTAAAAAAAAAAACGAATATACGTTAAAAAAAATTTTTTTTAAAGTTCTAAGGATATAACCCCAGAGCTGTCTAAAGTCATATTTGGGTGGCATACTTGTAAAGGAGCCAGAGGGAATCTGAAATAATTCATGGGTGGCTAAGGAAAGTAAAACTACACCGGAGTACAGCTTGACCCTTATGCTTCCAGGTACAATAATTGTTAATGCCCCATTTATATTCAGTTTTCAGAAACTTGCAATTGAAAAACATCTGATCGACTATGTTATTCATGCATTCACTTATTCTTTCATGCCTTTATTCATCAGATGTTTATAAGATGTCTACCACATGTTGGATTTAAACAGAAAATTATATACCTTGTTCTTGACATCTATAAATAACTGAGTAGCTGGACAGGTCTCAGAGGGAAACTACAATTCTGTGTCTGTTTGAATTTTTTGAAGGTCTTAGGATTTATAGGAATAGTTTATGGTTTTCTGAAGCCGGGCTCAGGGCCTTGGCTAAAAGTAGGACACTGAGAGCCAGGCTACCATATCCCTCATTTTTTAAAAATCTGAATCCAAAAGTAATTTTTATTATTTTTTTAGGATACAGAAAGTCCAGAAAGCACAAATAAGAAAATAAAAACCATCCATAGACCAACCACCAAGAAGTAACCTCTGTTAATATATTGGCAAATCTATTTCCAGTAAGACCTTATTTTGTGGATAAATTCATGGGTTTATACACTGGAATTATTTTGATTTATCAAGATATTCTATTTTTTTGTTCTCTTCTGTCACAGCTAAATTAGATGGCTATTTAGGGTATAATAAAGGAACTTAAACTGGATTATCAGAGCAGCATTTAGCTATGCCTTCTTATTAGGGGCACAAGTTCTGCCTAATTGACAACTGTCCACGGTCAACTGGTTGTGTTCAGCAGGAGATAATTAGAAAATCTGCAGCTGCCACTTGAGCAGTTAACCATGAACTAGATGACATGTGTGAGAAATTGTCCATTCTAGTAGACCAGAGAGGAGGAAGGGGAAACCTGAAACAGCTAAGTTTTGAGGCTTAATACAACTCCAGACTCTTCTCCCCACATACAAGGGACACCAACTGATCTGTTAGTTTGCACATAAATGAGTTCCATCAGAAACTGATCCATTACTTCTCTCATAGAACTTAAGGTTACCCAGTCCTATCTTGATGTTTTGCTAAACTCCACAACTCACTGCAGGGGCAAAAAAAAAAAAAAAAAAAAAATGTGAGTTTTCCCCTCCAGCTTTAGGGTGAGTAGATTCTGTGAAGTCACATTTACCCAGAACCTCCTCAGGAGAGTGCCTGCTTCTCCAGAAGTACCTAAGGATAGGCATGACTAGTCCATTTCAGGTCTGGGTCAATGAGCAAACATTAGACTGTGCAACTTCCCCTTTCATGTGGCACCCTCAGGTCCTCAAGCTCTCATCCCAGTGAGGCATCCCCAATAGCATCCCCACTTTCTGGGTGGGTCCCTGGGTTCAAATCCCTGAAGTTGCTACTAGTTGGGTAAACTTTTTTGTAAATATTAAAAGAGCTAATATTTTGCAGCTTTTATAACAGTTCCTGGCATATAATAAGTTCTTAAGCAATGTTAGCTCTTCTTTTTACTTACCCAGCAACAATCAGCATAATAATTAGAGGTTGAGAAGTATCCATTACAAAGAAGAAAATGTTCTATAACAAAAACAAATACTAGATATGTTTATATAAATGATCTGAAGGATATAGGATTTCATCCCTCTAGGTAGTTTAGGAACTATTCTTGTGATCTTATTTATAATCTCCATTTCCTTAAACAAATTATGGCTAACGTTCTGTCTGAATGATCACAAATTCTGAAGTGATAATATCCTAATTATTGGTTCCAAACCTCTTAGTTCTTATTTTTCAAACTAGTGAAATCTTGTTGTAAAGTGGCTCTGGTAATAGTGAAATATTTTGTTTCAGACTAACCATCCTACCAACTACAATTATATATTCTAGACAAAATGTAAAGATCAACTATTCAAAGTCATTGGAGAATGTCCAAAGGAGGCAGAATTGAGAAATCATTCAACACTTAAAAGAAGCAACCACAATGGGTAAGACCTACATTATTCAGTTTTACCCTGGGGGGCACACTCCAATCCAGGACATGAAGGATAATCTCCAATAGAAAGCTCCAATCTTATTAGCTGAGTGTGGACTACCATAGTGGCTGGAAACTGACAGAAGGAATCTCAAAAAGGAGAGAATCAGAGTAGTAGAAGCCCCCAAATCTGTCTCTTAACTTCCCTCAAATTGTTGGCTAACCTCTGAGCTAGATTTGTGCAAGATAAGATTCTAAGAAACTCAGAAGGAAAGTGATGGCTGGAAAAGCTGAAAGACTTGTGCGTTGGTTTCGGAAGCCATGCACCATGGGGAATACAGAGTTTAGCTTTCAAGGCCCATCAAATTAGAACAGTTGGGTAAATGTCCCAGGCTTCCATTAAAACTCCAGAAGGGACATGCATTAGGAGTAAAGACCTCCTCTCAACCTCGAAAATATGCTAAGTGAAAGAAACCAGAGGCAAAGAACTACATACTGTATGATTCATTTATTGCATGATCAAAGAAAGTAAATTTATAGAGACAGAAAGCAGATCAGTGGTTGTCTACGGCTGGGGGTGAGGGTGGGGATTAATTGCAAGCAGGCACAAGGGACTTTTTGAAGTGATGGAAATGCTCTAAAACTGAATTATGGATAAACAAAATGTCATATGCATATGTGTGTGTGTGTGTGTGTGTGTGTGTACATATATACACACAGAGTGGAATTATTCACCTTTAAAAGGAAGGAAATTCTAACACATGCTGCAACACAGATGAAACTTGGGGACATGATGTTGAAATGTGAAATAAGCCAGTCACAAAGTACAAATACTGTATGATTCCATATATATGAGGTACTTAGAGTAGCTGAATTCACAGAGAAAAATGTAAAAATAATGGTTTTCTGGATCTGTGAGGAGAGAGGAATGGGGAGTTACTGTTTAAGAGGTACATAATTTCAGTTTTGCAAGATGCAAAGGAGTTCTGGAGATGGATGGTGGAAATAATTGCCCAAGAATGTGAATGTACTTAATGCCACTAAACTGTACACTTAAAAAAGGTTAAAATGGTAAATTTTATGTCATGTGTATTTTACCACAGTTTTTAAAAATTGGATTGTGGTTATAGTTGTACAACCCCATAAATTTACCAAAAATCATTGAATTATACACTAACAATAGATGAATTTTATGGTATGTAAACCATACTTTAATTAAGTTATTAAATAGACCTTTGGCTGGGGGGGAGACCTTATCCTTAGATGAAGAGGTTTGCCTTAGGACTAATGACAAAACTCAAACAAACCTGCTCTAAAGAAGGTTAAAACCAAGATTTCCGAGCTCAAGGGGATCTTGTTAGAACAAAATTACACACGCTTCAGAGAAAGATAACAGAATTCAGGTTGTCTGTAATGTACTGTCACAATAACAAGTAAGATATTAAAAATCACAACTCACGTGAAAAATTTTTTAAATGTGTCTTGTAGTCAAGAGAAAAATTAGTCAAAAGAAACAGGCTAATAGATGGTCCAGATTTAGAATTAGCAGAAAGGGACTTTGAAATAACTGTAAAATATTTAAAGCATTTATAGGAAAAGATTTATAGCATAGGTGAGAAGATAGGAAATTTTAGGAGATATATGGAATTTGTAGAAAACTTGAGAAAGAAAAGAGCTAAATGGAAATATTAGAACTAAAAAATATAATATTTGAAATAAAATATTCATTGGATGGCATTAAAAGAAGTTTGGCCATAACAGGAAAAATGATTACTGAAATTGAAGAGTGGTCAATAGAAGTCATCTGAATTGAATCACAGAAAAAGAATAGACTTTTTAAAAATAAACAGAACCTGAATTACCTATAAGATCAAGCAGCCTAGTACACACGTAATGGGAGCCCTAAGAGGAAAGGGGAGAAAGAATCAGGCAGAAAATTATATTTAAAGAAATAAGGACAAAAAATTTTCTAAATGTGATCTAAATCAGCAACACACAGATCCAGGATACTTGGTGAAACCCAAGCAAGATAAAAAACAAATAAAATCACAGCTGGTAACATCATAAGGAAACTTGTAAGATGGAAAGAAAATCTTAAAAGCAACCACGGTTTAAAAAGACTTACCCCATAAAGGTAACAACAATAACAATTAGGGCTTACTTCTCATCAGAAAAAGTAGAATCCAGAAGACAATGGAACCACATCTTTAAAATGCTAAAAGGAAAAAACAAAAACAAAAACAACTCTCAATCAAGCATTCTATACCTGGCAAAAACACCTTCCAAAATGGAGGTGAAGTAACCTACTTTCAAATAACAAGCTGATAGAATGTGTTGTCTGCAGACCTCTGCTACAGGAAATGACAATAACAATTCCTGGGGCTGAAGGAAAATAGTACTAGATACATTCTGGATCTATAGTTAGGAAAGAAGAACACCGGCAAGGGTGAATATCTTTTCAAAAGAATAGACTTTTAAAATTTCTTTTCTTACATTCTCTAGTTGCCAATTCAAGGTTTAAAGCAAAAAAACGACAATAATGTATTGTGAGCTTTTCTCATTATCGAGAGGTTGAAAACAATGAAAATAGTACAAAAGGTGAAAAAACCGCGCTAATGCAATTACACTACTGTGAGATTGTTGCATTACACAAAAAGTGATATGTTTATTCAAATTCAACAATGTGACAGTTAAGGATGCATATTATTATCCCAAAAGGATTCTTTATCATGGATTAGTTACTATTCCAATTTAATAATATTTCCATTAAAACTAAGAAGCATTAAATGAAAGTTACCTTAAAAGTTACTTTAAAAACTCACTGGAAAACACTATAAAAATTATTATGGGATATAAATATTTCCAGTAGAAAAATAAGATTTTTCTCTAAGTATTCAAATATTGTCTAAGTCATTCTCTTACAGACTCAGAGAAGGCTCAGAATAAATCAGGGTAACATATTTGATGGAAAGATTTAGGCAACAATACCACAAGCTTTCAAATTTTATTGTAATTTCCTCATTTCAAGCCTTATAGTGCAGGATAAATTTAAAATATCACTATTTTAGGGGCACCTGGGTGGCTCAGTCGGTTGGGTGTCCAACTTTGGCTCAGGTCATGTTCTAACAGTTTGTGGTTTGAGCCCCGCGTCGGGCTCTATGCTGACAGCTCGGAGCCTGGAGCTTGCTTCCGATTCTGTGTTTCCCTCTCTCTGGCCCTCCCCCACTCACGCTCTGTCTCACTCACTCTCTCTCTCTCTCAGAAATAAACATTTAAAAAAATTTTTTTAAATATCACTATTTTAAAATTCACTATGCAGATTTGGACTAGACAGCAAAAGTCTCCATAGAGAAGCTACCCTGAAAAAAAGAGGAAATATTTTGTGGTTTTATAATAATAAAAATAGCAGATAATTATTGAATGTCCATCATAAGTGCCAAGGATAAGAGTTAAGTACAGAGTTGATGACCATCCTAACCTTCAAGGGACTCTTCATCTAAAATAATACATAATTAATACAAACATAATACATAAAGTACACAAATAACTAGAATTCAAGACGAGTGCAAAAAAAAAAAAAATCCAACAAGAAAATTATCAAGTTTAATGGAGAATGTGATCATCTCCAGTTGCAGAAATTAAGCAAATCTTCAAAACATTTCCAATGGATCTTGAAAGGTGAGTAGGATTTTCTTGGTGAAGAGTGGGGGGCTAAAACAACATGCACAGAGGCACAAAAGTGGGAAATTATAATGTGTGTGAGTAGACAATCCAGTTATTCAGTTCAGCTCTATTACGCAGGACTAATAGAGGAGTTGTCAGAAATAACTTGCACATGCACATTGGGGCATCCTCTAAAGGGATATGTAGGTCACCCCAAGAATTGAGAACTTTATTCTGTGGGTTATAGGAAGTTATTTCCACATGCCAGCGGGTTGGCATAATCAAACTATATTCTTGGGGAAGACAAATAAGGCTGATGAGCCACAGGCAAGAGAGACCGCAGAGTCCCATAAATGTGCCCTGCTCACCTGAAGGATCACAGCATGCTAGAAACTCGACTAGGATGACACTGGAACAGAGGCTAGAGCTAATGTTTAGGAAGATCCTGCCAAGGGACTCCCAAACCACCCAATATCACCCACAGAATGCTTCCAGGGTCCCAGCTCTACGTTAGGCACGGCAGCATGTAAAAATCGGAGAGCAAATTAAAAACATTCACAAATCACCAAAATACAAGCTGGAACAAAACAGATGCTATATAGAAGTTTTCCCATCATTCAGCACATGGGCAACCGCAGCTGAACAGGGCAGACCGGGAGCAGCTGGAACACGAAAATAGACATGTCTACTAGGATAGAGTCACACTGAAAGGACAGGCTCAGCTTCAGGTGGAAGAGGGAGTCCAGTTTGGCAAACAGAATATAGAGTCTGGAAAGCACAGCCATCAACCATAGGAAGAAATCCAGTTAAGCCATCTGACCATGGGTGGGTCCAATTCCCAGCAATGCTGTGGCCATACCTTTGGATGGAGCAGAAATAGGGAAATCCAGGACAGTCAATCACAGATGCAAGCAAACAGGTAGCCATAAGGGCACTAGTATGTCTGTCATCACTCACCAGAGCCCCTCCTATTAGGCTTGTGGTCAGGGGCAAGACATCAATACAGGAAGGGGGCAGCAGCTTGCTTTATGATGAGACCCTTGACAGTGTCCACATGATCAATGCCCTCATCTAGCAGAGTCTAGTCAGGTAAACAAGTTTTGAGGCACAGAGAACAATCACCAAAACTGGGCTATAAATGTGAGAATATGTATTAGGACCTAACCATAAAGCCAATTAACAGAATTGGGGTCAAGAGTCAGTATCAGTCTTAAATATTCAAAGCTGAAGTGGTCAGCTAGAATTCTTTAAATCCACCCTATTCCTGGTCAGGGTCTGTCCTAGAGAATAGGACACAGTTGAGACTGAGTAGAGGGCAAATTATATCAGTCAGGACAAGAGAAGAGGAGAAGAGAGGTCAAGGCCAGGGAGCCAGGATTCTGACTGGGAGGCTCAGAGTGAGGCATCATTGATCAGACAATATTGGAGCCAGCACTTTTCTAACAGGTAAGATTTTCTTAAGATGGAGAAGAAATGGAAAGATTTGCCAGGCTATGGGAACAACACAAGCAAACAGGATGGCCAGAGTGTCAATGATCCATAGGACAGTAGAGAGAGGTGAGGTCAGGGAGACATGGGTAAGTGAGGCCCCAAAACCAACCTAAGTAATTGGGACTTCATTCGATAGGTAAGCAGTGGACATTAGAAATTTTGAGGAAAGAAATGACAGGGTTCCATTCTAGACAATAAGCCTGACCATTGTGTCTGGCCTCTACCTCTCCACCTTCTCAATTTGGGAGGTTTCAAGCACAGGAATATTTAGAATGCCCTCCCTGCTCCAATATTGGATCAAAAGGCATCATTGGCCCTTCTGGCCCGGGTTTTGTTCCATCTCTGCCCAACCTGCCCGTTCTGATCAGGAATCTCCATTCTCACTTCTTACTGTGGTCTCCGCAGCCATCTTTCCCTTTCCCCTTTGTCTCGGGGTCTTGAATATAACCTATCTGGTAGATAACTTTCCAGGCTTTGTTCTGTGGGTGGGTATCTGCACATGTGTACCTGCCCTGTATGCGGCCCTTGCTTCTGCATATTTGTGTACAATATTCTAGGCTCAGCCTTGCCCTCACCTGCTCACCTAAGAATTTCCCTTGAGATAGATAAACCTTGGGATTATGACTGTCCCAGGAGGTCACAGTGGTGAGAGTAAGAAGGTCGTGCCAGGTGCTGTTTATGTCAGCACATTGCCCCATGCAAACTCGGACCTTGGTCTGATGTTCTGACTAGTCAGAGAACGGTCACATCACTCATTCTCAAGTGTGCTTCGTTGTGTTGTACCAAGTGACCTAAGGCCTAACCAGCAAGCTAGTAGATATACAAAGAGAAGCCCAAGATTAAAATGAAGAGGGAGGAAGTGGGGACAAGGGAAAAAAGAAACAACAAAAAACCAAACATTAAAGAGGCACCACAGGTTTCTGACTGAGCACAGAAAGCAAGTCATTCAGCAAACAGTAGAGCCCTACTTCTGAGTACTGCATAACTCCCTATTGTTGCCTTCTCAAAGGTATCAAGCTAAGAAAAGAAAGTCTGTCACTTATCCTTAAAATTGGGAGGGAAGAGGAG
Organism: Panthera onca; assembly: GCF_046562875.1. Taxonomy (NCBI): domain Eukaryota; kingdom Metazoa; phylum Chordata; class Mammalia; order Carnivora; family Felidae; genus Panthera; species Panthera onca. Next base: position 117,466,781 of record NC_138343.1, read on the forward strand.
AAACATTTCATGGGTAGAAAGATCACAAAGATAAAAATTCAGACTCAACCTTTTTGTTGTAACTAATAGGAAGCATTGGGGTAGACAAACATCTATTTAATTCAAAAGTGCATCTATGGGTTCTTTAAAAATTCAAAACATTACTTATCAGGGGCATGTTTGGGATAAGAAGTATGCTATGAAATTCCATTTCATGATCCTAGTAGTCTGAATGGAAGTATCAGGCTTGAGATCACAGATCACCATGTTGAGATTACAGACACACTGGTGCTAGAACTCGAGGTGAATAATACTTGGCTTCTTCTTTTTCAAATACCTCTGGGAAAGGATTTTGTCAACAGCGTGATAACATAGAAATGTGATGTTCTGCACTTCTGATTCTCTGATGAGTGAGATATTCTACAGAAAGAGAAAAAGTGAAATTTGGTAACATGAACAAACTCTAGGAATTTAAATCAGTATTCATCTGAATTCAGATAACTTGATTCTCCACAGTACTTGAAGACCTCTTTGCAGAAAATAAATTAAAATTTTCAACTTTGACAGATAGCTACTTTCAACTACAATATTTTTTGTAGGCTGAAGAACTAAAATTATCATTTGGATTTATATAACAGCATTTCTGGGTAAAGCGGCAGAACCTAAATCTGGCTATCTTAAGCAAAGAGGCAATTTAGTAGAAAGATTGAGGGCTCACAGAGCCACAGCAAAGCTGGAGAATTGGGAGTAGAAAATGAGTTACCCAGGGCTCCCACCGGGCCTCAGGAACCCCAGTCCACATTGTGGAGAAGCCTCATCCTCTGAGCCACAGGCCACCACTGCTACTGAGATGAATTCACCGATTCCATCTCCAGATTCTTGGAGCATTTTCTCAAGGCTGAAAGTTCCGGAAGGAGTGTCTCACTGGTCAGATTCATCCCGTGAAGTTACCTAGTAAGATAAGCCTAAGATTCAGGGGCAGGCAAGAACCTGACTCCTATAGCTTCCAAAAGGAAAGATGGTTTCCAGCTGGGCTACATACAATTGGAGTCTTTCCAAAACGGAGAGTTGGGTGCAAACAGGACGGAGTATTAAAGGTTGAGCAGTGAAAAACATTACACGTGTTCATTAAAGTCTACCCATTTGGGTCCACAGATTTTTTTCCTGCTAACACGAACCAATTATCCCTAATAGAACTGAGAACACTCTCACTGCTTCCCAAAGAGAAATGTCTAAATTAAGTAGTTACTGCTTCCCGGCTCTTAATCCAGGATCTCCCATTGATGTACATGTTTCCCCATATTTGTAACATGTGGCTTCAATATAACCACAAATAATTCATCCTATAAAGTAGGTGAATGAGAGAGAAGAAAGAAGAGTTATGAGTTAAAATATTTATGTACACTTGATAGAGTAGAAAGGCAAATGCAGTTGAGGTTATAGTCCTTATTTCTGCAAATAATCACTAAGCTATTGCTGACATTCAACATTCAATGTTATCAGAAGCAGTTACCCATCCATTTTTGGCTTTCCTTATCTTTGACACAATCCATGTGCCCTTTGTATCAGTCAGCATAGGTGGTTGCAGTCCTTTGCTCTACTGAGTTATCCCCAACTTCTCAACTGAGGAGCTGAGCCCTGGAGGTACTATGAGGTTGCATGAATAAGGGACATGGTGGAATGAGGAAGCGCCCAGAGATCACATGGGTTTGATTCATGCTCTTCCCCAGCACCATTGAGATCAAGACTACTTTTCTTTGATATCCAAGGCCTCTTTCTCAATTCTACAACTCAGTAATCACTTTTGATCCTGATAGTTCTAGGACATGATGAGACTAAAATGGCCACATGCCAGTGTGGCACCCAGTGCACCAATATCATTGTTGTATCCAAGTTGGCAGCATTACTACCTTTAGGCAAAGGCATATAATCAGCTAAACCCAGCATGCAAAGATAAGTTTAAAAAAAAAATTCCAAGCGGATTATTAGGAGTAATTATCCTTTAGTTTACTGACCCTAATATCCATACTCTACATAAAAAAATTTCTTTGGGTCAGACCACTTACATTATCATGCTGACCCTACTGATCATTATAGAAATAATGACCATTTTGTCTCTGATAGTTAAGTGGAGTTACGTGGCCTCTGTCACCTCTGGATCCTTCAGTCAACCCTGAAATCAGGTAACCCATTTCTACTGTGTAGTCTCCCGCCAGAATCTCCAGTCTTCAGAAAATACCCTATTCCAGAAACGGTGTTTGCTATACCAATGTATGTCTGAAGACCTTGTTGAAGGCAGTGGGTTGTTAAGACAATCTCTGATGTAGTTGGATAAGATGCTCACGAGGGATTACTCCGTATTTCCCATGTATGAAATAATACGGTCTTTAATTCTATGCCAAGAAATGTTTTCATCAGTCCTAATATTTTGTGGGCTAGAGTTGAAGATTTGGGTTAATTAGCCAAATAAATTACTGGAACCATATCCAGCTACTCAAGGCTTGCTCTGAATGCAAAAATATCTGGTAAGCACATCCATATTTAAATTTTCAGCCAGACTTACAATTATATTCCTCCTGATTTGTCAAACACCATCAGTCATTCCCATACACACTCCACACATATTTTCTCATAAAATTAGCAAATCCCTAGAATTTTAATGGTATAGAAACCTTCTTCATCAAAGGATTGATTTTGTAATTTGTGCTCAAGTCATGTTGACATTTAACTCCAGTTATTTCTCTAAGCATAGAGAAATGTAAGGCAGGTGGGGAATTTAGAGAATATGTGTCTCCCTTTAGGAAGATCTCTTTCCTCTGGCCAAAGAATAAAAGAGTCTTGAAGCAAGAGAAGAGCAATCTCGTCATAGCAGAAAGGGGAAATTGTTCTTTTGGGAAACAGAAACTCCATACAGTATAGGGTGAGGATTTGGGTTACTCGGATGTGAGTCCATCCCACTGCCCAAGGGCCTACTTTTTTTTTGACAGATGACCACATTTTCATACACAGTGAAATATTTATTCAACTGATGTAATTTGGCATCGTTTAGGATCAAAAATCTGCTTCTGGGTTTTGAGTATTACAGCTGTGAGATAATAAATCTTTTCATCATGCTCACAGAACATCCCTAAATTTCTCTCCATGGCTTAAATTGAGAATTTAGATATTTGGGTTTATCGCTGTCTGGATTTAATCCATCCAAAGTTATCAGAACCAATTATTCATCAATTTTTTCATATCTGTCATACTATTTTTATGGTGGTGACACCATGGTCCACCAGAACCTTCTCCTCAATGGATCATGGGACACAAATGTCCATAGGCAATCATTTCATTCATTATCTTATCATTGCAAGCCATGGACTACTAGATTACCAGTCCAGAAAAAAAAATAGGACATTCAATTCTCTCCACACTATCTCAGATTGAGATTGTCTCCAATTCCCCACATCTCCTTGGAGGTCTGTTACTTAAAACTCTACTTTCTGATATAGATTTCTGAATAGTCTGCTTCAGGCATTGTGTGGATTCAAATCCTGGCTCTGCTGTTTATTTGCCAATGTGAGCAAGCTCTCTGCACTTCAATTTCCTCCTTTGGAAACCAGGATAATAGTGCCCACTTCAACGACCATCATTAGGATGAGGGAATTAAGACATGTAAACACTAAGAACAGTGCTTGGCATTGTGAATGTGCTCAATAATCGTTAGCTTATCATTACAAAAATAATGGCAATTAATATTACTATTGTATTTATTATCAGCCAAAATTCTTATACATAAGTGAAAGAAACCAAGTCTAGGCATCTCAAGCAAAAGAAAGGGACATTATTGGAATATCTGGCATCACAGAATGGATGGGAGGTGGGAGGACCAGGCCTGGGAAGCATGAGGGGCAGGAGGGGTCCTGAGAGCTGAGCTGCCACAATCACAGCACAGACAGGGCAGCAGGACATCTGGTCCACACACTGCTACTGCTACTGTGAAAGCCAGACCCCAACCAGCTCCATCCATGTCCTTCTGTCCAGACGGAAGTTCCAAAGCACTCAGTTAACTAAACCTATGTCACATGCTTCTGGGCACTAACTGCCACCAAGATTACATAATAGGATTTTACCCAAATGGTAGTTGGGGTGCTATTAGGAAAGAGGAGTTAGATATTGAAAAGCCAAAGGATGATAAGTGTTGAATTCATTAGGTAGCATTAGAGTCACTCAGTGCAAATGGTCAGTAATCCATGGGTATGACAACATGTGACCAACAGGAAATTTCCTCTGACTTGAGTATGAAATGCACATGTCAAAGAAAGGAGGTTTTCAGCTTTTCTGAATATTTGAAGTATCAAGCTTCTGGGAACCGATCCATCCAGCCTTCCTGGTGGCACAGCCCAGGGGGTTGGTGGAAGGGCAACGTACAACAACCCTCTGAATGGAAAGCTACTGGTATCTCTCCTGTTACTCATCATGGCCATCCCCATGGTCCAATTGGCATTGATGATTCAAAATAAACCCATGGGGTCAAACTTGGAGATATATTCTGGGGATGAGGGAAAAACCATGAGAATCCGAAGATGGATAATAAAACCTTACATCCAGCTGGTGTCATTCCTGACTGCCCTACCTCTACCTAAAGGAAGCATAGCCGCATATATTTCCCAGCCAGGGAGGGGGGCAAATGGGTTCGAAAGCCCCACTCCGACAACAAAGGAATGTATCTATGGATACAAGTTACTCCAACCCCTAGGCCCAACTTGGTCACCTGGAGGCATTCCAGATGATAACTGGACCCGGTGGGTTAAGGTACAGAATGGTACCTAGGTACATTAATTCCTAGGTATCCGGGAGCGCATAAGGCGTGGGTTCCCAGGGCCCTCTTGGCTCCCTCCAGGCACCCCAGACCAAAGCAAATACTATTGTTCCTTGTACTGCAAATGGTTCAAAGGAACAATTAAGAAGTCATGTCCCTGTAAACGTTCCACTTGAGGTGTTGAGAGCTAGATGACCTTTCATGAAAATAGCAAAGCAAACGCTTTATAGACTATAAATAAATGTAGATACATAATGAAAATAGTAGGAAGAAATTAATCAATAAGCAAAAGGGCAGGAGGGAACATTACAAAGAAATAACCATGATGTTCCTTAATGGGTGATTTTACAAAGGAACATTTTTAGAATTAGGTAATGCCAAGAAACATAGATGACGCACACTACAAGGAAATTGCTAACATATACAATGCCACTCTTTCCACAATAAAGCGGCCAGTCTAACACACTGCTGTTGTCTGTGTCCATTTGTTACGCTCGTCGACGCCGTTCATCCTTCGGGAATCCCTGGACCTGCTGGAGCTGGACTCTGGCATCAAGCCCTACCATCTACACCAGGAAACTTTCCCAAAGAGACATAAATATTGTACCAGCTTATTCAACTCTGCCTGACATCTTCTCCACCTCTCCAGACTCACTCCATTTTTCCAGATTAGGATCTCTGCTTCTTCTCTCCCCAGCTCCAGAATAGGGAGGAACCTCTGAGAAACAGAAAGGTCAGAGATGACCTCAGGAAGGGGGTGGCCTTAGCTCATCCTCGAAGGATGGGTCATTTTGTATAAGAGAAAAAAGATAAGGTTGGTCTAGCCACCGAGATGAGGATGAGTCAGGCCAGGCCAGCAGGACTTGCCTGTCTCTCTGGAAGCTTCATCATGAGGATAATGAAAGAGTAAGACTGAATTGAAGGCTACATCTAGTGTGTGTAGGCCCTTAGTTGCCAAGCTAAGATTTGAAATTTAACCTAAGAAGATCAGACTCACACTAAGTTTTAAAACTGAAGATGAATCTGATGTTCCTGCAGCATGGGATAGAGAAGGAGGAGCCAGAGGCAAAGAAACAAGTGAGGATTACAATTCCATCCACTCTTTTTGGGGTTTTGATGGCAAGTCATTTTGGAAGAAATTTAGGGTATTTGCAGCAAACAAAACTAGAGTTTCTATTATAAAGTCAAAGACCAGTGAAAGTCCTCAGAAAGTTATTAGTTGTGATTTAGACCAATGGGCTAGACTGGCATATATGTGCCAGGCCAATTTAGATAATGCTGCTGCTGGTGTTGCAATAGGGTGAATATTGGACTATTGAGAAATTATCTATCTTGCTTTCAACTATAGAATTATTGCTCCCCATTCCCACATGCCCACATTTGACAGTGTAGTCAGGCCTTAAAGTTCTTAGCATGGGGAACATTAATAGCACTTTGTGGAGTTTCAGAACATAATGGAGAATGATCAGGAGAGGTATTCTGCTAGGAAGGCAGCTCTTAAATCAACTGTTGTTTTCATATCCTAAATCTATCAGGCATTGAATAGGACCATCAGAATCAGGAAGGGTGATGGGAGAGGGGTGTGGTCCAGTCATGGTGACCTTGCTGGCTTCTGAGGTAGGTACCAAAACCCAGACGTTAAAGCCTCATACAATCATTCCCATTTTAGGGTCAGCCACTCCCAGTAGTCTGAAACTGAGTAGACTTGGGTCCCCGCCCTGGGGTGACCAACTGTTCCCATTTGCTCTTGGGGAGTTCCCAACGTTCAATGTAAAACCAAGAGAATCCTGGGTAAACCAAGGCAGTTTGGTCAGCTTCGTCTTAGTAGCCTGGTTCCAGACAGAAGGGTGTTCAGATTGATTTGATATTTATCTAGCTGCATTCAAAGGACGAGGCAAGCCAAGGGTCTCCCTACCCCTCCACCATCTTAACTCCTCCCTCCTGAATCTATAGTCTTAATTAGTCAGTAAACTGTTCTGTCTTATTTATGGATTAAAAGATGTTGACAGGTATAAAATTTGTGGAAAATATACACAAGAATTTTTTTTGTCCTCTGCACCTAATAATATTCGTAATTTACCATGTTCCTTATTATTTAAAGTATTTAATGATTGGGAAAGCTCCTGTGGTCTTTCAGAATAATCTTTGACTTCATAGAGGGGGATTCATTTATTGGGGCTTCTTATTCGTGACATAACCTTTTCCCCCTTCTTTGAAGATTTAATGTCTTTTGTTTAAAATGTCAACACAGGGGAACCTGGGTGGCTTAGTTGGTTAAGCATCTGACTCTTGACTTTGGCTCAGGTCACGATCTCATGATTTGTGAGCCCTACATTGGGCTCTGTGCTGACTGGGCAGAGCCTGCTTGGGATTCTGTCTCCCAGTCTCTCTGCCCCTCCCTTGCTTGCTCACTATCTCTCTCTCTCTCTCAAAAAAAAAAAAAAAAAAAAATGTCAACACAGAGCAAGAATGACAATTCAGGGCAATGTAAGGATGGTTCCAGTTACATCTTAAAGTACCTTCTTTTAACCTTTGTATTGCCTTCCTAGCAGGACTGATGACTTCATCCAAAACCACAGCATCTAAATATCTCTTCTCTTTGCCATCACTCAGCTTTTTCACAAAAAAAAAAAAAAAAAAAAAAAAAAAAAAAAAAAAGGCCATATTCGGAGGAAGCCGCATCCCTTACATTTTGTACATGAGCCCAACTGCAATCTCTCAGAGGACAGAACCATTTCTCATTAGACCTTAACTACCAATATAAGATTGGCTTATCAATTTTCAAGGCCAAATACATTTTATGGAAATAATCTTCTCTGGAACAGAGAACTTAGAATGGAAATCATTGGAGTGCTACAGAGTTCTAAGCGTACTGGTGCTTTTCAGAGAACATGGACCAAATAAGAACTTCACAAGTCACAACTTCAATTTTGGCTGAGGAATGGCTCCAGAACAGCAGCAAGTAATAGTGTCACAGGAGAGGCATTCAAAAACAAATACATTAACCTACCCCAGAGACCCTTTGACTTCTTTCTGGTCACTGAATCTTAGGAAGTTAACAAGCTTAGAAGTTCTGGAGCTTCTGAGGATGGGTCTCATCCAGAGCACAGTGTGGGCACTCTCCACACAAATAGACCTAAAAAGTCAGAGCTGCAGGCCAACGGCAGTGGCAAAGAAATCAGGGATGGCTGCCTAAATTACCATGACAAAGACTGGTTTCTGAGGAGGGAAGAAGATACAGTACTCCCATACCCTTCCAAAGAATCTGCTGGTTGACTGCTAGTTGACTGACTGCCCCCAGCTGCCACCCCTTTGGATCCCCCACTGTCTTTCCATCCAGGCCATACGACTCCCAGTATGGCCCCCGCCAATGACTGAGCATGGTGGGGATACTGGTGTCAAACCATTCCTTAACAAAGTAGGACTCTCCCAAAGGCCAGCCTTTGCTCAGGGACTCCCCATCAGCCTGACTCCAACTCTCTTAGATCCGCAGTCCACCCTTGCTGCCGGATCCTCCTTTCTCTCTCCTGTCACCAGTGTGAAAGCAGAACTGACCAGAAGAAACGTAAAGTGAGGGAGCCACCACGTATGTCGTTTCCGGTTTTTAAGTAATCACATTACAAAAGGAAAAAGAAACAGATGGAATAAATTTTAATTATAAATAAATGTATATAACGATATCTTTTATCCCAAAATATTATTTCAACATGGCGTCAATATTTTCAAAGCCATTAAGGAGGTACTTTACATTCTCACATGTGTGATGGGTTTTCTGCTTTTCAGTTTGCAGTAGTAAGTTTTACACATCTACGGGGTGTTTACACACCTCAATTCAACCTAGCCACACTGCGAATGTTCAATAGTCCCATGTGGCTAGTGGCTACCTGTCAGACAGTGCAGGTTCCAAGGCTCTTCCTGCCTTCCCCTGCTCCTTTATCTTGTACAGACACTATCCTCCAAAACCCTTCTGCGGGAGTGACTGCTTCTCAGAGGACCTGAACTGACACGTCTCTCTCATTGCCTCTGGTCCAAATACTGTTATCAGATGCAGATTCTTAAAAAACCAGTGTCTTTAGATCACTCTCCTGCTCAAGACCTTTCAGTGGCCACCCTTCTTTTCAGTGAAAAGCTCTGCCCTTGATTCCCAGTGGCCTCCCCAGCATCACGACCTTTCACACGGTCAGTTTGCTGTGAGCACTCCCAGCTCCGCCCCCGTCCAGTATGCTGGGTTGAGTCTCCTCACTCCCCCCACAGAAACCAACTTCTTTCACACCTTCAATTGTTTCCATTTCCTAAAAAGCTATTTTTTCCCATTGAACTTATTTGAGGCTAATCTGTAAAGAGTCAGTACTGATATTGCCTATCCACACATGCAATATTTAAAAATTATATCTGGATACCATTGGCATTTTCATTTATGAAGTAATACATGTAATTTTTGGAAGACAAACTAAAGTAATACTCACCTCCAATATTCATTTAACCAGTATGTACTTACCCAGAGTATATGTATTCAATAGACAATAAACACTGTGGCAACACACAAAGACACAGAATCTATAACTCTTTGTTTTCAAGGCGCGGTGGTTAATTTTATGGGTCAGTGGGCTGGGTTATGGTGTCCAGTTGTTTAATCATATGCTAGTTTCGATGTTGTTGTGAAAGTGTTTTTTGATGTGACTGACATTTACAATTAATTGACTTTACATAAAGCAAATTACCTTCCAGAATGTGAATGGGCCTCTTGTAATCAGTGGAAGGTTTTCAGAACAGACTGAGCTTCCCTTCTGCTGCAAGACTGCAGCATAGAAACTCCACCTGCATTTCCAGCCTATTGGCCTGCCCTCCAGATTCCAGACTTAAGACTTTATCAATTCTTACCTGAACTTGCAGTCTGCTCTACAGATTTCGGACATGCCAACCCCCCCAGTTCCATGAGCCAATTCCTTAAAATAAATCTCTGTTCTGTTTGTGTGGACATAAACCTATTAGTTCTGCTTCTCTGGAAAGCCCTAATACACAAGGGTTTTTCTTTCTGTTTTGGAGAGGAAAACTTGGAAAATTAAATGACAGCCGAAGACAATACTATGTTACCCAAATAAATTATTAAATTGCAACTGTCAAATTTATGCTACAGACCCCACATGCTCAGGTGTGTTCAGAAGAAAGATAAATTACAATGGACTAGTGATCTCAGTGAAAGCCCAATCACTCAAGCACTTTGGTATTTAAATTTGAAACTATTTAAAATTATAAAACTAATTTGTTAACATTCCAAACCCACCTTTTTAAAAAGCACATCCCACATTTGGTGTGTTTGGCCTTTGATAAAGTATGTTTCTGCTGAGATAGAGGAGAACAGAAAGCATGACCTAGTTAAACTCAGGCAAAACTAATCTTGCAAATTGATCAAAAAGTGCCTCGCAAAAATTCCCTTGTTAAAGTGTCTTGGGAATACCTTAGTAAGAATTTAAAAGATCCCAATCTAAATCAGGACAGAAAACTGTGGTTTTCCAACATTACACACCAAAAAAGTCTGTGTCATTTGCTTCATTAGAGAGGCAATTTTATTTTAACATGACATTTTTAAAAAGGCTATGTTGTTTCATTTTCCCTGTGTCACCCTACTTTTTGCCACACCTACTCCCTCTTTTGCAAAGCATTTCTAAATTTGGCAAACTCAGTTTTACCTCCCTTTCACATTGCAGCTGACATTGTGGGGTTGTGGTTGTTCAATCATAATTAATCAATAGGATACACAACCAAAAAGAAAAGATTAATAATAAAGCAAACATTTTTTTTTAAATAAAAAGACTTCATGTCTGATAAAAGACCGTTATCCAAAATATACAAGGAACTCTTAAAACTCAACAATAAGAAAACAAACAACCCAGTTTAACATTGGGCAAAAAAGCTGAACAGACACTTCACCAAAGACAATATACAGAGAGTAAATAAGCATATGAAAACACATTCCACATTGTACTTCATGAGGGAAATTCAAATTAAAAAAAAAAAAACAATGAGATACCAACACACCTATGAACATGGCCAAAATCTGGAACACAAAGTGCTGGTGAGGAGAGGAAGCAATTGGAACTTTCATTCATTGGCTGATGGGAATGCAAAATGGTGCAGCCACTGGCAGAAGACATTTTAGCAGTTTCTTACAAAACAAACATACTCCTACCATTCAATCCAGTATTCGTGTTCTTTGGTATTTACCCAGATTAATTGAAAACATACCCACATACAAAAAAAAATCTGTGTATGGATGTTTATAGCAGCTTTATTCATAATTGCCAAAACTTGGAAGCAACTAAGATGTCTTTCAGTAGATGAATGGAAAAAGAAGTGATGGTACATCCAGATAATGGAATACGATTCAGTGCTTTAAAAAAAAAAAAAAGAAAGCTATCAAGCCTTGAAAGGACATGCAGGAAACTTATATATTACTAAGTGAAAGAAGCCAATGTGAAAAGGCTACATACTGTATAATTACAACTAGATGACATCTGGGAAAGACAAAACTGTGGAAACAGTAAAAAGATCACTGGTTGCCAGGGGTTAGGGATTGTGAGGGGAGGAAGAAAATGCCATGATCCGAACTTATGAATTATATTTTCAGGAATTATATTTTTTGAAGCTTTGCTAAAGGAAATTTTTCTCACTGTGAATCTGAGTATAGAATATACCATTTAGAATTACAAAGTTCCAAATGTTCAAATATCTTCCTACTTGGGTGTTAAAAAAGAATTTTAAACATTTATCAGCCTTTACTGTGTTACTTAACCAACCATTCCATCTTCTCTTGGCCATGTGTGTCTATCAGCTCTCTTCACATCTCATGTGGTACTTGTTGGGTGAAGCAATCAACTCTTGGCCCTGAGATGCCCTGCAACTCTTTGCTGGGTGCCCCAAGAATAGAAGGCTCTCCCCACTGTTTGCTGAAGCCATTTTTTAAGGTTGGGTTTACAACTTTTAGATATAAAGTGACATCTACCCAAGACAAACAGCAGGCTTGCTTCCACTTACTATGATAGTGGCAGATTTCCCAAGTTCAATGTTCCTCTCCTATACTGCAACCCACTGCATGTGAAGGCATCCATCTAGGTCCACTTATCCCCTTGTGCAGCTCTGAGGCACCAGTTTCTGGGTATTGCTTTGCTGCGAGTAATAAAGCTTTTTATCTTAAGCCAGGAGTCTAACACCTTCTGCCCTGGCAGAATCTAGCCATGAAACATACACAGGCTAATTTAGTGAAATAGTGCTGAAATTTACTGAAATAGTGCTAACAGTTACACATATCCTGCCCTCCCAGAAAGTTGATCCCTACGTGGGCTCAACCAGGTCTTAAGCTGTTGAATGGAGAAAAGTATTGAAAGAAGGATCAGAAAAGAATGGGGACAGTGTCTAGAATGGGTGGCCAAAATTGGGCACTGCCATGCAAGTTCTGAATAGACTAAAATGGTAAAGACAAACTCTGCAACTGTGTTTGAGGTCAGGCTGCCTACCTCTTTCAGGAAGAGTGCCAAACTATATTTTCTGCCTTAAGCACTTAAGCATTTCTTTTGTTAATGTATTCATTCAATGAATATTTATTGAAGGGCCTGGACAAGACTAAAAAGAGAAAATTTTCTGAACATATCTATAAGACCATGTAGGTTGGTATTTTAGTTTTCATTCTGTAAGTTATTTCACATTCTAAATAAAATTATCTTTCTCCTCTTCTACATCTATTCATGTGCTCAGAAAGCACCTTTCCAGGGATTCCCTACACTCTACCCCAGTTACACCTTTATTCTTTATCTCTCTGTCTATAATATTATTGTTAAAAGTTGGAGAAGTCCAGTGAGATGAAAATGCAACTCTTTCATTGTCTGCCCAGTTCAAGACTTTCCCTAATCTGAGGGGCGCCTGGATGGCTCAGTTGGTTAAGCGTCCGACTTCGCTCAGGTCATGATTTCACAGTTCGGGAGGTCAAGCCCCGCGTCGGGCTCTGTGCTGACAGCTTGGAGCCTGGAGCCTGCTTCAGATTCTGTGTCTCCCTCTCTCTCTGCCCCTCACCTGCTCACACTCTGTCTTCCTCTGTCTCTCAAACATAAATAAACATTAAAAAAAAGACTTCCCCTAATCTGAGAGCTGCCCCCCAATTAGGGTGAACCTCCTATATTCATACAGTCCTTCGGTCATTCAACAAATATTTACTAAGCACCTTCTATCTACTAAGCACTGTTACAAGAGCTGGAAATCAGCAATGAACAAGATAGAAAATAGTCTATTCTAGTTGGGGATTGGAGATAGACATTGGGAAGCAAGCAGTGATGCATGTTCTTAGATATGGAGAAAATAAAATAGGGTAATTGGATAAGCCATACAAAAGTAAAGGGTATTTTACATTATATGACTCTAGAAAGTGTTTCTGAGGTGGCATTATCACTGGCACTTAGAAGGTGAAAGAAAACCTTCATGGATGCACGGGTACCCAGGGGCAGAATGTTTCAGGCAAAGGAAACCCTAATACACGGGAGTGATTGGACTCTCCCAAACATAGAGAGGGTCAGAGTGGCCAGAGGAAGGGGAGAGAATTGAGAGATATGCAAGATCCTTTCCCAGTAATGTGGAGTTAATGCCTAAGAGAAACTAAAACTAGAAGTTGTATGAGCAAAATAATTAAGTATCTAATCTTTTATGTTCTCATAGATCTATCCTGGAATTGTTAGATCACCAGAAAGCATAGTCTCAGAATCACTTTATCTTAGCTTCTCGGTAATGGATATTCACCAGCTTTACAACAAAGTGTAACACATGCTGTATCACCGGGTTTCCTCAGCCTTGTCATGTCATGTTCAACATCATAATGTCTCCAGAGGTAGAAGTAACAGTGTGCAGAGATAACTTTTAAGACATCAGATAAAAGTATCAGAGGATTAAATACTGTTATTGCTAATTAAATAAAGAAAGCATAATATATGCCCCTGTGAGCCCTGGAGTAGAGAGAAGAAAGGATCCTGATCCTCCAGGAACTAGCATCAGATCCTAGAAGAGTATTAGGGTCTTGACCAGGGAAAGGATGTTACTTGGACGAGAAGAGAGAGAAGAGAAGAGAAGAGAAGAGAAGAGAAGAGAAGAGAAGAGAAGAGAAGAAGAGAAGAGAAGAGGAGAGGACACACTTGGTTTACTTCATTTGCCTTGGATTAGTCTTTCCACTGGAGGCAAAGATATGGGAGTCTCAAATATAAGCTGTTGCTAGAAGCATTTTTTGTTAAACACATTAAAGCTGACTCTGGGTCTTATCCAACTAACTTAGCTGGAGAAGAAGGAAGGCTTTTTTCATATTTTTATTTGTAGTGAAGCATTATCTTAACAACCCAGCAATTTTTTTCTCTTTTTAAAGATTTTAATTCCAGTATAGTTACCATACAACATAGTTGTATAAGTTAACAGTAAACAACCAAGCAAATTAAGACCAGAAATCACTGACCCCAGAACTCCACCATTTTAATAAAATTTAATTCAAAAAACTAATTTTTTCTGTTTCTAGTCTTTTTACATAGAGTCACTTATATGTAAAATTGTTGTAATAGTTTTATAGGTACAATCTCATGTTCTTATACAGGCTTTCTGGTTTTTTGTTTGGAGAGTAGAAAAAGTTGGCTCCAATTCTGGTCATCTGAGATGAAGTAGGCTGACTGTCTGGGTGGAAGACAACTCTGTCTTCTAAATTTTCACAACAGAATGACAACTCTGCCTTCTGTGCATCTGGTTCCTAAGCATATGGTTCTCACTTTTATCAGCAACATAGACTTCATGCAGAACAAGCACTTGTCAGAGAAATCGACTACAATCCAAACACTCCCTTATTCCCAATATGCCAGAGACAAATGGACAAGTAAACTACCTATTCTTTTAGGCTTCCCAAGCTCTATCTGGGTACTACTACATCAACAGAAAGTGTAGTTCCAGAACCACACTATCTCAGCTCTCCGATTTCATACTATATTCTTTGTAGAGGGTTGATAGTGGAGGAGTTCATGAAGAAGCACCCTGGTCTCTTTTTCACCATGAAACAGATTTACCTATGAAAGAAGACTCACAATGTATTGTGAGGTTTTGTTCCTGGAAAATGTTGCTTCTGCAAAACTTTTTCATGTGCTTCCTCTTTCTAAAATTAAACCAAAAAATGAGGATGATATACCCCAATGTGCCTTGCAGTTTGGCTCAGCTGCTTAGAAAGTCAGTCACATTTGTGACCCATTACAGCAAACATTTCACCTCAGATTACCTGTTAACATCTCTTCTTGGTCATTATAAAGAGTTTAATTGTCATCATTAATCTTCCATCGTGTTAACTTTTACAAGTCATGTCACATCCTCTGTAATATATATAATATGTGTTAAAGAAATGGAACATACTCAAAATATAAAGAAGTCATTGGGGGAGTCAGGATAATTCTGTGGGTAGAAGGGGCCAAGCCTTCCGTGACTTCATTGCAACTTTCTGATTAGAGAGAGGAGAACAGTTCTGCAGAAATATTACTTAAACAAATATAGTGAAGAAATATTCTCCATGGCAGTGAATACATGCCTGACCACAGTGAAGGATTCATAGGGGGAAATAGTGGAGTATGAATTTGGAAAGATATCAGGGTTAATCTGAAGAGTGCTTTGAATGTCAAGTTTATGAGTTCAATTTCAATTCTGTAATTTTTGAACAGGGAAGAGGCTGATGAAATTGCCTGAATAATCATGACCAAGATGGCACCATTGATAGATCTACATCGCTCTGGAGGATAGGTCATTTGTTGTATGGGATGTTGAGAGTTTGTTTTTAGACATTAAATTTTAAGTCCCATCAAGATATCTTGGTGGAAATTCCCAAGAGATTGTGAGGTAGGCATCTAGAGCTTGATATTGATGTCAGGGAGACAGATTTGGAAGTTATCAGCATAGAGGAGCATTAGAGAAGCATTGAATGGAGAGGACTACTCTAGGATCATTCTCTTTCAATAATATTTGAAGTAACCCCAGAGAGCTGTGACATCTAAGGATTAAGCTCTCCTAAATTAGAGGGCATGAGTGGACAACAGGGCACTTGAGTGCCCTCAAAATTGATACTTCCTCTCAGTCCAAAATACAGGCTTAATTTAGAGTAGTCTTCAGTTGCTGGCATTGCCAGGATTAGAGAGTTAATGAATAATTGGGGGGGGGGGGCAACAGGAGGTAAAAAATAATGAAGCTGAAATGCTGAGAAAAAAAAAAAGAGACAAATGTATGCTGTCCATAAACTGAGAAAACAAATTCTTCAGAGAATAACAAAAAAGCGGTATTGCCAACTCAGCTGGGAAAAAGGTGAATAGGAGGCAGTGCCTCAAGGTTGGTCAGTGGCACATTATATTGCACATATTACCCAATGTCAAGCGAAATAAACTCACACTGTGAGAAGTCACAGCCCCCTGTTAAAATCACTAGAGAGAATGGGCAGAAAGGGGAAAATAAAGGTAACACTGGCACCTTTATAGCAAAGGTAAGACCTTTGGGATGTGGGACTCCGACACATGATAAACAAGCAATGTAAGTTAAATTCAAAAATAGCCTGGGTGCTAATGGTATTTTTTCAGAACTGGTTAGCCTAAACTTGGTTGGGTGTAAAAGATAATGTTGCAGCATGGAAAGCTCAACGTGACCTATGAGGGGATGAACATTAGAACGTAGGGATGAAGCTACGGAAGATGAAACTGGAGAATTAAGGGACAGATGACAGGGCAAGGAGTTTGGGCTCCACCCTAAAGGTGAAGGGATTTATGAGAAATTTGTAAGGAAGGGGAACCACAGATTCCTATTTATGTTGGAAAAGGGGCACCTGTACAGGTGCACACAGGTGCCTGGAGTGGGGCCACAGGCCAGCAGAGGGAGGCCAGTTAGAGGCTTTTGCGATAGGTTGATGAGTGCTGCTGAGGCCTGCAGTCAGGAAACCATGGGAGAATGGAAGTAGGTGGGAGGAAGGATGGTGACCATGATTCTTGTGAGTCATGCACTTTTGAGAGCTGTTCTCAGACAGTTAACCTTCTAGCCACGATCCCTCTTCTTTCCTCATGACTTTCTATAAATCGGTCTTCCAGGCAATACAATTTTCTTAGAGGTAAAGAGAAGGGCTTATATAAGCACCACCACCTCACCTAGTAAAATAAGATAGAGAATCTCCGGGGCTTACTGTAGAGCTTAAGACAGGTGCTAATGCATGCATTCCTCCGTTTCCTCTTCCTTTGGAGAGTTTCTCTTTTGATTGTCATGCTCCCAACACATGGGCGCCAAAGGATCTGGAATCCACCTTTAAACTCTGATTATACACAGGCAAAGCTCTTTCCATGCTTCCTCATAGCACTGCCAAGAAACACTATGACAGTTGAGATTCAAAAAGGAAAGCTTGAGAGATACCAGATCTTCTAAGCTCAGCCCCTGTAGCAAGCCTTCAGGTCCATCACAAGCGTTTTGGAAACTTCAATGCTTGAACACATATAGACCTGAGTTGAGTTCAAATTCTAAGTCTCCTAAATAGTCTTAGGGCCTTAGCTATGTCCACAAATGCTCAGAGTCAGTAATACAGGACTCAAAGGGAGTTGAGGAAATTTGGATGTAATACTGGAAAAGCAACTGACACTACATGGGTCTGCATATCTGTGAGTAACTTAATTCGGCTGATAGCAAAGAGACCCAACTCCAATGGACTGAACACACAGAAAAAGGTGTGTGCCTAGGGTAGGCAGTCCAGGGCTGGTATAACACCTCCAGTTTTTAGGGGGCCAGAGGCCTCCTATTTTCAAACTTCAAAGTTACCCCATGGTCAAGATTGCTGCTGGGCACAATGAAGGAAGAATTCAACACCCTTCTAGAAAACTTTCCCAGAAGGAACTTTCACTTACATCTCATTGACCAGAACTTAGTCACAAAACCATAGCTGACTAAGTGAATAGTCAGCTATGCTAAGTAGACTAGAAAAATCTAGTTTTCAAATGGTCCCAATGCATTTGAGTCTTTTACAAAAATAGAGAGAATTAACATTTGATAGGTAATTAACATTGTCCTCTATAACTCTTATTAAATGTTAGTCCACTCTCTTTCTAAAATTTTTTTATGTTTATTATTTATTTTTGAGAGAGAGAGAGAGGGTGTGAGCAGGCGAGGGGCAGAGAGAGAGGGAGACACAGAATTGGAAGCAGGATCCAGGCTCTGAGCTGTCAGCACAGAGCCCGACGCGGGGCTCAAACCCACGAACCGTGAGATCATGACCTGAGCCGAAGTCGGACGCTTAACCGACTGAGCCGCCCAGGCGCCCCTAGTCCCCTCTCTTTCAATAAAAAAATTCGACATAGAACTTAATATCATATCCTTGGTTTTTCTTGATCAGTGACATGATAAATGGTCAAATGAAGAATATTTCTGCATCTGTTAAGAAATTGATATACCATCCAAAATGGTCAATATTCCTTGACTCAGGCAATAAATTAGTACCAGAACAAAAATTCATCTCTCCTGGTTAAAAGAGATTTTTTGGTCTGTTTTTCTTATCATATGAGAGCTCTATTTTTTACTTTGTCATATTTTGCTTTGGCTTGCTATTTTGCATTCAATGTTAATATGAACCTTAGTCTAAATTCCAGATATAATCATCTCACATTATTTTCTTAATTGGCCCTTATACTTTTATTTTCATGATTCTCAGAGCATTTGCACTTCAGATTCTTTTGAAAGTTTAAGGAGGCTAAAGTGACAAATAAATCCAAAGATTCAGCACTTGTTCAGAGTATCCACTTGAATTATTCTTCTGCTCCAGTGCTTAAATAATGAATAGAGAGTTGAAAACCTCAGTTTCCAAGGCACTATATGAAGAGAATTACCATCAAATTAATGCTAATGGTGGCCTTAAGATCTGGGAATATGTAAAGACTGTTCATTCATTTCAAATATAAAACTACTGGGCAGTCAACAAACCACTGTGAAATTCATCTCCAAGAACATTAAAGCCTTAGAAAACTTTCCAGAACTAGAATTGGTCGTGGCCAAATAGTTTTAAGGAACTACATCTAATATGACAAGAAACAGGAATTTCTTACATGGCTGCATTTAACAAAATGGACATTTGAGAGAGGAAAAAAAAAATCACAAGATAAATGGAAAATTTCATAAGATAAAAAGCAGACTCTGATCTCTGCTACTATTTAGAGGGCAAAATGCTGACAAGTTAATAGATAAAGATGGCTCAAAGGTCATGACTTTAAAAAAAAAAAAAAGAAGCAAAATGGAACTCATCTGGTTAAGACAAGTGAAGAGATTTCTTTTTTTCTCAGTTGTCCACTGTCAGAGAGACCATATTAAGAGATGAAGGAATAAGCTGAGGCAAAAAATGAGTTTTGATCATCTTCAATGAGACAGAAAGCTGATGTTTAAAATGAAGCTGCTGTCCTTTCTCTTCACCCCCGTGACACACTCTAGCCCCCATCCTGTTTGGACTGACCTGTTTCCTTGCAGACCCACATGTGAGTCATGCACATCTTCAGGGCGCCTTGCACCCTGGTGCCTCCTCGTCTTTCCTCACCATCTTCCCTCCTGAGGAAAGCCTTCACATAGCTGTGTCTTAACCACTTTTTCAGAACCACCTAAAACCCTACATTTCCTGAATTTACTGCCCTCTTACAACAGTTTCTTCAAATTCTGCAATCAGCCTCTGCCATACAGCGCAGCATATGTGCAGACTAACAGCATTTGATGTTCTTTTACTTATGTTGGTCTCATAACTAGCAGGGAAGTCACCTGGGGACAAACCTACATTCTGTGTCCAGCTGTGTCCAGCTGATCTAACTGTACCTGATCAAAGCCGAGCAGAGGAGTGACAGAGACGGCAACCCAGAACCCGATGCCCTATGTATGACTTTCCCCCTTTTCTCTTTGTATGCCATTTAATCCATGCAAATTATGAACTCTCTCCCAATACAAGTCTACTACTGGCACCTGTCTTTTCATTTTCTTGGTGGTTCTCCTCCTGGAGAACCAAAGCAACAGAGAAATGAGAGGTGAATTGAGGGGTTCAAATTTCAAAGACTGAATTGGCTTTGCTCTAAAGGACTTTGCCCTTGACACACTCAAACAATCTTCTCCCTGGTCCTATAGGATCCAAACAACCAAACTGTCACTTTATTTCATATTAGCCAGAAAGTCTAGGGATCCATTGCATTTTTATATCCTTTCTTTTTATCATATCATGCAACAAATATTTATTGGGCACCCATTATATCTCTTAGTGTGAAATGTAGGAATCATCCTACATCCTACATTCCCTGCTGGGAATACAGCAGGGATTAACAGTCAAGCCCCTGTAGCAGGTTGAATAGTGGCCCTCCAAAAGCTTCTTCCATCTGGAACCCAGAGATTCGATCTTATTTGGGAAAAAGAGTCTTTCCAGAGGTAATCAAGTGAAGGAATGAGGTAACATCATCTTGGATTCGAATGGGTCCTATTTCCAAAGACAAGTCTTTAGAAAACAAGGGAAACAAAAGCACAGATGGGGAGAAGAAACATGGCAAAGGCCATGAGAAGACGGAGGCAGAGATTAGAATGATAAGTGTAGAAGCCACACAATACTGAGGACTGCCAGCAGCCACCAGACCTGGAAGAGGCATGGAAGGACTCTCCCCCAAGCTTTCAGAGGGAACTCTGCACTGCCAACACCTTGATTTAAGACTCTGGCCTCCTGGCCTGTAAGAGAATACATTTCTGTTGTCTTAAGCCACCGTGTTTGTGATAATTTATTTCAGCAGCCCTAGAAAATGAATACATCCTTTCATGAAGCTTTCCATTATAGTGAAGAGACAAACTAACAAGAAAGTATAATATAGTGAGAGGTAAGTGCATTAAGAAAACAAAACAGGACAATGTGACAGAGTGTCACCAAGAGCTACTTTAGATTAGAGGCTGAGAAGACTCTATTTAATTTCTTCCAGTATTTCGTGGGAAATCTTACTTGGGAAAAAGTTTATTATATTCAAATTAACGAACTTGTTAAGGAATTTTCCATGTACATGTTAAAAATTATTTCCTTTGGGTCATTTTAAGGTGTAAGTGAGGGTTTAACTTTTCTAGATATCTGATCTAGGGCGTCATTAACATGTATCTAATGTCCTGGAAGGGACAGTGCAAATTACCCTGAGCTGGTAGAGTGAAGCCTGTTTGGGGTTCTCTCTCTCTCCCCCTCCCCTGCTCAATCTCCAACCCACTCCCTCTCTCTTAAAACAAATAAATGAATAAACATGAAAAAAAAGATCAAAATTAAGTTGTGAAATAAATCATTTGTCCAGGAAATAAATACCAAATGTCATCATAATTCAACATCATCCACGTTATGTTTTTTCATATAACAATTAGTTAAGTAAGTATTATTTTCATGGTATTAGGCAAATGTTAGGGAAACAAAGAAATAAAATGAAAGAGATATAGTCTGTGCTAGGGGAATCTGCAGTCTTTGGGGAAATGTTGACATTAAATAAGTCATTTCAAGTAAAAAAGAATGTTTAAAACCAGAACAAGTATAGGATAAGGCAGGGAAGGTCACACAGGGACTTCTGAGAACAAAGACTTCCCTTTCTTCAACGAACATTTCCTGCGGGCCCACTATGTGCCAGGCACTGTTCAAGTCACCACGGATTTACCAGTGAACAAAACAAGCTGAGATCTCTGTTCTTATCTCTCTTTCACCCCCTACCAGGAGAGGCAGGCAAGAATAGAGCCAATAAATGAATTATTTAATATTTCACAATGGACAAATGCTATAGTAAAAGGAAAAGGTAGAGCAAGGTAAGTAATACTGGAAGCGAGAGATAGGAGATGGGCTCACCATTTGTATGGAGTAGAGACAGTGCCATTGAGAAGGGGACATTTGAGCAAAGATCTGAAGGAAATAACAAAGTTAGGCAGACAGATAATGTGAGCAAAAAGGATTCCAGCATCGGGAACTCTAAGGCAGAGTGTACTTGGCATGTCCAAGGAGCAGCAAGGAGGCTGGTGTGGCTGAAGTGGAGGGACAAAGAAGACAGGAATAGAAGACAGTGTAATGTGGGATGAGATCCTTTAGAGCCTCCTAAGCTACTATGAAATTTACTTCTCTCATAATGAATGGAGAGCCATAATGAGAATCTCTCTTTATCTTCACAATATCTTCAGTCACGTCACAGTTACTCCATGGCTCAACTTTATTGTTATTCTTAATTATCACAGAACATTTGCTATTTCCTATAGAAGGCTTATGATTTTATTTCCACATAATAACCACACATATCCTCCTCCCTTCCCCCACTGCTACCCATGCACAATCTAGGAAAATAGCATACCGATGAATAGAAGGGCTTGCCAGAAGTCTGACAGGAAAATGGCATTAATGCATTTCCTAAAGATGAAAGAAGAAAGCCCATTCATAAATCAAAGTGTGCTAATTTTAAAATGTCACTTAGCCCACTATCACTGTGGGAAGGAGTGGGAGCAAAGATGAATGGCCCTCGGATTGACATGGGGGTGGGGGGACACCTGAGCACCAAGTCAAATGCCCGAGTGTTGTTCAGCCTGTCAGCAGTATAAGGTAAAACTGAGCCAAGGGAACATTTGTCACTTTCAACAGGACAATGAGAAGAAATTGAAATGGAACATTAAGAGGAGAATTTCTCCTTGTTTGAAGAAATCATTCAAAAGCATGACCTGACAAGAAACCGAAGTGACCTAGAAGACAGCCAATCTTTGATGCTTCTCTTCAGACAATAGTTCTGAGAGAGACGGGACTGCCTTACTCGCCCCAAGGAGAGCCATTAGCTGGGGAACGTGGGGAAGAGTAATACTGTACAAAAAGGTCAACTCTCTATGCAAAGTGCCCACCTTAAACAGAAACTCTTCATGCAGTTTTCTACTTAAAATAAAATAAAGATCTATAGTCCCTAAATGACATAATTGCAAGCAGGAAACTCCTCAGCCAGAACAGGATTTATAGCTGTAGCCTCAGGTGAGTGAGCCTCTTAAACCTGGAATGGCCAACTCAGGGATCTTTTGCATGACATTTCCTTCAAGGCTACATGGCCTACAGCTACATTTCCAAAGCAGGCTTAGTGGCCTTAACATAACTATATTTCGCCTCCAGTTATAAAATAAATAAGTCCTGGGGACGTAGTGTACAACATCGTGACTATCACTGATGCTGTATTGAATTTATGAAATTTGCTGACGATGCTCAGGCAACTAATCTTTGACAAAGTAGGAAAGACTATCTAATGGACAAAAGACAGTCTCTTCAACAAATGGCATTGGGAAAACAGGACAGCAACATACAGAAAAATGAAACTGGACCACCCTTTTACACCATACACAAAAATGAATTCAAAATGGACAAAAGATCTAAATGTGAGACAGGAAACCATCAAAGTCCTAAAGGAGAACACAGGCAGCAACCTCTTTGACAACGGCCATAGCAACTTCTTACTAGACACGTCTCCAGAGGCAAGCAAAACAAAAGCAGACATGAACCATGAGGACTTCATCAAGATAAAATGCTTCTGCACAGTGAAGGAAACAATCAACAAAACTAAAAGGCAGCCTACACAATGGGAGAAGATATCTGCAAAGGACATATCAGATAAAGGGTTAGTGTCCAAAACCTATAAAGAACTTATCAAACTCAACACCCCAAAAAACAATCCAGTGAAGGAATGCGCAGAAGACATGAATAGACAATTTTTCAAAGGAGACATACACATGGCCAACAGACACATGAAAAGATTCCCAACATCACTCACATCAGGGAAATACAAATCAAAACCACAATGAGATACCACCTCACACCTGTCAGAATGGCTAACATTAACAACACAAGAAACAACAGTTGTTGGCAAGGATGCAGAGAAGGGAACCCTCTTACATTGTTGGTGGGAATGAAAACTGGGGCAGCCACTCTGGAAAACAGTATGGCAGTTCCTCAAAAAGCTAAATATAGAACTACCCTATGACCCAGCAATTTCACCACTAGGTATTTACCCAAAGGATACAAAAATACTGATTCGAAAGGGCACATGCACCTTCATGTTTATAGCAGCACTATCAACAATAGCCAAATTATGGAAATAGCCCAAATGAACACTGACTGATGAATGGATACAGAAGATGTGGCATATGGGTGCCTGGGTGGCTCAGTTGGTTGAGCATCTGCCTCTTGATTTTGGCTCAGGTCATGATCTCGAGGTTTGTAGGATTAAGCCCCACATTGGGCTCTGCACTGACAGAGGAAAGCCTGCTTGGCATTCTCTCTCCTTCCCTCTCTGCCCCTCTCTCACTCAAGCTCTCTGTCTCTCAAAATAAATAAATAAAGTTTTTTTTGAAAAGAAAATGTGGTATATATATACAATGGAATATTACTTGGCAATCAAAATGAATGAAATCTTGCCATTTGCAATGACTGGATGGAGCTAGAGTGTATTATGCTAAACAAGTCAGTCAGAAAAAGACAAATACCATATGATTTCACTTATACATGGAATTTAAGAAACAAAACAGATGAACACGGGGAGAAGAAAAAGAGAGAGAGAGAGAGAGAAATCATAAAAGGGATTCTTAACTATAGAGAACAAACTGAGGGTTGTTGGAGGGGAAGTGGTTGGGGGATGGGTATTAAGAATGTGTTATGAGATGAGGTGTTATATATGTCATGAATCGCTAAATTCTACTCCTGAAACTAATATTACACTATATGTTAACTAACTAGAATGTAAATTAAAACTTGAAACATTAAACAATAAATAAATTAATTAAATAAAGTAAAATCTCATACAAAAAATATGTAGTCACACAATTACCAAACATTAAAAAAAAAACTGTTTTACATCAGAACAAAGAGAGACATGGGCCCGGAAAATACACTTTAAGAAATAAAACAGAACTGACCCAAAGATCTGGTTTTCAGCTTTTCGATATGTATAAAGCTCTATGGTAATTACACAACAAAACACCTTGTAGTTGGCATGCCCCTAAGAGGTTTGCATTTTAATTTGGGGATTTGGGATCCTATCATACCAAATAAAATTTTCCTAACAAAATTCGCTTGACTTGAGCAAAATTTCTGATGTGCAACGGGAAAACAAGAACCTCAAACAGAAAGCAAATTGTCTTTGTGGATTTAATTGCTATTGACAGAAAAAGGCCATTTGGCTGGAAAGATAATCATCATTTAGCCAAAAGGCATAATATAGTCTAAAATTAATGGAAAAAATTCTATTAAAACAGCTGGAAAAAGAAATCTAATTAAGAAAATATTTAATTAAAAAAATTGCTAACAGTAAATCTTAAAAGTTCTCATCACACACACACACAAACTATGGTATAGTATAGTATAGTATACCTATAGTATAGGTATGATGATAGATATTAACTAGACCTATTGTGGGATCACTTCACAATATATACAAATATCGAATCATTATATTGCACACCTGAAACTAATATACCTCAATTAAAAACATATATACCATCTTTTGTATTTTTAAAGAAATCCTCTATAAGTTTTCAACCTTTTGGGGGTGGGGCAGTGGAGAAGGGTTAATTGTGCTCCGCTTTCATAATTATAACTCTTATAACTGTGAACAAAACACACACACACACACACACACACACACACACACACACACACCCCAATCTCCATCAACACAGATTCTTCTAAACAAGAGGTCCTGGAGATTATCTGAGACAATAGCATCATTTTGCTGAGGAAACTGAGCTCACTAGACAGAGTATATAAAATAATTTCATGTCTCTATCAACTGGCTTTCAACGGGTGAATTTTGAAGACATGAAGGAAGTCCAAGTTGTAACAACTCTGTGCTTAATTTGTTTCTTGTCACATAAAGTCAGTTCAGTTCCAAACAGGGGCAGGTGCGCCACAACTCCAGGACCCATCATTCATATTGGAGCCTACAGTATGGCTCCTTCTGGACATATGCAGCACAGTCTGGGCAGGATTACTTAGTGGCCCATCATGAATATTCCTTTAGCTGTTAGTCTTGGGTTCAGTAAAAAGGATGCACTCATTTCCAGTGTTGATTTTAAAATGAACTGCTCTGGCTTCGTTCTCTCTGAAGTTGGTTAAATTATAAGTCTGAAACAAGTAAGAAGAGCTATTCAGAAGACACAGCCTCTATAGAGAAAGAAAAAAACCTTTTCTCTACCCTCCTAGGTTCTCAGCCTGGGGGCTTGGAATTAAACTGAAAAAACAAGAGAACAATGGCTTGTTAACATATGCAGTGCTCAAGCATGTGGGAGAATCTGGATGATGAGTAGCTCAAAGGGGTGGTTAGATCTTGGGGCTTACATGCTTCTTAACAAAGACCAACAAATTTGTAGAGAAGTGACAGACCAAGGAAAAGGGAAACGTTTAGGCTTTTAGGTGCAGCAACCTGAGAAGGCAAATATATCGGAGGAAACTAATGGAAAAGAAGGATTATTTTAATCAGGTTTGTTATGTAGATGCTTCTCAGCACTTCTCTGGCTGCTAAGCGTCTAGAGTTGTCTCTGGGGATTAGGAATCTAAGACTTCTCCTTCCTTTCTTGGTATGGGAGTGGGAGACACCATTACAAATGGAAATTTGTGCTCTCCTTTTAGGCAAATGGAAGGGGAGAGCAGAGAGCTCTTTTGGCACGTGCTGTTTCTCTATTGTCTCAAAATAATCCTTATGCCAAAGTGGCATATTTGGGGGTAGCATATTCTGATCCCCTATATTTTTTTTCCAGCTGAACTGCTAACATCCACTGTAGATAGGAGATCATGGACTCCATATTGCAGAAGTGATCTCCTCCTCTATTCCTACACCTGCAATCCTAATTCAGGCCATCATTACCCAAGTCTATTGCTATGGGCTCTTCATGATTGTACCTGGTTACCTCTCTAGCCTCATCTAGCACTCCTTGTCTTGCATTTGCCACTTCATTAAATTATAGTCCTCTACAACCACCTTCCTGTTTTGTGCCTCCATGATTTTGCTCATATTGTTTCCTTTGCTTAGAACACCGTTGCCCTCCATCTTTTGGGATGAGCACTAGGTGTTGTATGGAAACCAATTTGACAATAAATTTCATATATTAAAAAATAAGAAGAAGAAAAAAATTTTAAAAAAAGAACACCGTTGCCCTCATTCTTCACCTGGCAACTCTATGCATCTTTTGACATTAAGATCAGATCTGACGCTTCAGAAAAATCTTCTCAGTCATCTTCTTCTCAATCCACCAGCTATGAAACGTGACCCCCTTTAAAGCAAAACACTCCATGCATTAAAGTTACTTGCCCCCTTACTAAATTGTAAGCTCCTTCACACCATAGTAAAAGGAGTTCTAGGAGATGAGCAAACAACATTATACTTTTAGAACCTGCTTCTGCTCAAGCTTCTCTGCCCAAGTAATTGGGAAGTTAATCCTCAGATAACATTACCATTGGCTGTAGTCACTGCCATGGAACATATCCAGGTAGGTTATAATTACATCATCTGACCACAGCTTATGGGCAATGAGTTGCATGTCATGATTCACTCCCTGATACCCCAAAAACTTTAGCCCTGAGATTCCAAGGCTAGGTAGGGAATTCATTTTGTCAGTGACTAGGTTAAATATATGAAGTACTCAGGAGTAAAGTTCGCCTTACTTATAGGTGTGATCAGCCATTATTTACCTATGGTGATTTGCATTGTGGTAAAGTCCCTGGAGACTGAAAGACCACCCTTAGAGAAAAATCCCTGACAGTTAATTTCAGTCATCCATGGTCAACTGATTCAAGGAGAATTGGCTCAGGCTGCTTCGATATTTACAAGTCTGATTGGTACCAGAAAGGAAGCATGTATTCCAGCCCACTGGTCTTGCATGGTTTCAAATGCTATTTATTTGGTGAGCCAGATCAATGATTGTTCTTAGATCATTCTTACACAGAAGGATACTCACTAACATGGATCTGTCATTCAGAGAAGTCTCTCCCATAGTCAGGTCTAAAGAAATAGTAAAAGTTTAGTGCTCATAACCAAAAGTTGGTTCTCATCGTTAAACTGAATGAACACTAGGGGTGCCTGGGTGGCTCAGTCAGTTAAGTGTCCGACTTCGGCCCAGGTCATGATCTCACAGTTTGTAAGTTCGAGCCCCACATCGGGCTCTGTGCTGACAGCTCAGAGCCTGGATCCTGCTTTGGATTCTGTGTCTCCCTCTCTCTCTACCCCTCCACCATTCATGCTCTGTCTCTCTCTCCTTCAAAAATAAATAAACATTAAAAAAATTGAATAAACTATGCAAAAACTACTTAGAAAACTTTAAAGCACTATATAATTATAATAATTAAATTGTTTCTTTCTAATCCTCCCCCTTTTAAGATTCTTCGTATGGTAGAAAAATTATCCATCTTCTTAATTTCTTTAACATATTAGTGATTAGCATAGAGCAGGAATTCGAAAAACATTTATGGAGT
Source organism: Panthera onca (assembly GCF_046562875.1). Lineage (NCBI taxonomy): Eukaryota > Metazoa > Chordata > Mammalia > Carnivora > Felidae > Panthera > Panthera onca. Next base: position 117,495,082 of record NC_138343.1, read on the forward strand.
GAATGAATTGATGAAAAAGCAAGAAAGATATAAAGAGAAAGACTGACGTAAGTAACACCGAGAAAACAAACATCCTAACTCTTAATAACCTCATCTTTACTATAATGGGGTTGAACTAGATGATCTTAAAAGTTTGCTTCAAGGGTTTTGTGACAGCCTCTTCAACAAATGGTGTTGGGAGAACTGGATGGCTACATGCAAAAGAATGAAACTGGACCACTTTCTTATACCACACACAGAAATAAACTCAGAATGTATTAAAGACCTAAATGTGAGACCTGAAACTATAAAAATCCTAGAAGAGGTTACAGGCAATAATTTCTCTGATATTGGACTTAGCAGTCTTTTTCTAGATATGTCTACTGAGGCAAGGAAAACAAAAGCAAAAATCAACTATTGGGACCTCATCAAGATAAAAAGCTTCTGCACAGTGAAGGAAACAATCAACAAAATCAAAAGGCAACCTACAGAATGGGAAAAGATATTTGCAAATGACATATCTGATAAAGGATTAGTATCCAAAATCTATAAAGAGCTTATCAAACTCAACACCCAAAAAACAAACAATCCAATTAAAAAAATGGGCAGAAGACATAAACAGACATTTCTCTAAAGAAGACATCCAGATAGCCAACTGACACATGAAAAGATGCTTAATATCACTCATCATCATGAAAATGCAAACCAAAACCACAATGAGATACCATCTCACACCTGTCAGAATGGCTAAAATCAAAAACACAAGAAACAACAAGTGTTGGAAAAGATGTGGAGAAATAAGAACCCTAGTGCACTATTGGTGGGGATGCAAACTGGTGTAGCCACTGTGGAAAACAGAATGGAGTTTCCTCAAAAAGTTAAAAATGGAACTACCCTATGATCCAGTAATTGCACTACTGGGTATTTGCACACACACAAAAAAGACGCTAATGCAAAAGGATACACGCACCCCTATTTTTATTGCAGCATTAGCTACAATAGCCAAATCATGGAAGCAACCCAAGTGTCTATCAATAGATGAATGGACAAAGAAGATGTAGTGTGTGTGTGTGTGTGTGTGTGTGTGTGTACATAACACATCATAAATATATATGTATATATATGTGTATATGTATATGTGTATTATGTATATGTATACGTATATATGTGTGTACATATATATATGTACAGTGTATATAGTGTATAGTGATTCTATACATTACTCAGTGCTGATCATATGATCACTATACACTATAGAATTGTTGAATCACTATGTTGTACACCGGACATTAATAGAACACTATGTTAACTGTAGTGGGATTTTTTTTTTAATATTAAAAAAACATTTTTGTCAAATACATAACTACCTTGGAGTAGGCTTATAAAGTTTAAGAGTCCAACAACCCCAAGATTAACACTCAAATCACAGAGGACCATAAATTCTCTGCAAGGTCTCCTAATCTACCAGGATGATCAACCACGACCCTCATCCTTCCTACACATTACGTGTGCCGTGTACTGAACAGGATATGTGTATCTGAAGAATCTCAAAATACAGTCCTGATCTTGGATGACTTGATATTGTGCAGAATTCTTTATTTAGCCAAACTTCAGCTCTGAGGAAAGTCAGCAAGCCATGCATGACAAAGGTAAAGGATCCACATAGCTGTGGTCTGCAAAGAGAAAACGTACGACTGCTATCAAGAATATGCTGGAATGAGACAGAAATTGGCAATCAAGCTGGAGATCTGTTGATTCTGCAAGTACCAAAAGACTAAAATGCCTCAAAGCAACTTTTGCTTAGGGCATTCCACATGCCTAGGCCACTGTCAGTTGCTCTTCTAGGAGTTGTGAGTTTTTAAACTTCAACAGAGTATCTGTAGACACCATGAAGTACTACAGGGGGCTTGTGTTATATTAACGTAATCCAATCTAAAGCTGAAAGTGATTAATCCTTACTAATCTTTCCAAAGGAAAACATTTGTCTTCTTACATTTGTAACATCAATATTTAATGCTTCACTTAAAAAGAATCCTATTTTGGAGGTGGAGGGGGGTGCCTGGGTGGCTCAGGTGCTTGAGCATTTGATTCTTGGTTTCAGCTCAGGTCATGATCCCAGGGTCATGGGATCGAACCCCCGTCAGACTCTGTGCTGGGCAGAGAAACTGCTTGGGATTCTCTCTGTTTCTCTCTCTCCCTTTGCCCCTCCCCCATGCTTGCACTCCTGTCTCTGTACACTCTCTCTCAAAAAAAAAAAAATGTTTTTAAATCTTCTTATGGGGAAAATCCTTCTTATGGATTTGGCATACTATTGATGAAGACAGAGAACATACTTGGGCAGAGGTTAAAGAAAAGTGAGCAGAGAAAGAAAAATGTGTCAAATATTAAAGAACAGTATACCAGTTGGTCTTTTATAAAAGAGTCTAGCTTTGGTAATTGTACAGCTCCTTAACAACAGTTACAGCTGTATAACAGTCAAATCTCATTAGTCTGGAATTCAGCAAGTAGGAGAAATAAAATCAATTTTCAGCACTGGTGTGAATAATCCAGTGTATCATTTTCTCTGCACTATAACAAAGAGCCTAATAGGCCCTTCCTTCTTCAGCCAGGAAACCTTTGACTAAGGCAAGTTGATAGAAGAATTAAATTATTCCGTTGTTTACTCTCCCCTCCTATTGGCAAAGCATGATCGTTATTCATCGATCTTTCTTTTTCTACTCATAGCACCTGATGCTATACTTATAAGAGCAGACAGAGCTAAATGTTTGTCATGAAGACAATCCAAATCCTTTCCTGTTGGCTGTGAAATGTTTTGGGCTTTGAAGGTGTTATTAAGCTCATCAAATATATGCAGTGAAGATGGTTTTTACCTTGAAAGAAACACAACTTTCTCTAAAGCAAATAAATATGGGAATAAGACAAATATTTTCAGGGTGAGGGACCAGGAGCAAAAGGGAGAATGAGAACTAGAAGGGGAGAAAGAAAGGAAGAATATAGTGTTATGCAAAAGTGAAAGTTATCAGGATGTAAACACCTGTTTTTATCAATCTTTCTAATTCACTTTACTCATATAAATGGTTGTCATGAACTTCCAAATACAACCGGATACAAGTAAAGGAAAACTCAGAAGGCACTCAGGTAATGTGGGGTAGCCTTATAAGCACTTTTAATCTGCTTACTCTTTGGGGGAAAGCGTTTTTCTGAAGCCAGAATATAAAATGTGGCACCAGACAACATAGAGTTTTAAATACTATTCCCAATTCTGTTCCTAATGGCCTGTCTGATCTTTAGTTCTTATTGATCTCTGTTTTCACAAGTATAATTGAGCTTTTGTGACAGCCTTGAACCCGCCTCCCTGACTCCCCTCTTGTCTCAGCTCCCAGTCATCCCCCGTGAGGCTGCCAGAGTCTTCTTTCCGTAACACATACCTGATCATGCTGCTACCATGATCAAAACATCTGCTGCCTCTTAAAATAGATAGGATACAATCTAGCTCCTGAGCAGGCCTAACAAGCGCTTGATAATCTAATCTAACACAACCAATCTTTCCATCCACCTTCATCTCTTACCCCTGCCCTTGTCCCACACTGTGTCTTCTCAGTTCCCTACGCACACCACCCTCTTGCCTTCATGCAGGCCATTCCCACTGCCTGGATCCCCTCCTTTCCCCCTCTCCCACATCTCCATTACAACATCACAGCTACCTGATGCTCAAATTCCTTTCAAGCCCTGGATTTCCTCGGGGATGCTTTTTCCAAGCTTCCAGTCTAGTATAACCCCTTGTTCCAAAATGCAGGTTTATTATTATTCTGGCAAGGCCAACAGATTGGGAGATGATTGCCATTGAAAAGATAGTTTGTCCAACAAACCATAAGAGAACAAACTGAGGATTGATGCGGGGGGAAGTGAGGGGAGGAGAAAATGGGTGATGGGCATTGAGGCAGGCACTTGTTGGGATGAGCACTGGGCGTTGTATGTAAGCGATGAATCATGGGAATCTACTCCCGAAGCCAAGAGCACACTGTATACTCTGTATGTTAGCTAACTTGACAATGAATTATATTGACAGAAAGAAAGAAAGAAAGAAAGAAAGAAAGAAAGAAAGAAAGAAGAAAAAGAAAACATAGTTTGTTATTCACAGTTCCCAAGGGAAGGAGACAGGCAGTGCCACACAAGGGCCACATGGGGAAGCACCATGGTCAGTCTGGAGGCAGGGGGAGTAAGGAGAAAATGTGGGCAAAAGCCTCTATTGTGGTTTCTGCAGGAAAGGCAAGGCAAAGCAAGGCAAACCAGTTTAGGATTGGTTAGTTTGAATAATTTCAGCAGGCTCCTGGGTGCAGGGGCTGTCTTTGGTTGTCTGGTGTTTGGCCCTGGTCCAGTGATTAGGGCAGAGGAAAACCAGCCTCAAGTGTGATTGCCCAGTAGAGGAAGTGGTCAGGTGAGGTGTGCGGATTCTGCATCAGCTAGTTTGCTTGTGAAAAGTATGCTCCCTGGTGGGCAAGCTGTTTACTGTCTCTAGGAATTGGTTAGCTCTGGGAAGTGCCATCTTCCCAAGGTCAGCAAGGGCTCAAGATGTCAAAGCATCAGAATTACAGAAAATAAAAAGGCTTGATTAATACACCTGTCCCTTGTGTAGCTTGTGTGATACTTTTATAACATTTTGTATTCAAATTGTTTGTTCTTCAAGAACAGAGAGCTCGCCTCTGGAATTCGACTACACAAAGGTCTAAAATTAAAGAAGCAAAAAAAAAAAAAAAAAAAGACAAGAAAAGAAAAAAAAAATGAAGGCAGACCATACTGACAAAGAACCAGAGATGAGTATTTTAAATAATCTCCTAATGTTGAATTTCCCAGAGTTTTCAAGATCACAAAATTTAAACTTTGCACTGGGAATATTTACATATGAGGTCTACGCAGTCGGCCTTTGGAGGTCCAGTGCAGATCTGAGCAGCTCCCGCCTGATCCCAAGACCCAAATAAGCACTCCCAACGTTGTGAGTGCCTTTGGGACCTGTATGAGCTGAGCAGCACCTTATATTTATTCTATTTCTTTAATACAGATTAAACAGATCATGACAGCAAATAATATCATTCCCTTACATTGTCCATTCAGTCCCACAAATGAATATCTGTTAGCCTATGCTTGGTTTTAACAAGAATAATAAACCAAGAGACAGGGTGTGATGGATACTCTAATTTTTCTGTGAAGATATTTCCCCTTTAAGAAACCTAAAGGGGAAAATATGCAAAGTAGTTACAGAATACATCTTTCTTAATGTCCCTGATTGTCGCCCATTCACTAGAGAGCCCTAGAGAGCAGTGTGTGCCTCTGAGAAGGCCCAGATTGGAGAGCAGTGTACAAAAAGGAGGTCTGAGGACTTGGGGAAACAGCAGGTTACGGATACATGATGTTAACCAGATATAAGGAAGGATGGGGCCAAACAGATCAAGAAAATCCGCTAGGGAAGAGTAAACAGAATCAGGAGAGTAGATGGAAGAAAAGAAACACATGCACTAATGATTGAGGTCACTCATTTAAGACCAACTTTCATTCACTATGATTTGCAACTAGAAAACACAACAGGCACTAAGTGGAATTCATTACTGCCATCGACCGAAATCTATAATAAAAACAGCCAACTCACCCTTTCGGCCAAGTACAACATCCCCTTCTTTGCGTCAAACAGAACTACTTGGGATTGTTTTAAGTGAGACAATATATGTGAAAACATCTAACATACTGAAGAGAGAATGAGGCTATTCAATAAAGGTTAGTGTTCCATTTCCTTCCCTGCATGCAATTTGAGAAGGGCACCAAAGTCATCAAGTTCATGGTCAATGGACAAGTGAGACACTTTCAAATTTCATGGCTGGTGAGAAATGTAAGATTTCGGAGGAATTCGTTCACATAGGGACTCCATGTGTGATCCTTTTCTACTCTGACTCTGGCATTTTCTGGCATTGACCTTGGCTCTTCCTGACAGCTGACAGCTTCTGCCTTTCTCTTTGCGGCCGGAGGCTAGTGGGTACATGTTCATCCATGTGGCAAATGTGGTGTCTCCTTTGTGTCTGAGTCAACCAAACCATGCCACTGATGGAAGACATCAAACAAAGATTTTTAATGTCCTGGCTCCTATCCCCTCACCCCTGCCTTACTATGTGGGTCATGGGAGGGAAACTTTATTTACCTGATTTTCTACCTTTGAGCTTTTTTTCATAGGAGCAATCACGCAAATGAGATCGAGATGACCCTAGTGAATCCTGTTTGATTTCTCTCTCCGACGTAATTTCACAATTAGTACTCATGTGTCTTATACTCAGCAGAGGATATTAAATCTGTTTTTACCTCCTGGAAATATGCCAATTGTGCAGAAACAAACAGGTGTCCTAAAAGTAAAGGGGTCATCACAGCCACTGTGCCAGATTGTACAAATTGTGCCCTGTAGGCGGAGTCCTGACTCGGGAGGTAAGTGGGGTTACAATCTAGCCCTTGTTCAGCCAAGCCACCATGCCCAGAAGAGGTACATTTTCCTAATTTATGCAAAAGCACCATATCAGACAGAGTGACTCTTCTCATGTCAACATTAATAGAAAGGGAGACGAGTAAACATATGAAATTGGTGTTACGTAGCCAAAGAGATATTACTAATAATAGTATCAATTAACATTTGCATTTTCTTCCATATTATCCCTATGGAAATTCAGTTTCCATCTAGTTTATTTATTGCTTAATTTGAAAATAATACTCTAACCTAATAAAGATTTCTGGATTTAAAAGCCGAAATGGTATAAATAGCAAAATTCATCAAAATCAAACAATTTTATTTCTGAAGTATAAATGCCTAAAGGTAGAAAGGCACTACCAAATTCTGCTCCCTAAAGGGAAAAATTAATTAAGTGTGAAAAAAGATCAGAGACCTGAAATGAGTTCAAGCAAGCCCCACTATAAATAATGTAATACAAATATGGGGTAATGTAATACGAACTTCCTCTCCCACCCAACTGACTTAGGGAGAATCTGAAAACATAACTTAACAGAATAGACTGTCAACAGAACAGAAAATATTTTTTGGCCACAGAACACTTTCCAACACTAAACTCCAGAATGGCCTATCCATATATACTAAAGCACAAAATGCACTACTTGGTAATGGGAAGAAAACATTAAAGAAACCAGCTCCTACCCTCCAGGGATTAAAATCTTAAGTAGAAACAGACTTAAAACTCTAATGTTGCTGTCATCGAGGTATACATGGTGGGAAGGAAAAAGGAGGGGTCAGAAAAGGGTTTGGTGACATTTGAGCTGGGATATGAAGATGAGAGAGCCTAAATGAGAATTAAATTCTAAAGCTCAATGGCCTGCCAGTCAAAGCACACTCATGAAACGATGGCATTTGTGTGGCACTCTGGAGTAAACTGAGGATGCTGACTCCTACTGGAGCCAGGGCTCTGGCTAAGACTGGCTGTCCCCGGGGATAAAGAGATCTGTAACCCAGTACATCTGTGAGCCATTTTGGCCACACCAGGCTGCCATGGAACACACATTGGCAAGTTCTGTGGAGTGTTGAGAGTAAATTGGTAATTCTCAACCTCTGCAACCCATTATAATCACCTAAGAGCTTTTAAAAGACTATAGATGCCACTCCAATCAGAATTTCCAGGGAAATAGCCTACACATGGGTGTGTTTTAGGAGCTCTCAAATAAGCCTAATAGGAGATTAGTTGAAACCACTGGCCAAAACTTCCCCTCTCGTACCAAAGCAAAACTGGGTGACTCACACAGCAAATTTCATCAACATCAACATCATCATCATCATCAACAACAACCAGCAGATAATTGAATATTAAATAGTATCTATTTCTAACCATGAAGAAGTCACAGAATCCAGAATTACTATTCTCTTATAAAACAACTAGAAAACTCAATAAAACATACATACAGACACCAGGCAGTGGAGGACTGTGATCGTTAATAGTAGGGCAAAAAATAAGGTGATTCCTACCATAAATCAGGGTTTTTGACAATCTCTAGACTGTAGGGCGGAAAGGGGGAATACAAACAGCCTGAGAATCTTGCTGAGTTTAGGATTCAGAGACTGGAAACTGGGGAGGACAAGGCAGCTAGAATTTGTAGGGCAGAGTCCTCAACAGGGGGAAGCTAAGTAGAAAAATAATTCCAAAAACCTGCATAGGGATCCCTTGAGTCCTTTGCCAAATACAAATCTGTGCATGAAAGATTGAAACCCTCAGAAACTAGGCAGAATAGCTTCCAAATAGAGAACAATTGCCACTCTTATTCAACACTGTACTAACTAAACGCTCTAAACAGTGCAATTAGGCAAGAGAAAGAAGTAACAAGCATGCAGATTGGAAAGGAAGAAATAAAACTTTATGTATACATGACACATAAAAACCCCTAAAGTATTTACCCCAAAATAAAAGCCCTTAAAATTTATAAACAAGCTTAGAAATGTCTCAAAATATAGAATCAATACACAAAAATTAATTGTATTTCTATATACTAGCAACAAACAATTCGAAATGAAAAAAAATTAAATTCCATTTATGATAGCATCCCAAACATAAAATACTTAGAAGTAAATGAAACAAAATATGTGCAAACCTGTACTCTGAAAACTACGGAAAACTACGGAAGATTCCTGAGAGACATTACAAAGGCCTAAATAAATGGAAACATAGGCCGTATTTATGAATTGGAAGATTCGATGCTATTAAGATTTGCACTTTCTCCACATTGATTCATAGATTCAACACAATCCCAATCAAAATCCTAACAGGCTTTTTTTTGGAAATCTGATTTTAAAGTTATTTGGAAAAGAAAAGGATTTTAAATAACCAAACAATTCAAAGTTGGATGATATACACTTTCTGATTTCAAAACCTACTATAAAGCTACAGTAATCAAGGGATGCCTGGGTGGTTCAGTCGGTTGAGCATCCGTGGAGACTTCGGCCGGGGTCATGCTCTCAAGTTTGGTGAGTTCCAGCCCTGCAGCGGGCATTGCCCTCAGCGCTGAGCTTGTAGGATCCTTCGTCCCGCCCCAGGCCTGCTCTCTGACCCTCCTCCGCTTGCGCATGCGCGCTCGATCTCTCTCAACTACAAACATTAAAAAAAAAATCTTTTTAAAGCTACAGTAATCAAGAGAATGTCATATTGGCAGAAGGAAAGACCCTACAAATCAATGCAACATAATAGAGAATTCAGAAATAGACCCACACATAGATAGCCAATTGATTTTCGATAAAAATTAAAATACCAATTTAATTCAATAGGGAAAAGAAAGTCTTTTGAAGAAATGTTGCTGGGGGAGGAGCGCCTGGGTGGCTAAGTAGATCATGATCTCACGGTGCGATGGTTGGATTCGTGAGCCTCCCCATTCCAGTTCTGTGCTGACAGCTCAGAGCCTGGAGCTTGCTTGGATCCTGTGTGTGTGTGTGTCTCTCTCTCTGCCCCTCCCCTGCTTGCACTCTATTTCTCTCTCTCTCTCTCTCTCTCTAAAATAAACATTAAAAAAAACATGTTGCTGGGGGAAGACAATGAACCTTGACCCTTACTTCAAGCAATACAATAATTTAACTCAAAATGGATCACAGACCTGAATGTAGTATTTAAAACTATTAACTTCTAAGAGAATATCTTCATGATCTTGGAGTAGGCAAAGATCTCTTTGATTAAACACAAAAGGCATGAACCATAAAAGAAAAAAATTTGATCACATCATCAAATTTTAAAACTTAAGCTCTTTGAAAGACATTTTTAAAAATGTTTTATTTATTTTTGAGAGAGAGAGAAAGAGAGAGAGAGAGAGAGCATTAGCAGGGTGAGAGGCAGAAAGAGAGGGAGACACGGAATCTGAAGTAGGCTCCAGGCTCTGAGCTGTCAGCACAGAGCAGGATGTGGGGCTGGAACTCACAGACCTTGAGATCATGACCTGCACTGGAGTCAGGCGCTTAATGGACTGAGCTGCCCAGATGCCCTGAAAGACATTTTTGAGAAAGTGAAAAGAAGATTAAATTTTCTCTTACAGATTGGGAGAAAATACTTACAATATGAATATCTCACAAAGAACTTAAATCAAAATTTTATTAATCAGTTAGAACTCAGTAAGAAGGCAGTGCAATTTTTTAATTTTGGTTTTGTTTGTTTTTGAGAGAGAGAGAGAGAGCTCGCAAGGGTGCAAGCAGGGGAGGGGCAGAGGGAGAGGGAGAGAGGGAATCTTAAGCAGGCTCCATGCCCAACTTAGTGGAGCCCAACTCAGTGTGGAGCCCAACTCGGGGCTCAATCTCACAACCATGGGGTTATGACCTGAGCCAAAATAATGGTAATTCATTACCAAAAATGGTGGCTACTGAGCCACCCAGCTACCTCAATACAATTTTTTTTAAAAAAAAGCAAAAAAAAAAAAAAACAAACTTGAACACTTTACAAAAGAAGCTATATGAATGAGCAGTACACACATGAAAAGATGTCCAACAGCATTAGTCATCAGGTGTATTCATCATGCCTTTTTATTCTACATTTTTGATGTTTTAATATTTTGGGTCCTGGGGCGCCTGGGTGGCTCAGTCGGTTAAGCGTCCGACTTCGGCTCAGGTCATGATCTCGCGGTCCGTGAGTTCAAGCCCCGCGTCAGGCTCTGGGCTGATGGCTCAGAGCCTGGAGCCTGCTTCCGATTCTGTGTCTCCCTCTCTCTCTGCCCCTCCCCCGTTCATGCTCTGTCTCTCTCTGTCTCAAAAATAAATAAACGTTAAAAAAAAAAAATTAAAAAAAAAAAAAAAAGCAGCACATTATTAAAAAAAAAAAAAAAAAATATTTTGGGTCCTTGCTGACCCTTGTGGCAGTCATCTCTTGATCTGTTGACCTTGCCATACCTAGATAATAATAAAACCTTTATTTTAAAACACAGGGAAATTCAAATTAGATGCTCAGTGAACTACCACTACATGCCTACTGACATGGATAAAAATTTTAAAAGATGACAATACCAAGTGTTGGTGAGGATATGGAACAACTGGAATCCTCCTTAGCTATTGCTGGTAAGATTGTGAAATGGTACAATCATTTTGGAAGGCTGGTTGATAGTTTCTTATAAAGTTAAACATACATAGGGGCGCCTGGGTGGCTCAGTCAGTTGGCATCTGACTTCAGCTCAGGTCATGATCTCACGGTTGGTGGGTTCAATCCCGGCATCAGGCTCTGTGCTGATAGCTCAGAGCCTGGCGCCTGCTTCAAATTCTGTGTCTCCTTCTCACTCTCTGCCCCTCCCCTGCCCATGTGCGCGCCCACGTGCTCTCTCTCTCTCTCTCTCTGTCTCTCAAAAATAAATAAATGTTAAAAATGTTTTTAAAAAAAGTTAAACATACATTTACTATAAGACCCAGCAATTGTATTCCTAAGTTTCTACTCAAGAGAAATTAAAATATATGTCCACACAAAGACTTACACATAAATGAATTCATAACAGCCAACAGCTGGAAATCAAATGTCCATTATCCACAGATGAATGGATAAACAAATCTATATCTATAATGATATGGAAGGATACGGTGTGAAATAGTACTCAACAATAAAAAGTAATTCATTACCAAAAAATGCAAAGGCATGGGTGAATTATGCTAAACAAAGAAGTTGGATGCAAAAGGGTACACACCATAAGCTTCTGTTTCTATGAAACTCAGGAAAAAAATCAATTTAATCTACACTGACAGGAAGAACATCAGAGGTTTCCTGGCGCTGAGGGTGGGAAGAATTGACTGGGAGGGGCACAAGGACAATTTGGGGGCTAGTAGGAATATTCTGTGTCTTGATTGTGGTGGGGATTATAGGAGTATATCAATATGTCAAAACACATTGAAATATAAACTTATATGGGTAGAATTTATTATATGTAAACTATACCTCAATGAAGTTGATTCTTTAAAAACAGTATCCTTGAAATTGAATCAATTTTATGTCTGTCCTATTCATGATTCTTTTATCCATAATGAGGTAATATGTCTGATTATTCTGAAAATATCATGAAAAGAAAAAATATATATTTGGAGGCAATTACTGAGACCAAATGGTTTCCTGTTCTTCTAGGAGTTAAGACAGTATTAACAATATTGCTTTATATGTGTATAAAGAGCCTTATCTCTGTGTACTTTGTATTATTATGTATCTATAAACTACCACGCTGTAACAGTAGCTGTACTTTACAAATCTCTTTTTTACAAAGCTTAACTGTTAACTCTGATATATAGACTCTGTTATCTGTGCCCCTTCTCCCACCTCCTTAGCCAGTTCTGAAATCAGGAGGCTTTTGCCTTTCAACACCAACACAAAAACTGTGTGCCAGTTCAGGAATCCGCTGTCTGGACAGCTATCTACCCTGCATTCCCCAAAAGGAGGACTTGGAACGCTAAGCAGCTGGATGGATGCCCATGTCCCCATCTCTGCTTCTTTTTAGGGGCAGTGGGGGAAGATAAAATAGGACGGCCAGATGGCTACAACTCATTACTGCCTGGCAGCATTCAGGGTGAAATGAGAGTAAATTAATCAGCATTCAGGAGAAATGAATGGCAGGGGGCAATGTGTATGGATGCCATTTTAGCGCAAGTCAAATTAAACCTGTAGAACTGACAAGGTGCATTAATCTCCCCGTTGCCTCCGGTAGCCGTGCAAATGAGCTCCTAGTTTCCTTATACAAACAGCTGTTATTTTCCTGTTACTACCTTGGCAGAAAATTCTAGTAATGTCCTGGTAGCTTATGTGTAGTGATTAATACAGACTGGTGCATTATACTCACTCTGCTAATGAAAGAACTTAGCCTATATTGCAGCAACACATTTTTAAAGTGTAGCGCTCTGACAGAAAGCAGGGCTGGGCAAAAGCAACAGATTTGTCAGTCATCTGAAAACACTCGGGTTTAAATGACACTGTGGATGATATACTGTTTGCATACTGCAGAAGTCATAAGGACTTTTTTCTAAAGGGAAGTGGAAATAAAATTATGTGTTTTTTTTTAAATAAAGAGAATTCTGACTCCTATTTCAAGGGTCAGCTATAAATCTGTGTAATGGCATTATGTTAGATTATCTTCTCTGTGACATAGATTTTGGAATAATACTATATAGCAGGACAAGGTTGACTCCCAATTAAAGAAGAAAACCACAATCATACAATCAATTGATGACATCTGGGTAAATTTCATGTCTGCTAAAAGCTCCTCTCTGACATATCGAGGGTCTGTGGCATCACTCAATCCCCGCCCCCCACCCGCCACCCTACCCCCTGCCCTTTCATACTGAATACAGCCATCTTTGGTAATGCCCCTCTGGTGAGAGCCCATTAAGTCAGAAGTGCCTTCCAGAGCCTCCATATGGCCAGAAAGACCAATGAGAAGGGGTCATTATTATTTTTAAATTATGGCAAGAAGTGGAAATCAGAGAATTTAGAAATCACAAAGTGGTCTGCAAGGCTGTCTGGTACTTGTCTCAGGCTTTTCTCTTCTGGAACATTTCTATTCTTATCCAGCAGCAGATTCAGATTTTGTAGGTCTGAAGCTTTATATTTGGGGGGGGGGGGGGGGTTCCTATTTCAGAGAAAAAAATACAAAGTTGCCAACACAAAATTCTGTATGACAGTGAATACCCACATAAACTGAGAAAAGAAATAACAAGTTACAAATTTTAAAAGCTAACTTACGGGGCACCTGGGTGGCTCAGTCGGTTAAGCGTCCGACTTTGGCTCAGGTCATGATCTCATGGTCCATGAGTTCAAGCCCCGCGTCAGGCTCTGTGCTGACAGCTCAGAGCCTGGAACCTGCTTCAGATTATGTGTCTCCCTCTCTCTCTCTGACCCTCCCCTGTTCATGCTCTGTCTCTCTGTCTCAAAAATAAATAAACATTAAAAAAAATTAAAAAAAATAAAATAAAAGCTAAATTTTTTTTTTTTTTTTTTTACATTTTTGGGCTTCTGTCAATCTTTCAGTTTTTGATTTTTGCTTTTGGCCTCCACTAGGAAGTTTCCTTCTTATCATATTTGAATTTTGGTATAATCAATAATTTAAAAAAATAAAAAAACCTAATCTGAAATTAATGCATTCCAAGAGGAATTAAATGTTTTTAATTGTCATTATATTATATTGTTCTATATAACCATATAATCAAATTTCTCTTACATACCTTGAACTTTCATAAATACATACACTTTGTTATCAGAACACAGGTTTCTTCAGGTGCATGCTCTGCCAGGTGGCAGTTCTGTGTGCTCTTTTGTCCAGAACTGCCACACTTAGTCAAGATAAGATCCACCATGCACACTAAAACATAACCAAGTACTTGGGAATCTGTGAAATCGCACAAAGATACAATTACTGTTTGTGGTGCCACTGCTAACCGTTGTCAACCTCAGACGCAGTTCTCACAAATTCTGTCTTACCCAATTAACTCCAGAATGTGTGTTTAGAGTTGTGTATACACTGTAGGAGAGAACTTTCGTTTTGACTGAGCACGAATGAGAATCAAATCTTCCCCTTCGAATTTTTACATGTGTGACATTTGGAAGAGTTTTCCAGAGTCACTCTGGCTCGTATATTTCAAACCTTATTTCTCCTCCAGTTCCCATATACTTCTGAAGTGGAGTACATAGGACATGTTGAGGTATGACCTTTTGCCCCTGAACCTTTAGGTCACATACTAAGAGTTACTGCACAGTGGGTGGTAGTATTCCCAAAGTCTTTTTTCACACACAACTAAATACGACTTAACTATGTACAGAAATGACTGCAAACCACATAAACATTCCACTATTGCAATTAGATGTGTCCCTGACTCATCTTCCCCTAGACCTCTCCCAAATATGTCCATGGCTGCTCCAACACTACCCAACACAAGCAACATGACAGAAAGGGAGTTGAGGTGGAAAGACACAGTCTTAATCAATTGCAGTTAATATATTTCTTTTGTAAACTTTACAAACACTATGCCTGGGGCACCTGGGTGGCTCAGTCAGTTGAACCTCCAACTCTTGATTTTGGCTCAGGTCATGACCTCACGGTTTGTGGGTTCAAACCCCGGGTGGGACTCTGCATTGATGGCCCAGAGCCTGGCTGAGATTCTCTCTCTCTCCCTCTCTCTCTGCCCCGCCCCTGCTCATTCCTGCATGCTCGCTCTCTCATTTTCTTCCAAAAATAAATACACTAAAAAAAATTCAAACACTATGCCCATGTATGTATATTTTCAGTATCCTTCCCTGGGTCTGGAAGCGCCTATGCAAATGAGGGGTACTGGCATTTAAACTTTACTAACTTAAATCAGCATAAATCAGTCTCTGTTCTGATCTCTTATTTCAAAAACATATTGATTGATCAAAGCATAATGGGTGAAGGCAGTGGGGGTGGGAGGACTCAATCAGCAGGACTTCCACCTCTGATATTCTAAATTTTTCCAGGAACAAAAACTTTTTGGTGTGTCAAAATACCCTCGTGTCCTTGGCACCTGGGAGGGCACATACTCACTTTTATCCCAGAGAGCCACCTGCCCCTGTCACAGCTTATTGTTTATGCCCAGAAACATCTAATTTTTATGGCCACCCTAGCTAGGATTGGATTACAAAGAATCTGTGTTCAGGTGGGCATGTTCTAATGATCGTTTTCCAGTGAGCAAAATAAGCTTGCAAAGTGGAATGAGCTGCCAGTTGGAAAATTTCATGAATGAGACAAGGTTGATGCTTCTTGAATTGTTCGGGCCAGTTCATGCTAGTACAATTTACAAAAACAAAAGCAAACAAAAACAAAAATAAAACCAAAAAACACCCACCATCATAATTTCTCAGAATAATTTGTTCCTTATCCACTGTTCTCTACCTAAGAGTCTCAAACATGTATGTTGATACTTAGGGATAAACTTCATGTTCAGAGCAGTAGGATAAATCTCCCTACCCAGTAGCCCATACTCAAAAGCATGGTCTGGAGACCTTAATCCCCTGGGAATCTCCTGGCAAAAGGACTTGATGGTCTAAGTTTGGAAGAGACTCATGCAGTATTCCTCTCGGAATACCAAATTAAAACCTCTACAAAATCTTGCAATAAAGAAACCTACTTACCCCAGTATTCGCTATATTTAACCATTTTCCAAGCAATGTTTAATAAATTGTGGTAGAATTTTAGAGATTCGACTATGGGCACATCTTCTTGGCCTATTGTCATTGTTGTCAAGTTTCTAGATCAATATTTCTCAAAAGTGTGTTTTCTATCGCTTGGCCTCTTTCTCAGTGTGCTCTAGCCACAATAGGCCTCCTTACATACCTTCAATCACCCCAGAAACATTTCCATTTCAGAAATTTCGTACCTCCTATCCCCTCCGCTTAGAACTCTATTCCTCCAACTGTGCACGTGATTCCTTCTTTCACTTCATTCAGCACAAAAGTCAAGCTTTTCAGAGAAACTTCTGAATTGTGTCCCCTCCCAAAATTCATGTTGAAGCCCTAATCCCCAATGTGACTAGGGCCTTTAGGGAGGTACTTAAGGTATCATTGGTCATAAGGGTGGGACTCTAATCCAATACAACTTGTACACTTTTAAGAAGAGGAGGAGACACCAGGAGCATCTGTGCACAGAGAAGAGGCCAAGTGAGGACACAGCAAGAAGGCAGTCATCTCTACAAGCCAAGGAGAAGGGTCTCAGCAGAAACCAACTCTACCCACATCTTTATCTTGGACTTCCAGCCTCCAGAACTCTGAGAAATACATGTCTGTTGTTTAAGCCACCCAGTCTGGGGTATTTTGTTATGGCAGCCTTAGCAGGTCAATACAACTTCCCTGTCCACCCCGCTTAAAATGAGCACTTCCTATTATTTTCCCGTCCTGCTTTAGTCTTTGCAGAGCACTTATCACTACTTAACATTGCATATGTGTATCTATCTCTAGGAGGTTGAGAAGCAGAAGAATAGAGTACTGTGGATAAATGTTTGGGCTCTGGGTTCAAATCCTAGCTCTGCCATTTTCTAGTGGTGTAATCCTTGATGAGTTATAAAAACTCCAGGAGCTTTTCTGTCTGTAGAATGGTGAAATGAAAAGTGGTACTTATTTCATAGGCATTGATGTAAGATCATAATGAGATGTAACACATGAAATGCTTAGACTATTACCCAGAATAATATATGCATTTGATAAATGTTACCTACTATTGCTTATCGACAACTTACTCCACTGGAATGTAAGTTCTATATAGACAGGGACTTTACCTTATCCACAGATATGTACATAGTCCCCAAATCAGTGCCTGCAGGGCACGTGTTAACGCCTCAATAAATATTTGTTACCTGCAAGTATGAATAAATAAGAGCTGGTGGACCTTTTCTCAAAGTTTACAAAGAATTTAAATTCTTTATGTCTCTTCTGTGATCATCTTTTTTTATGGAATGAGCACCCTATAATGCATTACTGTTACATGGTTTCAGAGCACTGGTTTTCGTGTTGACTTTAGTATTTGTGCCATGTAATAGGACTTAGTTATGGGCCAAGCTAGGAGGGGCAGTTAATATGGGGCAGAAGCATATAGGCTTTTTCCTACTCAAAAGAGCTGTCAGTTCTACATTTACATTGTGGGCGAGGCTTCACTTTAGCAAAATGTCATGCACATGATGAAATCAAAGAACTTTATTTGATAGTCACTAGTTGTGTTTGTACTTAAGTTTTGGCATTGGTTTCGTAGCTGTACATAATTTGGTATCCCAGCTATCAGTCAATGGCACTTTGGCATCTTCCACTGATGGACTTCAGAACTTTCATTGTCCTATGGCATGTCATTGGAATGAGTCATTCTTTATGGCTCAGTAAGACTAATATAGAATCCAAATCAGAGGCCTGGCGGGTTTGGTATTATCTATCATAGGTCACAATTACCTAAGGTAAGCTTTTGCCGATGTCATTAGAATGAGTCATTCTTTATGGCTCAGGAAGACTAATGCAGAATCCAAATCAGAAACATGGTGGGTTTGGTATTACCTTCAATAAGTCACATTTATCTAAGGAAGACTTTTGCCCAGCTGTCACCAAGAATATAATAGGTGGTAAATGAGTAGTTCCCTAGTAATTTTATTCCCAAATCTCAACATCTGCAATCACTTGTTTCTTAAATAACCATGTAAATCAGCAATGGGAACATTCACTATTATGGAAATCAACAGGAGAGTGTAATCCCCAATGTATTATGTCCCTCAGTTTTCACAGATGTATATTTTCCAATGGTATTAATGATTTTTCCTACAACATGGTAAGGAGCCAGGTAAAGAATTTGCTGTCGTTTGGGTCGGAAATTGCACGCTGCCCGTGGAATCCCACCCTGAATTCTGGTAAATCAAGTTGATTACCAGTGTTTCCAACATCCCCAGCCTTTATAACTAAAAGTTCCCAGTTCTAAAGGATGTTTTAATTAATTCTAATATTTAGTCTTCCAGAAGTTCCCAGTGGTGTGACATTTTTCATAATTGAAGAAAACCTTTAATACTAGCAATAATCACAAATCAAAACCTAAAAAGCAATACTCTGCAACAGCATAAAAAATATGAAATACTTACACATAAATCTGACTGAAAATGTTTAAGACTCACACACTGAAAACTACAAAAACATTGTTGTGAAAAGTTAAAGAAGACCCCAATAGAGTGGAAACACATGTCATGTTCATGGGTCAGAAGACTCAATATTGTTAAAATATCAATTCTCTCTTCATATCGATTCTCTCCTCATTTACACATGCAATGCAATCTCCGTCAAAACCCCAGCAGGGCTTTTTATCGAAATTGGCAAGGTGATCCTAAAATTCGTATGGAAATGAAAATGACCTGTATTACTCAAACCAACTTTGAAGAAGAACAAAGTTGGAGGGCTAAGAGTTCCTGATTTCAAGACTTATTTTAAAGCTACAGTAATTGGGATGCCTGGGTGGCTCCGTTGGTTAAGTGCCCGACTTCGGCTCAGGTCATGATCTCCCGGTTCGTGAGTTTGAGCCCCGCGTCAGGCTCTGTGCTGATGCCTCGGAGCCTGGAGCCTGCTCCAGATTCTGCGTCTCCCTCTCTCTCTGCCCCTCCCCTGCTCATGCTCTGTCTCTGTCTCTAAAAAACAAATAAATGTTAAAAAAAAAATTAAAACCTCTATGTTTTCCAAGACATTGGTAACTGAACGAAAAGACAAAGCTAGAACAGGGGGGAAAAAATCCTTCCAAATCATATGTGTGATAATTGACTTGTATCTAGAATATATGAAGAAGTCTCAACACTCAATAAGAAAACAAATAATCCAATTTTTTTTAACATGCAAAAGTGTTGAACAGACACTTCAAATAAGATACATAGAATGGCAAATAGGCACATGAAAAGATGTTCAACATCTTTAGGGAAATGTATATTAAAACTGCAGTGAGATACCACTACATATCATCAGAATGGCCAAAATTTAAAACAAACAAACAAACAAACAAACAAACAAAAACAAACTAACCATACCAAGTGTCAGTGAGTATGTGAAGAAACTAAAATTCTTTTTTTTTAAATTTTTTTAATGTTTATTTATTTTTGAGAGAGAGAGACAAAGAGACAGAGAGACAGAGCATAAGCGGGGGAAGGGCATAAAAAGAGGGAGATACAGAATCCGAAACAGGCTCCAGGCTCTGAGTTGTCAGCACAGAGCCAACTCAAGCCTTGAGCCCACCTACCGCAAGATCATGACCTCAGCTGAAGACTGATGCTCAACTGACTGAGCCACCCAGGTGCCCCAAAACTAAAATTCTTATTACACTTCTGGTGGAGATATAAATGGTATAACTTACTTTGGAAAACAGCTTGGAAATGTCTTAAGAAGTTAAACATACACTTACCATATGATCCAGCCATTCGGTTCCTAGGTGTCTACCCAAGAGAAATGAGAGCACATGTCCACATAAAGAATTATTGGGGGAGGGGTGCTTGGGTGGCTTCGTCAGTTAAGCATCTGACTTAGCTCAGGTCACGATCTCACAGTTCGTGGGTTAGAGCCCTGCATCCAGCTCTGTGCTGACAGCTTAGAGCCTGGAGCCTGCTTCAGATTCTATGTCTCCTGCTCTCTGCCGTTCCCCTGCTCGTGCTCTGTCTCTCTCTCTCTGCCTCTCTCAAAAATAAATAAACATTAAAAAAAAATAATTGTGCAGGAATGTTGATAGCAGCTTTATTTGTAGTAGTCTACGATGGAAAACAATCCAAATGGCCACCAAAAGGTAAATGGGTAAAAGGTGGATCTCTACACAATGCAATGGTGTTCAGCAACACAAAGCAATATTGATACACACAACAATATGGATCAATTCCAAAATAATTACACCAAGTGAAAGAAGCTAGAAAAAAAGAAGACATACTGTGCAATGCCATGTGTATAAAATTCTAAAAATGCAGACTAACCTAGAGGAACAGATAATAGATCAGTGGTTGACTAAGAATTGGGGGAGCAGGAGGGGTGGGAGCAGAGATAGGAAAGGAACACAAGAAAACTTTTGGGGTGAATGGGTTCATCATTTGATCATGACAATGAGCTCGCAGACATAGACACACACAGGTCAAAACCTATCGAGCTGTGCAGTTTATTGTGTGAATTATATCCCAAAAGAGGCTTTTTAAGAAAAAAGTAAAGCTTTACGTCCACTTCACAGATTGCACTCTCTTAGACATTTCCATGTGGATCAGAATTAGCTCAGAGTCAGTAACTGACACCACTGCTCACCCTCTCCTTCTTGGAAGTTTCGTTTGCTACCATTTCCTAACACTGCATCCTGTGGGCTCCTCTCCCACCCCACAGAGCCTTTTGGTTTTCTTCCCTGGTTCTCACCCTGCCTCCCATGTCTTAAGTCAGAGAGTTCTTTTTTTTTTTTTAACATAAGAAACAGAGAGACAGCATGTGAGCGGGGTAGGAGCAGAGAGAGAGGGAGGCACAGAATCTGAAGCAGGCTCCAGGCTCAAACGGTCAGCACAGAGCCCGACGCAGGGCTAGAGCCCATGAACTGTGAGATCATGACCTGAGCTGAAGTCAGATGCTTAACCCACAGAGCCACCTGGGGGCCCCTAAGTGAGGGCATTCTTTAGGGGCTGCAACTGGTGTCTCTTTTATCCTCATGTGCACTCCTTCCTGAGCGCTCTCTCCATCCACTCACCCGCAGCCACCATCTACACTACAGAGGACTTGTCCTCTCTCTTGATCTCCAGATTTCCACAAGTTTCCCCTTGAATATCTCTGCATTACCACCAATTTAATGAGCGCCAAACTATAAATGTTCCCCCATCCAAATGTGCTGCCCGACCTGTGTTCAGGTCTCACTTTATAGCCCTGCCATCTCCCCAGCCACCCAAGCCTGGCATAGCACAGTGGATGAGAGCAGCGGTTCAGGATCAGAGTCCTGAATCTGTCACTCACTAAATATGTGTCTTGGGAAAGTTATTTAACCTCTCTGTGCCTCATTTCTTCATTTGTCAAATGAGTCTTCCTCATATGGTCACTCCGAGGATTAAATAAGATACACGTAGAGTGGTTATGAGGTGCTTGATACATAGTAAGTGCAAAGTGATTGGTAGCATCATGGGTAACATTTACTCTATCTACTTATTCACCAACGACTGTTCATGGGGTCCTTCCAGCCCCTTGTCTTCCTCTTTCCCTTCCCTTTGCCACCCCCATCTCAGACTCATTATATACTGACACCATGTTGAAACAGCCTACTTGCATCTTTCTCATTGGTCCATTTTTTTCAAGGGCTACCTAAGTGAACCCAGGTCAACTCATGTGTGTCCATGATCAAAGACCTTTCATTGGTCCCCTTTGTCCAAACAGCATAGTCCTTGGAAGCACGTTCAGGAGTCTATGCCTTGATGCCCCCCCCGCTACTTCTCCACCTTCATATCTCTGTTCTGAACCCCATATCATTTGGCTACTCTCATTTCTTCCCTGTCCTCCATAAACCCTGCTGTGCCCCCACCGTCACGTATTTGTTTAAGGAGGTCATTCCACAGCTCTCCATCCCCAGGCTCAGCTCAAATACTATCCTTTTCATGAACTCGGCCCAATTCCCTAACTGGAATTAATCAGTCTCTCTTCAACGCTTCCATTGCGCTTTATATGTCAACCTGGGAGCTTATATTAATATCATTTATATTTTTGCCTGCTACTCTTACTTACCTTCTCTAGGCATTCAGCAAAGGCTTGAATGTTGAATGGAACAAAACGGAAAGAAAGAACATGACAACAGCTGCCTAACATCTCCCTGGTAATGTCACCTGCTCATGGAGCTTCTTGTAGACTGACACTTTACAAATTAGCATCCTGTTCAAGCTGAAAGAGCACCAGAGAGCCATCTCATTGGAAAGCACTCAAGAGAAAAAACAGCAGCACCACTCAAGGGTTTGTGGAGGGGGGAGAAGAGAAGCAAATAAAGTACGACAGATGCTGACTTAATCTTGGCTATTCTAAAGGACTCTTCCTGCAATTAAGATGTCTCTCTTCTGAGAGGAAGCTGTTTATTGTTCACTGCTTAGGAATGCCAGCCAAGCATCCCAGAGATGCTCCCTATTCTTATTATTTTATAAATTAGGGTGCCGAGTTTATAGGAGGATTAAGGCTGTGCGTGGCCATGAAGAACCCCTGGTAAAGGAATTCAAGAGGCACTCACAGCAGCATGTGCTTGATAGACTCTGCCAGCCACTCACCAAGGCAGCTGCCAAATGGGGACGGGGACAGGGCCAGAGCACGAGAAGAGACATGAACCCAAGAAGGTGGCTCGTCAATTTCCCCTCCCAATTTCCCAAATTCTCCAGGGGATTCTTTCATTATGGAAATGATTCTTTCTATTGCCTTTAGTTTAGTAGACCAGTGTCTTTCCAGTGGCAACTCAACTTAGTCAACAAGTCAGTGTCAACATAATTTTTTGCCCTTTCTTTTCCCAGAATCTTTGTAGTTACCACTCAAACCACAACACTATCATTCAGGGGCCACCTTCTACTGCTAATGGTGGGCCACAGAAATGTGTTAAGTGGAAGATAATTAGTAATACAAACTACTAATGCAGGAGGCAAAAGCTGATGCATTGAGGGACGAAGGAAAAGGGGCCATAATAGCATCTATCCCATCACTATCGCTCGGGGTCATTACCTCTTTCTGCATCTGTTTCCACTCGGAGAAGGCAGGCGCCATGATTTACTATTCTTTGTACTTTCAGCGTCTAGCCAAGAGGTTGGGTTCCAGTGGAATTAAATATTTATTGAATAAATAAATACACCAAATGCACCTCCCAGAAAGTATTCAGAGCAGGACTACTAGGAAGAGTTTTTACCCATGGAAAGAATAGCGTTCCCCCTTCCTTGATATCATCAGTTGTATCAACTCCGCGTGAAGGAAAATTCACTTTTTCCAGACACAGGTTCATAGGCACATGGACGTGGCTGCGAAGCAACTTTCAACTCTGAAATTTAGAAAATGCAGGACAACTTCTTTCCATGTCTGGGCACATGTAAGTAGAAGATACGTAACAATGAGATTTGCTTGGAGTCAGGTATTATTCACTCCAGATAAACTGAATACAAAGATATCGAGGCCTCCTGGCGTCATTCCCCACCCCGCCAGATAAACGCTCCTCTCCGGAACGCTTCGGAAGAATCACGTTTCAATTCCTCCACACATCGTAGCTGAGTTACAGAGTAACCCGCTAGCAAGCCTCTCGGCGTCCCCGGGGCTGTTGAAATAGAGCAAAGTCCACAAAACTTCCACTGAGACTTGCTGAGCAAAAGCCGGAGCCCCAGAAGCAAATACAGACTCTGAGCAAAGCTGCTGTCATCCCGAGTGCGGCCCGCTGGCCCCTCGGGGGGCCGGGTGCTTGGCAATGAGCCCCGTGCTGTCAGCGTTCCTGAGGGAGCTCCCCGGCTGGCTCCTGTTCGCTGGGGTCTTCCTGCCTGTGACTTTGCTGCTCCTCCTCCTCATCGCCTACTTCAGGACCAAACTGATGGAGGGTAAGTGGGAAGCCACACAGGGCAGGGGCTCGAAGGCCTTTCCCAGGACTCAGCTGCACAGGCCAGCGCGCGGTCCGTGTTTCCGGGGGGCCTCGGGAGACACCCGGCTGTGACTTACAGGCACTTCTCACCAAGTGCTCTGTCACCACCCGTTCACTGGTGGACGGGCAGTCTGACCCTTTCCGCAACGTGGACGGTCCGCCGTGGGGACCCCTAACTATAGCCTCTCACGGAGAGCCCAACTATGAATCAGCAATTCCTACATGTGACTCTCTCTCTCTCTCTCTCTCAAGGAAAATATATTCCACAAACGTTAAAATGCATATCATGGACTGCCTTCTCTACGTGAC
The DNA here is from genome assembly GCF_046562875.1 of Panthera onca. Taxonomy (NCBI): domain Eukaryota; kingdom Metazoa; phylum Chordata; class Mammalia; order Carnivora; family Felidae; genus Panthera; species Panthera onca. The sequence goes on from NC_138343.1 coordinate 117,519,433, forward strand.
ACATAGGTGCATATGCCATGAGTGTGCACACACACAGGTTTCTTGCTCACCCACTGAGCTTCTATTAAGCAAATGTGCGGGGCACCTGGGTGGTTCATCCAGTTGAGCATCTGATGCTTGATTTGGGGTCAGGTCATGATCCCAGTGTTGTGGGATGTCCGCGCTGGGCTCCCTGAGCTGGGCACGGAGCCTACTTGGGAGTCTCTCTCCCTCTCCCTCTGTCCCTCTCCTCAGGTCGCACTCCCTAAAATAAAAATAATAATAATAATTATTATTATTATTGTGCTGTCACAGTGTTTGGCAAATGTCAAGCCCTAATAGATAGCTGATGGCTTGGTGTATGCTTTTCATGAAACTATAGTCTCTTTTTTTAATGTTTATTTATTTACTTTTTGAGAGAGAGAAGAGAGAGAGAGAGCTTGAGGCAGAGACAGAGACAGAGAATCCCAAGCAGGCTTTGCACCGTCAGCACAGAGTCTGACGCAGGGCTTGAACCCACAGACAGTGAGATCATGACCCAAGCCAAAATCAAGAGTCGGACCCTTATGCGACTGAGCCACCCAGGCACCCCCATGAGACTATATATAGTCTCAAGGAGAAACAAAACAAAACTCAGGAAGCTCAAAGTGATTTGGACATAGACAATTGGGTCCTAGTTTGAGACTGGTTATTCTGCTATAATTAAATTAATGAAACTGAACTTTGACTTCATAGACTGTTATGAAGTCTATGGACTTCATAGAAACGCTAGATTAATATCACAAAGGTTAATAGTTATTTTAGCAATAGCAACAAAAACCAGTAATATTTAAAATGTTGGATGGTGTCAGGGGCATCTGGGTGGCTCAGTCGGTTGAGCGTCCGACTTCAGCTCAGGTCATCATCTCATGTTTCATGGGTTCAAATCCCACGTCAGGCTCTATGCTGACAGTTCAGAGGCTGGAGCCTGCTTCGGATTCTGTGTTTTCCCCTCTCTCTGCTCCTCCCTCTCTCTCTCTTTCTCTCTCTCACACAAAAAATAAAATAAAATAAATAAAAAATAAAAAATTTTTAAATAAAATAAAATGTGAGATGCTGTCATATTAAAGCACTATTTAAAACAAATTTGAAAATTGTTCCTTCTCCACCGAAATTGGCCATGTCCCAGCAATGCCTTCATGGATTCCATTCTGAAAACAGATGTTCAGAATCTTGACTGAAGAATGCCATCACCTAGGCCTAAAGTCAAGTAGAAGTACAATTGGGGATATTTCTAAGGTGAGATTTAGAACCAAGAAATCCTAGAGGGCAGGGAGCTCATTAGAAAATCGCAAGTTTCCGATCCTAACATACTCAAACGTAGCTTCGCCTTTCATTTCTTGGTCTCATTTTTATGACCAGCTCTCTTGTTGAATGACCCAGCTGTATGCTGTCTTGCCCTCCAGCATTCGTGTGGAGATCCTCATGAATCCTCTTCTTTATTAAGTTAGTTTATCCTCCACTGCCTCAAGACCAGTCTACTGGATGTTCTGCCACTTAGCCATTCATTAACAATGGACCTTGGAAAAGAGCCTCTGAAAAAGGAAGAGAAAATTAGAACCCCCCAGGATCCTAACTACAGGAGTTTTAGTCTTCCAAACTGGTCTAATGTGCAGCCACTGCAAACACGTGCATTTTGAAAGTCTTTTAAAGGTGTTGCAATGGCCGCCTGTCACGCACATGCATGCCACAGGCTCCCGGTGACACTGAGCACCCTACGGAGAAGTAACAGGATGCTGACGTCACAGCCGGAGACTTGAATCGTTTATGTCATTCTCAAGTTTCATCTCTGCCTGCCTTTTCAGGTAGATAAAATGTTTAGTATCTCAAAAGCGTATCAAGCATTAAATGACGCAAACAACACACCCAAATAGGCTCATGGATTCTCAAGTCTCTTTCTGGCCTCTACTTATCAGTTATTTTAGGTCAGATCGTTCAGCAGGACACCTGGTGTTTGGGACAGATTCTTCAACAAAGGATGAATCTTGGTTTTATAGCTTTATTTATCCCTGGGTGACATTTGGGGGAAAATATCTATAATCTGCAAAAATTAAAATTAAATGGGTCTACAGTATTTTGCCTAGATATTTAGATAATGTAGAGAATTATGAGGTATAGACATATCAATCTCATTCCTTCAGAAGGCCCTGGAAAAGGCAGCCTGCCCTTGAAAGTGTGGCCTGGCATCACAGGGGGCTGAGGCAGGACAAAATGTTGGCAATGTCCTACACGCATGCCCGGCCCCAAGGACATGCTCAACGTGTGGGCTACGATCATTGCACAGTGACACCCTTCCTTCTTTGACACCTCCCTGTCCATGTGAGTTATCTAGAGATCAAAGCCTCTGATTTTTGCAACATGGCATTTAAACCAAAGGAAAGCAAGAAGGTTAGCCCTACACAATGAAGGCCAGCGCCCCCTGGGTAGAGGTCTTTCACCAACTTTGATGCGCACTCCAAACTTGCCCCATACTTCTGGGTAGGAAGAGTTCTCATTCATTCATTCAGCACATATTTGAGAATCTGTCATATACCAGGGATTGTCCTAGCTACTGACACAGATTTTTACTCTGAGATTTTAGAACTAAGAGAACAATCCCAGGTCTAGAAAACCACAAAAATCATCCCATAAAATTGGTAGAAGTTGAAGGAGAGACATTACAAATCTCTATTTTTCTGGCTCTGGCCTCATTAGATGTCTGGCCAATGGCCTTAAGAATGACCTGCCCTTCTCCCTAAATCTTACCCCAAAGTTAGAGCAGAGCCTTCCCACCAGAAGCAGAACCCTCTGAACAGCTCAGGGGCACCCACAGCGATGTAATGAGTCTCATTTTCAGTGGTTCTTCTCCATTGTCCCCTTTTGTTGGCTCTCACTGAAGTGTGCCTTGGAGCTTCCAGGCTACTGGTGAGGAGCCCAGGAAGGGTGAGTGAAGATATGGAAGGAGCCAGCAAAACTTTCTGCATCAATCACTTAATGCAGTAGGGGTCCCATTTGAGGCTTATTGTTGGAAAGAATACTAAGGACTGTTAGCACTCTGACACCGGTGGCCTTCCAAGGAACCATCTGCAGGACACCAAGGGAGGATTGCCCGGCTGATGGGGCCAAAGAAGGCTCCCTGTTGTCAGTTTTCATTCAGTTGAGACTGGGTCCCAAGTGCAGTGGGGTGAGGAGAGCGGGGGCCTTGGGCACCATCCCTTATAGGTACCTGGCCAGGGGTACCTATCCAGGGGTACTTGGCCAGGAGGGCAGCTGAGGGGCAGCCTGCACCACATCACTGTCTAGAGAATTTTCTATTCAAACCATGACTTGCTTATCTTTCCCTCTTCTCCCAAACGGGAACTGTGCATCCTTTTTTGGAATAATTCCTGATTATGTTGTCCAGTGTAAGCATATTTTCATTTTCATGCAGATCTGTTCCCCTGATCTTCCAAAATTTCCTTAAAAAAAAAAAAAACTTCAAGAACATGTAGCCTTTTAAAAATGGAGCTGTTTTCCTAAGTGTAAGTAGTAATATCTCTTCTATAGTTTGAGGGCAATTGAGCTCACTTGGCCCCAAATAAAATATCACCAGTTTATATCTCTATTTAGTAGTTCCCACTTAAAAACTGTAACCAGGTGGTCAAATGTCATGTCATTAATCTTCCATCCGGGGTTATGGCAAGTGTAATCATTCCTATTTTGTTCCTGTAAAGAAAGAGACATTGACAGATTAACTAGTGTGTTCACAGAACCCCAGAGTCCTGCATTCCGAAACAGAAAATCAGCTTGCCTGCCCCATACATCCTAGTCCATCAGACAAGAGAGACATTTTAAGATGTGATAGAAAGCTTGTGCAGGTACTGTAATCACTCAACGTTAATCCCTACACTTGAAGCCTTAGGAAGTAATGGCGCATGTAAATTTAATTAGTATGTAGAGCACATCAATTTTCTCACAAAGGAAGAAAGAAAATTCTCTAGCATCCTGCACTCTTCAATCTCTGTCAGGTGCCTTGAGGAGCAGCTCTTGAGGTGGAGGTCTGAATCTTGAACTTGCCATCTGCCAAACCTTTCATCAGCCATTACTATGAACATTTCATTCCTTCTAGAGTAGAAGTTTTGATTATCTTATCTCCCCAAGTCCCGAGATTCCTAAGCCTCTACTTTCAGTGCTGTTATTTCCCCTCAAAATACCGTCACTCTGATCAAGAACAAAATGCTCTCTAAGTAGCCAACATTGCCAAAAATAATCATTATTTTTTTTAAAAGTGTCTATTGAATGCCTGAAAGTTTTCATATGGAGTTAGATCCAAAATAAGGTCAGGTAAGTGATCACATTCTGGCCTTCAGCAACTTACATTCTGAGACAACTCAAGTATTGAAAATGTGCAGGTGGCTAGACCTCGTTCACTGAACTTCATATATATGTTTTAATAGTCAGCAATCAAAAGGGGAAAAGATAAGTATTTGGAAAAATCAGAATAATTTAAGCGTTAGTAGGGTAAAATTGTTAAGAGCTCGGACTATGGGGTCAAACCAAATGGGGTTCAAATTCCAGATCTGTAACAATGGCCACCCAATCTTCTGAAGCTTCAGTTTTTCATCTGTAAAATAGAATAATAGCAGGAGGGGTAGCTGGGTGGCTCAGTCAATTGAGGGTCTGACTCTTGATTTCGGCTCAGGTCATGATCCCAGAATTGTGGGACTGAGCCCCACATCAGACTCCATGCTGACTGTGGAACCTGCTTAAGATTCTCTCTCTCTCTCTCTCTCTCTCTCTCTCTCTCTGCCCCTCTCGCCCACCCTGGCATGCTCTCTCTCTCTCTCAAAAAATGAAATAAATAAGTAGAATAATAGCAGGAAGGAGCTATAAGATTGGTGTGGGGATTAAGTGAGGTCATACATACAAGTCTCTTAACAATGCCTGTTCTCAAAACTGTTAGTCATTATTACCCCTGCTAGCTTATAAATTCCAAGAAGCAGTGTTCATGTCATTATGATAGCTATTATTAAAATTACCATATAATAATTAAGTAAATAGCCCAAATCACTCACCTAGAAAGTGGTAGAGACAGGAATTGAACGCTGGCTGGCCAACTCCAGCGCTAGCCTTCTCAGCCAACACACGATTCCTGGAGTGTTGAACACAGATGACATGTTCAATAGATATCTGTTGAATGGATGAAACCTTTTGGACCAGGCAAATAAACTTACTACCAATATGGAGAGCAACTGTGGGAGAATTTTAAACGTGGCAAGAATTTTATAAAAGCTTTGAGAGGATTTGATCTGTTTATATAACAGGAGTGATTCTTCTTTTTTTTAATGTTTATTTTTGAGAGAGAGAGAGAGAGAGAGAGAGAGAGGCAGAGTGCAAGCAGGGGAGGGGCAGAGAGAGAGGGAGACACAGAATCTAAAGCAGGCTTCAGGCTCTGAGCTGTCAGCACAGAACCCCAACTGGGTCTCAAACCCACAAGCTGTGAGATCAGGCCCTGAGCTGAAATCAGATGCTCCCCCAGGAATAATTCTTTATGATGGTGATTCCTTAGTGTAAAGACTTAACGCTGAGGCAGGGAGGTTGCATTTCTTCACCTGTGGCCCAATAGGGAAAACTTCCATTGCCTGCAGAATTTCCGCAATTAACAAAACACCCGCCTGCCAAGCTCATCTATCTAGCATCTCTCTGAACTTTCCTTAACAGACTAATTAAGTACAACAATGACCAGGTTGCAAGCTCTTTTAGAAGCGTAAATTATTGCTCTTGCTCTCTGGGTTGTGCCTTGCACCACACACTACGTACTGGAGAGATAACTCCTTGCGGATTGATGAGCTTCCTCTTGGTCTCTCTATTCTAGTTCTCCACTCCTACAGGTACTCAGGTCACGCATTTTCAGTTCTACAATTTGTATCCGGGCTCCTCATTCAAAGCACTTGTGCACAGTCTTCGATAATTAGAAATAAGAAGGAAGGGGCATCTGACTCTTGATTTGGGCTCAGGTTATGATCTCACAGTTCACGAGATTGAGCCCTGAATCGGGCTCTGCACTCTGCACGCAGGGCCTGATTGGGATTCTCTCTCTCTCTCTCTCTCTCTCTCTCTCTCTCTCTCTCAGTCCTCCCTCCCCCACCTCGAGGTAAATAAATAAACATTAAAAAATAATAATAGTAAAATAAAAAGGAAGAGAGGTGCACGGGTGGCTCAGTCAGTTGAGCATCTGACTCTTGATTTTGGCTCAAGTCATGATCCCAGGGTCATGGGATCGAACCCCGCGTCAGCCTCTACACTGAGTGTGGAGCATACTTGGGATTCACTCTCTCTCTCTCTACCTCTACCCCTCTCCCTCACTTGCACATCCTCTCTAAAATGAAATTAAATTAAAAATAAAATTAAATAAAGTAAAAAGGAAGAAATTACTGACATTCCAGTGAGTTTATTATCTAAACCATGGGCCATCTCAAGCAACATCTTAGAACAAGCAATAATCTAGTGGAGAGGCCGTGTAACCAAGTAGTTGAGAATGTGGGCTCTGGAATCAGACTTCCTGGGATGGAATCCTGAGTCTATTCTTTTCTGGCATCTTAGGCAAGTGGCTTCCTCTTGATGTCTCCCTGCCTCAGTTTGCTCATCTGTAAAGTCAGACTACCAAGGGTGACTACAATATAATGCCATCAAGAGTTAAACACGATAAGACACGCAAAGGGCTTCACACACTGACACGTAACAAGTACTCAGCAAATCGTAGCTATTAAATATTGAGGCTCATGCAGCCTGTCTCTGCCTGGTGTACATGTAATGCCCCTCGACTATGACAACAAGCAGTCACGGAGACCTAGAAGAACCTGGCTCAGGGACAGTGCCTGTGTCCTGGGCTACAGGGCGTACAAAGTGCCCAGCGAGGGCTAAATTGCGTGGGTTGGGTATGGGAGCCAAAGGGAACATTTCCAGGCTCAAGTCTATAAACGTGTACTCTGTCCCATAAGATTACAAGTGCCTGGTCTCTGGCTTTGGATGATCTGATTTATTATAATTCTGAAAATAAAACTTTTAAGAGCAAAAGCAGGCTCAGTTGTGGTGGTCAGGAAAAGAGATATATTTTTTTAATGTACCAGGAAGCTCCCAAGTGATACTTGTTGGGATCTCAAGAGAAATCTCAGAGCTACAGGTCCAATTTGTTATTGCCAGAGAGGTAATAGTTGAAGCTACGGGAGCAGAGAAGAGGACACGGAAGAGACGGTACATGATAAAAACCAAAGGGAGGAAAATAACTGGAGCACGGGAGGGCTTGTGTCAAATGCTACAGAGAAGGAAGCTGGGGATTGAAAAATGCCACTAGATCTAGTAATTAGGATATCAGTGCTGAGTTGTGGGTGTGTGTTTTTAAAATTTTTTCTTATTTTTGAGAGAGAGGGAGAGAGAGCATGAGCAGGGGAGGAGCAGAGAGAGAGGGAAACACAGGATCTGAAGCAGGCTCCAGGCTCTGGGCTGTCAGCACAGAGCCTGATGCGGGGCTCGAACCCATGAACCGTGAGGTCCTGACCTGAGCTGAAGTCAGACGCTTAATGGACTGAGCCACCCAGGTGCCCCTCATGGATGATTTTTCATAGTTCAGTAGAGTAGCTTTAACGGAAGTTATATTTTAAGGGGTTAAGGAGTATGCGGGTGGTAAAAGTTGAAACTGTCAGTTTTCACTAAAGGATGACAAAAGGTAAAGGAGAGAAGACTAATCTGACATATCTAAAGATTATAAATGTGCAAACACATTATTTTGGGGGTGGGAGGAGGAACAGGGATAGAAACTCTTATCTTACTCATTTCCACATCCCCAGCCCCTGGCCTACAGACATGCTGAATAAATGCCTATTGAATGAGGGAGTCGTAAGAAATTTAATCAACACTTAATCTGCTAAATATTAACAATACTTAGCATGTAACAATTATTACAGTGGTAATTTGTCCACCACAACCGGGACCATTTTTGCAAAATAAACATCTACATTTCTTCTGGAAGTGGTTGGGGAGGTAAGGGGAGCTCCTGCAGCAGGCCTTGCTGTGGGGACCCAGCCTTGGGGACCTGGCCTTGGGGACCTGGTAGAAATGCTGGCCAACAACCACTTATGAGTTGTACTTTGTCTCCAAAGTACTAACTGATAGTTTTCCTTCCAGTGAATGAAGAATTGTCCCAGACCACCAGTCATCACCAATACAAACGCAGGGCTGGCTCTTCCCAGTACCAGAGAACGAAACAAAGGTGACTTGGGGACCGGTCAATGGCTAAAACACAGTGAATTTCTACTGGTCAGCGGCTTAGCTAATAAAGTAAGTTAATAAACTCGAACAACAGCAAAAATAGAAAGAATACTAAGAGGCTTGTTCTTAACCACATTGAAAAGTGGCAGCTATTATCCAGGGGGACATCCACGAGACTCAGTCAATAGCAGTTCATCAGAGAGTACAAAGAATATGATTTGCTTGGATGTCGACTGGACATTTTGCAATTTTTTTACCTTTTATAGGACTAGGTCCACTCTGATGGGCACTCTTTTTCATTTTTTAAAATATTTTTGTTTATTTCTGAGACAGAGAGACAACACGAGTGTGGGAGGGGCAGAGAGAAGGAGACACAGAATCTGAAGCAGGTTCCAGGATCTGAACTGTCAGCACGGAGCCCGACACGGGGCCCGAATCCACAAACCGTGAGATCATGACCTGAGCTGAAGTCAGACGCTTAACCAACTGAACCACCCAGGCACCCGTGATGGGCACTAGTTTTAAAATAAAATTCTTTTGTAAAATATTTTACGTAAGTAATCTATGCTCAATGTGGGGCTCGAACTTACAACCCCAAGATCAAGAGTCACTTGCCCTACTGACTGAGCCAGCCAAACACACCTTGAAATAAAATTCTGAAGTATCCTTATTGCATAATCCCATAGAAGCATACATTATTCTGACTTTACAGATGAAGAAATTCTGGTAGACAGCAAATGGATAGCAAAAGACGAGTGCCCGGAGAGCTCTGTGGATTCCCTTTGCGAGAGCACTCCCACTTCCTCCGTTTAGACCATGCGACAAGTCTTAAATGGTGTTCTTTCAGACAGCATTTCCGGCCCTGAGTTTGCTTCTCTCCCTTTCCCAGCTGCCTTCACAAATCACATCATCCTTGTCACAACCCACAAAATCAGCAGAGTCTCTCCATGCTTGGTATGGATCACCCATGAATGTGGATTTCAGCAAAAAATGACTTGGGGATACTGGCAACGTGCTGTTGGGAAACGGGAAGAACAGAACCTTCATGTAGCTCAGATGGAAAACCAAAACATCAAGGAACTATTTCTAAATGCAGAAAGAAGTCAACATTTCACTAGCAGAGTTCTTTTTTCAGGGGGAGCCCCAACGAGCCAATGCAGATAACTAAAAACAAAGTGGTGGTTAAAATAGATTGTGATTACTGTTGTGCTCTCTGCAGTTTTCTGGTTAACATCAACAAAAGATGCTTCCCGTGTCCTAAGTGTGGGTCCGGTTATATTCCAATCATTGCATGTGAATCTAACAGGCTATTAGGGTGACTCACTTTATAAAACGTAATGAGTTTGGCCACCTGGAAGAAATGCACCGGCTTGTGTGGCGACATACAATCTTACAGCAGATTGTGTGAATGACCAAAAGCAACAATACACGACTGGTCTGGTTTTCTTAGCTCCCCACCCCTCCCTGCTCCAAATTCCTCACACGCGTCCAAAGTCATTAGCCTCCATTTGCACTTCTTGTATAATGTGAAACTCAAGTGTTGGAAGACACTCATTTCTGTGTTTTATTGCATTTGATTACAATGGAGCTGTCTGCTGCGGCTTTCAGACTGTGGTAATTTAAAATAACAGTGTTCGTGCCATATGGAAGGAATAATAATATTCTATCCGTTCTGGGAGGGATCTCTTTTTAGCCCCTGATGGAAATCAGATTATGTAAAAATGCTTTCTTGAACAGAAGGCGTGAAGGGATGTAGCGTATTCCCAGCTGCCAGCCAAATCTGTGGTTCGGCCACCGGGGGTGGCTCCATCCTCTTCTGGAAGCAGAGGGAAGGCTGGTTTTTGGTTCTGGTGGATGTCATAGTCCACCACCTCTGCCTTCCTAGGGAAAATCATTCCAGCTCCTGCAGTAACAGAGGAGCTCCAAACGTACATGTTTTCAGTGATCGGCATAACCAGGTAGTTTAAAGCAAGACCCATTTCTTTTGTTGCTGTTGAGAGCAATTTCCAATGAAATCCTGAGTAGCTTCATGTTTTTTATATGTAACGAGAAAGAGAAACATGTTATAGTTTTCTCATGGAAAGACCAAGTCCCAGGGTTTCCTATAATCTGCTTGAAGGCACTGCTACTCAATTTGTGAAATCCTGCATGGAACACGGCCAGCTGCGGTCATGCCCTTGCTCTCTAGACTGAGTCCAGAGTTTAAGGTCTTATTCTGGTTTGGACTCCTGTGGTTCCTATGCATGGCTCCTGCCACCTAGACCAGGCTGCTTTCTCCTTAAATTATCCTATATTCTGTCCCCTCCTGTGCTCCAAAGCCTCTCACGAGGGGCCCCAAGTGCTTTCTCAATGGCTCCTACTCTTATTTCTAATGTTCCAGTACCTGAAAGAATTCCCAGTGATTTTCTCAACATAAGACCTTCAATAAAATAATACTCTGTTGTCATTCAATGAAAATTAACCAAAGAATTTTTTTTTTTTTAAATGAAGCTGTGAATACTACCTTTCTACCTCTCTAACAGCGCAGGGAAACTGAAACCCATGAGTATTCCTCCCCATCCCGAATTTTTACAAACTGATAAAACAGAAAATTGGGCAAGGAAGGACACATACTACATTCCCTGAAATGTTATTTGCAACCTTTGAAAAGCAAACTTATAATTTATCTGACCAGGTAACAGCCTCTACTATTTTCCAGACTAACTTAGCAGCAATTAGAAAATCTAGAACACATTCCCATACACCAAAAATAACTCTTCCTTGAAAATCTTAAGTTCTTTGGCAACACTGTGTCTCCGAAATCAGAAATCATTACTATTTTTTTTTAAGTTTATTTTGAGGGGGGTGGCAGGCAGAGAGAGAGAGAGAGAGAGAGAGACAAAATCCCAAGCAGGTTCTGTGCTGCCAGCGCAGAGCCTGACGTGGGGCTTGAACTCACAAACTGTGAGATCATAACCTGAGCCGAGATCAAGAGTTGGATCCTTAACCGAATGAGCCACCCAGGCGCTCCCAGAATTTGTAACTGTTAAAACACATTTTGGAAATTAATTATCTGACTTTAGAAACAGGATTTTTAGAGCAAATTCTTTTGAGATTTTTGCTGACTTTATAATTAGTGTGCTCACTGGAAGAGACGTCTGAGTTTATCAGAATTTACACAATGGTATTTGCCCTGGCAAATGAGTGAAAAAAGAACATAACAGAAAACATGCATTCAAAGTACTTTATTGATAATTAACACCAAACAGATTGGGAATTTAAAATATTCTTTCCACTGTTGTTTTTTTTAATGATTCAAACTCACATTCCCAAACTCAGATTATTAAGAGCAGAGGTTCCAAACTTTTATTTAGATAATAAAGCAGCCTTTTGAGAATTTGATGAAAGCCAGGAATTTATTCCCAAGAAACATGCATCTACTCACAATTTTGCATATATTTGGGGGGCAATTCAGCCCCTTGAAATCTGTCCAGGGGTCTGTGGTTAGGAAGCCTGCCGCCAGAGTGTTCAAGGATCTGTGCTGCCTCTTACCCCAGCAACCCTAGCTGCCTCCACATGGTAGACAATGAGTAGACCATAAGAGATCCTTGACATTGTGGGGCTCTCAGGAAGTAAGGTCTACATATCTTCAAAGCCAAAACCTTCTCAATAGACTTGTCAACCCTATGATAAAACAGAATTCTAGGAAAAGCCCTCAGGACACAGCTCAGATTGGCATGATCTTCCATAAATTTGCCAGTAGTGGATTACCTCATGGTACTCTTATTATTCACAATGACTGTCATGTTTTGAGGGCAGTATTGATCTAGGAGCTCTATGGGGCATTGTATACATTTTGATTTCATCTAACCATCAGAATATCCCTGCACTGAGACCTATTAGTACCTTCACTTCAGAGACACTTAAGTGCCTTCATTAAAGTCACAAGGTTGTTACTGAGTAGGGGATTCAAAGGTCTATCTGCAGGATTCTGAGGCCTTGGTGTTAGAAGCAAAGTATCATTTTATATAACCTGCTATAAATCTAATATGGCACCATAACTATATACAGGGTCGTTGTGTTTGACCCCGTGGCTAAGGGTCAGGAGTGTGGCACCTAGGATTTGCCAGCTGGCCTGTACTCTTCTGGAGCCAATGCCACACAATAGCCTAATCCCAGCAAGAACATGAACGGGTGCATGCAAGGATCCGTCCAAGTCCATTTTGACATCTGTAAAATTAACCAAGGAATATTCCCTGTTACTGTCTCAGCCGTAATGTTCACATGTCCTAGTCTCTCCTGCAAATGTGGAAGACAGGTGGAAACTTACCGGGACACCATACAATGAAGAACAATGCATTCTTCTCTAACAATACATGAAGAGAGAACTTTTTAAAAAAATTATGGGGCTTTAGGGGATTTTTTTTTTCGACTTTTAACAGAATGATATTATAAACCCTTACTTACCAACACCTGCCTTTAGCAATTATCTACTCATGGGCAATCTGGTTTCATCTAAACCACAACTCACTCTTCCTACCTATAAATGCTCAATTAGGTGTTCAGATATCAAATAATTGTGTTCAGAAATAAGTGGAAACACTTAATGAAGTCCGTGCGGGCAGTAGTTATGGCTACAGTCGGTTTCAGTGCCGGAGCCCTGGTGTTAGTTATTCCATGAACTGTGGTCTATGCAGTGAGTACAACATCTCTTAAAGGAAAATAGGAGCTACTCTTGATAGTGAAATACCAAACATCTATCGACTCTACACATCTAAAATATAACCTTATTTTCTATCCAGCTGTGGCCTCTGGAAAATGCACTGCTGTTTGCTTCATTCCACACCGGATTGCTATAAGACTTATGTAAAATGGTACCAATAAAAAAACCCCACACAACTAAAAAGAATACTTACTATTCTAAAATTATATTGCTTTGAAGATAAACAATTAGCACCTGGACGTTTCACCTCAGTGAACCTTGCTGACATGCTTTCTTATTCTATCATTCTAACATTCTTTCTATCTGGGGTTTTGAAAACTCAGTTTATGAACAAAATTATAATATCCTGAGAAGTATTTTCTAATATTAATGCAAAATATTAAGAACAACAGCCTTGCCGTTGCAACTACATGGCATTACTTATCAACACTGTTCCCAGCTACTTTTTGGGTTAAGCCCCACAGATGCTCTAGAAGTCTCTCTGGGACCCCAAACCCTGTCCTTCCAATCTCAGCTGAATAAAACTAAGCCTTGACTCAAACACTGCGTATCTTATTCACTGGAGCTGCCGTAGACACTTCCTATCTGTGCAATTATCACTGGAAGTATGGACAGATATGGTTCTCAGACTCTGGTAAATCCAACCTCTGCTTTGAATGTGAACATTATATATGCAAGCTTTCTGATGCGAAATATTTTCACAAAACCACATTTGGTTCCGTAATGTCTCGGAGGCTTGGCTTGCTGAGATCGGCTTCTCTAGAGAAGAGCTGTTTCTGTAATAATTCTGCAGAGGTGAGAAAGACCTTTCACAAGGTGAGAGGGAATTCAGTGGGAACAGATCCCAAAGAAGACGGTTATGCAAATTGTATTTAACACACTCGCTTCAAATGACTACAGAGAGAAATTCTACATAATATTTTAAAACAGAATGTACCCTGTTGGTCATTTGCTGTAGAATGTCTTCAGTGTTTAGAAGAAAACTCAGCATTTGATGTGTCTCGGCAAAAGTTTCACGATGAGCCACCCCGATTTAACACAGACACAGCCCCTTGGCAAAACCCATATCCCGCCTGAGACATTAAAGCCCACTGGACAGGAGGAAAAAACACGAGGAGTCCGATGGTACAGCTAAAATATTTTCTAAAAACAAGAAATACACAAAGAAAAGAAGCAAAATTATCCCTTGGAGAATCTGTAAAAGCTAGGGTGGATCGTGTAAGCAGGCAGGAGGGATCTGGCACTCTAAACAATGGATTTCCAAACTTTTGATGCTGCTTTATTCATTTCAAATCAGTGATGCTGGCGGCAGCAGCAGATTATAAAAGATCCGAGTGACAAAAGCGACATTTCATAACGTAGTAGACTTTTGACTGAAAACAACACTCCAGTTTATTTTTTAAACCCTTATAAAAAGAGAAGTGACTGGGGTGCCTGGGTGGCTCAGTCGGTTAAGCGTCCACCTTTGGCTCAGGTCATGATCTTGCAGTTTGTGAGTTCAAGCCCCACGTTGGGCTCTGTGCTGACAGCTCAGAGCCTGGAGCCTCTGAGCCTCTTCCCACTAATGCTCTCTCTCTCTCTCAAAAATAAATAAAAACATTTAAAAAAATTTTTTTGAAATGTTTTTTTTTTTTCCCCAAAGAGAAGTGACAAGTTCAGAGAATAAACAAACTTTATTTTATAACAGTATTACAGAAAGCAAAATACCATTTAATACAACTTGAAGCTGCTATAAATCTAATCTGGCATCATAACTATACATAGGGTCAAAAGCAAAGGAAAAAACGTTCAATACAGTTAATAGGTCCCTATCAGGTCTCTGGTGTGTGCTGGTAAATGGTCTAGCTTCCTCACAACCATCAAAAAACCACCACAGCCCCTGCTTCTCTCCCCGGTGTCCTCAACCTCGTGTGAATCATCCAACTGTCTGAAAGAGACATACCTGCTCCATAACAAAAGGTCAGTTTTACAAGTAGACAAGGAGGTTTAATACAAAGCAAGTGTTCTACACAAGTGTGTTCAAATAATGGAAAGTACTGAAATTTGGACATGTTAAGAAAGAAAGCACTAAGGTTTTAAGCTGCCTGCATATTTTAGCAGAAGGGAAGCCACCATTTTCTCTTCTTCCTCCCTCCTGTTTCTGGAATGCTGCCAAAGAGCACGTGTCTGAGAAGCATTGGCACTGTGGTGCGACAGGGTCTCTCAACACAGTGCGTGGTCAGTGAATTTGTTGGTAATTCTCCAGTCTGGACATTCTCTGACTTTTTACTTTTCCGGCCCAAAGTCAGAGGACTGGAAAGTCAACAGGGTTCAATATAAAAAATATCCCCAGTGAAATTCTCAAACATTAGAAAATTTTCAAGATGTAAGAAATGCTTCTAATCTGTATTAATATTTCTTCGTACAGTATATTGACTGCATCTGAAAATCTGTAAATATTTCCTGTGAGAATTCAATGGGAAGAATCTGGAAGATAGGAAAGCCGCTATTGAAATTAGTCACTGAGTTTCCTTTCTGCACAACAGCACCTGTTCAAGTGAACGGCACCTTACCAGCTTGGGCTGGCTTTGTTCACTATCATTTGATCAAAATGAGCGATTAAAAAGCAGGTAGTTGTACATAAAGCAAACGGGAAAACAAAAACAAAACTCCCTAATTAAGAGAAAAAAAAAAGAATATTTAGAAGTGGTTATAAAACAAAATAATGTATTAAAATGCGAGGGAACAGTATAGACCAGAGCTGTTAAGGTAAGGTTTGGTCGTTGGCATTTTAATTCTTCCGGCTCCTGGTCATGGTTACCAGTCGTAGTATAAATTCGCTGGAGTAGTGGTGTGGCATTAAGACTTGGAATGGTCAAAATTCTTCAGGTTCACAAAGTTGAATGTTGTTTAAAAAAATGCATTTCTAGGAGGAAAAAAAGGGACAAGGGTTAAATATTCCAAAGACAGAGACTTGAAAAAAAAAATTAACATTCCATCCAATTCCAAATTAAGTAACCAACAGTTACTACCTAATTCTACAATACACAGCATGTTTTCCAGAAGACCAGCACTAAGGACTTACTCCACCCTGAGGAGGCCTTACACTGTGTGGGGAACTGACTGTGCACCGAAAACAACAGGCAACTAATAACACACACAAAAAGACTTAGTTATAAAACAGGTAATTCATACATTAAAAATCCATAAAGGAGAAACCCATGTAGACTTCAAAGCTAGATTCAAGGAAGGAGGAAAAACAAAGTCCATTCTGACTTCTTTGGAATGAACAGAAACAGTGCTTCAGGTGGGAGAACAGAATGGGGAAAGAGGTCAGGAAATGAGATGGTGTTCAGGGGGGTATGCAGAGTAAGGGGGGCAGAAGGGGTCGCGAGAATGAATGAGGAACAGGAGAGTGAGAAAATGGACATTACTGGGGATAAGTAATAATAAAGTAAGTAACGGCAGGTCAGGTAAAAAATATTAGGTCTAGTTTTTAATACCCGGCTGACAAGTACAAAATTGATTTGACAAAAAAAAAAAAAAAAAAAGAATGAATTCAGGAAGCGCGTTCAGACGAACGAACAGCTCTCAGTGTGCTGTGATGATCCAGAGTAGAGAGCAAGAGGCAGAAGACAGGTCAGAGAGCCAGGTGGTGAGTGGCGGGTCCACTCAGGGCAGGACAAGCCCAGGAGAGGAGGCGGCTGGTTTTGAGGAAGGCTTGAGATGGCCTGATTTTGGTTCTGACAACCTCGCTGAAGCTTCAGTGTGAGGGACAGGCTACAGGTGGGGAGGAGAGAGACAGGAAGGCCAGGTATGCCTGCTGGCTGATGGGGATGTGAGTGCCACAGAAACCAAGTGCAGAGCGGACTGGGAGGTACCCCCGCTGGAGTACAATCAGAGGGTGGTGTCTGGGAAGAAAGTACCAGAGAGCACCATCAGGTTTGGAGTCTGGGACCTCAAAAGCAGAGGGAGAATGAAAGGCGTAAGGCGCAGGTGAGGTCTTAGGACCACGGATGTGGATTTGCAGGTTGGCACAAAGGGTAAGTAAAACTGGCAGGTGAACTAGTCTTTGCAAATATAAGGAAAAATGAGAGACGAGTCCCGGGGAAGCCCATAATCAAAGGGGCGGGGGGGGGGGGGGGGTAGAAGAGAGGACTAAAAAAGGAGTGGATAGGGAGATAGACAAAAAATAAGGATGGTGCATTAGCCCCAAGAGTGAAAAGCGTTTTGAGAAGGGAATTTTTCACTTTCTACTCCAGCTTGGTTGGAAGTTTTGGCAAAAGGTAGGTGATTACAGAGGACAGTGGAGAGTGGTAATTAAGGTCCTTTCCAAGAGATATGGCCTCAAAGTCAGTTAGAATGCACACCCCCTTGTCTTGGTAAAATTGTCTTGTTTTAATGGAAAAACTCCCCACTACTGAGATTTATCATATGTATTATTCTAGCCTCTTGATTACACAGGATAGATTAATCAAATTCACTGTCTCCCACCTGTTGTCTGCTTTTGGCTATTTCATTACTCATTAGGACTTTGCTCGATTCCAGGTTGGGCAGGGGAGGGGGGCACATCAATGGAGAAAACACAAAGTCATCCTTTTTTAGGTTAGTAATTATGAACACAAACTTGAGGGCTGGTGAGAGGGAATAGATAAAACTACCAATCAAATTGGAACTGGGAGTTATCTGTGACCTTCAGTCACACTATCTGCCCTTGATCTTTGCGAGCTGGTTGCTCTGTTCTTCTTGCTTAGTGAATATGCATTGCTTCTTGAAGCCAGCTGCCGCTCCGCCCAGCTCAGGTTATAGAAAGTGAACCTCTCATGTCACCAGTGACTGGAAACCTACAGAAAGAGTGAGGTTTAAGCTCCGATTCTCCATTTCCTCTACGTTCCATGTCATGTTACTCCACTGAATCTGTTTTCACCAAATATAAAAATTTCAATTTCGAAAAGAAAGCTAAAATTAAGCTTGTTTCAAAGTCATTAGCAGACAAGTAAACAGGAATCTAGGCGTATATAGGAATTGAATGAGAGATCTTGATTTCAAAGAGCTTCAATGTTTATTGAAATATATGTAGAGAAAAAGACATAGTTACTCATGTGAACTCAAATGTCATTTACTTTCATTTATTTGCAATCAAACCACTATAAAGTAAAACAAACCAATTTCCTCTTCTGGTAATAAGTATTACAAATGACAACCTCAACACACTCTTAGAATTCCAAACAGTTTTCAGAAGGATAGAAAATTACACTTATTGTAATTTTAATGTTAAATGCATTCTTTTCCCCATTCCTTAAGAAGCAGTAAATCAAATGGAACTCTGAGCTAATCAGATATTCAGTATTGCAGAACATCCCAGTTTCTCACTGTTCTGGGTGAATAGGGAGTGATTTATTGTATGAAGTTTATAATTGACACATCCACCTATCTTTTTCTGACTGCTTCCTGTACTTAAACATATATGGAAATAGATTCCCGCAAGTAGTAAACATCTAAGCTTTTGAACAAAGAAGGAGAAAAGGATGGAATCACCAACGCCACTGATACACAAGCATCAGACATTTAAATTTTTTTCTGTTCTGGCATGTATCTGTGAGAGAGGAAAAAAAACCTTAATAGCTGACTTTTTAACAGACTACATTTTCGCTCTAAATGATTTATTACCCATCCCAATCAAACTGAAAACTAGGCCCTGGTTCTTCATACAAGGGCTTCCTACAAGAACTCTTTTTTTTTTTTTTTTTTTTTTTTTTTAAAGCTTGAATTCTCTCTCTTTCACAATAGTCTGGATACCTTATTTTGTCAACAGATTGACAGGCATTAATCGCTGGCATTAATTATTATCTTTGCCCCTTTTGGCAATATCATAATGGTCACCTTGAGTTTGGATCGGATCAAAGCATTGAAGTATATGAATTATACATTATGTATTAGAGTTTTGGTCAAGTAAACAAAAACAGAAGCCCAAACCACTGTTTCCATGCTTTAGTTTCCCACCCCTAGACTATATACAACGTCAGTGAGCGTTACTGACTACTACAGTGCAGTTCCCCTAGCCTCTGTCCCCCTCTTTGGGCCAGAGTGGGAACAGGTCAAGGTGGCTGCCTCATCTAATCACAGATCTAACTCTATATCCAAATGCTTCAAGGATATGTACCAGTTGCCTATTCCACCTTAAGTCCTCACAGAGGGTTCCAAACAGTCAAATTTATCTTAATGTGCCTGACGAACAGTGGGAAATCAGCCAAATTCAAGCACAGGGGTTTTATCGCTGCATCTGAAAAGCACAACCTCAGAGTTTCCAGAGACAGGGGCTCTCACACAGGGGTTTCAAACATGAGCGTGCTCTATTCCAGAAACAGATTTGGTAAACTGCAAACGTGCGCTTGTCAAAGAGTATTTGACCCAAACCACTAGAAATACTGCCTGTAACTGGTAAAGCACTCAACTGAAGGGGACTCTCAATAAACATGCAAAAATGTGGTTTTTATCCAAAATAATTAAAATAATGCAAGAAACATTTAGCTTCGGATTAAGATTCAATTACAATAGAGCAGTAGTACAGCCAGAGATCTTGAAAACATGAGTAAAATATTTATGTAAGAGATAACCCAACTCTTTCCTAAATAAAAATGTGGTCCATGCACCCAGGTGTAACGTTCAGCTTTAAATACAATAGTTTATGGATTTCAGTTATTACTGATGCTAAACCATCTTCCTTGGTCTTTAATTTGAATATTTGATTTTAATTTTTAAACTGAATTTTCATTCTAAGAGGGGTCCTAGAGCCAAAAAAGTAGGAGAAGTTCTATTCGGTTAACCCAGGGAACAGCCAATGCTCACAATGTTTATAGCACCACTATGATGCAGACCGACCAGTTCTCCAAGTCTGCAGATCCTGAGGGAGAGACGTTTGGGGGGGGGGGGGGGGGGCGGGTAATGAAGTCAAAGCCATTTCATAATCACACTGAGCCATTAGTTGCCATTTCCGGGGAATGGACATTTTCACTGATAGTGACACAAGGGTGAGTGCCCCTGTTGGCATCATGACACACAGGTCAAAGCAGTGCCACCAAACTGTACCAAAGTCACTGTTTGTTACCACCGCGCACTCTCGGTGACATAGAAGCAAAGACGGTAAGGCGGCAGGCAGCTTCACTTAAGGATGTCCTTGATGAAACACAGAAAATAAAATTACTGTCTTACATCTCAACCGCCGAGTTCCTGTCTTTTTAACATTCTGTGGAATGAAATGGAAAATGGGCGTAGAACACTCCTGCGGCATACAGATGGACGGTGGATGTCTAGAGAAAACAAGTCCTGCTTGGATTGTGAATTGAAGAGGCTGCTTTTTCATAACCACCTTTTTTATTTGAGAATTACTGGACGACAAACCATGTTATTCAATTTGGCAGGCATTTTCTTGAAAATGAGGTGAGCCTGTCTGTCATTTCAAGGAAAACAATACTTGTGGCTGGTGATAAAATTCAAGCTTTGAGGTGAAACTGGGATTTTGGAAAACTAGTCCGGCCACCATGAGCTTGACAGCTTCCCAATATTTAAAGACTCTTATGAGATCAGTGGCCACCACTGTTTTTAGTGTCTCACTCATTGTGCCTCTTCCAGGATTTCATATCATTGGAACCACACACTACCTGTAGCCTTTCAGACACGCTTCTTTCACTATTTTTGAGCTATTTTAATAAATATTTTACATTTGTTCTGTTTAATTTGTAATGTGGTAAATTTCAATAATCTTGATTTTTACTAGGGTGAATTTTGGTAGATATACTTCACTTCGACAAAAGCTCTTTGGGTTCTTTGGTAATATTTAAGAGAGTAAAGTGTCTGAGGACCATTAACCTTAGAAATTGCTTGTGTAGCCTCTGCTGTCCCTAACCTATCACTGTTTCCTTCTCTCGTGGATATCTGTGTGCTTGCTGAATTTAGAAGGAAAAATTAAATCTACTGTTGTTGTTTGTGTTATTGTTGTTGTTTTTCCTTTTTGGTCAAATGGTCAACAGGTCAGCACCTGTTCAACAAATAGTTCAGGGAAATAACTTTGCTTCACCTGCTTTGCCTGAACATACTAATGCTGCTATGGTGCCCCTCACCTCAAGAGGCTCTCCAGTGGCCCCCGGGAGACTCTGGTCTCACCTTCAGGTCTTGGACCTGGTTGCCTTCCACCCCCATCTCTGTCTCTTCTGAGTGCCAACTATATTGCGCTCGATAACGTACACGCTAACACAACTTCACTTCAAAGACAAAAGTTCAGAGTTTGCTAAAATCACATCGATTTACTTAAGTATTTTTGCTTTCAAGAGTCAATTTTGAGATGCTTTCTCCAAATTTCCATTTGTTAAAAACAAAACAAAACAAAAACCCACGCCTGACTTTCGCGCACAACTCATTCCCGTTCCAGAGGGAGGTGTCAGGAAGAGCACCTTCTTTCCTTCCACACTGTAAATGGCCAAAGCTCTCTTTAGGCTTTGAGCCAATTACACTCCCTTACCTTTGAGGACAGTAAGGGAGTGATATTAGGGATGCCAGCAGGCCAGTTCATGGAGTTTTCTTTAAAGCTAACAGTAAATTTTTTTAATATTTATTTTTGAGACGGAGGGAGGGAGGGAGGGAGGGAGGAAGCGTGAGCAGGAGAGGTAGCAGAGAGAGAGGGAGAGAGACAGAATCCCAAGCAGGCTCTGCACTGTCAGCACAGAGCCTGACATGGGTCTCTAACTCCCAAACCATGAGATCATGACCTGACTTGAGAGCAAGAGTCAGATGCTTAAAACAACTGAGCCACCCAGGCGCCCCTAAAACCCACAGTAATTTTTCTATTGGAATCTTTATACTTGACACATTCAAGTCCCTATTAAAGAATTACTACCACACAGCAATTTCAGAACATCCTGTCAAATGAAAACATCAATTTTACCTCATTTTTAAACACCGTTATTTTATAAAATATGGATTTACTTATTCACTTAGCTTTGTATCATAGCTGCAACCTCAAAGACCTTTTGCACAAAATTTTTCTAAAATGAATCATGTTTCAAGTACATTGGTGGGAGTCTGTTATTTGAAAGATTCCCGTCATGAAGCCTTCTGCAAAGCAGCATGTAGTGTGGATTCAGACTGACCGTGGGTCAGTCGAGCTCTGTCACTCACCATCTGTGTGACTTAGGTGAGAGACTTAACCTCTCTAGGCCTCCGTGTGTCCTCGTCGACACCTAAAATAGCCGTAAGAACTAGTTCTCAAACTAGTTGGCAAAGTTCTCAGACAAAGCGGGGCACAGAGCAGGCAACCAATGAATGTTAGCCAGTATTATTTTTACAGATTTTCATAGAGGAGACTTCAAATTTTGTTGGGTTTGCTTCCACCTTAAGTTCTGTTCTACTCTTGAAGACAGACACTGAAGACCGTGTCGGTTTCCCTGTTAATAATTGCTCGAACCGATGTAATGGTTCCCTTATAGGACGCTTCACCTAATCTAGCATGCTTTCAGTCAACCCCACACTCTCCTGAGGGATTTGACCTTCCTGAAGAACAGTGCCGAACATGCCCTTCCCCTACTCACGTACCCTGTGCAGATGACCTACACAGCAAAGTCTAATCTGAGGTACTGACACGCAAGGTCAGGACCTTCCATCTGCAATTTGCCGTTGACAAGTCTTTCCAGGTCTGCGGAGACCTCAACGCACGCCCACGTGTAGGATTTGCTCTTCCTGATACCATCCCATTGCTTCTCCACACGCTCTTTCCTCTCTGCTCGCCTCCATCTGTTCGAATCCTCCCCAGCACTCTGCACAGAGTGGCTTCCCTGTTGCCTTTTCAGGGAGGTCTTCTCAGAAATGCCCATCAGAAACTCTCTCTCCTCCGGTCAACTTTCACAGCCCTTTATGAAGGCTACTCTTAAAACACTATTTTTTACTCTCTATATTATTAGCATTCGCGTTCCTATGCTTTTACCTCCTTGTCACAACAACTATCATAGTGCTTCGAACGTGGTCCTCTCACAATGGTACCTACTGATGAATCCACGAGTGAATGTAACAGGGACAGATCTGCAAGGCAAGCCTGAAGAGCAGGGGTTCGGGAGGGGGGGAAAACTGGTTTCCTTCTTCTGTTCTCTTTTGTTAAATAACTGCACCTATAATATCTTGGGAGGACTCTGCCTTCTTTAAGAACCTGGCTTTCCTAAATCTTTGAAGCTCTGACAAAGATTTAAGAGTAGTTAGTATTTGGCCCAAAAGCTGGAATAAGATCTTCTGGTTCACTCTGCTAAGTTTAAATCTTGTGGGAACTTGATGTGAAAGCATTTTACAAAATCTTAAAGCTTCGTTTAAATTACAAGTGGACTAGAGAAAGGATATACTCAGTATCCGGTATTCTAGCTAGGCCTGTATCAATATTAGGTTCATTAAGACAAGGAGATGAGAAAACATTTCTCTGTGGCATCAAATAAAAGTTGCACTTAAAAAAATAGTATCAAAACCCCTTATATCTTTTAGGGAAAAAAAAAACTTTGAAAGCATATACGAACAGAACTTACTTACTATTTATTTTGCATTTTCTTTAAACAGGAAGGTTAGTGGGAATCAAAAGAATTCATCTCTAGACCCAACTCTCTAGCTTACTATTAGTTTACATTTTCCCCCCACATCTTCAGAATCCAGTATGTTATTTTGTACTGACAGTACATCAAGTGGGAAGTATTTTTCATATTTTAAGTAGCCACATGTGAGTACTGGCTATCGTACTGGACAAATCGAGATTCCCACTTGCTCTAAGGCTAACGGAACTATTTTCATCCATAAGCGTTACATCAACATAGGGCCAATAAGTCACTGAATGTAATTCTCATGGGGTCAGGAGTATCTAAAACACGCACGCACGCACTCACACTCATCGGTTACCATAGCAAAATTCTCTCCTAATGCCACCCACAAATTTACATTTTTAAAAAACAGTATCTGGGATGACTAACATGGGAGAAGTTATTCAGACAGATGAAACTATACTTAGCTCTACACATGGACGGCATTTAGGATTCCTGAGTAGAAATGACCTTTGCAAATTACTTTATTCTCTAGGATTCTAGTTCCTCATTTAAAAAGGAGGGGGGGTTGAGAGAAGATGATCTATAAGCAGTTTAAGATTGAATATTCTTTTAATTTTCATACTCTTCAATAAGCCCTTGTCTCGGGTATAATAAAAGCACAATGTCAGGCCCACCTCCTCAGAGGCCGGCGGCTGAACACATCAGTAGCGAGACTGGGTACCAAGGGCCTCAGCATGAAGAGCCGCTGGGGACCCAGAGCTCTCCCCTCATCTGAGGGGGGCAGCGCCTCCTCAGCCTTTGCCGCCATGACAGGCAGCAGAGTTTCTCATGTTTCTGAAGTTGTTCAAAGCCTTCCCATTTTAAGCACCATTAATCCAAGTTCTAAAAAAATACTGTTTGGGCCAAAAAACAAAACAAAACTTTGGGTATCACCTTCATGACTCTAATTTGCCAATTTTGCCTCAGCCTCCCCACCCCTTTGGGGCTATTTTTAATTCTCAATAATGAAAAACTGGAAAAAATATGCAGTATTTGTGACTAAGAGGTTAATAGCCTTAATAAATCTGTAAGAGATAATAAACACCTGAACAGAAAAAGGGGAAAAAACTGGCAACTCAAAGAAATGAAAATTGTGAGGTGTATGTGTATTTTAGCTTCACTAGCAATTAAAAAAAAAAGAAAAGAAATACATAATTAAAAAAAGGAGGGGGGGGCAAATGCTCTTTCCTCACCAGATTGGCAAAGATTTCTTAAATGCTTTACAATCTTTAATGTCACAAAGGTGTAGGAAAACAGATTGCTCATAAATTTAAGTGGGAGTCTAACTTGATAGAACCTTTCAGGACAGGCAGGCAATATGCCCAAAAGAAACCACTGTGGGGCGCCTGGGTGGCTCAGTCAGTTAAGCGTCTGACTTCAGATCAGGTCATGATCTAGTGGTTTGTGAATTCGAGCCCCGCGTTGAGCTCTGTGCTGACAGTTCAGAGCCTGGAGTCTGCTTTGGATTCTGTGTCTCCCTCTCTCTCTCTGCTCCTCCCCTGCTGATGCTCTGTTTCTCTCTCCCTCAATGTAAAACATTTTAAAAAATTAAAAAAAAAAAAAAGAAACGAAACCCTGGGTGGCACACCAACTCTAAGCAGAATTCTAAAAACATTTGCACTTAGAAAACAATGAAGTTCATGCCCCCAAAATGTACACACAAGTGTCATCTTTGCAGCTGTGTTTAACTGTGAAAACAGAGGAATAACCTAAATGCCCATCAACAGGTGTCACATAAACCCCTCACGCATCCATTCAGTGGCTATTGAAAAACGATGAGATAATGGCAAGGAAGGTTATCTGCAATGTACCGTTAAGTGGAGGGGGGACAAACAGGCTATATAACAGAGTCAACAGTAGGAGCCTACACAAATAGAGGTGGGAATGTGTGACTGTGTATACGTGTTCACACAGACACACTGTGAAAGGGAATTATCGACCTCCAGGAGCGGGGGAATTATGGGTCACTTGCATTTTCTGCTATCCCTCCTTTTTTAAAAACTTATAATTGCCTCTATTATTACCGGGAAAAAAAAAAACCAATAAAGATCATTTCATCTTCAAAAACAATAGTGAATAGTAATTCCGTCCAAGGGCAAACCCTGGGAAATTAGTGGCTACCAGGCGCTAACGAATGCACAACAGCAGTGGTGTCCAGTGCCTCTTCCGTTGGGCAGTTCAAGTCTATTGGAGCTGACTCCTTGATAGCACCTGCCGGCTTTAAATGTTAAAACGCAACATTCCACAGCACTGCAAAGTGAAAACTGGCCGTGCCTGAAAGCCACGAAGTCCAAAATGGCTTTCGAAGTCTCTGTACAAATCTTCATGTTAGGTTTGATTAATCTACACTGAAAACTAATGCTAATTTTAGATATGAGACTAGCACAAATGAGGCAAAGGGAATAAAATGAGAATGCAACACAGTTGATATGCTGGAAGAACTCCTGGCTCCTGAACTGGAAACAGTCATCTGGAAGTCAATGGGTTTGTGCTTCCCCTTTTAAAAACAGAGTGATGCCCATCAGGGCCCACATGTAATTAGCTAGAACTCAGTTTGGCTACCAGTTCAGCCAATGTGGCTCTTCTCTCCTGTCAAGTCAGTTAGATAATGAATGCTGATTTCCTGTTTGGCTTTCGAGTTCATTTTGAAATCCTGAATATCACCCTGACTCTGAAAGGTTAGCTTGGACGCAACATGATCTTATTTAGAAATCAGTATTCATGGATGCCCAACAGCACAGGAAGCAACAGCACTAACTTAGAGTTATTTAATGTGGGAGGGAGATTGGGACTCAAGGTCTACCTCAAAGGAAGGATGGATTTACCGGGTTTGGGGTAATCCAAGCGCTAGTTCTGGTGGCTCTGTGAAACCCGGTACAGTGCTCTCCATCTTCTTGGACAACAAGTGCACAGAAAAGCCAAAGGCCCGATCACTGTGTTGTCAGCTTCTTGAAAGCACTCTCCATGCAAAATCCCTATGTCCTCAACCTGTTACAGGGCTCCATTTCACTACCGGACTGAGGCAGCTGTGACAAATCCCCAGGCTGATTTCATACCAACGAGTGCAGAGGACATGTCCACTTAATTTCTTTGCCATATTTAATACTTACTCTCTCCTTCTTGGAGTTCTCTTCTGCAGCTTTCATGACACCCTTTTGTCCTCGTTGTCTTCCTACTTTCCCCTCTCCTCCTGTTACATCCCCTCTGACCCGGCTCAGGTCACTCAAACCAAAGGCTTCCTCACTAGAGCACACATTCACATGACCTTCAGGCCTCCCCCTCCTGCTCAAAGCCTGTTGTGATTTCTCTCAAAGCTCCTGGCAACTTCCTGGACCTCTCCACGTGCACGTAGACCTCTCACGTGCAGCTCAAACTCAACCTGTCTGGGGTAGAATATTCCAACTTTTATTTTATTCCTAAGATCAAGAAGGGTTCAAAGCTGACTCTAAAGGCTACAAAAAGTTCTTACAATGTGCCTTGGAAGCAAACTCTTTTGTATATTCTATTACCATCCTCAGTTCACACGTGGCAGAACAGATACACAGAAAAGTGAAAGAGCCCACACAGGTCACACACCTAGGAGATAGATTTGAACCCAGAAGATCTGCTATGCTATATTTCCTCTTAACAAGCAGACCACCCGGTAAATTTCCAAATAACCCTGCTGTGGGCGTGTGTGTAAGACGGGGCCTTACAAATTCACTGCCAAACTCCCTCCAGAATGCCTAAGGCAGGTGCTCTCTCCTACAGTACCAAGAACAAAAAATACACCTTGCTTTAAGATAGCTAAGCCAAAGGGCGCCTGGGTGGCTCAGCTGGTTAAGTGACTGGCTTCGGCTCAGGTCACGTTTTTGCGGTTTGTGAGTTTGAGCCCCGAGTCGGGCTCTGTGCTGGCAGCTCAGAGCCTGGAGCCTGCTTCAGATTCTGTGTCTCCTCCTCTCTCTTCCCCTCCCCTGCTCACACTCTGTGTTTTCTGTGTCTCAATAATAAATAAATGTTAAAAAAAAAATTAAAAAAAAAGACAGCTAGCCAAGAAGACTGGCCATACTGCACATGACATATGGAAATAACAAACGTATCCCATGAATAAATGAAATTACAGGTACCACCATCAACTCATTGGCTCAAGCCAGAAACGTGGGATTCTCCCCTGCTCAATCTTCCCAACTCACTAACCTCCATATCCCCGTGCAGTCACCAAGTCAGAAGCCTCTATCTCCTTACCATCTCTCAAATACATGAGGCACACCTTCTTCTCTGGATAAAGCTTAGCCTCTTTAGTGTGGCTCATAAGACCCTCTATGTTTGGGCCTCCTCCTCTCTGCACCCCCTCACCTTCCATCACTCTCCTTCCTACACGTGTCCTGCAACCCAGCTGTGCCTGATGGTGTATCCTTTGTAGAGGGTCAGGTTCACAGTACCAGATCTTGCCTGGAATGGCCTCTTCCGTGCCTTTCTTCATCCAGCTATTCCGACTTTCTTGGAGGCTCAGGTGAGAAGCCCCATCCTCATGCACCGATTTTTGTTCCCGCCAAACTCAGCTCAGAACATATCTTCAAACTAGAGACCCTCTTTTGCTATAATGATTTATTGTGAATGCGGAACTTGTTTGATTTCAAAGTCCATGGTACACATTCGGGGATACCCAAAGGGCGTTCCATAGATCTGGTGTAACAAACAAGAAAACAAGCGAGTAAAATGAATGAATGGACGAGAGGCTGCTCCTCCATCATTTCCTCCTCTGGCTGCTCACTGCTTTCAGAAGAGAAAGAGGCATTGTCTGCTTTTTATCCTACATGACAGATTATTCCAGGAGCCACAGGGACTTGTTTGAAGTCTGGGCTGAGAGAGGTCATGGTGCCAGCTGAGGCAAAGTCACGAGCTCCCCCTCCTGGGGCTCATTCTTTTGAGGCCACACAGACCAAACCATCCAGTGGGACTCTTCCTCCTCATCAGGACAGTCAGGGAGCACCAGTCTAGTGGTGACAAGGCCATTAACATTTTGTGTCCATTTGAGGGCTTGGAAACATGCATTTAGGATAAAATGGCAGGAGGGAGTCGTCCTTAACACAACATAAAAATAAAAAGTTACAGAGAAGTAATGAAGTCCCCCATGCGTTGCGCGTTTCCCTTCTTCCTGGACCGTGCTCACTCCTCTCTGCCTCACAGCCGCCCAACCTGCAGCCGAGTGCCGGCCTCGGGAGGTTCAGCCCTCTGCGGGTTCCTCTTTCACCATCTTCTGTTTGCTCCCCTCTCCCCTACTTTCAATGCTTGATCAAAAGCTCAGAGCTACTCTAAAGGAAGAGGTCGGGTCAGATCAGGAGGAGAGCTGCTCGCGTCTGAGAAAGGGAGATGGGGCAGATATATCATCAGTAGTTATTTCTTCTTTTCTGGTCCTGCTCTTTGCCTCTGCCCACCTGGCTGCCTCTGTGGGATCCTGGCAGGGCAGGTGGAGAGCAGCTGAAGGGGTTCAGACACACTCCTCCTCTCAGCCTCAACAGGCACCAGGCAAGGGACAGTGTTCAAGAACAAACTGCAGCCAGCGGGGGGGTGGGGATGCTTAGATGGCTGCAGACACAGGTAACTCCGATTTGTCCTTCAGATTTCACTCAAACTCGGTTTCTCAAGTAAAAGGTTAAATTTACAGTATTTGGCTCTCTCCTACTGCATTACTTCCTTAGAGCAGTGAGCACATCTGCAATTACATTTTGTTGGCTCATATTTGCACCTCCCTTCCTAGAGCGGATCCTTCCCGAGGAAGGGGACCATGTTTGTTTTGTTTACCAATTTGACAATTTGAATCCTCAGTGCCTAAGCTCTACCCTAGAACACTTTGGTACTCATTAAGGATTTTTTTGAATGGATGGATGAATCTTTCCAAATTTACCTAGTTTGCTCACCTTACACGTGAATTTACATTTTAACCTCCTAAATCTGTTTCACAAGGCTGCTTATAAAAGAGGTCCTCTGAGAGTCAAACTTCAAAGGCTGTGTGTGTGTGTGTGTGTACGCGCGTGTGCATGTGTGGACACGCACCCACTGAAAAAAAGGAGTAAAAGGTGCTAGGAATAACTGATATGACCAATTCACATTAAAACTTGTAAGACAAATATTGAAAAGTCAATTGTATCTTCCTAAACCAGCAACAGCTAGAGAAGATTCATAAGACCTCTTTTGGGTAAGAAAGTTACACAAGTTGGTTGGAAGACATCAAAGAACACCTATAAATGGAGAGAGATATTTTACGTTTGTGGGAAAGAAGATTTAATATCATAAAGATGTAATTCTCACCATACTGAGCTACAAAGTGGGTGCAGTTCCAATTAAAATACCATAGGACTATCTTAGAACTCAACAATCCGATTCTGAAATTTATATGGAACGCCAGGAGCCCAGAATAAAGACACTCGAAAAAACACAATTGGGAGACACATCCTACCAGATTTCAAGACTCATTTTAAAGCTATAATAATTGAGGCAGTATGGCATTGGAGCAGAGATAGACACAGGAAACAAGTACCAAGAAACATCCCCACGTATACAAGAAAACTGATACATGACCTGCAGATTAGAGAGGGAAAGGATGGGCTCTTCAATAAACAGGGCTGGAATGCTGGTACTTATAAAGGAAACAAACGATCACTGTTTCTTATCACACAGAAAAACCGATTTCTTATGGATTAAGGATTGATCTATGGAAGGCAACATTAACATGCTTTGATCAATAGTATCTTTAACACCTCAGGGTATGGAAAGAGCATAAGCCATAAAGAAAAGCATGGTAATTAAACTGTATTAACTCTATTAATAACTACATTCAATATACTAACTATATTGACCTCTACTTCAAATAAAAGACAAACCACAAATCCAAAGATACCTGCAACACATAAATCCGTAACAAAGGATTAGAATCCAGAATCCATCAAGATCAGTAAGAATGAGAAAGTTATAGGTCATTTCGTATTAGTTCAGTATAAACTAAAACATCAGAGGGGAGTTTGAGCAAGCATGGGAGCCATCACTTCTGTGTAAGACACCTGGCCTGACCATGAGGTGTATTCTGTGACTGGCATTCCTGTGAGGTATGTATCCATTAACCGATCAGTGTAAAAGCATTTTAAAAACAAAAAAGCAACTTGGTATATGTGCTATGCAAAAAACCTACCTTTTAAAATCCTAATACAAACGTAATTATGAACATTTACCCATTTCACTAAGAATTCTTTAGCACAACTTTTAGTGGCTATATTTTAGTCATCACACGGAAACAGCCTAAGATATAACCAATCCCTACTGTTGGCCATTTAGACTGTCCGTGTGACTGTGTGTGTTTGGGTATATATATATATATATACACACATATATATATGTGTGTGTGTATATATATATACATATATATACACATATATACACATACACACACATGCACATATATATACATATATATGATACTCTTGTAAGTAAATTTTTGTATACATCTCTGATTATTTAAGATAAATTCTTAACAATGGTTTAAATGGTAGGTACCTTTAATGTGGGTTTTGCCAAATTGTTCTCTAGGAAATATTACTAATTTATAAAGCTGCACAGGACTATTATTTTTCCTCTCTTAACCTCCCCAACACTAGTTAAAAACAAAATTTGCCAGATTTATAAGTGAAAACTTGTACACTAAATTTTTAATTTGTATTGATTTAAATAGTGAGGCTGAACATTTTTTATTGTTCACTTAGTTTCTACGTGGTTTACTTAACTCTTTGCCCATTTTTCTACTTACATGCTTAATTTTTTGATGAGACCCAAGAGTTCATAATATATTCAGGATATGGACTCCTTCTCTGCCAGGCATATTGAACTTTGTCATTTATCTTCTACTTTGGTTTAAGTTTTAAATTTTTTATATAGCCAAAGCAATCTTTTCCTTTTTGGTTCATTCTCTAATATATAATTTTTCATGTATATTTAAAGGAATTAACTCATCTCCCTTTTGTGCCCCCTACAATAAAAACGCCTCATCTAAATGAAGGCAATAGCACCTTCTTCAAAGGGTCATCGTAAATGTCAATTAAGACAACCTATACTGATATACCTTGGTTTGGTTTTTTTATATATACATATAAATTTTATTTTATTTTTTAATGTTTTTATTTATTTTTCAGAGAGAGAGAGACAAGAGAGACAGAGAGAGACAGTGGGTGGGGGAGACAGTGGGTGTGAGTGGGGGAGGGGCAGAGAGAGAGGGAGAGACAGAATCAGAAGCAGGCTCCAGGCTCTGAGCTGTCAGTACAGAGCCTGACGCAGGGCTTGAACTCATGAGCCGTGAGATCATTACCTGAGCTGAAATCGGACAACTAACTGCCTGAGCCACCCAAGTGCCCCTATACTGATATACTTTGCCAACAGTAAAGCAATATAGAAATGTCAATTATTAGCAGCCCTCAGTACATGACAGTTATTAACATTACATGTCCATTGGACAGCAGAGTTAATAACTATATGCAGGTAACGTGAGTAGATATATTTGGGATAATAAAATCTGAAAAAATCACATGGACCACAGGAGACAGACACCGTGAGGGAGTACATTTCATGTCCCTCGGCGGGTTGAGGAGCGCAAACGGTCAAGACAGAAGCCCCAGAGGATACAGACGCTTACCTTACTTACTCTTCCCCTTCCTCCAACTCCGTCTCTTTGTGCACCACCACTCTCGTGACCGACATGTCGGGGTGCTGCTCTCTGGCTTCCCTGATGGCCTGGGCCAGCGCCTGCCAGAGTCAGGAGAGAGCACTGTGAGCACAGCAACGGGCTGCTTCCCAGGTTGGGAAGACAGACGTACGCTGATGAACTGGGATTCCATGGCAAGCAAAGATGGCTTTATTGCTTTCTTTGAGGGAGCAGGGATTTTAAGTGGGCTCATAATTCTTTTTAGAGAATGCTTCTCACTTCCCCAAATTTCCCATTTCCCCCCAGTCTTTTCAAATGATACATGTACAAGAGACATGCAGACTCTGAAGCCCAGCCCCGTACTCGCCACGAGACTTGGAGAAAACAGATCTTCTCTGATCTTCATATTCTCACCTGTAACCTGAGACTAACGCTAAGGTCGTGAGGATCATTTTGAGGTTCACTGTGCAGATCGGAGGAATGATGTAACAGCCTGTCTATTCACCCATGGGTACTTGCTGTCACACAGCTCAAATGCCAAGACACAGGACCAGACCAAACCAGACCAGATCACAAGCTACCCTTGTGGTTTCTCACTAGCTGTTTGAGGTAAGATGTTTGTTGAGCTGTTATGTTGCAGGAAAAAGATCTATAAACTTCTAGGGCACAGAACAATAAAAACAGCAGCAACACTGATAACATACAATTGCAAAGTGAAAGGACAGAAACAGACTACTCTTCAGCAAGTACAGGTCTCTATTTTACAGTCGAAAACACTGAAGGCACAAAGGTCAACAGGTCGTGCTTGAGGCCATCCTGCGGCTGGGCCACAGGGCAGGAGCAAGACTGGGACGCCACTCCACTGGCTCCTAGGCTCTTCCCAGACCGCACGGTGAGAAAACGAAGTTTCTTTGTATTTTATCAGAAAGCAAGCTGCATACAAGTGTTGTGACAAAGTGGAAAGATCCTATTTTTCTGAGGGTAAGGTGTTTAAAGATGTCTTGGGGAGAAAGTAAAACACCATAAAACACCACTCAAAATCTAAGAAAGAATTCTGGAACAGAAAGGGAAGGCTTCAAGGATGGAAAGCACCATATCTCATATGGACACTCTGCCTTTGAAAGAAGCAGCCCAAGTTTTCCTGTTTCTCTGTCATCTGCTGAAGGGCACAACCGCATTTGTTGTTTGTGGTACAGTTTCTGTCAGCTGAAAGGTTACTGAACAAAACCCCAAGCCTCATTCCACACACACAGAAAGGTAAAGCTGCAAAAAAAGAAATTGTTTTTATGCCAAAAATTTTTACACAGAAGCTTGGAAGACAGTTGAGGGTGCTCGAATTTCCACTAGGGAATAAACTCTGGTGACCCACCTGTGTCAGGGCAAGAGAGAACTCAACCAGGGGACTCTCCGATTTGAGCAGCCCAAGTGTTTGTCAGGTTGTGGGAGTCTGAGGGCCGGAAGGCAAGACGGGTGGGGAGAAGGGCAGCGGCTTATCTCAGAGGAGGTCAAAAATGTTTCCGTGTCTCTATGGCTGCGATGGGAAAGGGGATGGGAAACGGGGAACAGCAGAGTGGCTCCGCATTTTTGTGTTCAGAGGGAAGTGAGAGATCAGAACAATCAAAACGGTCTACTCCATGTTGGTTTCTGGAATCCAATTTGGGAGAAGGACAGCTCTGATGGGAGCCAAACATAGCTACAGACAACCTGTCAGATACTTTTTAATTCATGTTCGTTACACAGGTCTGCCTACATTAAACTAGTACAAATGTGAAAGGGGAAATAGAAAATGATGCCCAAGGGAAGGGAGTACGTGTGAAACATGCTTCAATGAGCAGAAAAGTAGGGAAACCAAAAACTGCTTAATCGTCTTCAAGCACATTTGAAATCCGTTTACCATTAGTTCCGTTCAGTCTGTAGTACCAGTGTATGAAATTAAATACTGTAAAATGGTAATCTATTAAAGCAACAGTAAAGATTGTGAGGGAACTATCTCACATCATCCTGCAAACTAAGAAGTTATTTTATTGGAAAGAAACACACTCTGGTGGGTAACTGCAGTGTCCTATGTCCCTGGTACACAGCGGGGCATCGGGACACACACAGGTGCACCAGCCGCAAAGCAAGTGTCCTAAATGCATGCCTCTTTAATCTGCCAACACAAAAGAGATTCCTTTTTTTTCTATCTTGCTCAGAGGAAGGGTTTCTTTCCACTATTAAAATTCTTTTAATGTACAGAAAGGAACCGAAAAATGGGTCAATGATATTCAAGTCACTATGTGATCAGTTTCAGTTTTTGGCAGGGAAGTGATTTCACTCTAATTTTAAATACTTGCATGGTCTCATTACAGGCTAAAAGGGAGAGGGAGCTTCATCAGCTTCTGGTGACAAGCATACCAGAAGCCACAATTAAATGTACTCTAACAAGTTTATGCATCTTAGAATTAAAACATGAAAACGTTACAAAAAAGTATCTGTTCTCTTCATATGGGGTATCTGACCTTGGGTTTAAAATGGGCTGAAGCACGACATCACACCGACAAGGTCGTGTCCCTACTGTCACACGTAAAGCTGCAGGGTTTTTTCCTAATCTAAGAGTCAGGAATAGGTGTTATTTTGGTACTTCAATTTCAGACCATGTTTTTATTATTTGCTGTTCAGAAGCAGTATTATCTAGATTTGAGTTTTCAGGTCAAAGACCAAAGAATACACATGAAATAAAGCCTGAGAGTACCCTCGAAGGGAACACGTGACATCAGAAAGTCTGAAAGGGCACAAGGTCAGTGGAGAGACAGGGTAGGAGAGACTGCCCCAGTGAAGGGAAGAAATCCTTTGTCTGGGGAACTGGCAGCTTGGTTTCCACGGGGTCACTCATTTTCCCGTGGAGAACAGGCACAGGTATTGTCCTCTACTAGGAATCTCTATTACAAAGTCAAGGTTCAGGGGTCAGGACAACCCTTGAACCACTGATAGCTCTCGAGGAATGAAGAAACACATTAGGAAATATGTAAGTAAAATCATGTTTACAGGGTTTTAAAAAATGTGATTTTCTTTTTAGGCATGGAAGAAAATCTCTCTTTGGTCACATAGAGTGAGCTTTTTTTAAATGAGAAGTTTTGTCCTCTAAAATCCTCTTTCCTGAAGTTGATATTGTGCTCAAAGCTGGGTAACTATCATCTGTTCCTACTCCCCGGCCAAGACGGTCAACTAAACATTCCTTTTCCTGCGAGTTGTTATTAAGAAAACAGCTTGGTTTCCTTTAAAGTGGAGTTAAAATCACTGAGAAAATGACAAAACAAAAAGCTCCCGTCACTTGGGGGCCACAGCCCAACACTGAAGCCACCCTCAAAGTATCCCACAGTTCCACGCGTCACCTGGATTTTAAAGCCACGCATTCTGCTCAAGCTAACATTGGAAAGAAAGCACGATTCTTTTAAACATTTTTCTGAATCCGTGTAATCTTCCACTTCGGAAGAGACCTCAGATTTCCTTCCCCCACCCCTCGGTAATAGTAATAACTGGGGGAAACATCTAGTGGTAAAGAGTCCAACTTTCCTGAGGCTATAAGAAAAATACTGTATAAGTTCCTGAAAGTAGGCACAAGTCAAACTTGGTGGCTTTTCTTACTTAGCTTTGGAAAGCCAGTGTCACTGAACTGCCATTCATTCTTTAATCCATGATTTGACTTTAGGCCAGGCCCACATGAATACCTAATAGATGCCGGGAATCCTCTCCATTACTTTGACTCAAAAGTGCATGTAAAGCCAGTGTGAAATAAGCAGCAAAATCCATGTTCTATGCGGGTTCAGCATCAGGCAGGCTGAAAGGACAGGCTGTGTCTAGCGTGGGAAGCATCAGTGCCACGCTGAGGA
This sequence comes from Panthera onca, assembly GCF_046562875.1. Taxonomy (NCBI): domain Eukaryota; kingdom Metazoa; phylum Chordata; class Mammalia; order Carnivora; family Felidae; genus Panthera; species Panthera onca. The sequence goes on from NC_138343.1 coordinate 117,555,502, forward strand.
CGTAGATTCTTCCAGGAGGCACTGGGAGAAGGGGAATGACACAGGGACAGGATGTGACGGCACATGCCAAACTTAGAGACGTGGTCACTTTCAGAACCAGAACTTCAGGTCTTTACCTGGTCATGATCGATGTCCGCATCTCCTGTGATCACGATGCGTTTCTCAATTCTTGTTTCAGATATTCCACCTTTCACGGTCTAAAGGGGGGAGACAGCAATCATTAAAGCATGTTTATACATAATGGGGGGAAAGAGAACGGAGCACACTCAGACCTTCTGACCGTTAAGACAACGTGCACTGAGGGGAGAAGACTGATGTTCTGGAAACACCATTTTTAACCTCGATAGAGATTCCTATTGTTAAAGTGGTAGCATCTGTAAGTATTCCTCAACTGAAAGCAACTTTAAAACTAATTTATCAAGATTCAGGTGAGATTAAGATAAGACAGATCAGATGCCATGAAATCCAAACAGTTCTGTTGGGACATTCCATTACAATTTCCCTGAATTTCTTTACTCCCAAGTGGCCCACTTGTTAAAGGAGGAAAGAAGAAATAATTCTTTGGTTTATGTAGAGTTACAAGGAATCCTAACAATTTAGGTACTTGATTTAGGTTTGAGAATTGCTTGACGTTATAGTTTTGACTGCTTGATTCTCATCATACAAATCCATTTGGTAATTCTGTTCATTTGGTTTAGTGCAGTAATAAAAAAAAAAAAAAGACTTGGATTTGGTTTAAGATACAGAAGGTACAGGAGGATGATATAAAGATATTCACTCAATGTTGATTTGATTACAGATTCTGCATGTGGCTGTGTCTGCTAACAAAGTCTGTGTGAATGGACATGGGGCAGGGTCCTGTGTGAACTGCCACAGAGTGACTGGCTTGGAACAAGCTGGCACAGCCTGGGACACGATAGAGGCTGAAGAGATCACGTGGCTGTGACGCTGAACTATGAACAAATACCGCACGGTCCTGAGAAAGCACACATCCAACCTCTGCAACTCTGTTAAGTTATACGCTAAGTCACAAGTCATAGCACTTTAATGTAAGAACCAAGGTAATCAGTAGCCTTGATAACTGGATACTTTTTTTTTTTTTTAAGCTTATTTTGAGGGGGAGAGAGAGAAAATCCCAAGCAGGCTCCGCACTGTCAGCCCAGAGCCCAACATGGGGCTCAAACTCACAAACCGTGAGATCATCACCTGAGTCGGAATCAAGAGTCAGACGTTTAACCGACTGAGCCACCAAGGTGCCCCTGGATACACTTGAAAATGAGCATCAGTACCACCTTGCGTTTATGTGGCGTTTTTTAATTTACAAAGTTTCTGGTTGAAACACAGGGTGAGACCCGCATAAAAGATACATTTAAAAACCTTCAAGCACTAATGAAACATGAGAGGTAGGAGCAGAGGGAAACATGGGAAAATAACGCTGGAGCTAGAAATCAGAGGACGGCAGCACGCATCACAATCACCTGGAGGGCTCCTACAACCACCGCCAGGGTTCCTGCAGATCTGGAGTGGGGCCACGGGATTCACACAGGAATGACTGCTGCTGCTAGTCCGGAGCCAGACTTTAAGAATCATTGGTCATCTGGTGTTAGAGACGGAGAGAATGATCTGGAAAAATGCTCCCTAGCCATGGTAGGAGCATCTTAAATCAATGAGGGGAAGATTCGATTACTTGAACAACCTGCTGAACATTTTGAATGACGGGTCTTCATTCACTTGCTTCAGTCAGGAGGGTTGATTTGTACTTGTCAAACGTACGCCTCCACTTGGACCACATTCTCTCTCTGCTCCTGTAGCTGTCTCATGTATAGTTATTCAGGACATATTTTTACCTCCTTGTACTTTACAGAACTACATTTGTCAATGGAGCCCAATTTCTCAGATACTTTAAATCCAAGCATTTTTACTCCACTGGCACTGTCTGCGTATTATTGTGAAGTGTGTATGGGAACAAAGAAACAATTCAGAAAAGATCCTGTTTGCAATGTACCACCACGGGCTGCTTTACCTTGGTGATGTGTGTTGTCGTCGTTGTCGACACGGACTCAGATGTGATGGTCTGTGCCGTCAGTAACGTCCCCGAGTCACCACCAGCCCCGCCATCAATCTTTGGACAGTTAGGGGGAAAAATACAAAGTAATGCTTAATTTCCATTATGTCGTCAGAGAAGAGCTTCCCCCCTCGCCCATCGAATGTGCATCTTTTGAAATCTTCCAGATCAGCAGGAAATGTTATCTGCCACATTTTGTAGATTTACTGAGCAGGAGGCTGGCTGGCATTCAAACAGAGTAAACGCAAAGGCTAAACGCACGTGGAGAAGCAAAACCCTGGGAGGGAGAAAAAGGAAGAATCACATAGAAAATGGGGCTGAAAGCTACAAGGGAATCAGGAGAGAATTTGACTGAAGGCCTTTTGCAGAAGACAGAAAAAGAAACTAGAGAACCAGACAGAGAAGTTTCCACAGTGACCAGAAGTGCTGAGTTCATTGTTTTTTAAGCACAGGCGGTAAAAACAGATAAATGTTTTCTTATTTAAAAAGCAACAGAACCTGACTGGGATAGACTAAACTTACGTGATTTGGTTATTTGCTTATCTCTAGTAGATTGTTCTAAATGACATTGTTCCTGTAATCGTTTGTTATGAGCATATATAGGGGTATGTATATTTTAACACGTATGCATGCATGTTCTCTATTTATATCATATATAAATCCCATGCATATATCTAAATAGGTTTTAACTTGTTTCCTTTGATACTAAAAATGGTAGAAAGTTCTAGAGTTTACCAGGAAAAATATGAAACAAATGAATAGCCTATGAGTATATGTGATGACCACCATTCTGGTCTCCCTTCCTGACACTGACACAAGGAAATAACCAGAAAGCCCAGAGCCTTTCTAAGTTATGGGAAAATTTCTCTCACACTTGGGTCATGCACCTGTATTCACTAGGCCACTCACTATACTACAGACACACAAGTACATGCTCTCCTACCACACCCATTCATAAGAAACCTGTTTTTGCTTATATGGACCTATGCCCATATGTGGATAACAGATCTAAAAATAATTTTGAGGAATATTTAAACACACTCAAATTAAACCTTTCAAAAAATATTTTGAGAGAGGGCAATAATCTGCCCTCCTCCCCCATGGTACAATCTGACCAAAGGACACCGAATTTCTCAGTCGAGAACGTAGTTGTACAAATTTAGAAACAGTTCCATTCTGATATGATGAACACTTTCCCCTTTTTTGTTACCATTATGGTTAGACATCTTAATGCTTATTTCAAGTCTTTACAGAATCAATTTCTAAATCGCTACCTAAAATTAAAAACACAAATCTGGTAATTATTTGGACACAGAGCATCATATTTACAGAAGATCAACAACATGTCTTCAGAAAATAATCCCATGTGAAGGAGAAGCTCAGATGTGTATGTGGACTTGGCAAGCAGGAATGGGATGACTGGATCCATCTTCATGGAGGGGGGGGGGGGGAACCTAACTTCTACCAATCCACAAATTATATCAGATCCAATAAACTTTGTTAAGACTCCCAAAATGACTTATAATAATATGAACAAAACAGGTACTGCCTGTCCTAAAATAATCGTGTGGATGCTTCCCCCTGTAATTACTGGATCACCAACGTGACTACAGCTCTCGGTCTCAATCTAAGAAGCAATATAGCAAGTTAGGTAGTTGAAGCGCAGTTACGAGCCGGGGATACAGAAAGCTACATTGAAGTCAGAAACATGTAAACTGGAAGACAAATGAAAACAGAAACAAAGGAAAAAAGAAGTCAAAGAGTCCAAATCTAGAGTTTTTGTACCTGTGGAGACTCATATGTGATGGTTTTGGTCTCAGTTTGGACAATAGGGACTTCCTTGGTGGAGATTTCTGTCCTTTGTGAGGCATCAGAAATTGTTACCATCTCTGTTTTTACCACTGGTGGCTGAGGTGGAAAGGAAGGGAAAAGTAAATTCTAGAGGTAATGAAGTAAAAGTGTTTAATGGAGCCTTCAAAAATAATTGGAAAAAAATATCCAAGCACGCACTCATGCACAAGAGTATAGGTAAACAAAAGATACAAAAGAAAGACACTTTCCTTCAAACATCATAGTAGATGCATGCGTGTGTGTGTGTGTGTGTGTGTGTGTGTGTATTCTTCATATATATATATATATATATATATATATATATATATATATGAAGAATAAGCTAACATAATGGCTTCCTAAATTATGGTATACTTCAAGTTACCATGGTCCCAATTACATGTCAAATGTGGCATGGAATATATACTTTAGCTCTGGGGCAAGTTACCATAAAATGGAACAGAAAGCAAAATGGAATGAACTATGTGAAGTGACAGGTCTCAATTTTTACTGCGTTTTAAAGAACCACATGGTTTATGTGAAGGCTGTCTTTAATGGCCACATCAGCTAGGGAGATGAAGAGTTGCCCCTTCCCCCCAAAAGGACTCTTCTATCCTACTGACACAGATATTCCACTTTCGGAAAGAATATCTTCAGGTATGATTTTTTTCAATCACACTTGTCTAAAACTCGCGGTGCTTCTTTTGTGTTACATAAGTTAAGACATTATATCTGGAGTTACTCCGCCAACATGGCATTAAGGCTCTGAACAATTAAAACATTAAAGAACAGGGTCACGGCCTGTTAGCATTGTAGTCTGCAGAGCATGTATGTTTAATACAACACCAGACCATACTACTACCAAAATACTACAGTTCTTTTTCTGAGAGAAAATTCCCAGATGTAATTATTTAAAGAGGAACAACCGTATATTAAACGCAGAAAATAATAAGAGTGTTTGAAGGCTCCTGAAATGTCTTCTCTGAAGTGAAACAGGAGGTTGACAAGTAACGTAGTAAAAATCCAATTAATTATTTCAAGACAAAGTCACTTCACTATTTTCCAGCCCATCAAAGAAAGCAAATATGGATAATGCCTACATCGTGGGCATTTAATTTTAGAATCGAGAAAGTCTCACGGAAGCAAACCTTCCCTCAATGTAACTTCGACTCTCAATTCAGAGACACTGTACCTCATGACCAAGACTTAATCTACCAGGAGTGTGGAAAGTTCTCTTTCTTGAAGAGAAAATGTTAAAGACTCCTATCCAAGGTAGATAATCGACAAAACAGATGATCAACCTGCAAATCATCCAGAATGGAGGACAGGACAGAATGAGGAGAGGATCCTCCTCTCGAACAGTCTAGCCTCTGGCTGCCCACAAGGAAAGAAAATGCTCTTCACCGATCCACACAATCCCAGGAATCTAAAACCAGCAATCACAGCGGTATTCGAGAAATGTTTTTTCATCACTGCCGGATGCTGAACTAAGAGCACCATGGTAATCAGAACCAGTTGCCATCGCTAAAAATCTAAAGTTGAAGGGAGAACGAGCCAGAAGGTCAAACCCAATCATGACAACAGCCGCACACACACTCACACCGACTGTTTGTCAACGATACAGATACAATTTTCTCATTAAACCAACGAAAAAGGCATTTAGCACAAGGAAGCAGTGCAAGTAAAGACAAACAGTTGAAAACATCCAAAACATGCAAAGAAAAATTTAAATGTGCAACGAGAAGGGGGTTGGGGGGGGGGGGGGGAATGGTGTGGCTGTTGGAGGCAAGTTTTACTCTGTCAGGTGCGTCCAGGTGCAGTAAAGAAGCCAGAAACCACGAACCGAGCTGGCAGAGAATCAACAAAGCAGTGCTTTCCCCCGTCCTCCCAGGAGAGACAAAGCCCGGAATCTCGCTGGAAACAGCCCGAGGAGGATTGGGAGGGCAGGAGAAGGAGGAAGGCAGGTGGTCTCCACCTGAGAAACAGCTCTAGAGTTTAGCTCCCCGCTCGGGGTCTCCCATTTACCTCGGAACAACAAATAATTTGTGGCAACACATCAATGTCAACATGAGACACCTCTCCGTTAACTTTATGCTGCTCGTCCTCTGTTTCTTCGCTCATGTCTTGCTTAATAGCGCCTTCGTTTACACTCTTCTCTGCAGATAGCTTTGGGGCCACTACCTTCTCCCGGATCACTGTTTCTACTGCGCTTACACTGGCACCTGCTTGTCTGCCTGGGCTGGCTTCTGGCACTGCTTCCTCCCTCTCTACTACCTTGGCTGCTCGGCCGGCTTCTTCCTCCACCTCTTCGTCATACTCCTCCTGCTCTTCCCTTATGGTGCCCTGGGTCACACGGTGGTGGGGCCGGTACTCGCCCACGTCTTCCTCCTCCTCGCTCTCGCTGCCGCTGCTGCTCTCAGAAGACAGGGAGGTGGAGTCTTTCTGCGTCAGAGGCTCCACCTTACGGGTCTCCCCAGGACCACTCCCAGGTGATAGCTCTTTACCGTTCATTTCTTCTGTGATTACTCTTTCGTCTTTCCCAACCTCTGCCTGCTGCTTCTCCTCCACTACATTCAGAGTCTCATGTGAACTCTGTACGGGGAAAAAAAAAACGGATGAGGGGAAACAAAAATATATGAATAAATAAGCACGACGGAAACCAAAGTTAGCTGATGGTAGGTTCATGGCATGGAGAGAAACAAAAGATGATTATGATGGCTGACTGAAAGGGAAGCGGGGAGAACGTGAGGGGAGTCGGAAACATCGGGCAATGGTGTTAACATGGAAAAGGGGAGAACCTTAGCAGCATCACTGGCTCCAGTGCAAGGCCCTTCTGACTCGGGAGCACGTTTCTGCGGAACAAAAAGCAACCGAGGACACAAATCAATAAAGTTTTACACCGCAACACCCACCAAAACAAACATCTGACACCGCGAGGACAGAACAGCGAGAATCGACAGCTACAAAAACCTTTGCTCAAGGTCACGTGAAGGACAATCCACACAAATGCAAAAAGCTTACGAAAGGAAACGAAAGCACAAAATTGCCAGCGTCCTCCCAAAGAAATAAAATGCTTTTTATTATGGTTATACCTGTAAGCTCTACTTATTTAGTTGAAAAGGTAGAGAGGAAAACGGAATTGTACCAAAGCCCACTGATTACTTTAAAGTGGAAATTGTGAAACTTCTAAAACCTGTTCAATAAACAGTTTTGACTTTAATCTGACTATGAAGCCTGGCCTGAAACCCTGATTCCTAAATGAATATAGCACTAATGAGACGGCACCTTTATTTTTTGCTGGCTCCTTTAAAAATCAGCTATAATGGGCAAAATTATAGTGGGTCTCACATAGCTATTAACATAAAAATGTTGTCGTTTCAGAAATGGTTATTAACCTCCCCAACTACATTATAGATTAGCAAAAGGGATATTTTAACATTAGGGTGGATGTCAATGATGGCTCCAAGTGTTTTCTTAGAATTCAACTTCTCCAACTAGCATCTTTGGAAACCAAAATGAACCAAGTTTATTATCGGAGATATTTATTCCTGTCCCCTGCAGACATCTACTTCTTGGGAGTAAATTTACTCTAATTAAGTAGTACAGTACCTAAATGTTTAATAAGTGCCTGTTGACCAAATACATTAGTGATATGAAGGTCTATAATCACCAGTGTAGAAACTCTTACAAAGGAGTTTTCAAAGCTTACAATTTTTCTTAAACTTATTTTAAAATGGGGGGGGGGGGGGCGCGGTGACAGCTACTCTGCATGGGCAAAAATGAAGCCTGGCTAGGCTTTTTAACATTCAGGTGACATGACAGCCTGTGATCTAACTTAAAAGTAATTCTGCTAGAGACAGTAGCCCTGCTTATTTAGATGGTATCTCCATGCTGAATGGAGCAGGGCAGTGCGCCTCTGAACCATCGGGGCAGACGTGAACCCCGTTCCAAAGCTACCAAGGTACTACTTGGATTGGAGCCGTTTCCTAGAACAGACAGCAGCATCCCAAATTTATCTGCACCAGGGATGTGGACAACAACCATGAGCAAAAGGCCCTAAAAAGGCACACTTCTGACAGCACCTATCAGGATATACTCACTCTCTCTGATCCGTGCTGTTATTCTTAGATGCATAGTAAGGAAATGTTTTCACTGCCCCAAATTAGTGCCATGTAAAAATTATGTTACTGACAGATAAAAAAAAAAGATATCCTCCCAGCTTTATGGAAAACCCAGAGGTTTCAGATATTAAACTGGAACTCTCTGAAACTCTTTTGATAAATAACATTTAACTGTAACTATAAACTTCTTTATCAGTAAAGATATCCAGTGATCAGAACATTTCTAAAGCAGACATTCCATTATTGTGATGCCAGGTCAGTAAATTATTTATTATTTAACCCCAGACAGCCAGATGAGTTCTGCCCAAGTTCAGGGAATCTCTTAGGGTCATTCCAAAAAATGAAAATAATTATTTCACTGAGAATGGCAAACGTTTCATATTTGTGGACATAAGCAGAATGGTAAAAAATAATCAGCCATCAGAAGATGCCTGAAAGACATTTAGGCTTTAAAAACTTTTCTGCGGAACATACTTAGCTTCTACTAGATTGAGGGTTGCCTTTCACAAAACAACTCAGACTCTGTTCCTTAGTGGTTTTAAAGGATTCTCTGAATTTAGGCAGATTTTGGGGGTGGGCAGGGAACCAAAAGCCACAGGAGAAACATCCAATCTGTACAGTTTTCCCACATGTCCAAATTCAGTCATTATTTCTTGAATGTTTCTCCCAGGAAGAGTTAATTTTACCAATGAAAGCACCGGAGAGAGGGGTTCCTAAATATTCAAAAAATAAAAATCACTTTTCATATGTGGCTTTCAAAAACAGGGGAAACAAAGTAAAATGCACCTCTGGCAACCGTGAGAAGGGCGAGGAGGAAAGCTTTTCAGAAGGCGCATTAGAGCTCACAACAGTGCCCTCTGCTGTCCAAGTGGTGGCTGAGGTGAAGGTGGCTTTCATGCTACCAGAAAAGCCCTTTTCACTAAACAAAATTGACATTATCTCCTCTTCTAGGCTCTAGAGAGGTCAGAAAAGGAAGAGCAAAGAATTAACAATAAGTCAGAACAGACAGCAGTGACCTATTGAAAGAAAGGAAAGGTTACACAAGAAAGAATCACAGAACAGCACAAACTAAAAGAAAGGCGAGGGTTCTGCGAGATTCGAGCAGGCATATATTGGCGTTTTGCCTAAATGCCAGCTTTCCACTCTGAGATTCTGATAGCTCTAACCTACGGGAAACAGCTCAAATGCCTTGGTTTATCACTGAAGCTTTATTTACAAACTGAGCACAACCGATCTACCCACACACCGAACACTTTCACATATTCCTGAAGTAGCTACTCGGCGTCAGCCTCTTTCTGTACAGAACGGTCTCCTCGGTGGCCCCTACTCTTGCAACACGAATTCCTGTGTAAGAGCTTGAATGACCCCCACCCTCCTGCCTCCCTGGGCCCTGCTAATTTTGTCATCTCTCTGAGGTCCACTTGACATTCCATCTTGTGCACGGCCTTCCCTGCCCATGCTAGCTCCCCCAGGGTGACGTACCATAGGAATGGTCTGTACAACGTGTGCTCTGACAGCAACCCATGGAAATCCCTACACACGCTAAATATGCCATGGAATGAAGAAACAGTGCTTTGCTTTGTTCAGCAAGAACCAGGTAAAGAAAAAAATTCTCAACAGGAAGACAGACTCAGAGGCGGAAATTCAAGGGAGTGACGTGAAAATCACCTGTCCCTGAAAAACCACAAAGGCACATTTAATGTTCACACTGTGGTCCTTAAACAGGAGTCCCTAACCTGTGTGAGGGCACAACAGGAAAGCCTGGGACTGTCCCGGGTACCTGTAATGCCAACAGTAAAGAGTCACCATAAAGCGAACGTCAAAATTGTGTAAGAATGCTTCCTCAAAAACTTGAGTGCTCCGAGAGCTTAAAGATGAATGAATGAATGAATGAATGGCATTTCTGAGATGCCACTTGAAACAGTACACTAAGAAGGGTGAGGAGTAGGGACAATGACATGAAGTGGGTGTGGTGCAGAAGCACTTGCAATATTCAGGAGAGAAAAAACATCTTCTAGGTTAATTCAGCTTAATTACAATCTCCGTAATTACACCATCCCTCTGGGTCGGGTGGGTAGAGAGTGTCCTTCCCAGTAAGAGAGCACTGGGGAGTTCAAATAAGTGCCATGCATTTAATTATTCAATAAAATATCTTCATAAGTACCTTAAAACTACAGTCTATGGAATCTCTACTGGACTCATGAGAATTTTTTATACAAGCATATAATTCTTACAGATGAGGATATATAATCGTTATTTACTAAATGCAAATGTATTACATTAAGTGACTCATGAGAATTTTTTATACAAGCATATAATTCTTACAGATGAGGATATATAATCGTTATTTACTAAATGCAAATGTATTACATTAACTGATTTGGTTTCCAGCTTTCTCCCAAAATCATATTCAAATTGAAGTCATTTTGAAAACTTGCTGTATTTATTTTTAGACAAGAACTGTTTTTATTTTCATCTCTAAAATCCATATTCTAGAAATTTAGAAAATTTGGTCAAATTAAGGCTCTTCTGCATAACTTTTTATTTGACACTCATTAAGGATTACAATTTAAAGACAATCAAGAAACCCTACAAAATCAGTAGCAAAATGAAGATGTGGCAAAGACAAATTGAAAAGATATTCTGTTAAAAGTCCAAACACTCCAGTACACTTGACTGCTCACACACTTTCAACTAATGGTAGTGAAATGTTATTGGTGGGGGATGGGGGTTACAATGTAAGTGGCCAATAAATGTTGGGTGAATGGATGAATGGGTGGATGGATGACTGCAGTTACAACCATCCACATACATGTCAAATAAGAATATATTTTCCTGCACGTGCTAGAGAGGAAAAAAAAAAAAAAACACACTTCAAGTATAAATAAACCATTTGGGAGTGGAAGAGGGTCAATTCCAGATTGAAATTTCACGTAAGATCATTTTAATGTAAGTTCTACAACAATTAGTGAATGATTTCTATTGCACGTGGTTTCTATTGTACAATACTAAAACCATGACAGCCAGGAAAACAGTAATTTTAAACATCTTCACCCAAATCCCAATGTTTCCTACTGCCAAAAGTACAAAGGACATCATTTTAAGTTGATCAGATGGTGCCATCTGACTCGCTTCTGGAGGATAAATTTTCAAAACTATGTAGTATTTCAAAGCATATGATATTAAAGTCATTTTTACATGAAGAGTCTGACAGGCTTTGGATTTCAGGTTAACCTTTCAAGTATATAAATATGCCACTTGGTTTAGCTTTATGACATTATCTTTCTCATTTGCAGTGCTCTGGAAATATTTCATCTCAGCTACACCTTCAATGCCTTTAGGGCAAGACTTCATTTTCCATTTATTTTGCCTCCTCCCACTGTATGTCCTGATGAATGCTACGGTCTACTGATTAACAAAATCAGACTTTGTGGAACAGGAACACATTTTCCTTTTCGCTGATTTCTGCTCTCACTCACACCCACCTATGACCCCATTCCTCATCCAGCACCAGAGAGATCTCTGTCCCGCAAGTGGGACTAGGTTATTGCCCAGCCCAAAGCTCTCCAGTGACCTCCCATCACTCCTACTCGAATTCCAAATTGGCAGCGTGGTCCTTAAGATCCAGAGTGACCTTCTGACCTCTGACTTTTCCTAAGCCCTTGGCCTTTGGCCTTTCAGTTCCTTAAACTAGCTCCTGTCTGGGGGCTATTGCGTTTGTTCTTCTTTACACATGAAAAGAATCTTCACATGTCTGTCCCCTTCTCATCGTTAAGGTCTCAACTCAAATGCCATCTCTTCCTGAGCACAAGAGCAAAGCAGCCTTCCCGATCACCTTCTAACACGACACTGTATTTCATCTTCTTAACACTCATTTCTTAGTACTCTCGAGTTTCTAATTCCTAATTAACAGATCTCCTATCTCCCCCACTGGACTCTAAGCACTACATTCCCAGCAAGGAGCAAGATGGCCAGCCAGCTAAGCAAAATTAGTAGAAACAGAAGATTAAGAATGTAAAAGCAATGGAAAGCTAACTTCCTTAAGTAGTATCAGATATTTCATATATGTAGGGAGCGCAGAGATCAGAGGGGCTGCACCAAAGACACCAAATCTTTTCTCCCGTTAAAAAGCTTAAAAATGAAAATCCACAAGGCTTCCAAGGGTCGTTAGTAAAACAGTAACCTACCTCACACGTAATGTGTTAGTTTAACACCACCTCAGCGTGCACAAGTGTTGTACTAACGGTGCATTTTCACACGAGATCATGGTTTCCCAACTGTCAGCCACATACATCAAAATCAGGGGTCATCTACCACCCAAACTGGTTGATATGTCTGCCTTTTAAGTTGTGGAATGTCCAAATAAAGTACTCCTGCAGGGCGCTGTTTCTCACTAGCGATCCCCTCTTTCTATGCACGGAAATGAAATTTTTTGAATGCTTGAAAATTTTTTTTCAAAAACATTTTCGGTTGATACATAAGAAAAAAGGAGTATCCCATGGCCGTGGACAGAAGTACGAGGAAAAGGGGAAAAAGCAAGCGGAGATCCAAGGATGCAAGGTGAACACCTTGTCTGCCTCCTGGACTTTTTCTTCAACTGTCCGTGTTGCCGCTCTCTGATGCTTCTCCTTCACGGATAAAATATCCTTGAAAAGATGGTCTCCTTTGCTCTATTGTTTTAAACAATAGACATAATCAACAGATAAGACAAGTACATTACATCTATAGCAACACAGACATAAAACAACCGTATGGCTCAGCAGGACGGACAAACCAGATGAAGCGGCACATAAAGGGGGACAAAACCTTAGCACGTCATCCGACACGATTTTTCCAGAAAACACAACACTCTAGAGCTGACTGCTGACACATGGGCACTAATAGCTCCAGGAAATCTGAAAATAACAATTTAAGTTGTTGTATATACAACTTGATAAGCCTCTGGTGTTTTCAATCTTAATGTTGCCCTAAGTTGTTTTTTGTTTTTGTTTTCAGTTCAGCAATGGTTTCTGCTTCTGCTCTTGTAGAACTAGTTTCCTGTCATGGTCACAAACTTGGAAATTTAAAGCAACTAATAGCTTTGCCTTCTTAAGAAAAAGTGAATAAAAATAGCATGAGACTAATGCAAATGCATACACATTGGGTAAAATTCAAGCCAGACTAGATAGATGATGAATTAAGGAGAAGAGAGGGCTGTAAGGAAAGGGGGAAAGATGAAATTGTCAGCTAACACCTTTATACGACTTTTTAAAATAGCATATTTAAAATAGTATAATCAGAATTTCCTCAAACATGATAAATGAGTCCATGAAAGTTTTTCGTTGGTAACAGATTTTGGAGCATTAGAAAATAAGAGATGTAGATAAAAATGAATGGAGAAATAAATTGAGACTATATTGTAAAGGCAATACTTATATTGGTGGTGGGGAGACATAAACCATGGAAAGAAAAAGAATGAGTGTGGAGAGACGTTACGGTTGAAAATCCTTTTAAAATACTAGTCTACATTTCATTACTAAGAAGCTTCAGTACTAAATCGTATTAACATTTTGCAAACTTTCAACAGAGCTCATCAGCTTTCAGAGCTAAGTTTAACACTTTGCCCTCACAGTAAATACCTTGTAACATTCTAAATATGATCTATATTCCTGCACCCCTTTAATGATTAATTATTGTTTAGTAAACTCTTATTTCAGTCGTTCATAACAAAAAACCTTAATGCAACATAGTAATGCCAGTTTCTAAGTCACCAATATGACATGTCATTACTACTAATTTACTTGAGTAAAAATAGTGAAAGTACTTTGCAACTTTCAAAAAAATTTTAAAAATCATACAATGTACTAAGAACAAAGTCAATAAGTATTACATTGTTAATATTTAGTATTTAAAAAGTTGTTAGCAATTACATTAAAAAAAAAAAAAAAAAGAACATTTTCTAACTTCCTGAGAATCAACATAGTATATTAGCAACCTGAGTTTTAATGAAGAGCTGGAATGAGACATATAGCCAACAAAGAGCTAGTGACATACCCCTTGTGTCTGTAGGGACAGAGGTGTGATACGTCGTTTTTCCCATTCATTAGGGCGCGGCTCAGGTGTGGATTCCATAAAATTGCGCTTGAGTTCACTAATGCTAGCCTGATGTCTCAGTATGTCCTCCTGGGCCTTATCGAGGTCCTAGCAATATGTAACGTAATAAAGGGCAGAAATCCAAAAGGAAAAAAAAAAAGAAGAAAAAGAAAAAGAAAAAGAAAAAGAAAAAGAAAAAGAAAAACCCAGCAGGACAAAAATAAAAAAAACCAAAAAATAAGACAGAGCAAACTTATGATTAAAAAAACATAGTAAAGCAAGAAAAATGCCAAGTCTCAAAAGCCATATTATCACCTATGAATATAAGGAGTTCATCAAAATTGGAAAATAAAGCCAATGTGTAATTTTTTTATGGTTCACATTTTAAAAGGTTCTAATTTCTTCTCTGTTTAGAATTTTTAAAGAAATAATTATTAACATTATCAGAAGGACGTCATAGAACTACTGGTACTCAAAAATGGCTAATGACCTTCTTCCTAAAAATTGGACTTAAAACGCAGCCTATGACTTTGTTCCTGCAAATTTACCTGTCTCATGAAGGCTATCACTACAGCTGCATTCTGTGAACATAGTAAATCAAGTAAAAAATAGAGAAAGGTACTCAGAAGCACATTTGGCTTGATGGGAAAGCCAGACCAAGATCATCAAAAAAAAAAAAAAAAAAAAAAAGAGAGAGAGAGAGAGAAAGAGAAAACCAAGGGTTGACTTTTTTCAGGAAATCCTAGCAATGGCTTTTAACAGTTAAGGAATAAAAATAATGGCTTCCAAAGGCTGCTTCTGTTCAGCCTCTCTATAAGAGTGAGCCTCCCATACGGTTTCATGTGCTTGCCAAGCACAATTGTGAGGCCCAGTCACCCCACATACCAAATGGTCCTTATTCAGAAAGAGTTACAAGAAAAACTGCCAGGTCAATTTGCACTGGAGCAGGCCCTGACAAATGGTATTGGTGGGAAGTTTTAGGTTGGCCCCGATAAACTGTATTTGTGGGAACAAAAGGTAACTAGCGTCCAGGAAACAGTGTTAAGTGAATTTTAAATGTTCTCTTACATTTCAAAATCACAGGGCCGCCCATGGATTATAGCTTTCATCGCACTCCCAGAGGAACAGGTCATGCATCTGATAACATTAGATAGTCCACATTCATGCACAAGCATCACAGCTCATCTACGAGCTTCTGTAGCCATTTGCAAAAACTCACGATCATCTAAAACTCTTTGCATGGCATGGGAAAATGACTGTGGCTTGAGATCAGGCACATTTCTTGCATTTGTTCAAAGCAATGTTACATATTACAGTTCAGAGCATTTTAGTAAGTTAGGCAAAACACATTTCCAATAGTTATCAAAGCTGCCAGAAGCAACCAGATTAGTCAGATTACTGAGAATTGCAGTTCTCCAAATGAATACGTCGCCATTTTACTACCATAAAATAAGGGGGAAAACAGAAACACGTTCTCGTGTGACACGGGGAATATATTTTACATATCTAATTGGTTGCCTGGGTTTTCTTTTTTTTGCCCCCCCCCCTTTCTTTCCCACTCTCTTTTTAATCAAAACAATCCATTAACATATTTTCCAAATGTAATACTTTAAGTGGACCACATTCCTAATTGCATGGATTTTAGCAACTCCCCCACTCCCCCAAATTGCGAATACAGATTTAAAGCCATTTAATGCCAGATCAACACATATCTGTTCTGGTGAATATATATTAAGGACGGGGTGTTACTTGGGATTCTATACCCCGGAGGTAACCCATTAGGGAGAGAACAGATTTACCTGCAGAACTTCAGTAAGAGTAATAGATAAAAAATTTTACTCATTTGATTACACAGAACTTTTTTTTCCCAGTTGTCACTTTGAGAACTTCTCGTAGATATACTCATACCTAAGCCACTTTAAAGGAACAAAATCGGACTGGTAACATGCACTCCCGAGTTGAAGTGTCCCCCATGCATTCCATGCACCGTGCTTAAAGAAAGTTGCCAGCCAGCCTGTGCGTGACCTCCCGTCCACAGCAGCCTGGCAGCCATTAGGACAGAGTTGTTTTCTTAAATTATACAAACCTCCAACATTAAATTGCTATGTCTGACATAAATATTATCCCCTTCTACTCTCAAGGAATTCTTCTGTGAAATTAAATCACACACAGGGGGAAAAGGCAAATAAACATAAGTGTATCAGTCGACAAGCACCAAAAATGACCCAGAGTTGGCTAGTCCAAGACATTAACATAAAAGTGGAATAAAAAATCTTAAGAACCTAAAGTCACAACAAGCAAAACCCACAGATCATCCCCGAAGTGCATCACACACCCGCCCCCCCACCCCACACACACACACACCATAAGAATGGTGCACAGCAGCCACTAGGTATTTAATTCAGGGGGAATAAATATCCACCTCCTCCAGCTGTGTCTTCTCTTCTTTCCTCTTCACCTGAAAGTCATACAGCAAATGGCCAGAAAGAAGGGGGTGGGGGTAGTCGTAGCAACTCTACATTGGTGCACAGAAGCTGTATTGGAACTGAAATGGTGAACCGATTACCAACCTTTACTGTTTGGCCCTCAGAAGATGCAGAACATTAAGCCACTTTGGTCTTTCTTCACCTACATTGTTGCACAAATGGTGGAACTAGGCCTTTTTGCAAAGATGGAATGGAAAATGGAAGCTTCACTCCTTCTCAGTCCCTAGATTATGTGCTCCTTTTGAATGTTTTTACTCAGAAATGAAAATATGAGAGTGTAAAAATGGCATAATTCCATCTGTCCTCATTGGAAAGGTCTAGAGCAACGAGTGATGAGGGCAAAGTATAATGATGTAAAAATTTCGTTTTCACTTTGTATCGGGGACAAATATTCACCCTGTTATTGAGTTCTTTAACATAGATTTCTTTCCTTGGGAAGAAAACTGGCTTATTTTGCTACTTGCATGCTAAAATTGTACTTAAAAATACTCCTATTTTATAGCCACTTTTCTTTCATAAAATTCTTTAAATAAGAATACTTTTTAATGTTGGACACTTCTCAGTCTCTAGTGACCCAAGAAAAGGAAAAAAAAAAACCAAAAACCTGTAAATCTAAACTAACTCATGGAGATAAAAAGTACAGCATATGGAATCTAACTCATGGAGATAAATTATGCACAGCATAGGGAATATCATCGATAATACTCAAGTAATGTCATATGGTGACAGATGGGGACTAAGTAACATACAGAACCGTCAAATCATTGTTATACACCTGAAACTAATGGAACACTGTATGTCAATACATAAATTAATGTATTAAATAAATAAAATTTTAAAAATTTAAATAAATAAATAAATAAAAACAGAAATGACTACCGACTTCAAGGAAAGGCATAGCAAGAAACAAAAATAATGATTCGGAGACCGAAAGACAGCAGTTTAACCCTTACATGTTAATTACAGCAGGATCATATATATTCCTTCTCTTCCTAACTGGAATGATAGTGTCAAATCTGAGAGTTCAAAATGCTTTTTTTTTTTCTTTTCTTCAAACCATTCAAGTATTTTTGAGGTAAGCAGGGAGTCCAGAGGATCTTTTTATCCGAAGGGAAATAGACAGAGCTACCCAACAACCTATTAAGGATCATCTTCCAATTCCTTCGTCAATATTTAATTCTCTACAATGCCAATCTGTGGCATTCTTCAGGTAACCTTTAAGAATAGTGGTTTCTCCCACTATGCCTAATCATAGCATTACCTTTACAGTCTTCTTCAAGTGTGCCCTAAATTTTTGTGGTCTACTCTGTGGACAGTACCCACAGGACATGAGACACTAAGTCTTCAGACCACATTTAGCAAAACAAAAACATACCGCACACGTTAGTACTAACCTAGTAGTGCAGTGGTAGCCCTATAAAGGGATAAAAATCCTCAAACCAGACACCTAATTTTAAATAAAAGGACGCTAAGAAGCCCAACCTTAAGGCTAATCGTCTGAATTTTCAAAGAGCTGTGTTTCATTCTTCATATGTATTTCTTCAAAAGAAACTAGTATCTTCCTTACAAATACTTGACAGTTGACCCTTTCATAGAACTACATGATTTAGTGTTAAAACAATGACCACGACAACAAAAACTAACCGAAATTCATCTGGTTCCCAAACGGTACAATAATAGGGAGACAGGGAATTTCTGAGATTAGGCCTATAAATGTCAGGAGTAAAAGGTTACAGATACATCCTCATAAATGCAAGAAGAACGAGCTTGGCTTTCTAAAGAGAAATAACAATGCTAAGGAGTTGTACTAAAACACATCAGTGACAGTTATGTCCACTGTGTCCTAAGTTCTACATCAAAACAGCTTCCACCCTAAAGGAACAGCACTGATATCTGCAAAACAAACAGACCCCATTATGGATTGTTAAGGGGAACACAGGTTTCCTTCTTTTTTACATTTAAAACATTTTTTACAAAGACCGAGCATGGTCTAGATATTTACAAAATCATCCTATCATAACTTTGCTCTCAACTTAGAACGTGTGGACCTGGTCTATGGAAATCAGTGGAGGGCACGTGCTTATTTACATGTATTTCTCATGCACTAAAACACTGTATGTGAAAATGTGTGGCTCATACTACTTTGAGGGTAATCGGTGGTGAAATTTATGCACATGTTTACACTCTACATTATGAAGACATAAAATGAGGTGTAGTTTTGTTGGCCCCACAAACTCAAGCTTATGTAGGAGTGCCAGCAACTGCTTCCTCTTCCTCTGTTTTGTCATTCACGTCACAGTCATAAGAAACATTAAAGGAAGTGGCTTTAGCCTCCAGATAGCAGAGGGACAGAGCCAGAGGAAGGGAAAAGGTGAGAGAAAAAGGCACTGACTGAGAAGCAGAGAGAAGTAGTCCAAAGATAAGGATGAGGGAAGGAAGGAATGAAGGGGAGGTAATAGGAATGTAGTGCTGGACATCAGTGGGGAGGAAGGAGACCCAGACTTTGGGGAGGCTGGGGAAAGCAAGATAACCGTCTTCATCGAGAAGGGAGGGGAAGCTAGGCGGAAAGCACTTGCAGAACCTGAAGGAAAAGTACCCAAATTCAGAATCTCTGTGGTCAGCCTCTTTTAGAGGCTTCTCACGGGTGGGAGGACAGTCAGGCTGAGGGGGGGCTGCAACAGGAGCCAAGACAGAATCGAGGGTGGGCACTTCACAGTCCCCCTGCTCTGACGGTTCATCTGTGGAAGGGAGCTCTAAGCTGTCGAGTGTGACCTCGTCGGCCTCCGCAAAGGGGTCTTCCTCCGAAATGTCTGAAAGCAAGTCCATTTCGGGGACTGGCAACAGGTTTGGGGAAAGAGATGAAACACAGCAAATGAGTGGTGAAGGTGGGCATATGGAAACAG
This sequence comes from Panthera onca, assembly GCF_046562875.1. Taxonomy (NCBI): domain Eukaryota; kingdom Metazoa; phylum Chordata; class Mammalia; order Carnivora; family Felidae; genus Panthera; species Panthera onca. Next base: position 117,574,979 of record NC_138343.1, read on the forward strand.
GCTATTCTCAGGAGCAAACCCATGATGGAATTGAGAAATGAACACAATGGATATGTTCAAAGGAGAAACAGAGGCAAGAGAGAAAAAGAAGAAATGGGTAGTTAGTGAAAACTTGTACTCTGAATTAGGGATTGTTATCAACACAGCAGAGCTAGAACATGAATTACACGATCCACTTTTAAGAGAAAAACTGGACTACTTTTATCACATAAAATTTATAGGTATAGACCGATTTCATTATTATTCTCTGACTGGTTGCAAAGAGATCCAATGAAACTCAAATAACATTCTTACTTTTAAATCTGGTTGCATTTAAATCAATGCTTCAAAGCACTGGCAAAAAGACCAGCGCACCTCGTCATTTGTTGAACATAAGCAGAATTTCCTTTGGAATTTAAAGTAACTTTTTAAAAATAACTATGTGCATCAAATTAAGTAGGCAAAAGGGTACTGAGACTCTGAATCCCTGAGCTCTTTGGTTTCAGATGTAAGCAGTCACTCTCCTGGGTGCCTCATTAGCATAATCCTAAAAGATTCCGACAACTTCACATTAGTTGAAGGATATTTTGTTGGTCAGAACTTGTTATTTTTAACTTAATGACTTTCAACCAAATAATTTTTTTGGTATGACAGTCACAAGTACTTTAACACAGGTATTCGGGGGACATGATGGCACGGTGCACCTTGGGGGCATTAGGGCTCACATGGTCCCCGAACCCTGCTCTATGTAGACAGGTGGTCAGCGCAGGAATTCCTGAGCCACTGGCAGCTACTAGTAGGTTCTTTTTACATTTATGTTGCAGGTCATTAACATTTTCAAAAGTTAAAATTTAGAAAGCATTATAAAATCGATAGCAGAATTTCCTTTTCGTGTTCACTTCCAATGTTCTCTATAAAAAAGTTGCTTTGTGTAGACACAGAAAAGAGATCTGATGAACTCAAAGCCTCTTCAAATCAACCTCTAAGAGACTTCACGTGCCCAAGGGAAGAAGGGATCATAAAATAGTGACAAATTTGAAAACACAACACAGGCTACTTCTCCACTCCCTACGGAGTGTGCCCCAACACACCACTTTCTCATTCACTATTCACCAGTCACCCTTTGCTTAAGAATTTCTTCATCATCAGCTAGAGATGAATGAAAAATAACATTTTTCATAAAGACCTTCTTTGTTCATTTCAAAAAAAAAATTCAACTCAGCATAATTAAAATACCCAACACAGGTTACGCTTTCAAATTTACAAACAAATATACATTTCAGATCACCACAGCTTTTATAATTTAGGGATTTAACTAAATAGGATGATTGTGAAGACAGTCACAAATACTAGGCCACTAAATTACTTGCTTGCACCAATATAAATTACATTGAGATATTTTGCTTTGAACAACAATCAGAAAAACGCTAGAGAGACTGTTCAGACCATCAGGAGCCTACATGTGCCTGAAAATGGGGAACTTTTATCAGCAGAGAACATACATAGACTAATTTTAAACGATACCTGAGTTCTGAAACAACAAATGTAACAGCCTCTAGTCTAAGTACACATTTAAAATCACATGTTCTACTAATTTACCATACCTTTCCTTCAACGAATTGCACATGTGGGACTTTAGTCGGGCTCCTGAGGTCCCTTCTGCCATCCCCATCCTGTACCATGGCGGTGCTGACAGCTCCGGGGCCATATGCTGAAACCTCCCCAGCAGGGCCAGGAAAATCCTTCATAAGACTTTCATCAACAACACCAACTGGAGCTAGTGAAGAAAGACCATTTGGAATACTTTAGGACACTGAAATGCTCAAAGTTTATGGAATTGCCCCCTCTTACACAGATGAACAGGCAGCATGTAGACATTAACAGGAACAGGAACATTGCTTGAGCTCTGAAAATTCCAACATATCAAATTCATTTTTAAATTTTTACCAAATTCTAAACATATTCTGAATTTTTACCCATGAAACTACACCAGGCTCTCCAATCAGACTTTGGAAGGCTTGAGTCTGATCATGGAATTGGCCAGTAGGAGGAGCTCTAAGACCAGGTGAGACAGAGTTGGGCACTGTGTCAAAATCCCAAAGTGAGGAATATTTTAATTCTCTAAGGCCTCTTTGATCTTTCCTAAACTTATTTCTAAATCTATTTATTGCAACAAACAATTATCTAGAGATTGAAATGATTTGCTTCAAATTATGTTTTCAGAATTCTTCCATAAAGGAAGCGTTAATTTGTGTATCATTCAAAATTATGACAAGACAGCAAAAGTCCATTTTACAAATTAACTTCTGTGCTTATTTTTAATAGTTTTCATTTTTCTAACCTCCCTCCTGAATGCCTCAATTTGACCTACAATAAATCCAATCCGACCCCCTGCCTCAGCAAACCTGGCCCTCGTGTGCTTTTCCTTCATTCCTCCTGCACATGAGCAGGGACATGTATTGTGCTGCAATTTCTGCCATATGGCAGGTCAACCCAAGACGGCATCACATTTCAACAAATGCAAGTGAGTAGGAGCGACAAAGCCTCTACCCATCTGTAGCTTTTTCCCCAACCCCCACCCACTGAGGTTATTTCACCTGTATGAAAAGTGCTTGACTGACATGGTGAGGTTTGCATTGGTTCTACGCCCCAGAAAAGGGCAGTAAACATGAGGCCTTTAGGCTGCAAGCTCTTGGAGGGCAATGGGTGTGATCCACCATATTGAACTGGGGAGGCATCAAGCACCTGTAATCTGTGTATCACAAGAAATGTCTTGGCCCACACCCTTCATGTGCCCTGTCCAAACCTTGCACCTTCCCTAGCCTTGCCTTTTTCACCAGATACCACACTTATACTTGTACCCAGTTACCCAAGCCACAAACCTTGAAGTCTCTGCCTTTATCCCTTACGACCATCAAGTCCAGCTGAATTTAAATGTGGCCAGTTCTCCCTCTTCCTATTTTACTAACCAGGTCACTTTTAAGACTTTGACAGCCCTTAAGGACTCACACTTTTGAAAGCCCACACCAAATCTTACATTAAGTATAATTATTTTCTTTTTTTTTAACTTTTCAAAAGACTTCAGTAATTTTCCCTCAGAAAATACAGGCTATGAGTAGCTCTTTTAACTTATGATTTCTAAGCACCCAATACACACACTCAGAAATTATTGCAAAATGGGAAACTGACCTAGAAATGGTTTTAGATGTAATGACATGGAAATTTTAATGAATATGAAAGTTACATAATGAAACTGGAAAAATATTTTGCATGCTTTTAAAGACATTAATTTCAGGGTGCCTGGGTGGCTCAGTTGGTTAAGCATCCGACTCATGATTTCAACTCAGGTCATGATCTCATGGTTCATGGGATGAGCCCTGTGCCAGGCTCCTTGCTAACAGCACGGAGCCTGCTTGGGATTCTCTCTCTCTCCTGCTCTCTCTGCCCTTCCTGTGCTCGCATACGGTCTCTCTCAAAATAAATTAAAACATTAAAAAAATAAAAATTTATTAATTTCACTATGCAGGGGGGTGGGTTGTTTGTGTTGTTTTTTGCATTTTGAAGCAAAATAACTTTTTAGGTCTCAAACACTTGTAGAATCCTGAGGAGCCTGTAGGCCCCAGGCACTGAGCTTATGGTGCCAAATGGCTAAATGGCCTACTCTCACCCAAGACAAGATCACTAGTGCTCTCACCTGGAGTATTCCTAACCAGTCTGCCTCTTCCTCTCTTGTCCTATCAATCATTCTCGACATTGCACTAAGTGATTTTTTTTAAAGAGGTAACATCATGTGGTGGGGGGCAGGGGTAGGGAGTAACACGGCGCACTTACATGCCTGCAGAACTGCACACACATGTATGTAATGCACACACACACCCTTCAGTAGCACTAGAATCAAAACCATATTCTTCTCCATGGCCTGTGAGGCCTTGCATGAACTGTTTGCAGCCTCTCTCTCCCCTCATTTACTAAAGCTCTAACTAGCCTTCCTTCTGTTCCTGGACTGTATTAAGCTCTCCCTAATCTTATAACCTTCAGCCCTGATGCTCCTGCTACCTGGAATGCTTTACTGCTCTACTCCTGGCTAGCTCCCCCTCATCCTTCACGTCTCAACCCAAATGGGTCTTCGCCAGATGGGCCTTCTTCTCCCATGACCCAATCCAAGGTAGTGTCCTGCTTATTGTATTCCCCATTTTCAGGAAGTCGTTGTCTCCCTCACTCTCACATGCATCTTGGTTGTTCTCTTAAATGACTGACTTGCCTCCTTTTTGGCTTGATTTTCCAATCTCGGAATCACACTGTTCTAAAAAAGTTTTAGAGTTTTATTTTAATGCTTGACCTTAGACATCATGTTGATTTTTAGCTTGTATGTAATCACTGGACGATTTATTTCAATCTGTCAAAACTTCAAGTGAGAAATATTTATGTACCTAAACTAGTCTAGCCTGACTTAAAAACTAAGTAGGAAAAAGAAAATACAACGCAGGTCAACAACAGCAGATAAAAGGTGTACTGACGGGGAGTGGTGGCAAAAAAGAAAGCTCAGTACCAGGTTACGGCCTAGCTTTGCTTTGGGAGGGAAAAGGGGAGACCAAAAGCCCTAACCAAATAGTTCACTGGCTCGTCATGTATTGGCATGAAAAGCCTTCTATTTTTCACAATAACACAATAATCCTTTTGATCACTTGCCCATCTGATGAATGACAGTGTCCAAAACACAAAAGGAAAAATAATGGATCACTGTGCATGTTTGCTGCTCTTACTTGTACAAATCATTGTTTTCAGATACAGACCTACTATAACCCTCTGCACTAACTGCTCACACAAGATGGTGGGCTTCCTTGAGCATAGTTTATAGATCTCACAACAGTGGTTCACTGCTCTTTCTTAACTCTAAAATTTGCAATATAAGAGTTATAAAGTCTCACAGTTTAAAACAAAGGCTGAAACAGACAGTATTCCAGAAAGGGGAATGACTTCTCTCAGGGCATTAACCAACACTGATTATAGGTTATTCAGCACTTATACAAATTCTCTGTGGCAAGGGGCAAGGCTTGTGAAATAGTTCCACGAGCAGGCACATTTGTCACATTTACTTGAAAAAAAGCGTTCAGTTGTTGACGAGCTAAAAGATACACGGACAGCTATCACACATCAAAATCTCAATAAATTTAAATCACTACATTTGGAAATACGGATAGTTATTTGAACCACAGTTTATGACCCCCTTGCCTATTTGTAGTCTTGAAACTGTATGGGAGATTCTCCAGAATCAAGATTGAATAACTACATAGACAAATGCCCACCAACAAATCCTTGGAAGTATCTCTGTATGTCTGCCTGGATCTGTTCTCCAAGTTTATTCTGGGAAAAGTAGATCAAGGCCAAGGGGTGTCAATCCATTTAGGAGAGAGCATTTTTAGAACCAGACCTATAAATTCTGAGAATGGATGGCTGCCAGAGAGAAGTGGGTCAGGGGATGGGGAAAAAAGGGTGGAGGGGAGTGGGAGACACAGACAGGATTCCGGTTATAGAATAAGTCATGGTGATAAAAGGTACAGAATACAAAATACAGTCAATGATACTGTGATAGCTTTCTATAGTGACAGATAGTAGCTACATTCGTGGGGAATCACTATACTGTATATCTGAAATGTATATCTGAAATTGATGTGACATTGTTAGATCAACTAGATTAAAAAAAAACAGCAAGTATACATATGAAAAAGCATTTTTATCTATTAGCAGATCTGTTTCAGCTACTTAAAATAAAAGTTGCTCTAGTTCATATGTCAGAAAAATGTAATAAGAAAGGTTTTCTATGATCAACAGCAGTAAAACACATTTCTTTTTAATGTTTATTTATTTTTGAGAGAGACAGAGAGAGAGAGAGAGAAAGAGAGAGAGAGAGAGAGAGAGAGAGAAAGAGAGAGTGGCGTAGGGGTAGAGAGAGAGGGAGACACAGAATCTGAAGCAGGCTCCAGGCTCCGAGCTGTCAACACAGGGCCTGATGTGGGGCTCGAACTCACAAACCGCCAGATCATGACCTGAGCCGAAGTTGGACTCTTAACCGACTGAACCACCCAGGCGCCCCAGTAATAAAACAAAATTTTAAATTTACTATTACTATTTTTACATAGGTTTTGAGATTAATCAACCAAAAAATGTTGGAAAACTACTTTCTGGGAGAAAGTCACCACATCAATTGGTTTCTTCTAGGCAAAAAGTAAAATGAAGTTCTTTATAAAACATTCATCCTAACATAAAAGGGGCACCTGGGTGGCTCAGTCAGTTGAGCGTCCATCTCTTGATTTCAGCTTGGGTCTTGATCTCACAGTTCGTGGGTTCAAGCCCTGCATCGGGCTCCATGCTGGCAGCACGAGGCCTGCTTGGGACTCTCTCTGTCTCTTTCAGCTCTTTTATAGAAAACCGACTATTTACCCAAAATTAGGTTAATAGAATACATATATGAAGGGAAGGAATGTCAATTTATTTCCATACATAAAATATATAAAACTGCAAACGTGTAGCTAATAAGAATTCTAACAAAAAATATACAAATTTATACATAACCTCCCCCCACTTCGCTGAAAGAACTAACGATTATACTGTATTTCCTTTCTTTTTTGTTAAAACACTACATTTAAATTAATCCTTGGAAGTGGTAGTTGCTTTCTCATATGCTAAGAAGTTTGGTAAGCTTTAGTAAGAGTTTTTAACTCATAAAATCAGAATATTTTAAAGTTCCTTTAAATAAGGTTCCTATGTTAGCATACCAAACCCTTTCAAATTCCACTTTTGCCATTAATTAACAAGTTCAAGAAATTAAGACACATAAAACACATCATAATTAAGTCAGATCAGTAACCATGTATTTGTCCAACATCTTACCCATGATGATTCTTAATATTTGTGTGCACTGACAGTACAAAGAAAATTAGGTTCAGAATGACAGCTTGAAAACACTATAAAACTCTTCTTGTGAATATAAGAAATATTATTTTATTTACTCAGAGAAAATAGCTATCCTTCCAGGACATTTCTGAGGACCTCATTAACTAGATCAACACTTTCTGATCCCACTGGATCAGAGAAAGATTAACGGAATACAAACTATCACAAATGTGTTTACCTCCATCTAGACTCCTGGAGACCCGTTTGCTAGAGGTACGCTCAAAGTGTGGCGCTGGCCTGTCAATGAGGGTGCTTGCCTGGCGGGTCTGGGCTTGGGTGCGGCCGCTGTAGCGGAATTTGGACCCCAGGGTCAGGAACTTGGCCTTTGGTGGCTGCTCTGGAGACACAAGCCTGTAGGGGGAAACAAAAGAAACAAAAAGGAGACTTTATGAATTTTCTTTTTTAAAAAGATGACAGAAGTTTACATTTTATCTCATTTTACTAAGATTCCTCAAACTACACAACAAAAAGCTGCCTAAACTTTCTAATGAAAAAGAACGTCATTTATAAACCCTCTTACATACAGAGCTTTAGGACAGTGATTAAGATGACTAAATCCACATTCGTGTATTCATGAATAATGTATTTTCCTCAACCTGAGCAAAAGAGCAGCTGTTCTCAGTGTATATCAAAGGATATTTATTTGTATTAGCTTAAATCATTTATATAAACACATATGTCTGAATTCTTGCTCCGAGCTATAAGTGCCAAGAGGCGATCCATTACCATTAGTAATTCTCAATATTTATGTCTATTTCCCATGGGAAAGAACATCCAACTCAGGAATCCATTCCATCAAGTGATGCTTTCCCATGAAGAACATCACACACAGTAGATCTGTAGAAATGACTTATATCCTTTCTTACCAGCACAATTTCATTGTTTAAACCCTGGATTTGTAACAAATGAAGTCAAATTTTCTTGATGTCAAATACTCCCAGACTTATGCAAAAGTACGTTTTTAGTAAATAAGTCAGTCTTGTCTGGCAGACAACTGGAATGGTCTCACTTTCATGGTCTAATCAAGAGTTGGCAAAACGTCTTAAAAAAATAATCTTAGCACTCTTATACCATTTATTAAATGAGAAGACTTTAGTTGATAATTCCAGAATATGAGCTCCATAAAATTTTTCCTTTCATTCTCCAAAGAGTGATTTCTTAAATTTTTAAGATTTTTAAATACTTAAAAATACATTTCAAGTATTTTTAGAACTTCTACGCAAAAAAAAAAAAATTTTTTTAAGACATCATCTTCTGCTTAAAAGCAACAAAGAGAGATTCAAGCAAGGTAAAGCTACTTGTAATAACACAAGAGGCGATTCTCCATCAACACAGGATTCTCACTGACATTAACCCAGAAAAACTATATCTCAGAATTAAATTGAGAAGAGAAGAGCCAGGACACTCTGGCTGTCATGGTGTTAATCTATTCACATAAGGTAGCAAATGAGTTTCTTAAAAACTTCCACCTTCGGCCAATAGATTTTCAAAGGAGACACCAATGCTGCTGCTAAGAATACACTCTGATGAGGGCCAGTGCCTCAACCTGTACTTTGGGAAAAGTTGTATATTCGTAAATTAGAATTCTGAAATACTAGAAATATAGACCAGAATTCTTATTTGTGCTCTCTATTCTTTTTCTCTAACAGCTGAGGAATTAAATATCTCAGCCTCCTGATCATGAATCATAGAAGCAGGTGAGAAATGTGGTCACTTGCGATGCGCTATCTCCCGATGAGCTATGACAGGGTTTCCCTACCTAGCAATCCAGTTAAATAGGGATCGAAGAACACTCTGTAAGAAAGCAATGATCTATAGAAAAAAAGGGTCACTAGCAAGCTCATCACCACAGTAAGAAATATTCATCCTTGAAAAAAACAAGATGGCTAAATCACCTCTTTATCATTTATTCATGAAGTACACTCTATAGTTAACGGAAGAGCAACCAGAGGAAAAAAGCAGTATTTCTAAAGAATACTTCAAAGGGGAAATATGCATTGGTGACCCAAAAGAAACTACCCACCTCACCCCAATTTTTAAACTAAAGACAACAAGTATTGGCAAGGATGTGGAGAAACTGGGACCTTTGCACACTGTTGGTGGAAATGCAAAATGGGGCAGAAGTTATGAAATGTGAGATGGAAGTTCCTCAAAATTCTAAAAATAGAATTACCACATGACCCAACTAATCCTGCTTCTGGGTATTTATCAAAAATAACCTCAAGTCAAGATTTTGAAGAGAAATTAGTAGTATTCCCATGTTCATTTCAGCACTATTCACAATAGCAAAGATGTGGTAAAAACCTAAATATCCACTGGCAGGTGAATGGGTAAGGAAAATGTGATATCTACATAGAGGGGAATGCTATTCAGCCTTACAAAAGAAAAAAAAAAAAAAAAAGGAAATTCTGCACACAATACACAACAACATGGATGGGCCTTGAGGACGTTATACACAAGTGAAAAGGCCAGATACAGAAAGACAAGGACTGCATGATTCCACTTCCACCAGGTACCCAGAACAGCCAAATTCATAGATTCAGACTGGACTGGTGGCTACTGGGGGCTGCAAGGAGAGCGAAATGGGGAGTTACCAGTCACTGGGCATGAAGTTTCAGTGAAGATGAAAAAGCTCTAGAGATCTGCACAGCACTGTGCCCACAGTCAATAATCCATCGTAGACGTGAAGGTGAAAAGGATAGATCTCATGTGAAGGTATCTTACCCAATGAAGTAGATTTAAAAAAAAAAAAGACAGGAGATAAAGAGAAGAGTGAGGCTGGAGGCACCTGGCACCCATCTGTAGGCTCACCTCAGTGAATGGCATCTCTCAACCAAAGGCCACATCTTCCTAGAATGAGGAGCCTCACACAGGGATTTACTGGGATCTCCCATTTCCAGTTCCAGTCACTGCTCCCCACCCCCAGCAGAGGTGACACCCCTTTAGGCCCAGTGGTGCTTATCAAACACTGTTAAACCCTTCTAAAATTAAAAAAAAAAAAAATTGAAACTAGAAACAGGATACCTGCTTGTGTGAATTATGAAAAATCGTACAGGACACATAAAGAGATTTTTTTTTTTTTTTATAAAGAGATCTTTTTAAAGATTTCATTTTCCTCTCCTATAAAATTAACTGAACTCACAAAGAAAGAATATCAAGAGACTTCAGTCTTCAGAAAACAATTTTAAAGAAAATTAAGAAAACTTCCATCAGTGTTTTCTGACTTTCTGTGTATTAGTTTATTTTATATAACTTCACACAGGATCTGTGCTAGGTCCCATATAGAGTAGATGCTCAATAAATACAGACCAGATCACGAGACAGAATCCCACTGTCACCATTTCCTAAAGGGCACCTGAATTTAAGTAGCCAGAAAATCCAAAGACATGCTGTCTATCCATTTTTCAGAATTCTCTTTCTTAGTATTACACAGTCACAGCATTTAAGAATAGCTTTTGAATTCTCTTATGCCAGGATATTGGAGGAGGGAAGTTGGGCTATAAGTTCTAGAACTTCTGACACACTGAGAGAACTACTGATTAATATTTCAGTCTTAGTTTCATAAACATAAAACAATCCCACTGCTACAAAAAATGCTTTGTAAAATGACATTGTTTTATTTTTTCCCCAGTTACGAAAGTGGGCTCTCATTTATATACACTAGGGGCGGCGGGGGGGTGGGGGGTTGCTGGGTGGCTCAGTCAGTTAAACATCTAACTTTGGCTCAGGTCATAATTTTGCGGTTCGTCAGTTCGAGCCCCTTGTCAGTGTGCTGACAGCTCGGAGCCTAGAGCTGCTTTGGATTCTGTGTCTCCCTCTCTCTCTCTCTCTGCCCCTCCCCCCCCCCCCCCCCCGTCTGTCTCTCTGTCTCTCTCTGTCTCTCTCTCTCTCTCGCTTTCTCTCAAAAATAAACATTAATTTTTTTTATATAGACTGGGATATGTTACCAGCTAAATATCTAAGTCCAGGTGAGGAGAATTCTATACAACCGTATTTCTTTCTTTGGTCTAATTTGTTTTTCTTTAAGGTAATAATAGATGATTGGTTCCCATTTAAATGCATATCAGAATAATTATCCACTTAACGCATTTTGTAAAAAAATACTTAAAGGAATAATTCAAGATATACAAGGCAAACATTTTAAAAACAGATATGTGTACCAATGTAAAATCAGAAAAGTCATTAACTAAAGTATTATTTTATTTATTTCAACTTGAGATAAAACACTTCCCTGCCCAAGTGGCACCGGTGACCAAATACACAAAGTATTAGCTTACAGATTAATTTTCTGATAACAAAGAAATCCTTAAGTAATGAAGCTGCAATTAAATAGAAACAAATATCAAGACAAAAATGGACTGAACATAGACATATATTAGCTTTTTCTAAAAGAACATTTTTGGTGACTTAAGTCAACGGCAATGCAAATAAATTTTCTACGGAAACGTAGGCCAAGCAAAATATTTCAAGATCGCTTAACAATTATTTCCTTTTGATATTACTTTTATTTACTACCTCAGACCCCACCTTCATAAAAATAACATCAAAAGGGAAGGGAAAACAAGATACAAACAGAGAGGGCGGCATACCATAAGAGACTCTTAAATACAAAGAACAGACTGTGGGTTACGGGAGGGGCGGTGGGTGGGGGGATGGGCTAAATGGGTGACAGGGACCAAGGAGGGCACTTGTTGGGATGAGCACTGGGCGTCATATGTTAACTAACTTGAATTTAAATAAATCACTATAAGACATCATTTCACTTTTGGGAATTTAAAAGCCATAAGCAAGGAACTAATTATCCTATAGCTTTAAAGGTCCTGAGCAAGACGACCTAATGACACATCACAAAAGAAATTAACTTTCACATACTTTACTGCTCAAGAAGCATGGTAACAATTTTATAAAAAATCCTCCCATTACAAGTCAGGTATTATTGGTTTTTTCACCCATGAAAAATAAAGGAAATTTTAAGACAAATCCACACACATCACTTACTGCAGTCAATCATACCGTTAATAACAAAGCTCTCTATGAAGCGGCTGATGACACTAATTCACTTGGAATTAGTCTGGATCTACAATCCCAAGTTTAAATGAGAGTTTAATGCCAAGCTGCAAGAACCTCGTGTTAATCCTGTTTACACGCCGCCGCCGCCACCACCACCACCACAAAGCACTGAGGGGAAAAAAAAAAACCAAAAAAACAAAACAAAAAAAAGAAGGAAACATGGGGCGCCTGGGTGGCGCAGTTGGTTAAGCGTCCGACTTCAGCCAGGTCACGATCTCGCGGTCCGTGAATTCGAGCCCCTCGTCGGGCTCTGGGCTGATGGCTCGGAGCCTGGAGCCTGTTTCCGATTCTGTGTCTCCCTCTCTCTCTGCCCCTCCCCCGTTCATGCTCTGTCTCTCTCTGTCCCAAAAATAAATAAAAAAACGTTGGAAAAAAAAAAAATTAAAAAAAAAAAAAAAAAAAAGAAGGAAACATGTCCACTGTAAACACAACCAGGAAGTACAGCAGAGTGGGAACACTTATGGGCACTGAGAGCCACAGGGCTTGGCTCGGACTTCCATCTCCACCCGTGACTGTCTACAGGGACACAGTCATGTTTCTTAACTTCTGTTTCTCAGCTTTTCTGAGTGTAAAGTGAAGATTACAACAATGTGCATATTAAAAGAATTAATCTATGTAAAGCACTTAGAACAGAGACAGGCTCTATCAAACACTCAAGGAGGAATAGCGACTTTTTATCATGTTCTTGTGCTACTAACATTAGTCTGGCTGAGTGGCTATCAATCAATAGAAAGATCTGGTTTTTTTAATGGCTTCAATCTGAAGCCAGTTTAGTTTTCTAAAGAAATCATTGGCATCTTTTGTGATAAACTTAAACAGAACAAAATCCAGATTTGATTCGAGGCACTCTATAGGCAAATTATGATTTGCCCTGTTTTAGATACATTGCTTCCTATCATGTGTAAGCAAAGTTACATAAGTTTAAAGATATAAAAATGCTTTTGTCAACCATTATCTCCAAAGTGTGCAGGTGCAAACTGGTCTACTTTTAAACCAGAGTCGTGGTATGTTAGCAAAAATGGAGGGAGGGACCTGAGGCGTCGCACGGCTAACAGACACCTCAGAAACGCCTGCTGCAAGGATACCAGAGAGGGGGGAGCCTGGATGGCTCAAGTGGGTTAAGTGTCTGACTTTGAACCATGATCTCACAGTTCATGAGTTCCAGCCCCATGTTGGGCTCTCCACTGTCAGCCCAGAATCTGCTTCGGATCCTCTGTCCCCCTCCCTCTCGGCCCCTCCCTTGGGCACTCGTTCTCTCAAAAATAAACAAACATTTAACAAAATTAAAAATAAGTAAAAAAGAAGAATACCAGAGGAAGGACCAGCATAGAGGTGACCAGTGTGGGCTCTAGAATCACAGAGCCAGGTCCCCAGCTCTGTGCAGGTGCTTGGCCCCATGCTCCTTACTGGGCACCCAGCTCTGAGCCACTTTCTCCCTGGGGGTGAGGAATAAATGACACGGTACAATGTAAAGCAAGTGGTTCTGTGTCTGACAACAATATTTGCTCAATGAACGCAGCACGTGTCGTTTCTGAGACAATTACTGTTTCCATTATCATTACCTGACAGGGAAGCCTGCTATGTGTCCTGCCTTGACTGTGTCATTTAGCTCATTAATATCATCTACTAGTTTTATCTGAGGCAGACTCCGGTTGTCTGGAGTAGAAATGTGCCATGGCTACCAGGAGGAACTTATAAGCTTTTCAAAGATTTATGTGACCAGTGTAACTGTGTCAGATGGATTCAAGTATATTTTAGGAGTTACATTTCTCTAAAACGAGTCTGTTTGACAACATATCTGTTGTCAAGACTGCTCTATTTAACCGGAAAGAGTCACTTGTACCACCTAATAATTCACCTTAAAAACAGTACACTGTGGTACCAAACCAAGAATAAGGATGATAATGATGGGGATGATGATGATAAACGTTATTACATACCGGAAGTAGTTCTACATGTGTTCCATGTGTGTTTTCTCACGGGCTTTTCAAAGCAACCCTATAAGGTAGGGACTATTATTACCAGCACACAGATGATGAAAGGGAGACTCAGAAAGGTGGTAACTTACCCACAGTCACACACCCAGTATGTGGTAGCAAAGCAAGAGCCCAAAGCAAAAACTGTAAAGATGAAGGGTCTAGACACGTAGCTCTATAGACTGCAGGAACAGGACGGAGGAAATGGGGGAAAAATGATCAACAAAGTGCTCCTTGCTAAGAAGAGTAACATAGAGGGGTGCCTGGGTGACTCAGTCAGTTAAGTGTCAGACTTTGGCTCAGGTCATGATCTCAAGGTTCGTGAGTTTGAGCCCCGTGTCAGGCTCTCTGCTGTCAGTGCAGAGCCTTCATCAGATCCTCTGTTCGCCCCTCTCTGTCCCTTCCCTGCTTATGCACTCTCAAAAATAAACATTAAAAAAAAAAAGAAGAAGAAGAAGAAGAAGAATGTAGAAATACGCCCTTGAAGAAGTACAAAGGAGATGGGACCCAAGCTAAAGACAGTTAGGGGGTCTAAGGAGATCTGGTTTTCTCACTTGTCCGTTTGTATTGGTTTTTAAAGGAACACGATGTGGACACGTTTGCCGGCCAAAGAGGAAGTCAAAGGCATTTGTACCTTTGACATACATAACATACAAAGCACGATCCTATGTGAGGAATCAAATGAAGGATCAAGACTTCCATAGGGAATGACTATTTTTTCCCTTGAGACAGAACAGGAAGGGAAGAATGAACAAGAAGAAGAGGGGAATGCTACCTAATCTGGGGCTGAAGAGTTTTGAAAAACGGTACAGGAAACCGAGAATGCTCATGACTACAGCTTCTACAATCAGTGCCCCACCCAGCAGAGGGCATCTGAGCAGAGAGGCCGGGGTTCCCAGGGGCTCCAGAAGACCAGGAATATTTTAACAGGAAAGGAGGTAAAAGCACTGCCTGGTAGCTCTGAGGGTCCGGCTGACACAAGAAAGAATCTATCTGTAAAGGCACTAATCTGGAGTTGCGCAATTTTCCCTTACAAAAAGCGAGTGCGTCCACCGGGACGGCTGTGCTGTTTAAGGCAGAGCTCTACAGCACTGGTATAGAAGTGGGGAGGTCGAGACACAGAGACCAGCAGGCTGATGGGCACAAAAGGCAAGTGGTTAGAACCTCCCAACAAAGTAGCAAAGGGACAGACCCCAGGGTTTTGGCTGGCTGGGGAAAGAAATTAAACAGGAGAGAGCTGGTAAGAACAACTAAATGAAGCCAATGGTGAACGATGCTGGCAAGAGAATGGCAGTTGGGTTTGAAGAATGCGCTTCTAGAAGGGAAGGCATTTGTAGTCAGAAAGTGGAGTCCGGGACCACTGTAGAAGCAGACCAGCTGTGAGTGATAACGAGGCACGGCCAAGGAGATCTGGCACCGAGCAGAAGCAAAGAATCATAAAATAGGGTGTTGCCTCATCTGCCCCTGTATCCACAACCACCACTTAATACGTACAGGGTACCAATAGCTGTTCTCATTAAGTCTAAGCTGTATCATTAAAATTACCTGTAGAAAGTATGATGTTCCACGCACACTTTCCATAGCCTTTTTGCTGCCCGATGGTTTGGCAGTTTGAATCCGATGGTGCTCTCAAATTGTTCGAGCTAGAATAAATCAATAAGGTAAATCAGTAAGATAAAGGAGTTGGTTAGAAGCTACTGAAATCATGAATTCAGATGTTTCCGTGAGGGGTAACTCTTCTTGAAGAAAGGAGATACTAGTATGTATATCCAGTATGATTATACAAAATGGATTCTTCATAGAACTCAATACTAGTTTCTGTGAAAACCAAGTACAACTGCTGACTTTAACCAATGTCCACAACTCACCCTACCACCTTATCAGTTGATTCAACAACAACAAAACGGGCCCCCACTATGTAGCAGGCACTTACAACTTTCTCTTTTCTGTTAAAGGTGTGGCTCTTACCTTTTTAGCAACATGGATATACATGCAGGTTGATTATTAAGAACTCTGACCTTTTTTGCCATGAAAAAATAAGGAATAGTGCATTTTATTAAAATTCACTGGGGAAAAAATGAAGTCAGCTGACAGCCATAAAGAAGAACACTGACCGAAGCTGTTTAGATATGCCCAGGCCTACGTGACACTGCTTACCTCTGCTGGCCTAACTTTAATGTAGAAGTTACTGCGCTTATAGGAAATTTTCAAGATTTTC
Organism: Panthera onca; assembly: GCF_046562875.1. NCBI lineage: Eukaryota > Metazoa > Chordata > Mammalia > Carnivora > Felidae > Panthera > Panthera onca. The sequence continues at coordinate 117,591,176 of NC_138343.1, forward strand.
GGCCAAGCAAAACGATTGATTCTCAGTCTGTCTTTGTAAATGAGAAGCCCGTTAGCGCACACACCCAGCTTGATGTCCACGCCTTCCGAGTCCTGCCAAGTAGAAGCCATTTGACCGTGGTTAGAGCTGTCCAAGTTTCATGGGTCAGGAAGCTCATCATCTCCCCCCCCCCCCACCCCCTTAAACCATGACCCGGAACGCCAATGTAACAGGTTGGTATTTAAATATCAGTGACAGTACGTGAGTTAATAGAAACATTAGGGCATGCAACACATCTTCAATCTCTTATCTCCTAGGATCAAAATTCGATTTGTCAAAGAGTTATAGCCACCTGACTACAGGACACAATATTCTCCAAAAGGCATAATTTCTGTGTTCCCAAGCTTGCCTGCAAGAGCTGCTGGGGAAAAAGGGAAAGAGAGCTCAATTTAGACATCCTGAAGAGACAGGGTTTTCCTGGAGGCTATCCCAATCCTTGGGGACACCCTGTCAGCCCACCTTAAGGTGCATTCAGACATTTTACTTTAGGCAAATTTATTTCAGATGGGCTATGCTAACTAATGGCTGTTAAAATTACGCCTCTATTTGGCAAAACACCAATCCCTCACAGAAAATTTCTCTTTGAATCTCTGAATTCTTCCGAGTAATTTTTCAATAACTCAGAGTGCTGACATCCAGTCCCCGTTATAGCATTCCCATGGCTGGCATTTCAATGGACTGCAAACTAGTCTTGAATTTACGCAAACTGTTTTCCCTCCCCAGCATTTTAACTTGGAATAGATGACAATTTACAATAATCACAAGCCTAAAGGATTTTTAAAAACCAAATAAATTTACAGACAAAAGTGACATAGTGTCTCCTCACATTTCAAGTAATATTGAGGACCCAATACTCAAAATACACAGATCACTGACTTTCAAGGAAGAACTGGACCGCATTCACGACATATAAAATTGAAAACATTATTCAGAGACATTCATATTTTCAGAAATCACTTATGATATGGAACAAATTCTCACCAAGCCTGCTGAAACAAACACCATATTTAATCTAAGTCTCAATTCAATGAGAATGCAACATTTCGACTACCTTGTTACTGAATCATCTAGAACAAGTCGTATTACTTTTTTAAAAATAGAAGTATAGTACTAAGTCACTGATGCCAATTGCTTTCTCTGCTGCCACACTTGAATAACTCATATGTACAGGTAAAATGACATTAGACAATCCCAGCAGGTTTAAAAAATTTAATCTATAGGGTGCTTTATTCACCCAAATCTGGCAGCCCCAATTCTCTCTAGGAACAGAGAAAAAAAGCTGGGATGAATCCGGCACAGGTGCCCAAGCAACTTGGCACCAGACAGAAATGTTGTTTTCCAGAAACATCACTGGCCATGGCTACAGGAGCAAGCCGGAAGGCTGCCCAAGACAGTATGTTCTCACCACAAGTAAGGAGGCAACGCAGACTTGAAACACTGAACAAAGTCATCTCTAGTCTGAAGCAATCTTTAGGCAGGACACTGGAGCTATTTTATCGGATTTAAGAATAAACACAATCTGGAACCAAGTAAATCGGTTCATTTTCAGTTGTTGCACACATTGCTTCAGAATTCTCAGTATCTGTGTGAATACAAATTACAGATGAAGACTAACAAGTGAAAGAGAAAAAGCATGCCTTGGTCCTCCATATTTGACTTCTGCCATTCAGCAACTAAGTCAGAAAAATAAACTAATAAAAAAGGAGCATCTTCTGTCCCTTATTCACTCCCCCTGAGGAAGCTGCCACATATGGGTGGCAATAGGGATCCCATGCCCTCGGACTTCTAAATGGGTTCAGTCTTGAAAAGTTCTTGCAGAAGATGAGAGAAGAGAAGAGAAGAGAAGAGAAGAGAAGAGAAGAGAAGAGAAGAGAAGAGGGAAGGGAGTTCAGCGAGGTGTCCCTGTGACAACTGTGGCTCCCTTGAAGACAGTGTTCTCCACACACAGATCTCTCCTTCTGGGTTCTGGCAACTACTCTCTGCCCTCACCCCTTCAGACCCAGAGGAGTTGGGAGAGCGGCTGGTAAGAGCTCAGAGCTATCACACTAATCTTGGGGTTCCCCTGTACCTGCGAGTCAAGAGTACGTCCATTCAATGCTCTTCAACTCGTCCTAATAGCAGTGTGCCATGAAAAGCTCTTAGTAAAAAAATTTTAAAGACATACTTAAATATGATCAAGACAATCAAAGATGAAACTTTGATGAAAAGTTCTTTTAAATTGCTACAGACTTTCTTTGCAACAACCGACAAACATCTTCCTTATCAAATATCATCGGAGTGTATCAGATGACAAACAGGATGAAGAGATGTTACTCTGAATTTTTTTCAAAAAGCAATCTGCTTCTAATCACACACCAAGAACAGGAACTACGCTTAAACAGACCCACAACTTTTTTACTTTTCTAAGGTACAATTTTGAAAACGAGAACTGTGAAACCTTGTAGTACTGCCATCTAAGAATTGGTTTCTAACTAGCAATCAACATGTAGATTTACATGTGGCCAGAGTAACAGGGTTTAGAAGAGCAGAGACCTGAGGTCTCTTTGGTCCCAAACCCATTCTTCTCCTGCCTCCCCGGTTTGGATTTCTTGGCCGAGCCAGCCTGTCTCCATCACAGAGAAACAAGCTGAAAAACACGCAAGTGGTAGGAAGTCCCATTTCACCTCCTAGAATTTACCAGAAGAAATGAGGCAGATATGGGAATGCTTAACAACACATGGCTTAGGCAAATCATTCTCTGCACTCTGTTTTATGCAGTTGTAAATAAAAACAGTCAAGTCTTAAATCTTAAAAAAGCACATGGAAGTACCTGTAAGAATTAAAAGTGTATAGCACCCAGCAGTTAAAAATGATGTCAGAGACTATATACTGACGTGGAAAAATCTTTTATCAGAGCAAGCAACAAAACAAACAACAAAAAATTCCTCACAAACTGATACCTATAGTGGGATCCTACTGAAAAAAATGCACGAGTTCTAGTGATCAGAGATTTTTTTTTTAAAGAAAACAAGAAAATGTATCAAAAAAGCAACAGTGCCTATTTCCAAATAAAGAGAGTTCAGTGGTTTTTGTTTTTTCCTTCTGTTTGCTTCTATTTTCTATGATGTATATGTACGTCTTTTGTAACCAGGAAAAACAGTCGAATAAAGGAAGCCACGGAGGAAAAAAAGAGAGCGGTGCAAACATGAAGCACTATGCAAGTACGAAGCAGGAATGATTCACCCGAGGCCCAGGGAGGGAAGAGATCTTTGGCTGGAGGGGCTTTCCAAGAGATTTCTCTAATCATAAAATCTGAGGTTCCTAGGCCCCATCCATCTAGGGAACCGTTGGTTCCCTCCGCATGTGGACCTTGGACACACTTTTCAAAACCACACCCATCTTTCACCTTACCTCTTACTCTCCTCCTTGACTCTCCTCACTGTGTGATCACCCGAAGTAGTGTCAGGAAGCACATGATGTTTATTAGTGGCATCTTCCCAACCCAAACCCTCTCTCCTATCACCTAGTCCATCATTCTGCCCTCTTCCCACCTCTCCAATTAGGCTGCGGGGGTTGCATCCCCTGGGGCCTGGGCCAGTCTCTTTTGTCTTGCAAGTGGTACAAAACAGGCCAGCAGAGAGGAGCCCGACCCTCAGGCTCCTTCATTAGCCAGAGGGTTTCGAAGGTTCAAAAGCGGTCCCATCCACACTGCATTGGCCCTTTCTTTGGATCTGCAATCCACTCCCAAGACAGGGATGGGAGAAGGGGTGGGGAGAGGTATCACCTGGCACAGCAAAAGGTGGGGATGCAGAAGAAACCAGGACAGGGGGGAAAGATGCCTGACGGGTGAGTCTCAAGGTGAGTCCATATGAAAGGGTGTTAATTGAAAAGATTGAGAAAGAAGGGGGCAGAGGAGAGAATGAATGCTCCTTTCCATAAGCACAAACCCCACAGTTAGTCACTAAAGAAATATTATAGAGACCCTTGGGTGAGGGTGAATAGCCTTTTCCTAAAAGTGAGCTAGGCCACTCTGAAACTGGAGCCCTTTCAAAACCGTCAACAGACTGGAAAGATGCCACTTCCCATTACACTGACAGTACCTTGGCATGATGTAGGTCAACGCCATACATGGAGAGCCTCTTTGCATTTTCTAAGAACTGAGAATCAGCTTGTGCTGGAGATAAGCCCCTGAGGATCAAAAGAAACAATATTATTTTATTGGCAGCTGCAAAGCGAACGTGGCCCAGATAGGAAAGGAGTGTATGAGCTCGGAGGGTTTAGGGTAGAGCAGTTAACCCCCCACAATTTACAGATAAGCAGGGAACAGGTAAGAAGGCTCAACTCTCAACCTCTAGAAGTTTCCTCATAGGATCCTCTACTCTAAATCTCTACCCTTCCTTTCTATCTCAGAGAATTGTTTTCGATGGTTTTCCCAGTACAACATAAATTCCATGAGAATAAAAAAGTGGTTTCATCTTTCCAAAAATGGCAAATTCTTACTTCCCACTCCTTAATTTTATTTCGGCAGGATTGATCACAACACAGATCAGAAATACCTGTATTTGACTTTACACCTATGGTAGATAATGCAGCTCACACCCGGTCCATAACTAAAATTATTTCCATTCCTGTCTCTATTCACAAGTCAACAAATTTTAGGCTCTAAGAGAGCAGGACCGTGTCCCGTTCATCTTCATAATCCCCAAAGAATTTCAGCACCTGATATTTCAAATTCAAATTATACAATAAATACCTATGGAGAAGAACCGGAATAAAGTGAAAGTGAATATAAGAAATACCGCATTTTTTTTTTTCTTTTTTACAAAAAAGTTAATGAACGTGGCCTGTTTAAAAACCTCTAATCTTTCAAAGTTCCCTTCCAAACATTTTTGTCAAACTCTTATAAAATCTCAATTTTGCAATATGGGGCAAATTGTAATTTTGTAGCGAGTTTGTCAACTTGGGCTAAAAGCACATTTATTTTCATGAAGATATAAAAGTTCTCAAAGTGTAATATGGTACTTAATACGGTACTGAGTAAATCAGTAAAGTTTAGCTACTAAAAGCAAAGCTCATCTTGTGGACAGAGAAACCACCTATATATTTCATGTCCATCACTACCTACACTTCTGATTCAAACCCAGAAGCCTAGCCCTCTAGCTTTATCGGATAAAAAACAAAAGGCAGGCGGCGCCTGGGTGGCTCAGTTGGTTGAGAGTCCAATTCTTGAGTTTGGCTCAGGTCATGACGCCAGGGTTGCGGAATTGAGCCCCGCATTGAGCTCTACACTGAGCATGGAGCCTGCTTAAGATTTTCTCTCTCTCCCCTCCTCTGCCCCTCTTCCCTGCTCTAAAATAAAATTTTTAAAAAAAGGGGAGGAGGTGGGCAGAAGAAATACGTATTAAGTGCCCAAACAAGTATGGGAATATGTCTGTTTTATGTGCCCAGGTTTGGAGGGAGGAAGAGGGAGATGTCACAGGGAGAAGTAACTTTTATCCAATAAATGAAAACATTCAGGATCATGAGCACTGTTGTTCACGTTATAGTTGTGAACACAACGAAAGGCGATCTCAAGGCTACAGGTTGTCTCGTTTAATACTAGGTGAGGCTCCAAAAGGAAACACTAGATAATCCCGTAAACAGTGCTCGGATGTCTGGCAAGTGTCAGAAGAGAAGCTGCTTCAATCCCCCGTGGCTATTCTCTCCCCAGCAAGCAAGTCACCAGACCTGTGGGTTTTATGCAGCTCTGCCACCTTCTCTTCCAGCTCCTTCGTCTGTGTGGGGGCAAACTGGAAGTCACTGAGGTCACTGCTGCCATGTTCTTCTGGATCATAGTCCCCAAGTTCAGCCTGCAGCGTGTAGGATCCCAGGAGGGCATGAGTCACAAATGAGCAGGGCAGGCGGCCGGAGGCAATGTCCTGCCGGAGCTGAAGGCACAAGAAGTATCTGAGGGGCAAGGGGGAGAGGAGGGCCGGGAAGAAATCCGTTAGGATGCAGCACCAATGATCTTTGAGTTCCAGTATTCCTCTGAAAACAGACGAGAAGGCAATGCCTTATGTCCACAGCAAAAATCGTCTTCTCTAATAAGAAGTCCACCTTGCTTCTTGGGCTCCTAACCCATGGGAATTCTGAACTGCTATTCTGGTCACAGTGTATTTATCATCATCATCATCATCATCATTAAGAGCTTTGTGACTGAACATAAAAATTGTAATCACTTAGACTGTCTCCATGGATTTAAAACTGGCATCGAAATTTACATGCCCCTCAAAAGTTGCAAAGACTAATGAAAACTTAAAAACAGCTGCAGTTCTTAAGCATTTGCAAGAAGAGCTAAGGTCACCCACCCTTTATTCTTTCTAGCCTTTTTATACCAATTTCTTCTATTCCTCAGATGCCTTGAACAACTGTAAGTCTTTAAAGCCCTTACACTTGCCCATTTACTCCATCTACAGAGACAGTTCAATTTATAACAGAAAAAGCATGAGCTTCTGGGCCAGGCACAGCTGACTCTGTGCAACCTTGAGCTAGTGAATTTGCTCGTCTAAGGCTAATTCCCTACTTGTCAAATGAGAATTCTTCCGCCCTTTGAAGGAGAGGATACGAATTAGATAACATAATCAAAACATACCGCATGTTACCTAGGAGTCAGTAACTAATAGACATCATCATCATCATCATCATCATAATTATGTTATTAACTTATTAGAATAGTTCTTATTCAATGTTTCAAGTGGTTTTACTACAGTTACTTATAAAAGTTTCCGTTTCCACTAGATGACATGCGGAACCATGTTATTTACATCTATGAGGATCTGGGGGCGGGGGGCACTACCAGCTCCTTTGCTGACATTTGAAAACCTGATTTCTACTCGTGACTTTAACTACTTGCTAATAAGATTACCATCAATCCCTGCAAACTAAACAGCCCCTCACTCTTGAAGACCTTTTCGACACTGCCATTCCCATTAGCAGCTGGCCACTTTGTCTCTTTGCCAAGCGTGGGGCACAGTTAGCTAAGAACTTGCCACGTAGCAAGTGCTCCAAAATCTTCTGGCAGAAGGAAAGTCATCTCTCTGGCACTATGGTCTGAGGATTTTTATGCACCGCAGGAGCTCTCTAAGGAGGATTATGTTCCTTTGGTCCCTGGAACACCACAAGCAGAACTGCATTACTTTAGAAAAGTCCATTTTAAACTAGGATTCCAGGGTATCCTCTGATTCTCTAAGTCTGACTGAGAACCGTGCCAGTTCTCCACATTTCGTGACACTTTGAAGACCTAAACACCCAGATTTTCCACCTACTACTAAGATCTTGTTGTTCCATTTGAGACTATGGTCTCGACTTTTCACATTGGTCCTGTCCTGTTTTCAAAGAGAAGTCGAAAGCCCAAAACCTTCCAACAAAAACTCCAACAGGTTCCTGAATTTCCCAGCTCCCTCTTCTTCACATAGCAGGAGCCAGCATTCTCAAACACTATCCTGAACACTGCAATACTTCTGCAAAAACCACTATTGCACTCCTCAAAAGCTACCTCATCTTAAGTTTTCACTCAAGTCATAGTGAAGATTTCACTCATGATACTTAGGCCACCAGTCCAAGCAGGTGGCTGGTGTCAGGCTGCCTGCCGAGGCTTTTAGTGTTTAGGTCACCAAACTATCTCCTTTCTCTCACCACACACGGCGAGACTATTCAAGCCCCATTTAAAGGAAAAACCAAAGCACTTACCGATGCCATAAGTCGCAATTACCAGAGGATTATCATCTCCCAAACAAATTACTCCAAGAAGTGTGTGTAGAGAGAGGGTGCTAGGGCACAAGCCCCAACTGCAATGTTCGAAGGCGTTCCTGTGGTGAGGCTGTGTATCCAGAGCAACCAACCTATCCGGTTTTATGCTCCAAAGCAGCTCGAGGTGCAGTTACAAAAGCTTATCTTTACTATTTACTAGCTGAAGTTAATTCAACCACAGCTTACTTAGTATCAGAAGACCGCCATTTAGCAACAAGTAGCAAAGGCGGGGGGGGGGGGGGGGGGGGGGGGTTGTTGGTTAGGGGCAGTGGGGAAGGCTTGTTATTTATTCCATCTTGGAAAGAAATCTCCACGTGGGTATCATGCACTCTTAAGCACCAACACAACCTGATGTCTGCCAAAACTGGCCTAGCAGAAAGCATCAAGGGCACAGGAACCACAGGAATGAATCAAAAGCAGTCTTTCAGCAAGACCTCTGGTGTTCAAAAAGTATATTCTGAACACAGTTCTCCTTGGCCATGTAACGTATGCACTTATTCTTACCAAAGCTAATAAGTCCTATCACTGGTAACCCAGCTGAATAGGGCTAATACACCAAGGCACTTGTGGACTCAAATGCTCCTTGGTTACTATTCAAACACTCAGGCACTCTCAGAATCAGTAAATGCTCCCTTGCTCCTCAACTGAATCTCTTATTTGCAACTTAAGTATATGTTTGTATGGCCCAGACAATCTCAAAGGAGATGGAAATGAAACAGCTATTGGCTAAGAAAGCCTACCTTATTAGTTTTTTTTTTTTTCTACTTTGAAATACGAGGCCCCCGGAAATATAGTTCAATTGGCTTTTTAAATAATTTCATTTTTCTACCCTATATCACCTTTGTGATAGGAGACTAGTACACAGGGACACAAGGGTTATACAACAAAAAACCATTTTAGTATTAATCTGAAATATTAAATATCAATGATTTTTGTAAGTGTAACGTAAGAAACAAAGTTGCCAGCAATATAAGTTTTTTAATATTCTATTACTCAACTATAAATGGAGAATTTAAAGAAAAAAAAAATTTTGAAACTAGAAACATTTCCAACCATTTTGGAGTATGCTCATTTCCAAGGAACTTTCTAGAATTCAACTTATGAAAAAATATTTTGGCTTTAATCCTGAAATTACCATTATTCTCCCAGGGCACAGAGATAAATGAAAGCTCTAAGTAAAAATTTGTTTTAAAATGTAAGTATAAAGTACCTGGTGATATCTTCAGTCAACTGAGAAGGATCAGGAGGATAAAACTTCACATTAAAGGTGAACAGCCAAGGAGGATCTGTAATTATTAAATGTGGGTATTTACCCAACCAGCAGAATGACCACTTATTTTGATAAAAATTAAAGGTTAATGTTCAAACAGTACATACTACTTCCACTATAATGTCAGTTTGGAGAGTTTCATTGTTTGATTTTAAGAAAACTATTTACAAAAACAAAACAAAATATAAAAATTATACAAATAACCCACTATGAAAGAAAAACAGATTCCCTTTTTTTAAATAAACACTTACTAAAATACTTTCAATGTTTTGTATGGTGATATATTATGCAAAAATTTCAATATAACCTATATGTAATCATTCTGAAATAAGATTTGTTTTAACCACAGACTCTCCAGATGCCAAATGTCTCCTACTGTTTAAAGAGAAAAAAAAAAAAAGTATTTTAGGATTTACACATTGTTGACAGAAGGGAGATAATGATCAATTGATCACTATAGCTATTCAAGAAAATGATTAATGGTCTCTTAATCCCATAACGAAATCTCAAAGAAGGGAGTAGTAAAACATCACAATACTTTATTTTTATTTATTTTTTTTTAAGTTTATTTATTTATTTTCAGAGAGAGAGAGTAAGGGAGGGACAGAGAGAGAGGGAAAGAGAGAATCCCAAGCAGAGCCTGATGTGGGGCTTGAACCCACAAACCATGAGATCATGAGCCAAAACCAAGAGTTGGACACTCAACCGACTGAGCCACTTAGGTGCCCACACAATACTTTTTAATAGTGTTTATTTATTTATTTTGAGGGGGGAGGGGCAGAGAGAAAGAGAGAAGCAGAGAGGGAGAGAGAATCCCAAGCAGGCCCTCACTATCAGCACAGAGCCTGATGCGGAGCTCGAATTCACCCGTAAGATCATGACCTAAGCTGAAATCAAGAGTCGGATAGACGCTCATCCGACTGAGCCACACAGGCACCCCAAACATCACAATACTTTAAGACAATAAAATTATTCCCAGGGTTTACAGAGTAGGTGTAAGTATACTCCTATAGAACATATGCTTGGGCTGCACTGTGCCACAGAAGTGAATATAACAACCATCAGAAATGACTTATTAAAAGTTAAAACATTGCTATCTCTGCACTAATGTTTAACTAATGTTTGATATGTCCTACTTTGGATAGCTTTAAAGAAAAGAAAGAAAAAAGCACACAACTCTGGGCAGAAGGCAAGTATTATTTTCCCTAAATGGATCCAAATAAATCCACTGGCCAGAATTCAGGGTTATGCTCAAAGTTCCTAGTATTTCTAAATAGAAACAAAGTATGTTCATGGTATTTCATTCCATCCACATTTGAAGGCCTCATGGTTGCTTTATTTCAGGGACTTGAAGAAAATTTTACTGAATCCCATTCTCTTTTCCAACATGTCCTTTTGTTCTCTTCTCACCATAAGTACACTAACTTCTCTCTCAGAAGTCAACCCGTATGTGTGGAATGGCTGCTAAGAACACACGTGCACCTGTACTGGATTTAGGTTCAGTGCCTCACCATTCCACTTCCAAAGCCAATCCTGAATTTCAGTTCTGTGTCACACATTTAAAATATCATAGGGGCGCCTGGGTGGCTCAGTGGGTTGAGCATCCGACTTCAGCTCAGGTCATGATCTCGCAGTTCGTGGGTTCAAGCACCGCATCAGGCTCGCTGCTGTCAGTGTGGAACCCACTTAAGATCCTCCGTCCCCCATCTCTCTGCCTCTCCCCTTCTTGTACACACACTTGCTCTATCTCTCCCCCCCAAAAAAAAAACATTTTAAAACACCTTTGAATAAATAAAAACAAAACAAAACAAAAACAAAGTAAAATAACATAAATGGGATATAGGACTTTCCTGAAGAGTGAGACTTCCCTGTCCTATATATAGTGCCATGCTGGGCGGGAATATGGACTTCTTCAGGGGGCTGCTAACCCATAATTAAGCTAAGTCACCATAGGGTTATCACTTCCTAATGGATCCTTATTTTTTGTTTTCTGGGTATTAATTAACAAGAGCACGTGCTTGCCTGGATAGGACTACAGGGATGAGTTTCTAATAGAACATTTATATTTTAGCCCTAGTAATGCTATACTTTTAGGGGCACCTGGGTGACCCAGTCAGTTGAGAATCCAACTCTTGATTTCAGCTCAGGTCATGATCCCACACTTGTGGGATCAAGCCCCAAGTAGGGCTCCATGCTAAGCATCGCATCTGCTTAAGATTCTCTCTCTCTTCCTCTCTCCCTCCCCTGCTCAGGCTCACTTACTCTCTCAAAAATAAATAAGTTAAAAAAAAATGCTAAACTTGGGGTGCCTGGATGGCTCAGGTGGTTAAGTGTCTGACTCCTGATCTCAGCTCAGGTCCCGATGTCAGGGTCGTGAGTTCAAGCCCCATGTTGGGCTCTGCATGGGTGTGAAGCCTACTTAAATAAAACCAGAAAATTTAAAAAAAAATATATATATATATATTTTTATTTTTATTTATTTTATATATATATTTATATATATATTATATATATATTTTATATTTATATATTTATATTATATTTATATATATATATGGATCATGTATATAGCAATCACATGCAGGTCTCATATATATAGTCTGATCTGTGTACATCTGAAGAAAATTTCAAGGCAAACTTTAAACAGGAACCAACAGGCTGTTGGTTTTCAAAAGCAACTGAAAAAAAGATTAATGTTTACCTTTGCTAATTGCCCATTAACTGAAAAGTAACAATAAAAGCCTGGCATTGGCTGGGTGAAGATAAAACATGCAGTTCTTTCGTCCACTTTAACACAAGCAGAAAGGAAGAGGTCAAGGCAAAAGCTAAGACTTCATGTTTCCAGCCTACTTGCACCATCAGGACAGGACAGGATTCCATTTAGAAACTAGCTCCAAATCATCTGAGAAAGCCAGATCCTACTTGTTACTGTTATCCCTCTTGCCAAACCACAAGGGCAAAAGTCCTGAATAACTCTAAAAAAAACTTCACAAACCATCAAAACACAAGACCATGATTCATAATCAGCAGGAGTCTTGCCTTCCAAAAATCAGCAACCTCCATGGCTCTGAAACGAGTGGCATACGAACATAATCAAACAAAAGCCAAAACAAAACCATAGGAAGCAACTCAATGGAACATCAATCAGGTTTCAGCGGTTATCCTATTCTATGGTTTGGGTCACTTGGAAGCTCTGGTTTCAGATAAAGTGGAAGAACCAGGCATCCGTACCTTTCCGAATTCATGCACTCTACAGTTGTGTAGGACAACCATACAAAAGACAAGGGAAAAGTGCCAAGGCTCTCTGATACACCGTGGAAGCAACTGTAAACATAACATTTCTGTGTCTAATCACTCCTTTTTTTTTTTCTTCCCTTTTCCATTATGAAGCAAGTATAAATAGATGCAACACCCAGATAATAAATGCAAGGGGAAAGAGGAGGGCTGCTGGAAAGCCAGGGACAATAGTCAAGAGACAGAGTGACCAACCATTCCAGGTTACTTGGGACTGTTTGAGTTTTAGCACTGTAAGTCTGACATCCTAAGAGACCCCTGTCCAGGGCAAATCAGGAAGGTCATTCTCTTCAAAAATACTTTTTTTTTTTTCCCCCTGAAGGAAAAGATGAGTTTTCAAGGAGAAGAAATGGGCAAAATAAGGTAGACGCTCAAAATTTCAAACAGGAGCAGAGAAGGGAAGAAAGGATAGGAGAACTACTTAAAAGATTAATGATTTCAGGGAAAAAGAAAACTAATGTGGAGTGCCTAAAATGAGAGAAGATAGATGGTAAGGAACAGAAGGGAAACACACAGATTTGTTCTGGTGTGTTGATGCCAGGAAGAATAAGTAGGGGGAGGAAAGCAAACAGCCTACCCTGGGTAGGCCGGCGCTCAGGGAAACGCTTTCTCCCACGACAGCTCTGGGGGCCCCCCGTCCAGAAGGGCTGCTGAGAATCCTGTTCTCCTGTCTGAAAATTCCAGCTGTTCGTGGCTCTCTACCTTTTCTGCCTTGGTCATCCACCCGCCCGGAAGTCAATTAAGGATCCAAATCCTCCAGAGACTTTTCTGTGGTGATGATACCTCCTGGCACAGACATCTGAAAGCCAGGCACAGGCAAGACCAGGGCCTGTGGAGGGAGCTGGAGCTGGTGAGGGGGAGACCCCGAAAGTCACTTTGGGAGTCTGCCATGACAGCAAACAGGCAACGGAAGAAAGAGCCAAGCCGCACTGACTAGAAACCCAGACTCAAAGAGCACACGGCACGGCCCTGAGTGGCAGAACGACGTTGGAGAGAAGGCAGGGACCGCAGAGGATGGAAGAGATGACTCTCTGTGCTTTTCCGCCCCGAGTCTGCACTCCAGTACATCTATGAACAGTGAGCGTGTCTACGCCTCTGGGGCCAGAGACAAGCCTGTTAATTAAACTAATTACACACTTCCAAAACAAAGCAAACGAAGCAATGGTAACTGGTCGCCTGGAGTAAAATTTACATAACAGTGAAAGTTACAGACAAGCAGTGTCTACACTGGTAGACGGCCACCGTGAGGGAATATTTAGGACCAGAAGGTTAGGACCTCTAGACCAGAAGAGTCCCGAAGCCACGCACAAAATAAAGTCACGAGGCAAGAAAAATATTGTTTCCTCAACTTTGTATATGATATACATGCAAAATACAGCTGATCATTCCATCATTATTTTAGTAGTCCAGTCTACATTCCTCTGAATTTGATTAAAGACAGAAATAGATATAAAGATGAACTCAGAAGTATGATTATTTAAATACTCACTTCGTAGCTGTCTCTTTATTTCTTTTGCAGGATCTAGCCAGTTCTACAGGGGGAGGGAAAAAAAAAAAAAAAAAGGTTAATTAAGCCATAAAACATACTCCAGTCCAAAACGGAACAGTTTACAGTTCACATACTTGAGTGTAAACATAAATTCCTATTCAAAGCAGCTTTCACCCATTAGCATTCCACGGGGCTAAATATTGATTTGTTTTTGAATGTGTGTGTTATAAATAAAACATTAAAACACTTTTGAGGTGGGTCTCTTGGGCCTCATTTTCTTGGATCTGAAATCAAATATCTATCCAAATGATTAGATACAATATATCTACACAGTCTTTGTTCCATAGAACTCCAGCAAATAGCCCCTGTGGACAATGAAATGAGAGCCTCTGTCAAGAACGTAATTGGCTCTTAAAAGTGTATACATCAAACACAGTTATCTCAACTCCTAAAGCCAACTTCTCCTCAAACTTTCTTTTCCCCCATACCGTACAATGCTACCGAGAATACCATCAGATTGGAACTGATCGTTTCCTTCCTGCTCTTCATATAACATCCTTTTTAAACTTCATGCCAAGTTGCAAGTCAAATCATGAGGAACTCCCTTTCACTTCCCCCCTTTCTACCCTTTGAGAAAGTTAACAAAAAGATTCTAGGAAACTACTATAATATCTTAAAGCAAAAATCACCAAATTTGAACTACTAAGTTCAAACCACCTGAGGACATTAAACATTTGTCTTTTCCAGTTATCAGCAAAGATCCATCCAAAAAAAACTTTTATGTAATTTTTGTCTCTATTTTTTTAAACTTCTCCCACCTTATCCTTAAGTCATACCTCTCAATTAAAGTTTACCCTACTTGGGGGTGCCTGGGTGGCTCAGTAGGTTAAGTGTCTGACTTCGGCTCAGGTCATGATCTCGTGGTCTGTGGGTTCGAACCCTGTGTCGGGCTCTGTGCCGACAGGTGAGCCCGGAGCCTGCTTCAGATTCTGTGTCCCCTCTCTCTCTGCCCCTCCCTTGCTCATGTTCTGTCTCTCTCTCTCTCTCTCTCTCAAAAATAAACAAACACTAAAAAAAAAAAAAAAAAAAAAAAAAGTCTACCCTACTTCATCTTCACTAACGCAGGAGAACAAATTTTTTGAGATTTTTTTTTTTTTTCTGATTGAAACAGTTGAGCCTTGAACAATGTGGAGGTTAAGGGTGCTGACCCCCATACAGTCAAAAATCCACATATAAATTTTAACTCCCCCAAAACTTAACTACTATAAGATTACTATTGACCAGAAGCCTTACCAATAACATAAAGTCATTTAATGCATATTTCGTATACTATATACAGTATTCTTAAAAAGAATAGAAATTCTTTAATTCTTAAAAAGAAAAGAAAATGTTAAAATCATGAGAAAATACACAACTGTACTGTATTTATTGAAAGAAAACTGCGTGTAAGTGGATCCGCACAGTTCAAACCCACGTTATTTAAGGGTCAATTATAATTGGCTTTACAAGAAATAAGTTTCATTCATTCCAAAAGTATCCAAAGTAATGTACTGTAATATCTGTGCTGAAACAGAATTTTCTTCAGATATATAAAGCAAACAATGAAGATGTTTGTTGTTAGGTAGAAAATAAGAGCCTTCTGTCTTAACAATATATTGAACTGGTCAACAGAACATTAACTTAACACTATTTAAAAGTAGTAACAGGATGCTTTGAAAACAAAGCTGCATGGACCCCTGTGGCTTTTACTACACGACTCACGGCTTGCACTCAGCAGCAAGGATCTAAGGTGGGCATGTCCTACACTAACACTGGCTATATTCAAACGTCTCAATAAAGAGCTACCAGAGCTTGGTTGGGTTTCCTATTACTGGTGTCCCAGCTGCATGGCCCATTGATGTGAAGGGCCAGCAGGCGCTCCAATGGTACCTCCAGTGCTATGTCGGGGAGCAGCTCTAATTCTCCCCTTAGAAAAAAGCCTGGCATTCAGCTTCCTTGCCCGGCAGCTGCTGTCCCCACAACAGCTGGCTCACAAATGGCCGGCTATGATGAGTGCACAAGAATGAGAAAAACACATCTTTCAGTCTCTAGCCCAGACAGGGGGAAGCCAGGGAAGAGGCGAAGGAGGGTCACATGTGTTAGGGCATTTCATCTATAAACAGAGAAAGAAGAGAGTAGAAGGGAAACTACTTAACTGGTCTTAAACGACCAGACAGACCCTTCCAGAGCTCCGGTTTCATTACGTGACAGTTGTTACAGATGCCTGCTGGAGAAGGCGGAGGAGAATGGCAGGAGCGACATCATCTTCTGTGACCCCAAGGAATAACGCCATGTCCCAGTCATTCCGCATACTCCATTCTTGCCTGCAGTTATCAATTTCTTGTACAAGTTACCCGACAGGTTTCTGCACAGCATGGAGAGAGTCAAAGAGCCCTACAGACTCAGGAGAATGAGGGACCAGTTTCTGTGCACCAGCCAGCCAAATTCAGACTGACTGCCATTCTCAGGCCACTTTCCACAGTACTGCCAGCCAGAATATTAGAAGACTGAAGTGGCTTCTCCCCTTTATTACAGACCCCTATCCAAATACAAAGCGGGCTAAGTTTACCTGATGTGATCAAAGACCAGCAGCAGAAGTGACTCCTGCCATCCGCCTACTGGTTTTCCCTCTGCTAACCACGCTCACTGCCACACTGTGAGTTCCACTCGCAAGGAGGAGGTGGTCCTCCCCTCCATAGCACAACTTTGCAAGGTCAGTGAGGGACCACATTACTTGTATCCTCCATAGTGCTTAGCAGGTGCAGGCAACCAGCAAGTACTAAATCAGTATCTGTTGACAGATATCTGCCCACTGCCATGCACTGGTCATCTTAAAAGACCACAAGTTACAGTATTCTTATCAGATTTGCTTTTATTTGAATGGTTATGATCCTGAATGGGATATAATTTTATTGCCTAGAGTAATAAATTCATAAGTTAAAAAAAATGACAATATGACTTTTAAAAGAAATACAAGTCTATTATCTGCGTTATCAATTACAAAAAAATAAATATATAACTCATAAACAGATAACAAATAAAAATACACTTCTCAGTTTTGACACTTGAGGAGTGCCAGATGGATCAAGAAACAAACACAAAAGGAGGGAAAAAGACACCAGAGAATGACGTAAATGCATGCGAGAATGTGTGTATGCACACACGCACTCATGTGCACGCACACAAACACACACACACACACACACACACACACACACACACACACACGATAGATTATGGTGCATAATTTCCAATTGTTTTTAAAGATTTGGCTGCCACATATATAGGCTTTGGAACTGGAGCTACATGGAGTCAAATTCTGGCTTTCACCAAGTCTATGACCTTGGGCTCATTCTTCACTTTCTTAAGCCTCTGATTCCTCAATTCTAAGATGAGGATCAAAACAGGTCCCTCATAGGGTAGTTCTTTTCAACTCTTCAACCGCCTCCTGAAGAGGAAGTACTTATGCAAAGTACTTTACCCAATGCCTTCAACACATGGGCTTTTTTATAATCATAAACTGGCCTATCACCTCTGGGTATATATCTCTTCTTCACATAATTTTATATTTCCAAAGGTGGGGTGTTATATATAGTAAAGAAGTTACTATTTATATGAATGTTACTACCCAGAAAAAGTTAACAAATCAGACACACTGTATTCATGGGCCAGATGAAATAAAAATCGGACCCCTCTTTCCTTAAAGAAAATTGTCTAATATTTGCCCTTTCTACAAAGCTACCCTACTACAGTGAAGAATCTTCCTGGAAACAAAGGCAACACATACCCCTTCTCATGAAAATAATTACCAGTATGACTAACACATACATTGAAGCGTTTGGACTAAAGTATTATCTAGCTAAGCTTTACTAAGTTTTGCCTGGTAAGAATCCATCTGGCAAATTTGTTAACACAGATTTACCCACTAGCCTCCTGAAACATTCTCCAGGAAAGGGGCCTGAGAATCTCTATTTTAAGTGACAGCTCCAGGCAATTCATAATCAGGCAAGATCAGGATTTTTCTCAGTGTTTAGAAAACTTTAAGGTACACATAACAAATGCAAAACTAAAAAGACCTAAAATCCACACTGGATTTCAATAAAATGTATCTTGGCTTATTAAAAATAAAAGTACTTTGCCAGCTACACTTATGGGCAGGGACATTCATTCATTCAATTTGGTATCCCTTCTCCTCACCTTCCCCTTTTTACCTCCACTCTGTACCAAAAGTATGAACCCAATATAGATATTTATTTTCTGAATATCATGTAAACCAAGGAATAAATAAAAATTACAAGGAATCCTATCACAGGCTTCCAACAGAAGTAAACTAAAATTAAAATGGGGTCCTAGAATATTATCAACTCATCTCAGAACACAAAACTGGAAGACTATGACTCAGTTGGGGGAAAAAAGTAACATCTTTACTTTCACTAACCTCTAACTGAAATCTAGCATTACCATCAATTATGAATGTGGGAGAAAAAGTCCTGGTTAATATCAGCACTACCTTTACCTCTGTCATTTGTAGCAATCAAAAATACTTCCATATTCCACTATAGTTAGATATTGGTGACCATCCCAAATTTAATATTTTCAGAATATTGTTTATTTCTTGACTTCTTCTATAGGCCTCTGCATTTTATTATATAGTTAAATCACTATTCTGAGAAGCAGCCCGCAGAATTCATTAGACAGCCAAAGGAATTAATGGCACAAAAAAGGTTAAGGACAAAAACCTGCATTAAAGATTATAGAAATTTAACTAAGTAGCAAAGCAAATATCTGCACACATTGTTCTTTTAATGCTGATTTATTTACTTTGAGAGAGAGCACGAGCAGGGGAGGGGCAGAGAAAGAGGGAGAAAAAGAATCCCAAGCAGGCTCCATGCTGCCAGTGCAGAGCCCGATGTAGAACTCAAACTCTCAAACCACAAGATCATCACCTGAGCCAAAACCAAGAGTCAGACGCTTTATCAACTGAGCCACCTAGCCGCCCCCAAGTGAAAAGTCTTTTCTAGATATTTTCAATACCTGTTACCAGAAAAAGGGTTAAATAAAGATGAGTTTCAATTCTCCTCTAACAACAAAAACATCTAGGAAAATATAAAACCCTGATTAAGAATTATTATATTTAGATTCATAGGATGCTGGTGTTAAGAAAATCCTCAGAGACTATATGGTCCAAAAGTCCTTGTATAACAGGAATGGCTTAACTCCTGCCTAAGTGACTATGGTTGTTGGCACACTTCTCAAATGTGAGCCACTGGCTTTTGCTACATTCCAAACTTCTACCGTCCTGTCACCTCAAAAGGATATTTGATCTCCGAGATCAGCGCTTCTCAAGCCTTAAAAGGTTTTCCTGAATCACCTGAAGATCTAGTCAAACTGCAGACTACAATTCGGTAAGTTCTATAGTATGGACCCGGAATTTTCCTTTTTAACAATCTTCCAGGTAGTGCCAGTGCTGGGGGCACCCTTGGAGTAGTATAGCCCTAGATTTCTTTCAATGTCTCTTCCTAAAAGTCAGATGCACAGAGACATTTTTCAAGTCCGTCAACTGGCTTAACAGGTAGATGCCCAGCCCTCACTGGCTAAATATTCTATTTTTATTTCTATTTTATAAATATTCTACGGCCTCCTGTAGAAAGCCCTAGCAGATGGCAGCTTCCATGTGCCTACATGTAAGTATTTCTTTCTCTACCCCATCACACTAAACAGCTGTATCAAATAATGCCAAGACCTACAGTCGTCATTCCACCAAGGTGCTAACCGCTTTCGCCCGACAAAGAGGAACAGCCAGGCCCATCAACCAGCAACAGCCCACAAGCAGTCCAAGGGTGTGGTTGTCTGGGCCGCAGGCCACTGAGCACCACAGACCTAGATAATGACCCAGGATACTGTCACAAAATCTGTCTCCGAGTCCCTTTCCCCCCCAAAAGCCATCCAACTCGCCTAATACCCTTTCAGGCTGGATGCAAAGATCACAGAAGTTTTTTTCCAAATGCTTAGCTGTGCCCTCCTCACTTTCGGTGGTTGTCAACTTGGCCAGGTGAGAGAAGTTAAATTCATCCGACCCTGCATTACCAAATGTTAAAAGCATAAGCTTACCTAAGATCTGCATTTTTCTCTTAGGAATTTATAGTGCTGAAGCAGGTCCCCTTTATTATACCTCGGCCTAAATGAGGTCTAATAGAACACTGCCCTAATGCTGGCATTAGCAGGAAAGTTCCAGGCTTTCTACATTAGAGCAAAATGTTCACTACACACCTGGGAGAACGTGATTCAACTCTTGTCTGTGGTACGAGAATGTACAACTGGATTGAATATAGAATTTTATTAAAGAATAGTTTATATATGACAAACAGCGTATTTGAGTTTTTAGTTCTGTTTTCCGGAGGGAAATGGACAGGCTATCAGACAGACACTTTAATCAATTTTCATAAAGTTAGCTGTGGATATCAACTACACTTCTAACAAGCTCCTCTTTCAATATGGCTTGAAGCAAAATAACAATCCCTGGGCTAGATGCCAAACTCTATTAACATCAAAAATTCAAGACAATGTTTTTCCCTTTAAAGAGAGTCCAAAACCCTTAATGATGGTTCCAGTTAGACATGAATACAAGAACTATATGGACTTGAAATTCCATACATAAACGAGTAACATGTTGCTTGATTCCACAAATTTTTAATGGCATTTTCCATAGTAAAGTTTACATAAAACTTCAAGAGACATTAAAAAGTTCTAACAGTAATAATGATAGATTTTCATACTTAGAGTAAATTGAAAAGCTTCCAACTCAAGATCTCAACCATGAGAAAGTACTACACTAAAATCAAAGGAGAGTTTAGATTTTTTTCTCCATGGAAAATTTTTATACAAATAACCATAGCTTTACCTCACCTTCAGTTTATAATATGTTGAAATAAGTGATTGAAACTTCTATAAATAGAGATAATATTCAGCATGAAAAAGCCAGCAGCTTAAATTCCTGTATGCTATAGTATCCTATTGTTGAAACTACGTGGGTTTCAAACACAATAGGACTGATTAAGCCAAGCTGATACAATGGTAATAACATCCTTCGGAAAAAATTAGGACACCATTCAAGTCTATATTAGAAAAATAAGAGTCCTTTTGCCTAGATGTCTTGAGGACTGGGTTTTGTCTACGTGAGAATGAATAAAAAATATAAAAGTCATGAAAGCAAATCAGATTATACATGAATAATTAAGTATACTGCCAATTACATGTAAGCATTAAATTTCCTGAGGTTAGAAATTTCAGAAAGCACAGCCAGTTGTTTATTCTTCTTATGTTCTTTGGTTAAAGCCTAGATAGAAGTGTGTGCCTAATCATTATATGGGCATTTTCATCCCCACTTCATAAGAGAAACTGCAAAAGAAAATAAGGAATTAAGAGATATAGAACCCCTCCAAACTTAACCTTATACTAATATTCTCTGCCTCAATGACCTGAGACTCTCCTCAACTCCAGCCATACCTTCTCATCCTGAACACTAGGTCTTCTCATCACACAGTGTCCTCCACCCTCACTAGATTTCATCATCCCATTCTCAGATACAACCCTTTCCTCTCCTGCTAAGTTTTCTACCCATTAATTCTCACAGTACCTAATCTTCAGCTTCCTTGGACTTTCATCCTTTGGCCCCCAGCCATCTTCTCCCAACCTACTAGCCCATTTCAGCTTCGGTTATGTTCCTTCCTGGGTCTCTGGTGAATAAGCAGCTGGATTACCATCTCAGCAGCATCTCCAGTTTTCTAGATCTTCTGTCCATCTTACCATCACCATTGTGAACACACCCAACTGGGAACCGCTATGATACTCCAGTTCTCCACTATTAGACCCAGGGTGCAGATGGCAATTAGAGAAAAACACCAATGTATTCTGTTGCCATCACAATTGTATGATCTCCAATCTCGGCTGAACTGTCAACAGCAATCCACATACTTGTCCTTAGTAGTCTGCCTCTCTGGGTCCCCAGTGCTACCCCCTAGTCACTCTTAGCAGACAATTTCACCCTCTATTTCTCAGAGCTTTGAGGCTGCACTTCACTTAACTAAGATTTACTTACAGATACACCACTCCTGGTCTTCCTTCTTGCAGACTCAGGGGATGAGGCTGCCCTCTTTATTCAAAGCTTATCCTCTTTCTCTTCTCCACTTCAGGAGTTTCCATCATCATTCCTTTTCCTCTCGCTCCAACCGCACCCTCTCCTTGGACATTCCCACAGCCAAGGTCGAAGTTCTTTCCATCCAAGCAAATCAGTCAACCCCCAAAATCCTTAGTAAACACTCTGTGCTGTCATACATAATAGCCACCAGTCATAAGAGGCTACTTAAATTTAAATTTGTACAACTGAATAAAATTCCACTTCACTTCTTCTGTCACACCAGCCATATTTCAAGGGATCAATAGCCATCTGTGGCTAGTAGCTGCCATATTAGATAGAGCAGGTCTAGAACATCTCATCGTCATGAAAAGTTCTATTGGACTGTGCTGGTCTATATCCTGTTGTATCATTCTCCCACCTGTCCTCTTCAAAGCCAGCCTTCCTTAAACACTAGTTTATGCTCACTCTCACATTCCTTACTGTTAACTTTCCTCAGCCCTCACCCACTCCCTGATCCCTAATCATCATCTAGCCAACAACCTACATGCACTTCCAACTTAGAAAAATGAAAATGAGATTTCCTCTCTGCTCCCAACCCCAAACTGCTGCTCCTCCTCCAAAGTCCCCATGTAAGAGTCTCCAACCAGCTCCCCAAGCCCCAAATGTGGAACTTAACCCCAACCCCTCCCCCCATTGCCTTTATGCCACAGAGATGAGGAGTCACAAAGTCCTACAGACATTACCTACTCAGTACCTCTGCCCTTCGTCTTCACTCCTAATGTCATTGCCCTAGTTTCCACCATCCCTGGACTAGATGACGGACCTTCTTCTGCCTCCGGTCTCAGTCACCTATGATCTCCGTTCACAACACGAACAGGTTATTCTTTCTGAAATGCAAATCTGACCGTGTCACTTTCTTCATAAAAACCCTTCACATCAGAATATCTAGATTCCTTAGCACAAGATACAAGGCTTTCCAAAAAATGTTCTTTGCCTAGCTTTCCCATGATCGCCAACACTCTCCACAAAGCCACCCCAAATTAACCCATGATGTAAGTTAAAACACTGCTTGCTGAGAAAACACAGCTTCAAGACAAGTACCCAACTTTTCTTAAGCAAGTTCCATACCAGGCATGGGAGCCCAACACAGAGCTCAAACTTACCACCCTGAGATCAAGACCTAAGCGGAGATAAAGAGTTGGACACTTAACCGACTGAGCCACCCAGGCGCCCTCCCAACAACTCCTTGTAACTTGCCAATCGCTCACAGGTCCCTCCTATACAGAGACTCTGAAACTGCCTCATCCCCAGCCCTGTCAAGCAACTTGAAATTGCTCCCACACACCACCCTCATTCATGCTGGAGAGATTACTTTTCTTCTGTGCAGGATGTCCCTTACCTGTCCACATTCGGAGTATTTGTCACAATTCTCATTTTCTATAATAGAATGTTAATATTAAAGGG
Source organism: Panthera onca (assembly GCF_046562875.1). Lineage (NCBI taxonomy): Eukaryota > Metazoa > Chordata > Mammalia > Carnivora > Felidae > Panthera > Panthera onca. The sequence continues at coordinate 117,614,675 of NC_138343.1, forward strand.
CTAATATCATTTCCAAAGTTTATAGATTTGCCCTTACACAACAATTTAAAATTTTCATATCACAGGCCCTTGTCGGGTAATAAAAGTGCCCTCTATCTAGTTACTGATAAATGCCCAGCTGGTATTTAGGACAGGGTATGTTAAGTTGTGTCATGGAACTGAGATTACTAGAAGTGTATCTACTTGGGTAATATTAGCCTGACTGCTATGGTCAGAAGGTTTGTGTCCCCCTAAAATTCCTATGTTGAAATCCTAGTGTCCAATGTGATGGTACTAAGAGGTGGGGCCTCTGGGGGTAATTGGGTCATGAGAGTGGAACCCTCATATTGGGATTAGCACCCTTACAAAAGAGGCTCCAGAGAAGTCCCTCATCCTTTCCACCATGTAAGGACACATCAAGAAGGCATGGTTTGTGAACCAGGGAAGCAGATCCTTACCAGATACTAAATCTGCTGAGGCCCTGATCTTGAACTTCCAACCCTCCAGAAATGTGAAAAATTCCTGTTTTGATAAGCCACCCAGTCTCTGACAGTTTGTGATAGCAGCCCAAATGGACTAAGACACTGACCAAAAAGTTAATCTATTTTCTGTCCCAAAATACGTGAGGGACAGGACGTATCCCATCTACTTAACACAGCACAAGACATCCTGCAATATCCCATTTATAAACAGTGATAGCACCATTTTTAATCGGGGAAGAGGGAGCCTAAATGGGGGGGGGGGGGAGGGGCACATGTGGGTACATGTGTGTAGTGAACAGTACGTAAGACTGGACAGGAGAAAAATGAAATTCTTAGTTGGAAATTCATCTCCCAGGTGATTCTGCCAAGAAGGGAAAAGTTCCTTTAAGGAAGCACTGCCAAGGAATCTCACAGAATCACTGTCAGTAAGTCGGGTCACCCTTAAATTTATTGACACCATTATAGAAACATCAGCTGGAGAATTCACACTGGGAACGTAGTCCATAGTATCCTTCAACAACCCATATATGAAGTCTTGCAGGATGTCTTTTAGAATTGCGTAAGATGAAAAATCCCTCCAAGGCAAGACGATATTCTTCCATTTTTCCAGTCATGATAGCTATAAAATAGCATACCCATTTTTATGCCTTGACAGAAAATTAAAAATTATTGCATTTTCTATTTTTTTTCCTTCCTAGTTTACCCAGTTCTGAACCATACTGTTACTATTCATTGGCTAGGTGACCTTGGGTGAATTATTTAACTTCTCTATGCCTCATCTTTCTGTGTTTACAAAGTGTGGTTCGTAATACCAACCTTTCGGGGTTCTGAAAACTACAGGAGACAACACTTGTAAAGTGCTAGAACACAGCCTGGTGCATTGTGAGAATCCCAGAATGATTAGCTATTAATAGTCACCTCTATTTTATTCGGAACGTGTTTTATGATAAAAGCCACCTTGGATTCTTTTACAAATGAAGTTATAAATAAGTCTGCTTAACTACGAGCCTCAATATAAATATGATATTTCCATCCAGAAATAAAACTGCCCCACTGCACACTTTATTATTGAGATGGATTCCACCTGGAATGCCTGCTCCACACTAGCAGCCATTCTTCAAGGCATATATTAACAGCTTTTAGAAGAACAAGTAAGTTATCTGACCTAAAGTCAACATGATACTCGTGATACGCCCTGCCATCCCACGATGGGCCCTCCCCAACTCACTACATGGCACTTCCATCCATCCAAGAATCCAGACCCTCTTATTAGTGTTGGGTCATCCCTCACACCCAGTCAGCTGATGGATTCTACCTCTTTCCTCAATCGGTCTTCAATCATTTACTTGTCTTTCTCGACCACAATTTCACCTGAGGCCACTTCCTGCTTGGGGTGAGCAGTGCCGCTCATGTCCCTCTCCTCCCTGTCCCTCTCACGTCCCAAGCCCACCCACTTTGTGTCTCTCCTTAAACAGCATTCTCTCTCCTAGCTGTCTCAGCGTCAATATGCTCTCCTATAGAGCAGTAATCAAATGTTAGTAACTGTGTAACTCAGTTTTTCACAGTCTCCTCAACTGAAACGTAAGTGGGGACATCGTGACGGCAGGGTCTTTGTCTTAACTGTTTACTGCTAGATTCGCAGGAGTACCACTGCTTTGCACACAGGTAATTTTTTTTTAACCTAAAGTTTACCATCTTAACCATTTATTAGTATACAGTTGAGCAATGCTATACAACAGATTCTGAAATGCTTTCATTTTATAAAACTGAAACTCTATTCCCATTGAATGATCACTCCCCATTTTCCCCGTGCCCCAGTCCCTGGCAACACCATTCTACTTTTTGTTTCCATGAACTTGATCATGGATACTTCATTTAAGTGGAATCATAGTGCTTGTCCTTTTGTGACCGGTTTATTTCACTTAATATAATGTCCTCTAGCTTCATCCTTGTGACAGGATTTCCTTCCTTAAGGCTCAATAATATTCCATTCACCACATTTTGTATGGACAACGTTTTGTTTATCCAATTCATTGACTGATGGACACTGGATTGCTTCCACCTCTTGGCTATTGTGAATAATGTCACAATGAACGTGTGTGTGCAAATATCTCTTCAAGATGCTGTTTTGGATATACACCCAGAAGTGGGATTGCTAGATCATATAATTTCTAACATTTTGAGTAACCTCTGTACTATTTTCCATTATAGCTGCACCATTTTACATTCCCACCACCAGTGCTCAAGGATTCCAATTTCTTCATATCCTCACTAACTCTTCTTTTGTTTTCTTGCTGGTGGCCACGCTAATGGGCGTGAGATGGCACAAAGGCACTATTTAATAGATATTTGTTAATGTCTAGATAGACGGAGGCCTCAAAGATAAAAAGGTATGGTCTCTGCCCTCAAGAAGTTCCTAGAGTAACAGGAAGATGGACATAAATAAGGTTTGTGCTGAATGTCTAGATAACAGATGGAAGAAACATCAACTCCCCTTGAGTTGGGAGCTGGAGGGATGGTGGTAGTAAATGGTCAAGGAAACTCTCATAGGGCAGGATACTTAAATGTTAAGTAGGCACTCAGATACAAAAAAGAATGGGAAGGGCATTCCAAAGGTAAAGAATAATATGTTCAAGCAGATATAGTATGGACCAATAAGGCTCCTGTTAGGAGAGAAATCTGGTGTGGACTGAATCCAGACCGTATGTGAGAGGTTACTGGAAAATGAAACGGAAGTGGAGCCTTGTAAGCCATACTAAGAGGATTAGATTGTATCCAGTAAATGGTGTTACACCAGGGAGAGCCAAGATCCAATGTGCACTTCAGAGAACTCAATCTAGCAGCAGTGTGAAGGAAGCATCACCATAGGGGCCTGGGGCCAGGCAGTTAATCCACATAGGAGGCTAACAAAATGGTCAAAGCAAGAGAGGACAGGGACCTAAACCAAAGCAAAACTGGATAGAGAGAACCAAGAGAAGGATGTTAGTGGGTAGAAAAGACAGAGCGTTTTGACTGATAAGCAATGGAAGGAGGTGGAAGGAATCTCTACCTAACTCTTCAGGAAACAGATGAAGTTTAAGGGGCAGATGGCCAGCTTGCTTGGAGACAATGGACTGCAGTGCAGTGTCCAGCAGGCAGCTAAATAGGAGTCGAAGATTCAGGTCAGAGATATGGATTAGACACATATATTGGAAGTTGTAAAAATAAAAACTAGTGAATCCTAGCTAAATACCACTCTTTCTTATGTAAATCTAGTGTTGCAGACATACCAGATGTCTTTATGTAGCATATCCTGTTTCTACTAACAGAACGTGTTTTCCTGCATATTTTACAACATGCTAAATGGTTTCCCTTTTTCCACACGGCTTAAATGCTTTTATGAATCTCCCCATATGTAGTCTCAGAAAAAGTGGATAACGATAGCCAATTCCCATCACTTTCTCTTTCATAGCTTTGCGGACCAGCAGAAGGCCCATGGTTGGAAACATTATCAAGACCACTTTTAATTTCAAGTCTAAAAAGAGCAACTAGTTTATTTAGTTGAATATCTAATTTGTTATTACTTCTGAAAAAAGTATTCTAAACAGAATTCTAGTAAGAATACTCACATACTATTCTGTAGGCAGGCATCCAATTTAATAGTCTTTGGCTTAAATGTGGAATTAAACCAATTAGGTATCAAGACTTTAAAAACTAAGCCAATTGAGAAACTTTAATTTATAGATAATTATCACCCTTAGTACCCTGTATTTCATTACCAGGACATATAAACAATGACAGCATGTGGGCAAATAACTTCACAGCCTATGTTCATCTACTATGTTGTGTTCTATTGACTGTGACGTAAAATGTCAGATGCTGGAAAGCACCTCCTTTGACTGTGACCAAATGCTCCGGGCATCCTCAGACAGAATGATCACAGTGAGTCTGTCCACAGGCACAATCTAACAGACTTGAGAGGGCTTCGCTCTAGGGCGCCAGAGGACCAAACCTTTACTCTTCACTCCTACACTCAGTATCTTCTTTACCATTAGTCAAAGTGAAGTAGAGAAGGAACAGTCCTTTCTTGACAATGAGGAAAGTGCTAGAGACTGAATGTTTGTCCTCCCCTCCCCCATTCATACCTTGAAACCTAATCCCCAATGTGACAGTATTTGGAGGTGGGGTCTTTAGGAGGTGATGAGATCATGAAGGTGCAACCCTCATGGATGAGAGTAGCATCCTTATAAAAGAGGCTCAGAGAGCTGCCTGTCCCTTCTGCCATGTGAGGTTACAGAAGGCACTACCTTTATGAACCAAGAAGTGGGCCATCACCAGACATAGAACCTGCTGGTATCTTGATCGTGGACTGCCCAGCCTTCCGGTGTTGTTTCTCAACCACTCACTCTATGGTACTTTGTTAGAAATGCCTAAATTGACTAAGACAGAAGGCTGCAGGTTAATTCTGGTTAATTGCCAGAATGAATTAATATCTCTCTAACTTACATATGAAACTGAAAAGTCCTGATGGTCCCCGGAATTGGCATTGAGCATTTAGAGGATTCTGATGCTCCTGCTTAGTGTCTTGGGAAACTCTTGGAGCACAGCAATCTCAACACACTTGATGTCAGGCAGATTTGCACTGGGTCCTGGCAGCTCATATCTACCCAATCTGTGTCCAGATGGGCACCACCTCCTTTTTTGCCCTCAGTAACCCAAAACAGGGCAAGGAACACATTCACTCCACATGGCCACCACAGTCTGTACAGCAAGGCAAACGCTCTCTCCCCAGCCTCCAGGTAAGTACATTCCTTCTAAGATGCTTCCTTCCCTGTTTTAGGCATGCTTAACTCCCAGCATACAGGTGAATTCAAGAGCTAAAAATTCAACATAAAACATTTTAAAACAGTTCTTTTAGTCTCTAATAATTAACACAGGATGAGATATCCCATTCTGTCTGCTTATAGTATTAGTGGAAAAGCATGTACACTCACACAGTGGCAAAAAGTTATAGGTGATTCTCTCTATACAAGGTTTTAGTATTTAGCAAATTTCTACAATATAAAATATGTCAAAATAAATTATTTTAAAGCTAAAATCTTATACCACTTGAGGAAAAAAATACAGTATTTTCCTAAGAAGAAACAAACAAACTTGAAATCATTTCACTTACTTTCTGTTCAGGGCTTTCCTGAAATAAAAGTCCAAAATAGTCCTTTTCCAAGAGATTGAGATGTTCGCACACTTTGTCAAATAACACTTGTCCCTTCGCACATTTCTGAGGGAAAAGAAATGACATCTTTACTTTTCAAGCACTAAAGATTCCATGAGTACTACAAATAAAGGACTTCATATCAGATAATATTATTTAGCATAATATATTTGTTTTCTAATCTCTTATAATACAAGAGTGATTAATAACCTTTTCACTTTAGAATCCTTCCTCCTCCCTACACAAGGCATACATTCTAAAATGAAGGAGTGATCAAATGCTTTACTTGCTACTCTATGAAAATATAAAACAGAATCAAAAAGTAAGATGCTAGGAGTTCACTTATTTTTATAATAGTACAAAAACAGAGACACCTGGGTGGCTTAGTCGATTAAGCATCCAACTTGGGCTCAGGTCATGATCTCGCAGTTTATGTGTTTGAGCCCTGTGTCAGGCTCTCTGTCAACTCAGAGCCTGAAGCCTGTTTTGGATTCTGTGTCTCCCTCTCGCTCTCCCTCTGCCCCTCTCCCACTTGTGCTCTCTCTCTAAAATAAGTAAACTTAAAAAATAAAGTAGTACAAAAACACGTCCAAACTGCCTCCCTCAAAATTCCTCACGGTGGCTTATATTATATTTGTGAAATATACTCCCCCAGGAAAATCATTTAGCCCTATTCTTCAGTGGATCCTAACATGATTTATCCCATCAGTACTTAGGCTTTTTTGTTCCACAATTTGCAGAAGAGGAAAAAAAAAATTATTTTTCAATTCAAGCTATGCTTTTTCTCAAGAATGACAGCACATTCTTCAGAACAATATTTTAAGATACAAGGGAATGGAACTAGGGGAATAAAATCAGTGGTCTCTAAGGATGGATTTTGTCTTAAGCAGTTTGATGTATTTTGTTTAAGAAGCTGCTAACCAGAGATGTAAAAGCCTTGGACAGGCACAGAAGAAAAACTCATAGTCTAATCAATGGCAAAACAAAGTGGTGACTCATTTCCAATGAAAACGCAGACCCCTGGGAACACTCAAACTGCGAGGTCAGGTCACACACACCCCTCCATCCCCTGCATAGACAGAAGCTGGCCCCTGGACTACAAGTGAAAACTGAACACGCCCTCAGACTTTTTCATTCTCAAGATGAATGCCCTAATGCCATCAAAATAGATACTTATTAGTTAATCCACTATGTGGAAACTGAGGTCTCCCACGCATTTATCTTTAAAAATGGAATAAGAGGGGCACCCAGATGGCTCAGTTTGTTAAGCGTCCAACTCTTGATTTTGGCTTAGGTCATGACCTCACAGTTCATCAGATCAAGCCCCACACTGGGCTCTGTGATCGCAGCAGAGCTTGGGATTCTCTCTCTCCCTCTCTCCCCAAATAAATAAACATTTAAAAACAGAACAAAAATGGAATAAAAGACATTTTAACTTCAAATGAGTACAACTCTGATAAGGAGTTTCAAAAGACAGTCTTCAGAAACTCAATGCAAGGGCCTGTTTTTCTCTCCTCTAACCTTTCCTCCTTCTCTTTGTGGGAGCAGAGGTGGAAAACTCATGCCTGAGAGACATGCAAAGGAGGATCTGGAACTTTCATTATTAAATGTTTTATAGTAATGTTTCTTTTAAAAAGAGGGGAGCAGAGCTAAGGTGGCAGAGATATAAGGGGACAAGGATTTTCCTTGTCCCTCAAACACAGCCGTAATCGGGTCAGATCACTTGGGACATCCAGGAAGTCAATCTGCGGAGTGGCAGAACAATCTCCACAGGTGGGGTGAGACCGCTTGGTGGGACAGAGGTGCATGTATGTGAAAACTGGGGGAGATAAATTGGCACAGGTATGGAGGGTAGGGAACTCCTTCTGTGGAGAGACTAAAGAGAAAGAGAAAGAGAAAGAGAGAGGGGCTGTGAAATTGCAGTATCCAGTTAGCACAAGAGGCAAACCTCTCCAGACCACAGACTGGGGGACGAGAAATACGGTGAGTGCCAGTTTCTGTTTTGCAAACAGCCTTAGGAGCTGAAACTCGGAGCTTTCTAAAGTGCACAACTTTCTCCAGACTGAAGCCAGAGCCCTGTGCACGCACCTGGGGGCAGAAGGAGCCAACCCTGGGGCGCAGTAGGATCTCAGGGGCACCCTGAAAGAGAACAGTCCCTTTCCTCAAGCACCGTGGGAAGAAGGTTTATTGCCTCCCCCAGGGACAAAAGACTTTTGCAGGCCTAAGCCAAAGGCCTTTATCAGCAGGGCAGAGTGGCGCTACCCCAGAGCAGGCTCTGTGAGGTGCAGGGCCCTTGAAGACACTGGGTTTTGAATCCCAGCTGAGTGCGTGGGAGAGAGCGGAATAGGGCAAGTCGACCTATTCTGTGAGGGCTGCCTGAACAGCGTGGTTTGAGACACCTGGTCTGGGGAGCAGAGATTGGGGGGGGTCGTCATTTTTCTCCCCATCACCAAAGGTGGGGCTTCAGGGAGCATCACGGCAGTCCCCCCATGGATGTGAGACCCGCTTATACCAAACCTGCCCTTCCGTGCCTGGTAACTGCACATCTACCCAAGTAAGATTGACACTGACCGAACCAGACCGCCTCTCCTCCAGACCAGCACAGCCACGGCCCCAGGGACCAATAGCTGTGGTTTTTTTAAATTTTTCTTTGTCTTTTTGTTTCTACCCTCCTCTTTTTCTCTTTTGGAACCAGGCTCATAATTTTGGATTTGTTTTTGGTGAATTACATATACTAATAATAAATATACATACGTGTGTGTGTGCATGCATGTGCGTGCGTGTACATTTGTTCAATCAGGCATTTTTTATTCTTTTTACACCTTTTCTATCCTTTATTTTCCTTTCTCTTTCTCTGGATTTAGCATTATAATTTTTTTGATTCTCTGTTTGGTCTTCTTCCCCCTCCAACCCCCCCCCCTTTCATTTTTCTCTTTTTATGGGATCAGGATTCCCCTTACCTTTTTCTTTTTCCAGGGTTTCTTCAATGAACAAATCAAAGCACACCTGGTTGAAAGTCCAAACACTCCACCACTACAGGCAAGCAGTTTTCCAGAGGACTGACCAGTGGGACTGAGCAGCCAAAACGCAACAACAGGGTGCACACAACATACACCAAAAACACTTCCTGAAGTGCCAGGCCCTGAACGGTATATGACGCCTTTTTAATGTAATAGTGCTCGCAGGTGCGGGACACAGAACAAGCTATTAAGACACGCAAAAGACAGAAACTTAGCCAAACTGACAAAATAGAAGAACACAATACAAAAATCGAGAATTCTGAAAGCAGTTAGGGACAAACAGGCCTTAACCCACAAGGGTAGACACATAAGGGTTGTAGCAGACCTGTCCACTGACACTTGGCAGGCCAGAAGGGAGTGGCAGGAAACATTCAATGTGCTGAATAGGAACAATCTGCAGCCAAGACTCCTTTATCCAGCAAGGCGGTCATTCAGAATAGGAGAGATAAAGGCTTTCCCAGACAAACAAAAACTAAGGAGTTCATGACCACTAAACCAGCCCTTCAAGAGATCCTAAGGGAGACTCTGTGAGTGGAAAGCAGTAAAAAAATAAAAATAAAATAAAATGAATACACAGAATTATACTAAATAGCAGAGGAAAGAAGGTGAAAGCAACACAGATTATTTCAACACAGCAAGCACTGTACCTTCATTGTATCACTACAGATTCAGGAAAGTACTAAGGACATTTAAAATACGTATGTGTGTCTATGTCTGTATATTCAAAGTACATACTAACAGAGTATACTAAGGAAGTGTATTGAACTCTGGATTCCAAATGCCAAAGTTTTACATTCATTTCCATTACTAACAAATTATGTGACCAGGGACAAGATACTTCACTTCTATTTGCCTTACTTGGCACATCTGTGAAACAAGGGAATAAAATCCACCACAGACTAGAGTACCAAAAATTGTAATACAGAGAGCTTAGAACAGTATATGTGGCACATAGTGCTTCATCAGTATTGGCTCCTATTGTTATAAGCTGGAGAGTTTTGTAACATGAAAAGTGATTAATTTCACTTACATGGGATTTTGGCTTAAGCTTTTAAAATGAAAGCTTCTCAATTTCATTATTTGATCTACATGCAATTATTAACCTATATAATTAAAACTTTGAGTTTGGAGGCATTCTAGAGTAACTTTATGAGGAGAAGGGAAGGCAAAGCAGACAGCTGGCTTTCTTAAATGTGCAGTAAAATCATGGTCCAGGAGGAGATACGGTTGCAAATAACAGCAATGAATATTTTAAAGGTAATAAATAAGATAGAATTCACTTTCTCTGACGTGAACTTCAACAACATTGTTCACTTCAGAATCTGTAGTGAGTAGAAAATGGCCCATCATCATAGGTGGTCATAAGATACTTCTTGAATCAACTGGAAAAACATTATGGTGTACTAAATGTAACATACTTATTTTAATGAGGTGATATTTAACCTACTCAGGCTCCCAGTGACTGACCATAGCCACAATTTCAGCACCCACTTTGAAATTAGGAACTTTCCTTATCAGAGATAACAAAGCAAGCAAACTACTATAGCTCCTGCCACATCTATCTACTTGAACATCATCCTCTGTGCATTTCTAATAAAGGACTCACAAAAGACATTTTATTTACTATAAAGCAGAAATTATCTTCTTATTTAGAAAGATGCCAAAAAACTCAAAAAGCGCTAATATAAGTTGTCCTTTAACCAGATAGAATTTCCCAAACTTACCATTTCTACAAAACATCTGGCTATATGTGACAACTACTTTCAAATGAGCAAACTACTAAAACCGTTAGACATCATGAAGAAATGTAACAGAAACAAAAGGAGATTCATACTATTTGATAGTATGAATGCTATTGATATTGACAAATGCTATTTGAAAGCAGGGCCAAAAGAATATTTAAGACAACTAATGTCTATGAACACATACCTCTGTTCAAAGAGGAAACCTATTCCAACACTGGCTTAAAGTGCATTTTTATTAATAAATCATACTTTCTCACTGGTTTCCATTCAAAAATAGAAACGTGCTCTCATGGACAGAATTCCCCCAGAAGATTAAGAGTAAAAACATCCACAAAGCTCACCACCACAATTTGGCATCAGTGGGCTGGGCAGCATGGGGCGGGGAATGAAGGGCATCCACACAGGGGCTGGAGTCAGCCCTAGTCCCTCCCTCATCAACACCTTGTAGGCACTTTACTATTACTAGACAAGTGAGACAATAGGCAAACCAGATAGTCTCCTTAACTGTAAAAGTAAGTCACAGGTATCCCACAGTTCACTGTGCGGGTCAAGTTAACCCAATGAGACAGTACACATCAAAGTGCCAAACCAAGTGCCTTCCTCCATCAGCTGAATCCTGTCACAAACTGTTCTTTCACTGGCCCACATCTAACAAACATCAGAGTATCTTCTAGATGCTCAGATTGCTTCTCCGCTATGCTCTCCTTCCCTTCTCTAGGAAACAGATTTTAAATGCTTGATTAGATCTTAACTGCATACACGTATTACTTAAGCTTCCATTCAGCATCTCCACCCTTAACGAACTCAACATCTGGCTGGAAAAGCAAGAATGTAAAAATACCGTACGACACGTACTAAAAGATGCATATGCAAAGTGCTATGGAAACACCAAGAACAGATGAGTAACAGGGTCTGAGAAATACCACAGCTTTACCAAGACTGTAGCATCTGAAATGAATCTTAAAGGAAATGATTTCTTTCAAGGCAGAGAAACAGCATATTCGGAAGAACTTAATTTCCCCTTTGGATGTTTATAGAGTCTGATGCGGCCAGTTTCTATTCAAGTGACACTGGAGACTATAGGAAGATGAAAAAAGTAACCCATCCATAAGAGACAAGCCATGCAGTTTGCCTGCCAGTTATACAGTCCCACTCGCACACGACTGCAAGAGCTTGCCAGGCTAAAAGGCTCAACATATTCTGATCCAGCATCTAATACGTATTAGTTCCTATGTTAAGACATCATGAAAACAATGATAAATAAGACATAGATGGTCTTGGGAACTTTACAGTCAAATGACAGAAAAAAATAAAAAAAGAAATTCCCCAAGGGAAAACCAAGTCCTGTGAATCTATGCCTTTAGAGATAACTAGCTCCCTGGTCCAGAGGACATAGCCGATGGCCCTGGAGATAGCTTCATCCAACAAACAGCTCTACTCAAAGACAATGTCTTACTTTGGGCATAAAGGTTAACCAAATACAATCGCATCTTCCCTCGGGAGTTTAAATACAAGATGCACACGCACGCATGTACACGGTTCTCCAGCAGAGTGGTATCAACACTGAGGTGAAGAGAGTGAGAAGGCAATCAGCAGAAGCCAAGGGTATCAGGAGGTAGACCTCTAGTTGCCAAGCATGTTCCATTGGTCTCACTAGTCCCATGAGATGTCCCATGTATCTACCCACATCCCCCAGAAGGGGAGTGAGAATAGGATAAGGAAAATTCTGCTTAATGTACATAACTACTAGGCATGCAGCTTCCTATTTGCATGTAAGATACCCTGGGAAGTTCTATGGTGAAAAAAACCTGTTTCCCATCATTCAACCTGATGTTCCCCAAAATTATTTGGCTAAATAAAGCACGGTCAAATTTTAATACAACACTTACTAACTTACTCCATATCAGAATTACTGTTCTCCAGACCATTTATCTCAAGAAATGCAGGGAAAAAAAGATTACCATGATCTGGCCCTCAAGCAGATTTTGGAGAATGGCATTAAAATTTTTTATTACTATTAGTATGATTTATTAAACTTAAAAAAAAAAAAAAAAACCAGTTCACCCATTACCTGGTTGATTCAAAAATGCCAAAAAAAGAGAATTTGGTTTAAACTGGTTCAGAATTGGATGCATCTAGCTGTCTGGCTGAAGTGAATGATTATTCCCAGAGATTTAAAAAAAAAAAAAAAAATCCCAACAAATATATTCAAAAAATCAAAACACATACAAAGAAACCAATCACTATTATTATTAGATGCAATATCAGAATCAGATCTTCATATACTGTAGATAATGGAATTATCAGGTACAGAACACAAAATAAGTATGTTTTACATGTTTAAAGAAATATTATAAAATATAAACTATCAAAAAGCAGATTCTGAAAAGAACCAAACAGAATATCTAGAAATAAAACCTGTAACAATAGATTATAACCCAAATGGGCAGATTTTGGCACGGTTAAAGAGAAAACCAGTGAACCTCAAGATGAATCTGAAAAACGTAACCAGAATGCAACAAAGAAAGATGGAAAATATGAAAGAATTTCAGACATGGAAGACAGAATGAGGAGGTCTACATGTATTTCATCAGAATTCTAACTGAAGGGGCATGAAGGGGCAACTGGCTGGCTCACAGTGGAGCACGTAGCCCTTGATCTCAGGGTTGTGAGTTCAAGCCACATGTTGGGTACAGAGATTACTTAAAAATAAAATCTTTAAAAAAAAAATTCTAATTGAAACCAATACAGAGAATAAGAGGCAACAGACATCTTGCCTATGTAAAAGATGTAATAGTTGATTAATGCTAAAACTCTCAAATTAAGAAAACTCCACGGATCTCGAGTCACATAAAATGAAATCCATTACTCTATAATCACATTATTCCATCATTTTATTATTCTGATTCATTAACATTCAAAAGGTTTTGACATTCTTTTTTAAAAATAATAAATATAGTAAAGCCACCAAGACAAGAGGGAAAGAAACAGGAGCTAAGGAATAAGGATTGATTGTAAGAAAACTAACAGAAAACCCAGAGAAGTTACTCTTAAGAAACCTACAACGGATCCGCTTGTGGAAGCTAATTCAAAAAGGCAAACAAAAGACACGCTTCTTCTCCCATTAAGAAACTATATCAGTTAAGAAACTATATCGGTTAAGCGCTCGACACTTGATTTCAGCTGAGGTCACAATGTAAGGGTCCTGAGATTGAGCCCTCTGTCAGGCTATGTGCTGAATGTTGAACCTGCTTAAGATTCTCTCTCTCCCTCTGCCTCTGCCCCTACCCGGCTCGCCCCCTCATTCTCTCCCCAAAATAAAACAAAATTAAATAAAAATCAAATATAACCACTTACTGTATAATAGTGATAATTAAATGAGGTGTATTTAAAATGCTTAATAAAATATTTGGCACTTTACGTGGATTCATTCAAAGGCAGCTGAAATCACAGGACCTTTCTGAGCTGCCCTAAAACTAATTGATTTTAAATATGATTAAAGAGCTTTCACACTTATTTCATCCAGTCTCATTTCACAAATGAGAAAACTAAGGTTGCAGAGTTTAACCTATTTAACTTTTCAGTCTGATTTCCTGAATTTCTTTTGAAGAACACAATTCCTACTTGTGATATCCATAAACATTAGCACTCAGTATCATCCAGGAAGGCAACTTCCTCCTATTATCATTGTTTTGACTTTTTTATAAACAATTTGAATTCTATTTCATGAAAGGACTACAAATATACATTTGTTAACCAAGCAGAAAACACAGATATTTTGTTTTACTATGTGCACTTAAAATACCAGTACAAGTACCTGTCATAGCACTTTGGGGGTATTGCCCCAGATAACGAGGACCGTGGACTTGCCAAGACATACTCTCAAATTTCTTTCCTTTTTTTTTTTTTCATTAATGTTTTTGAGACAGAGAGAGAGCATGAGCAGGGGAGGGGCAGAGAGAGAGAGAGGGAGACACAGCATCCGAAGCAGGCTCCAGGCTCTGAGCTGTCAGCACAGAGCCCGATGCAGGGTTCGAACTCACAGACTGTGAGATCATGACCTGAGCTGAAGTCGGACGCTTAACCGACTGAGCCACCCAGGTGCCCCTCAAATTTCTTTCTTAACCTGATTTATCTCCAACTGTTGAAACACTACCTCTAGAAAAATCTCCAAATTCTCTTTTCCCATAAAATCTAATCTCCCGATAGTTACCTTTCTCCTTCAAGCACTTTGTTACACATCTACGGTACTTATTCTTATATTCTACTCCTTTTGATATTACTTTTGGAGACTGAATTCTTTAAGCAAAAGTATGTCTTACTTTAACATCTTCTAGGGCAGCATTTCATTGAGTAACTAGCTCACTAGTAGGTCAAAATATATCCATTGGATGGAATGGCTTCGTGCCATGATGCCAGCCAAAAAGTTGGCCGAGCTGAGTCTAGAATTCAAGCCTCTGGCTAGCAGTCTTATGCAATCTCCTGTATCTAGCTCATGGACTACCACCCATAGATATTCAAGGAGCTAAACCAAACACACACTGCCAACTACATTCTGGGAGAAGAACAGCCACAGACCTACATTTCATTTTCACAATTCTACATTGTACTTAAACTCTTCATTAGTAATTAGAGCATTTCCAAATACTTCTTGGGAACCGGAGAAATGACAAAAGCAGAAGTCAATCTGCCTCTCTTTCTCTTAAGAGCAGGCCATGCCCCACCTTTATGCAGGAGGAGGCAGGGGGAGTTTTATAGACCCTTTACATTACTTCACAAAGACATCAGTTTCACCGTTACTTCCTCTTGCTAAGCGAAAGCATGCCTTTGCTTTGTATCCCTTCTACCACTAGAATCTTTACAGACTACGAACTGTGTCGATTGCTACTCTATTAGCACCGAGTTAATTAAACCACTAAAACCATAAAACTTGCCAACCACACTCCAAAAAAATCTTACTTTCTATATTAAATGCCAACAAGCTTTACAATCTCTTTTTCCCTGTCTGCCTCTCCCTAACCCCACTTACAGCACAGACCAGAAATAGAAAATCACTGGGCTGAAAAATTAAACAAAAAAAAAGTCCTTTGGTCTGCCTTCCAGGTATCAGATTTTTTTTTCTCCATTATTTAAAAGACTACATAATATATTAGAGAGCTCCAAAAGGTGGGGGGGGGAGGGGGGGGGGCGGGAAAGACATTTTAGATGGGTTTAAAATATGTTAGTCAAGGACTGAATTAAAAAAAAAAAAAGAAAAAGAAAAAGAAAAGAAAGGCAATCTACAGCAGACCCAGCTGAAGAAAGACAGACTGGAATCTGAGAAGCTGAGCAAAGTCCCCCGTGCCTGTCTGTTATTTGTGGCATTCACTATTGAGGCCAAAACATGACATTTCTGGAGGCCTCTCAACTTAGAGGAATTTGTGCAACTGCTTACCCGGCAGATTGCAGCGGATGCCAACACCACTGGCGTTTTATAAAGCACCATCACGGTCTCCGTGTAGGCCCCTCCACACTGTAGTTATTGTGTGCCGAGGACAGAGTGCTGGGAAGTGCACAATGCAATGCATACATTACACCCCTCGAACCATGTATTTTGCACTAGCTCTAAACTACACTATGCAAATATAAAAGGCCAAGGAAAGAAAGGTATGCAAAGAGCAAACACAACAACAGATACATTGTCAGGCCATGGAGGAAATCAAAGAAAACCATACAGAAGAGTAAAGAGAGAGTCTCATATAGTCTGAGGCCATCATTTACCAGATCGTTCTTTTCCTACCCATCTGGGTGAGCTGTCAATACACCTCTGTCCCAAAGTTCACTGAAACCCCAACAAAAAGGGGTGCCTGGGTGGCTCAGTCGGTTAAGCATCCAACTTCAGCTCAGGTCATGATCTGGCAGTTTGTGAGTTCGAGCCCCACGTTGGGCTCTGTGCTGACAGCTCAGAGCCCGGAGCCTGCTTCCCATTCTCTGTCCCCTCTCTCTCTCTCTGCCCCTCCCCCCTCATGCTGTCTCTCTCAAAAATAAAAACATAAAAAAAATTTAAAAAACAAAAAGGAAGACACTATATCCAATTATTGTGTGTGTGTTGAAAATTTAATTCCAGAAATAAATGAGCCATTTATAATAAAGATTTTTAAGTTTCCCTGATTAATAAGAATTAAATTTGAAAACATTTTTCCAACTACTCAAAAAGACATGCATATTATAGAAAAAATATATATACATCTATAAAGTGAGTACAAATACGCACATACATGTATAGATACACACATGTGTATCTTTCTTACTCTGAGTAGTTGAAAAGTTTGAATAACTTTTTCATTAGTGATCAGGAAAACTGTGTATATGTACATCCACAAAGAAATAAACATACATTATCAGGATTATGTAGCGTGTAGATTTTTTAATTTTTTTTTTTTAACGTTTATTTATTTTTGAGACAGAGAGAGACAGAGCATGAATGGGGGAGGGTCAGAGAGAGAGGAAGACACAGAATCTGAAACAGGCTCCAGGCTCTGAGCTGTCAGCACAGAGCCCGACGTGGGGCTTGAACTCACGGACCGTGAGATCATGACCTGAGCCGAAGTAGGACGCTTAACCGACCAAGCCACCCAGGCGCCCCGCGTGTAGGTTTCTTATAAATCACCATAAGTAGAAGAAATTTTTCTTATATAGTATTCAAGACCAGGCTACAAAAGGGAAGGGGGTGGGGGGGAACCTCACAGGTCAGGTCATTATAAGATTTCTATTTCTTTTCCATTACACAGGATTCACGGGGTTAGGATTGATTGTGGAGCAATTCTGCATGTTGTGGACATGAACAACATAAAATAATGTAGTTTTAGGTGTTAGAAATAAAAATGCTACTAAAACAAAAACACACACGAGACCAGAACAGACTGCACAATACCTCCCGGTAACTAAATCCTGCAATAATTTTAAAGGAAACCCTAGCAAAGCTGGAAGCATAGAGGCTCACCTTTAATGCAAATCATACGCACCCCTTAATGAACTCCTCAAGGACAGAGGAATGTGCCTTTCATACACACCAAAAGACCATGTTTCACGAACACAATGCTTCTAGGTCCATACAAGTCTAAATGCAGTATTTGGATAGAATGTTTCTCTAACCCAGTGTGCCGACTCTTGAAATGTTTCGGAATTCTTTTTCTTTTTTTAAAGTTTATTTATTTTTGAGACAGAGAGAGACAGAGCATGAACGGGGGAGGGGCAGAGAGAGAGGGAGACACAGAATGGGAAGCAGGCTCCAGGCTCTGAGCCATCAGCCCAGAGCCCGACGCGGGGCTCGAACTCACGGACCGCAAGATCGTGACCTGAGCTGAAGTCGGACGCTTAACCGACTGAGCCACCCAGGTGCCCCCAAAATGTTTTGGAATTCTTAACTGGGCACACAATTCATCTCATAAGCAACCAGGTAAGTTTAGATTACAAATGACACAGAAAAGTAGGTTTCATTTCTATGCTCTGTGGACCACAGCAAAAACAACAAAATCCTGCTACTAATATTATAAACTAACCAACACAGCACACTGTCAACAACCAACCTGAGTCTATGGACATGGCCCTTCTTCCTCCCAAAGCATTTAAATAAATGCTTAATTTTCAGTCTTAAAAGATAACACACGGCGGGGGGGGGGGGGGGGGGGGGGCGGGCGGGGGGCGGGGAGCGCCCTGGGTGGCTCAGTCGGTTGAGCATCCGACTTCAGCTCAGGTCATGATCTCACAGCTCATGAGTTCGAGCCCCACACGGGGCTCGCTGTCAGCATGGAGCCTGCTTGGGATGCTCTGTCCCCCTTCTCTCTGTCCCTCTCCTGCTCATGTTTATTCTCTCTCTCTCAAAAATGAATAAACATAAAAAAAGGTAACACATTAAATTTTTAATCCTTCATCCACAATCACATTCTATATTTCTAGGGTGGTTGTAATTTAAATTTCCGGCAACCCAGACGCTTTCATCAGCTTTCAGGACACAAGAATCAGGTCACTGACCAGAGGGCACACCCTCGAGGACTTCTATCTCCACAGTGCAGAGCAGCCCTGCACTGTTGAAAGGGGCTGTTCCAGAGACCAGTTCCCACTCCTCTCACCAGCATGCTGGCTCCAGGGTAATCCCAAAGCGAGCCCTCAACTGGGGATGCAGAAAACCTCACAAAAGCCCCAGAGCGACGGAGCTTGAAGCTTATTAAACAGACCCGATTTGTTGATGAAATGTAAATATTTGCACAGAAATTTTATACAAGGGATTGTACTTAATTTTTGGCTTTGTCTTTAACTAAATGATGATAAACACCCCTGTCAGTTCTAATACATGTCATAAAAAGTGGTCCCTTAAACATCTTCCTTTCCTAATGAAAGTTGAACAAAACAGTATTGTAGCGTATCAGGAAAGAATCATCTAAATCTTCATTTGTTCTAAGTGAACAGCTGCTAACTGGCCTGCAATTTCTCATATGCAAAATCCAACTACATTTCTATTCTTAGAGTTCTCGTTGATTTTGGTGGTAAAGGAACTCATCTGATTTTTTTTTTTTTTTTTTTTTTTTTTTAATCCAACTGGCTGTGGACAAGGTCTCTCTCCCGACTCTCCAGTAAGAAGATAAATCCTTGGACATTAGGGATTGGTTTATTCAAAACTGCAAAATAAAGTGTATTGTTTTTAAATCATGTGGTGTTTTCTTACTTGTAAGAGTACTAACTAAAATCTAGAGTCTAAGCAAGTTCTTTGTATTACGAAGCCACTGTGCACATATAAGTGGTGTCGGTTTCCATTATGGGCCTTCCAAGTCACTAAGTTACTGATAAAATATAAAAAACATTGTCAGGAATTTATCCAAGGCATGGGATATTAGTGTTTTCATCCAAAATCCAAGAAAAAAAAAAAAAAAAGGATCCTGAGGAAAAAATAATCAGGCTTTTTAAAAGATAACAATTGCAGTTAATCAAGTCCTTGCTACAACGTGGAGTGCTGCTCAAAGCAAATCCCGACCAGACAATCAGAGCCAGAGTGAGGAAACAGCTGTCAAGTAGATACAGACACTTAGACCTCCTGCAGTCTCCATGGAGGGTCTCTAGTCCACTCATTTTCCTACCACTAGAGGAAAATACCTCGCCAGCCATATTAATAAATCAACAAGGGGCTCATTTATGAATTCACCCAGTATCTGGGGAGCAGGGGTTCCGCAGAAGGTGCCTGGCAGAAGGGATGTTACAGCCTCTCAGAGCAGTTCTTCACTCTTGTGCCTGGCATCAAACCCAGGATCTTCAGAGGTGACACCCGCGGGCACCTGTACTTTTTAAATTTTTCTATTAGGTTTTATTTCTTACAACAGTTCCAGGTTCACAGAAATTGAGAAGGCACAGAGATTTCCCATATACCCTCTAGCCTCACAAATGCATAGCCTCCCCCACAGTCAGCATCTCCCCCGGGTACATTCGTTACAACTGATGAACTTACACTGACACAGTCATAGTTACCCGAGTCCATAGTTAACATCAGGGCTCATCCTTGGTGTCGTGCATTCTATCAGTTTGGACCAATGTATAATGACACACGTCTACCATTGTAGAGTAATTCCACTGCCCTAAAAATCCTCTGTGCTCCTGTATCTTTAAAAATCACAACCAAGGATTCTGACCATGAGGCAACGCAAAGGTCAGGGAACAGACCCCCTCTCCCAGAGTTAAGACTATCTGCCCTCACACCAAAGTCCATTAGCTTTCTGTCTGGCCAGGCACCATGCAATGCTGTACATTCACCTTTCTTCCCTTTCAAAGGCTGAGACACAAAAGCCAGGACCCAAAGGAAAATACATTAATTCTTCAAGATTTCACTAAAAAAATCCTTTAAAAAACAACTGGTTCGCAGAGCCTGGTAACATAAAATTTATCTGACAATCTTTAATAACAACTATCTTTGAAACTACATTTGAAATAAAATGATCAACAAATGGAAAAACACAAGACACACACTTGACCACAGATCTTAGGTAGATGTGATCATAAACTGGGCCCAATGAAACTATTCTCACCTGTACTGGCCAGGAGTGTTTAAAATTTCTTTCTTTTTTTTTTTTTTTTTTTTAAACAGTGGACCAAAGTAGAAGTTGTAATGCAGAATCATCTTAAATATTTACTTTATTACAGCTGTAAAACAGAGGGAAACGGGATCTGATGCAAAAAGAGAGGCCTCGAGTTTTCTTTTTTAGCAACAATAATTTTCTTATACCTCACCACCTGAATTTCTGATTCTTGAACTCAATGACAAGCAACTTTTGGACAATCTGAGAAAAAAAAATACATTTCATTTTGAGATAGCACAGTTTTTAAACACTGATCTGAGGCAACAGTGTTTCCATTCAGCTTGACATTTTTTCCCCAAGTAAAAGTTTTTTCATTCCTGGTGGGTGACTAACAAACTTAAGTAAAACCAAAAGGAAAATGACAACAAGGTCTTTGTTCACCATAAAGGCGGGGTGGGGGGGGGGGGGTAGGGGGAGTTGGGCGGTGCTGGGTGAATCTTCAAGACTTTAGACTTTAAAGATACATAAATTAACTCAACTACATAAGGAGAAAAACTGTGAGGTATCAGAGAGAGAAACATGGGGATTCAGAAGCAAGGAAGTTAGAAAGTGTTTGGGTAAGTGCGGCTCTGATGCCTCCCCAAAAGGCTACCTTACCACCAATGTGTCTACCTGATCCAAGGACGCCATAAATCCAGCTTTCTAGACTGACACAAACTGCCTTAATGTTTTCTCGTGCCTTGGCTTCACTAGTGAAATTTTACCACTTAGGATTCTTTAGAGACAAGAGGTTTCTTTTAAAATGCAAATAATCTCTTAGAAGGCAGTACAGGTAATCAATCATTCACACACTGAAGTCATTCACTCAAATCACGGACGCTCTCATTACTTAGCTGAGAAATCTGCTACATTTGAGGAATTAGGAATTTAGATTCTAGAAGAAGAAAAAGTAGGCAGGAAGCATGTAACATGTTTTTGTATCATACTGTAAAAGAATAATATCATCATGGAGGTAGGAACAAGGAAATCTAAGGGAGAAAAGTACCAAAAAAATAGGAAAATAATCTGAGAAAAAGAAAAGATTTTAAGTTTTGGCCTGAGTTAAAGTGAGGTAGAAATTCTTTCACAATCAACCTGGCAATCT
Organism: Panthera onca; assembly: GCF_046562875.1. Lineage (NCBI taxonomy): Eukaryota > Metazoa > Chordata > Mammalia > Carnivora > Felidae > Panthera > Panthera onca. Next base: position 117,636,279 of record NC_138343.1, read on the forward strand.
AATCACCTGTGCACTGTCTCAACAGGAAAACATACGTTCTAAATAACTCATTTGCTGTTGTATGGCAATGTATAACCTGTTCATACACTGGAAGCTTCCTTTATAAAGCCTCTTCTGCACTAGGTATTTTGAATACCCAGATGGCCAACTCCAAGCCGTCCTGTATTATTTCTTCCCTAAAATGCAAAGTGACATGTGACATCTACTTGAAATTCAGAATCTTTTCCAACAGAAACAATATTTTTACCTGGCAAATAAGTTTCAGGTCAATCATTCTCGTTCCCAACTTTAACTCCCACCCAAGCCTATGAGGTGAACAATATACCAATGATAAGTACTGAAGCCCACGGTACAGTTTCTAACAGAATTTGGAGACAGTATAACATTTACTGGAAAACCTAAGTAAAATCAATACACCTGAGGATGAATGTTCTGACTGCAGAAGACCTAGGAATGCAGGTCTAAAACACTAAGGAAATACAGAAAGAGAGAGAGAGAGAGAGAGAGAGAGAGAGAGAGAGAGAGAGAGAGAGTGTGTGTGTGTGTGTGTGTGTGTGTGTGTGTGTGTGTGTCTAATCCCAGTCTATAGCCCCAAATGGGCTTTTTGGAGGGGGAACAGTGGGAATAACAAAAAGTGAGAATTTATCGGTGTCACTTGGAAGGAGGCACCTGGCCTAAAAGCACAATTATTCTGGATCTTGGCAGATATATTCACCCTCCACAGTGGGTTGAAGACACCAGTTACTCTGTTGATGTAATACCTCTTGCTCTGAATTTCATGTTCACAAAGATACCTTATGATTATCACCTGGCATCATTCAAGGACTTCCTAACTATGAAGAAAGGAATTAGTTGACCAATTAACATATACATTTCATTCTTCCTGGTAGTTATCTCTCCCTATAAATCATTCCCTAGCATTCTAATGACTGTTCATAGGACTGATCAGCAAGGGCCAGTTTTCTTCTCCCTGACTGACTTGGGCACGGTGAATAAAGAATATATGTGTGCCGGGATGTCTGGGTGGCTCAGTCAGTCAGGTGGCCAACTTCGGCTCAGGTCATAATCTCACGGTCTGTGAGTTTGAGTCCCGCATCACGCTCTGGGCTGACAGCTCTTCAGATTCTGTGTCTCCCCCTCCCCAGTTTGCACTGTCTCTCTCAAAAATAAATAAATGTTAAAGAAAAATTAAAAAAAAAAAAAAAAAAAAAAAAGAATTAATGTGTGCCTAAAGCAGATAACCAGACTCTGCACAATGATCTCCCAAGTCCTATCCTACTGAACCTCCCCATCCCCTCACCCCCCATACACACACCAAACCCTGGGCATCCTACTGGTCTCCACCAGCACTGTGATCTTACTCTGCAAACTTCAAGTATTATCATTATCTCTACAAAGTTATGAAACACTGAGCAAGAGAGTGGGGTAGGGGGAAAACAGTAATGGAGTTTCTTTTCACCTATGTTGTGAGATACACCCAGATTTCAAAACATTACAAAGTTGAGCTGAAGTGCACTTTAAATGTGAGAAGTACGGTACCAATGTAGAGTTTTGTCTATTAACAGCCACCCTCCCTCCATCAATTTCTGTGGGGATAAATGAGATAATATTCTATAAATTAAAAAGCTTTATAAAAACGAGGCACCTGAGCGGTTCAGTAGGTTGAGTGTCCAACTCTTGATTTCAGCTCAGGTCATGATCCCAGGGTCATAGGATCGAGCCCCACGTCAGGAGCCTGCACTGAGCATGGAGCCTACTTGAGATTCTCTCTCTCCTTCTCCCTCCGCACCTCCCCTGCTCACTCTCACTCAAAAACAAAACAAAACAAACTTTATGGAAATGTTAACTCTGGACACTTGTCCTAATCACTACATCCAGAACAGATCCTTACTACTGGAAAGGAGTCTCAAACCCAGCCTGAACACGGGAACACAGCCTTTGCCCTCTGCTCCGACAAGCGAGTCATAAGAGATGGGACTATTCCTCCAGAGTATCACCAAGGCTTGGTCGAGAAATGTGCAGTGGACAAAATCACACACTTTATACAAAGAGATAATGACCCATATCAAAGGAATAAGAAATGAATTAAACCTATTAATTATCAAAACCAACATAACATATTTTAAGTAAATAGCGTCTCCATCTTTTCATTTCCTTTGACCTACCTCCACTCTGCCAAGAAAAGCCTGGGTCAAACCTAGCAACGCTGGCTTGCTCCTAACAAAGGTTTCCATGTTATCATGCTATCCTTGACCAAGGAGGAAGGAGGCATGCAAATCTTTTTTTCGTAACCCCTTATTTTCTGCTTGGATATTCCTATTTAACCGTTTTTAAATAGAAAATGTAATGGGCCAGGTATTGCTGAGTTTTCCTAAACAGACACTTAAATCCAGGAGCCCCTTTCTCCCAATGAAGAGCTGACAATTCCAGCCCATGAGAACGTGGTACTTCCGTGGTCTCTAACCCATAAACGGTACTTCATCAATGACATTCATATCCTACTCTTGTTTCATATGTGAAGTTTATCCTGGAAAGTAAAATTTATAAGCAGTTGTAGAGGAAAAATAAAATAGTTTTCTTTTTATCTTCCCAGCAAGAGCAGGAACCAAATCGATATTTGAGGACAAGAATTATTTCTGAACACACAAGCTATATTTAAATGAATACAGTTTTGAAACCAAATTTGTAAAAGACTATGCAAATATGACTTTCTTAAACTTCCTATTTTTCTCAAAAATTACATACCATCACTAAGGGAACTCAGCAACCCAGTCATTAAAATAATTCCTAAGAGGGGTGCCTGGGTGACTCCATCAGTTAAGTGTCTGGCTCTTGATTTTGGTTCAGGTCATGATCTCGCAGTTGGTGGAATCAAGCCCCACGTGGGGGTCTGTGCTGATGGTGCGGAGCCTGCTTGGGATTCTCTCCCTCTCTCTCTCTCTCTCTGCCTCTCCCCTGCTTGAGAGTGCACACATCCATCTACTCTCTCAAAACAAATTTTTTTTAAAAAGTTTAAAAAAGTAAATAATACCTAAGAAATGAAAATATAACTTCCTTTTGTCTAACGTTTTCTATTACTCACTGTGAAGAGTGGAACCTGGCATAAATGGATGAAAAAAGTATAATCTCTTTAAAAGTGACTAAAACGGTTAGAGAGGCTGGTATCAGACTTCTAGCCAGATGAGCGAACCAAATCTTTTTTAAAGTATCTTCTTTTGAATATTGCTAAGTACCATTTCCATTAAGACTGATTTCGAAAACCAGAAGCATCAACTTCTGCAGGCTAGCACATTCTCTGCAAAGTATTTGCTTAGAATGAATTTTGACATTTGATTCATACAGGCTTTCTGTGCTACAGAACAGCTTAGCATTCTCACTTGATTCACTTTAAACTGCTGTTACCAGAAGTATGAAAAGAGATCAATAAATATAACATCCTAAGGCCCAGATTAATTTTCCTCTCTACATAAATGACCAGGGGATGAACAAAAATCAGACTCGGACGGGTTAAAATGGCATACTCCACACAGGACACACAGGTATGAGATGCAGTTAACAGGCAGAATGAAGCTTTTGTCTGAAGGTGCTATAAGAGTTAAAAAAAAAAAAAAAAAAGTTAAAAGTAATATTCCTCATAACTTTTCTATCAGAGCCCATGTGTGACTGTTGCAGAACATAACAAAACAAAGTATGAAAACAGCAATCTGACAGATCCTATATCAATGCCTGCATCATCCAGCCACCTTGAAGAAATTTTTTTCTGGGTTAATCCAGTGCTTTCTGTACATCAGATTTTATTATGTTCTATTGCATTCAATCCCTTTTAAGATCCATATGCTAGCATACTATATTACAGTACTTTAAATATTCACGAGGGGAGCCTGGGTGGCTCGGTCGGGTAAGCGACCAGCTTCGGCTCAGGTCATGATCTCGTGGTCTGTGGGCTGGAGCCCCGCGTCGGGCTCTGTGCTGACAGCTCAGAGCCTGGAGCCTGTTTCAGATTCTGTATCTCCTCCTCTCTCTGAACCTCCCCCATTCATGCTCTCTCTCAGTCTCAAAAATAAACGTTAAAAAATTTTTTTAATCTAAAAAATACTAATGATAAATTCTGTTTTTACTGGGCCACAGAATATGAATCCTGCTGTGGGAGGGACAGGATGAAATGAGTGGCCCCAACATTTGTGAAATGAACATACACAGGGAAGGAAGGATTCTCAAACTCAGGTCCCCTTCAGGCTCCTGCACACATCACCAATCTTGTGGAGAAGGGGAACAGGGAGATAGGATCAGGGAGGAGAATATTTAGCAAAATTTCTACAGTAGAGAAATAAAACTATCGGTTACATTATCTTTAATTTCTTCAGAAGGGAGAGCGGCGACTAAAAAATAAAACAGTAACAAGAACAAGAGGTTTTCTGAATTGTGTGTTTAACAAGAGACATTTTATGGAGTTTTTTATTGGCTGAGAGAAATAAGATTATGTCTCTTCATCTGATGAATTCTGTCAAGGAGCTAAAATTTTTTAATGCCTACATATATTCTGGTGCATGAGAAAAATGCAGCTGAACCGATTTTCAAGTACAAACCTTACTCTGACGATGAGCTTCGTGCCATTTCTAACCTTCCTCAACCTTCAAATAATTTTCACTCAAAACAGAAAAATATTCAAGGACCCAGTGCCTGTTCTGCCACCACCCTCCAGGCTAGAGTGAAAACTTATTAAATGGTATGAAGCAGTCGATTATCAAGGAGTGAGCTTGCCTGGCAGCATGTGTGAGAAAGGGCCAGGAAGAGATGGATGCTGCCCTCAAAATTATGTCAAGATGCTTACTCACAGTGACAAGTTACATTTAAGTGTCACATTTAATGCTTTCAAAATACCACTGATGCAAGGGCGAGCCCCAGATTTTGAAACCAAAAATGAGGATCACAAAAAGGATAAAGCATGTGGTAGCACTCTTGACCGCCTAGAAATGAAAACCATATCCTTTTTTAATGTGCTCAGGAGGAGCGCTATTGAAAAGAGGCAGGGAATAAGGTATTAATTATATTCTCTTCCAGCCCAGCCTACACTCAGCCACCAAGCAACCGCCCATTTAAGTGAAAGAAGTCTTATGCCCTGGGAATCCACTTTCCCCTACAGGGCCCTGAGCTCCTAAAGGGCCAGGACCACATCATACCCATGTCTAGGGGCTCCTGCCTAGCAGTTTGACTGCCTTTTGTAGGAATTTCATTGTTTTCATTCAGTTAAGCTCTTGAAGCGCTTCTACAAGAACTTAGCCTGCTGTTTCTAAGTATTTAAAAAGCAGGGTGGGGAAAAAAAAGTTTAAAAAAAAAGTTACAGAGAGGGAAGGAGGCAAACCATAAGAGACTCTTAAATACTGAGAATAAACTGAGGGCTGATGGGGTGGGGGTCGGGGGGGAAGTGGGTGATGGGCATTGAGGAGAGCACCTGTTGGGATGAGTACTGGGTGTTGTACGGAAACCAATTTGACAATAAATTTCATATTAAAATAGACAGATAGATAGATAGCAGGGCGGTGGTAGACAGAAGTAGCAATAAGGGGTGGGGAAATACACATATTTACGTATACATGCAAATCTTTCTTTTTTAATTGGAGAGGGTGGAGAGAATTAGGAACAGAAATAAGCAAATGCAATCATTTAGCTTAGATAAGGACGAAAATTTTATACATACACAAGAAAGTAGAGAAAAATAAACCAACAATTACTTTCTATGAGTAGGGCACAAAGTCCTGTGTTAAGGCCCTATGGGGAGAAAGAAAGTCCCTTTTCTCAAGGAACCAACACCTTTTTCCAGGTGAAGAAACAATAGGAGAAAAGTCAAACAACAATACAAGAGTTTAGCACTTTTTCAACACAATACAAGTAATTCTTTCAGAAGGCCGAGGGCATGATTAATTGCCAAATTAATGGTGCAAACAAGTTCAGAGGAAGAAAGAAAACATTCTAAAAGCTGAATGTGAGCTGGACGTTAAACAATGGGGAGGAATTGTGTGGCTAGGGAAGAAATCAAAATGCAGAGATGGTCTGATAAGAAACTTGAAGGAAGAGAAGATAATTTAGGATGTGCCTAAATGGAAGAACAATTAGGCTGGCAGAGGAAAAACTTCAAAAATCCAGTAGATAGCGATCAAAAGACAGTCTGAGGTCATTCCTTAAGAGAGTCCTGAACGCCCGGCTAACAAGTGACTTGAAAAGGCCATGTTCTGCCCTGCTCCTGTGAATCCCTGCTGTCTTCAAGTTGAACCAAACTAACCACTCACACTCTTCCCACTTAGTAGATACAAGTTACTGAACAGAATTATCAACTTAATTAACTCCTTTTTTAAACTAAAGGTATAACTGGACAGACAGAGACCTTCACCTGGACCCATGTTGTTAGGATTTTATGTTGTACATAGTATGTGCCAATTAAATAGTTCCCAGCTCCTGGGGCGCCGGGGTGGCTCAGTCGGTTAAGCGTCTGACTTCAGCTCATCAGGTCACAATCTCACAGCTTGTAGGTTTGAGCCCCCACGTTGGGTTCTGTGCTGACAGCTCAGACCCTGGAGCCTGCTTTGGATTCTGTGTCTCCCTCTCTCTGCCCTTCCCTCACTCACACTCTGTCTCTCTCTCTCAAATATAAACATTAAAAAAAAAAAAAAATTAAAAATAAATTAAAAATAAACAGTTCTGAGTTCCTAATCCATATTTAAATCTAACACTTTAATGGGAGCGTATGTAAGGCCACAACTTCTAGATCCTCCAGAGACATGCAGATGGTTAAAACTATTTAATGGGGCACCCTGGGTAACTCAGTGGGTTGAGAATCCAGCTTGTGATTTTGGCTCAGGTCATGCATGATCTCATGGTTCTTGGGATCAAGCCCCACATTGGGCTCCACGCTGACCACATGAAGTCTGCTTGGGATTCTCTCCCCCTCCACCCTGCCTATATGCCCTCCTCCCCCCAAAAATAAACGTTTTTGTTGTTGTTGTTGTTGTTTTTAAACTAATAAACCTAGTGAAGGGTCAGTGCTAGAGGTCTGAAAGAACCACCTTGAAGAGTGAAAGCAGAACAAGCAGTCAAGTAAATAAATAACACTCAAAAGCAATGATAATCAAATTGGATTTCTGAGACCAGTACTCTACAAAAGACAAGACGACCTTGACACATTCTACTTTCCGATAAATACTTCTATCATCAGAACATTGACGAAAAGAGCCTACATTCTGATCGCCTTATTCATAGCACTAAGGAAAAAATGGTACTGGCATTTGTGTGTGGGCAGAAACAATGCCCTCGATTCTCAGACTAAATCAACACGTGGGAACAACTTTCAGATGCCAGAGGAAAATGTGAGCAACTCTAACCCAGAATGCACATTCACTCTTGCTCCCAAAGTCTTGCAGGGACTCTCACATTTATTTTCAGACTTAAAAAAATATGTACAGACTTATCAGCTGTAGTAAAACTAGCTCAATCAGAGAAACAGAGGAAGCAAGTATTTTCATTCTTACTTTGCTATCTGAGAACAGAAGAAAAAAGAGGAAGTGACTGCCCCAAGACATCCAGAGTCAAAAGAAAAGGAAACATAGGTCTCTTGACTTTATATCCACAACTTCAACTAAGCCTTACTGTATTTTTTTCTTAGAGGAGAGCGCCCCGGTGTTTTCACACATGGAGTATAAATGACGAATGGCAATTGTCACATGAGTCATATAGCTGATTCTCTGCAACAATCATGCACAGTCCAGGAGACTCCCTAAAATTCTTCCCATTCAAATTCTGGTACCAAAGGAGCTTGTCACATACCATTAAATATCCCAATAAGATAAAAACAGACGTACCGAAGAATAGAAATTATAGTGTTTTATTAAAAAATATAATCCTCCAAGTTTTCAAAAAAATACTTGAGATCCTTTATTACCAATTGATAGTAAAATTTTATAATGATTACTATAAAATGAAAGTGTAATTTTCACTAAATACAATGAAAAAATACCTCACACAAAGATTTGGAACAAATGCACACAGACAGACTAGGCCTTGGGTCAAAATTAATGCATGATTTAGCAATAAGCCTATTGTTACATAAGCCAAAAATAACATTAATTAAAGTCAAGCCACTTCTATATTATTTTTTTTTTCAGTTAACTACAATCATTCTCTAAAACTTCCCTCTTATCCAATATTTATGCTCACAAATATTATGTGTGAGGCATTTTTATCCGCTTATTAACAGTATATATTCACTTTCCCCAAAAGAATGCGGACTCCAAAGACAATAATTAGTTTTTGCAAACGGTGTTGCCTTGGCTCCCTGAGCATCTATTCATTTAATTCCTGAGGTTCAAGAAAGAATGGTCCCGGATGGCACACAGGAGGAAAAAATGTGGAAACAAGAGGCCATAAAATGAACAGAACAAGGAATACAGGGACAGAGATGGACATATGGAGATCTTTCTATCTATTTTAAGGAAGTAATCTGAGGAACAGTTCATGTTAGGACACCAAACAAACAATATCTCCAAGAATTATCTTTAAGAAAAATTATTCAGGTAATACAGTAACATTTGTATGAAATGGCTTAAAAAGGGTGCTTTTTTTGACTAAAGGTACCGACAGGCACAAACGGGAAACCTTTCCCAGTGCTCTAATCACACTGATGAAATCATTTCTATAAAAACCACTGATGTGCCTCTTTAAAACTGTAGTGAATAAAAAGTTCCCCCTAAACTATTGCAGCCACACAGCTACCTACTATGTTCTGAAATCTAAATAGCATTCTTGCTAGGTCCTATATCCCAATGACTTTACAACCTCTGCCAGCTCATTTTGCTCTACAGATCAGTTTTAATCTTCTCATCCTGGCATGTGAACGCCTTCTAGAACATCATCTTACCCTGTAAGGTCTCTATAAGCTAGGTCATTCCAACTTCTCCAGAGCCCTGAAAAGGTCATGCTTCCTTCTACTGTTGCTGGTGCCCTAAAGCGAAGACATTCAGGCTCTCTTCAGTGGGAATGCTATCATCTAAAGTTCAAGTTGAAAATTAGACACATGGACATACAAAACAAAAACAAGGGGCATGTAAAAAGTCATGACAGACATCATCTTTAATGACAGTCAACAGATGGAAACAAATCTAATCTCCCAAACTAAATAAAGTGAAAGTATTTATTTCCCACATTGTATTTATCTTCCTTGAGTGCTTGCAAGTACGTGAATAGCTATGGTTTCCCACAACACACTTCCCCAAGTAGTCCTTAGACACCGATTTCCGGTACAGAGCTACACAACTCCAGATAAGCAGCATCAGCACATCACCCAATCTGTCTAAGGTCAATGCTGGAACGGGAAACATGAGAGCACTCAAATCATGTGACGGTTGTCCTCTGGGCTCTGCTCCCAAAGAGGAAATAACAGCAGGTCTGATGAGTATCAGACCCATACTAATGACACTAGGCAAGCAACCAGAGAACCGAAATGGGAAGAACAACTGAATAAAAGAGAGTTAGCCAAGATAGGTAATACAACCTATAACATTTACGTGGTTATAAGAACTATTACGAAAATGGTGAATTATGGCCTGTGGTCAAATAGAAGTCACTGCCTAGACAGAATTCTAGTGATCTGCTGGTACATTAAAACCTGCTATGGGATCACATCACAATAGCCTCCTCTGATTTCATTCTGCTTTGTACCTGAAAGGAGAAAACAGTTTGTTCAACACATATATGCTACACATTTCAAATTTATCTATTGTCCTCAAAAGTTCATTTTTAATGATATATGAAGTAATCATTTATTAACTGAAAAGCCAATCTATCTGTACATTAATATAGTCATAAAAATAAAAGACTCCTATGCTTTTGCAACCAATTGAAGTCAAAGTGAATTAAACTTTGGTAATCGCAAACTTTGCTGCATTTAACTTTGCATTCTTTCTCAACTCTGCTTCAAGCAACAGGACTTCATTCCCCGTGAGTAGCAAAGTCCCAGAAGAGGGAATAGCCATACAGATAAGAATGTTATTTTGTACCATTCCAAAATGAGATCTGACAACAAATGAGTGCTAAACAGATGGGAATAAAGGGGGCAGGCACAGTGATTAATACTAGACTTCATTACGTGTGTCTATAAAACACTTAAATATCATTCCTAAAAGAGCATCAAGAAACAAAGAAAAATACCAGACAACCCAAAATTAGATGACAGGATATGACCACACAGATCATACAAAACAGCTAGCATAAACTCACCAGTTAAAAGACAGAATTCGCAAATGGGATTAAAAAACACCTCCTCAAAAAACAAAACAAAAAACAAAACACAATGTCTAAAAACAAAGAAATGAGAAAAGATAGTCCAGGCAAATCCTAACCAAAATAAAGCCAGTACAGCAATATTAATGTCAAAATAAATTTTAAGGTACTGTATGATGGTAAAAAGGGGGACAAAATTCCAAGAATATATAATTTTGCACATGCTGCCATATAATAATCTAGCCTCAAATTTTATAAAGCATAAACTTACAGAAATATGAAGAGAAATTATCAAATCAACAATTACAGGGAGAGATCTCAACACACCCCTCATATTAGTTGATAAACGAAGCAGTTAAACAATTAACAGAGACATAAACAATATGAGCCACATAACTAATAAAACTGATCCAAAGGACAGATCTGAACACCTGTGCCAACAAGGAGACAATACACTTTTCCAAACTCAAAAAGAACTATTATGAAAACTGACTATAGATTAGCTTGCAAAATAAGTCTTAACAAATGTAACAGATCCCACAAGACATGCACACATATATTCACAACACACACATGCTCTGGAAATTCAAAAACACACTTAAAAAAGTTTCAGTGGTCAAAAATGACCCATTTAAAAGGACACCAAAATATTAAGAACTGAACGGCAATGAAAAGCCCTATACTCAAAACTTGTGGACTCAACAAGAAATACTTGAAGGGAAATCTAGAGCCACGAAAGCATATATTTATTTGATACTCAACTCAAGAAATCAGAAGAAAAACAGGGTAATCACAAAAGAAAAACTAAAGAGCAAAAGGGAAAAAATGTTACAAAAAAAGTAACATAGAAACAACAAAACCAAGTTGTTTCTTTGAAAAAAAATTAAAATGGTTAGCTCTATAGGAAGAATGAGGTGGGGAGAAAAGGCAAGTAACTGTAGAAACGAAAACGGAATGAAAATCAAGTGCACACGACGAGAATACTATGACAAACGTCATGCCAATAGATTTGTCAAATTAGATTACATGGAGAGTTGCCTCCGAAAGTATGAATTACTACAACTAACTCAAGAAAAAACAGAAACAAGCTGTTAGTATAAGGAAACTGAATCAGTGATTCAAAAAACAAAACAAAAGAACAAAAAAACAAACCCATTCTCCAACCCTACTCTTTTCACCAGGCCAAGACAGTTTTAAAGGCAAGTTTTACCAGATCTCCCAAGAACAGATAACGCCTAATTTATCTAAACTTTTCCAGAGAATATTAAAAGGGAAGCAACTTTATGAGGCTGGTATGTAACCTGGTTAATAAAATTTCACAAAGCTGATAAAAGGAAATAAAATATATGCAAAAACCCTAGATTAAAAAATATGAAATGAATGTCAAATCATCACGAACAAGTAGAGACAATGTGGAAAAATTCAATTCAGGGCTTACTAGCTGGAATTTATTTTTAATTCTTTTTAACATTTATTTATTTTTGAGACAGAGAGAGACAGGGCATGAACGGGGGAGGGTCAGAGAAGAGAGGGAGACACAGAATCCGAAACAGGCTCCAGGCTCTGAGCTGTCAGCACAGAGCCCGACGCAGGGCTCAAACTCACAGACCGCAAGATCATGATCTGAGCCGAAGTTGGACACTTAACCAACTGAGCCACCCAGGCACCCCCTGGCTAGAATTTAAATTGGCACAACTGCTTTGGAGATCACTTTGGCAGGATCTGGGAAAACAGAGGAAGCAAACTGCAATCAACCAACAGAGCAATTCCACTATGGTCTACCCTGAAGAAACTCTCGCACAAGGAAACAAGGCAAGGTGTAGGATTGTGATCACTGAAGCAAAGGCTGTTATACTACGTAAAGAAATTGAGCCTCAGCACAGGAATGGATAGACTGGTTTAGTCATCCAAAGAAAACTACACAGCAGCTGAAAGTGAACAAAGTAGATTTACACGTGGTAAAATGAGATGTACTGAGCAAGAGAGATGTGAACGAGACTTCAGCAAGGTTTTGGTTCTTAAAAAAAATCTGAAACGCATGGCATAATAGGAACATCTGAGTAAAATTTTTATGGGGAATATACAGCTGTCAATTCTTTTCTAGATTTTGGTAGATTTTTTACATACATGGTGACTTTAAAAGATAGAGAACAGAAATAGATTTAAACCATAGAGCACATTGGTTAACCCTGACGTTTGGTCATATAAAGAGCTTCAGAGATAGCAAGGACCTTCTGAATTACCTAAGCAATCTTATATTCCATAGATGAAGCCAGCTTCCGGACCTCAGTCTGGCCCAGAGAGCTTCAATAAATGGTTCAAAGTCACATAACAAGTTATCAAGTTGGTTCTCAAATTTTAGACTCCCTAAATTCTAGCACACATGGGAGAAACAAGGAGCCTGGGGTCAAACGTAAATGAGTCAAGTTCACAGCATCATTGTATTATCTTTTTTACTGTACCCACCCTACCTGAGACACAGTTTGTCTCCCTCTAACCCTCCCAGCTCTCTCTCAAAGCTGTAAGGATTTTTAATTCTCTTTTGCCACTCCTGTTCTTGAAATAAATGAAATATCTAAACAATTATAACTAAAATGAGTAAAACAGATGAAGTAAAATAAAGGACCATGAATCATTCATCTTTGCACCCCCCGTACCTCGTATTCTAATACAGGTTTAAATATATAATAAGATACTGTTCAACTAGATAGGTCTATTTCACCAAGCTGAATCCTTCCATTATAGTTAAAGTGTAACTTCTATTTTTAGTAAGAATGTGAAGAATTAGGAAAAATTTTAATTTTAATAAGTGAGAAGACCAAAGCAAAGACTATTCTATAGAGACCATATTTTAAATGAACAAAATGGGTCCCACTTACTGCTTTGTCCACGTGTAACAAATCAAACAGGGTAGTTTGGTGGTCAGGTTCACAATGTCCAGAGTCAAACTGCCAGGTCTGGAATTCTGGCTCACCCACTAATTAGCATGAAACTTTGAGCAAGTTACTTAAACTCTCCAAGCCTTCCATTCCCCACTGTAACAATGGGAACACCCATAATAATACCTACCTCATATAGATTCTTACAAGTGTTATGTGAAATAGCCCACTCGAAGCTTTTGACACAGTTGTTCAGTACATATCAGCTATTCGCACATGTTCTTGTAAATAAAGTAACTTAGCTATGAAAAGTAACAAGCTCTAACGGAATTATAAGGTACTAGATGCTTTAAAAAAATTATATTGGTGGAGCACCTGGGTGGATCAGTAGGTTAAGCATCCTACTTCGGCTCAGGTCATGATCTCACAGTTTGTGAGTTCGAGGCCCTTGTCAGGCTCTGTGCTGACAGCTCTGAGCCTGGAGCCTGCTTCGAATTCTGTTTCCCTCTCTCTGCCTCTGCCCCATTCATACTCTGTCTCTATCTCTCTCTCTAAAATAAACATGAAAAAAATTTTTTTGTTTTAATTATATTGGTTTTGGTCACATCCATGCTAATAAATTATATGCTTTACAAATCATGAGTGTTTTTTAATTAAATGAAACTGAATAAATGAGCTCAATCTTAAGTCGTTAGACTCAGGATAAAAAAAACTTAGGGGCAAAGTTCTGAAATTAACAGGACTCTGAAATACCAACCTAGCTGGTTTCTCAAGTGAAACTCTTACAGAAAAAGGTAATATTCAAACTATTTAATACCCATCCTAAACAAACACCAGCCAATGCATATGACTAGTACAAACTAGCAGAACATTGGCCCTGATTCCGCACCCTCCCCACCCCACCCCACCCTGCACTTAGGGTCAGGAAATATTGTTTGTCATGGAAATGACCCTCTCCTGTTCTTGTTTTTTAAAGCACAACTGACAAACTAGCTTATAGGGACACAAAAATATATACACTGTGCCAGCCCACAAGTGAGGGCAACCTGTGCCTTCTGTGTTCACCCTACACATCAAGACAGCTATCCAACCAGCACCCCATCTCACCTCCAGGTCACAGCTGTACTCGGTGCCATCTAGGAGGGTCACTTTACACTGTACAGTTTTGGCCTTCTTGGTGGCTTTCTGAGAAGCCTTCTCTGACTTTAGCTCATTGGTCTGCACTTCCTTGGTCTCCCTTTTTGCTTCTTCTGATTTGTCTTCCTGTATTTCTTTAGCCTTCTCTTCTCTCTCCTTACTTACTTCATCAGCAGGCTGTTGACAAAAAAATTTAAGTTCATACTAAAGTTAACCAATTTGCAGAAGACAAAGTATTAGAAGGAAAATCTTCAGTAGGAATTGTGATTGTTATAAACACTGTCAACCTACAATGTTAAAAGACTTCAAAATTTTGCTAGAAAAGATATTCCCCATATCTCCCTCCCCCTTCCTCCATTTTCTCATTTTGCCAGTTTGGTAACTTCAGCATTAAATGAGTAGAAGAAACTACATCCTGGCAACTAAAACTTAAAATACCATCTCAAATAATAAAATTATAATAGCGTAGTATGGCAAAGCCTAGGTTCATCAGGCAACCAAAATGTTCACACATACAAATCTATTTCTTCCTACTTACTGAACACTCCCACACATCAAATCAAAGAGGTAAAAAATCCACACTATTTAAAAAGGACAGGTGGAGGCGCCCGGGTGGCTCAGTCGGTTAAGCGTCCTACTTCAGCTCAGGTCATGATCTCACAGTTCGTGAGTTCGAGCCCCATGTCGGGCTCTGTGCTGACAGCTCAGGGCCTGGAGCCTGCTTCGGATTCTATGTCTCCCTCTCTCTCTGTTCCTCCCCTGCTCGCACTCTGTCTCTCAAAAATAAAGACCAAAAAAAAAAAATTTTTTTTTAAAGGAGAGGTCGTTGGATTCTAAGTATCTGTTTAACCTAAACAGTAAGAGACATGGATTTTTTTTTTTTATAGTTTGCATATAGAGTCAACTTTTTTGCCTTATTATTTGGGCAAGTTTTAAAAAAGAAGTAAAAAGAAGGCTGTAGCAGACCACTCCAAGACCCATATTCCAGATACAATAAGCCCAAGTAGTATCTGCATAGAAAAAAATCTTGAAATGACTCAAAAGAAATCCTTTTTGTCATGTGGCTAGAACATCAAGCTTTAGGCGCGCCTGGGTGGCTCAGTCAGTTAAATGTCCAACTTTAGCTCGGGTCATGATCTCCCAGTTTGTGAGTTTGCCCCACACTGGGCTCTGCACTGACAGTGTGGAGCCTGCTTGGGATTCTCTCCTCCCACCCCCCTCGAAAATAAACGTATTTGGGAAAAAAAAAAGAACATGAACCTTTAATTCCCAAACACTTCTCAAACATACCTGTGCCGCAGGACCGCTCACTGGTTTCTCTTCCTTGACATCAACTTTAATCTCCTGTTGTTTCCTCTGAGCGGTTTCTTCGGCATCACCCTTGGCCTGCCTCTCTCCTTCAGGAAGAGATTCTTTATCTAAAATCTCCTCGGCAACAGCTTGGGTAGGCTCTTTTTTATCTCCTCCATCTTTGGCCACTACTAAGGTATAGGACTTTTGTTTCTTAAGCCATGGGGGTATGAATCGAGAAATTCCCCTGCTCTCCGATGGATCCTTCTCTCTCTTCTGGCGGTGTGGACTACTTTGGCTTTCAGCTGTAGGAGATGACTGGGAACCTTTTTCCTCCTCTGGATCGGAGGACTGATTCTGCTGATTTTCTGCTACTTCTTTCGTTTTCTCCTTGGTTGTATCTGTGTCTGCTCCTAATTGTTCAGGTTCTTTCTTCACTTCAGAAGTGGAGCCTACTTCAGTGGTCATGGTTACAGCTTATGCTGTAAACAAAACAAAACCACAAAATGTTATTTTACAAACTCTCTCAGTTTTAGTTTGGAGGGAAGGAACACAGTACAGAAGAGTAGGAAGGGAAATGGCAAAGAGATGATAGAGAGAAAATGTGTAGGGAAAGACAGTTCATAAGCACAAGAGAAAAATGGAGATTGCTACTCTTAGAATTCTCTATCAGAATCAAAGAACCAAAGGTAGCATCACAATGGAATTAACTGATTCTGTACTGATAGAACTTAAAATCATGAAGAGCTTAGGTGATTACTTTTATTAAGTTTCATCTAGCCATAAAAAACTTACCCCAAAAAACCCCGCCATTTTTTAAGGAAAATTTCTTTTCTCTATACTTTGTATGCCTTATTCTATCACACAATGTTACTGATACTGTTAGTAAGTATGGAGACAAATTTCACTGCAATTTCACACAGTGAAACCAAAATGATGGGTATTATAAAGATGAATTTTAAATGTGGAGTGCTTAATAGTGAGAAAATTAGATCTGGAAAAAAAAAAAAAAACTGTATCTTTTTTGTCCCAAAATTAAACCCCATAATTCACCAGCATTATTTCAGTGCAGAAGTTAGTTTTCTGAGAAAGGTACTCAAACTATGATCAAAAAGTCTAACCCTCTGTCCCACCCAAACGCAAACAGTCTTCCTTATAGATGCAATTACAAGTATCTAGGGGCCCTTAATCTGAACCAAATGAAGACATTATAGAGGTGGGGAGGGGAAATGCATCTAACAATTGACCCTATCACAACTAATGAAAACAAAATTGAAATGAAGTGTGAAAGTAACTACTTGTCTCAATTTCACATGAGCAAAGAGGGATTTTTTAAAATAAAGCTCCCCCGCTGACATATTAAAAACAAACAAACAAACAAAAACAGGCAGAGAGCAGAGATAGCACACTCTCTCCTTTGTTGCCAATGTTCAAAGGCCTGGGAACCCTGGCCAGTAGGAAATTTTCCAGCTATCTTCAAAAGTAGTACAAACCTTGACTAGTTCAAAAAAATAAAACACACCTTGCTCTTTTTTAAGCTTTAGTGAGATATAATTCACATACCACAAAATTTACCCATTTAAATTGCTTAGTTAATGGTTTTGAATACATTCACAAGATTGTGCAACCATCACCACTATCTAATTCTAGAATATTTTCATCATCCTGAAAAGGAACTTTCTACCCATTAACATTTTGTCTCCGTTGTCCCCTCCCCCCGCCCCCAGCCCCTGGCAATTACTTTCAATCCATTTGGATTTGCCTATTCTAGACATTTCAAATAGATGGAATTACACAGTGTGGCATTTTCACTGGACATAATGCTTTCAAGGTTCACCATACTGTAGCATGTATCAGTATTACACTTGTTTATTAAACTATTCTTCACCCTCTTTTGCCAATCATATATCTGATAAGAGTCTAGTATCCAAAATATATCAAGAACCCTTACAATTCAACAGAATGAATGAATGAATGAATAAAAGAATGAATGAATGAATGAATGAATGAATGAATGCAAAGAATTTTAAGTAGACATTTCTCCAAAGAAAACATACAAATGGCCAGTAAGCACTTGAAATGCTGCTCAACATCATCAGTCATTAGGGAAATGAAACCCAAACCACCATCAGATACCACTTCATATGCACTAAAAGATGGCTCTTATCAAAAAGACAGAGAGTAACAAGTACTAGTGAGAATGTGGAAAATTTTAAATTCTCAACCCTGGTGGCAAAGAAAGTAAAATGGTGCATTCACTTTGGAAAACCGTTTGTCAGTTTCTCAAAAGTTAAAGTTACCACAGGACCTAGCGATTCCATTCCTACGTGTATATATATACCCAAGAGAAATGAAAACAGATGTCCACAGGAAAACTTGTAAACGAATCTTCAGAACAGCCTTATCCGTAATAGTCAGAAAACAGAAACTCAAATTTCTACCAACTGATGAATGGATAAACAAGATGGGTGTGTCTGTACAATATTAACTCCTAAAAAGGAATGAAGTGCTAATGTATCCTGCCACACACAAACCTTGAAAACATTATTCTAAGTGAAAAAAATACAAAAGGCTACATGGTATATGATCTGCTTCTACGAAATTTCCAGAATACGCAAACCCACAAAGAAGAAGTAGATTAGTGGTTGTAAAGGGCTGGAAGATAGAATAGAGAGCAACTGCTAATGAGTACAGGGTTTCCTTTGGGGGTAATGAAAATGTTCTGGAATTAGACAGTGGTGATGGTTGTACAGCCTTGTGAATACACACAAAACCATTGCATTGTAAGCTTTAAAAGGGTGATATCTCAGGGCGCCAAGGTAGCTCAGTTGGTTGAGCATCTGGCTCTTGATTTTGGTTCAGGTCATGATCCCAGGGTTGTGGGATCCAGCCCCACGTCGGGCTCCATGCTGTATGTGAAGCCTGCTTAAGATATTCATTCTCTCTCTCTCTCTCTCTCTCTCTCTCTCTCTGCCCCTCTCCAACTCGTGTGTGCCCTAAAATAAATAAAATGAAAAAATAATATAGTTTTTGAAAGGGTGATATCTCAATAAAAAATAAAAAAGTTTTTAAAAATGGTATTCCCTTCTAATATCCAAGCATGAAAGCATTCAGTCAGCCTGACTATATTTAATGGGCCCCTACAATGTGCCAAGTACTGGGCACATGAATAAAGACTGCCTTCAAGAAGCTGAAGGAGGGGAGAAGGTGGTGTACAGATGAAGTGAAAAGCACACTGCTTAAAAAACACAAGACAGATACTTAACCCAGATTAGGAGAAGAGGGTCACTAGGTAAGCCCTTCTACCAAAGTTGACATTTGAGTTTCTTTAAAATGATGAGCCCTCATTCAGGCAAGGGAGTCAGGATAGGCAGCATGTGCCAGGAACACGGAAGTGTGGAACCAGGAGAATATTCCTCCTACAGGAAACCACAAGTACTGAACGGTAATACACTGTACAAGTTAAGTGGAAGCTTGTTATAGAGATAGGAGATGAGGAGGAAGGCGAATTAGCAGGGACAAAGTAGGAGCAGTAAGCAGGAGCCAGGACATAAAAGGTTTTGTGTATCCTGGTAAGAAAGGTCTTGAGGTTAATTTAAAGGCAGTCAGAAGTCATATAAGCGCTTTCCACAGAGGAGTAATGTAATCATACCCACATTTCAAATAGCCCAACCTGGCTTGTAAAGTACAGGATGAAAGATTGAAATAGACATCCAGAAGGCTGTTCAATAACCCACACACAAGACGATGATGGTCTGCACTAAGGTAGGAGCAGTGAGGCAAAGGACAAGAAATGAATCTAATGGTAAAGAGAGATAGACGACATGATGTGTCCACAATGAATAGAACAAGTCAAAGAGAGGAAAGGGTTGAGGAAAAGTCTCAGGTCATGGAAACTGGGGTGATGGTAGAACCACCCACTGAAACAGGGAGCACAAAGGAAAAGAGGGTCTGACGGAGACAAACTCTGTTTTGAATGCATCACAACTGACAAGTTTGTCTAGCTGAACACCTGCCATACAGGTCTTGAACGGAGACTGGATATGCACAAGAGATATGGATTTGGGAGTTGTCATCGTATGGGTGATAGTTAAAAGCACAAATGATACATACAGCCATCACCTAGAGAAAAAGTGTAGTTTTGCATTTAGACGGTCCTGAAAAGAACTTTATCACTGCTCAACATTGCAGAGTCAGGCAGAAGGCAGGAGGTGAGAGAACTATATAATAAGACTAGGAGATGAGTGGAAATAAATGGAGGGCAATGCTACAAAGGAAGAATAGTTAAGTAACCATAACATTTTAATTTATAATTCTATCCACGTTTGAAAATTTGCACATACTAGTTCACTACCTCTATGCTGTATAAAAGCATAAAGTGTAGGTGTGTTAGTAGAATGTTTAACTACTATCTGCATTGGTCTCAGATCACCAAACTTAAACATCGTATTCTGTCAAACTGAAGTAAACATCACAGATAAGACAGGCTGTAGCCAACATGGATGTATTGTAGAAAAATTATACCAATATTCCTGAAAATCAAAAACTGGTGATATTGAGCAAAACTAAACTATATGTTTTATGGAATTTTTGTACAGAAATCTTAGCTCAACGTAAACCAAAATGTACAAAATATTAAGGCATTGCCTTTATTTAGGAAGACATGAGCCAAGATCTGTTAAGTCATTCTAAAGCTAATATGATTACTGAACTTTCTCCTCCAAAGATCTGAATTGAACGTTCAGGTAAATAGAATGCAGTTACTATTCATAAACCTAAGTGGGCTTCCCACCCCCCTCAATTTATTTAAACTAAACAAACAAATTTCACCCATTTCTCTCATTCCCGCATCTGGCAACCACTGGTTGTTCTCTTTATCTATGAGCTTGGTTTCGTTGTTGTTGTTATTTAAATTGCACATGCAAGAGAGATCTTAAGGTGTCTTTCTTTCTGTAACATTTAATTTAGCATAATCCATCCATGCTATTGCAAACAGCAAGATTCCATTCTTGTTTACTGATGAATAATACGTGTGTGTGTGTGTGTGTGTGTGTGTGTGTGTGTGTGTGTGAGAGAGAGAGAGAGAGAGAGAGAGAGAGAGAGAGAGAGAGAGAGACAATTCTTTATCCATTCATCCATAAATGGAAATTTAGGCTGTTGTTTCTATATGCTGACTACAATAAATAATACTACAGTGAACATGGTGTGTATACATCTTTTTGAGTTAGTGAGTTTTCATTTCCTTTGATAAATACCAAGAAACTGCTGGATCATATGGTAGTTAATTTTTTAATTTTCTGAGGAAACTCGATACAGTTTTTCTCTAGTGGCTGTACCACTATTAGGTATTTAAAATTCAGAATCATGTCTCCCAGTAAGACTCTTACATAGCACAGAAAGTCTTTTTTCCTTCTTTAAACTACCATTTTCCATGTACCACTTAAATGGAGAATATTATTTATATTAATCATGCAATGACCCAAGTTGATTTTTAGTATATACTCTCTAATTACGTTTTGAGAGTTGAACCAATGCCCTGGTAAAAATTAAAATAAAAACGTCCCACCCTTGTCCAAGCTAATCAAGATAATTGGTAGCTCTGTAATTACTTTTGCTATGACAAATAACCTGGAGACCAATTAAGTAAAGTTGATTTTTGGTCAAAATATTTTAGAAGCAATGAGATATAAAACTCAAGTTTCCACTATTATGTTGGAAACATTAATATTTTTATTTTAATCATAAGACCTGTCACTTACTGTGTCAGACATCATGCACACAAATTTCTGCTCTTTAAAACATCCTACAGGGAAGGTATTATCCCTGTAGGATAAAGTAATAAAGAGTAAAAGTTATGTGACTTATCCAAGGCCACTGAATGGAGGACCACACAGCTGTGCATACCTGTTTTCACCTGCATTTCATAATGTAATCACAACTCCACCTTTGAATTCTTTGAATGATTGGATCAACCAGGGTCTTTGGTGCAGTCCTCAAAGGAAATTCATACCAGTTTGTGGAAATGACTACAGAATATGAATCTATTCTGCGATTTACTATAATTCGCTCTGGCCTTCCCCCAGTAAAAAGTTTACAGATGAGTTCCCATCACATAGAAGATCATACTTGAAGGTTATTTTTGGCCATGTAATCACAATTGAGCTGATGAATGGAAATTAAAGACAAGGTGCTAACACAGAGACAGAGCACAGATAAACCATACCATTAAGCCTTATACAGTGGTCTTCCTCAACCACTACTGGATTCACGCTTTTAAGTTTTAAGAATCTCAGAGCTGTTCAGTGTTGCCCCTCCAAATGCAAGTTACAAGATCTTAAAACACAAACAAACAAAAAAACAGAGAACTGGCTAATTCTATAAAATCGTATTTTGTAAATACTCAAAAATAAGGGTGGATATAATTATGTGTAAATAAGTACCTTCTTAAAATAGTTTCAGAGATAAACAAAAGCTCAAACCTAAACACTACCTTCTTTGTTGATAAAATGGCTTCTTGAACAAATTACCACCATCAAGAAAACATGATTATAGCACATCCATTCACCATAATTATCATGCCTGTGACTCTCAAGAGTTTCAAATGTGGATAAGCCTTTAAACTCCATCACCCACTAAAATGTAAACTTCTGCAGTAGAATGCAAGCCTTCGCACTAAAATGAAAGCCCCATAAGGGCTAGGCTCTTTCTACGTTACCCGCATCTAGACTGGCACAGAGAGGCACCTGATACATATTTACCGAATGAGTGCTGTGAAATCATCCAGTCTAATATCCTCATTCCCTCTTATCAACAAGGAAACTGAGGCTCAGAAAGACCAGAGATTTGCCTGAGATCACAAAGCTAGACGGGAGAAGCCAAACCCAGAACTACGGTTTCCCAAACTCTAGCAATGCTCATTCCACTACCTTTCATAAATATAATTACAAATACCGAAAATCCATTATTTTTATTTAGCTATATAAATTATATTAAATTAAATTTAAAAAAATAAAATTATTAAATTAAATCCATTCAGTTATATAACATACTAAGTAAAGACCTTTCTGCTTATCAGCAACCAAAAAGAATATTGCTGGGAATGGCCAGCCCATTAGACAAGCATGTGGTTTTGACACAATTACCATGTTGGCATACTCCATCTGGGTTGACAAAAGTGTTCACTATTGTAACAGCTCCATGAGAAAAAGCATGCATCACTTAACACGCAACCAAGCAGAAAACCATCAACAGAGGATCAGCACTGGTTAGGTACAAAGCTGTGTTATGCAAAACCACCTTTTTTTTTGTTTTGTATTTTTTTTTTTTTAACTTTTAAAAAGGGCGGTCAATTCCCAGGAGCTGTCTCTATCACCAGCCTAAACAACCTACCATACGATGCAGAACATCGTGCTACAGAAGACACTGGTCCCTAAGCAGAGTACTACAACCAACAAAGCAAAGCAGATACACAACTCTAGACACTCCTATGAAGAACTTCAAGTAAGGGGTTCAAGCTAACTATTGGGTATAGAGGTTTCCTTAAAACCTCACGAAAACCAGTGCCACTCTAAGAGCCCTCACTGTTAACAAAATCCCTGTACAGAGAATGGGGTAGGTGCTGCCAGCTGAGTGGCCCTCCCCCTCTGCAGAGATGAGAGCAATCAGCAGTCTTTGATTTCTACCAACAAAGTTCAATCCATTACTTAAGGACACTCCAGATTTAACAAAATGGAAAAGGATGCATTTCTAAACTTCAAAATGGTGGCAAGGGAATCAAGAAGGGCTTTCCTGTGAACTTTGAGAAAGAAAACAAATTGTGCAACAAATAACTATTAAACTTCTATAATATCGGCCATGTGTGCACCGTTTCAATTTTGTCACTTTCCAGGTCTGACAAAACTGGTTTTCATCCGTGGCAGTGACTGGGCAGAGGATATGCAGAACAATTTTCTGGCTTATGTTCATGTCCCTACACAGCTTATAGCCCAAGAAGAAGTCTTTTAATACCCAACTACCTTCCCTAAAAGCACAAAATGTGAGAAAAAGACAAAACAGCAACCTCAATATAGAAATGACTCAGCGGCCACCTAACCAGTTAGGAAATAATGAAAGCAGTGCTTCTTAAATCTGTACAGCAAGTAAAAGGAGGCGAAGAGGGAAAAGGAGGAAGACGAAAGGGAGGAAAAACGAAAAGTATCTGGAGAGGGAAAGGAATGACAAAAACAGGACGACTTAGAGCAGACTTCATGTAATTCCTCTCTTGTAGGTTGATTTTTCTTAAGTGTCAGGTGTATAGACTACTAACCCCATATTCAAATAAGTGTCACCACATTCCAAAGGGATGATTTGTTAGTTTAAATTATCTATATGGGGAGGATAAATGAGTTATTTTTTTAAACAATCCAATGCTACCCACCCTAGTTACCTTAATAACACACTCTTTGGCTTCTTTTTTGTTCTTTTTGTTTTGTTTTTAAGGGATAAGGATCTATAAGAGAGACTGAACTATTTCTGCAAAGACATAAGCTAGCATCTGGCTTAAATTAAAGCCACATACACAAAAGATATGAACTGTGGCCCTCGGCTAGTTCAAGCCTAGGCAGGATCAGATTACATTCAGAGCATGTATTTCCTCCACCCTTTCTCCTTTTTAAACAGAACCCAAATTTTCTTCAGCTTTTGTCTCTCTTACACATGCATGCCAGCGGGGGCTGGCTCCAGGCCAGGCCAAAAGGCAATGATCTACTGGTCCAAGGCAATCACGGTAGTCCCCCTCCCCCTGTCGAGAAGACTTGCGGAAAGTCTATTGGTGGGAAGATTCCTTCCACTAAAAGGAGCCAAAAGGGAAAGGCCCCTCTTCTGTCTCGAAGCCCTGGATACCTGACTCTAGAAGTGCTGTTGCCATCTTGAGTATCCAAGAAGGGAGAAAGCCTGAGGACAAAGTGACACATACTAGAGCTGGCATGCTGCACATGGCCAGGTCCTAGGGTTGTGCTTCCTGGTATGTGAAAGAACACACTCCCTACTATGAGAACAATGGGGTTTCAGCTACTCGCAGCCACTATTAGCCTCTGCATATTCCGGAGCAAGCATCAGAAAATAAGCCCTAAGAAACTGGGAACACATACACAACTGTATCGGATAATTACTACTCCCCTCTGGGTTCTATGGCCCTCATAGCCTAAGAGCCATGGCTGTCGAATGTTCGTTTTTCCTGATGCTCAAATTTTTTAAACCCAGTATCTGGGTTAATATCTGAGTAAGATAAAGGATTAATCTTTATTTTAAAAACTCTAAGAATGAAACAAACAAATCTTAAGAGTTCATCAAAGTGTAAGATTCTCTTTCGTCATATTGGAGGGGGGTACATGAAAATCAAAACAATTTTCAACAATGTTCAGTTCGAGTAGCACCTAAGGTAAGAGCTAACGATCTCATTTGTTAAAAGCCAAGTCCCTGCTGCTCTCAAGAATTACGTCCAGATGATAAGCACTGGGTGAGGTATGGAACTGGTGAATCACTACATTGTACACCTGAAACTAAGACAACGCTGTATGCTAACTACACTGGAATAAAAATTTTTAAAACACAATTACATCAATAAAGATCTGTGCCAGGCGGAGTCTTCTCCACAAGCAACTAGGGTCATCCCAAAAATAGATTCCCTTTCCTAGAGTGAGCGTTCGATAAGCAGATACTATACGTAGCCATTAAGGATCCCAATATTGGCCACCATTCTCATCATCAAAATGCACATAAACATCATCATATTGGGCACTCCAAAAGCACGCACTAATCGAAATGATAGAGACATCCAGAACCCTACTGGCTCATCATGAAGCAATTACGAGTGGTATGGTCAGGCATATTGATCAACTGCATCAAATTCCTGCTCTCAGACAAGGCCCCAGTTTTTTGTTTTTTGTTTTTTAATATGAAATTTATTGTCAAATTGGTTTCCATACAACACCCAGTGCTCATCCCAAAAGGTGCCCTCCTCAAGGCCCCAGTTTTTTAACAGTCGGATGGAGCTACATCCTTTCTGTGTGAAGCTATCTAATCTTTGGATAAAATAACAGAGTGGTTTGGAAATCAAGTCTGAGAGCTAAAAAGACCAGGATTAGAATTCCAGCTCTGTCTCCTACTAGTGGTGTACCCAGGGATATTATTTAGCCTTCAGTTTCCTCATAAGCAAAACAGGGATAGAATACATTCTCACTGGGATGCCCTAAGGATGTAATTAGATGCTATACATAAAGTGCCTGGCACACAGTAAATTCATAATAAATGGTGGGCCACTGTCATCAAATAGGGATTCTGGCCAAAAAAAAAAAAACAAAAAACAAAAAACGGGGGGGGGGGGGGGGGGGCGGAGGGCACTATGCCCCTTCAAAAAACAAAAAACGGGGGGGGGGGGAGGGCACTATGCCCCTTCGTTCACTAAAAATAATAGTAAGAACAGAAATAATAGTGACAATATCAGCTATTTATTGAGCATGGTTCTAGAGACTCTGAGTGTAGCAATTCCCTTAATCCTCACAACGCTTTGAAGTAGGAACTAAGATCATTCCCATGTTACAGATGAAGAAGGAAAGACAAGATAAAGGACTTGCACGAAGCCATACACCCAATACACGGAGGAGCCGCGATTCAGACCCAGGCTGTCCAGCTCCAGAGACCTCCTACAATACCGCCACCAATCCCAAACAGCTTCACTGTTACACAACCAACACTAGCATAATGGCCAACAATTCACTATCTGTTGAAAAAGCCGGGGCACCTGGGCGGCTTAGTAGGTTGAGCATCTGACTTCAGCCCAGGTCATGATCTCACGGTTTGTGAGTTCGGGCCCCACAGTTCGCCGCTGTCAGCGTAGAGCCTGCTTCAGATCCTCTGTCCCTCTCTCTCGGCCCCTCCCCTGCTCGTGCCCTCTCAAAACTAAATACAACGTAAAAAAAGAAAAAGCAAAAAGCAAACTATTACTACCAACTTGGAGGCTTACAGTCCTAAGCAGTATGTTCTAACTGAGCCCCTTATAAATTTCACCTATTTTCAGAATGTGGGTTGCAGATTTTAGGCCCTTCTCTCAAAGCAAATGTTTCTTCAGCCTTTTCACAGCACAGGTAACCAGACACCAGCAGTAGAGGTGAACAGAATCCTGTTCTCGGCCTAGTGAAGGACTGAGGTAGCAAGACTAGCGTCAATATAGGGGTGCGTGGGTGACTCTGTTGGTTAGGCATCAGACTTCAGCTCAGGTCATGATCTCACAGCTTGTGGGTTCGAGCCCTGCATCGGGCTCTGGGCTGACAGCTCGGAGCCTCGAGCTTGCTTAAGATTCTGTGCCTCCCTCTCTCTCTGCCCCCTCCACCACTCGTGCTCTCTTTCTCTCAAAAATAAACATTAAAAAAAATGTTAAGGAAAAAAAAGATTAGCGTTAATATACATTCAAACCACGTGTCACTAATTCAGAGATTTTGCTCATTCAGATCAGAAATTACTACTAGTCTGAAGACCTGACAAGGTTTTCTGTGACGATACCATTGTCCTCTCTTTAGGAGGTCACACATGGTCCCACATGGGAACTCTTGGTTTAACACTCCTGAAATACAAAAAGGCACCGTGCTTTTTAAAGAAAACTTAATTCTCATTCTTAATTGGTTTGCTAGAGATATATTTGCTGTCTGGAAAAATTTAAGTCACTTGAATAAAAAATCCAAATAAAATCTTCCTGGTTATAAATTTCTTCAACATATAAAACGAATTTGTTTCAAATTTTTGAATTAGCCCGGCTCACCATCAACCAGCTAGGGGGAAAAGGTGGTTTTCTCTCTATATATATGTACAAACACTGGTGCATATGCAGGTAGGCCCAAAAAAATTATTCCCATTCTCTCCCGGAAGGGTACAAACAGGGAACTTGGAAACAGAGTTCTCTGAAATTTGAAAACACTTTTAAAGGGGAATAAAACAGAATGGGAAGATTCGTATTCAACTTCTAAGCTGGACATACATAAACATCCCTGATCTCTGTGAGCAGCTTCCTCCACGTTTATAGGGAAAAGCAGGAACAAAGTTGGCCTGACACGCACAAGGTCATGTTTCCTGTCTACACCTCTCCCCTGGCCACTTCTGCACCTATGCTCACATGAAGAGCAAAACTTTTGTACAGATGATGAATAATAACATGTTCCTAGTGCGGCGTGATGCATCTGGTAGCTTCTCAATAAATGTCTTTTGTGATGCTCCTAAGTATTCAGGAAATACTTATTTGTACCACCATCATAGGACATTCTCTAGAAAAGAAAAATACACTAATGTGCAGTTTCCTCCAATGACATCATGACCAGGCTCAAAACAGAGCAAAGCCAACAATCTCTCTTCATCATACCAGACAGCAGGGAGCAGGCTTTTTCTGAGCTCATCCTACAACTACCATCAGAATAGGATCCTTACCCAGCCCCATCAGAAAACCCACCTGATCAAGTGGAACTCCACAAGTCTAATACTATTTGTGTGACTCAAACTCTAAATTCTTTAGCTTAAAAATAACAGTGGTTCAGGAGGCTTTTCCCAAATAAGCTAACGACAAATCCATCAAGGTTAACTGCACAGGATAAATGCACAGGCTGCAGACGCTGCATTTTAATAGGTCGTAAGACAAAGTCTTGTCAAAATCAATCAACTCGCCACGCTATGACAAGGCCACCAGGCTGGAGCCTACACTGATCTCACACTTTCAAATCCTCTTCTCCATAAGCTTTGGAACACTGCAGTCAACAGGCATAAATATCTGAACCTTGTCAAAAAGCAGAATGTACATTTACAACTTTGATCGTTAGCTCTTCCGCCATTTTAAATATTTACAGTACTACCAGTTATGCCAACGCATAGTATATATTCTTAATTAACATAGGAGACTGAACTGCATGATTTTTCTAGCTTAGGTAAGCAAGCCTAACTAAACGTTGACACCAGTCCTCTGGCCAGTCAGCAGAAGGTGCTGTAGACTGTTAGCTGTGGACCCTCCACGCCTGGCGTGATAAAAGCAACTTTCCCCAGGCAGGAAAAGTTGTAACTACAATGGAATTAGAGACATGCCATTTGGAATGCCTAAAACCGTCCCCCCCGCCACACACACACACACACACACACACACACACACACACACACACAAGTATTTCTACTCTGAGCATTAGTTTAGTTCAAAACTACTTTACTTATTAGTAAGAGCTTCAAACAACTACTTTTTAGGTGAGGCTGGCTAGAACAGGTTTTTGCTTCAACAAAATTTCTTTGTTTCTTTGGAGGTAGGATTCTCAAAATTCAACATGTGTAATCGTGAGTGGAGTACAGGATCCCACGGGAGAATATGCCAGGCATTCAATTTTCAGGGGTCCAACAAAAAATTCAAGCAAACTAAATGTCAGCGTTTAAAATTTCCCTTTCCAAGTCTGCAATCGAGCTAAGATGTTAAACCGTACACAGGTCACCAATGTATCCTAGAACATGCACAGGAACGCTGCACGGAGACGGGGCGCCTACGACTGGCTGGCTGTCGAGATCACCAGCATCATCTCTACAGTTATTTGTTCCCACGCCCAAGTTGCCAATAATTTTAAGAGACAATTCTTTGTTGGGCCCAAAAATAGAAAACTTAAACTTCACAAGTACACATGTGCCCTCCTCCCCCAAATGTACTGGCTAATTCTTTCAGCAGAAGAGCATTCCATATGGTGCCAACAATAAAGGAACTTGCAGAGATCATCTGGCAATCACTGTGGTGGTTTTGTTTTGTTAGAAAGTAACACTCAAACTAGGTTCTTTTTAAGGGTGGGAATTAGATCAAGAAAAAGCAGGAAGACCATTTTTTCTAAGTCTGGATGTCAGAATCTGGGCAACAATAGTGAGTTGTCACTATTCTTCAATGTGACAACAGATTACATATTCAGTAAAAAAAAAAAAAAAAAAAAAAGAGGTTAATACCTATCCTTATTTAACCAACATTTATTTACTTCGGGTGTGACAACATCAAAACAACATACAATTCTTAACCACTGTTAATGGCCACTAATCTGTAGAGGCTAAAAAACGTGAATTCAACTCTGTGCCAGTCACAGTACAACTCCTTTTTAATCAAACAAATTAGCATGAAAATGAAGCATTCTATAAATTAAAATCGGTCATCCTTCAACATGTTTCAAAAGTAACTGTAGACTATTAACCTTACATGGTTCTCATTGTGCTTTAGGAATAATTAACTTTCATATAGTATATTGTACCACTGAATAAATCGCCTGTGAAGAGCAGGACAAGTATGTAAAATAAACCAACTAGCTTCGTTATTCTCATAGGTCAAACTTGAAAAAGCACTTACGTTGACATAAGTCAACATCTGCCTAGAAAAATGCAAACAAGTGAGCCAAAACTAAACTCTGGCCACCAAAAAAAATATATTTTTCATAAAACTTGGATCAAATATAACTGAACATGTTCCCTTGCCAAAGAGCATACATACCCAGGTTCCATGTACTCTGTACATTAGTATTCTCCAAATTTTCAGTCCCCTGGATATGGACAGTCTCAAAAGCAAACTTTCTTCAAAAGCAAAAACAAACAAGCATAGACCACCAAACCCAACTGCTCCAACAGAAACTTCCTCAAAATCTCCCCCTTAAAATACATACACAGCTTTTTAAAAAGTTCATCGAGCCCGTTGTCTGCTGTTCACTGTCATTAGGAGACTGGAAAGCTGATGGAAATCCAGCTTCCAAAAGCTTAATGAGCAAGACTGGCCCCACCCAGGCTGGACCCTGCTGGAGAAGGGGCATGCTCAGTAGAAAAGCCCAGCTTGGTTCCAAGTTACTTCATTCCTCGGCTACAAAATCCACACGGGTCAAAGAAAAAGTCATCTTCCTGCTGCCTGTTCTACCCACTAAATGAAGAACACTTTTCATAAAGAATAGTGTTAATAATGACTAATTTTAGGATTACAGTTTTTGTAATTCTCTTGCTGAAAGATTTTTCTTGTTTTTGTATCATTTTCGCTTTGCTTTGGGTTTGCACCCACAAACTTTTTTCCCTTCCCCCCAACTTTGTTTTTAGTTCTGTCATTTTAATCCACCCTACAAATAGACACCAAAAGCATATGTATACAGCATATAATCTAATCATCTCTCCCTATAAACTGTATCAGTTTCAGATATAAAAAAGCCACATACAAAGTCCAGTTTTCATTACATAAAAACATCTATTTTGATTCATCTGTAAAAGAATTTGCTTATTCACAAAAGAATTTGCTTATTCATTCATTCTATATTTAAAAATAGAGGTTTGTTTTAATTTAGATTTATAGTGCCATCACATAATTACAAAGCTGATAAATCCCTGTTTTGTTATTGTCAATACTCAGGCATGATGGATACAAAAGGTATGCCTATATCCATAGGTCATACTGAATACAAATACACAAGGGAAACAAAGTACATTTAAAAACGTTAATGCATTTTCCTTTAGTGACAAGATTCAAGTCAGAGATCAGAGAAAAGACTAATTTTCCTTAATTGTACATAACCAGCCCTCCGTCCTTTGCATTTCCAGAATTTAAATTTGTGTGTAGGGGTGCCTTGGTGGCTCAACTGGTTAAGCGTCTGACTTCAGCTCAGGTCATGATCTCAGTTGGTGAGTTCGAGCCCCGCATCAGGCTCTCAGCCCAGAGAGAGCCTCCCTCTCTCTCTGTCCCTCCCCCACCGCTCTCTCAAAAATAAACAAACATCAAAAAAAAATTTTTTTAATAAAGAAATAAATTTGGGTGTGTATGTGTGTTCCCATGTAGATATTTACATGAGCAAATCAGGACCAAGAATGACTCTGGATCCAAACATGATTCTCCACAACCTCACCCCGCTGCTACATCGCTCTTTATCAAGCAGTTCTTAGGTCAATGAGTATTACATGCTCACTTCACCTACAGAGTCTTGAAAAAAGTCTTTTTAAATTCTAAAGAAAACACTTTAGAGATTTAGGCAATAAGATGTCACCTGTACCCACTAACAGAAAAAGGTAAAATTTGCTTTATGGTAACAGTGAAAATGTGTTCCAGTGACAGCTCTGAAGACATTGATCTCTGTCAAAATGAACAAACACAAAACTAAAACAAACAAAACAATCATTCCATATAATGGAAGTAAACTTCAGTATCTACCACAAGGTTTTCAGTGGTTCACAAAAGGGCAATGTGGTGAACTTTTTAAGAGTCAATCTTATTCAATTAAAAGCATCATCTTTTATTACTTTCTTCCTTCATTTTTAAAATATTAAATGTATTTTTTAATACATACTGCAGCACAATGACAGCTTTACTTCAATATGCTTGAAAAAAAGTATTGGCTCCAAACCTTTTCCTGAAATGTATTACTCCACAGAACCCGTAAGCATCAGAACTCCTAACACGTAGCACTGGATCCAGTGAAGTTGCCAATGGTAGAGGAGGTCTACAACCCATCCAGGCATCTCTGATCACCCCTGTGCCTCCTACCCTCTTAACTCTCCTACTGCTATACACTGCATTGTGTCCCCCCCTCCCCAATTCATATGCTGAAGCACTAATTCCCAATGTGATGATATTTGGAGAGGAGACCTTAGGGAGATAATTAGATTTCAATGAGGTCTTAAGGGTGGGGCCATCATGATGGAATTAGTGCCTTGATAAGAAGAGA
This sequence comes from Panthera onca, assembly GCF_046562875.1. NCBI lineage: Eukaryota > Metazoa > Chordata > Mammalia > Carnivora > Felidae > Panthera > Panthera onca. Next base: position 117,668,569 of record NC_138343.1, read on the forward strand.
TACACCAGAGTCCGCTCATTCTCTCCTGCTCTCCTGCTCTCTTGCTTCACTACACGGCAGCCATCTACAAGCCAAGAAGGAGCCCTCACCAGAAACAGACCATGCTGGCACCCCGATCTCGGACTTCCAGCCTCCAGAACTGTGAGAAAATAAACGTGCTGAAGCCACTCAACAGTACCATGTTATGGCAGCCCAAGCTGATGAAGGCACCTACATTCTTAAATATGAAGCCCAATGTCATTGCTCAAGCTCCTCTGCGGTCTCCAATATACAAGATCCTGCTTCAGAAGACATCTGGATTTCATGCTCTAATCAAAGGTTAAGAGAATTAAGACAGAAAAGGGAGTTTTGTGGCACTATAATTTCGAAGCAGAACAAATGACTCATATGGTAGATAAAAAGAGAACCCAGAAAATATAAATGAGTTTCCAAACTCATACACTCAACAAGGGGTAGAGTCAGAATTTACACCAGTCTTCAAAGCCAATGCTGGTGGCGCTGGCAGTCTAGTGACGAGCAGAGCTGCTTTCCAAAGCCAATGTACTCTTCCGCCAATTCGAACACCTGTGTTTTCAAGATGAGTAAACTGAACCCAAAGTGAAATAACTTCTACAAGGTTATTCATTGGGTTACTGGAAGAAGTACACAAACCAAAGCCAGGGTCATTTAAAGCATCCATTCCCAGTAAGATTTTAAACACATTAAAGTACACAAAGTACATCCACAAATGTCCTCCCATAAAAAAACTGTTAATATGCTCCCTCTCTCTCTGCCCCTACCCCACTCACGTCTCTATCTCTTCCTGTCAAAAGTAAATTAAAAAAAAAAAAAAATTTTTTTTTTTTTTTAAACTGTTAATACGAATTTAGATCTAAACTCTGTCTTGGGAAAATCATAGTCATGTGCTGACACTGTCTCATTATTCCATTAAAAGGGGAAATTAGGGGCACCTGGCTGACTCAGTAGGGGGAGCATGTGGCTCTTGATCATGAGGTCATGAGTTTGAGTCCCACTTTGGGTGTAGATACTACTTAAATAAAACTTTATTAAAGGGGGAGGGGGGTTAGAAGCTGATCCTCCAAATACTTTTTTAAGAATACTATTTTTTAAGAATACTATTTTTTTAAGAATGCTATTTTTTAAGAATACTATTTTTTTAAGAATACAATTTTTTTAACAATACTTTTTTTTTTTTTTTTAAAGTATTCAAGGGAGTTGGTTGGGGTTAGATTGGGGGACATTTTTCCTATGTTTATATTTGTGAGTTTATATATAAATAAAATGTTATGCTAAACTCAGTATCATAATTTCTTGACTTTTAAAACTGTCCTACCTCCTGCTTTATGGAAACAAAAAACGTAACTGAACAGAATGTAGAGGACCCAATAATCTAACAGGTCATTCATAGCTCACAAACTCTGTGCAGAAAATAAAGTTATCTGTGTTGTAGAAAGACAATGAGGAAGACCATTTCTTTCAATCTTTCCACCTTTATTCATCTAGCCTCTGCTCGAAAAGCAATTAATCTGTCACACCAGGAAAAAAAAAAAAAAGGAAACAATTTTCTAGCATAGGCTTAAAATAACCTAAAAAGTACTAGCCAAAACTCACTGTTTTTGAATCTACTGATTTTTACAGAGAATCCATTCTTCCTACCTACCAATCAGCATGCAAAGGATATACTCCCTGAACAAAATGGAGAAAAGTTGTATCACTTTTTCAATCTGAATGGGTTCCCTAGTCTATAAATTTTTCTAACAGCCTACATTTTATCATCGCTATCTGTTGTCAGCAAAAAAGAAAAAAAGAGGAAAAAACCACTGCATTCGTTCCATGGATTCTATGCACAAGTTCTCTTTCGACCACATACCACCACAGTTTATCTTCTCTCAGACTCTACATCCAGAATGCTCTGCACAACTGCAAATGAGTCATCTGCAAAGTTTCATCCCTACCACATTTTTAAAAACGTAACATTAGAAAGTACTATAGATTTATGAGACTCTGGGGAAAAAATTTGCTGTATGGTCCCAGGTTTGTTTTTGTTTTTTGTTTTTTTTTTGGGATTCTGTTTTTGTTTTTTTTTAAAGAAAGGGTTTGTAGAGAAGACAGGAAGAGGTACAGGAGAAAATGGAAACAAAGAGGTGGTAAATGGGAATCCATCATCAAGTTAATGTTTTGAAACCATCTAAAAAGTGTTAAGATAAAAGGATTTGTTAAGAGTTTTAACTCAAAAGTCAAACGCATCACTATTAGAATTACACATTCAGGCAAATACAGTAATCCAGCATTCACCTTAAAGTATCATTTTCAGGGGTGGCTCAGTAGGTTAAGCGTCTGGTTCTGAATTTCAGCTCAGGTCTCGGTCTCATGGTTCATGGGATCAAGCCCTGCATTGGGCTCTGCACTGACAGCACAGACCTACTTGGGATTCTCTCTCTCTCTCTCTCTCTCTCTCTCTCTCTCTCTGTGCTCCTCCTTTGCTCCCACATGTGCTTTCTCTCTCTCAAAATAAACAAACTTTTAAAAAAATGTATCATTTTCATCCTATTGTGTCTAAGAAACATTTGCTGAGTTCCGCCTTTGCACCAGACATTAAACCCTTAGGACTCAAAGATCCTTCCCCATTCCAGCCCTCAGAGAATTCACCAGTCTAGCAGGAAAGACAGATACATAAACAATTACAACATGTGTGATAAAGGCTACAACAGAGGGACAGGAAAGGCACAGCAAAGTGCACAACTCCCTGGAGGAGGTCAAGGAAGGCCTCATAGACTGAAGACGTTTTGGTTCATTTGGAGCTCATTTTAAGTGAGTCAATGCTACTGTTAATAATATGGCGGTGACACCCACCTTGACTTAGGGGTTAAAGAAAACAAAAGCACCTGTCACAAAGCCCATAACATAAAAAGCAGAAACAAAGACTTTGCCAGTACCTGTGAAACGTCCTACATACATGGCTGAACGAAATGGGGTTTTTATAGAGTAAAGAATTTGGAGCCATAAAGGATGTCTGGCCCTTGTCTCTCACATCTGGGGTACCTAAAGCCCAGAAGCTAGAGGATTTGCCTGGGTTGTGCAGGGAGTCCGCAGCAGAACCCAGGCAGGATGTCAGATTCTGTCTAATAAATAATCCCATGGCCCTTCCCTGTTGCAAGCCTCCCTGCCTGGATGAGAAGAAAAGAGCAGAGACACAGTTACAGAAAACACACAGCACAGAGGCCCTTTCTGGCTCTCCAACGGCCAAAGGACCAAAGAGCCCAGAGACTAAGCATGCAGTAGACATCAGTGCTCCCCAGCTCTGCCCCCACTCTCTGCACCCAGGAAAAACCCTACACGCTCCCACTCCCCAAAAAAGTAGGTCTTGAGAAACAAAGAGGTCACTGCCAAGAAAGTATCTATTGATACTTCTCAATCTGAAAGAACGTTAAATTCATATTCAGAGAGTCTGCATGTTGCCATGGCATGTTACCACTTAGCTGGTGACTGAATCAGTCAAGGCACCAGCCGACCACCCACCTACGTAACAGGACCACTGTAAGAATCGTCTGAGAGTCGCCACACAGCTACTACTAAAAGAACGTGAGTTCCTATTGGACACAGTATCCCGATGGTCAAAAAATTCATCTAGGCTTTCTCCTAAAAATGGCTGAATGTATCCTTACGTTTACTTTTAAAAATCAAACACTGAACATAGAGTAAACTCTTACCAATTCCATTTACCTATTTTTTCCCCCTCAACTTGGGGAAGGAAAAATGTTTCTTCACCTTAATCCACCCTCTGTAACTTCCCTTCTTTCTCTTCTCTCCTTTCCTTTAAAATGGCACCACAATTTCCAAGAGGGGCCACTAGAAACCGCATAAATAGCAAACAGGTCAACACAAGCCTCTTAAGACAAATCGCGCTGGACAAAGTTGAACGCTGCTCCTGGCCGGGCAAGGCAGGGAAAGGTTAAGATGCGTGTGATAAGCAGTCATAGCTATACAGCACGCCCTGGGGAGGGACAAACCCAGAGCCAGCCTCTCCTCACTTCACCTGTTACTCCTCCCTCTGCCCGACACAGGCCATGTGCACGCCTTGGGCACTTGTCTGGGCACCCTGTGTGCCTCCCAAACCACACAACTTTGTTAGCTCAGGTCACTTGAAACTGCAGCTCTGTGTTGTCACTTCACTTTAACAACTCAACTCTCCGACCTTGAATTGTGAAAGAAAACCCGAAGCACAGGTGCCAACGTGCCCTCGGTCCACAGCCCCAACCCACCCAAAACAGAATAGCCAACATCAAGCCAGAGTACTCACCATCACCTCTGCCTAGGAGATCTTGATTTCAGCTCTGTACTTTTGGGTCTTGCTAAGACCCATTCATTCAGTGAGGAACTGCTCTTTGTTTTACTGATAGCTGTTGAGGTTACAAACCTGTGTAAAACCTGGCTCCAGCAGTGCCAGGAGGGTATTTAAATAACTAACTCTACTGCACAGAGAGGAAGAGCTAAAATACAGGCAGAGACAATTCAACAGTAACGGACTTGATGAGGAAAGAATGTTTCCCGGGGTGAAGTTTGAGCTGACCTTGAAGGATAAGAAGGTGCTTCCAGGGCGGAGTGAAAGCGGGTAGGAGCACACTCCTCACCGTGGGAACAGCAAGTGAAGGGCATAGAATCAGGAAAGATAAAAGCGTGGTAGAGAACGGTAAGTACCTCGTCTGCCTGGAACACAGGGTAGGAGTGCACGAGATGGATGAGGGAGGAGGCAGCCAAGTAATAAGTGATGGGTATGCTAAAGTTTCGACGTTTTAACTCTACCCTGCGGGCGATGGAAAATACTGGGCAGTCATGTGACAACAAGTGACACAAAGGAAACTGGTTAAGATGATGCTCCAGTGATCCAAGAAACAGCATCTCAACTAAGGCAGGGGCAACAAAGGCAAATGAAGAGACGGAGTCAATAAATATTTAGTAGGTAAAATTGACAGGATTTGATAATGAATTATATTGTGGGAGTAACAGCAAATTTCCCAGGTTCCTGGCAGTCAAAGGTCAGACAGGCAGCACCATGAATGTAGTGAGGAGTTTCCAAGAAACGTAGGAAACAGGAATGAAAGAAGCACAAGCTTCCAGGTTGAATGCACGTGGACTATAGGACCTGTGTACAGCCAGGTGGAAAGTCAGGATGGTCAGACACAGGTGTCTGAACAACAAAGTCGGGGTTTCCATGCTAAGACTTGGAACTCATTGGCCCATCAGTGTTATTTGAAGCTATGCAATAGATGAAACCCCAGCAAAACAGAGTAAGAAAAATGCTCATCATTATGGGGCACTTGGGTGGCTCAGTTGGTTAAGTGTCTGACTTCAGCTCAGGTGACGATCTCACAGTTTGTGGGCTCGAGCCCCATGTCAGGATCTGTACTGACAGCTGAGAGCCTGGAGCCTGCTTCGGATTCTGTGTCTTCCTCTCTCTCTCTGCACCTCCCGTGCGTGTGCTCTCTTTCTCTCAAAAATAAATAAAACATTTAAAAAAGAAAGAAAGAAGGAAAGAAAGGAAGAAAGAAAAATGCTCAAGATAAATCACCAGGCAGACAGAAAGGAAGCTATAAAGGAGGCTGGAAGGATCAGCCTAAGAGAAAGACCACAAACCATGAACATATTGCCAAAAGAGAAGAGTCAGGCTAGGAGGAGTGGAGAACAGGGCCAAGGGCACATTGCTTCAGGCACTGCTGAAGTTTTTAAATTGTTGTGAAAAGGCTGCTGGTAACCTCTAAGAACAAGTTAGTGGACAGTGGACGAAAAAGCCAAGTGGCTTAAAAAAAAAAAAAAATACTGGAGAAAGGAGGGTTAGAGGTGAGTGTAGATTAATGTCCAGTTTAGCGATAGAAAAAAGGCGAGAGAATCAGGAACGAATAACTACAAGAAGTACTAGGTTGCAGGAAAACATCTGTGCACAGCAGATGTTTTGGTGGTTTTGTTTGGTGCAGGCTTTTGGTGGGAGAGAGAGAGTAGGGAGAGGCTTGAGACACAAAGGAGAAAAAGGAAAATGGATGGCAGGTAGTTCAGAAGAAGTAAAAAAAAAAAAAACAAAACAAAATAGTATCAAACCCACAAAAGAAGGGGTGCCTAGCTGGCTCAGTCAGTACAGCAAGTGACTCTCAGTCTTGGGGTCCTGAGTTCAATTCCCAGGTTAGGGGTAGAGATTACTTTAAAAAGTACACACACACACACACACACACACACACACCCCTTCATCTTGAACAGCAGGAAGGACATCCCCAAGGGAAGGTAACTGGAAATACACATGGGCTGGCAGAGGAAGTGGCCTGAGAAAACTAGTGATATAGGAGTATCTCTAAAGCCCTGTTCTCCACCCCAAATAACTTAGAGAACTCTGGAACATTTAAAGGAGAGAAAAAAAAAAAAAAAAAACTGAAGAGAAAAGGAAAACTTGGGGAGAAAATATGGTCAGTCCCCTAGAGTATATTCAATGATAATTCTCTTAGCATTCATGTCAACAAAGGATTCAAAACAGGTTAAACTGAACTATTCTCAACATGAAAAGTTATTGGTCTTTTAAAAACTTTGTTTGGGATTCCCTGAATCTTCTAACACATTAACTTGACTTGTAAATCAAAATCTATTAAATTACCTAGAAGAAATATAGTCAAATGGCTGCCATCTTCATTCCAGTATAGCAGTAGAAAAGAAGTTTAAAAAAATAACTGACTAAAATCACAAGGTTTGGAAAGGGCCATTTTAATTGTAGTGTGTGCCAAGGATTTGGCCATTCGTATTTTACGAGATACAATAACTATAACTGTAATTCTTATTTTCAAACTGTGAAGCCTGTGTCTCAATAAAATGCCAGCCTAAAAGACAAGACAATAAAGACCACGGTCACCACCAGAACCCCATAAGAATATGTGAAAGGTTATAAAACAAAACTCCTTTTATAGAGTTGAATCCTTTCCAGGGTGGGCCTTTAAGACATTCTGACAGTGCACACAAATACTATCTCTGGAAGAAAACCAAAAAGGCACAGCTGCAAGACATCTTCCACTGAAGTTGTAACCGACTCAATGGCAGTCCTTCCTTTGAGCAAGAGAGTCTATAAAAGCCAGAAGGAGAGCTATTTTCCCCCACAAACTGCTTAGTGCCACTACTTTCTCCTGACCCAAATTGTAGCTTTATTAAAAACTTAAAACGGACAGCATGGACAGTATAACTTCATAACAGATTTGTAAAAGAAAATGTAAATAAGACTTGAAAACAGTAACTACCAAGTGGTTTTCATGAAGAAAAATCCCCAAATGAACCAAAACTAGCCTAAGAATACATGGAGATACATATTTTTTTTAATTATGATCCATCACCATTACAAATAGGAAATTTGGATGTGCCTTAAGCAGGATTTTTTTTTTCCCCCCAAGCCTCTAAGAAGTAAGCGACCAAATAGTAGTATTCTCGAAACTGATGTATTCGGGACTTATAATATCCGGATATTTATGACAGCTAAGAAAGAAAAAAAAGTCAAATGTGGTCAATTAGGAATAAAATAAGAACAACAATTCAGGTAAGCCGATCAATGCTGTCATGCTTTCGCTGCTGTAGTTTTGACTATGTTCCTATAGCAACACCAACAAATACTCTTCTACAAATACTTCTGCAGCCAAGATAAAAACCAATAACCATCTCTCTAAATTCATTTCTATTATGGCTTCCAACAAAAAACATCAACCTTCCTAAACTTCATTCCAGAAACTTCAAAACCTAAGGCATTAATATATCAGTTGCAGTTAACCACAACTGTCACCAGGAAGTTAACGACAAAGAAGGTTTAATTCTGTTACTTCTTTGACAATAACTCATTTTGAACAACAAAAAGCGACAAGAGCGCAAAAGAAAGTAATTACTAACAAATGACTTACTTGGAAAATTATTTAAATTCTAGAGAAATAGAACACTGAAAACTTTGTGCCAAAATGTAAAGCAAAGAATTCAATATTCCGAAGCCAGGAGATAAGCAAATTTCTCGGCATAAGTTTCAGAGATGCTTTCAAAATCTCTTTTGTTAGTGCTATTGTTTTGGAGTAAACAAAATATTTTACTAATAGCAATAGGCCTGCCTATTTTGTGAGCAAGCACTCTGCAGAATGCTTTATAAAATCCTTATTTAAGTCTCAAAACAACTCGGCACAGCAGATGTTATCACATTCATTTTGTATGTGAATAAAGTGAGGCTCAGAGAAATGAAGTAACCTCCCTTAATAAGCATGGAATGTAAAATAGGAGAGCAGTTAACTGTTAGTCCCGGAGTCAGACAACCAGAATTTGAATCCTGACTCAAGCCCCTGACTATGTATAAGACAGATACCGGAGACTTAAATCCAATTCTATTTTATTTGAAATACCTCCTTGACATTACACCATGATGCTTATGCAACCTCCCAGTTATACTTAACCAGATGCCAAACTCAGCCTTTTATATAAAGCCTCACCTACACATTCCTCACACTCGCATGTGAACTTTATACATTAGGACTTTACTCAATTGCTTCTACTGTAATACAAAAATTTCTCAAAAATATTTTTTAGAGATACATAAGGAAAACTGCAAAACATAACAAAGTTCTGGATCTATTTCCCAAACACATGTATAATACATCAACAGATACTTGCCTGTCATATAATAACTAGATATACCACATCATGCCTGTCTTCAAAGCACAGAGAGCCATATGGGGAGACCAGAGCCGTGCAAATAAAAAGGCATCTCTATAAACTTGTGAATTAACTGTAAATACATTAAAAAAAAAAAAAAGTGTGTGTCCATAGGTACACATAAACACATACATCAGATTTCCTAGAACAGTTCTGATTTCAAATATTCTATCCCACTGAATAGATTTGGGACTAAAAGGCAACTGCAGGCTAGAGTGGTAAATACAAGAAACTTGCACAAAACTTTGCAAGAAACGTTGTTGGTGGGAAAGAGGGACAGGACATTCAAGACAGGTGGAGACAGTCCTCAGGGTAGAGCAGCAAGATGCACAAGACATTCTAGGAGATCTGAGGGGAGCAGAAAGTGGTGAGTGGGGCAGTGTGTTGACCCTTATCACTGGATCAGTCATACAAAGGTAAACCAGAGGCGAGGCTGACAAGATTGTTGAGGGCTTTAAACTCTATGGAAAGGACTCTAAGCTAAAGAAGATAGGTTAGTGCTCCTAAAGTTTGTTGGGGTTGTGTATATGGGGGTTTTTGGTTTTGTTTTTTTTGTAACAATTTTACTGAGGTACCACACAAGTCACCCACTTTAAGTGTACAATTCAGGGATTCTTAGTAGAGTCATTGTGCAACCATCACCACAATCTTAGAACATTTTCATCAACCCAAAAAGAAACTCCAAACATTCTAATTCATTCTACAAGGCCTGATACCAAAGCCAAATAAAGACATCACCAAAAAAAAAAAAAAAAAAAAGGAAACTACAGACCAATATTCCCAATGAATATAGAAGCAAAAGTCTTCCACAAAATACTGGTAAACTAAATCCAGCAAGATATTAAAAGGATCTTACACCATGACCAAGTGGAATTTATTCCAGGAATACAAGGGTGATTCAACACACAAAAATCAATAATCATATTAATAAAAAGAAGAAAAATATACAAGATCATTTCAATAGACAGAAAAAGCATTTAACAAAATCTAACATCCTTTCACAATAAAACATTCAATAAACTAGGAATGAAAGAGAACCTCCTCAATGTGATAAAGGGCATCTACAAAAACACACCTCATACTTAACAGTGAAAGACCAAAAGTTTTCCCCACAAAGATCAGGAATAAGACAGGATGTCCACTCTCACCACCTCTATTCAACATTGTTCTTAAAGTTAAAACCAGTGCAATTAGGCAAGAAAAATAAATAAAAAGCATCCAAATAGGACAGTAAAAAGTAAATGATCTCTATTTGCAAACGGTAGGATTATATATATATAAAATCCTAAAGAATCCCCCCAAAAAAGCTAATAAAGGAGTTCAGCAAAATTGCAGGACATAAGATCAATATACATACTCGGTTGTATTTATATACATAAACAATCCAAAAAATAGTAATTCTACTTAGCATCAAAAAGAATACAAAGGAGTAGATTTAACCAAGGAAGTATGCAATTTGTATACTGAAAACTACAAAAACATCTTTCCTAAAAAATCAAAGAAAACGTAAATAGATCCATGTTCACACATTCAAAGACTTAATATTGTTAAGATGACAATAACCCCCCAAATTCATTGACAAAGTCAATGCAATCCCCATTATAATCACAAATGCCTTTTTTTTGCAGAAATGGACAGAATAATCCTCAAATTCATATGAAATTGCAAGGGACCACAGATAACTGAACCACTCATGACACAGAAGAACAAAGTGGGAGCATTCACCCTTCCTGACCTCAAAATTTATTACAAAGCTAGACTAATCAAAGCATAGTGATACTGGCATAAGAACTGACATACCAATCAGTACAGACTTGAGAGTCCAGAAATAAACCCATATATCTATCGCCAACTGATTTCAACAAGAGTGCCAAATCCATACAATGGGGAAAGAATAGTCTTTTCAACAAATGGTACTGGGACAACTGGATATCCACATACAAAAGAATGACTCTGAACCCCTACCTCACACCACATAAAACAACTCAAAATGGACCAAAGACTAAAAATATATGAGCCAAAAGTATAAAACTCTTTGAAGACAAGGAATGTGCATCTTCATGACTTATGGATTTCACAACACATTCTTAATTAGAACACCTAAAACACAATCAGTAATGACAACAACAAAGGAATTAGACTTCACCAAAATTAAAAACGTTTGTGAGTCAAAGGGCACAATCAAGCAAATAAAACAAAACAAAACAAAACAAAATCCACAGAATGAAAGTGCTTATAAACCACACACCCAATAAGGGTATGCAGAATATACATAAGGCATTCTTACAACTCAACAAAATGACAAAGAACCCAATTTTAAAAGGGGCAAAGGACTTAAGTAAATATTTCTCCAAAAAAGAGGTAAAAATGGCCAATCATCACAGGAAAAGATGCTCAACACAATTAGTCATTAGAAAATGGAAATAAGACCACCTAGTGATAGTTCTTCAAATACACTAAGGTGACTAGTGAAAAAAAATGAAGGAAACAAGTGCTGGCATGGAATTGGAGAGATCAGAAACCTCACACATTGCTGCTACAAGGAACATAAAATGGAGAAGCAGGTCAGAAGGTGATGTTGGGAGTGGCGGGGATGAGGAGTAACTGCTTAAAGGAAACAGGGTTTTGGGGCACCTGGGTGGCTCAGTTGGTTGAGCCTCTGTCTTTGGCTCAGGTCATGATCTCACAGTTCATGGGTTCAAGCGCTGCATCAGGCTCTGAGCTGTCAGCTATCTGTGCTGACAGCTCAGAGCCTGGAGCCTGCTTTGGATTCTGTGTGTGTGTGTGTGTGTGTGTGTGTGTGTGTGTGTGTGTGTGTCTGCCCCTCCCTTCTCATGCTCTGTCTCTTAAAAATAAACACTGAAAAAAAAATTTTTTTTTTTAATAAAAAAAGTATTTAAAAAAAGGAGACAGGGTTTCTTTTGGGGAGATGAAAATGTTCTGGGATAATGAGGACAGGTGCACAACATTTTGAATATAATAAAAACCAATGAATTGTATACTTTAAAATGGTGACTTTTAAGTGAATATTACATTTAAAAAAAAAAAAAAAAGGACAAAACAGGTACTCTTTAACTATCATTCCCTAAAACTCTCAGCCCTAGACAACCACCAATCTCTGTCTGTATAGATTTCACTATTTACATACACAGAAGCATGCCACATGGCCTTGCATGTCCGGCTTTTTACTTGGCATATTATTTTCAAGGTTCGTTCATGTTATAGCATACATCAGTAAGTCCTTCCTCAGTATGCCCAAGTAATATTACATCTTATGGCTATACCACATTTTGTTTATCTACTCATCAACTGATGGGCATTTGTGTTGTTTCTACTTTTGGGCTACTATAAATAATGCTGTGAATATCCGCCTACAACTTTTTGTGTAGGTAGAGGTTTTCATTTCTCCTGGGCACATACTTAGGACTAGAATATGTCAGACAAATGCAAGCTCTAGGTTAAGGTTTTCAGGAACTGCCGAACTGCTTTCCAAAGTGGCTGCACTAGTTGACATTCCCACCAGCAGCATGCACGGGTTCCAATCCCCTGAACGTGTGACTCTTCATATGACGGCAACCACGAACTGTTGCTCAAAAAAGAGACTGGAGGACCCTGAATTGGAAAGGACAGACAGTAGAAGCAGAGATAGTCCAAATGGAAGGCTACATAAAAAGGCTCCCAGGGATGGGAGAAATAGAGGAAATGTTAGACAAATGGTACAGAGTTTGTAAAGAGAAAGTTCTGAGGACCTAACGTAGAGCATAATGACCACAGTTAATAATACAGTATTGTAGGTGCACCAGGGTGGCTCAGTCGGTAAGTGTCCAACTCTTGGTTTCGGCTCAGGTCATGATCTTGAGGTTCATGAGTTCAAGCCCCACATGAGGCTCTGCACTGACCATGTGGAGACTGCTTGGGATTCTCTCTCTCCTTCTTTCTCAGCCCCTCCCCCACATGCACACACTTGCTCTCTCCCTCCCTCCGGCTCTCTCTAAAAAATAAGTAAACTTAATGGAAAGAACCAAAATGTCCAACGACTGATGAATGGATAAACAAGATGTGGGGTGTATATATATATATATGTATATATATATACGTATATATATATATACGTATATATATATACATATATATATATATATATATACACACACATATATATATACACACACACACACACAACGGAATATTACTCAGCAATCAAAAAGAATGAAATCTTGCCATCTGCAACAACGTGGATGGAATGTTAAGCGAACTTAAAGACAAATATCATATGACTTCATTTATATGTGGAATTTAAGATACAAAACAGATGAACATAAGGGAAGGAAAGCAAAAATAATATAAAAACAGGAGGGTGGCAAAACACAAGAGACTCTTAAATACAGAGAGCTGAGGGTTGCTGGAGGGGTTTTGGGTAGGGGAAAGGGCTAAAAGGACAAGGGGCATTAAGGAGGACACTTGTTGGATGAGCACTGGGTGTTTTATGCAGGGGATGAATCACTGGATTTTACTCTTGAAATTACTGAACTAAATGCTAACTTGGATGTTTAAATAAATAAACTTAATACTGTATTATATACTTGAAATTTGCTGACAGTAGATCTTAAGCATTCTCTCCACCATGCCCCCCCCCCCCACAAAAAAGGTAACTATGTGAGGTGACATATGTTTAACCTTGATCATGGGAATCATCACACAATGTATCTGTGTATCAAATCATGTTGTACATTTTTTTAAATTTTTTTAAATGTTTATTTTTGACAGAGAGACAGAGAGCCAGAGCATGAGCAGGGGAGGGGTAGAGACAGAGAGGGAGACACAGAATATGAAACAGCCTCCAGGCTCTGAGCTGTCAGCAAAGAGCCCGACGCAGGGCTCGAACTCAGGAACAGTAAGATCATGACCTGAGCTGAAGGTGGACGCTCAACCAACTGAGCCACCCAGGCACCCCATGTTGTACATTTTAAATGTATTACAATTTTGTCAATTATATCTCAATAAAGCTGGGGAGGGGGGGAATAGGCTCACATGCAAGCAGCAATAGTAAAGACAAATATCAAACTAATATTAAATTCCAGAGAAGAGACTCCATAGAAGTTGATGTTTAAATAGCAGATAAAGAAGAAAGAGAACTAAAAAATAATACCAAAATTTCAAGCCCGGAAGATTAAGAAAGGCTAGGGATACCACAGATGGAGGCAGTCTGGCTGGGGTGTCAGAACCCAAGCAGGCTCTCTGCTCTTCCCCATTAACAGCCACATCTGATTGCAGTGACAGCCGAGTCCCCAAAACACAATGGTAAAGGCTGGCGTAAACAGATTTGGCCGTACTGGGTACCTGGTCACCAGAGCTGCTTTTAACTCTAGTGAAGTGGATAGTCACCATCAATGACCCCTTCATTGACCTCAACTACATGGTCTACACGTTTCAGTATGATTCCACCCAGCGCAAATTCAATGGCACAGTCAAGGCTGAGAATAGGAAACTTGTTATCAACGGAAAGCCCATCTCCATCTTCCAAGAGTGAGATCCCACCAACATCATATGGGGTGATGCTGGTGCTAAGTATGTTGTGGGGTGTACTGGGGTCTTCACCACCATGGAGAAGGCTGAGGCTTGTGTGAAGGGTGGGGCCAAAAAAGTCAACATTTCTGCCCCTTCTGCTGATGCCCCCATTTTTCTGATGGGCGTGAACCACAAGAATTATGACAACTCCCTCAAGATTTGTTGCCTCCTGCAACATCAATTGCTTGGCCCTTCTGACCAAGGTCATTCATGACAACTCTGGCATTGTGGAGGGACTCAAGACCACAGTCCATGCTATCACTGCCACCCAGAAGACTGTGGCTGGCTCCTCTAGGAAGCCATGATGGTGGAGAGGCTGTCCAGAACATCATTCCTGCTTCTACTGGCACCTACTCTGTAGGCTAGGTCATCCCTGACCTAAATGCTAATCTCACCGGCATGGCCTTCCGTGTCACTACCCCCAACGCATCAGTTGTGGATCTGACCTGCTGCCTGGAGAAAGCTGCCAAATGGGATGACATCAAGAAGGTAGTGAAGCAGGCATCGGAGGGCTCTCAAAGGAATCCTGGGCTCCACTGAGGACCGGGCTGTCTCCTGCAACTCTAACAGTGATACCCACTCTTCCACCTTTGGTGCTGGGGCTGGAAATGCCCTTAGTGACTACCTTGTCAAACTCATTTCATGATACAGCAATGGATTTGGCTACAGCGACAAGGTGGTAGGCCTCATGGCCCACATGGCTTCCAAGGAATAAGAACCCCTTGGCCCACCAGCCCCAGAGAGAGCAAGAGAAAAAGAGACCCTCAGCTTCTGGGGCGTCCTTGCCCCAACTCATCCTCAAACACACGGAGAATTCCTGACTTGTACACAGTTTCCATCCCAGACCCCCCTGAATAAGGGGAGGGGTTTGGAGAGGACTACCTTGTCATGCACGATCAATAAAGTATACTGTACCCCTGGGGAGCGGGGGGGGAGACTAGGAAAGAGTGCAAGATTTTGGATCTTTTAGACACACAGAGTTTGACATGATGATGTGACACTGAATTTCTTGGGAGAGGATTACAGAAATCAAGAAAAGGGATGATAATTAGAGAATCACCCCAGAATTAAGAGAAAATTAATTACCATATTCCAGCACATTTTGCTATTATTAACCTTTTACCTCATTTCCAACTAACGGACTATTCTTGAGAGTTTGGGTAACATAATGATAAATAAAAAGCACCTTGAAAGCCAGGATTTTCTCAAAAAAAATTTTTTTAAAGGACTATTTGACTGGCAGGGCATCCAAAGGGGCTAGAACTAGATAAAAGTCTGCCTAACAAGAACAGAGTTCAAGGTACTATAAAAACTAAACATGGTAGGTGGAATCTATCCACTTAGGCAGGACAGAGTCACCTACACATATTTAATGAGAAAATATTCAGAAGGAAGTCTCAGTATCAGGTTAATGCTGCACCGGAACACTGGCTAACTAGCTCTACAAGGTAAGGGAAGTGTTAAGAACGAAGGACAGGAAGGCCAATATCAGATCATTCGGTAACCACCAGTTCATTCAGCAAATAAGTACTGAGACCCATTAAGTGCCAGAGAATTGTGAACACAGATGTGAAAACTGCCTTTGCGAAGCTTATAACTTGATGGTGGAGAAAGGCAAATAAACAGTCAACTGGTGAGAGGGGGGGTTATTCAGCAGGTACATTTAACAGGAAGGAGGAGGCCCAGTAGAAGAATCATAAAGAATGGCTACGCAAGGGAAGTTATATCTACATTGAGACCAAGGAGTAGAATATAACTGGCAACATGTACAGAAGTCTAGAGATGAGAGAAACCAGACAGATGAGCAGGGAAACCCAATTAGTATGTTAAAATCTAGAACAGCAAGTGCCTTATAAGGTAAAAGCTATATTAAAAACTTTGGGCTTCTTTTGAAAAGCAAAGAGGTATTATGAAATGAATTTATGCACAAAACTAAAAACTACTAGTCAGACTACAATACAAACAACAGATTAAATAAAAACTAAAAAAAACAGGAAAACCAGATTACATTTATCCAGAAAAGACATGGTAGGTGTATTAATGTTTAAAAATATATATATATTAACAAATCGGTAGTCTGTTCCCTCTCTTCCAAAGAGAATTCTACCACTGTAATCTCAATTTTGAAAGCAATTTGATTTATTATAGAATAGACTGAGATACTAAGAAAAGAATTGATACATCAAGAACACAGGAGAGACTCAAGCTAAAACTCAGAGAGTTGGTGTTTATTGTTTGGGAAGAGACTGGTTTAAGGAAGAGTCTGAGGGCTGCTGTCTACTGTGATGAGAAAGAATCAGAAAAATTCATGAACTGATAAAGAGAATTAAGTTTTGCTGTTCTATGAAACCACTTATTTTTCAAAAGAGCAAAGTAAAAACAAATGGTGTGTCCATTTTTTGTCAGTGCTGACACTTGTGCTTCTTTGACTAACAAAGTTAAAAATGGACCATGAGAGAGCTGAACTTTATGCAGGTTACAGTGTCTGAATATGGAAGGTGTCAGTGAAATGAAGTGGATAAATTCAGGAAATATTCAATTAGGACAATGGTGAGAATCTGATGACACATAAGAGCAAAAGGAGAGAGAAAAAGAGCAGTTGATGAGAGCAAAGGCAGTCAGTGAAATAGTTAAAGGAGGAGTAAAAAGGTTTGGAGACAAGTTAATGAGTTCAATTTAAATTGGGTAACAAAAAAAGAAAAAAGAGATATAGAATAGAACAAGCTATTAGATGAGATGGAATCAGAAAAATAATTCAGAGTAAGATAAGAAAAAGAAAGAACAGATAGGACAAACAAAACAAAAAGCAATATGGTACCTCAAAACACCAGTAATCAGATTAAATGCAACTAGTCTAAATGCATCAATTAGATTATCAGAGTGAAAAAGACCCAACTCTATGCTGTATAAGAAATCTTTATTTTTTAAAAGTTTATTTTTCAGAGAGAGTGAGAGAGTACGCACAAGCAGGGTAAGGGCAGAGAGAGAGAGAATCCCAAGTGCCGGAGATACAGAGCCCATACGGGGCCTGAACCCATAAACCGTGAGATCATGACCTGAGCTGAAATCAAGAGCCAATGCTTAAGGGACTGAACCACCCAGGCACCCCTAAGAACTAACTTTAAATGTTAGGACTAGGAACAAGAGAAATATAATGAAGAAGCAAATTGTAATGTACAAAGCAAAGAGGTGGCCCTAAACCACAGAAATGAGGAGCTTTGTTTAGTACAAGAAGGGGGCAGGGGGAAGGGTCTAGAAAAAAAAAAAAAAATTCCTAATATTACAAGTAAGTGTGGTCCAGATACTAAGTTTAGGGTGTACAAGTAAGTGTCCTGAAGGTCTTTACAACCTGATTATACAAATTTTAATCATTAAAATGTATAATCTTTCTTCAAAGTCCACAACTTGGAAACACTGGCAGCTCTGAGCCTAAAATGTGTCAGCTTTATGGTTGTAACACTTTCCTACCACTTATATCCTCTTCCCTCTTCTGCCAGGTAATACACAAAACATGATGACAGTCACGGGGTGGGGGTGGCTACACCTTAGGAAATGTGTGTACTGCATCAAGTATGCATTTATAGGCCCTTAACAATTAACAAAGCCGGAGCGCCTGGGTGGCTCAGTCAGTTAAGCATCCGACTTAGACTCAGGTCATGATCTCACGGTTCATGGGTTCGAGCCCTGCATCGGGCTCTGGCCTGATGGCTCAGAGCCTGGAGCCTGCTTCTGATTCTGTGTCTCCCTCTCTCTCTGCTCCTCCCCTGTTCACGCTGTCTCTTTCTGTCTCTCAAAAATAAATAAATGTAAAAAAAAAAAAAAAAAATTAAAAAAAAAAAAACAATAAAGGCTTCCTCACCTCTTCCCCATTGCATTCCTATTTAATAAATTTAAGCTAAAATACTTTCAAATGTCTAATTTGTATCTCTTAAGATAGAAAGCTGAGTATCCATGTTGCTTCCCTTCATAAATCTAACACTGTGTTTGTTCCTTGATTCTTTAATGCCTACATTCTTTAAAATAGCAATGCAAAATGTTATTTGAATTTTACCAAATACATACTTGGACCACTTTTTAAACTTTGAAATAAAAGTCTCAAACACTGTAAGAAGTTGTGCTAATTACAAGAAAGGTGGGAACAATATGATGAAGATCCAACATGCTTAGCATGTTATCTTTGTTTTATTCCTCTTTAGCAAAAGATGGTTTTTGAGAAAGAAAAGCGTAAAAAGTATTTTTTTTTTCGAGCTTTTACTTTGAGAAGACTGAAAAGTTCACTTCCATGGTTGTAATTTGTTTCTCTTGGATCTAAACATACACCCACCCACTGGCTTCAGAAAACTGCTTGGACAGAAACCTGAGACAGTGATACTTCCTGGAATTTCAATTGAAAAAAAAAAGAAATTAAGAAAGAAAAAGTATCCTTTCCATGAAGGGATAACCAGTAGCAAATAATGCAAATGTTCTTTTAAATTAATACCCATTGGTAAAAATCCATTCTTACACAAAAGATATATGCATTCATTCAACAGTTCTACAACTATTAAGAAGGTGATTTATAGAATGATTCCCCCTCTCACACACTTGATACACAGTAAGATTCCATTGAACATTAAGCAAAATGTAGGAAAAATTTATTTACCCACAGTTTTGCAGAACATTCTTAGTCCCCAAAATGCCTCCCCACTTCTCTTTGCTATTGACTGGCTGCCTCTCCATGTGAACAATCAGATTCTTAGGAACAAAGACTGCAATCTTACACCCATATCCCTAGAGCCTCACACAGTATTCGGCATATAGTAAGGTAGTCCAAGATCATAGATCTGATAAACGGGTACTTGGATCATATTCACTAGGTAGTATGCAGCTACAAACAAATCCCAGTAACCACAGAAACAGACTCAGTTCAGGAATCACTCCAGATCCTTTCCTCTCTCTTCATCCAAACTCACGTGGTTGTCCTTTCTCTGTATGTATTTCTAAGGCTGAAATGACCAGTTTTGAATTCTTAGTATCGGTTGGTCTTACTGTGAGCTTATCAACAGCTCAGGCTTACTCATCTTTGAATCTCCAGCTTAAAACACAGTAAGAGTGGACCCAAATTTGTCTCATAATTGCAGTACAAATTCCAAAGAAAACTCCTTCCTTAAATCATATTCCCAAACTTCAGATTTTGTAGTAAACACAATGTACTTCATTGGTAACAAGATTTACTATTGCAATTAAGTTAAATATTTGATCCTAGTCACCTTTATAAATAAATAGTAGCTAAAGAGGAAAATTCATAGCACCAAATTTTACTGCACAGAAATACAAAATGAGGCCTCCTTGGGCAGCCTCCTTTAACAGACAGTAACAGTCACTAGAACAGATATACAGGGTAAATATATGTTCTCCATAAAATCTGACATGTAATATTTCTAATTTTTTCTTTAATGTTTATTTACTTTTGAGACAGGGAGAGACAGAGCATGAACATGGGAGGGTCAAAGAGAGAGGGAGACACAGAATCTGAAACAGGCTGCAGGCTCTGAGCTGTCAGCACAGAGCCCGACACGGGGCTTGAACTCACAGACCGCGAGATCATGACCTGAGCCGAAGTCAGACGCTTAACCGACTGAGCCACCCAGGCGCCCCTGACATGTAATATTTCTAAAACACAGATATCTGTAATTATGTCTCTTCTTTCAAAAACAAAAAAACAGTAATTTTTTTTAAAGGCTTCCAGTGGTTCGGCAGGGAGAATGAATACCAAACTCTTCAGTAGGAGCTCCTAAGTTTAGCACTTGCTGGCTCCAATCCAGATCTTCAACGTATCTTCTGCTTCCCATCTCCTAATCTCTGGCCCTACCAGCCCCCTCAACACAAAATGAATCTTCACGCTTCCGTGTCCTCATTAATGCTGACTCTTCTCTGTCTAGACTGTCTACTTCCCGTGTCTATACTTAAAAGCTTGGGTTGGATTTTTTTTTCTTCCAGGTATAAGGTTAAAAATAAGCAGTTTGCGAACAAAACCAACAATAGCTCTTTTACTGATTTCTAAGTCACAGGATATGCAGAATAAAACATGAGGCTAGGGGGAGCCCAATCAAGTTATGTGGTAGTTTACTGGGTGCACACGTGCAAACACACACATGCACACGCGAGCGTGCTCACCAATCACAAGGCCGTGAAAGAGAAGCCTGGTAGATGGCAAACCAACCCATGAGGCAGCCACTAGCATTCTGATAGTACCCACTGACAGAGTAACCAGGATGCCAAGAGCAGTAAAGTCAGACTAAGATGGGTCAAGAGTAATGCAGTCCCTCCCCTGAGACAGCCGTAACATATACGTGGTGGGTGATGGCAATCCTCCCAATGGGCAGAACCAGGGGCGGGAAGATCCAATCAGGACTCACACTTCAAGGACAAGCTAGGTGTAATCACTACTGTTACTAATCTAATCATCTACCGTATGATCCACACAACTGATGACCTACAGAATGTGATTTACAGCTGCTCAATGGAACAGGGCAGAGGGAGGTCTCAGGGAAGCCTGACCAACAGGGCTGACCACTGACATACAGGATGAACGGAAATGGGACCGGCGGAATGAATATCACTGGTTGTCAACAGTACACTCTGCCCTTGGTGAGGGAAGGACCTTCGTGATTGGACCTATAAAAGCTACACTGAACAGATACATGCACATTTACATATTGTGCTTAGACGCACAGAAAAGTATGTGTATATACATACATATCAGACAAAAGGGTTGAAACAGAGTACTCCTGACAACTCAGCTGCCATACTCCACTTCCCCCCCACCCCCCCACCCCCCCCCACCCCCATCACCATCTCCCTGACCTTTTCCTCCCACCAGAGTCAACCCCAGACTAAGGATGTTAACTAGTTCCATTCACACCATTTAGATTCAGCCATCATTTGCTGATCTTATCCTCATTCTCAATCCTTTCACATCTTCTCTCATTATCACCCCCTATAGTTCCAAGTCAGTAAATGTGAGCCAACAAAACAGCACAGTTATAACAAGAAAATTTGTTTTTGTTGTATTATCTATATAGTCAAAATAAATATTCTTCTCATTGAACCCCAGAGTAATAAGAACAGGGGAGGAGGATAGTTTTTCTCTTCTGGACAAGAGCTGGTCCCAGGTATCTAACAATCAATCCCCTGGGGAGGGTTTTCCTTCTACTTTTACCTCTAACCCTATAGGAATATCCATATTAAGAAAGTTCAGCTCTGGGGCGCCTGGGTGGCGCAGTCGGTTAAGCGTCCGACTTCAGCCAGGTCACGATCTCACGGTCCATGAGTTCGAGCCCCGCGTCAGGCTCTGGGCTGATGGCTCAGAGCCTGGAGCCTGTTTCTGATTCTGTGTCTCCCTCTCTCTCTGCCCCTCCCCCGTTCATGCTATGTCTCTCTCTGTCCCAAAAATAAATAAAAAACGTTGAAAAAAAAAATTTAAAAAAAAAAAAAAGAAAGTTCAGCTCTGACATGGAGTTTATTGTAACAGGGTCTGTCCTGTACCCGTTGTATATTTATCTTAAATACACATGCACACACACACACACGCACACACACACACACACACACGTAATGGCATGACAAGGCTTGGTATCATTATAAAACAAGGCCACTGATGGCTAGACATATACAAACACTGTAATCCCTGTGCACTTCTGCCCCAGATGACAGGAGTCAGGCTGCAGCAGAATCAGCTCTTGTTGGGAATCAGTGAGCCAGCTGTCCAGGAGGGGCCAGGGCTTATGTGATCAGATCTTCACTTGTTTCAAAGACTTCTTAACAGTTCTAATAAAGACTTGTTAGGCTTCTATGACCCTGGAGAACAACCAAAATGATCAGCCTGTCCCTTTCAGACACACATATCTTTAAGCAATAAATGTACACACTTCCTACTAATTGAGAACTTCCAACTGAGTCTATATAAATGAATGAATGCCCTATGGATTATTATTTCCCAAATTAAGTACTACCAGCTTAAGAATTTACAGAAACACATTCTCCATATTTTGCCAAGGGAAAATAAGCAGCTTTAAAAGGATAAGGTTGTTGTTTAAACCCATGTGTACATATTTGCAGATAAAAGACAGGACATGCTCAGCCCAAATGATAATCCTAAATGTGGACAATGACACTTTTTTGCTTTATTTCTATTTTTTTATATTATCATGTTTTATTCACTGCATATGTGTTACTATGATTAACAACAACAACAAAAAAAAGATTTAAGGGGCGTCTGGGTGGCTCAGTCAGTTAAGCATCTGACTTCGGCTCAGGTCATGATCTCACAGTTCGTGAGTTCAAGCCCCACGTCGGGCTCTGTGCTGACAGCTCGGAGCCTGGAGCCTGCTTTGGATTCTGTGTCTCCCTCTCTCTCTGCCCCTCCCCCGCTCATGCACTCTCTCTGTCTAGCAAAAATAAAAAAAATAAAATGTTAAAAAAAAAAAAAGATTTATATAGATTCAAGTCCATTAAAACAAACACTGTGAAGTTTTCTCTCTTTATTTCTGGACTCCTGCTTTAGCAGTTTTCAAGACAGTGCAAAACAGGATGAATAAGTCCCTGCAAAATTATAATAAACTGGTACCATGCCATGTGGTATAGATTAACCTAAAACAGAGGTACATTCATACTATCCCTCTCTGAGCTTGGCACTGGTATACAAGAAATTACTAGACTCTAAGAGGCACACGCTTTCAGACACGGTTACATCAGAGGCCTTTTTTTTTTTTTTAAGTCAGATTTTAACTGGATTTAAAAGAATGAGAGGAATTTCCTGGATTTTATCAAGCCAGTTTCCCAACAGATTTTCACCCACACTTCTTAATACAAGGATTAAAGCCACTTAGCAAATTAGAGCTCATTCTTGCCACTCAAAATGCTATTAAGAACATATAAATTAAGAGATCTTTGAAAATCAATACACATCAACAAAAGGCTTAGAGCTCCTGCTCAGAATTCGTTGTTGTAACAGTTTCCTATAAAGTCGGTTGAAAAGCATCAAACATACGAGGGCCTAAGCGCAGGCGGGATCTACTTTCAGACCACACAGCACTAGGGAGAGATGGGGAACACAGATCTACACTCGATGGAGAAAGAGCCTTTCTTGTTTTGTTATCATAGGACAAGTATCACTGTCAAGTCTTCACCACAACTTCATTAAAATACCAAGCCATATATACGCACAATTTAACACAGCACAAGGAGGACAGGGACAGATTTTTCAGAACTGCAAAATGGCATCTGCAGAATGTCTCCAAGGAACGACAAAGGCACTTCTTTGGCCCTGACAAAGAGAACAATGTTTCCACTTGGACACTACAAGACTATTGCATTTCAGAGTGGGGGGTGGGGGAGGGGGGGGAAGAGGCAATAAAAATTAACACAAAACAGAACTGAAGGAGCAGAAGGACAGCCTGTAGGGAAGAATTAAAAAAGTATTGAGGATACAAGTTTCACTCATTACAGTGCACAAAAGTAAGAGTCCTTATGGTTTTAAAAACTGGGGAATTTCAAACATTAACTTTGAAAAGAAAACTTACAACTAAAAAAACTCAGGGGGCGCCTGGGTGGCTCAGCCAGTTAAGCATCCGACTTCAGCTCAGGTCATGATCTCAGTTTGTGAGTTCAAGCCCTGCATTGGGCTCTGTGTGGACAGCTCAGAGCCTGGAGCCTGCTTCAGATTCTGTGTCTTCCTCTATCTCTGCCCCTCCCCCACTCACCCTCTGTCTCTCAAAAATAAGCGTTAAAAAAATTTTTTTAATAAAAAAATAAAAAAACTCAGAACATAAAACTACTTATCTCACCAAATCAACCAAGTTTTTTAGGTTCATAAACACTGTGCTTCTATAATTCACCTTGCTTAAAAGGCAGCTTATAAACAAGCTACACATATTTAATTTCTCATGACCACTCTGAGAAATATAGTATCAACACCTCCATTTTACAGATAGGAAAGGGGCTATCAGGCAGATCTAATCTCAATTCCAAGTCCCTAATTTATTAGAGCTAGGACTTTTGAGTTTCTTTCCAAGACACTTTTACCTTGATTCTCAGGACTATCAACATCAAAGAACAGTCACAAAGATTAAAAACAAACTACTGTCCAAAATGGGAGAATATATTTCCTAAATATATATATATTTCCTAAGATATATACTACAATGGAACTAGAAAATAAATTAAGGGTGGGGAAATGAGGATATACCTACTTTTAATCAACCAAATAACATTTTCTAAACACTGTTAAGAGACAGGTTTAAGAAACACCTTCAGGGGAAACACACACACACACACACACACACACACACACACACACACACAGACTCATCTGATGAGTGCCAAGGGTCAGGATTAATTATAAAAAGTGAGTATGTGAACACACTGGATGAAGAAAGATCATAATCAGGGCCTTATGCTGTTCCTCTTTCACTTGAAGTGTATGTACTTTATCTGCAGTAGATAGTACCCTAGACAACTTGATGCTTTTGTATCGTGGAAAAAACAGTTAAAATTATGAACAGCACACTCTGATTAAAATAAGTAGAACCGTACATATTTTACCAACAGGTACATTTTTCACATAACTATTTCTTCCCCATAAATTGTTAGCCCTACTTTGAACCTCTACACAACCTCAGTAACTGCAGAAAGAAAACCCAAATTCTTCCACACGAAATGCAGAGTCCCTAGACTCTGGCTGGACCCTCCTTTCCAGCCTTTCTGCTGAGTTCTGCCCATGAAGAAGGGTATTGTTAAGAGAAACGCCACTCCAATTTGCAGGCTCACTCCGTCAGCCCCTTCTCAAGGGTCAACGGCATGCCTATCATCTCCCCTATCATGGGGGCAAGTCCAGCTACCATGCTAGGACCTGGCCAAAGACCTCCCTACCACTCCCAGCTCAATGTCACCTGATCCCTCCCCCTTTTCTCTCAGCCCTTTCCACAGTCTGGGCCCTATGCCCACCTTTCACCTACTAAATACATGTTACTCCTCTCTGTACCCTCCACAGCAAAAAACACACCCCTTTGCACAAACTTATGCTTAGTGCATTTTGGATAGAAAGAAATGAGGTTGGAAGAAAATACCTTTAAGAAACTTAAGCACCGATTTTTTTTCTCCAAACAGTTCTAGGCATCATGAACTTATTTTTCTATTATCCAACATAATCACCTTAACGATTCAATAAAGTAAGCCTAATATTAAATAGCACTCTACTGGTATATTATTTTGGCACATTTATAATGAGAAACCTCATGCCATCTTTTAAGATTCATATTGGCAAAGTGTAAGGAACGTAGGATTTACTATCTTCAGTCTGCATGATTGGTTCTCATGGATTTAAGACTGACCTAAAGGCTATTATCTTCAAAAAGGTATTAAATTCTACGAAAAACAAAAAAAAATGGTTCCAAAGTAACTCCTTTGACAACATATTTTCGGCTATACAGTCCTCCTGAACAGTATCATTTTAGATAGGGGAAGGACCCAAAAGAATTTAGCCAATCCTTTATATCACAGACACTAGAGAATCTAAGAAATTTTAAACCGAGCAACTTGACTGAGGAACCTTCTTAGAATATCCTGGGCAAAGGCAGAAATCTAACCTCCTGGCAAAGGAGATCTGCCAGGCGTTTCTCATTTGCATTAACCTGTTAAATCAACCAGGTGATGAGCTCATGTTTCTGAATGAATTTGCCGCTCAGCATTTTCTCAAAAGCTTTATTTTTCCCCAAACACTTTCCTCTTGGTATCTTCTCCCACCACTCTTCACACTGCTGAGCTCCCACTTCCCTACAGGTGTAAAAATTGTACGCAACTGTAATTAAAACACAACAGCCACAGGCGTTACTATAATCTCTCCTTCAGGCGTTACTATAATCTCTCCTTCAGGCGTTACTATAATCTCTCCTTCAGGCGTGGCGTTCATCTGATGTAAGGATGGAGGGCCTTCCTTCCCCCGTTCCAGTCTGCCGTGATCCAGGAATCACGGCAGAATGCAGGGACAAGCAATGGCGGGGAGAGTGGAGGGGCACCTGTCCAGGAAAGCAGCAGCTGTGGCTGTCAGAACGGAGGCAGACGACCAGGAATTCACTATTTTATTCTTCTGGAACACATACATATAATCGTGTAACGGTTATACAGAACTTTTAGAATATGGCTATATAAATACAATGTAAGCCTGTCTTCCAGGAAACCTGGCCAACCCAAATACCGCACGCCCAAATCTGGACCCTATCTGCGCTGGCTCCTCACTGGTCTTCACTCTCTACTTACTTCTGCTGCATGACGGCACCGTCGGAGATAGAAGTCCCAGATATTCGTTCCGTTCTAGGAGAATGGCACTGAAATAACAAATACCACTACCCTCTTGCGGTCAAAACAGAGCATCCAAAAGAAAAACACCAACTCACATTTACTGGTAATGTTTTCACTGGGTAATCACAGAGCTCTCCAGAACTCACACCTGCAGCCCAGGTCTGCAATCAGCACCACCACCTTGCTCATTGGCACCGCACGATCCAAGGACACCTGGATTAGGATAAACGCCTTAAGTAGCAGTGCTGACACAATTCAGTTCCTAATGCTTATGTCACAGGGGGCCCAGCCCGGGTCAGAAAATAATACGACCGATACGAGAACCCAACAGTAAACAGAAGTATCTTTAGGAAGCAGAAGTCCTTTTCCAATCATAAAATTCCCAAGTTATTTTATTCCTTTTGCAGAGCCAAACAGAAACAGGTGGAAAATAATTCCAAAAGGCCTCAGGGGTATGCAGATCCATTATTTTTTCAATGTGACAAAAAAAAAAAAAAAAAAAAAAAGACTCCAAGAGAAAGATCACACTCTAGCAACACATGAAACTTTCTGCACAAGTGCATTGCCTCCAAGCAGCTCTTTCAGGGAAAGGTGCAGACATGTGTGTGCACACACATCACACAATGGATACTTGCTCCGTAAAGCGGTGTGGCTGTTTTCCTGTGCAGTTCCTGGAATTGGTCTCCTTTTGTATCAAATCTGTGTCCTGACACTTTTCTACGGTGAACAAGTCAACAAGGAGACGGGGAGGGCTCCAAAGCCTATTCTAAGGCAAACAGCTTACTGAGACAGGAAAAAGGCAAGCGGTGGATCAAAAAAGAGATTCTTTATATTAAACTAGCTTTTTGGCACAACACTAGAGAATAAATTAAGTACAGTATTATAAGAAACACCGAGGACCATCGGGAGAAAAAAGATTTTTCTTTAGTTCTGCGTCTTCCTACTTTAGCCACCCAGGCTGTTCCCATCCTATTTCTCCAGCACCCAAGCTGTCATCTCTAGTCTAGTTCCCCACCCACCCCAATCATTTGGAAAACTTCTGGAAAAGCACTAAAAGTATAATCAACTTCGCCAAATGACATTCACATTCTGTCCCCACCCTAATACTTGGCTATCTATCCTTATTTCGCGATCTCTTTCCACTCTTTCTGTCATCCTGCCCCCACATACAAATATATCCTAGTAACTGTTATTTCCTTTCTTCCCCACTCCCTATTCCTGAGATTTTCTACACTAAATTTCTTCATCCCCTTCAGTCTGCCTTCAATTCTTCCCTCCAGATGCAGAGAGCCAAGATGTACAAAACCATTAAGTCTTCAAGACGCAGACAGAATTTAATATGCTAGGGACTTTTGGTGGAGGAATTTTTCCAAGGAAAACAGAAACGAAGGATTCTCCCTCACCTATTTTTCAGACCTCCCTCCTATCTCACTAAAGTCCCTGCAGCTGTTTTACAGTTTGCTCTAGACTGACTAAGGTCAAGCAGAGGTGAGGGCGAGTCTGAGACTGGGTGCACCAGGACATCATCTGAAGCCCTAACTGCCTCAGAAAGGCCACGGAACTACCTGTTGACCCAAACCGACGGGCAAATCATGCTAGACTTGTTTCCTTCTGCAGAGATATTCCTGAGCACAACAGCTCACAGAGGTGGAAAAACAAAGCCACGTGCCCTGATTTGCCCCAAGTGTGCTCAGCACCTTTTTAACAAGTCAGAGTAACAACAGCGAACCAGGAGCTGCTGTGCTAGAACCAGGAAGACAAAGTGAGGGGACAGAGAAAGGCAGGAAGGAAAGGGATGCTAGGACAACCTCCCCATCCCTGAGAAGCTGATAAACTAGACACTAACACACACAACCCCCCGGGAAGTTATCATTCATCAAATACTCAAATGTCAAGAAAACACTAGAAAAAAATGCCAGAAGACTGCATGAGCAACTGCCAAAGGAATGATACGGCCTAAGAATTCCTATAGGGATTCGGGGGGGGGAAGGCAAATATATTCCAGAGTGGAAGAAATTTGGCATAGGAGAAGATAATTAATAGTTGGGCAAAACCGCTAAAATGTTTTCAGAGATTTATTGGTTTTAACACAGCGGAAAAGAAAAACTTCCAATATACTGATGCTTATTCTATCTAAATGTAAAACATACATTTTTAACTTCCACTCCTTTCAGGTTCACATCAAATGGGCCTAAAATAGCAGCAATTCAGCCACATCATAATGGTTTTCAAACCACTCCAAATTACTTGGGGCAAATTAACTGTGTGTCTGGGCAGTTTCAAGGTTTCAGGGTTTTCATACTCAAGGTTCTAGTGAAATGGATTTAACTCTCTAGGGCAACGATCTCTAATTTATCCTAGAGGCTAATACTTCACAAATTCTCGCCAGTAAAGTGAAATAGGCAGAGTATAGGAAGTAAACTGGAACAGGCAGTGGTTAACCAGTTCCAACGCCGGTTCTGAAAGTAACAATTTCAAGCAAGTCATTTAATGTCACTTTACTAAATTTCCTCATCTATAAAGACCTGAGGATAGATTAATTCTCTCTTAAAGTGCCTTACGGTTCTGAAATCCCACATTTAAAAAAATTACTTTGACAGGGCAAACAGCACACAAAATAAAGTTGAATGAAAGTGGTTTTGATATATATCAAAACCAAATATATAGTATGAGCCCTGCTTTGTGAAATGCATACAAGTACATTTACTGAAGCATTCATTCTATAAGCTATGAATGTAGGGTACAAGAATAAAAACCACATACTATTAATAAGTGATTGTGTCTCAAAGGGAGAATAAAGCTTTTATTATTTATGGTTCTCCATATTCCAAATTTTATTCAACATGCAAGTTTACCATTAAAAAGATTCAATCCCTTGAATCCAGGCTTGACATTTGGAATCCAAGCACTTTGGCCTCTATGAAATATGCTGAAGATCAGAGTTCTCTTAGCAACACTATAGTCCAGTCTTCAACAAGGAGGGGGAAGAGAGGGGTGGAAACCCTCAACTTTGTTCTTCCACAGCTACTTTTCTCATCTAGTCTGAAGCCCCTCCTCTGTCCCCACCCTTCCCCAGAAAAATCTCTTGGGAGTGATTGAACGCAAGTAACCTAAAACTGGAATTTCTGGGACGGTGTGCTTTTCAAAAAGCACTGGTTTTCCATCTACCTCTACACACCCATACACATACACACACACACACACACACACACACACAGAATTGAATTTCATACTTATTTTTTGCAAAAAAAACACCTCACAGTAGTACTTAAGTGTTCTTTTTAAAAAGGGTGCAGGGGGCACAAGGCAGGGGCAGGCTATGTAGGAAAAAAGAATGATGTGGCACCCAAGGAGGTGACGTCATTACCAGCCATGGCTCTGAATAGTCTCTGGAAAACAAGCTGTAGCTAGAATCCCTTAGCCCACCTAACACTGTTTAACAAAAACACAGTCCTTCCCTAGGCCCAGAAAACCTTACTCACACATGACTGCTCTTCTTTAGAAACCCTAAACTCAACTATTCAGCTTTAAATGTTTTGTAGAACACAGCATCAAATATGTTAGGACCATTTTTAGAAAGCTAAACTTTAGCTTCTCTAAATTTTATTTAATATCTGGCAGGCCTGAGAAGAACTAATTCTGCACTCTGTCTATAGGCAGGATACAGGGACTCCCAACTCATGGCAGGAGCCAGTCATTGGCTTGGAAAAAAGAACCCTACATACACCCCAACTCCAAATGGAGGGAAGACTTGGTTGCGAAAGGGGTGGGCACAGTGGGGAATGAGAGATGTCAAAAGTGAAATTGAGGGGTGCTTGAGGGGCTCAGTAGGTTAAGTGTCCAACTCTTGATTTCATGGTTCGTGGGTCTGAGCCCCGTGTCAGGTTCTGTGCTGGCAATGCAGAGCCTGCTTGGGATGCTCTCTCGAGCTCTCAAAATAAGTAATTTTTTTTAAAGTGAAAGTGAGGGGCACTTGGCTGGCTCAGTCAGTGGAGCATGTGACTCCTGATCTCAGGGTTGTGAGTTCAAACCCCACACTGTGTGTACTTTTTTTTAAAGTAAAATTAAAAAAAAAAAAAAAAAAAAAAAGGAAAATTGAGAGGTGAGCCTCAATAAAAAATACAATGCCATTCTTATACACTAACAATGAAGCAACAGAAAGACAAATGAAGAAACTGATCCCATTCACAATTGCACCAAGTAGCATAAAATACCTAGGAATAAATCTAACCAAAGATGTAAAAGATCTGTATGCTGAAAACTATCGAAAGCTTATGCAGGTAATTGAAGAAGATATAAAGAAATGGAAAGACATTCCCTGCTCATGGATTGGAAGAATAAATATTGTCAAAATGTCCATACTACCCAAAGCTATCTACACATTCAATGCAATCCCAATCAAAATTGCACCAGCATTCTTCTCGAAACTAGAACAAGCAATCCTAAAATTCATATGGAACCACAAAAGGCCCCGAATAGCCAAAGTAATTTTGAAGAAGAAGACCAAAGCAGGAGGCATCACAATCCCAGACTTTAGCCTCTACTACAAAGCTGTCATCATCAAGACAGCATGGTATTGGCATAAAAACAGACACATAGACCAATGGAATAGAATAGAAACCCCAGAACTAGACCCACAAACGTATGGCCAACTCATCTTTGACAAAGCAGGAAAGAACATCCAATGGAAAAAAGACAGTCTCTTTAACAAATGGTGCTGGGAGAACTGGACAGCAACATGCAGAAGGTTGAAACTAGACCACTTTCTCACACCATTCACAAAAATAAACTCAAAATGGATAAAGGACCTGAATGTGAGACAGGAAACCATCAAAACCTTAGAGGAGAAAGCAGGAAAAGACCTCTCTGACCTCAGCCGTAGCAATCTCTTACTCGGCACATCCCCAAAGGCAAGGGAATTAAAAGCAAAAGTGAATTACTGGGACCTTATGAAGATAAAAAGCTTCTGCACAGCAAAGGAAACAACCAACAAAACTAAAAGGCAACCAACGGAATGGGAAAAGATATTTGCAAATGACACATCGGACAAAGGGCTAGTATCCAAAATCTATAAAGAGCTCATCAAACTCCACACCCGAAAAACAAATAACCCAGTGAAGAAATGGGCAGAAAACATGAATAGACACTTCTCGAAAGAAGACATCCGGATGGCCAACAGGCACATGAAAAGATGTTCAACGTCGCTCCTTATCAGGGAAATACAAATCAAAACCACACTCAGATACCACCTCACGCCAGTCAGAGTGGCCAAAATGAAGAAATCAGGAGACTATAGATGCTGGAGAGGATGTGGAGAAACAGGAACCCTCTTGCACTGTTGGTGGGAATGCAAATTGGTGCAGCCGCTCTGGAAAGCAGTGTGGAGGTTCCTCAGAAAATTAAAAATAGACCTACCCTATGACCCAGCAATAGCACTGCTAGGAATTTATCCAAGGGATACAGGAGTACTGATGCATAGGGGCACCTGTACCCCAATGTTTATAGCGGCACTCTCAACAATAGCCAAATTATGGAAAGAGCCTAAATGTCCATCAACTGATGAATGGATAAAGAAATTGTGGTTTATATACACAATGGAATACTACGTGGCAATGAGAAAAAATGAAATATGGCCTTTTGTAGCAACATGGATGGAACTGGAGAGTGTGATGCTAAGTGAAATAAGCCATACAGAGAAAGACAGATACCATATGGTTTCACTCTTATGTGGATCCTGAGAAACATAACAGAAACCCATGGGGGGGGGGGAAGGAAAAAAAAAAAAAAAAAAAGAGGTTAGAGTGGGAGAGAGCCAAAGCATTAGAGACTGTTAAAAACTGAGAACAAACTGAGGGTTGATGGGGGGTGGGAGGGAGGGCAGGGTGGGTGATGGGTATTGAGGAGGGCACCTTTTGGGATGAGCACTGGGTGTTGTATGGAAACCAATTTGACAGTAAATTTCATATATTAAAAAATAAAAAAATAAAAAATAAAAAAAAAAAATACAATGCCAGACTACTCCTACAGATAAACATAAAATAATTCAGGTAGAATGACAGTTTCTAACATAAACACTAAGTTAATGTTAGCTATTATTGTCTTGCCCCACAGCAACAGTCATTAAGGAAATACTAACTCCCCAAGCCTACTTATGAAGGTCCAATTAATCTATAATGCACCTGAAAGTACTTGAAAAATTAACGGCAAGTTTTAACAATGCTAAGGGAAACACACAACAAGGAATTGCAACTGCAACACATTTGCTCTTCAGGAGGAATAAGTCGGCCCCTTCCATTCACAGTAGAAAGCAGCCAGTGAAGAATCCCTATACGGCCACTCCTCCAGCAAGGGGCCAACCCAGAGACGGGGTACCTGACAAGAGGCTGGGGTAAGAACTCTGGGAGACAGCGCATGAAGTGCTACAGGAACTGGGCCTTGGCCCAATCTCCCGACTCCCCAGTCCACGAGGGCCCGGGCACCTTTCCATCCCTGTTGAAGAGCCCCAGAAAGTAGTCTCCTGCTCCCCACTGCCAACGCCTGACCAACGTCCAGTATGAAGGCGTGCTAGACACTATGCCTCCCAGGGTCAGTCCAGAAAGCAACACAAGGCCTTGCAACTTATTACCATGATTTTACTACTCAGAACAATGGGGAGGTGGCCAAGGGAAGTCTAAATATGCTTGCCTGTTTTCACTTACAATCGAAAGGCAAAGCCAAAAATCACACTCAAATGCTAATGCTAGTATTTTTGCATTTGTAAAAAAAAAAAAAAAAAAAAAAAAAAAAATCAAGACAGCAGGAGGAAGGTTCCAGAACTTCTACCTTGCAATTCCTAAGTGTGTCTACTTGATTTTTTAGAGTTGTTACCCTCGCAACCCTCTAAAAATTTTCAATTTTCTATTGATGATTATGTGTTTTATGATTGATCCATCACTGTCAAAGTTGCTGAAACCTCTCTCCATGTGACCTCAAAGCACATCAAAAGTCTTACAAGACTCAGTTCTTACAGATCTTAGCAATAACCCAGACTCTGGTATTTCCCTAATCTAGTTCTCAGTCTGACAGTGAAGGGGCAGAGACCCAGTGTTGAACCAGAAGCTCACCCAAGATCTGAGCCATACTTTTCTCCACCAGCCCACAATGTTTAAGGTCTTTTCTAGGGAAGAGGGGAGCTGAATCCCAAACCTTCCCATGTATAATGCATTTCAAATTGAAGTCATTTTTATTACCATACTCTTACTGCTTGTTATAATGCGCAAAGCAGTGTGTGAGTGTGTGTGTGTGTGTGTGTGTGTGTGTGTGTGTTTCATTCCTACTTAAAAAGCAAATCTCAATGACCCTGCCCTCCTCACCATCTCAGCTACCCATTCCCACGGTCATACCCCAAGCACTGGCTTTCAATTTTGTCCAAATGTGACCCAGAGTAAAATATTTCCTTCCCAGCCCAGTTTGCAAATACAATGTAAACACACCCAGTTTTAATGGAAACAAAGTTCTCAAATGACTATGCATGATCCATTCTGATCCAGACCTAAACTCAGGCCAATTGTGCTAAATCCAGACCCAACCCCTGGGTTCAGGGAGCCCTCTCTCTCTACCAGTGGATTTCCTCAACCACAAAAAAGGGCACCTCTTTCCTCCCACTCCCCCCTCTTCCAAATGGGAAGCTTTGTGCAGGGGCAGTATCATGGCCCTTGAAGCTGATCTGAGACACGATTATTACTAATTGGAAACTTTTCCCAAAAAGGGAAAACTCTTTAATTCACGTAAAAATTATGCACAGGTTAGGGGCGCCTGGGTGGTTAAGTCGGTTAAGCATCCAACTTCGGCTCAGGTCATGATCTCACAGTTCCTGGGTTCGAGCTCCGCATCGGGCTCTGTGCTGACAGCTAGGAGCCTGGAGCCTGCTTCGGATTCTTTGTTTCCCCCTCTGTCTGCCCCTGGCCTGCTCATGCTCTGTCTCTGTCTCTCAATAATAAATAAACATTAAAAAGAAAAAACTTTAAAAAAAAATTCCACACAGGTTAGATAAGACCCTGAGTCTCATGTTTATTCTTTTTCATATTCTAAATACCAGTCATAGCCTTCTAAAATGATTTCTTGAAAACTCCTGCCCTAGAAGCAGAATCCTATCATTATCTCGAATTCCTGCATCTTGACCTCTGATTATCTTCCATCTTTCTAGCTCAATCCTTCTTCTACCCCAACTCCAACAATTCTTTGACCTGAGCAGCCTGCCCCTGTCACTACCCAAGTCTTCATTACCCTCCTTCAACAGCTTGGCTCCCATGGGCCACCATTATACCCTTGACCCCCAGCTGCTCTCTCCACCATGTTCCCATGTTCCATATAACTCTGGCCTTACTTACTTGCACCGGTGCAGCAAAAGAAAAATAGCTTTGAGAACTTTTCTCAAATTCCCAGCCACATACTTTAACTGGACTCAGATATCTCCAGAGATCTTATGACAGTCCCCTCATCATTCTACACTCCCACGCTCCTGAACACAGATTTCACACCTGTGCAAAAAGCAAAAACAAAACAAAACTGCAGACTAAAACTATAGGACATTGGAAATTGGATTTTCCTATGGCTGCATCCATAATCCAACTACAGCTGTCTTCCAGTAAGGAAAACCTGGTACTGTTTAACAATCTCAAAGATATAAATAAAAGTTACTAGATTAAAAAACAAAAAAAAACACCTTTCCAGTATAAGGCTGACTTCTAGTATATTTAAGAGCACTGAACCATTAAAAGAAAAAGTGTGTTTATTCTCAAAGTGTTTTTATTTTCTTTTCTTTTACAAAAATGTTTGCTAATATTCTCTTTAATTCTCTTACCAAAGTAGTCCATGTGCCGTCCCGCCTCTCTAATCACTGACAGGCATAACAGTTTATTGTCCAAATATAATTTGCTCAGCCATGCAAACACCTGTGCAATGAAGCATGTTCAATTTGCAAGGGACAAGTCCAATGGCATGATCACAGTGATAAGCACTGATGCCCTGCTAGTGGGCCTTCTGCTGAAAGAAAGCTTTTCCCATAATTATCTCTATTTTGGATCAAAATGTCTAATAAACGCTTTCATGTAATTCAACAGAAAAAACAAAATATACACATTATAGAATTGCTATTTACTCTACCTCAGGCCACTAATGATGATACTAATGCAGTTTAAAAAAAAAAAAAAAAAAAGAGTAAAATGAGGCCCTTGAATAGAAGTAAAGCTAAGGAAGCAGATCTTCCCGAGGAGGCAATAAAAGGTCAAGCCCAGAATTTCATGTGTGAGATAGGAGTGTTGCCACGGGGAGATCACTGCAGGACTGCCCGGGTCATTTCCATCACTTTATTTATTTATTTATTTTTTAATTTTTTTTAACGTTTATTTATTTTTGAGACAGGGGGAGACAGAGCATGGACTGGGGAGGGTCAGAGAGAGGGAGACACAGAATCCGAAGCAGGCTCCAGGCTCTGAGCTGTCAGCACAGAGCCTGACGCGGGGCTAGAACTCACGGAACTGTGAGATCATGACCTGAGCCGAAGTCGGACACTTAGCTGACCGAGCCACCCAGGCGCCCCTATTTCCATCACTTTAAAGCACAGTTCTTCCTAGAGGGAGGGGAACACACGTGACACAGTTGAGAAATCTAGACTGAAATCACATCGCCGCAAATAGGCAGGTTATATTCCAGAACGTGCAGAGCAAGAAGATAACTGAGCTCGAAGGAACCTCAGGTAAAAGACGCAGACACCACGTGGACCTGCAGAGCATGACGTGGGGCTTGATCTCACAAGCCAGGAGATATGACCTGAGCTGAAGTCAAGAGTTGGACCCTCACCCTACTAAGCCACCCAGGCACCCCTCTCATTTAGTTTGACTCCGAAGGTGTTGAGGGCACCTACGTGGCTCAACTGGTTGGGTGTCCAACCCTTGATTTCAGCTCAGGTCTTGATGTCAGGGTCATGATCTTGAGTGCTGCGTTGGGACTCCATGCTGAGCGTGGGGTCTACTTAAAAAAAAAAAAAAAAAAAAAAAATTGCTAACGTGTTTGCTTCTCCTCCTCCTCCACCATTCAGTCATTCAACACTTAGGGAAAGAGCAACAACTATGTACCCCTGCACTGTGCTAGGACGTCATAACCTAGAAAGGGGCGTAGGGAGGAAGACAACGATAACAAATTCACTCTAAGAGATACCTACATAAAGCAATCTGAAAAAAATAAATAAAGAGCAGAGAATGGAGTGAGGTAGAACTGGAGTCATCTCTGAAGGATCAAGGGGGGCAAAGAGAGTTAGAGAATCCCAAGCACTTGCGACAGTATCAGGAGATCACCACAAGTTGCTCCTTTCAACTTTCAGCATTTACCACTCACAAGGGCATATTCTGGTCCTCAAGATAATTGTAAGAGGCACTCTAGGACCTTCATCACAGATCACAGTCAAAACTTTGGTGGGTATCCCTTTTAGGCTTTTGTTTCTCTCAGCCGCAAACCAAGGCAGTTCACGTATCATTGGTAACAGGCAGTAAATTAATCGTGACTAAGATAAGTGAAGATAATATTGTAAAGGTGTGATCGCAAAAAAAAAAGGCATGATCTCTTCTAGGTCAGGATAGGGACGAAGAGGGGTAGGAAGCAGCTGAAAAGCACTCCAGCGTAAGGTCAACTTTGTTATTTGGCTTAGAGCTGGGTGAGCAGACAGATGGAGGTCGTCTTCCTCCACCTCTAGAATAGAAAATGAAAACTTGCCCATTTACCATCAAGTTGTTTTGCTATGAAAAAAAATCTCACAAAGACAAAAACGGTTTCTAATTAATTAGATTTGGTCTGTGCCCACTGTTAGCTACATCAAGGTTTTCAACCTTCTGCAGGATGGACACTTAGGCCAGGTAATTTTTTTTTTTAATGTTTATTTATTTTTGAGAGAGCGAGAGAGAGCCAGAGCACAAGTGGGGGAGGGACTCAGAGAGAGGGAGACACAGAATCCGAAGCAGGCTCCAGGCTCCGAGCTGTCAGCGCAGAGCCCGACACGGGGCTGGAACCCACCAACCGCGAGATGACCTGAGCCGAAGTTGGACACTTAACCGACTGAGCCACACAAGCGCCCCACCAGGTAATTCTTTGTTGTAAGGAGCTATCCTGTGTATAGCAAGATGTTTAGCAGCAAGCCTAGTCTCAACACAATAGATGTCAGCAGCACACCCCCAAGTCAAGGCCATCACAAAGGTCTCCAGACATTGCTAAATGTCCCTCCGAGGACAAAAATCACCTACCCACCCCCACCCCAGTTGTAAACAACTACACTAGATTCTGAGCCGAATCAGGCTATTTGTTAAATATACAATAAAGAAGAAAGTGATACTGACAAAGAGGGCAAAATATCAGGAAAAAGGGTAGGTCTTAACCAGCTGTTGTCTGTATCTCAATAAAAAGCTAGTAGAGGGGCACCTGGGTGGCTCAGTCGGTTAATAGTCCAACTTTTGATTTCGTCTCAGATCATGATCCCAGGGTCACAGGATTGAGCCCCATCTCGGCTCTGCACTTAAGATTCTCTTTTTCTCCTGCTGCTCCTCTCTCGCACTTGCTCTCTATCTCTAAAATAATTCTTTTTAAGTTAAGAAAATTAAAAACTAAATAGAAAAAAAAGTTAAAAGCTAATAGATATCCCCAACAGAAGAGAAAGATCAAAACTCAGGCCAAAAATGTTCCAAGTCTGAAACATTTAAGCAACAATTAGTACAGGTGTGATGGAAGCTTCGCTTGAAAAAAAAAAGATAGTGAAAATATTAAAGCGAATCACACAAGTCTATCTTCATTCCACATATCCAAGCCCACTCTATGGTGTGGGGGGCGGGGAGGGATTTTAACAGACTTTAATTCTACAAAATGAGTATCTCAAATAGTACCAATTTTGAAATAATTAGGAACACAGACCAGACTCCAGATCTGACAGGCTCCAACCACTTTCTAGCTACGACACCCTAAGCTGTTTCTCTCATCCAGAGAGCTAAACGGCTTAACCAGTTTAAAGATATTAGCGTAGTGCCCGATAAGCTGTAAGTACTACCAGTGTGGCAATTACCAGTAGTTTCATATACATATTTTATGAGCATATGTGTCACACTGCCCAAGTGAACTAAGAACACACACTTCTAAAAAAAAGTCAACTAAAAAAAAACCCCAAAACAAAAACACATTCCTGTAAAACTACACACACTACATGCCAAGATTTACCAGCACTTTTTGAAGGCAGGAGAAAAATGGATCACCATTCTAGCCCATGGTTAACAAAAAACATGCAAAGGTTGCCCCCCTTTTTTTAAGTACCACATTATGCACCACATGTGCTAACTCCGAGTATATTTCCCCAAGTTTTTATCCAAATTCACCAAAAAAAGCAGCTTAAAGCACCCGAGTTTTGAGATTTACTATATAAATTTTCTACAAAGCCTAGCAATCAAGTAGGAAAGAAGAGCATTTTCTCACATGTACCCGGAGTCACTCTGAAGTTGCTGTTTTTGCCTCACAGAAGTTGTTTTCTAGCCACAAGCTACTACAAATTGTTCAGACCTTTTGGCAGCAACACAGGAAACTGCCCTTTTCACCCGTTCTCCCACAAAAATGTAGTCAATTTCGAGGCAGGCCCATCTCTCAAGGCTACTTGCTTTATGAGGCCAAATGCACACCATTTCCCGTTTAGCCAAACCAAAGGGCCCCGAATAGTTTGCATTTTTGTGAAGAAAACTGAACGCGAGTCACCAAAGACCTGCGGGCAAAGCTCTTGACGAAATGAGCTCATAAACCATACTCCACCACACTTGACACCGGCATCTGAAATTTATAGGGCGTTTGGCATCTCAGCTGTTGCTGTTTCATCCAAATCGTCGAGGATGCAATAGGTAACACGTGAAGCCATTTCCTGCGCTTAATTGCCCTTGGCTTCCCACTATTCTCAACTTGCCATGTTTCAAAGAAGAAGCAGGCTAAAAAAGGTACATCTGCCTTTTGATTTAAAATAAAATAATAACCTCAAATCTT
The DNA here is from genome assembly GCF_046562875.1 of Panthera onca. Classification (NCBI taxonomy): domain Eukaryota; kingdom Metazoa; phylum Chordata; class Mammalia; order Carnivora; family Felidae; genus Panthera; species Panthera onca. Next base: position 117,708,223 of record NC_138343.1, read on the forward strand.
CCCTCTGAATCTGGGATTTTTCCACCATCTTAAGGATCACATAAAGGTATGTAAGCAAGCCACACAGATGAAGTGGAAGCTCCTCTCAGCTTTTTATTAAGGCATACAAATCAATGTATAGTTTTCTCCTGCAAATATGGAAGCGGAGGTAAGGGCAGGAGGTGGGAAATGACTCAACAGCTGTCACATTTAGCTTGTAAAAGTAAAGCAGCAATTGTCTTCTGAATGCAAAATTAAAGAAGAATCTTTGAAAGCCAGGATTCCTTTTATCCCATTTGGCCTAAAATTTCACAGACAGGACATTTATTAAAACAACAACAACAACAACAAATAATGGCAAGAAGCATCTGTAGTTACTCACAAAATAAAGCTGGATACCACCCTGCTCTGGGAGAGTCAAATGCCAAAATTCAGTCTAATGAGCTAAACTCATAATTCACAGACTGAAAAAGAAAATCAGCCCAGGATTTTCCAGGGAACATTTACTGCCTCCAAAACTGATTGTAACCTCAAACAAGTTCCAATATGACACAAAGGCCACCTCTCCAAAAAGGTACAATATCAGAAACTATCCCAAAAAACCACAGAGACAAAAATGATAAGCAAAGGAAACTGGATTCAATTATACACACCCACTACTTTGATTTAATAAAAGATAATCAAAAGAATATCTTTCAGAGTCCAACATTAACATTAATTTAAAAAATGTTCAAGTTCAGGGGTGCCTGGGTGGCTCAGTTGGTTAAGTGTCCAACTCTGGCTCAGGTCATGATCTCACAGTTCATGAGTTCAAGCCCCGTGTCCAGTTCTGTGCTGACAGCTCAGAGCCTGGAGCCTGTTTCAGGTTCTGTGTCTCCCTCTCCCTCTGCCCCTCCCCTGCTCGGCTCACGCTCTCGCTCGCACACTCTCTCTCGCAAAAATAAACATTAAAAGAATTAAAAAAAAAAAATACGTTCAAATTCAGAACTGCTTTTCAAAGATACACTGGATTCTTCTAGCAAAATAAATCCTATAGATTATACAGAGGAAAAAACCTGGAAGGCAAACCAAGGAATACAAATTAAAAATTCAAAGGAAATTTCTTACATGTCTAGTAGGTAAGAGACCTGGCTTGCCTGTATCTAAGTACAAAAAGGCACATCTTGTTATGTTAGGTAATCTTCCCAATTTAAATAGATTAACTGCACACGGAGTGAGTGCTAATTGCAAACATGCTTTCGTTCGCTCCTTGCTTGCATTAACTTATACCAAACCATCTTTCATCTCCATAAGCAAAACAGGATATCAAAGAGATTTCACATGATTGTTTATCAGCTTATCAGCATCTTCAAAGTACACATAATTGTTGGTATTTATGAGAAAGTATCTTTGGAAGGAGCAGGAAGAAACAGCCTCCTTGTATAAGATTTACCGTGTGGGTATGAGTAGTGTTGTGTGCTGCGTAACACCAGCATGAAACAGCCTGGAAGACAGGCACCAGAGGAACCAAAAAAAGCCTCTCCTGAGTTAACTGTCCACATCTTCACACGACTTACTTTCGAGTAAGTAAACAGCAACAAAAGAACAGCTGCCCCAAGGTTATCCAGAGGTCTGGCATGAGAAGTCAAAGCACTCAAGTTCAAACACATGAGTTTTCTGGCCCATGTTAGAAAAAAAAAAAAAAAAAAAAAAAAATCAGCCTGGGAAAATTTCCTTCAGATTTGAGCTAAATAGGCAACTAAGGAATCTCTTTACTACTGTTACATTCTGAAATTTCTCACACATTAGAAAACCCACCTTAAAATAGAATCAGACTTTTCCAAATGGCAAAAGAAATGGGAAATGTACAATCAGGCACTGATTTCTGTCAGTTCTCATCTCACCCTCAGTCAAGCAGTATTTATTGTGCAGTTATTATATTAAAAAAAAAAAAGCACTCAGCTGACAGAGTTAGAAAGAGCACACAAGACAGAGATGTATTTATTATCAAATAGGTTATGTTTGCATCTGTATTTACACACAATAAATGTGTTAAGAGTGTTTTGTTTGTCAGTTTTTGGTTTCGAAGCATCTCTGTGTGGTTTACTTTAAAGAGGGCCCTTCATGTGTCTAAACGAAAACCTTGACACATTTGGCTTCAATAAAGCCAGTAGTTTCTTGAAGATGGCTTCCAGCTATGAATCATCCATATCCGTGCGCTGGAAAGGGTGAAAAGGACAGTTTTCTGAGTTGCTGCCAATGGGCTGAACAATTCGCAGTAGCTTGTGCTGGAGAACAACTTCTCTAAGAAGAAAACTGTCAACTTCCAAGCTGTCTTAGCATAGTTATGTGAAATAATGTGATTCTTCTGTACTTTTATTTTCTGTTACATCTTTTCCAGTAAGATCCTTCTCCTTCCCTGGAATTTCAGAATCAGGCCTTTAAATAATCTTGCTAGTGAAAAGAATGTTTGAAAATAATGTTTATTAAGAGTTTAACGGAAAACCAATTTCAGCACACATCTAACTTTGGAGTATTAAAATCCTTCATAGTCTTCTCTATCCACAATATGGTACTAGTTTTGTTCAGATCGTCACTTCTGGAAAGTTCTTCATACACCCACACCCACAACCCAGCACCATCACCATCACCACCATCAGACTGCTTGTTCACTCTGGAGAATACCAAAATGAACAAGACAAGGTCACAGACCTTAATAAACCAATCTAGTAATGGACAGAAAGAGAAAAGGCAGAATTATGAGGCAGAGGTGGGGTGGTGATCAGAAAATGTTTGTTGTAAATTCATTGGATGAATCTTGTGCATAATAAGGTTTAAGAACTGCATTCACTCCCCTCCACCCCCATCCCTGCAAATCAAAAAAGGCAATAAATAACTAAGTCATCTACTCAAAAAACAAACAAAAAAGACTCACCATTGGATCACTCACATTACCACTACAACTGTACTGTGTATCACTGTATAAATCAAATATACCTATACATTAAAATGTTGGGAAAAAACCATAAAACTACTATTAAAAGAACTAGAAATCAGAAAGTCCAATTACTGCCACTTAATTTAAATAAGAATAAAACTGCATGTCGATTACCTCAGAAAGTAATTAGAATAATTAAATGAAAATATGCATGAGTAGGTGCTTTAAAAACTTAATATTATACCACTGCTCAAGGAAGAGCTCTGGTTTTAACGTTTATTCTTAAGAGACAGAGAGAGACAGGGAGAGACAGAGCATGAGTAGGGGAGGAGCAGAGAGAGAGGGAGACACAGCATCTGAAGCAGGCTCCAGGCTCTGAGCTGTCAGCTCACGGTCCAATGCAGGGCTTGAACGCACAAATCATGAGATCATGACCTGAGCCAAAGCCAGGTGCTTAATCAACTGAGCTACCCAGGCGCCCCTCGTTTTAATATCCCCAGTAAATAAGACTCTGTCAGGAATAAAACGGGCAATGAACTAACATTGGCTGGATTTTAAAAATCAATTTTTACGCTCCCGGAAAACTCACTCATGAGTAGAAATGTTTGCCAAGGTGCACATGTCCCTCAGTGGCTATAGGTGATGACATTGTTTTGCATAGCTACAATATTGCTTTCATATTTTATATAAATATTATCCCTACACTCATAGTCTTCTGCATTTTTAGTTCAAGATAAAGTTTTTTCAAATTTATCTAGGCTCATATACATAGCTCTATATAGTTCATATATGTATGTTTTTAACTCCTATGCAGTACTCCATCATAAAATAAACTTTCTTTTTCCCAATTGAAGAATAGAGTGTTTCCACTATTTTGCTATTAAAATATCTCAACGACCACAGCTTCCACGTCTCCCTAGAAAGGTACAGGAGTCTCTAGAGTACACACATATTTGGTGGAATGCTGGCTAGTGAGGGATGGTCGATTTTACCTGATATTGCCAAAAGGTTATCCAAGATAACTGCACCAATTTATATTCTCACCAAAAGTGAATAAAAACAACTTCTCTACATCTTCCTCAACACTTGATACTTTTAGATTCATATTCTGATGGTTATGGATCACATTTCCTAACTATTAATGAGATTCATATGCTTAATGGCCATTTGTGTTTCCAGCTCTGTGAACTGCCTACAATTATCCTCAATTTTTCTATTAGGTTGTCTTTCTTATTGATTTATAGGAGTTGTTCATATAACCTAGATTTTAATTCTTGTAGGATACAGGCTATTGCCAGTAATCCTACCTGAAAACCCACCTACAATGGCTAGAATAGACCAAAGTAATTTTTCCCACGTAAGTATGGAAGTAGGTGACCTGTAACTGATGTAGCTAGTCAAGAATATCATGACGGAACTTCCTGCCCTGCCATCTTGAGCATGTAGCTTCAACTTATTGGTTGCAACAAAGCTACTGCAGCTCTAAACATGATACCCACATCCAGGCAGGGGGCAAAACAGGAAAAATAAAGACCAGACCCCATATTCAGAGAGCAAAGCTCTTCCGGAAATTCTTAGCTTACCTCTCATTGCCCGCCACTGATGACCTCTGAAGGACATCAAAGGAGACAGCCATTTATTTAAATGGACACAAAATTAAGGTTGTGTTAGTAAAGAAAGGAAGGCAACTAACAATGTCTTACAAACATGTATTACGTATTCCACCAATCTGAGCCTTGTCTTTCCAAAGTAATATATTTTCTTGGATGGAAGTTTATTTTAATAGAGTCAAAATTTCTCAATCTTTTTCTTTATAATTTGCATTTTCTGTGTTCCCTATTCCCCAACAATGCTCATATTTTCACCTAAAAATGTTAAAGACTGGCTTTATGCCTTTAACTGTATAATGCATCAATAATGAATGTTTGTGTATGGTATGAAGCAGAAAATGAAATTTCACTCCCCCCCGCCCCATATGGACAATCAATAGATGTACAGACCTTGCTTCTTTAATATAGTTCACCTTTCCCTACTGATTTAGACCACCACTTCTTTTTTTTTTTTTTTTTTTTAATTTTTTTTTTTTTTCAACGTTTTTTATTTATTTTTGGGACAGAGAGAGACAGAGCATGAACGGGGGAGGGGCAGAGAGAGAGGGAGACACAGAATCAGAAACAGGCTCCAGGCTCCGAGCCATCAGCCCAGAGCCGCGAGATCGTGACCTGGCTGAAGTCGGACGCTTAACCGACTGCGCCACCCAGGCGCCCTAGACCACCACTTCTATAATCTAACAAGTTTTCTTATTTTGGTTTATATCAAGTTTCTGTGCTTATATTGGTTTATATCAGGATCACTGGCTTAATTATCTATCCTTGCCACAGCAGTTTTAATAACTTTGATATGTGTGGTAGGGCAAGTCTTCCCAACTTGTTCTTCTTCAAATTATTTTCGCTATTCTTGAACACATGTTCATTTGCATATGAATTTTAGATAAAATCTATTAAAGGAATCGGAAATGGTGTATGATTCCGGCATTCATTTTTTTTTAAGTTTATTTATTTATGTTGAGAGAGAGTGAGCACGTGCAAGCAGGGGAGGGGCAGAGAGAAAGAGAAAGAGAGAGAGAGAGAGAGAGAGACAGAGACAGAGAGAGACAGAATACCAAGCAGGCCCCGCACTGTCAGTACGTAGCTGGATGCGGCTCAAACTCACTGACTGTGAGATCATGACCTAAGCTGAAATCAAGAGCCAGATACCCAACTGACTGAGCCACCCAGGAGCCCCTATTTCAGCATTCTCAAAATGCTACTGGGTCCTACTATATATTTATGAGCAACATTAGCCTGTAACTTTCTTTTCTTTTTTTCCCCACTATTCTGATCAGTATTTATTATCACGATTATGTTGGCCTTCAACTTTTTTTTTTAAATGTTCACTTATTTTTGAGGACAGGGGAGGGAAGACAGAGAGGGAGAGAGAATCTGAAGCAGGCTCCACACAGTCAAAACAGATCCCAATGTGGGGTTCAAACCCACGAACCATGAGATCATGACCAGAGCTGAAGTCGGACGCTCAACCAATTGAGCCACCCAGGCACCCGGCCTTCAACTTTTAAAAAGAATGCTTTAATACTACATTCTGGAAAAGTAAGAAAATTTTTGTTACGTGGTGGTATGAAAATACTTTCCTATAGTTGAGGCCCAGTAACTCATATTTTAAAATCTTTTTTATGATTATTAACTTCAAAGATTTTCTATGTCTTCTGGAGGAAAACATTTATATTTTCCTGGGAACGTTTCTATTTTATTGGTTAATTTCTAAATTATTACAGAGGTATATCTTTACAATGTCTTCTAGTCTAAGAGTATAAAAGTTTTCTCTCATTCTTTTTTCAGTAGCTAAAATAGCTAAAGGTTTTTCTGTACCGAGTGACTTCCCTATCCTTCCTCCCCACAACACACCATTAGCTCTTAGATTTCATTTATATTTTTTTCTCTTCCAATTTTTGTTCACGTCATTGACTCTCTCTTCCTTATTTACTGGGGCTTATTCTTGGTTCTCTTTCTATTGTCTTAAATATAATGTTCATTTCCTTTTTTTTTTTTATTTAATATGACAGTAATTTAAAACTATGAATGTCAGGTATGAATGTCAGCCAGCACCTGGCTGGCTCAGTCGGTACAGCATGATCTTGAGTCGTGAGTTTGAGCCCCACACGTTGAGGGTAGAGTTCACTTTTAAAAAATAAATAAAATAAAGTTATGAATGTCTGATTACAGCTCCTGCAGCCTCTCTCAAGTTTTGCTATGTAGTGTTCTCCTTGCTACTATGTTCTAAAATAATCTATAATTCCAGCTTCTATATTCTCCTTGACCCAAAGTGGTTTCCTCTTCCTTTCTATTACTTACCCACATTCCAAGATGCTACCAACACTGGAGTTAACCATAATTGAATGAAATGACAGTAAAAAGACCAGTGAATTGGTTTTTTATGCTGTATGTTTGGTGAGAGATGCCAATCAGCAATTCAGGCTCTAAGTCAGATAGCCCATCACTGATGTTTACAGTCGAAGTTCCTCAGTTTACTGATGGGATTTCCCACAACCCTCAGCTCTTCACTCACTGTGCTGCTCATGCTCTGGGAACCGTTCTGAAGCTCACTCTTGTTCCCTTTCTCATCACTTCACGTGGTTTATAGTGAGTGTTGGAATCCTGCCACAGCAACTCACCCAGAAGAGTACCATTTCAGCAAGGATCATCTCAAGATTAGAGGACTTCTATGTAATATGCTAGTGGTTCTATCTGTTAGAAACTATGGCAAACGGGGTGCCTGGGTGGCTCAGTCGGTTAAACATCCAACTTCGGCTCGGGTCATGATCTCACAGTCCATGAGTTCGCGCCCCACATCGGGCTCTGTGCTCACAGCTCGGAGCCTGGAGCCTGCTTCAAATTCTGTGTCTCCCTCTCTCTCTGCCGCTCCCCTGCTCACGCTCTCACTCTCTCAAAAATATACAAACATTAAAAAAAAAAAAAAAAGAAAGAAAGAAAGAAAGAAACTATAGCAAACAAGAATTACTGAAAAATATTTTAAAACCCTACATAGACTCGAAGAACCGCATTCCAATGCCCCCTTGAGCAAAACCCTGACCAAAAACACCAAATTTTTCTGATACAAAACAGAAAAATTAATTAGAAAAGTAAGGAAGGTATACACCCAACTACATGGCAACATTGTTTTCTAAAAAAGAAAAAACAAGCCAAACCTCAGGAAACAGGGAATCCTCTCTAAAAAGAAAAAGGAAAAGTAATGGTAACAAAAATAGTAAGATCATCAGCTAATACTTCCTAAACACTTCCCATGCACGAGGCATTCTTCTAACAGTTCTTGCTGATACTAATTTAATCCTCACAAAAACACTATGAAATAGGCATTATTCTTGTTCTCATTTCATGGATGATGAAAGTAAGGCACACAACTGCTAAGTGACAAATCCCGGCATTGTGGCTCCAGGAGTGATCCTCATCACTACACGATGCACCACCTAAATGCTCCATGCTTTTTACTGTCTCCTATAGATAATTCTCCATCTGCTTTATATTCAAATCTCCATGGTCTCTCATCAAAGGGAACAATCTCTTAATTGCTTTATTTATCTTCATAAATTGCTAACATGCTTGCGTTCAAAGCCTGGCTCAACCACTTAGCTGCCGCGCAAGTGATTTAATCTCCTTTCCTCAGTTTCCTCATCTTCAAAATAAAAATCACTGATAGCACCAATCTCGTAACTGAGTGTGTGCTTTAAATAAATTGAAACGTTCTAGTTATATTACAGTACCTGTACAGGTGAGCAATCTGTGTTAGCTGCCATTATAAGAACAGTGTCATCACTGTTATCAGCCCTTGTTCCTAGGGGGTATTTTCTTCCAGTTATAAATAATATAATATAGAAGCCTTTTAAAAATCTGTTAAAAATTGGATCTTGTAAAACCAACCTCTTGTGGATATCACAGATATTAAGTAATCAAATATGGCTATGGATAAAATTCTTGTGACATCATATCAGATTTGATTCTAGAACATGATTCCCATGAAAACAGGAATTACTGTCTGTTTTGTAAGTCATTCTATTCCCATTACCTACAAACGTTTGGCAAGGACACATATTTGCTGAAATTTATAAATGAGTTGAAAAGGGATTAATCTCAAACAAGTTAGAAGGAAATGAAAATGTTACATCCTAGAAAACTATGCTATAGATAAAAATTTTTATACAAAAAGTTTCCTAAAATGAAAGAATGACAAAAGCAATCCTTCCACATTAATAAATGATATACTGCTATTTTAATACCTATATGTAATTACCTGAAAGATTTTATAATTTTACCTACTACTGCCCTAAATGTTTACACAATCACAATGACCCAAAAATCATTTGAAGGATGTAAACAAATTTACTATGTATTTCTTTTCCTGTTGTCTTTCATTTTCCCTCTAAAATTAGTTCCACCTAATCTCTAGTGAGCCCAAGTTTTCAGTGGTTACAAACTTCCCTTTCCTGAAAAGAACTCTATGTCTACAGGAGTATTTAACTTCCTTTTCATATCAAATAAATAAACCTTTATAAAAACAAATATTGGAGAAAGCTGCCAGTTTGTAAGTGGCAGTCAGCCATTATTATTTAACTCATTCAGGATCTATTTATTGAACTCTCCCTATGACTCAGGCATTGGGCTAAACTGAGGAAAAAGGAGGAAGGTAGGACGTGGCCCTCATTCTCGAAGCACTCCCAGTCACCGTTAGAGATGCAAACACATAATTACAAAGCAATCCGAGAGGTCTACAACATAGGCAGAATCACTGAGGAAGGGGAGACACCCTGAGGAAGGGGGGAGAGCAGTGCCAGGAAACTTCACTAGGATGCCCACTTTTCCAATTCAGTTTGGAAGGTCGGTAGAAGTTTGACAGGTGAGGACAAGGAAAAACAGGCACAGGGAATAACAGATACAGGAGCCCAAGCCACAGAACAATATGGCGTCATGAGGAAAATGAGTAATCTGTAATTTGGTATCATTGGAGTGTAGGGTTTATGGTTGAGATTACTGGGAAATGAGAAAGCAGAGCAGCAGGAAGGAGGGGTGTGCATTAACAAAGGTCTCACAGCCAGGCCAAGGAAGAGGCTAAGGCACTACTAAACGTCCCCTGCTCACGAGGTTCCCATTTCTATCATAGAATGACATGTGACAGATGGTAATAAGTAGCACCCCGAGTCAAAGCACTCATGGCAACTATGAGAGCTACTCACTAGCACAGGACAATTTCTCTCTGAACAATCAAGATCCCCAATGAGAATGAGCAGTCTCTAAGGGCAGGGACCACCGTGTCTTATTTATACCCCTAAAGGCTCCAGCTACCATTCTTTTATTAGCAGATGTCAAGTGCCTAGTAAGCACTAGAAATTACACTGAGCACTGGATACTCATGGCTCTATATACTGTCTCATCCCAACCAATCTCAGGGCCTCTCTGAGGAAGTGGTATACCTGAGGAAAAGCAAAGAGCCAGTCTGTAGGATTTTCAGTTCCCATCCTCTACTTATATTCTCGGCTGATGTTTTAACAATAACAAACCTCTTCCTTAACACACCTCTATTTGGATTCAAAGCCATCCTTCTTCTGATCCCTAGTCCACTTCCCCTCTACTCCTCCTTCTCTCTGGGTATCATTCCAAAACAGTCCAGCCCATTTCCATCCCCACTGGAGGCCTCATTCTATCTACTCTGCTTACTTCGAATTTTTGTTTTTGTTTTTTAAGCCATATGCTTTTTTTTTTTTTTTAAGTTTATTTTATTTTGAGAGAGACAGAGAGAATGTGAGTGGGGAGGGAGGGAGCAGACAGGGAGAAGGAGAGAAAAAATCCCAAGCAGGCTCTGTGCTGTCAGGGCAGAGCCCAAAGTGGGGCTCAATTTCTCTCAAAATCAAGAGTCAATGCTTAACCAACTGAGCCACCCAGGCGCCGCAAGCCATATGCTTTTTTATTGCTTTTCTATAAATTATCTAATTGAGAGGCAATGCCACTGTAGTAGTTAGGAGTGTAAGCTCAGTCCTAACTCCGCCTTTGGTAAGTATGCTATCTTGGGTGCCACTCTCAGCCTACTTCCTCTCCTATATGCTAGGGATAGGGGTATCTAATTCCTAATTTGTTTTGAAGATTAAATGAGATCGTGCATACAAAAGTATTTAGGGTAATACCACAATGTTAGCTATTCTATTATTAATCATTAAACCAACATCCTAAGTAACTTAAAGCATGAATTATTTCACTTTTTTAAACAGACTTGTTCAAGACCAGCCAGCCATTAATCTTAATACAGACTGTCCAAATGTACATTTCTGCCCTTAATCAATCACCAAAGTCACAGTATCAAATCCCTGGCCTGTATTTATCTCCACTTGGATCAATCATCTCCCCACAACACCAACTTTCCCTTGGGCTTTTGCTTCCAAGTTGCCTCTAACTCCTTCTTCTCCTTCACCCACATTTGTCCTAACTAGAATCTATCACCTGTTCTTTGCAAAGGTTGGTAGATTCATTCCTTTGTCTTTATTTCCACAGTAGTCCCTTAAGGTATAGAAATACTATACAAGCAGAGTGCCTGGGTGGCTCCGTCGGTTAAGCATCCGACTCTTGATTTCGCCTCAGGTCATGATCTCACGGTTTGTGAGTTCAAGCCCCGCATCAGGCTCCACACTGACAGTGGGATTCTCTCTGTCTCTCTGCCCCTCCCTTGCTCATGCTCTCTCTCTCTCTCTCTCAAAATAAATAAATAAAATTAAAAAAAAAAAAAAAGAAAGAAAGAAATACTGTACAAGCAGCAAAGCAAGCTGAAAACCAGAAAGTCACTGTGAGTAGAAGCCAAACCCCTGAGCTGCCCTCCTGGTTTTCCTCCCTGCTAGCAATCTCGGTCTATTTCAAACTCTATGCCGTTCATAAGGGCAAAAGGAAACCTAAATATAAGATTATCCTCTAATAACATCAAAAAATCATTACAAAGTGCATCAAAGCAATGCTGTGCAAAATCACCTAAAAGATACCAAATGGCCCTGGGTCACTAAGACTTGAGGCATGAGGACTGAAATTAGTAAAATGACTTAAGAAAAGTTTGTCAATTTTGAGAGCGGCCAGCAATGAGGAGACATTCAGAGGGAGAGAGTATGTGGTCAGGCTGACCCACATACTAGTCCCTTCAAGAAGAGCCTTGTTGTGAGGACGCATGAGGGCAGGGACTGGGTCCATTTTGTTGATGCTGTATGAACACACAAAGCACCAAGCCCAGCTACAGGCACATAACCGATTCATAACATAGCAGAGAGTTACCCACCAACCTTCTCTAAAGCATTATAACCAACCTTCGAGTTCTGAACCCACCCTCACAACTCACTTCCTGACAATGAGCCAGGTGGCCAACAAGCAAGACGAGACAGGATGATGTGAATATTCCTCTTGCCCACTATATTTCCCACTGTAGGTTAATAAATTGCACTCTACCCATTTGGACTCGCCCATGTCTTTTAAAGGTTCATTATTCATTTGTCTATGAGAGTTGGGTTTGATTTTTGGTTTTCTTGCTTGGTGGGGGAGAAGGAAGGGCAATATTTGGCTCCCCCAAGCCCCATTAGTCGCAGGATACTGACGTGACAAATCGAATCTGTGTCTGTAAGGCAGACAGGTTCAAACTCTGGGCTCAAGTGAATCAAACAACATAAATGTCATACTGTGAGGAAGCCAAAGTGTGTCACTAACTTGTCTCTCCTGGGGTACAATGCCAATTGAGGCCTCTCTCCCACATCATCCTGCACATCTCTGCCAAATCCTATCCACCTTTTAAAATGTTATTTTCATTTTGCCATCACTTACCAGCTACAATGGCTCCCTTGTCATCTCTTTCAAATCGGATTTCAACTCCTCCAGTTTGTCGGGAAGGCCCTCTGCCTGGTCCTCTAAGCCAGTCTGCAGTCAAGTCTTGGCACTGATGGCCCTATCCCCTTCATTTAGCTGTCCCCACCCCCTTTTCCAATCTAATTCATCAATTCTTCCAAACTTCGTCCCTTACTATAAACTCTTCCAGGTACCTCAATAATACACATCACTGGTCTTAAAATTACTCTGTCATTGTTTTACCTACTTAGCTCATTGTCTAACATTATAAAAGCTCAAATACAAGAATTCTTACCACTTTTCTATCCCTCATTCCAAGTACATACTGGGTATGGGGCTAAACAAAGTACAGGAAAAATACATGTTTTCCCAATAAACGGAAAGCACCCGATGAAAACCAAATAGTAAAAAGTTCAACTTCTAGTCTGTAAACAGCGTTGGGTTTGAAATTCTCTTCTTTCTGCAAGGCAGCACCATTAGATGTAACTGATTCCTTTAATCTGAAGTGTACTTAATCAAAACAGCAAGGCCTATAATCTAGACTCCCATCCAAGTAGGTATTTTAATACAGCAAAAGCTGACAATAAAGCAAATACGCTTCCTTTCCACAGGGAAGAGTGTTTCCAGGCCCCAACATAACTGCTACAACTCCCCCTGGGACATAGCAGATTGAGTCACGGCAGGCTGTAGCCTAGCAAGTCAAACAATTATTACCCATTACCTCACAAACCTGCAGAGACGCAAGTGTTTGCCAAAAAGATACAGGGCCAGTGGTGAACACAGCCAATGATTAATAGTGGCTCCATGAGCCAAACGTCACAGCAACGGGACTGGCATCGCTCCGAGAGTTCATAATGACATTACGTCAGAAAAAATGAAATGCTTATGTGATTTAAGTTCTCGTCCCAATGTTTATCGCAAGATAACACTTCCCTAAAGGAGAGCAGCTTGTTCATCTTTTTTAAATAAATGGATAAGCTCTGGAGACCTTTCATCCTTATTCAATTTTCATACCATATAGTGATCAACCCTTTCTGCATTGCACCAGGAAAACATGTAAAAAAAAAAAAAAAAAAAAACTGTGATGACTTTTCATTACAATAGTTTACAAAGCTGTGTGCATGTAATTTCCTGGGTAAATATGTGTTTAAAGCCAGCACTGCCTTAAGATGGTTCCCCAACTGGGATACCTTCAGTTTATTAAGCCCCTGCCCCCCATTTGACAAAAATGTACTGAGTTCCTATGCTAGGAATTAGAGATTTAATGATGAACATGAGTTCGATTTCCCCCACAAAATTAAAAAAGAATTCTTGGGGTGCCTGAGTGGCTCAGTTGGTTAAGCAACTGTTAATTTCGGTTCAGGTCATGATCTCACAGTTTGTGGGACCGAGGCCCATGTCAGGGTCTGTGCTGACAGCATGCAGCCTGCTTGGGATTCTTTTTCTCTCTCTCTCTCTCTCTCTCTCTCTCTCTCACTCCCCCCCCCTTTTCCGCCCCTCCCCTGCTCACATGCACACGTATTCTCTCTCTCTCAAAAATAAATAAATAAGCTTTAAAAAATTCTCTAGAAAGTATCTATTCATGTTTCCAAGAGTCTTGCAATATTCAAAGGTCAATTCAAATTTCTGCTGATATCCAATTTTAAATAGTTCATCCCAAACTGCCAGGACTTGAAATATTTCCAAGGAAAGCAAAGTGAAAATTCTGTACCATAACTTCTATCATAAGTGCCTAAGCAAAATTCAAACATCAACCATGTAGCATGCTGATTTGCTTACTACAAAAATAATTTCAAAAGATCTGACCAAAAAATGGTAACAGATAACAGAAAACCAGTTTGCCAATATGTTTTTATAAATTAGATATTGGAGTTTAAAAGTTAACACAATTCAGGAAGATTTGTCCTTCATTACTGCTTTGAACAAAGAGATGATAGCAAATCACAACTACTAATTACCAACTACTCTAGAACATTGGAATTACCGACACCTTCAAAGAATTAATATCTGTTTTACTATTTCCACAGAGGGGAAAAATAATTTTTTGGCCCCTTGGAAAAGTATAAGCCAAAGGAGTCCTCTGCCACATGGCCAAAGTGGTTTTCTGCTCTGTGTACAAAACTAATTTCCCCTTCGGAGACTACCTAGTCTTGTGCTACTTGTCAATAACGGACTGGGTCATCCCTCAGTACGACGATTTTGCTCTCCGGAAAATACAGCAATGAAATAAAAATATCCCATTATCTGATGCTCAGTACATACTAGCCTATACAAAAAGTTGACTCTAACGGATTTATTATTTTAAAAGGGAAAAGGTTAACTATAAACATATGATGAAACTGTTAAATTTGATACGGTACTTTGAACACTAAGACGCTACGCTAAAGTACATGTCTCTCACTGATATAGCCCTCAGACAACAGTTTTTATGTCTCCATAATCAGAAGAAAAGGTTATGTAGTACCTAAATCATACACTAGATAATCTAAATCATGCACCAAATTATACCAGTTTCGTGGAACATTATCCAGAGTACATTACCTACTACGGGTATACAAAAAATTACACATATATTTTTCTCTTCATTATTACTCCCCAAACATACTTAATCAAGTGACTGAAATCTTATAAATAATTATTTGAAGCAATGTTTCTCACCCCCAAATAATCTGAATTTGTCATATCTTTATTCCTTGTGTTCCCAATTCTCCACATGTCCTATGAAAGTCTTGCTGCATTTGTGAGTGGCCAAACTACTCTGGGTACCCCCATAAAGAATACTCAACTCAGCTGGAGTGCTACAAAGTGAAAAAGGAGCTACTCTTCAGGTAGCATGATTCTCTCTCATGTTTTGATCAGTTGTTTTTATCTAAGAACAAACATTCCATCCTTTCCTTCCCATCAGTATAACTCATTAGTGATAACACTGGAGAAAGAATACCAAAGGGAAAAAGAAAATCTTCAACATTCCATATTTACATGCATATCCTCCTCCCTAATATCTGTCTCTCCTTTCCAAAATTCTGGTACGGAAATACAAGACAATCTCCTTATGACTCATTTTCCCCTTTGGGGGGCTATACTTGGGAAAAGCATCAAGTGAATGTAAGGGCTTCTCTATTTGCTTAGGACTGAAAAGCTTAACAGTTGAGTGTTATGGTGCAAAACTCTGAATGTATCACCCCACCCCTCTCCCCTCTTGAGCAGTTATGAAAAGGCATTGTTAGTCAATTCCACTAGTCAAATTCTGAAGAATGATCTGGGCAAATAGCACATTAATCATTGTTCTTTAAAAAGCTAAATCCACATTCTACAGTTTTATCCTATGAAAATAAATGTTTAAGAACATGCAGAAAGGATGAGGGCTATCACAGCTCTATTTTTAAATTGCCAAGTTGATTCCAGAAATTAACGGTGCATTTCCCTCCATGGAATCCTGATTCACATGTCAAAGAATGGCTTAGATTTTACACATTTACTTTGGAAACTCTGAGATGCCTGTCAAATTACAAAGCAACTGCATAAACATTCCAGGGACATTTAACTGCTACCAAACTGCTAGAAGTTGATCTTTACTAGGCCCACAGCTGTTGGTGTCATACTCACTACCTAACGTCTGACCCAAGATTTGATCGTTCTGAGCCCTTCATCCAACAAGGAAATCCTCAGGGGAGGATTTGTTTTGTTTTGTTTTTTCCATGCAGCACCCCCAACCCGATGAGGATAACAGGTGGACTGCGGCCATACACAAACATGCGTATGCTCGCTCTCTCTCTCTCTCTCTCTCTCTCTCTCTCTCTCTCTCTCACACACACACACACACACACACACACACACACACACCCCTATTCAAAGCCACCATTTGAAGTTCTTCAACTACTTAACAAAAGGCTCAGGGGCCTACTATGGAGAGTAAGGATTACACTATCAGCTGCTCCAGACCAGAGGCTGACAGAAGGGATGTCCTGAAGGGCAAAGCCAACAAGAGGCAAAGATGGACTGCAAGCGCTGAACGACTCCAGAGCCTGATCCCTTCCGCTGGGCAGGGCTCACTGGCCCTCCCTGTGGTGTGAACCTCCTGTTCTCACCATTGTCTTTCCAAGTCTTGGCTTTAAAGCATTTATAAGCAACTATTATAGCAGGTGCTCCATAAATTGCCAAAACTACATCAACAGACTTCTTTTTTTTTAAGTTTATTTATTTATTTTGAGAGAAAGAGAGAGAGCTAGAGCACGAGCTGGGGAGGGGCAGAGAGAGGGAGAGAGAATCCCAAGCAGGCTCTGCACTGTCAGCACGGAGCCTGACATGGGGCTTGAATTTCCAAATCATGAGATCATGACCTGAGTTGAAATCAAGTCAGACACTTAACTGACTGAGCCACCCAGGCACCCAGCATCAAAAGATTTCTACTAAAAGTATGTCCCCATTGCCTAATAGCCAGAACTTACTTGTACTACATCTGTTGTATCTTCTAAAGGCAGAAAGTTACTGAGAAGTCATTTTTATGTAAGCTTTCCTTTGTATGGTAGTAAGATCAAAGTTAAATATGCCATCTCCCTTGTATATTTTAGATCCTCAGATAGCCCCTCTTTAAAATGCACTGCATTTAAATAGATAATTTCTCAACCACTTATCTCAGCATTAAATAATTTCCTTAATCTGAGTCACTTATATAATGCCTCCACCAGATTCATCCTTTAAAAATGTACTTGTAGTCAAATATAATTACATGTATATGGCAACAGCTGCTAAGAAATTAAATGACACCCTTCACCTGGAGATGCCAAAGGCTCTAACTAAGTCAAAAGTTTATAAAGAATGGTAGAGAATATTATAATGTAGTACAATGCTAAATACCTAGTAGGCACCTCCAAAAAAAAGGCAAAACGATTGGATTGTTGGTTTAAATCTTAACTTAAAGAGATTTACCCAGGGGTGCCTGATTGGCTCAGTCGGTGGAGAGTGCAGCTCTTGGTCTCAGGTTTGTGAGTTCAAGCCCCACGTTAGGTGTAGAGATTAAAAATAAAGTATTAAAAAAAAGAGAGAGAGAGATTTACCAAAATGTGCATTTGGACTAATGGGTAGAAAAGTAAGCAAACAGGTAAGAAAGAGAAAACATACCATGATTAAACAAACAGGCATGAGAAAGTAAGCTATCTAAGTAACAGCAATGGACAAAAACAAAAAATACCATAGAAAAGACTGACTAGGGAACCAAAATTGCTCTGAAATAGTCAAACATGCATGTAGTAAATTCAACAGGTTTGTGCCAATAAGCAGGTTGAGAGAATAGAAGCTAATTTCTAAGCATTAGAATCATCTGACTTTATTAACTGCAAATTTTACTAATGACAAATTAAATCCAATTCTTGGCCAATGTTACACTTCAAAACTTCCTGATTTCCTCATCCAATTCTTCCATTATATTAATTGACCCCAAAAAAAGAAAATAATTTATAAACATATTCACTGAAAATTCAGTACAATTATAAACATTTATAACCAAAACAATAAATAAAGAATTCAATCCATGAGTGACTCATTACATTCTCTAAAATGAACCACAAAAATTATGCGTGTCTTCTCCAAGATTCTGACTATGATGCTCTACTATGTCTCCTCAGTGTCTCTCCAGTTGAAGGCAGCATTTAATGAAGTATACAAGTGAAATTCAGAATAAAAGTTCTATTTAAATATTCACATTGGCAGAAGATCCATTTCCCTCTTTAAATGCCGTGAAATGATTTCATGAGGAAGAAAAAGGCATCACCACACACGACAAAGAACACTTACTTACTTCAAAGGGATGTGTAAGGGAAAAGAGGAAACAGGCCTGTTTCGACAATACAGCAAATCTCGAAATGGCTGCAACTCTGAGAAAGATGTCCCTAAAACCACATTTGCAGAGAAAACCACTCAAAGAAATGCTTACCAGATAAACCCTTGACCAAGTACATGTATTAAATAGTTTTCTGTGCATTATCATATTAAAAATGATAGAAAAGGTAACAGCCTTAGGACAGCACAACGATGCCTTGGTTTAAAAGGGTTTAGCAGAGCCCTTTAAAAAGCTGTGGAACAGTACAAGGGACTCAGCCTTCCTTCATTTACTTTCATCCATAAAATACAGTGTCATGTATCTCCTACCTCCTTTCGGGTCCTGAGAAAGTGAGGGGAATAAAAGAAAGAACAATTTTGGTCCCTCTGAAGGAAGTTTTTTATAGAAACCTTTTATTTTTCTCACGATTCAAAAACTGGCTTGCACAGGTCACAGTATCTCAGTGGGCCAAAGTAAAAAAATAAATGGCACTATCCACTCTACAGGGTATTTTCAGCTTCATACTTTAATCTCAAGAACCAATGGAGCAGGACAACCTCACCTCAGAATATTACAGGCTGGGCCAATTTGCCAGATTAGAACTTTAAAATCTAAATTGTATTTACTACACCACTTACTGTCCCAAATCACAGAGAACTTATATTTGCAAGAACTATATGAAAGATGTTTTCTTAGCCACCAGCCCTGCCAAAATAATATGTGTGTGTGTGTGTGCGTGTGTGTGTGTGTGTATACACATATATATACATACATATATATACATACATATATATGTATCTGTATATATATATATATATATATATATATATATATACACACATGCCAATGTTGAGGTAAGGATACTTACCTCATAATGGTACCTCCTCATTCACACTACCTTTAAAACTCAAGGACTAGGGGCGCCTGGGTGGCTCAGTCGGCTAAGCGTCCGACTTCAGCTCAGGTCACGATCTCGCAGTTCGTGGGTTCGAGCCCCATGGCAGGCTCTGTGCTGACAGCTCAGAGCCTGGAGCCTGTTTCAGATTCTGTGTCTCCCTCTCTCTCTGACCCTCCCCCGTTCATTCTCTATCTCTCTCTGTCTCAAAAATAAATAAACGTTAAAAATAAATAAATAAATAAAAATAAAAATCAAGGACTAACAACTCAACAACAAAAAAACAAACAACCTAAATAAAAAAAAAAAAAAGAAAAAGAAAAAAAGAAAAAAGCAGGGGGTTGGGAGAAAGGCCTTGAATAGACACTTCTCCAAAGAAGATATACAAATAGCCAATCAGTACATGAAAAGATGCTCAACATTAGGGAAACGCAAATCAAAACCATCTTCATACCCTTTAGGATGGCTATTATAATTTTTGAAGGGAAAATAAGTGTAGACAAAGATTTGGTGCAATTAGAACCCTCTGAATTGCTTGTGGGAATGTAAAATGGTATAGCCACTTTAGAAGACAGTTTGATGGATCCTCAAAAATTTAAGAATCACCATACGACCCTGAAATTCCTCTCCTAGGTATATACCCAAAAGAACTCAAAGGAGGAACGAAATACTCACTCATACACCAATATTCATAGGAGTATTACTCTCAATAGCCAAGAGGAAGAAACATAAATGTCCATCAATAGATGAGTGGATAAACAAAATGTGGTATAACATACAATGGAATATTATTCAGTCTTAAAAAGGAATGAAATTGTCACATTATAACATAGAGGAACCTTGAAAACATGATGCTTCATGAAATGAGCCAGACACAAAAGGACAAATAGTATACGATTCTCCTTACATGAAATTCCTAGAATAGGCAAATTCAGAGACAAAGTAAAAAAAATAAAGGTTACACCGGGTTGGAGAAAAGGACAAAGGAGGAACTACTGTTTCGTGAGTATGGAGTCTATGCTTGGAATGATGAAAAAGATCTGGAAATATGTAGTAGTATTAGCTGTATATTGTGAATATACTTCACTAAACTGTACACCACAAAATGGTTAAAAGGGTAAGTTTTATGTACTGTTTAATATATTTTACGTATATTTCACCACAACAATAAAACTCAAGGGCTAAATCTATAGTCACCAACAATTGAAGGCATGAGCTCAGAAAGAACTGTTAGAACATCCCCTAGTGAATACAGTGAACCATAAAGTCAGCATGCCAGCTTGTAATACAGATCAGGTTTAATACTGTTGTCGACTGACAACAGAGACCTGTTCTCCCAAGCAAATGAGAATAATACCTGTGGTTTCAGATCTACCAGAAACAAGCCATGAATATGATATCTTGATGACCAACATACTTGCGGGGTGGAGGGAAAGGATATAATCCAACTCATGAGAAGTCAGAAATGAAGTTCAGAGTTACCTTTCCAAGACCCTGCAATCGGTTAATGATAAAACAATGACTAGAGCAACCCAGGTCTCTTTCTCTTAAGCCAGCACTTTCCTATATTCTGTTTAGTCTGACCATGTTACTTACCCTCCCTCTCAAGATATAGATACCATTCATTTTTAGAAAGCTTATTCAGGAGAGCCTGGGTGGCTCAGCTGGTTAAGCGTCTGACCCTTGATTTCGGCTCAGGTCATGATCTCACAGTTCACGAGTTCGAGCCCCGAGCCAGGCTCTGTGCTAATGGCGTGGAGGCTGCTTGGGATTGTCTCTGCCACTCCTGCACTTTCTCTGTCTCTGTCTCTCTCTCTTGAAACTAAATAAACTTAAAAAAAGAGTCTCATGAAAGAAGATTCCCTCTACCACTCGCACTCCTTCTCTTAAAAAAGAAAAAAAAAAAAAAAGCTTATTCAAATATCCTGGAAGCTGTATTTCAAAGATCACCCTATAACTCTGAAACCTACCTCCCTCAGG
Organism: Panthera onca; assembly: GCF_046562875.1. NCBI lineage: Eukaryota > Metazoa > Chordata > Mammalia > Carnivora > Felidae > Panthera > Panthera onca. The sequence continues at coordinate 117,729,246 of NC_138343.1, forward strand.
AGGAGTTCTCATACTCCTGATCACTAAAGAATTAATAAGCTGGCACAATATCCCCTGGAGGTGATTTCAAGAGAACAAAGAAGACGAACTTCAAATCCTAGAAAAATGGAAAACCAATATGCCTAAACAGCTTAAGGGTTTCACTTTGCTAACAGGTAGGAGGGACAAAAGAGTCTTCACATCGAAATGACTGACTACAAAAGGACAATCATTCGTGTCACCCATGTCTGTAATCAAATGTACCTGCACAGCTTAAGCAGCTCACCAGTTCGGAAGCTCTCAGTTACGGAGACAAAATCCAAGACTGTATTTGAGAAAAGACTCCAAGAGCTTTCTTGGTTAAAAACACCAATCCTATATGAGAAGTTATCTGCTAATACTCTAGGATAAGAGAGATTCAGGAGTACTTAAAGAAGGCAACACAACAATGAACAAAGCCAGAAACAACCATGGGCAACTGAAATGCTATTGCAAACTCTCACAGGTAAATAAATGCATAGTATCTCATTACAACCATTAAACAAGGAAAGTCCTAGAACTCTCCTGCCCACAATATTCCACAGAAACTTCAATCAAACATATACATGTGTCCCCTTCCAAGATCTAGTACCTAAAAACTTGAGAAAACCTTCCACGTCCCCACTGAACACCAATGCCTTGACCTTCAAATTGTGGTCACCAAGTTATGATTCTTCCAAGAGCAGTCACCAAATATTTACTGAGTTCTTCTGTGTTAGAGGCGATAGGGGATACAAAGACATTAGTGACCTATTCGTTGTTATCAAGAGACTTATAATCCAGGGGAAAATAAAAGATGTTCACATAAAAAAAAACTGAAAACAGTGTAGATGAGTTTGGCTCTGAACTTAGATCAAACTGCGTTCAAACCTAAGCCTGATCTTTTAAGAGTTTACCTCTCTACACCTCAGTTACCTTATGGATCATGTGAATAACACTATCCTGTAATACGACTGTGAGATAAAAATGAAACAAGCAACGTGCTTATTATTAACACAGTGACCAGTGCAAAGTAAGCACCCAAAATTCAGCAATATCCTTGTTAATTATTACAACAGAAACACAAAAGCTGCCATGATACAATAAACAGCACCAACGTTCTTTTGGAGGCCAGAACAGACTTTCTTACCGAGTCTGAGGGAAATGCTTGAATTCGAGTTGCATCTTCAAAGAGATGTGAAAAGTGAACAGAGACCTGACTTACAAACTGGGTCCGAAGCTAGCTATCTTGTTTTGTGGCTTGGGCAGTGCAAGAATATCTAACATTTCAGGAACCCGGTTTCTTCATCTATAACTTGGAAAGGTGGTTTCAAATGGCTGCTAAAATCTTCTGGAGCCAACATTCTGTGATGTGGTGTAGGAAACCAGTTAAGCAAAAGGAAAGAAGGAAGGAATTCTAGATACGGTTTATGAAAATACAGAAAAAAATAGAGCTGTACAAAATACAGGGAAGAATCCTCTTGCTAGAGCATAGGATCCAATGTGGCGGGGGGGGGGGGGGTTGTCAAGGGAAAAAGACTGCTCATTTTGACTCCCCTTATAGCAGAAGGGGGCTGCTAGAGGTTACTGAACAGGCATAATAAAAGAGCATCTTACCAACAGAAGGATGTGATAATAGCATAGAGGGCAGAATCAAACTGAGGTATGAAGATTAAGGGGGTGACAAACAATCAGGAGACTGAATGGATGTAATTCAATGATTCTGGGGTAATGAATGGGAAATGAGTGGGAACTAGCCTTGGAGAAGAATTACAAATCCCTAACTTTTTGCCCCAAGTCTTTAGATTAATTTGAAGCATTGGTTTTAGAAAAACAAGACAAAACCCTTAAGGTTTCCAGGTTCCCTTACAGAATCAAACTTCTATTTCTTCCAATCCTACAATTCTATGATTCTAAGATTCTGATACAAATGATCCGGATTGGGGACGAGGCTTTTTTTTCCCAAAGGTCTCTGGATAATTTTCACATACAACCAGGGTTGAGAATCACTGTGTCAAGGAAGGGAAAGAAGACATGGGGCAGTTAGCCCTTCTTAATAGGACATCTCTGAGTAGGCCAAAAATGATGAGGACAGGATTACTGGGTTCAACTGGGAGGAGCTGACTTATCCTCAGACTGGAAGGAGGCCACCTTTCCCACTGAGGGGCAGGAAAGAGGTAAGAATGAGTTAGTCAGTGTTGGGTAGAAAACCAGTTGTCAGATGATCATCCAGCTTCTCCATATCAAGAATCAGTTTCAGGGGCACCTGGGTGGCTCAGTTGGTTGAGCATCTGACTTCAGCTCAGGTCATGATCTCACAGGTCGTGAGTTCGAGCCCAGTGTTGGGCTCTGTGCTGAAAGCTCAGAGCCTAGAGCCTGCTTCAGATTCTGTGTCACCCTCTCTCTCTGCCTCTCCCCTGCTCATTCTCTCTCTCTCTCCCTCCCTCTCTCTCTCTCTCTCTAAAATAAATAAACATTAAAAAAAAAGAATTGGTTTCAAATTCTGATTATAAGTCAACTCACATTGCTATGAGTACTTTAGAAATTTCTGTACAGGGACACATGGGTGGCTCAGTCAGTTAAGCATTCAACTTGATTTCAGTTCAGGTCACGATCTCACGATTCATGAGATTGAGCCCTGCATCAGTCTGTGTTGACAGTGCACAGCCTACTTGGGATTCTCTCTCTCCTCGCTCTCTGCCCTTCCCCCACTCTCTAGCTCTCAAAAAATAAATAAACATTTAAAAGAACTGACTTTTAAGCATACAAATGGTTATCATTTTTTTAAATACCAGGCTCAACTATTAACATCTTTGAAGAAAGTTAATTATGAAAATTATCTTTATACTTTCAAAAGCTGGGGCATTGGGTGGCTCAATCAGTTGAGCATCCAGCTCTTAATTTTGGCTCAGGTCATGATCTTACAGTCATGAGACTGAGCCCACCATCAGGCTCCACACTGGGTGTGAAGCCTGCTTAAGATTCTCTTTCCCTCCCTCTGTCCCTCTCCCCAACTCACTGTCTCCAAAAAATAAAAAATAAAAATTTGGACTCCTCTAAGGATCTTATTCATGAAAAAAAATCTTTAATAATTTCCAGCAGACATTTCAGAGAAGAGCAGTGGCTTTATCAAGCATCATTATTTCTTAAATATTTCTTGTATAAAAACAAAACATAACATAAATATACAACAAAGATACACAGAAACAAAATATCAATAAAAATATATGATAGTCTATAGCTACAGGTTAGATATGTTCAGGAATAAAAGGTGTGTGGAGGGCAGATCTCCATTTTATTTTTTTAATTTTTTTAATGCTTATTTTATTTTTGAGAGAGAGAGAGAGAGAGAGAACACAGCGAGGGAGGGACAGAGAGACAGGGAGACACAGAATGTAAAGCAGGCTCCAGGCTCCCAGCTGTCAGTTCAGAGCCCGAGGCAGGGCTTGAACTCATGAACCATGAGATCATAACCTAAGCCAAAGTCAGACGCTTTAACCAACTGAGCCACCCAGGCACCCCCAGATCTTCATTTTAATACTTTCCTATTATTACCAATTTACCTGACCTCAATTTGTTTTTACTTAAGCAATTTTACTATATATATTCCCTATACGATGCCTCAAATCCTTTGTTTCAGTGATGTAGAAAATAACTACCTCTCTAAATACATACACTGGTATATCTCACACAAGAGACACCAAGCCTTTATGGTGTTATATGGACAGTCCCAGAACAGATTTCAATTGCACTAATTCACAATTCATTAATATCATGAATGAGAAAGAAATAAATCAAATTCTTCCAGTTGCTGTCACCATCTGGAAAATTTACAGAATGAACCCTATTTACTACATATTATGATATTCCTAGTTTCTGCAGTTAAGGCAACTTCACATATTTTTTAAAGTGTTGGCTTTTGTAAAAAAAAAAAAAAAATTAACGGTCTTCTTATAGATACAAAAACGATCTTATTTTACAAACCAATCATGCCTAAGGCTGAAAAGAAATACTTCTAACTAAAACACAGTATAATCTTTTATTTTCTCCAAAACTTAACTCACTGTTGAATAAATATAGAATTCCATAGTACTTCTTTCTATTCTGAAAGAAGAAATGGTTTTTCAAGACACAGTATTTTGCTTTTATCAGTATAGTACGCAGCTGCATTATTTGTACTTATGCCCAACATTCAGTAAATGCTCAAAGTATTAAAAATAACCGGCAATTCATATTTAATACTTAACAAGAGGTACATAGTGACTACTGAGGGCATACTGATAAAACTGAGCCACCATTATTCTGGAAAAGGAAATTTACAAAACTGAAAAGAATTATTGCTTATGGGATGACCATTCTCCACATTAAACTCTGTAATGGGAAAAGACAAGTCAATTTAGAAAACTCACGTGTTTTTTAAAATGTCAGTAACTTCCCAGAGGTTTGGAAACATGACGTAAGTATTAGGATGTACAAAACAGATCTCCACAAATTCAGTTTTACATTCAAATTCTTGCTGAAACTTCATCTGTTTACCCAAATCAGAGGAAATAAAGGTGCCTGCAGGAAACAGGCAGCAGCTTACTGATCCAGCATCACAAAGCTGACCCCCCTGTGGAATGTTCAGTCACATTATGTTGGAATAAAAGGCAAAGGTTAGGATGCAAACCCCTTCTCGCTTCCTGAGGCTGGACCCTATAACTGTGAAATACGCTGAACCCCTTGCTTTTCCAAATTCACAGTACTTTTAATCCATGGCCCAGGAAGCAGATGATCAGAATAAGAAGAAAGTAATAAAGATGTTGTGCAACACAAAATCTGACAACATTCAGTCTTGAAATATTTTGTTCCAGGGCGCCTGGCTGGCTCGGTCAGAAGAGCATATACAACTCTCGATCTCAGGGTCCTGGGTTTGAGCCCAATGTTGGGTGTAGAGATTACTCAAACAAATAAACTTAAAAAAAATGGGAAATACTTTGTTCCAATAAAAACCAAATACTAAAACAACTGTATAAATGGTAAAAGATCACAGAACATAAAATGGGAAAAGGCCTTAGAGATCACCTAACTTCATGCTGCTTTCCTGTATGTTGATGAATTAGGACTTTGGTATCAAGGTCTTACTCCACTCTATGGCACTTTTCTATAACACAGATGCTTTTTTTGTGTGCTATGACTAATAAAGATTTGACCAAATTCTCCAAAAGAAATGTTATTGCCTTGGGGCGCCTGGGTGGGTGGCTCAGTCAGTTGAGCGTCCGACTTCGGCTCAGGTCATGATTTCACAGTTTGTGGGTTCAAACCCCACGTCGGGCTCTGTGCTGACTGCTCAGAGCCTGGAGCCTGCTTCTGATTCTATGTCTCCCTCTCTCTCTGCCCCTCCCCCACTCATGCTCTGTCTCTCTCTGTCTCAGAAATAAACATTAAAAATTTTTTTAAAAGAAATGTTATTGCCTTTAAATAAACATATTCCTTGTTTGCAGAGTCTGACAGGATCATGTCAAATGGACTCATGAGCCAACTCAAAGGGGCTCCCATTGGCCAAGGCTGGGACAATTTGAACATTAAAACAATAACTGAATTGAGTGTGCTCGATTGAAATACAAGGAATATATAAAAATCCACAAGCCAACAATGACACTCAAAAAAAAAGAAAGTCAGGCAAACAACAAACATGAGATAAGTATTATACTAATGGCTATTCTGAAATATGGTAAAAGGAGAAATTCAGTTGTTTATCCTGCACTTCAAATAAAAATTGTATTTCACAGTAATCAAATAGCCCACATTGAAGAAGGAAAGTCATTTTGCACAGAAAATTGCAAGCCTATGAAGTTGAAGTAATGATAAAACTTAAAAGTCTCATTTTAGGATACAGAGTTTTAGTTTTGCAAAATGAAGAGTTGTGGAGATTAGCTGAACAGCAATTGTCACTGCACACTTAAAAATGGTTAAGATGGGGGCGCCTGGGTGGCTCAGTCGGTTGAGTGTCCGACTGTGGCTCAGGTCATGATCTCACAGTTCATGGGTTTGAGCCCTGCCTCGGGCTCTGTGCTGACAGCTCAGAGCCTGGAGCCTGCTTCTGATTCTGTGTCTCCCTCTCTCTCTCTGCCCCTCCCTCGCTTGCACTCGGTCTCTCTCAAAAATAAACATTAAAAAAAAATTTTTTTTTAATGGTTAAGATGATAAATTTTAGTTATGTGTATTTGATCACAATTTTTTCAAATCCCATTTTATCATCATTTTGCCATCCCTAATGAGAGAATTGATCCAGAGGAGAGTCACCAATAGATTCTGACATTAGTATGAAAGGCTAGAAAGGAAGTTGATGTTTCTATGGTGCCAAAGTCTCACATCTCCTGGATTATATGCTATACTCAAATGGAAAAATATAATTTTATAATGAGGAGGTCAGTCATCATCTTTTTTTTTTATGGTTTTTTTTTTTTTTTTTTTGAGACAGGAAAGAGAAAGAGCGAGCACATGCACCCACATGAATAGGGAAGGGGCATTGAGGGAGGGAAAGAGAGAATCCCAGGCAGGTTCCACACTGTCAGCCCAGAGCCTGACTTGGGATTTGATCTCACAAACCATGAGATCATGACCTGAGCCTAAATCAAGAGTCGACATTTAACCAACGGAGCCACTCAGGTGCCCCAAGATCAGTCTTCATCTTAATCAATCTCAGCTACAATAGAAAGAAAGCATTATATGGCTCCTGATAAGATGTAATATGAAACATACAACTTGGCTATTAAATACTCTTACCAAAAATGTTTATTCTTAATTAACCAAGCACATAGCTCTAAATTTTACTTTATATTAAATAAAGAGTATGGAAGACTAATTTGAATACCACACATGGAGACAATCAGACAAACCCGGAAAAAAGAAAGAGTCTACTAGGTATTAGGCCTCTGCTTGTATCTCTCCCACAGGTCACTGTCATGAAAAGGCAAGGGATGGGAAGAGGGCTATTTTAGGTTACAAAAGACTTAAAGTGACAGAGCCAATAACCAAATGCAGTATATGCTCCCTGATAGGATCCTGGTTCAATAAATAAGCTATACAGGATGTCACAGGGATGACTGAAGAGATTTTAATACAGACTAGATATTAGATATATTAGAAAACTGCTGCCAACTGACAGTTATATAATAACAGTGTTCTGGTTAGATGGGAAAATGGCCAAATTTTTTTACAAATACAGAATAAAGAAATTGGAGTGAAATGTCATGAGTTCCATAATTTATTTTACATTACTTCAGAGAAAAAAATACATGGTAAAAAGTTAATGTAATGAAAAAAGTAGGCAATGATCATCAACAGCTGCTAAAAACCCGCTACGCAAAAGCTTGTTGGGAAATTTACAATGGATGGATCAAGCTGACTGGCAATACCTAAACCCACGGATCAAACTTAATCCCAAGAAGACAGCCAACCATTCACTATGTCTCTTGAAGAAATGCAGTAAGAAATCAACAGAAACTAGCATGAAGGATTCTCCAAACCACCACCACCATCAGAATTAACCTTGAGGAGTGCCTGGGTAGTTCAGAAAGTTAAGCATTCAACTTCAGCTCAGGTCATGATCTCATGGTTCATGGGTTTGAGCCCTACATCAGGCTCTCTGCTGTCAGCACAGAGCCCGCTTTGGATCCCCCATCCCCCCCACCCCCGCCTCTCTCTCTGCCCCTTCCCTCCTGGTGCTATCTCAAAATAAGTAACTTAACTAAAAAAAAATAATAATAATCAACCTTGAATCTGATTAAGCCTCAGATCTACCTACCAATGTAAGAGGATATTCAAAAAGAGAAACATATTAATTAACCATCACCAAAGGGATGCAATCAACAAATGTGGGAAATTCTAAAGAAACAACACAGTTTTTTCAATAAGGAAACTTAAAGAAAAGGAGGGGAAAGAAAAGAAAAGAAAAGAAAAGAAAAGAAAAGAAAAGAAAAGAAAAAAGAAAAGAAAAGAAATGAAACTACATATTAAGATATTTAAGAGACATACCAACCAAATGAAATGTGACCTCATTTGGTCCTGACTTGAACAAACCAACCACAAAAACATTTATAAAACAAATGGGAACAACACTCACTGAATATTTGCTATTAAGGAGATATGAAATTGTGAGATGCAACATTGGATGTGTGGTATTGTTTTTTCTAAATGCTTACCCACTACAGATATATAAAAAAGTATTTACAGGTGAAGTGATACAATATCTGGGACTTGCTTCAAAACAATCCAGCAAGGTACAGGGTAGGGGGACAGGCTGTTTGGTGGCACAAAAGAGGACACAAAATTAACCATGTATTAGTAATTAGCTATAAGATGGGTACATGGAGATTCACTATCCTACTTTATGTCTGTATACACTTCGATTAAAAATTAAAAAAAAAAAAAAAAAGAAGGGAATGAAGCATCTTCACCTAATTACAGAACCTTTTTCACCTACCACCTCAAATAATAAATACCAACCAAAGTAAAGTAAAATAACACCGACAAGAGAAAGTCTGTAAGGCCTCCGCCACAAGCCTCACAACGTGAGAAGATTCTGGTGAACAGCAGTGTGAACCCAAACCCAACTTTTACAAAGTGCACTGAACATGAAGGGGAAAAACTGGGTTGGGGGTCATGGGTGTTCCTTACACTGGGTTCCCTATTTGTACATCCTAAGTTCCCATGATAAAAAGTGATGACCACAGAACACATTTACTTGATTTTCCACATATATCGGTCGCTTTCTGACTTGCTGTCTTCCCACTTTTATCCTTTTACCCACAACCGCCAAGGGAGGGGGCAGGGGAGAGGAGTCACCAACAATACTTGCTTACTGGGTGGGAAATTTAACTAGCAAAACTGAAATGTTTCCATATTGCGCTAGAAAAATCAAGACTGGTTTTACTGTAAAATGTCTCACTCCAACTGAAAACCTGGTTTGTGGTCTGTGGAAATTACGAAGGCATCTGCTTTTTCCCTTTCTTTTTTGGAAAGGAAGCTGGACTAAAGACTCTTGTGTAATTTGTATTTGGATGTGGTGTTTGCAGAGGATTATGATCTTCCCAAATTTCTAAGTGGTTCCATCTGTTTTTATGGGAAATTTGGCTTAGAACGACTTTAGAAAATGAAGACCCAAGTAAGGAATCCAATCGCCTTTACAATTAGTCCTCGTATATTAACTGAGTGGTTAAGAAGTAACAGAACCAATGAAACATTCATTGGGAAAAAAAGTGTTTTTTAATTGAACGTGGAACTGATAAAAAGCCTCTGTACATAACTCTCAATTTACAAAACAGGAACAGGTTAAAACTATGCCATGGCTGGGGACTGGGGGGAGAACCTGGGTAGCTGGATCAGGTAAGTGTCTAAGTGTCAGACTCTTGATTTCAGCTCAGGTCGTGATCTCACGGTTCGCGTGAGTTGGAGCCTGAACATGGGGCTCTGTGCTCTCAGCACAGCTGAGGGGATCCTCTCTCTCCCTGCCCCTCCCACACATGCATGTACGTGCATGTGTCCTTTCTCTCAAAAAAAAAACAAAAAACAAAAAAAAAACTATGCCACAGGGATAAAATCAGCAAAATAAAAAATAGGAATGATATAGGACAATCCAACTTCTTAAAAAATAAATAAACTACAAGTAAATATAAAACAGAAAAGGAGACAGAACCTATAAAGAGAATCACTAATCACAATGTGCGCACCTAATTTAGATACTGATTCAAACAAAAAACTGAAAGAAAACAAAAACTGGAAATCTGAATACAGTGAATATTTGATGATATTAAAAGTTAACTTAATTTGTTTAGGTGTGATAATGGTATCGTGACGTTTTTCAAGAGTCTTAGCTTTTAGAAATACATACCGAAATACATACAGGGGCACCTGGGTGGCTCAGTTGGTTTAAGCATCTGACTCTTGATTTCAGCTCAGGTTATGATCTCATGGTTGGTGGGTTCAAGCCCCATGTGGGGCTCTGCGCATGCAGAGCCTGCTTGGGATTCTCTCTCTCTCTCTTTGCCCCTTTCCCATGCTCTCAAAATAAATAAATAAATTTTAAAAAAAGAAATATATGCAGATGGAACAAGATGCCTAGGATGTGCTTCAAAATGATACAGTTGCAGGTAAAGTAAACAGAGATATGGATAAAAGCAAGGTTAGCCATGAGTTGATCACTGTTAAAGCTGGGAGATGGGGAAGTACTGGGTGGGAAGGGTCATCATGATACTATTCAATTTTTTTTCTTTGAGAGAGAGAGAGACTCTCAAGCAAGCTCAGCATGGAACCCGACATGGGGCTTGATCCCATGACCCTGGGATCATGACCTGAGCCTAAATCAAGAGTCAGACGCGCAATTGACTGAGCCACCCAGGTGCCCCTTGATTTACTTTTGTACATATTTAAAACTTTCCAAATAAAGCTTTTTCATTAAAAGAAAGGAAATGACAAAGTTAGCTTATGAATTTTTTAACTTTTTAAAACACTGTAACATCTAAAAAAAGAACAGTGATACATTTTCTACCTAAAGTAGAATATTAACAAATAAATTTAGAATTAGTATTTTTCCATCTTGAAATTGTCTAAAAATTTCAGCAAGTCACAAAATGAGAATCATAAAATCTCAGACCTGGAGGACACCATGATGGCCCCAAAGTCCAAGTTCTCAGCCCGTGAATCTTCCTCCCCGCTCCCAGCAGGCAGTTACCAGCCTCTGGCAGAGGTCCTTCAAACCTTGAGAAAGTCACTTCCTTCCAAGACAGCCCACTCCATCCTCTGCCTACTCCAACTGTCAAAAAGTTCCTCTCATACCAAAAAGGAGATTTCCCTTCTCCAGATCTCAGTTCTACCCGTGGAAAAAGGGTTTTTCAAACACATTCATGAGCTGTGAAATCAAGCTGGTAAATTGTTGACTGCCATTTTTATTATTGTTGTTGTTATTATCACGCAGAAAAGAAAATCTCAGAGTGAACTGCACGTAGTAAAGCTCAAGATTTAATTTATGAAGCTTGTTTCTGTTCTTTATGTACACACACATCTAAAAAACACACATAGACTTCCATACTGATAAAAGAGCCAAGATATCCAATCTGTGTCTTATGGTACCTTTTGTCAAGGAAAAAAAAAAAAAAGTTAGAAAGAAAGCCAGTGCTCAAACCATAGCTCTCAAAACACCTCAACAAGTTGCCCACCCCAGCAAGCCCTAGCCCTTCGGTTATCTCCAACAGCTAGTGCCTCATGTTGCTATAGTTTCTCCTAACCTCAACATCCCAGGCAGCCTTCCAGGCACAAGGCTTCAGTTTGTCTAATCTTCCACTGGTTTTTATCGAACAAATATATACTTAGTCCATACTACACAGCCCTTACAATGCAGTACCTAAAAATTAACAATATATTCCAAGTCAAAACAGAATAATCAATTACAGCCCACATTCCGCCTTAAATATTTCACATATTCATTTAAAAACATCCTTTGAGATACAGGTAGAGACATCCGCTAAGTGGAAAAGACTAAGCCTAGAAAGAGTTGAGTCAACAGATTATGATGGCAGAAGAAGTCTTGGGTGACATAAAATTAGAGAGGAGAGTCAAAGGACAGAACCCCAGGATACAGGGAAAAGCTGAAGGGACAGTCAGAGAAGTCTTCAAAGAACAGAAGAAGTAGAACAAAGCACTGCAACATGTCAGGAGAGAATTTCAAAGACAATGCTGGGTCAAGAGTATCAGAAGTAACACAGGGGAAGAAAGCATTCAATAGATCTGACAACAGGGTCATCTACTACCTGGAAAAGAGCAATTTCAGAGGAGTGGTAAGACTCCATGTCAACGAGCCTCGCACTGAGGAATACAAACGCATCTACTACTTTTTAATAAAGCTTCATTCACACTGAAAAGAAGGCCAAGACTGCGCTGTTTTAGAACTCTTTCAAGGAGCTTATGATTAAGCAGACTTAACTTTATTTCCAAAAACTTTCATGTTATTTATTTCAACCAGTTTTGTAACTAACAAGACAATCTGCATACAGCTCATTAGGTTTCCCTGCAAATGCCCATGGAATCTGTAAATCTGATTGGGAGTCCTTGTCTGTCATCATAAAAACCACTTGCAAAAAATACTTTAGATAGGAGATGACCAAGGCTAAAATTTCAGTGACAATCACCACCACAGACTTCCCACCACAAAACAGTTTCCTCCCAAAATTGCTACAAAGATACCATGAAAGCTTTATCAAATGTTTTGCCAAAATCGTATGTCTATGTTTTTCCTCTTAGAAAGGGCACTTTATTATAATTTTTAATTTTTTTTAATGTTTATTTATTTTTGAGAGAGAGAGAGAGACAGAGGACAAGCGGAGGAGGGGCAGAGAAAGAAAACGAGACACTCAATTTGAAGCAGCCTGTAGGCTCTGAGCTGTCAGCACAGAGCCCAACACGGGGCTTGAACTCACAGTGAGATCATGATAGGAGCCAAAGTTGGACGCCCAAGGGACTGAGCCACCCAGGCACCCCTAAGGGCCCTTTAAATTACCTTCTCCATCGAGACAAATGAATGAGCCACAGACAACACTTCACTGGATCAGGACTTAATTCAGGGCACCTGAACCATTAAAGAAACAAACATAAGAAGCAGTGTCATTTCCCCAATGTCACACTTAGGAATTGGTGAACTGGGACTTGGCACCACAATTTTCTTTATCCCCTCTGCTCCTTTCAGGAAAAAAGGAAGAAAAAAAAAAAAAAGTATCAGTTACCTGGTTTGTTAAAATTCCAGTCACTAAAGACCCAAGACAAACTCCCACAAAAGTTTATTCTTTTCAGGACAGATCAATGATGGCCGAAGTTCCACTCCACCTGACACTTCCAAGGTACTCAAGTGAAGACAAGAATTTTGATCATTCCGTGGTACTGTGAACTACCGACTTCAGCAACTCCTCTATGACTTGTCAACATTCCAGTTGGACTCAAATTTCCATTTAAAAAAACAGCGGGGGACAAGTAAGACAGACCTCAGTAGTTACCGTCTTACTTTCTGTATGCTTCCACTTTTCCCCCCTTTCTCCTTTATAACTAAAGCCAGCAAAGGAACAAGTGTCATTCTCATTAACTGCTTTCCAGTTTCTGAATGAAATCTACCCCTTGTGATCAAATTAAAATTAGACACTAATGCACTAGTGGAGTACTGGCTGTGGGTCTCCTCCCTGGGGAGGAGAATGCAAGTAGGACTAGGGTATCAAGAAGGAATTGAGGGATGATACAGGACAGCAGTTACGACTGTAGGGTCTGGAACCAGACCACCTGGGTTCAACTCCCCGCTCTGCCATTAATTAGCTGAATGAACCCGAGCAAGTTATTTAACTTTGTGATGACTCGGTTTTTTTACAGGTAAACCTAGAAAAACAGTACCTACCAGACTGGGTTACTGTGGGGATTCACTGAAAAAATTAAGCAAAAGTGCTCACAGAACAGTATCTGATACACATTAAGTATTCAAGAAATGTTACCTATTATTATCAATATTTTTGAATTCAATATGTAATGTCTTTACAAAGAAAATAATTAAACTACATTTCAATAAGTACATATTAAACTAATTCAATACGTAATGACTTTACAAGGAAAATACACTAAGCTGTATTTTAATTAAAAGTAAAAATTAGGGGTGCCTGGGTGGCTCAGTCGGTTAAGCGTACAACTTTGGCTCAGGTCATGATCTCACGGTCCATGAGTTCAAGCCCCACGTCGGGCTCTGTGCTGACAGCTCGGAGCCTGGGGCCTGCTTCGAATTCTGTGTCTCGCTCTCTCTCTCTCTGCCCCTCCCCTGCTCATGCTCTGTCTCTCTCTGTCTCAAAAATAAATAACAACATTAAAAAAAAAAAAGTAAAAAGTAAAACATAAAATAAACTACCTCTCCCGTAGAAATCCTGCCTTTATTAGTTAGGAAAAGCACTTGAACTATTAAGTGATTATCAACTTCAGCTATAATGCCAACCTTTTGATTTATAAACAGGATTCATAAACTAATGTATGACCCATGTTTGAGGCATTTTCCTCTCTACACTGCCAGACAGACCATACACATGGCAGGTTGATCTGATTTTACAATAACTGTAGTCCCATTAAAATTCACTCAGCTGAAAAAAGCAATGTTTCGCTTGGTCTACTTCCAACATATTGCCAACTAAACTATGCTAAGCGAAAGAATGAAAGAAAGAGAGAGGGAGCATGGGAGGTAGGAAAGGAGAAAAAAGAAAAATCTACAATCATTGAAGTCTGGTATAAACATAGGAGCCCTGGAAAAAAATGTGCAGAACAGCAACATTACCTTGAGAATATATTAGTGTGTGAAGATCAGCTCTGATTTGGTTTAGAAATTGTTAGGGTTTTTTTTTAGCACTCGCTAAAGCATTTCCCATGTCCACAATGCTACATTCACATGAAACTGCTTTCATTGATCGAAACAATATTCAGATATTTATTCCAAAAACATGACAACTATACACGTGGCAAATGAACTAATTTCTATAATCCTACAAATGCAGCAATGAACATGAACTTTACTCTGGAACTAGAAAGCGCATGCCAAAAAGAAGGGGCAGGAGGAAATATCTTACCTATATACAAATGAAACTATACGATGTCTAGAATTTGCTTTGAAATAATCCTGGGGGGGGGGGGAGGGTAGTATCAGGAGCGGAAGGGAAATATAGACGAAACATGACTGGCTGCGTCCCGGTAACCGTCAAAGCTGGGTGAGGGTACCTGGGGTTCAGTACACTACTATTCTCTCTACCTGTGAATATGTTAAACTTCCCATAATAAAAAGTTTAAAAAGGACACTTCTCTGTAACTGACAATGGTACATTCCTTCTGCCAAAAACCACCTGAACAGATAATCAGATACAGTAAAAACATGAAAAACAGTAAAACCATGAAAAACAAATCTAACAACAAAAAAGGTCCTTAAGAAAAGAGCCACATCATCCTTCACTGCTATCATGTGTGCCATACAGAGCAAGTAACACATAGATCACGGATCTACAGAATGCTCGAATCTCTGCCCTCGAGTCTTTCCATTAAAGCTCGCAGCACTAGGGATGAAAGCGAACGGGCTGCAATTAGGAGAAAAGCTGGAGCCACATCTGCACTACACATGCTGCCCACATCTACAGCTCTTCACTGCAGAGCCACAAAAGCTAAGAGTATCTTCAACATACCTTTATGTGTCTGTTTGCGGGGGGGGGGGGGGGGGGGGGGGAGTAGGACAAATGTATTCATATTCCCATATGTGTGTAATGTAAAACAGACAATCTTGGCATTAAGGAAATTAAGACATAGGCTTTACCGATGTTGATTTTAGTGGCTAAGATCCAAAAACGGTTCTAGTTACAAGCTCATGGATAAACTCTTGATTCCTTTGTCAGTGGACAGACTCAACTCTTTTCATGACATTTTAACCTTTCCCACACACAATTTTTTTTATTTATGTAATTAAGAAAAACAAGAGGTTTCCTTTTTCTCCTTAAGAGAAGTGGATTTTTTTTTTTTTTTTTCAAGGAAGGTGTTCATTCAGCAGCTTTTCTACCTGAGTCCAAAAGCAATTCAACAGAGCACACTGGGGAAAAGTGAAGGATTATCAGAGTGAACGTGGGCTCCAAAAACAAAGGGTGAATATGCACCACTGGCTAGCAGATGACCCTGCCACATTTGCTTTTCAAATACTAAAGGAAGGCATTTGGCACCATTTTACAATAATCCCATAGGACTTCTACTTCCCTGTTTTTTCAACAGTATCTCAAAATGTTGACACATTTATTGAACTATTTTTGGAAGATCTAGCTCTGTCTACCTTCAGGGCTCAAGATACAAATAGATGTGAGCTACAGGACAGACCTCTAGCTACAAAACTTGGCAGGCTTCCTGAGTTCTCCAAGAAAAATTCAATTGGCAACTCCATTAGCTGCAGAAGAGCACAGAGCAGAGGGAACAACTCTGGACACAAGGAGGCTTTGGCTGTGCCTCTATTATGAAACTGGATGACTCTGGGTAAGATTAACCTCTTCCTGACTCACTTTTCTTATCTGTAGAACATATGGTATGAAATTATTTTAAGAATCAAATGAGAAAATGTTCTAATGATTTACTCGGAAAAGAGAAAAAAAAAACTTTACAAATTAAAACAGAATTAAAAAAAGAAAAGAAAACCCTTAGAAGTCTATGCCACAATCACCACATACAGTTTTATGCTGTTATCTATTAGGAGAAAGGAAAAATGTACCAATGACCTTGATGAAGAAAACCATATTTTGAACACATTCAATGTTTCTCAAACTTCACTCTCATGACAACTTCAGAGTTTTTGCCAAATCCAAACTGTATTATTTACTGAATACTCAATCCTTAAACCAAGTTGCTTAAAAAATACCTACTTTAGCCTTATACTATGTTAATATCAATGAAATCATAGGTTTGAGGCACTTGTCTATTTTTCTGATGTATGCTGACATATATATTTAACCATTAAAAGAAAAAGATTCATCTGTATACCACTTTAACTCATTTTAACGTACCACCACACCTTGGGGAAACGCTATCTTGATCTACTGCCCACAACACCTTCTATGTTAATGAACAAAGTAGTGTATTTGAATGTATAAGTCTGTAAAACCCACTGAACAATTTAACCTGCCCTAACCACATGCACATATGAGTCTCCGGGTCTTCCAGAACTTCCTCAGACCTCCCAGCCACTACCTCATTCAGAACCTCCATTTTTGTTGCCCCAAACTCCATACACAAAAATCCCTACGTGAGTGTAGTAATAAAAGTTCTCACCCTAAAAGTGCCCTAGTAATAAAAGTTCTCACCCTGAAAGTATTTAACAGAATCCACGAGTTCAAAGTTCCTCTATATCACAGAATCAATATTCAAAGAATATTTAAGTCTTTGGATGTGAACCACGTATCAGTCTAAAGATAAACTAAGTTACTCAGAAAACACTAAAATAACATTGCCATTTTTGATACGTATTCACCAAATTTGTTTTTATTGTATATTTTAAAATCTAATTCAAGTTTACACTGTCAGATTTGAAAGCATTTGTACTGAACTAATTCTTGAAATACCACAGGGAAAAAAATAATACACCACCTGAAGTCTCCCTAGGAAGCACTTGCTTGTACAAAGACCTATCAGTCATCCATTCCCATCCATGGTAGACCTTGGCCCAATCTCTCTTTCTCTTTATACACACACACACACACACACACACACACACACACACACACACATTCATACATACATACATAACTAAAACTGAAGATCAATTCAGCATCCGGCATGAAAAAAGGACAATTTTATTATGGCTGCAGTCCACAGTAATCTTGGGAATTTTATTTTTATCAATTTAAAACCCTAAGTCAGTGGATTGAACATGAGTTAATTTCTGCTCCCTCCCAAAAACACACTAAAATGACAGTAAGGAAATTTTTTAAAAAGGGGGGAGGGGGACAAAAAAAGGGAGGGGACAGGCTAGCAGATGAGATATATCAACAGAATTTTAGAAGATGGAAAACAGATGTACAAAGTAACTGACTTAGCAAAGAGAGGAAGCCAAACCTGAATCCCTGGCCTGGTGGGGGCTTGCAAGAAGCAATCCGAGTGCTGGAAGAGGCCCCGGGATCCTCAGTAAGCGGAGGTTCCAGATACCACTGAGGGCTGAGGTGAGAGAAAGAGCCGAAAACAGGAGACCAGCTAGAAGCACATGGGACACTGAAACACCTCCTTCTCTCTCCTGTTCTCTCCAAACTTTTGCAGCCAAAAGACAGGAGAAGAGGTTCACTCTCTAGAGCAGCTGAAGGAAGAAAGTGTCCAGGTTTAGGGAATCCAGACATAGAGGGCAGATGTGAGAGGTACACAGAAAACAAAGAGGCCCAATTATTGTCAATACATATTCACAAAATGCGAAATAGACAAAAACATTTGTCTACTTGCAGTTTACACTCAGATGATAATAATACTAATACTGTAGAAGAGAGAAAAGGAAAAGATTTAAGGGATGCTGGGGCAGGTGTGGGAGTGGGGCTTTAGTTTCAAATAAATGATCATGGGAAGCAAAGATCTGAAGGAGTTATGGGAGTAAGCCATGTAAGTATCTGAGGGAAAGCATTCCAGACAGAGGGAAAGCAAGTAGAAAGGGCCACCAAGTAGGATAAGATTGGAGATACTACAAATATTTAAAAAAGGACATTGCCAAAAAGAAAATTCAGTGACCAAGGAGCAGCTTAGAAAATAGGAAAACAAAAAAATTCAGTAGAGAAGTTAGAAGAAAACACTGAAGAAAGCCAAAAAGTCAACAAAAATACAAAGAGAAAGTATAAGACTAAATAAATAAATAAATAAATAAATAAATAAAATTGGAGCGTCAATCTAGAAAATTCAACATCCAAAAATAAAATAAGTTTCAGAAAGATCGGAGAACATAGAGGGAGAAATTACCATGGAGGAATATTTCTAAAGGACAAGAGTTTCCAACCCGAAAGTACAATGAGTAAAAAAACCTCCCACACCCAAGGCACACCATTATGAAATTTCAAAACACCAAGTTCAAAAAGAAAATCCTAAAAACTTCTGAGGAGAACAAATCAGCCACATGCATAGAAACGGGAATTAGAATTGTACTGCTCCTTCTCGATAGCACTGGGATGCCAGAACACAACAGAATAATGCCTTCAAAATTCAAAGGTTAAGTAATCACTCACTTAGAATTCTATACCCAGCCAAACTATAAAAGCATTCAACTTAAGAATACAAAAAGGCATTTCAGGTAGAGCATGCAACTCTTGATCTCAGGGTCATGAGTTCAAGCTCCATTTTTAGGTGGGGAGCCTACTTTAAAAAAAAAAAAAAAAAAGGCATTTTATGAATGGAAAAAAGCTACTTCAAGACATGCAAGGTTTCAAATAATTCACCTTCCACGTGCACTTTCTTGGAAACTACTGGAGGATAGAGTCACGTAAAGTAAGACTTAAGAAAGAGACATGGAGCCCAGTAACCTGGGAGCACAGGAAGAGAGGCAAAGGTACATCCCAGAATACAGCTGTACAGTAGCTCCAGAAATAAACCAGTCTTGCAGGATGGAAGTTTCCTAATCTCAAAAATAAGAACAGAACTAAATCAGCAGTTTTTGAACTTCTGTTTCCCAAAAACCTTTCAAAAACTGCTCCCAAAAGCTTTGTGCAGTGGCAGCATAATAGCCAATGAGATTTATCCAAGGAGTGATTACTGCTAATTGAAAAACTGGGGTGCCTGGGTGGCTCAGTCGGTTAAGCATCCAACTTTGGCTCAGTTCATGATCTCGTGGTTCATGGGTTCAAACCCCACATCAGGCTCTGTGTCAGTTCAGAGCCTGGAGCCTGCTTCAATTCTGTGTCTCCCCCTGACTCGTGCTCTGTCTCTCTCTCAAAAAAATGAATAAACATTAAAAGAAGGAAAAATTTTAAAAAACGAAAAACTGCTCCCAAAAATCTCTCTCTCTCTGACATTCAAGACACACACACACACACACACACACACACATATACTCAGGCAATTCATAAACCACTGGGCAGTACCTTCCCCACTAAACCCACTCCACATCAACTAAATAATTTCCACGCTCCTCTCTGGTCCTCTAGGTGAATGAATCTAAGGTATAAAAGAACCTAAGAATTATGTGGCACAGTGTAAATTACATTTTAATTTAATGTCTTCAAGATACGGTGATGTGTATCTATACTGGTAGAATACACAGGAAACTCAAAAATATGATTAAACTCAGCAGTGCTGTTATCACGGTGTTAGGTCCAGCTCAACAGGAAGTCTAGAAACCTGAATTCAGTGCTTAGAAAAGATGATTAGGGAGCTGGTAATCAGACCTATATGAAAACTTTCCAAAATCACAGTTATCTTGGAATAAGGCATTTGGAAGGTAATGTAAGTCCTTATGTATTTGAAAATTCTTTTCAAAGAGGTTGATAATGAGGCCATAAAAAGAGGAAAGCAAGACCAAACTGACTTTTCAGTTACAGCATGAAAGCCTTAGTTTAGATACAATGAACTTCCATACCTGATATGGACAATAAGATCCTACAGATGAACAGACAAATCCCTTTGAGCAATTTCCATGCCCTCCCATTCTTAACCTAGAAAGAACAAAAACCATCCCCGTGACACTGAAATTAGTTACATGTGCAAAACATTAACTTGGCTACCTAAAATCTTACTAATGCTATTTCTCAGAGCAAATAAAAAGATAATTCTTATTCCCCAAGATGCTCCTGGGTAGCTCAGTCAGTTAAGCAACCAGCATCAGCTCAGGTCATGATCTCGCACTCCGTGAGTGTGAGCCCAGCATTGGGCTCTGTACTAACAGCTCAGAGCCTGGAGCCTGCTTCAGATTCTGTGTCTCCCCCTCTCTCTGCCCCTCCCCCACTCACACTCTGTGTGTGTGTCTCTCTCTCTTTCTCAAAAATGAATAAACATTAAAAAAATTTTTTTTTTTTAGAACCATCCGACTTCAGCTCAGGTCATGATCTCACAGTCTGTGAGTTCAAGCCCCGCACCGGGCTCTGTGCTGATAACTGAGCCTGGAGTCTGCTTCAGATTCTGTGTCTCCCTCTCTCTCTGCCCCTCCCCTGCTCGCACTGTCTCTCTCAAAAATAAACATTAAAAAAAAAATTTTTTTTTAATTCTTATTCCTTAAACATATCCCGTATTACTATAAAAATCATTGGGGGGGGCCATCTATATACATTTAGACCTTTATGGCTCTATGTGCTGAAATGAAAAAACACTAATACATAGAGCAGTATCTGTGAAATGAAAACGATTTCTGTTTTAAAAGTAACTGAGAATATGAAATTAGCCCAATTTCAATCTTTAGGGAAAAAATCCAGAAGCAGTATGTCATAAACTATTGTGCTTATACTAACAGGTAAGAGACATCACTTTAAAAATAAGAAAATTGAGAAAAGCACCAAAATTCTCATTAAAATAAATACTATCCCAAACACTGGGTATTTAGAGAAACTTTATATTAATTATCTACCCTTCTAGACATGAAAAACACATCTAAGAAACCCGCACAGGTCTCATTCCAAACACAGATCAAGGGGAAACAATACCCACTAGCAAGAAAAGCAAATCCCCTATATGAAATATTGCCTACATGGCATTTCTACATGAACTAGTACCGAGCTCCATGTCAACTCCAACTTTCAAAGAATCCTCACTAAAATCACCTCCAAAATATTAAAGGTTCAATGAACAGATTTTCAAATGTATTAAGTACAATGTTACAGACACTTCACATAACAAATATATATACACATATATATAAATATATTCCCTCTCTCATATAAAATAAACATACATACACACTTTACAGAAAAACTTTAAAAAGCACTGGTTCTCACTTTCTAGCTATTAGAGAGGATTCTTTTGTTTCCCTGTTGGCTTACCTATAACTTCTACACAACTCTAGCGTTTATACTTGGAGGCCATTCCCCTACAACTAATGACAGCAGCCATGACTCCATTTGAGATTTTAGTCTGGGGCACTGCCCAGTCAGACGAATGATAAGATATCTTATGAATACTGAGTTGCTGGTTTGTGCCAAAACATGGCATTCCCAAGGGATGCTCTGTCTGGAATCTGTGGGGGATTCATATACAAATCTTCTATTAACTCAGGCCTTCCAAAGAGTCTGGAAATGTTTGTGTGTTGGGGGAAAAGGACAAGGTCTGAAAGTGGATTTGCTGACTCCTAAAGGTCCAGCCCTGAAATTCCAAGATTCTATAAAAGGGCAGTAAATTAGGGTTTGGCTAGTATTTGCTAGACTACTGATGCCAGCATAAACATTTACTTACAGCTTTTAAATCTGTAAGGGTACCCAGTGGTTAGGTAGAGTAATTCTGAATCTGAAAAAACAAACAAGGCCACTGGAAATGTTTCTAAATAAAGGTGGGGCGGGGGATGTAGGTACATTTCCTTTGTTTTCTCCAGTAAAAATACAGATTTTAGAAATGCAAATTTGACTCTCAGCAATATCGATCCCTATAAATTACTATATTGCCTTATAAAAGTATTAGCAAGGCATGCTCTTCTAAAAAGTCCACACAGAGCTTTCAAAAACACTACTTCAGTTCAAAACAACAAAGAAAAAGGCCCATACCTTCCTGTGGAAACAGAAACAAAGTCAAATCTTTAAAAATATTTAGCATTCTACTATATAAAATATAAACCTCACGTTCTTAAATAAAATGGCAAAGATAAAAACGCTTGTAGTTCTCTAGCCACAGTAATATGAGAGTAGTGATTCAGAGCAAAACCTGATGTTAAACATAACTACACAATATTACTAATTACAGAGTAATTCTACCAATAAATATTTTGGTTGAGGACTGCTTTGTCATCTTGGCAAGTATTTTTAGTTGAAAGCAAAGGGTTGGGTAGTACACATGGACATGCTTATGATTTTTAAAAATCTATTTTTAAAATCTGGTGACTGGATAGGTCTTCTAAACTCGATTCTTTCGAACTGGTAATTTGGAAAGGGTAAACCACAGGAACGTTACGTTAAGAAGCAAAGGACCCGGCAAGCTCACCAACTCAGATCAGCACAAAGCTAAACTGGAAACCAGCGGGCGCTCACAAATCCAATGACAGGCGCGGAGTCACTAACACCTGTATAGACACTAACTGTAGTAAAAGCTACCTCTCCAGATACAGTGAGAGCCAATGTGAATTTCCTTGTCTTACATTCGCACGGTTACTTTTTGGTGGGCCTCTCTTCTGATGCATCCCCTAAATCGGCAAATTTGCTTCTTTCTACTTGGAATGGAATTTCTGATTTTAGTGTACACACCCAGCTGTATACATACCCAATTTTATAACACATACCCGGTTAACGATATTCCACAGCAGTTTAAATTTTTTCGCCCAAGTTAATAATAATTTCACTGAAATTCTAACTTTGTTGAATTATCACATTTAATCCTTTTAAGCAATCCCCGTCCCATTTAGATACCAATTTTGAAGCTGGGGCTCAACTCACCCACCTGTTTTCTCTGGTAGGTCTTTGCACACAGTGCTCCCGCTATTTGGGACTAGAGGTAAAAGATTAAGAACTGTTATGACTAGGTCTTTCTTAAAGAAGGGTGTTTTAGAAGCAAAGAAGTTGTCTCCTCCCATTACTCCAAATGAGCAGCCTCTTGTTCTCAGCGGTCCTTGTGCACACAAGACCACTACTGACTTCGGTGGGAATTCTGCCCAAGAAGTGAGGAAGGCAGGATAGGATTAAATAAGCCCTAAATCCACACCATTGTGCCAAGTCATTACCACTTGTACAGTTCTCCAATAACCTCCAGGGAGTAGATTATCTGAGGTTTGGTAGTGGTTCTCAAATTGAATTATAGGACTGATCAGTTGAGCCCTGCCAGGTGACACAGCTTCGCTCTTTAAAATTTCTGTCCGCCCGATTCACGTAGTCGGTGGCCCTTATCACAATCCAAGATTGCGTTGCAGTGCAGCCCCATCAGCCGCTGCAACGGCAACCCAGTGATTTCTCACAGCAACGAGGCTGCAAACAGAATCCGAACAGGATTAAGTGCTATTCGTTTCCCAGTAAAACCTATCCAAAGCCTGAGAATCCTACATCCCAGCTCCCGCGCGCCAAGAAATTGACTCGGTTTCCCTCAAGTGCTAAACCCAAGGTGAAACGTGACAGAACGCCGGCTAAAATGCTAATTCTCACATTATATACAGTTAGGGAATAGAGAAATAATGCACTCCGGGAAGAGAAGGGAAAAAAGGGGGGAGGGGGGCATAAAGAGGGAACTGAAGAATATGGAAGAATATAGGGAAAACTGTAAGAATTATTAAAAAAAAAAAAAAAAAAAAAGCTTAAATAACAGTACCAAGAATAAGACTCCTGGCCCAACGACGCCCCAGAGACACCATTTCGGAGGCAAGAAGTTCAAGAAACTGAGGGAAAGATGTGATTCAAAAAAACACATCCACCGCTCCTCTAGGGTTCCACCTTCTCACCCTCTTAAAAACAGGAGCAGCGGTTGTGGTGACGGGGAATTCAATTTAAGGTATCCTAGGGTCCCACAAGAGACCCCCCCCTAAAAATAATAAGACTGTAGGCGAGAGCTCTTCTAATCTCTCCCAAAAACCCTGACCTCAGGGGAGGTGAGCGATCCTGAGAAGTGTAAAGACCGATGTCTCCCACTCCCCACCTCCACAGACAAGCCAGCTGCCTCGTTCGGTTCGGTTCTTCCCGTCTTTCCCCCGGCAGCTCACCTAAAACTGCTCCCAGCCCTGTGTCCCCAGCCCCGGCGGAGGCAAACAAGCCATCCGTGCAGAGACCGCCTGCGTGTGGGAATTGTAAGGACCAGAGCGCAAGCGTGCGCCCCTCTCCGCAGCGGCCCCGGCCGCCGGCTTCCTCGGGGACCGCAACGGGGGCGCGCGCGGGCGGACGCCCGGCCGGACGGCGCGGCGCGTGGGGCTGGCGCGCCCCCCTCGCCCAGCAACCTGCGGAGCCCACGCGCGCTGCCTGTCCGGGAAGGCGCGGCGCCCTCGCCCGCGCTTCCTCACCCCAAATCATCCCCCTGAAGGACGCCGCCGCCCCCTCCCCGGAGCCCCCGTGCTGTGCTCCACGCTGGGATCGGCTCCCTCTCCGCGGCCCGCGCCCGGGATGGAGCCGGATTCCTTCTCCAGCCTCTCAGCGGGGCCCTGGACGCGCGACCCTGAGCCACGGCACCTCGGCGGGACCGGCGCAGTCCTCACCATGCCCCCACCTCTCCCGGCTCCGACCAGACGTGGCCCCGGCTCCCGGGAAGGGAGTTACGGGGGACCAAAGCGGAGCGGGGAAGCGGGAATCCGGCCTGGAGCAACAGGACCCGGACCTCGAGGCGGGAATGGGGTCCGGTAGAGAAGAGGAGGAGAGGAAAGACGTAGCCGCAGAAAATCCCAAAGCCGGTCGCCCTCCCCCACGGTGGGACCGTCCCGCCACCGCTTCCTGCCAGGGATCAGCTTCCCAGCTGCAGCCAGAGGAAAAATCCGAGCCGCCCCTGCAGCTCCGCAGAGACCAGCCTCTCGGCCCGGGTTCCCCCGGCCCGGGCCCGCCATTCTGCAGCCCCGCAAGCCTCCTTACCCGGACACTGCACCTCCAGGGCTCCCTCGCTGCGGGAACTGGTCCCGCTCCAGTCCCTGCCGCCGGGCCGCCGCAACCGCCTCCTCCCTCCGCTCGGTTTCAAATTGAAATTCCCTGGCTGGGGCCGTCAGAGGACTCGGAGCGCCAGCCCCGCCCCCTCGCGGCGGAAGCCCCTCCTGCGCCCCCGCCGGACGCGCCCCCGGCGCGGAAACCCCCGCGGGCCTCGCCACGCCCCCGCCCCCAGGCCACACCCCCGGGGCGGCCCTTCCCGCGGGATTCGCCGCGCGCGGTGGCCCGGGTACCAGGGCTGGAAAGACGCGTCTCGCCAGCAGAGCTGCCCTGGTTAATGACGGCTATTGCCAGTGCGCCAGGCTTTCACCCGCCCTTAAGTCCTTCTTATCAAGTTTTAAAAGTTATTTCTCCAAAGTGCGTTCATTGACTAACCCTTTGTTGAACATCTATTCGGAAGCAGACACAAGGGTAGGCCCTAGAGCCTAGAGACACGGAAATAAGGAAAAGGGGGGCCCCCTCGGTCTAGACTGGAAGAAATGCTTTCGCAGCAAGAGCATTGGAAAGGAACCATTTATTCTTCCTGTGGGAGAGGCTGGGGGGATTGGGGAAACCCCACAGAGGAGGGACTTGTAAGATGAACCCAAAGTCTGAGTAAGATTTCTCCAGGCAGAGGCTGGGAGCCTGGATTGCAGAGCAGGACAAGGCTGAAGAGGCTGGAGACCTAGGTTGAGGCCAGTTGTGGAAAGACACACACACACACACACACACACACACACACACGATACCTCTCAGTTCTTTTCTTTTATATAATTACACCACTTTCTGTCAGCTTCTACATATTTCATCTTTTCTTGACGTTGGCATATCAAAAAAGGATGTCCTCCAGCATCTGCCACACATGCGCTTCTTGTTCTTTGCTTCCTCCCTCTTCTATTGAGGGCTTTAGTGACTCTCCCTCGGCCAAAGTCTTTTCTAAACATAACCTTAGCAATGTCGAATGAAACTTCAGTTACAATACCTCCGTGTGCATGGTGCTTTTTAGTTAACAAAGCCCGTTCACATATTTTGTCGTTTGATCCTCACAATAACTTTATAAAAAGGATAGGGCAAGTATTATTTCCAATACATGAAAGAGAAAATTGAGTCAGGAAGACAAACTATTTGCTCAGGTCCTGCTAGTAAGCAATAAACATAATAATAGCTAACATCTATTGTGTGCTTTATATACAAGGCATTGTTCTAAGTCCCTTATGTATGTGAAATTACTGAATCCTCTATATGCTAAGTACTCAAGTTAACTTAATAAGTCACACTAATACGAGAAGGAAACCTGATTAGCAGCTCTGATTAAAAGACCCAGGAATTTTATGAGACAATACTATTAGGAACTTGGAGGCAGATTTACAACAAAACTAACAAAACCTAAGCTTCAGGATCCCTCATTTCTACATACCTTTAAACTAACTGTATGTTTGTAAAATTTTTTTATTAAAGAGAGTCACTAAAATTACATAAGCATTTGTAAAGTTTGTAAAAAGCTCTAGAGCCCATAAAACCTTGATCTAGACCTGATGAAACCCTCTAAAATGCTAACGCAAAATAATAACATAAATAAAGTCATGGCAGATAAAATATAATGCCCTTGTCAGAGGAAATGATATCCCTACGTTCTCTGTTGAAGCATGTGAATCACTTCAGTAAGCTACCTTTTAAGTGGGATATTGAGAAGCTAAATTATATCCATAGATGGGTAGCCTTGATAATGTGGGAGCCTCCAAGATTTAGGCTAAAGAGATGATCAAAGGTCATGGGAAGGTTGTTATCAAATATCTAAAGGCGATCGTGTGGAAGAATTAGACATTGTGTCGTGGATACAGCCTTACAACATTTCAATGGAATGGAGCAGATTCTGTGATGACCTGGAAGGAACTGAAGGCAGAAAAATCAAATTCCAGGAGCTATAAGGAAGTGAAGAAAACAGATGGAACCTGGTACAATACAGATGTCAACAAACAACAGGTGGTATTCCAGGCAAGCAGGGAGGTCTTAATGGGAAGAGAAGAGGAGTTTGGACAGACAAGCAGGCTGAAGTCCTGAACAGGTGATATTCAGAGATGTAGGCCGGCTGGAACATTGGCAGCACACAGCAGGACCATCAGGCTGTGGTTCAAGCCAGAATATTAATCCCCAGGAAAACAGACTGAGAAAAGCAAGGCCGGGTGTTCCCATTAGACAGACTAGAGTAACAGGCAAGGGACTGACGCGGAACAGGAACAGGAATCTAGGTTCCAGACCTGAGAATCACCACGTCCAAATTTAGCACACAGCCTCAGTCTTAGGCATCGTCCGTAAGCACGGCCATTCTCGCAATATAACTAGAAATTTACCCAGGACCTCCTTAAGCCCTTCCTTACCAACTCATTCACGGAGGCATGCCCCTAAGAAAACTTGATCCCACAGTCCTGGTGATTCATTCTTTTATCTTTGTGCCGCTGGGTGCCAAGCCCAACCAGGTGGAAGTACTGGACTGGCTCTGAGCTGAGAACCTGCCCTTCCTTTCCATGGTCCACAGGCAGGAAGACCTGACGATGTGCTCTCCTGTTCTGTCTGATGGAGGCAATCTCAGAAATGCATGTATTCCCAGTTGCACTGCCATAAGCAATAAGGCCACCACAAAAATGTCAGTAGGAGTCACTGTATCACCTGGCCAGTCTTTGGAGCTGTTTCAGTTTTCCTGTGGCTGCCTAACCCCCCAAATGAACGACAACCATTTTGTTGCTGTGATTCTCCCGGCACTGAAGCAGGGCTTGACAAGATGGTCCGCCTCTGCTCTGTGTGGTGTCAACTGGGAGGCTCCACTGTGGATGAAGGATCCAGGATGGCTTCACTCACGCGTCTGGCAGTTGGTGCTGCCTGTCATCTGAGGAGCATAATTTCTCCTCCACATAAATCCTCTTTTTATAGCTCTCTCTGTCCAAGTGGCCTCTCAGCAGGATAGGCTGGACTTCTTTACGTGGCACCTGGCTTCTGAGAAGATAAAAACAAAAGCTATAAGGCCTTTAAGGCCTAGGCCCAGAAATCACACAGTGTCATTTATGCCCCATTCTGTTGGTCAGAGTAAGTCAAAGAGCCAGCCCCAATTCAAAGAGAGGTATCATAGGCTTCACCACTTGATATGAGTGGAAGATACGCTTAAGGTTGGGAAGAAGTGTTAACAGCCATCTTGGTAAACATTTCACCACACAGGCCATGTTTTTCTAGTTTGGTATTACAGTCTGCCTTCCAGCAACCCTTCTCTTTTCCATCTACAGTAAAATTTTCCACAGGTTTTTCCTCAAAAGCATCACAAATCCTCTTTTTTATCTAAGCCACACTGACTGATGATAATCTCCTTTTGAAAGACTGCTCCCAACAATTGCTAATAACAAGTATAATATTCTCAAGCCTGCCAAACTGAGGTATTCTCTTAAATGTAATTGGAGTTGTGCCACAGACACCCCTGCTTCGTTCGACTCAATGACAGAGAAAGAGGCCTGGACGTGCTGATTCCCTTAAGCTGGAGCACGGTCTCCACACTTGCTCTCCTTGGGATCTCATGGTCAGTTGCTCCCTAGAACTGAAAGCAGAAATAGAACAGTCCCAAGGGAAAAAAAAAATCCCTCCAAAAGCTACATTTGGAAAGAGTGAAACAAAGATGTATTATTTCAGTTTAACCATCTGAGTGTCATTATGTACCAGGCCTCATGCCATGCCTCTGGACATACAAAAAAAAAAAAACGAGTGGTATAACAATCTCCACTATGGTGAAATTCAGTCTGGTAGATAATAAAGCTGGTAAAGCAATCAGGAATTCTGATTCCTATCTGAGCCCTCAAGTTGTTCTCACTACCTAACAGACAATATTTAGTCTCTGCCGGGTGACTCTCTGTCATTTTACTGAAAGTATGCATGAGGAGCACCTGGGTGGTTCAGTCAGTTAAGTGTC
This sequence comes from Panthera onca, assembly GCF_046562875.1. Classification (NCBI taxonomy): domain Eukaryota; kingdom Metazoa; phylum Chordata; class Mammalia; order Carnivora; family Felidae; genus Panthera; species Panthera onca. Next base: position 117,758,442 of record NC_138343.1, read on the forward strand.
TGATTTTGGCTCAGGTCATGATATTGCGGTTCATGGGTCTGAGCCCCGCATTGGGCTCTGTGCTGACAGCTCAGAGCCTGGAGCCTGCTTGAGATTCTGTGTGTGTCTCTCTCCCTGCCCCTCTCTTGCTCATGTGCTCTCTCTCTCTCCCTCTGTCTGTCAAAAATAAACGATAATTTTTTTTAAAGGTACACATGAAATATAAGGATAAAACAATTTTTTTTTTTTTATGACAACGTATCAGCATCATCGACACCCATTTTATAACGGTTCAATTCAGGCAGTAGTAACACAGAGCAAGTGTATGAAAGCTTTTATTTCACTTTGATTTTCAGCAGCAAATGAAGGTTATAGAACCTTCCATATGTGCCTGATATTCAGTGGGAAACGGCAGAGAGGCCAGAAGTAAAAGCTCCAGGCTCATTCACAGACGTAAGTGTAGATATTTATGGAAAGGAGGAGTCAGTGGGAAGAAACTTATGAACATGGATCTCGATTTTGTAGGGAACAGGAAGATGTCCTACTATGGAAAATGTCTGAGACAGATGCCAAAATTCAGTGCAAATGGATTGGCATGTGATTCATGCCACAGCCCTGTGGTCAACAGACATGTAATCGCTGAGCTTTTTCCCTGAGAGTGACTGGAGGGAAGACTTGGTCAAATGAAAGGGAGTTACTTTACTTCCAGTACCCACTTACTTAGATATGGAGATTGGGGAGAAAAAAACGACCTTGGAAGCATCATTGGACTTTGCTAGACAGGCAGAGGTAACACACAATCCCATAGAAAACTTCTGATGTGGCACAAGAGTGAGGGACCAATACTTTGGGCACACTGTGAGGAATCCTGCCTATACAGCATGATTTGTAAGTGGTCTGCACAGGTAGTCGTAAAAATCCACCAACAGCTACACCGGCTGTTGAAGAAACTGTTGAATAAAAGCATCAGGAGAAAAATTTTCGAAGAGCAGTCCTCTGGATTACATGGGCTTTGCCTGGGATATTTACATAACCCAGATCTGATTGGCTAGTTTACAAAATAGCCCCTGGAAATAGTGGAGACAGTGGGATTGGAAATGGAATGTTACCGTTTCTAAGCAAATAAATTCCTCCACTTGGAAAATGGACCATCCTAGGGGTCCTTAGTTTATTCAAAACAGATGTATGGTAAAAGATTGGTATTAGCAAGATACTGTCCCTCAGTTTGGTTTTGTGTGGTTCCCTGAGGCACATAAATGTATTCTACTTATTAGAAAACGCTTAGAAGGATAGGGATTCTAAGGTTATGTGTATGGCTTCTTATTCCTATTGCTTCCAATGACCCTACCCTCTCTGGAGGACTACCCTCGTGGAGAGTGCAGTCACTGAGAAGAAATGCACACCTACAGGGCACATGGGTGGCTCAGTGGGTTAAGTGTCCACCTCTCAGCTTTGGCTCAGGTCATGATCTCAAGGTTCGTGGGACCCAGCCCAGTGTCCGGCTCCGAACTTATGGCATGAAGCCTGCTTGGAATTCTCTCTCTCCATCTCTCTTTCTGCGCCCCCCCCCCCAACTCTCTCTCTCTCAAAATTAATAAATAAATTTAAAAAAAATAGGAAATACACACCCAGAAAATGATAACAATGGACCGCTGGACTATATGCTTTATGATGGCAGGGACTTTGTTTTGTGTACCATTATATTTTAGTTCCGAGAACAGTGGCTCATATAGGCCTTCTTCAGTAAATCGTTGAAGGAATAAAAGCATGAACCTAATTGAAAATGTATGAGGTAACCTCTTCCCACATTTTGACAGATCTAGTGTTTAGGGAGAAATTCTCAAGGCATATACTTTAAAATGATGGATACAATATTTTTTGAAATATTTCTTAAATACATGACTAAGCCTGATAGAAAAGGGGAAGTAATTGTAAGAGGCCAGAACCTATGAGAAAAAGATTATGCATCACCCAGAAATCCTGTATGTTAAAATGAATTCACTGACAAGGTGGGACTTTGAGTTGTTTCCCTTGGGGGGGGGGGGGTCAGTATATGTTCTTTGTATGGTAAAACAGATATTTGCTGATCAGAAGGACAGATTATGGCAGAGGCAAGGCTACATGGTCACCAAACTATATTTTCTTTTCCTCTGGGAGCACAAAACTATCCACATTTTCTAGCCTCCTTTGTGGCTATGTGACTGGGTTCCAGCCAATGGAATGTGGGTAGAGTTGATATAAACTGTCTCCAGCATGGCCCCTATTAAAATATCTCCTACACGATCCTTCACTCTCTCTCTTCCTTTGTTTGCAAGATGCTGAGGACCCAGAGGAAAACTCCAAGTTCCTGGGGGATGATAGATCCCCCAGAATGTAAAAAGCCTGGGTCCCTCAATGACTGTGAGGAGCAAATGTTTCCCCTGCCTCATTTATATCCATACTGGACTGTTAGCAAGAAATAAGTAAGAAATAAGCCTTTAGGGGCACCTGAGTGACCCAGTCAGTTAAGCGGCCAACTTCGGCTCAGGTCAATTCCCAGAGGAAATGAGCAGGGGAGGGGCAGAGAAAGAGGGAGAGCTATTTCTACATAACAAATGACCCCTGCTCATTGTAGCTCTCCCTCTTTCTCTGCCCCTCGCCTACTCATGTTCTCTTTCTCTCTCTCAAAATAAATAAATAAATTTAAATAAATAAATGCAAGCAGTTTTAGTGTGTGTGCTCATATCCCGTTATCTTAATAAACCCACTTTTTAATTTGTTTTTCTGTGGATTTTTTTTTTTTTTTTTTTGGATATTCTATGTGCACTATGGTTGTTTTAAAATCTTCCCTGTAAACTCTTGGATACAGCTCTCTTTGGAAGAGCCTAATTTCCCTCCGTTGAGTGTGGACTGTACTTGGTAACTTGCTTTTAACAACATAGAATATGGGAGAAATGACAGAGTGTGACATCCAAGGCAAGGTTAGAAGAGGCATTGTGGTTTCTACCTCGTTCTCTTTTAGATCATTTGTTCTGTGAAGCAAGCTGCCGTATCATGAACACCATGAAGCAGATCTATGGAAAGATCCACGTGAGAAGGACTGGGTGAGGCTTCCTGCCAGCGGCCAGCATGGAACGGAAGGCTTCTGCCAACAATCGTGTGCAGGAACAACCTTGGAAGCAAATGTCCTTAGACTCCCAGTCAAGTCTTTGGATGAACTGCAACCCTACCTGATGTTGTGAAATATCGTACACCAAGATCAACCAGCTAAGCCACTCCCGAAACTCTTGGCCCACAGAAGCTGTGAGACAATAAACTTTTTTGCATTAAGCTGCTAATTTCGGGGTCATTTGTTATGTAGAAATAGATAACTAGAATATACACAACTATGCTTTATTTGCTAATAATAATAGTTTTATTTCTCTCTTCTCAATCTTTTTATTATTTTATTCCTTGACTTACTATACTAGGTAGGATCACAAGGCTATGAATAAAAGTGCTGATAGTGTGTCTCCATCTCTCATTCCTGGTTTCAGAGAGATTTCACGTATTTATCATTGTTTGATGGTTACGACAGGCTATTTTTGTAAACATCCTTCATCAAGGTAACAATATTCCTTTCTATTCCTATATTGTGAAGAGTTTACGTTTTTTTTAATCAAGAGTAGGTATTGAATTTAATTGATATAATAATATATTATTTATTTCCTTTATCTGGTTGTGAGGCAAATTATATTAATGGATTTTAAAATGTTAAACCAGCTTTACACTCTTATAATAAATTCAACTTGATTGTGATATGTTGTCTTCTATATACTGCTATATTCAATTTTCTAATATTGTATTTAGTTTTTTTGCATTTTAATTAATTTTAATTAATTTAATTAAAATTTAATTAATTTTAATAGTAATTGGACTATACTTTTTAATAATACTTTTTAATAGTATCCTTATCAGGTTTTGATATCAAGGTTATGTTGGCCTTATAAAACAAGCTAGAAAGTTTATACTCATGTTCTACTTTCTGAAAGAGTTTGTGTAAGGTTGGAGTTACTTTTCCTGAGTTTATAAATAATTCATTAATAAAGCCATCTGGGCTTATAGTTTTCTTTGTGGAAAGGTTTAATTATGGGTTTATATTTTTATTAAAGTCTCAGTAAGTTGCATTCTTTTCAAGGAATTCTTTAATCATTTCTGAATTTTCAAATTTGTAGACATTAATTGATCATAATGTTCTTATTCTCTTTTTCACATCAAAAGTATCTCCAGTGATGTCCCTGACTTCATTCTTGACCTAGGTCCATGTGCCTTTTCTCTTCTCTTTTTTCTTGATCCATCTCCCCAGGGACTTGTCAATTTTATTAGTTATTTTAAAGAAAATCCTTTAAGGTTATTGATTTTTCTCCATTACACAAGAGATTTCTATCGAATTAGTATCTGCTCTTATCTTTATTACTTTTTTTAAAAGAATTTTTTTAACATTTATTCATTTTTGAGAGACAGAGAGAGAGAGACACCCAGCACGAGGCAGGGAGGGGCAAACAGAGAGGAAGACACAGAATCTGAAGCAGGCGCCAGGCTCTGAGCTGTCAGCACAGAGCCCGACGCGGGGTTTGAATTCACAGACCACAAGATTATGACCTGAGCTGAAGTCAGACACCTAACCGACTGAGCCACTCAGGTATCCCTTTGTTACCTCTTTCATTAGCTGTTGTTCTTCTAAAATTTTGAAAAAGACACATAGATAATCAATTTTCAATACTTCTTTTCTAACGTATACTTTTGTCACTACAAAATTCTCTCAGAACATTCCAGACATGTTGATGTTATATTTTTGCTTTCACATATTTAAAAATATTTTAGCTTTTAAATATTTCAAAATATTTTTAATTCAAAATCTAGGTGCGTTTTACAGTATTTGATATCAAGATTTATTGTAAAGCTACAGGCTGTGTGATATTGCTAGAAGGATACACAAATAGGCCACTGGAACACAACAGAATGTCCCAGCACAAACCCACACATCTTACATGGTCACTTGACTTTTGAGAAAGATACCTCTGCAGAGAAATGAAGAAAAGATGTCCTGTCATTAAATAATATGAAGTCCATTGGATGACTGAACAGGAAGAGGAATGAATCTTGACCCACACTTCCCTCTATATGTAAAAAAACCAGTTACAGCCAGATGATAGACCTGTGTAAATGGTAAAACAATAAAGCTTCTTTCTGTGAGATAGTATAAAAGAATGCCTTCTCGATGTTGGAGGAGGTGACAATACCTTAGAATTAACACATGCATACACACACACACACACACACACACAACACTACCCATAAAGAAGCAGATTAATCAATTGTACTTTGTTAATATTAGAAATGCTTGCTCAGCAGGAGACACCATAGAGAAAGTGAAAGGCAACCTAAATGTAGAAGTAAATGTTTGGAATTTATTTTTCTGACGAAAAGTCAATGAAAAATGGGCAAAAGACATGGAAATTTGTATTCTAAATTTATATTCCAAAGAATATATTCATATTCAAATATGTGTACATAAATGCACCAGAAAATGTATGCAAATGTGCATGGCAACATTTTTTTTTTTTTTGTAACAGCCCAAATAACAGAATATCCACAAACAATAGGATTATGGCATATTCATATAATCAGTTATAGTACAACAATAAAAATAAGCAATTATAGCTATAAACAAACATGGATTTACCTCAACAACGTAATGCTGAACGAAAAAAGCCAGAGAAAAGAATGTATACTGTGCAATTCTATTTATATGAAGTTCAAAAACAGGCAATAAATCTATGGTGATAGCAATCAAGGATGATGGTTAATTTTGCCTGGGGGGTAATGACTGAGAGAAGGTTCTGGGGTGCTGGCAATGATCTATCTCCTGATACGGGAAGTGATTACACAGGTGTGTTAACTTTGCTAAAATCCATTGAGTGGATTTGTGCACTTTTCTGAATGAATGTTTTACTTTAATAAAAAAAAGTTTAATTAAAAAACAAAACGAAACAGGGCTGCCTGGGTGGCTCAGTCGGTTTAGCTTCCTACTTCAGCTCAGGTCATGATCTCGTGGTCTAGGAGTTTGAGCCCCTCATCCGCTCTGTGATGACAGCTCAGAGTCTGGAACCTGCCTCTCTCTCTCTCTCTGCTCTTCTCTCCCTCGCTCGCTGCCCCTCCCCCCACTCAGACTCTATCTCTCTGTGTCGCTCAAAGATGAATAAATCTTTAAAAAAATGTTTAAAAAGATTTAAAAAACAAAACAAAACAAAAGCAAATGAGAAAAAATATAGATCTTTTGATCTCTAAGTGGTGGTGTCTCTCTGCTTTTATCTTATGCCTTCATAGCAGAAAGAAATAACTCCTCACACTGTGAATATATTTAAAATTGTCTTCAAAGTATTAAAGCCAGTTTTAAAATAGCATAGATTCTACCCTTAACATTTAGCTTAACAGGATTGATTTGTCTTCTTAACTCCAGCCTGTTAATTACTGCTAAGTAACAGCTTTTATTTTTATTTCTGAAAAAAATTTTAAAGAGAGTAAAATGAAATATGCTTTTGTCCCTCTAAATTATAGATACTTTGTTTTCTTATTTGAATAAGTATACTTAATATTTCTTGAGAGCAGTTTTGCTTTGTATTCAGGAAGATCAATTACTGACTTTAAAATAAATATGTGGTGGAAATATATTTCTCTTTGTATAAGCTCGACTCCCAAGGTCTCTATTCTTTATTTTTAAACAACAAATCAACATGAATTGGATATGATTATTCTTGTGAGTAATGAAGAAATTAGGAGAGTGGTATAATTATGTTTGCATGCATGTGCGCATCTGACAACATACACCATTCATCACATATATATACTAAAGTGAGAAGCATTTTTTAAAAAATTATAGAATATGGGATGCATAGCTTCTGGGAGAATTCACCTAGGTAAAGGAGGGCTTGCCCTACTATATCCTCCTTGTTATCCGTCAAAAAACCAAAGCCAAAGCAAAACCAAGAAAGGACAGAAGACAAATCAAGACAAAAAACAAAACAAAAACAAAAACAAAAAAACACAATAAGCTAAATAAACAGGTTCCCCCCCACCCCCCAGTTTGGTAGCATGAGCCTTTTGTTAGATCACAGAACAATTTTAGTAAAGGGAATTGCAGGAGGAAAGGAAAGGATGATAAACAAGACCCAGGAAACAATGTAATACAAGGAACAGAAAACCACTTCTACCTGAGTATTAACCAATTGTCTGGAACATAATGGGCTTCATTCTCAGCAGGTGGAATTTTCTGCTACAATTATACTTACATATTTAGTAATATATTGCCTGCTTTAAAATTCTTTAAGCTATATTCTAAAAGCCAGTTTACTATAAGAGGATTGAAGTCTTAGTTCTCAACCATTCTTACTGGCTTAGTGCTGTCTTCCAAGTCCCTCTGAAAAAGAGATGTGTGTTTTTGTACCTCCACCAATTCAGATGAAAAGGGTGACGATGGTCAAAAGAGAGAACACAAGCTGGACACTAGAGCTCCATCCAAAAGTGTGGTAGGAGGGCGAGTTCAGCTCATGCACTAAATGACAATGGCAACAAGTGACTCTCTGCTGTTATGATGCCACATTTAAATTTCAGGTTGTCCTTTTTATTCTATTTTCTGCAGCTATAAGATACGGTCTATCTTTAAGACAAAAAAAAAATCAGGGGGTTCCGGAAGATGGAGGCGTAGGAGGACGCGGGGCTCACAGCGCGTCCTGCCGATCACTTAGATTCCACCTACACCTGCCTAAAGAACCCAGAAAACCGCCAGAGGATTAGCAGAACGGAGTCTCCGGAGTCAAGCGCAGACGAGAGGCCCACGGAAGAGGGTAGGAAGGGCGGCGAGGCGGTGCGCGCTCCACGGACTGGCGGGAGGGAGCCGGGGCGGAGGGGCGGCTCGCCGGCCAAGCAGAGCCCCCGAGTCTGGCTGGCAAAAGCGGAGGGGCCGGACAGACTGTGTTCCGACAGCAAGCGCGACTTAGCGTCTGGGAGGTCATAAGTTAACAGCTCTGCTCGGAAAGCGGGAAGGCTGGAGGACAAAGGGAGGGAGAGCTGCTGAGCCCCCGGACGGCAGAGCTCAGCTTGGCGGGGAACAAAGGCGCCAGCGCCATCTCCCCCGCCCATCCCCCAGCCAAAATCCCAAAGGGAACCAGTTCCTGCCAGGGAACTTGCTCGCTCCGCGCAAACACCCAACTCTGTGCTTCTGCGGAGCCAAACCTCCGGCAGCGGATCTGACTCCCTCCCGCTGCCACAGGGCTCCTCCTGAAGTGGATCACCTAAGGAGAAGCGAGCTAAGCCTGCCCCTCCTGCCCCCGTGCACCTTGCCTACCCACCCCAGCTAATACGCCAGATCCCCAGCAACACAAGCCTGGCAGTGTGCAAGTAGCCCAGACGGGACACGCCACCCCACAGTGAATCCCGCCCCTAGGAGAGGGGAAGAGAAGGCACACACCAGTCTGACTGTGGGCCCAGCGGTGGGCTGGGGGCAGACATCGGGTCGGACTGCGGCCCCGCCCACTAACTCCAGTTATACACCACAGCACAGGGGAAGTGCCCTGCAGGTCCTCACCACGCCAGGGACTCTCCAAAATGACCAAACGGAAGAATTCCCCTCAGAAGAATCTCCAGGAAATAACAACAGCTAATGAACTGATCAAAAAGGATTTAAATAATATAACAGAAAGTGAATTTAGAATAATAGTCATAAAATTAATCGCTGGGCTTGAAAACAGTATACAGGACAGCAGAGAATCTCTTGCCACAAAGATCGAGGGACTAAGGAGTTGAAAAACGCTTTAAACGAATTGCAAAACAAAATGGAATCCACGATGGCTCGGCTTGAAGAGGCAGAGGAGAGAATAGGTGAACTAGAAGATAAAGTTATGGAGAAAGAGGAAGCTGAAAGAAAGAGAGATAAAAAAATCCAGGAGTATGAGGGGAAAATTAGAGAACTAAGTGATACACTAAAAAAAAATAATATACGCATAATTGGTATCCCAGAGGAGGAAGAGAGAGGGAAGGGTGCTGAAGGGGTACTTGAACAAATTATAGCTGAGAACTTCCCTGAACTGGGGAAGGAAAAAGGCATTGAAATCCAAGAGGCACAGAGAACTCCCTTCAGACGTAACTTGAATCGATCTTCTGCACGACATATCATAGTGAAACTGGCAAAATACAAGGATAAAGAGAAAATTCTGAAAGCAGCAAGGGATAAACGTGCCCTCACATATAAAGGGAGACCTATAAGACTCGTGACTGATCTCTCCTTTGAAACTTGGCAGGCCAGAAAGGCTTGGCACGATATCTTCAGTGTGCTAAACAGAAAAAATATGCAGCCGAGAATCCTTTATCCAGCAAGTCTGTCATTTAGAATAGAAGGAGAGATAAAGGTCTTCCCAAACAAACAAAAACTGAAGGAATTTGTCACCACGAAACCAGCCCTACAAGAGATCCTAAGGGGGATCCTGTGAGACAAAGTACCAGAGACATCACTACAAGCATAAAACATACAGACATCACAATGACTCTAAACCCGTATCTTTCTATAATAACACTGAATGTAAATGGATTAAATGCGCCAACTAAAAGACATAGGGTATCAGAATGGATAAAAAAACAAGACCCATCTATTTGCTGTCTACAAGAGACTCATTTTAGATCTGAGGACACCTTTAGATTGAGAGTGAGGGGATGGAGAACTATTTATCATGCTCCTGGAAGCCAAAAGAAAGCTGGAGTAGCCATACTTATATCAGACAAACTAGACTTTAAATTAAAGGCTGTAACAAGAGATGAAGAAGGGCATTATATAATAATCACAGGGTCTATCCACCAGGAAGAGCTAACTATTATAAATGTCTATGCGCCAAATACCCGAGCCCCCAGATATATAAAACAATTACTCATAAACATAAGCAACCTTATTGATAAGAATGTGGTCATTGCAGGGGACTTTAACACCCCACTTACAGAAATGGATAGATCATCTAGACACACAGTCAATAAAGAAACAAGGGCCCTGAATGATACATTGGATCAGATGGGCTTGACAGATATATTTAGAACTCTGCATCCCAAAGCAACAGAATATACTTTCTTCTCTAGTGCACATGGAACATTCTCCAAGATAGATCATATACTGGGTCACAAAACAGCCCTTCATAAGTTTACAAGAATTGAAATTATACCATGCATACTTTCAGACCACAATGCTATGAAGCTTGAAATCAACCACAGGAAAAAGTCTGGAAAACCTCCAAAAGCATGGAGGTTAAAGAACACCCTACTAACGAATGAGTGGGTCAACCAGGCAATTAGAGAAGAAATTAAAACATATATGGAAACAAACGAAAATGAAAATACAACAATCCAAACGCTTTGGGATGCAGCGAAGGCAGTCCTGAGAGGAAAATACATTGCAATCCAGGCCTATCTCAAGAAACAAGAAAAATCCCAAATACAAAATCTAACAGCACACCTAAAGGAAATCGAAGCAGAACAGCAAAGGCAGCCTAAACCCAGCAGAAGAAGAGAAATAATAAAGATCAGAGCAGAAATAAACAATATAGAATCTAAAAAAACTGTAGAGCAGATCAACGAAACCAAGAGTTGGTTTTTTGAAAAAATAAACAAAATTGACAAACCTCTAGCCAGGCTTCTCAAAAAGAAAAGGGAGATGACCCAAATAGATAAAATCATGAATGAAAATGGAATGATTACAACCAATCCCTCAGAGATACAAACAATTATCAGGGAATACTATGAAAAATTATATGCCAGCAAATTGGACAACCTGGAAGAAATGGACAAATTTCTAAACACCCACACTCTTCCAAAACTCAATCAGGAGGAAATAGAAAGCTTGAACAGACCCATAACCAGCAAAGAAATTGAATCGGTTATCAAAAATCTCCCAACAAATAAGAGTCCAGGACCAGATGGCTTCCCAGGGGAGTTCTACCAGACGTTTAAAGCAGAGATAATACCTATCCTTCTCAAGCTATTCCAAGAAATAGAAAGGGAAGGAAAACTTCCAGACTCATTCTATGAAGCCAGTATTACTTTGATTCCTAAACCAGACAGAGACCCAGTAAAAAAAGAGAACTACAGGCCAATATCCCTGATGAATATGGATGCAAAAATTCTTAATAAGATACTAGCAAATCGAATTCAACAGCATATAAAAAGAATTATTCACCATGATCAAGTGGGATTCATTCCTGGGATGCAGGGCTGGTTCAACATTCGCAAATCGATCAACGTGATACATCACATTAACAAAAAAAAAGAGAAGACCCATATGATCCTGTCAATCGATGCAGAAAAGGCCTTTGACAAAATCCAGCACCCTTTCTTAATAAAAACCCTTGAGAAAGTCGGGATAGAAGGAACATACTTAAACATCATAAAGGCCATTTATGAAAAGCCCACAGCTAACATCATCCTCAACGGGGAAAAACTGAGAGCTTTTTCCCTGAGATCAGGAACACGACAGGGATGCCCACTGTCACCGCTGCTGTTTAATATAGTGCTGGAAGTTCTAGCATCAGCAATCAGACAACAAAAGGAAATCAAAGGCATCCAAATTGGCAAAGATGAAGTCAAGCTTTCGCTTTTTGCAGATGACATGATATTATACATGGAAAATCCGATAGACTCCACCAAAAGTCTGCTAGAACTGATACATGAATTCAGCAAAGTTGCAGGATACAAAATCAATGTGCAGAAATCAGTTGCATTCTTATACACTAACAATGAAGCAACAGAAAGACAAATGAAGAAACTGATCCCATTCACAATTGCACCAAGAAGCATGAAATACCTAGGAATAAATCTAACCAAAGATGTAAAAGATCTGTATGCTGAAAACTATCGAAAGCTTATGCAGGTAATTGAAGAAGATATAAAGAAATGGAAAGACATTCCCTGCTCATGGATTGGAAGAATAAATATTGTCAAAATGTCAATACTACCCAAAGCTATCTACACATTCAATGCAATCCCTATCAAAATTGCACCAGCATTCTTCTCGAAACTAGAACAAGCAATCCTAAAATTCATATGGAACCACAAAAGGCCCCGAATAGCCAAAGTAATTTTGAAGAAGAAGACCAAAGCAGGAGGCATCACAATCCCAGACTTTAGCCTCTACTACAAAGCTGTCATCATCAAGACAGCATGGTATTGGCATAAAAACAGACACATAGACCAATGGAATAGAATAGAAACCCCAGAACTAGACCCACAAACGTATGGCCAACTCATCTTTGACAAAGCAGGAAAGAACATCCAATGGAAAAAAGACAGTCTCTTTAACAAATGGTGCTGGGAGAACTGGACAGCAACATGCAGAAGGTTGAAACTAGACCACTTTCTCACACCATTCACAAAAATAAACTCAAAATGGATAAAGGACCTGAATGTGAGACAGGAAACCATCAAAACCTTAGAGGAGAAAGCAGGAAAAGACCTCTCTGACCTCAGCCGTAGCAATCTCTTACTCGGCACATCCCCAAAGGCAAGGGAATTAAAAGCAAAAGTGAATTACTGGGACCTTATGAAGATAAAAAGCTTCTGCACAGCAAAGGAAACAACCAACAAAACTAAAAGGCAACCAACGGAATGGGAAAAGATATTTGCAAATGACACATCGGACAAAGGGCTAGTATCCAAAATCTATAAAGAGCTCATCAAACTCCACACCCGAAAAACAAATAACCCAGTGAAGAAATGGGCAGAAAACATGAATAGACACTTCTCGAAAGAAGACATCCGGATGGCCAACAGGCACATGAAAAGATGTTCAACGTCGCTCCTTATCAGGGAAATACAAATCAAAACCACACTCAGATACCACCTCACGCCAGTCAGAGTGGCCAAAATGAAGAAATCAGGAGACTATAGATGCTGGAGAGGATGTGGAGAAACAGGAACCCTCTTGCACTGTTGGTGGGAATGCAAATTGGTGCAGCCGCTCTGGAAAGCAGTGTGGAGGTTCCTCAGAAAATTAAAAATAGACCTACCCTATGACCCAGCAATAGCACTGCTAGGAATTTATCCAAGGGATACAGGAGTACTGATGCATAGGGGCACCTGTACCCCAATGTTTATAGCGGCACTCTCAACAATAGCCAAATTATGGAAAGAGCCTAAATGTCCATCAACTGATGAATGGATAAAGAAATTGTGGTTTATATACACAATGGAATACTACGTGGCAATGAGAAAAAATGAAATATGGCCTTTTGTAGCAACATGGATGGAACTGGAGAGTGTGATGCTAAGTGAAATAAGCCATACAGAGAAAGACAGATACCATATGGTTTCACTCTTATGTGGATCCTGAGAAACATAACAGAAACCCATGGGGGAGGGGAAGGAAAAAAAAAAAAAAAAAAAAGAGGTTAGAGTGGGAGAGAGCCAAAGCATTAGAGACTGTTAAAAACTGAGAACAAACTGAGGGTTGATGGGGGGTGGGAGGGAGGGCAGGGTGGGTGATGGGTATTGAGGAGGGCACCTTTTGGGATGAGCACTGGGTGTTGTATGGAAACCAATTTGACAATAAATTTGATATTAAAAAAATTAAAAAAAAAAAAAAAAGACAAAAAAAAATCAAATTAAAAAAAATTTCCCTCTCACTTTCAGTCATAAGTCTTGTTTTTGGTATATTTTTCACTTTTATTTTTAAATCAAATCCCTCTCTCCAAGCTTCAGACTCCTTAGGATTTGGAGTGTAACCATTGTATCTGACCACCTCATTGATATTTCTCCATCCTTTTCCCAATCAGTTCCTCACCTTTCACTAACTCTTTACTATTCACGTCTCCAATCTGTTAATCTAGCCTTTTTACCTCCCGCCGGCATAGATTGTCATTCATTTTGACGTTATCTCAAGGCCAATTAAATGGTCTAACTCCCTTACCAGTAGTCTGTGACTTGACCAGGCACTGCACTTGACCCTATGTACTAGAGAAAGTATCCTTTGATGGCAATAAGAATTTTCAGTATATCGAGTTTGCTGGAGAATTGATAAACATTTAAAGGAAGAGATAGGAACATGGGAAATCAGTTTGTCATGATTTCGGTTTCATTTCCTTTATAATCCTACAGAAAAGTCTATAATCCTGTCTTTATTATGAGACTATAACCATGTAAACTGCTTTGAAGTTATGACTTCAAAAAGGTTTTCAACATCATGGAGTCTAACAGGGCAGAGAAGACTTACTTTATTATAAGTCTTATTTAATCAGCAAAGGACTTTGACAATTTACAAAGTTTCTAAACAAAATTATCTAAACATCTGGAAGCTATTAAAGAGCTGAGGAAGTTATGCCACAGTTACATTTAGGAAGGTATTTTTATTATAAATTCCTTATAAAGTAAGTCTGTGAAAAACAAAGCTAAATGACCATTACCACTTTACTCAGATTTCTCATATGAATTAAGCCTAGACATCCAAAAATATTAGGATTGAAATACAAGTTTACTCTTTGGGAGAACAATGACTTAGTACTCACCCTGCAATAGATATATAAATGTTGGCTTTAATTTTTTTTTAATTTTTTTAATGTTTATTTATTTTTGAGACAGAGAGAGACAGAGCATGAACGGGGGAGGGTCAGAGAGAGGGAGACACAGAATCCGAAACAGGCTCCAGGCTCTGAGCTGTCAGCACAGAGCCTGACGCGGGGCTCGAACTCACGGACCGCGAGATCATGACCTGAGCCGAAGTCGGCCACTTAACCAACGGAGCCACCCAGGCGCCCCAAATGTTGGCTTTAATAGTAATGCCAAATGCCATTTATATACATTTTGGTGCATATGAGCCATATTAAAACACGACAGCTTTAGAGGTCAGCAGATTTAGCTTTAAATTCCAGCTCATCGCTTCCTAGTTGCATGAACTCAGGCAAGGTTTATCAACTCAGAACCATTATGTTCTCCTCTGTCTGGCATAGAGATACCCTCACAACACAAGATGATTAAGTGACCTAAAGCTGGAAGTGTCTAACACAGCACCTAGCATTGAGTATATGCTCTTTAAAGCTTTTCTCCTTCTTTCCCTTTCCTTCCATTTTGCGTCCTCCTTCCTTTCACTGTTGGTGTCAGTATGTGACATTGGCTTTTCACTTCATGATCTAAGGGGGTGGTGCATAAAGGTTGGGCTTTTTTTTTTTTAATTCCCGTATTCTTTATATTTTTCCATTGTTACCAACTGCTTCAAACACTGGAAATCCTTAAGAGGATTCTGTGTTTATTTTAGGGACAGAAGTGTAGGGGAAAAGCTTTAAGAGAGTATTTTGTTTGGCAGTAGGTCATGGATTAAGGAAAAAACGCCGTTATCTACTGAACCCTATTCTGAGCCATACAATACCTTAGATTTATTATATCGGCTCATTTTTAGCCTCATACTCCTCAGGCCTGTCTGACTCTAACGCTCATGGTCTTTTTGTTCAAAAATGCCCCCATTTGCTTTTACACGTGCACCTAAGGGACAAGTGATTTTGTACAGTGTCAGCAGGAAAATGACTGTTGAGTTTTAAACCACTGACTTACAAATGGATGCAGGAGGCCAGGACAGGTCTGAGGAGGGGGCTATTTAAAAACAAAAACTGAAAGGGGAAAACCCAAGGCATATAAATAAATCAAGAGCAGTGTTGCCTGAGCAACTGTTCGCTGATTGCCTGAACTGTGGAAAGGAGACGAAAATAATAGCTGAGAATCAGAGCAAGGCCTGAGGCCAGGATGTACCAAATTCAACGCAAACTGAATCAGCTTAGGCTGAGCTGTAAATGGAGGGTGTACTGAAAGGAGGTGGAAAATATATCAAAGAACAGGGTGTGGGATGGACGATGCCAGGTGACTCATGATTTAAACCCCCAGAATACAGTGGAGCCCCTCCAAATTGGGGAGAGCTCTGTAAAGACCATCAATCAGGCTGGACAAGTTGGACTTTATAAAAGACAACACTCTCCTACTTAAAGTCCGCTCCGGGCCAAATCTGTGTTCTTTAAGGAGTGTTCCTGCCCCTGTAAGCCATGCTTATCAGCCGGCTTTATCATACATTCGTTTTATGAATGATGATAGGAAACAGAAGGTATCGATTTCACAACTCAGTACATGTAGCTGTTCTTCTCTTGCGTGTATCTGTACAATGACTCCTGCTACTTAAAAAAAAAATAAAATTTTTTTAGGGTAAGTAGCCAAGTTAAACTATTGTCCTTGTGTTTATCTAGAAAGTATGTCACTAAATAATGATGATTAACATTATGGATTCTGATCAGATAGATCTGGTTTAAGCCTTGGTTCTTCCCCCGTTACAAACTGTGTGACTTTAAGCAAATCACCTAACCTCTCTAAACTTGTTTTTTCCACCTGTAAATACAGGCATTTTTGATAGCTGTATCAATTGGAGATTGACAAACTGAGATGTCAGTATCATCCAGAACACTTCAGTCAGACCAAATCATCTAAGCTCTTCACTTTTTCACTTACAACTTATTAGATCCATAGGTATTGGCTTATTGACTGTACCTTCACAATATTTCCAGACATATTTTCTTTCAGCACCTTTGCTGCTCTTGTCTTGGTCTAAACTACCATCGTCAATCTCTTGGGTTATGGCAATAGCCTCCTAGCTCCTTTCAGTGCTTCTACTCTTGCCTGTGCTCCCCGCATACTTTTCTCAATGTCGTATCTAGTACTCGCCTTTTGAAGTAAAAGTCAGATTTTGTCAATTATCAGCTTAACACCTGCCCTCCCCATAGTTTGCAATGTTACTTAGAGAAAAACGAGTCCTTAGAATGCTCTGTAAGGACGCACAGGATTTGACCCAGCCTGCTCTTCCCTGTCCTCATCCCCTGAGGCTCTCCCATTTTTTTATTCCACTCCAGCTCTTTCTGGAACACACATGCACAACTACCTCACATAGATAATTTGCATCTGCTGAGCTCTCTGCCTGGCATGTTTTTCTTTCCAAGGGTCGCAAGCTTGGCTCTTTCTCCTCCTTCAGATCTTTATTCAGAGGTTACCTCCTCAGAGGGTATTTCTTTCATTACTCTACCTAATATTGCACATCTTTCGCTCCCTCCCTCTCTCTTTTCCTCCCTCTCATCCTCCCCTCCCTCCTTCCCTCCCCTCCTCTCTTCCCTCCCAGGCTTCCTCATTCTTTCCCGTCTTCCCCTCCCTCCCTCTCTCTTCCTTCCTCCGTCCTCCACTTTACTTTTTTTTTCTTGGCTCTATCATCATCTACCATCCTGAATGTTTTAGTTATTTATCCTTATTTTTTTAACTAACCCCACTAGAATATGAGTTCCACAAAAGCTGTGATTCTTAACTGTTTTATACCTAGCCTGTAAAACAGTGCTTGGCAAATAGCAATTGCTCAATAAATAAATATGTCAGTACATATTGAACCAATAAGTGAATGATTAGGAAACCATGATGTGGCTCAACGATGTATCTATACATATACCTATTGGACATACTTCCTTGGATGGCATTGCTTTTAAGTGGAAACTCATTCTGATGTTCAATTCTGGCTAATGAGAAAACACCTCCCCAAAATGTAGCCCCAGCTACTGGAGTGAAGATTCTCCAAGGTCCAAAGAAAGCAGGGAAGGAAAAGGAAGATTCTAGAAATTTTTAGTCATGTTAGAAGATACGGAGGAAATGCTGTTGCCAACCCTCCCTCTTACACACACAAGCAGAGCTGCTATCGGTTGGCAAGGGCCATAAACTGGGGGAAGAAGAGACCCCTTGTTTGGACCAACCAAGCATTTTGGGATCAGGAAACAAAGAACAAAAAAGAGAATATCACTCACAAAGCCTCTCAACTCTGGAGCAAACTATGGATGTGGGAGAGAAATGTGGAAGGAAATCTCATCACAGGAGGGCACCAGGACTCCAAAACATTCTGTAAAAGTCTTTATAAATTTGAATGTTTTAGACTATTTTTGCATCTTCTCTTTATTCATTCATTCAACTCTAAAATTTTTACATAGCATAAATCTTATCTGCATGGAGAGTCTGGTGAACAGCTTGGAGAAGCTCTTCCCAGTGTCCCAGCCATTTACAGACGCTCCACAGGCTTTTACTGCTCATCTGTAACTAAAGAGTTGTTTGCAAAGAAAATGTTGAAATCATGAGTTACTTTTTTTCTCGCTACATTCATTATAACTTCTAAGAATATGTTACCGTGGAAGATTTCACATGAGAGAGAGGCAGAAAAGTGAGAGAGATGAAGGCATGAGAAAGATTAATCAGGTTAATAGCAAGCAAAGAAAGAGGCATTATCCAAATTTAAAAGGAATAAAATCTTGGGTAAGTTGACAGGAAGGAATAAGGGAGCTGGTGACAGTTCATCTACAAATCTTTTGGCCTAGAATTATCTTACTACATGCACTTCTTACAGCTACTAGAAGAACTAATTATGTGATTTTCTTCAGTCTGAACAAATCCTTTTTTTATACTGCTCTTTATGGAAGACTATAGCATGAGTCAGAAATACCAAGAGCATGATAAGCTCCATCCTTTTGTGGCACCTGCTCCAACATTATGTTAATCATTGGTGGGTAATATTTAAAGCTGAGAATTACACACTTCCTACCGTTGTATCTAAAAATCTATAGTTGTAATACCAGATGCTGTTGATGAGATCATTATTTGTATTTTCAGACACTAAGTTTGACTTCAAAGTTTTCAGAAAAATAAATTCCAAACAGAGAAAGCATTACTTTTCCTTTAAAAGACTTGAGCATACTTACTGATATTAAAAAACAAACAAAAAAAAAACGAAAGCAAGGACATCATTTTATAGTGACTTCAGGCTGCTGATACATTCTAGAAACCTTTGTTAAATGGAATTTCCTTTCACTGTCGCCAATTTATCTTTTTTTTCTTAATGTTTATTTATTTCTGAGACAGAGAGAGACAGAGCATGAGTGGGAGAGGGGCTGAGAGAGAGGGAGACACAGAATCCGAAGCAGGCTCCAGGCTCTGAGCTGTCAGCACAGAGCCCGATGAGGGGCTTGAACTCACAGACCGTGAGATCATGACCTGAGCCGAAGTCGGAAGCTCAACCAACTGAGCCACCCAGGCGCCCTTCCAATTTATCTTTTTATTATTAGTGGTGTGATATGTTTTACAACTACCAGGCAGCTTAAATCTTCATTCAGAAGTATCACACCTACAAAGAGGAGGTTTTGTTTTGTTTTATGGTAGTAAAATATACATACAATTTGCCATTTTAAGTGCACAATTCAGCGGCATTAAGTACATTCACAATGTTGTCTAACCATCACCACTTTCATATCTAAAACTTTTCTATCACCCCTAACAGAAACTCTGTACCCCCTGACCATCAGTTCCCGGTAACTTCTAACCTATTTTCTGTCTCTAAGAATTTGCCTATTCTAGATATTTCATATAAATGGAATGGTAAATTATTTGTCTTTTTTGTGTTTGATTTATTTCACTCAGCATAATATCTTCAAGGTTCATCATGTCATAGCGTGTCAGAAATTCATTGTTTCTTAAAGCTGAATAATACTCCATTGTTCATATATACCACAGTTTGTTCATCCATTAGTCTGGTGACGGACATTTGGGCTGTTTTCACCTTCTGACTATTGTGAAAAATGCTCTTATGCACATTGGTATACAATGTTTTGTTTTTTATAATGATGTTTAGTTCCTCCTGATTCAAAGAACTTTTTAAATCAACTGTTTGGCCTCTTGGTAAAATATAGCCCCACATTAAACCTCTAAAGATTACTTAGCAAGTCAGGGGGCACCTGGGTAGCTCAGTCAGTTGAGCATCCGACTTCGGCTCGGGTCATGATCTCACTGTTTGTGAATTTGAGCCCCGCATCGGGCTCTGTGCTGACAGCTCAGAGCCTGGAGCCTGCCTTGGATTCTGTCTCCCTGTCTCTCTGCCCCTCTCCTGCTCACGCACTCGCTCATGCTCTCTCTCTCAAAAATAAATTAAAAAAAAATTTAAAGATTATTTAGCAAGTCATTTAAAAAAGTCTCTGCTTATCAAAAGACAAAACTCACAGCAGATCGTGGGCAATTTTGCACTGGTCCACGTTGGGCAGTAGCCTTCACCTCGGAGGCTGCATATTAGAAACAAAAGGACACCTAAGCTTTAATCCCTGCACCAGAACAACCAAATTAGAATCTGGAGGTGGACGAAGGCTTTGGTATTTTTCACCCTCCTCTCTGCACCCACCTACCCAGGTGATTCTGTTATGCAGCCAGGGCTGAGAACCTCTGATCTAGGGCAAATCTGGGATCAATCACCCGCGTTGCCACTGGAGCCCTCAGAAAACACAGAGAAAGTCTTATTTTTTAGCCCAGGTCCTCTACAATTAGCAACAATAGTGTCACTCGTGTCCTACTGCTGTCAATACAGGGATTCAGTTGGCCAATTATGGCTACCAACACCAGGCTTGGATCAGAACACTACAAAATGAGTGGTGGCCTCTGAAGCCAGGATAATTGGACTAGTAAAAATAATTCAGTGATTTTTTTTTTTAAGGGAGAGGTAAATGTTTTACCCTGTGTCATGGCCTGAATGTTTGTGTCCTCCCCAAATCCATAGAGTGAAGCCCTAACCCCTGGTGTGATGGTATCTGGGAGGTAATTAGGGTTAGATGAGGTCATGTGGGCAGAGCTTGGTCCAATGGTATTAGTAGCCCTTATAAAAGAGGTACCAAAGAGCTTGCTCTCCCTCTCTGCATAGGCGCTGAGGAAAGGCCATGTGAGGGCATAGCAAGGAGGTTGCTATCTGCAAGCAGGAAGAGAGCTCTCACCAGGAACCACCCCTACCAGTCTTTGGCCTGGAACTTCCAGCCTCCAGAACTGTGAGAAAATACATTTCTGTTGTTTAAACCACCCAGTCAGGTATTTCATTATCTCAGCCAAACCGACTAAGACACTGTTGGTACCCTACTCACCCTCAACGTTGAGCCTGAGTAACAAGAAAGGAGAGGAAGCCAAAAAAAGATGCTATCTTACGAGGGCTTTCTAAGGAGCCTTAGAAGTAGCCATTAAGGAAAGGAAGTGTGGAGCACTTGACCCACTGGCTCCTTCCCACACCACCCACGAGGCATTAATTCCCTCACACTTCCACTCTGCACTTCCTTGAATGCCAGGTAGGTTCCCGCAGACATCCCACCCTATGCTATCAGGGAAGCGTCATGGTTACAAATGGGAGTTAAACAATGCAACCGAGGCAAGGTGCTGTCGCCTGATGACTGTGTGACACTATTTGCTGCAACAATAGAGTAAAAAATGGGCAAAAGGATGTGAGGCAGGGAACAAGACATGGGCAGTGCAGGGAATTTCTGGATACTCTAGTGAAACCAGTGAGTTCCAGCACTCACTCCAAGGTGCAGTCGCAGCCTTCACTTGAAGACCCTCCCTCAATTCCAAACTGGAATTTGAGAGCTGGAGTTTGATTTTATTAGGAGAGCTGATTGGTCCTCTCACGATACACCATTGATCTACTTTTCTAGCATAGTCTCCACGAGTGACACATAGCTTTGGAAATACAGGTGTGATGATTCATTTTATGTGTCAACTTGACTGGATCATGAGGTACCCAGATATTTGATTAAATTCCATTTTGACCTGTGTCTGTGAGGGTGTTTCCAGATAAGATTCACATTTGAATTGGTAGATTGAGTAAAACAGATTGTCCTCCTCATAGGGATCCCAATTCCAACCTGAGGGGTGGGGAGCATTCCCATACCAGCTGGGTAGCTTTTGCAATTCGACTCAGTTCTTATACTACATACCCTGAGATCACATCAGACCCCATAGGTTAAGGGTTCAATCCTACAAGACTGCTCCCCACTCTTACTTCAACCACCAATCGCAAGCCCAGGTTGTTACCCCTGCTTCTGATTAATCCACTATAGATCGGAGGGCCCTATAACCTCCTCTTCAGGTTTGATTAATTTTCTAGAGCAGCTCAGAGAAGTCAGAAGAACATTTTATGTACTGGTGGCCAATTTGTTATAAGGGATATTACAGGATACATCTTGCTGACCAGATGAAGAGATGCATAGGACAGGTATGTGGGAAGGCACGTGGACCTTCTGTGCCCTCTCCAGAAGCACCACGATCCTGGCATCTCCAACCTGATGTTCACCAACCGGGAAAGCTCTCTGAACCCTCTCCTTTTGGGTTTTTATGGATATTTCATTACATAGGTGTGGTTGACTAAATCATTTGCTGTTGATGATTGAACTCAATTTGCAGTCTCTCTCCTCTCCCTGGAGGTCAGGGGGTGGGACTGAAAAATTCCAACCCACTGGGGTGCCTGGGTGGCCGACTAGAGCTCAGGTCATGATGTTGCGGTCCGTGGGTTCGAGCCCTGTGTCGGGCTCTGTGCTGACAGCTTGGAGCTTGGAGCCTGGAGCCTGTTTCGGATTCTGTGTCTCCCTCTCTCTCAGCCCCTCCCGTGATCACGCTCTGTCTCTCCGTCTCTCAGAAATAAATAAATGTTAAAAAAAAAATTTTTTTTTTTAAAAAGAAAAATTCCAACCCAGTAATCACATGATTGGTTCTCCTGACAACCAGCACTCCCCACCCCCATCTTTAGGGGATTTCTATAAGTCACCTCACAAACTCAGTTGTAGTTGAAAAGGGCTTGTTATGAATACAAGACATCCATTTGTCTTGGATGGCTCTTAAGTGACTTCAGGAACTGAAGATAAGAGACCAAACATTTTAACAAAAGATCCTCCCATTTCTCTTATTACTCAGAAAATTCCAAGGGTTTTGGGAGCTCTGTACCAGAAACAAGGGCAAATATGCAAATATGTATACATACAAATATACATACATGCATTTAAAATCCAGGGGCACCTGGGTGGCTCAGTCACTGAAGCATTTGACTCTTGATTTCGGCTCAGGCCATGATCTCACCATTGTGGGATACAGCCCAGAGTTGGGCTCTGCACTGACTTCAAGGAGCTTGCTTGGGATTCTCTCTTTCCCTCTGTCTCTGCCCCTCCCATGTTCTCTCTCTCTCTCTCAAAATAAATAAACTTTAAAACTAAATGAATAAGTAAATACATAATTAAATGAACAGAATCCAAAATGTGTTTATTGGGATAGTTTCCCACTCATCTTGATTCAGGGTGCTTTCAGTGCTGCTTCAGGTTTGGGCACGGCTAAGACGGTGGTGATTTTAACCTGTCCTGGGTATTTCACATCCATGAAGTAGGAACCAGGCACTTCCTGTGTTTCCTCTTCTCTTCTGGAGAGGGATGAAGGAGATCTTTTGTAAGAGGTATGTTCTTGTGGGAAAATCGTCACTGTTGGAAAATGTATTTATTATAAATCACAATATCACACCTCCCCCAATATAGGTGGCCATCATACAGTCCCATTAAGGGTCTGAATAAAATTTAAAAGGTGAAGGAAAGGAGAATTTGCTTTCCCTGCCTGGCTGTTTGAGCTGGGACATTGGTCTTCTGCTCCATGACTGGGACTTCCCCCACTGCATTCCTGATTCTTAGGTCTTCAGACTGAGACTGGAACTACCTCACTGTCTCTCCTGGGTTCCAGCCTGCTCACTGACAGTCATGGGACTTCTCAGCCTCCATAATCACACGATCCAGTTCCTTATTAAAAAATTGCACATATATGGGGTGCTTGGGTGGCTCAGTTGGTTGAGTGTCCGACTTCAGCTTGGGTCATGATCTCACAGCTCGTGAGTTTGAGCCCCACCTTCAGGCTCTGTGTTGACAGCTCAGAGCCTGGAGCCTGTTTGGATTCTGTGTCTCCCTCTCTCTCTGCCCCTCTCTTCCTCGTGCTCTGTTTCTCTCTCTCTCTCTCTCAAAAATAATAAACATTGAAAAAAATTTTTTTAAAAATGCACCTGGCTGGTTCAGTCAGTAGAGCATGTGACTCTTGATCTCAGGGTCGTAAGTTCAAGCCACATGTTAGGCATGGAAACTACCATACAAAAAAAAAAAAAAAAAAGAACAAAAGAAACGCAAGATCTCAGGCCTGGCCATAGACCTTCATTAAAAAAAAAGAAAGAAAGAAATCATATGCATATGCTCCCATTGGGTTCTGTCTCTCAGGAGAACCCTGATCAATACATAGGTCAGTTATTCCAAAAACAAAAACAAAAATATAAGAGAATTGTATGGGAAATAATTCCAACTTCCAACAACACAAGGCTAAGAACTACAACAAATCTGAAGGTATTAAGTCTTTATTTTTCATCTTTTAGTATGCAGTTATTTGAATCGCTTCTCTACCAGTTGCTAAAATTACTCATTTAAGGAAAGAAAGTTAAGTCTGCTGCATCTATTTTCTTTTCTTTTTTTTTTTTAATTTTTTTTTTTTTTTTAGTGTTTATTTTTGAGACGGAGAGAGACAGAGAATGAATGGGGGAGGGTCAGAGAGAGAGGGAGACACAGAATCTGAAGCAGGCTCCAGGCTCTGAGCTGTCACCACAGAGCCTGACGCGGGGCTCGAACTCACAGACCGTGAGATCATGACCTGAGCCGAAGTCGGGCGCTTAAGCGACTGAGCCACCCAGGCGCCCCGAGTCTGCTGCATCTAAATACAGAACCCACATAACCCTTTACCCTCTTTCCAACTCTTGGTATGAAAATATTTTAAATATTTATCATTTAGTTTTATATATGTATTTTAATATTTTATTATATTGCCTGCATCCTTCATGTTTATCTACTACTGTGTTTTCTTTCATAGACAGCAATTTCATGAATCAGGGATTGACAAGTTATGGTCCATGGCCTGTTTTGTATGACCAAGCTTGGAATGGCTTTTACATTTTAAATGCTTTTTTTTTTTTTTTAAGTTTATTTATTTTCAAGAGAGAGGGTGGTGAAGGGACAGAGAAAAAAGAAGAGAGAGAATCCCAAGCAGGTTCCATACTGGCAGCTCGGAGCCCAGCTCGGGGCTTGAACCCACGAACTGCAAGATCATGACCTGAGCAGAAACCAAGAGTCGGTCACTTAACTGACTGAGCCACCCAGGCGTCCCCATTTTAAATGCTTTTTAACAAATCAAAAGAATAATGCTTTGTGACATGTGGAAATCATATGAAAGTCAAATTTCAGTGTCCATAAATATGTTTGTAGGAACACAGTCACATCTATTCATTTACATGTGATCTATGGCCACTTTTGCACTATGATGGGACATTAAGTAGCTTCAACAAAGACTATATGGACCTGCAAAGCCTAAAATATTTACAGTATAACTGTTTACAGGAAAAGTTTGCTGACCTCTGTCCTAGATAGCAAAAGGATGCTTGTTTTGTTTCTTTTGTGTATTAACTGGCCTTTCTTTTTTTCTTTTTTTCTTTTTTTAGTGTTTATTTATTTATTCTGAAAGAGAGAGAGAGAGAGAGAGAGAGAGAGAGAGAGAGAGGGAGAGGTAGAGTATGAACAGGGGAGGGGCAGAGAGAGAGAGGGAGACAGAGAATCCGAAGCAGGTTCTATGCTGACAGCATAGAGCCCAATGCGGGGCTCCAATCCATGAGACGTGAGATCATGTCCTGAGCTGAAGTTGGATACTTAACTGACTAAGCCACCCAGGCACCCCCCCCCCCCACCTTTCTAATGAAGGTAATAATTCACATATGCCACTAGCATAGGTTTTGACTAAGTCACTCAAAAACTACCAGAGAGGAAAACGTTTTACTAAGCTATTTTATAGTCTTTACAAGTCTAGTTCACAGGGTGCGCATAATAAATGTTTATCATGGGGCGCCTGAGTGGCTCAGTCGGTTAAGTGAACGACTCTTGACTTCAGCTCAGGTTATGAGCTCATGGTCGTGGGATTGAGTTCCACATCGGGCTCTGCATGGAGCCTGCTCTCTCTCTCTCTCAAAAATAAATAAATAAACATTTAAAAAATTTAAGTGTTTATCAGATAAATTAGTAAGTAAATAACTTGTGAATCTGATAGCCTGTGGCCTCAGCAAAGAGCTACAGAAAGGCATACTTACGCCTGCTGCACATTTGCACAGAGCCCAAAGACACATCCTTCAAGAAGCAGTTCCATATCTGATATTACAGCTATTTCGCAACAGATTTATAGGACGTTAAAGTCAGGGGCGGGGGAGACATCCTGTTAACTGGAGACAGTATCATAAAAATAATAGGTCTAGAAGGGCAACATTTCATACAGCTGCTGACTTTAAGCAGGACTGTGTTTGGATCATTCCCAAAAGATAAACTTGCTCTTTAATAATAATAATTATTATCCAGAGACACTTTATAACTTCTTGCAGTTAAATATTTCAGAATGTCACAACCAAACTCTTAAAAATTACTTCCTATTCTTCAGCCTAATTCTTCATGCTGTAACGTAAGCATATTTTCGAGGCCATTCATTCAATAACTTCATCAATAGCATTTGCCATGAAGTTTTACAGTTGTGTCTCCCTTTTCTTGGTCACCTTATTTCTCAGTTTGGGGGCAGTGCTTGGTATATTTTTATGTGTTGAAATGTTATCACCACTTCTGGCATTCCTGGTACTCATAATGATGGGGATCATTAAACTGTGGTAGTAAGAATATTAGATTTGGAGTCTAAAAATCAAATGTGAGGGGCGCCTGAGTGGATCAGTCAGCTAAGTGTCCGACTTCGGCTCAGGTCATGATCTCACAGTTCCGTGAGTTTGAGCCCCATGTCGGGCTCTGTGCTGACAGCTCAGAGCCTGGAGCCTGCTTCGGATTCTGTGTCTCCTTCTCTCTCTGTCCCACCCCTGCTTGTGCTCTGTCTCTGTCTTTCAAAAATGAAAAGACATTAAAAAAAAAAACAAATGTGAGTTCCGGCTTAGGATGCTGCCCACAGGGGTGCCTAGATGGCTCAGTTGGTTGAACATCCCACTCTTGATTTTGGCTTAGGTCATGATCCCAGGGTCCTGAAATTGGGCTCCACGTGAGGCTCTGCACTGAGCATGGAGCCCGCTTAAGATTCACTCTTTCTCGGGGCGCCTGGGTGGCTCAGTTGGTTAAGCATCCAACTTCGGCTCAAGTCATGCTCTCACACTTCACGAGTTTGAGCCCTACAGCAGGCTCTCTGCTGTCAGGACAGAGCGTGCTTTGGATTCTCTGTCCCCCTCACTCTCTGCCTCTCCCCTGCTCATGTTTTCTCTCTCTCTCTCAAAGAAAAATAAATTTGCAAAAAAATTTTCTCTCTCTTTTCCCCGCTCACTCTCTCTTTCTCAAAAAAAAAAAAAAAAAAAAAAGATGTTGCCTACAATATAACGGATGCTTGGTGAATATTTGCTCTCTTTCGCCTTTGTCTCTGTGAAGCTGGATAATTTACAGAGTCTCTGTGAGCAGCAATTTTCTTATCTATGATGTGGTAGATATGGAAATCATATGAGATGTTTTTTGAAACACTAAGCCTATGAAGCATTATATAAATTGCAAATTATTATAAGGAAATGAGAATTCAAAATATAAGAAAAACTGTGAGTGGCAGTACAAGTTCAAAGGTCAGAGACTCAACATTGGACATTGTCTTTTCCCAATCCACCACCAGATTTTGAACTCAGAGAGATCGTTTACTTGATAAACACAGACCTCAGGGTCCATACCTAGGCCAGTTTCTCTTCATTTAGGTCAATGTGACCCTTCAGCAGTAACCCCTCAGTGAATTCTGAGGGTCCTGACTTGTGCTGAAATTTGCCTTGGAGGTTTTTCAGAACAAAGATTTTTCTTTAGTGTACCTCATTAGAAGTAATAATGAATTGTCGATCAAATATTGCAAATTACTTTGCCCAATGGTGTAAAGAATATACATAGATTTTTTCTAAACAGGCTTTTTTTTTTTTTTTTTTTCCCCCAATCAGAGGTTAAGAGAGCAGCACAGCTCTGGCTGTTTTATACTAGAATGTGCAGACTGAGGGGGAAAGCTCATTTAAATACATATTGATTATTTCAATTCTCAGGAAAAAAAATTGGTTTTAACTATTGTAAATACACATCTATCTATCCATCTACCTATTTATTTATTTTAAAGATTTTATTTATTTCTAAGTAATCTCTACCACCAATGTGGGGCTCGAACTCACAGCCCTGAGATCAAGAGTCACACACTCTTCCGACTGAGCCAGCCAGGTGCCCCTATAAATATACTTTCGTGATTCCTTTTCATAAAGGGGCCCATGGTTTTGTTCTAAAAGTAAACCTGACACTTTGTTTTGTTTCTATTTCTCTTGCGTCTGAGGGCAATATTTTGGCTGCTCAGCAAGGTCATTACCCAGTTTGCTTTGGTAACATGAAAGCAGCCATAGATGATATGGAAATTTGGGCAGGACTGTGATCCCATGAAACTTTGCTTAAACAAATGACCAGTCTATAAGCTCTAGTTTTCTGACTCCTCTTCTATACAAATAAGTAAAGACCACCAGAAACAGCTCACTTTTACCCAGAAGAGTAGCAGTACTCGAGTCCTGTCCCTGGGCTGTATCAGATCTCCAGCTTTCTGTCATAATGTAATCCCCAGGAAATCTGATAGCCTGCCATCACATAGGACTTTATACTGGCCCTTCACATTAGTGACGTAAAGATTGGAACAAATGAGGATTGCAAGTACGCTTTATGATTCTTTTAAGTTTGTTTATTTTTGAGAGAGAGGGAGAGAGAGGGCAGGGTGGGGAGCAGAGGGAGAGAGAGAGAGAGAGAGAGAGAGAGAATCCATGCAGGTTCCATGTTGTCAGCATGGAGCCTGACACAGGGGCTCAAACTCATAGACCAAACCAAGAGATCATGACCTGAGCAGAAATCAAGAGTCAGACACTTAACCAAATGGGCCACCCTGGCACCCTCGCTTTATGATTTTTTTAAGGCATGTTCTTAAGGCATAAGAAGAAAAGCTCCCAAGAAGTTCAGGGCTTGCCAATTTGGTCAACTGCTTAGGAATCCAATGGCTCAAGGCCTGTCAAGTTACCGGCTGGAAAGGTTAAATTTCTATAACTTGCATCCCCTACTGCTAAGAAACAATTCCTGTCTCATCCTGTGTACAGTCTCAGAAAATTACCTGACTACCGTGGAGGGTAATGAATCCAATATTATTTGTTGGTACTTAGTACCATTTCCATTCCCTTTATACTCTCCCTTTCAACAGAGGAGCTGGATGAATGAGGACTACATTTCCCACAGCCCCTTGCCGGAAGGGTTCCCAGGACAGTTTAGATTGGGCCAATGAGATGTACACATGCGTGAGTTACAAGGCGTGAAGGGTTATAAGTTATAAGGCAGAAGAGAAGTAGAAGCCATTCCTCTTTCTCCTGCAGTGGTGGTGGAAATGTGAGCCTAAGATAGGACTTTTTGCAGGCACTTCCTGTGGTGTCTAAATGGGGTGTCTCTCAATTGGATTGGGGGCCCCCAAATGTGGGGGGACGATTGCGCGGAAGCTGGATGCACAGGAGGTGAAAGAATTCACCTGAGGCAGATCAAAGGAAGTAGAAGTTTACCGAATACACTGCAAGGGCGCCTCGGGCAGGACTGCAGAGGAGAGGCTATGCACTACCAGACAGTTTAGGGAGGGTGCTGTTTTTAAAGCAGGAAGATGAGGAGGTAAGGCCAGGTATGGAATCTCCTTTTTTTGGTAACTGTGCCTGGTTGTAAGCAGCCCTTTGGTCAGGTAGTGTCTATAGATATTTTAAGGTGTATTCCGCCTGGGGTTTGCTGTGGGCCCTTTCTACATTTCCATTGCTCAAGGCTGTTTGCCTAAGGGGGCCTCTGCATTTCCCTTCCTGCTTTTCAGCCCAGGGCTGCAAGGCAACCACGATCACTGATTGCCATCTCTTGCATTTTTCTGATTTGTGCATGAAAGCAAGAAGTTTCAGATTCAGTTTTAGTAAATCTGGCAGCTGGGGGCAGCTGCCTAACTTTCACTCATTAAGCCCTTTCGAAAGTTTAAAGTACCTGTTTCTCCGTATTAAATGCCTTTAGTGTTAAATATTTACATTGGTTTCTACTTTCTTCTTTTTAAAAAAAATTTTTTTTAACGTTTATTTATTTTTGAGAGACACACAGAGACAGAGCATGTGCAGGAGAGTGGCAGAGAGAGACACGCACAGAATCCAAAGCAGGCTCCAGGCTGAGCTGTCAGCAGAGCCTGACACGGGGTTCAAACCCACAAACCCCGAGATCATGACCTGAGACGAAGCTGTACGCTTAACCGACTGAGCCACCAGGCGCCCCAGTTTTTGCTTCCTTGACTGAGCTTTGACTGCATACAGAAACAGGACCTAATTCATTTTTGCAGTTTCTATAATGCTCAACAAAATCCGTTGATGAAGTGCCACAGGATGACTGAGTAGATCCATTGCGCACATATTCTAATAATTTTGTCATGAAGCCCTTTGCGGCAACATTGTATTTGTTATAATCGAGTGGATCATTACTGTTTGTGTCTAAATCTCAAGCAAATGAGTCTTCCTAAGGGATTAGTAGAGCGTATTATCACTCCCTGCCATCTGTCTGTCTGATAGGAAGAAATAAACAAGATATTAGTTGAGATAAACAGTTTTTTGCTGGTTTAACATCATATACAATTTGATCCTGTGTTCTGGGGCTACTTGGGCACCATCTCTTAGTAAATAACTTCAAGAGCACAGGTAATAGTAAAACGTAAAATAATCAGAAAGTGGTATGCTTTGATTACTTGTTATCCTGGTTTTTTTTTTTTTTTTTTTTTTTCAACAGCTTACTGACATATAATTCACATACCATACAATTCATCCATTTAAGGTGCACAGTTCAATGGTTTCTTTGTATAGTTAGAGTTGTGCAACCATCACCACAATCTAATTTTAGAACATTTTCAACATTTCAAAAAGAAACTCTGGGACACTGCGTCCCATGGGATTAATGAAATTAAGACCAATGGGAAATTTAAAGCTTGTTTTTCAAAGACCTGTGTCTCCCTAATCAGCTATTGTTTCTTTTCAGACCCTGCTAAACAGACCACTAGCCATCTCCACAGTGGCCTGGACTGACACAAATGAAGGTCAGTGATAGGGTTCTGGCCCATGAACAAGCATTCCTTACCTGAGATAATGAGCTCAAGACCCCATCCAGTTTGTACCAGCTCTCAGAGCACGCCCACAGCCCCTCCCCTTGTCCTGCACATGACCTCCTGCTGTCAGATGCGAAAATTTGCCTTACTTTAATGTTAAGTCTCCACCCTAAAATGAACACGGGATGTGTGTTACATATATGTTTGTTCAATGCACATGCTCTGTCTTTCCTCATCAACAGTTATACATTTTCCTGCCCTTTTCTTCAATATGTATATAATCTCAACCCAACCCCTATGATTATAAAAGCTTATTCTAATCTCAGTTGGATGAGACAGATTTGAGCCACCTTTCTGTCTCATTTGGCTGCCGCTTGAATAACCCTTTCTCTTGCTTCATACTCAATGTCTCAGTGATTGGCTTTGCTGCGTGTCCTTGGGCTCAGTTACACCTGTGACTATTCCAGTCATCTCCCCCTCCCCTCCAGCCCTGGGAAACCACAAATCTACTTTCTGTTTCCATGGACATGCCTATTCTGGACATTCCTAATTTCTTCCCGTCCACACCAATATTTGTTATTGTCTTTTTGATTAGAGCCATCCTAGTGGGTATGAAGTACTTCATTGTGATTTTGATTTGCATTTCCTTAATGGCTAATGATGTCGAGGATGTTTTCATGTGCTTTTTGGCCATTTGGACATCTTTGGTAAAATATTCAAATCGTTAATGAGTCTTTTAATTTGGTTATTTTTTTAAAAAGTATTATTGAGTTAAAGGAGTTTAAAAAAATGTATTCTACATAGAAATCTCTAACCAGATATATGATTTGCAAATATTTTGTCCCATTGGATGGACTGTACTTTCACTTTCTTAGTAGTGTCCTTTGAAGCATGAAACTTTTAAATTTTGATGCAGTCCAGTTTAACTACTTTTTAATTGTTGTCATTTGTGCTTCTGGTATCATATTTAAGAAACAATTGCTGGGGCGCCTGGGTGGCTCAGTCGGTTGAGCATCCGACTTTGGCTCAGGTCATGATCTCATGGTTCGTGGGTTAGAGCCCTGCATCGGGCTCTGTGCTGAGTGCTTAGAGCCTGGAGCCTGCTTTGGATTGTGCCCCCCCCCCCCCCCCCGCCCCTCCCCTTCTCGTGCTCTGTCTCTCTGTCTCTCAAAAGTGAATAAACATTAAAACTTTTTTTTTTAAAAAAAGAAAGAATTGCTAACTCAAGACAAAAAGATTGATTCCTATGTTTTCTCCTAAGAACTTTGTATTTACCATCATTTTTAATGTAATTTAATTATAAGTTTCTATAATTTAATTTTTAAAATATTTATTTATTTATTTTGAGAGAAAGAGAGTGAGCATGAGCAGCAAAGGGGCAGAGAAAGAGGCAGACAGACGATCCCAAGTATGCTTCACATTCAGCACAGAACCCGATGTGGGGCTCAGCCTCACAACTGTGAGATCATGACCTGAGCCAAAATCAAGAGTCGGACTTTTAACTGACTGAACCCCCTAGACACCACTCCATAATTTAATTTTTAATCACAGCTGGTCTTATTCACCAGGTCTCAGTTCTAGAAGTTTCACTGGCTCTTGCAATCTGGTTTGAACCAGCTCTAGTACACCATTGATACCAAGAATGTACAGGGCTGGGTGGACCTAGAATAAAAACAAGCTAAAACTCTGACATCAGGACCAATAGGGGAAAGAAGCCACTGGTCACTCACCCAGGAAGGCACTGGGCAGGGGTGCCCAGGGGAATCTAACCTCACTCTGAAATTTGGTCTTTCTAATGGCCAGTAGAAAACTAATCTAAGGCTAATTCCATGAGGGTCTCAGGTATGGTTCCAGAAACACCAGTAAGAACGGTATTCCTTTGGACTGAATCAGAAGATAAGTTGGGGGACTGGTGGTGGCAGCATTAGATTGGCTTTTATTCTATACCACTTGAGCTATTAGGGCATAGGGAAATGGGTTCCAACTTAGAGAAAGTGCACCGGTAGGAGATAAACACGGTAGTGGCTCAAGTCATTAGATGTAACTCAGAGAAAGCTCCCATAGTCTGTCATTGGACAGATCACCAGGCTATACAGCGTGTGAAAGTAAAGCCAAATGATACTAAATACTCTGGACTAGACCGATTGACTGGTAAAGAATATTAAAACTTGAAAGAGACACTGAGAATACCAGATTTCAGAGTTAACAAGAACACAGGATTGAAGGATATCGGGTTCTGATAGAATATCATTTGAGACACTCTGAACGACTCTCTCCTCAGAACACCTTCTCCTTGATCCCTGCTGCCAAAAACAACTAGAAATACTGGATAAACTATGTAAAAATATTTGTAAATGTTTCATGGAATTCATAAAACAGTCAGGGATCTAAGGAAAAAAACAAACAAACAAACAAACAAAAGAAGAAGGAAAAGAGTCCTGAAAGGTATGTGATCTGTAAAGCTGATTTTCACCCTAATGATCAACCTAAGGGACTTATGAGTGTACATTTTGCAAATCACATGGTATGCAGAGGACAGCAGATACTGTCAAGGAGCTATGCAAAATCATTGCACAGATCTGAGATTCTAACAAACAACACTACCAGTGTTAAGTAAGAATGAGTAAGAAATACAACTATCTGGGACACCTGAGTAACTCAGTCAGTTGAGTGGTCAACTCTTGATTTTGGCTCAGGTCCTGACATTGCAGCTGTGGGACTGAGCCCAACATGGGACTCTGTGCTGGGTGTCAAGCCTGCTTGGGATTCTCTCTCTCTCTCTCTCTCTCTCTGCCCCGCTCCTCTCTCTCTCTCTCTCAAAATTAGTAAACATTAAAATTTTTTTTTAAAAGGAATACCTCTACCTTAAAGAAGAAGATCTTGCAAAATTATCTGTCTCAACCTTTGCCCTGGTAGAATGGGGAAAAAATTCCCTGAGACGTTGTAACCTTAAGCAAATCCATATGTGGGTTTGAAGCCATATTCAAGCTACCAGTGTGTGGGGTTGCCAGATCTACCAAATAAAAATAGAAGATGGCCAGTTAAACTTGAATTTCAAGTAACCAATGAATAATTTTTTACTACAAGCATGTCCCAAATATTGCACTGAAAAAAGAGTGTGTAGAAGTGAATGGTGGTGGGCCTTGAATGCATACTGAACTTGTCCTTAATTTGGTAGGTAATCTTAACTGTATGAGAGGACTGCCTCAAATGCTCATCACAGGTAGCAATCTGGCTTTCAAAGTCCAAGCTCTTAAACCATTCCACTATGCCACCTATGGACCATGATGCCTATGTATGAGACCCAGTGATTTTTTGGCAAAATATTAGGCACTTGATAAATTTTTGACTATTAGAAAAATTTCAGCATTGCTGATGATTTCTGAGGTGCAACTGTAGAAGCACCTGGCTGGCTGGAGCATGTGACTCTTCATCTCAGAGGGTTTTGAGTTTAAGCCCCATTTGGGAGTAGAATTTACTTTAACCAAGAGGTGGGGTGGGGGCTGGGATGGAAAAGAAGTGCAATGTAAACACTTAGGAAGTACAAGTGAAGAGTAAACCCAATATAGTGAGGGCTTTTGGGGTTACACTTTGTTTTTAAAACCCTGTAGAACAATGTGATATACTACTAAGAAAAGTCATAAAAATCAAACAAGTTTTTCTTGGTAAATTTATTTTTGATGTATGCATCGAGAAAATAATACAAATGAAAGGGGAATAAAAAACTGCAAGGATATTTGTAAGTGCATTCTACTAGAAGCCAACATTGTCAAAATGATCAAGATTTAGGGACTAGTCAAATAAATGATGGCAGAATACAACAAAGCATCATAATATAGTGCAAATTAGGCTACATATAAAAAATACCTATTTGAAATAGATTTTGGAAAATATATTAGAGGAAAAGGTGGCATAAACTATTATATATTGTTTAGTTACATGTAGAAATTGTGTCTAGAAAATGTATTGTGTTACCACAATGTGATAAAGATTGAAAGTGTCAGAAGACCTTGGGTATTGACACCTTGTGATGAGGGGAGTTTTGCATTTTTGCTGATTATAATTATTTTGTCTTTCTTTCTTTAAAAAAATTTTTTTTAATGTTTATTTATTTTTGAGAGAGAGAGACAGATCACAAGTGGGGGAGGAGCAGAGAGAGAGGGAGACACAGAATCTGAAACAGGCTCCAGGCTCTGAGCTGTCAGCACAGAGCCCGACGCAGGGCTTGAACTCATAAACTGTGAGATCATGACCTGAGCCGAAGCCAGACGCTCAACGGACTGAGCCACCCAGGCGCCCCATGTGTTTCTTTTATTACATAGCCAGGCCAACAGAAATGAAAAGGTATTTTTTGATTTGAAAACACTCAATATTTAAGCAAAGAGCGGTTAGGTAGTGAATATATTCATATAGATGACTATCACTAAGGAAATCTTTTACATAGTAAAGGAGAATAGATTCAAGTTTCCTCCATCTCTGATTCTATTTCTTTCTAGGACTTTTGAACTTTTTCTATTTTTCTCCCTCTCGTTAAATCATCTAATGCATACATGATTCAAAGAAAACCACATAATATAATCGTCAATTATATTCTGATGGGCAAATAAGATTAGTCTTGCCAGTGTCATCTTGTGCAATGTTGTTTTAAATATCAATTTCACAACTAAAAAATGGGGAATACTTATGCCAAGCAAGCAATGAGGTTACTAAATTTGGAAAGGTGTGAAATCTTTCATTAATATCCCATTAATCTAGTCTGTTACTATTTCCCCGAAAAAGAATTGTAACACACAGTTAAAATGGACAATGAGAAATTTAAATATAAACTACACCAACACTTTCTAGCACATTAAGAGGACAATGAAACCAACAAATAGTAAAAAACAGCCCTGGTAGGAGGGCACCTGTTGGGATGAGCACTGGGTGTTGTATGGAAACCAATTTGACACTAAATTATATTTAATATAAAAACAAAAAACAAAAAAAGCCCTTGTGACTCACAAAGTGAAATTTGACACAGCTTGTTTCAGTATTCAGCAAATCTTACCAGAAAGTAACAATAACAAATCGTTGATGCACAATGGTCTATTGGAAAGTAGATAGTTTACATGATGTATATGATACAAAAAATAGCTAAGAAAGCATGTGGTTTTGAGCTAAATCGTATAGGATAAACTATCAACTGAGAAACAAATCCCCAGCACTAATCAAATTCAGGAAGCCTAATTAGAGCTGTTAAGCCTAATCTCTCAATTTGGCATGTGACCAAATGTGGTCAGAAGCACTAACTGCTTTAGTGCATAAAAAGAGATCATCTCAAGACCAACAATATAAGAACATTATTATCTCTAAATAATGATACAAACTAGCATATTCCTCATAATAAGTAAATGATCCCCTTTTGTTTGAAGAAAAAGGATCATGTTCTTGATGAATATATTCTTAGTGATTGTCTTATTTTTACCCAGAAAGGAAGAAATGTAGTAAGTATGTAATAATTCAAGACGCTGATGAAATATATTAAAAAAAAAATTCAGATTATAATCACAAAGATGATGAAAGTGTTCCATCCACTCTCCCTGGATGTTCTCAAACAAACCCATAGTTTCAATGAACGCTTGTACATCTATAAAACTTCTAAATCACCAGGGTTCTTCCTTCAGTGTCTTCTCCTTCCAGCAAATAAGTCCGCCACCTATTTCCATCAAGAAAACTGACATCTTTAGAGAGTAGCTCCCTTAAACAGCCCCATCCAAAAATGTAACAGAATTCATCTATCCTACTAATCCCTCCTACTCTTCTTACCTAAGATCAACACCTTCATCATGTTCTGACGTTATACCCCCAATATTACTCCACCAGTTTTTCTCCTTTACCTCTCTACTAATTCATTTCCATAGGCATTTTTTTTAAATATCCTATTTTTAAGTAATCTCTATACCCAACGTGGGGCCCGAACTCACAACCCTGAGATCAAGAATTGCATGTTCTACTGACTGAGTTCCGCGGACATTTAAATGGAACCCAGTTGGGGCGCCTGGGTGGCTCAGTCGGTTAAGCGGCCGACTTCAGCTCAGGTCACGATCTCGCGGTCCGTGAGTTCGAGCCCCGCGTCGGGCTCTGGGTTGATGGCTCAGAGCCTGGAGCCTGCTTCCGATTCTGTGTCTCCCTCTCTCTCTGCCCCTCCCCCGTTCACGCTCTGTCTCTGTCTCAAAAATAAATAAACGTTTAAAAAAAAAATTAAATGGAACCCAGTTGAATGGCACTTCCACCCCTCAAAAGCTACTGAAACTGCTCAAATTCACCAGAAGTCCAACCACCCATGCACCATTGCTGCAAATTCTTAGGTGCTTACAACCATAGGACCCTCCCAGCTGCTAACCACAGGAGTTCTTGCATACTCTATGTTCCTCAGTCTTCTCTTTGGTTTTCACAGCAAAATCACTCACACCTAAAATTGGTGAATTTAATTACTGCCTTTATTCAAGATGCCCGAGGAATGAGGAGAAGGGTAACATTACCCAGTGCACACTTCCTGCACCTTGCTTGCTCAACTTGTCCCTCTCTCTCACTTCTCATCCTCTTCATTCTGTACCGCTCTGGGAACACCAATCTCACACCACTTCTAATGCGCCAACCAATCAATTTTCTCTTTCTCCACATTATTGTTTGCTAAGTTTTGCCATTGATTGTCTTGCAATCTCTTAAATCTAGCACTCTCATTTCATTTCTGGGCCAACACCTTAGTTTAGGTTTCTGTCCCTCATGCTTTGATGACTAAAGTATCCCAGTGAACTAACTAGACTCAGGGCTTTGACTCTCTGCCTTCTTCAATACATCCTGCACAGACCCGAAAGATGTGTCTTTCTAAAGCCATCCTTTTATCATGTCACTTCCAAGGTCAGAGATCTTTAGCAAATCCCAATTCTTATATAATAAAAGTCCCAATTGCTTATCCTGGCATTTAAG
The DNA here is from genome assembly GCF_046562875.1 of Panthera onca. Lineage (NCBI taxonomy): Eukaryota > Metazoa > Chordata > Mammalia > Carnivora > Felidae > Panthera > Panthera onca. Next base: position 117,796,464 of record NC_138343.1, read on the forward strand.
ACCTTCTACAATCTGGTCCCAACCTAATTTTCCAGCCTTATCTCCCAGTCCTCTGCCACTTGAACCAGTCGAACTGGTAGACCCTCTTTTGTGTCTACTTGCACAGTCCTGCCTTCCAGCTTGGAATGTGTTACCCCCATGCTCCAGCTTTCTTCATCCACTCATTTTCAGTGATTTCTTAAATAAATGTTATACTCAAACATATTACCTCCTCTGCTAAGCCTTCCTTGGCTCTCTCAGCCCATGGAAACCTTTATCCTTTGGTCACATTATCTCATTTCTCTTGATCTGTTTTAGGGTGAAAATTGTCTCTGTTAGGGACTGAGGGGTTTCCTGGGACATGGGACTTTCAGTGCTAAAACTGAACAGTTCTGGGCTAACCGGGACAGTTGGTCACTCTACCTGTAATGCAGGTGGTGAGGGTTCATGGGCAGGAAGGGAAGGCAGTGCCTTTTGTGGATACCTACTGTGGAAATTCAGATATTAGGGCTGTCCACAAAAAACTCAAGGGAAGGAAAAGGAAGGTGAATGAGGACACTTACTGGCCCTAAGGATACGCCAAATGGGGCAGAGACCTTCCGATAAACACATAGCCAAAGAGAGATCCGTTTCTGCAGTTCCTTGCATTATACATATGTATACACACACATAAATTAATTTACATATAAATTTAATATAAATAAATAAGTTAATTAATTTTGAAGGAATCAAGAAAAGCCAAAAAGAGCAAGGGTGAATACAAAGATACATTCCAAGTAAAGGAGTTTTAATAAGGAGCTAAGTGGGTGGCAAAAGTACAAATCTTAGAACTAAGAGGAGTATTTAGACAGGTACACAACCTCCTCTTTTTATTGTTACCTTGGAAACAGAATAGGAGCTATTCAGTACTAGGAGAAATAAATAAAACCCAAAAGTTAAGGTCAGACTTTCTGATGCTAAATTGAAATCCAAGGTGGGTTAGAAAGGTTTGCTAATATGGCAACAGATCAGCCAGTCAGAGAATTGTGTCAGAGATTTGTAATATGCACTTTGGATCTGTTATAGAAGAATATTCAAATCTGTTATAGAAGAAAGCTGTTATAATTGTTTCTTTTGTTATAGAAGAAAAGAGGGAATGAATGAACTAGGATGCATTACATATAGATCAATAGTAAGTGAAGCAAGTACATGTTAAATGTAGATACATATTAAGAGGGATGGAAAGACCAAGAAGTATCTAATAATCATGACGCATTAGATGTACACGAGGCACTGTGGGCAGGAGTACTTGTCTCTGCCTCTTTCCAGTAGAGCAAGTATATGTCAGCAGCTTTAGGGAAACTTCCAAGTTTGGGCTCCCTTGTTTGAAGCTCAGTACTTATCCTTACAACACATAAGCAGGGAGAGCTGCTGGCGCAGCAGAGAGAGTCAGGATGAATGAGTATTGCATACTCCAGGACCCACATTTATATAAAGATTTAAAATTCAGCCATTGAAACAAAAGCAAGAAACAAAATAAATAAAATAAAATTCAGCCTTGAAATTACAGTATACAAGAATATTTAAGGATATGAGAAATTCGTCACAACATACTGCAAGGAAAAAAGTAGGTTACAAGGCCAGACGCCACATCATTCTTTTTTTTATAAAGTATATACTATAGCACATGTGTGTGTGCACATGTGTGTATGTATGTCTGTTTCTAAGGAGATATACTTCTGCTTGATGTATTATAGATAATTTTGAATGTTATTCCATGAGTTTTTCTGAATTTAAAAATTGTATAAAACAACACAGGTTACTTACATAAGTTAGAAATTAGAGATTTGAAGCCAGAAGTATTTAAAATAATTTAAAATATTGCATTTGAATATTTAATATTTTCAGACCTTTTAACTGTGTCTGGCTACTGAAATAAATCTATTATTAAATGGGTGCAGTGAGTTTTTTTTAAGGTTTATTTATTTAGAGAGAGAGAGAGAGCGTGCGCGTGCACACACAAGTGGGGGAGGGGCAGAGAGAGAAAGAGGGAAAGAAAAGAATCCCAAGCCGGCTCCATGCTTTTAGCACAGAGACTGATTTAGGGCTCAATTCCACCAACCATGAGATCATGACCTGAGCTGAAATCAAGAGTCAGATGCTTAACTGACTGAGCCACCCAGGTGCTCCAAAACAGTGATTTCTTAAATAAATGTTATACTCAGACATTAAAGCATAAATGTTTTGGGGTGCCTGGATGGCTTAGTTGGTTTGAGTTCAAGCCCTGGGTCAGGCTCTGTGCTGACAGTACAGAACCTGCTTGGGATTCTCTCTCCCTCTCTCTCTGCCCCTTCCCTGTTTGTGCATGCTCTCTCTCTCTCTGTCTTAAAATAAACCAATATGCTGTTTTTTTTTCTTTAAAAAAAGCATACATATTTTATAGTTAAACACATATTTCTTGTCTAACAAAATAAAAGGTCATCCTGAGTTGCCTTGGGTGACCAAGGGTTCCAGTTGACTTTCACTGATACTTGACTATGTCTTTCTGAACTGTATGACTTCATTTTCCTTGATAACCATTTGTAGGTATAGTTTATTGGGAGGACCAAAGAACCTTCTAGGACAAAAACCAAAACAGCAACAATGCATTGGGACAGGACCACAGCACAGAAGAGAATCGAGGGACCTGAAGAGGGAACTCACCATGTGGAATGGAGTTGGCTGCATGAATGAGTCAATTCACTAGTAGGACCCAAGGGGTGGTCAGAGGGGGTGCTGGCACAGGAGTGTTGTTGCAGCTTAACCGGAATCTTTCCAATACAGTCATCTTGGCACTGTACGTTGTCCTCAGGGGAGAAAAAGACTGTGTGTGAATTGTTAAAAGATAAACTGAGGCAGATTCAATTTTTAACAATTATTTGAGCAAAAATTGATTTGAAGCTGGTAGCATCCAACCTAGCAGACAGAAAAGAGCTCTGGGGAGCTGTACAAAATGAAAGACTGTTATAGGCAGAAGGGAGGGGAAACAAGGAAGTTATACTAGGATCAAAAACTAGATGGACTATTGCAAGGTTACTTTCCTTTTGATGGTGGGGGTCTATCAGGCAGATTCCCTAACTAATGCTGATCAGGCAACTCCTGACTGACTGGTTTAAGGTTCCATTTCTAGGACAGTTGAAACTATTATAAGTCTTGGTGTGGTGACGGAGGGCTTAGCATAAGTGACTCTGTTTGGGGCCTCCTATCTTGTTTTTCACAACAGGAACATGCTACCTCAATTAATTCTCTAACTCTCAGAGGTCCAAGCAATCTTGTGTGTCCCCCTATCCGCTGTTAACAACCGAATAAATGTAAAGATCAAATTTACTTTATTCAATGATTCATGAATAGGGGCAGCATACCATCTAACAAATAAAAAGGAGCTCCGAAGACCTGAACAAAATGTGGAACTTTTATAGGCAAAAGGGGGCAGGGAAAAGGAAAGGGCAGACTGTTATCTTTCTTTGGGGGCTGGAAAGGGGCAACAGGTAGATTATCTCACTATAGCTGACCAGGAATTTCCAGATTTACTTGTTTAAGATTACGTTGCTGGGAAAAGTTGAAACTGTAATTAGGTGAGGTATCTATCAAGACCTGGTTTACTGATGTGAGACTTAGCATAAGTGACTCCATTTTGGATCTGTTGTCTCTGGCTGTCTCTCTCAACATCACCAAGCAGAATGTAATGCATGGGGGGAAGAATCAGTCTTCTCATTTGCAAGAGATTGTAACCATGAGGACTGTTACCATGTGGCCAGGTGAACCACCAATCAGCAAATGTCTGGTGAGGATAGAAGGCTTCCTGGAGAGGAGACTGAACCAGAAGGGCTCAGTGAGGCAAAGGCTGGGGAAGGACGGCAGCCTGGAAGATTCATTAGCGATGTCAGACACCATTTAGAACCCCAAAGGTATTTTGGAGGTATTTCATCAGGGGCTAGAGTTCTGCAGGGGCAGCAATTAACAGTCAGATGTTAATGTTAATGTCAGCTATTTTTTTAGCCTCAGGTTGGCGAAGCTTTAGAACATTATTACTTAGGGGGGGTGCCTGGGTGTCTCAGTTGGTTAAGCGTCTGACTTCAGCCCAGGTCATGATCCCACGCTTTGTGGGTTTGAGCCCCTGTCAGGCTCTGTGCTGACAGTTTGGAGCCTGGAGCCTGCTTTGGATTCTGTGTCTCCCTCTCTCTCTGCCCCTCCTTTGCTTGCACTCTGTCTCCGGAAAATAAATAAATATTAAACAATTTTTTTTAAATAAAAAAGAACATTATTACTTATGACACTGTTTCTTTTTTATGAAACTTATTTGGGTGTGTTGTGTTTTTTTTTTTCACAAATCTGACTGCTTAAGCAGATCTGATGCTTATAAAAGTTTCATTCAACAATACATTGAATAACCTCTATGCACTTGTAAATATAGACTTTGTCTCTGCCTTCAGGTGGTGACCAGGAAATGTTTGGTAAATAAGGGTTATTTAGTACGGTTCCTTATGCAGGTAAGAATTACTCTTCTCTTTTGGTATGACTCCCCCCTCTTCCTGAAAAGGGGAAAATCTTTACAAATGGAAATGTATGTCATCTTCACAAAGTGACACTTACCCTGCTTTTCATAGAAAGGGGGAAGGCAGAGTTCTTTCATTGCAGTTTCTCAATTGCCCCCAGTCCCAAATCTTAATGTCAGAGTGACATATTTTGGGGTGGCATATTCTTATCCCCTTCAATAGCAGTGTGGATTGTTTTTTGTTTGTTTTTGCAGCTTTTAGTGTATAACTTATTGCAGATACTCGTGTTTCTTTCTCTGTTATTAGGTGATGAGCTCCTTAAAAAAAGATGTCTTATTCACCTGCACAACCTCAGGACAGGGGAATCCGTCAGGCCTCTCTAATCAGCCCATGATTGTTATGAGTGTGCAAATCAAATACTCAACTTGCTAGAATAATTTTAGAATGAGAGTAATGAGCTTTATTACTTTCTGTGTATGATCTTTATGTCAACTACTGTGGTTGTACCAAGGTCTTCTTTGCTTCCATTCCCATTCTAGGACGCATTTAAGATAAGTCAAGTGGTATCCGCAAAACAGGCTACATTAATTTAAGGGGTGCGTCTAATTTTTCTTAAATGCAGATTTCTTTGCACTTAAAAGTACAGTAGAATTCTGCTCCAAGGTCAAAAGGCCTCCCCTCCCCCAACTAAGTAAATTGCTTTTTCCTCCCATTTTACCAATGCTTTAATCTACAAAAATCAGTTAGCCGGTTTCCATTTCTAGGCATAAAGCCATTGTCAAAAATTAGAGACGTTGCCACAATTTGACTTTTTTGTTTTTTCAAGCAAAGTCAATAACACATCTAATTATACAGATGGACATGGTCTCGTTCTTGTACATCTCGTTCTTTGCAAATATTTTGTAATCAGAACTGTTTTTGAAAGCTCTTTGCAAAACTAAACACATGGATCCTCAGGCGGCCACGGGCCACGGAATGCTTGGAGGCAGGTCCCAAGCTCACCCTAATCCCAAAGCTTGGGGCAGGAAAGGCCGCGCCACGGGAAAAAACCGAGGGCTGCCAAAGGCCGCAAGAGGCCGCCGGCTCGGGAGCGCAGACGGGGACGCAGCGCCGCGAGGCACAGAGGCGCCCCCAGATCTCCGCGGGCGCGGGTCGCGGCGGCCTCTCCGCCCTCCCCGAGCGGGGCCGGCGTCGCTCGCCCCAATCCGGGTACCGCCGGGCGAATCGCCCGGCCCCTTCCGCCGCTGCCGGGCGCCGGGCCTGACCATGCGGCTCCCGCGGGCGCTGCGGCTCTGGGGGCTCGGCGTCTCCGCCGGCCTGGTCGCCGCGGCCCGAGCCCCCGTCGCCCCCCGCCGTCGCCTCCTCCAGTCCCGCCCCCCCGTGCCGCCCGCGACTCCCCGGCTCCTCCCCGGCCTCCGCCTCCGCCTCGCGCTCGGCCCCGGGCCGCAGCGCCGGGCCGCCGCCGCCGCCTGCCCGGACGCGCCGCCCCGACGCGCCGCCGCCATGGAGCGCCCCGGAGCCGGTGAGCCCGGGCTGCCGAGCGGGCCGGGTGGGCGGCCGGGGGCGTGGGCCCCGTTCATTGCCCGGCCTCGGGGAGGGCCGGGCCTCGCCGCCCCGCCGGCGCCACCAGCGCGGGGAGCGCGACCTCACGCCCGCCGCGCTCGGGGTCCCTTGTCGGTGCCAGTGGGACTCGGGGGTCGCGCCGAGGCCCCCCGCGCAACCGGGTGTGCTGGCTGCTGCTTGGAACCCAGCGTTCCAGTGCAGGCGCTGTTGGTGTGGCGGGAGGCGAGGGGTGTGAACCTGCCCCAAGTTTCACTTTTGTTTCCCCCTTTCTGATCTTGTGACCTTCAGTTCAAATTTCAAGTCATCCCCTCCGCCCCCCGACGGTGTTTGTGTGGTCAACGAAACCCACAAAATCGCGGTTTTCCTTGTTTATCGCAGACATTAAAGACCCGAGCTATCCCGCTGTTTCACGTAGAATTTTATTCTAGGTGTGGAAATGACCTCTTTTAAACTGGCGCCAAATCTGTAGTGGGGCCCAGAATTCATTTCCAGTTGAAGTCCGCGTTTCTTGTGAACTGAACTTTGTGGGTAGAGCGAGCGAAGGGTTGGACTTGGGGCGAAAGGGACCAAAAGCCAATCAGAGAAAAGACGCTCCCCGGCGGGATATTTGTAGTGTAAACGCATAAAAAGATATAAAGACCCTTAAAATGTTAAAATGTGTTACATGACAGCCAGTAACCAATAGAAATTTGTGTACAGATGTTATGGAGATGACCTTGTGGGTTGGTGCGGAGGGCGGGGCGAGTGGGTGGGGAATCGTCCGGGAGAAAGGAGACCCACACCCCGGGCGCCCTGCTTAGTGCGTGTCCTTGCAGTTCTGGATACTGATGGCGCATCTGGGCCTTTCCCTCAAACTAGCGAAGTTTAAGATGATCTTGGAGTTTACCAAGTAACGTTCCTTTTCACACAGTATTAACTTATTTTCTTCATTTCTTTCTGGTAATGGATTGTATTTTTGGTCTCTTTTTATGAAGAGGAAAGCTAAGCTGACTTGTTGATTATCACACAGCTCAACCCTTATCTAGATGTAGGATGCTACTATTTTTAGTAGCCACACCGGGACTGGCATGGATGGCAGTGACCCTTTCCATTGGGTCTTGGGGAATGTAACTAGCAGACTGAGTAGAAGAATCTTATCTAATGAAATCACATTTTATTATCCAAGTAGGAAACTTGCCTTTTTTGTGGCAAAGGGCAAAACTGGCTATCCTTTTTCCCCTCTGTTGGCCTGTCTTTAATAAAGTCACTTGCTGAAGTGCACATATATTCGAATATTAGTGTATACTTATATATAGTTTTGCATGTACGCCTTACATTTTTATGAGAGTAATTTTTTATTTAAAATGTTTGACTAGCAGAGGGGGGGAAATATAAATATATTGAGTATGGCTATGTCATCATTTAGAAATGATTTATATTTCCTTTAGTCTTTGTCTGTATAGAACATACAATATTGTATTTGCTTTAAAAAGTCAGTATTAGTAACAAACTTCTTTGGTTGTGCTAGTCTTCATAACCATTATTCTTGGTTGTCATTAGAGTGAGTATGCTTTATTCTCTGAAAAGTTGTTCCACTTTTTCTTTAAACAAAGCTGTGGTGAGTCTTTGTCAATATATGTGATAGACACAGATATGTTAGCGAGAAGAACATTTTTACAGCTCCTGATCTATTGCCAGAGTGTTTTTTGAAAGGATTCCCTCAGTTTACAGCTCCATAAACTATGTATGTTTAAACTGTAACCTTGGGCAAGTTACTTCACTGGCTAGTCTGTAAAATCAGTAAGTTAATAGTACCTCCCCGATACCATGGTTGTGTGGATTAAAGGAGTCATTATCTATAAGTGCTTTCAGCTTAGCCTAACGTTACTACATGCTCAAGTGTTAGCTGTTGTTTTTAGTAGGAGTAGTTTCCCGGTTTCATCTCATTTTTGTTACGAATGCACTTAGCATCATTCTTATTTGGATTTGTGCAAAAGATAATTTTAACTATAGTTGCACCAAGTTTTAAGTACTCAAAACAACCAGTTTATGGTTTAAATGCTATTATTTAATAGTTCATATCTACAAACATGGTTTCTTTTGTTCTGTAGTTTAATGGAACAAAGTCTGTATTTCAAGTTCTGGACTGTTGATTTGACGTAGCATTGCATTCAAGAGTTTGTATATGCCTTATTTAACAAGATGGAGAATGATAGTGAGCAAGTCATATGCTTTACCTTTTATAGTTTGGGATAGCAGTACCTTTCCTTCATTGTCCCGTGAAAAGGAGAATCTGTGACATGCTGAAGCTGCTGTTTCAGCACCGGAAATGATTTGTTCTTGGGCATTGAGTAGCCATACTGCAGTATAACTGAGTGATTTATTAACTACTCTCAAGTGTGTGCTTCTCTGTATCCAGTCATTCAGTACAAATGTACTGCTCACCAGTTGTGAGCTGTACATTGTACTAGGCATTGAGGAATCAAGTGAGAAGGTGTGGCACTTAAGGGACTTATATGGGGACCATACTTATTGGTAGGGGTGTAATTATGAAAAGTGTCCTCTTTCACTTTCAAAAGTGTCCCAGTTTCAGTGGTAAATTATATATGATTACTTTAGCTTAGTGTCTAAAGGAGAAGACAGACTAATGGAGACGTACCACATTGTGTATTTGTCCTATGACTGGAGGAAGCACTAGGTACTGGGAAGGGGATAGGATTCCCTAACTCAGCCCTGAGCTGGGGATAAGAAAGTTTTCCCTAACAGTAAACATCTGATCTGAGTTTTTACTTTTTTTTTTTTTAATGTTTATTTAGTTTTGAGCGAGAGAGAGAGAAAAAAATGAATGGGTGGGGGAGGGGCAGAGACAGAGGGAGACCGAATCTAAAGCAGGCTCCAGGCTCTGAGCTGTTAATACAGAGTCCAACGCAGGGCTCGAACTCCCCGCCAGATCATGACCTGAGCTGAAGTAGGACTCTTAACCGACTGATCCACCCAGGCACCCCTAAGTTTTCACTTTTAAGTTGATTATTCTCAACTGTTAACATAATCTCCTGGTGTGGTGTAGAATCAAGGTATGGAAGAAGTTGAAAGGGGATCTTTTGGAGCAGTGATTTTAAAACTTCGATTGCGTATTAGAATCACCCTGTGAGGCTTTAGGAAAATACCAGCAGCTGTCCTGATCTCCAGAGATTCTGATTTGATTGTCCTGGAGTGGGACCGAGACATTGGTAATTTTAAAAAGCTCCAGGTGATTCTAAATGCAGCCAGGATTTAGAATTTTTCAACTAGGACAACGATGTCATCTAGGAGATAAATAGTCGGGCCTGGAGAGTTGGTATGAGTTGCCTGGGATCACATGGCTAGTGAGTGGGAGCAACACGACCCTAGAATGCCAGCCTTCTGATTTCTGGTACCAAGTCCTTTCTTTCTTTTCTTTTAATTTGTTTTAGTGTTTATTTTTGAGAGAGAGAGAGAGAGAGAGAGCAGGGGAGGGGCAGAGAGAGAGGGAGACACAGAATCCGGCGCAGGCTCCAGGCCCTGAGCTGTCAGCACAGAGCCCAACTCGGGGCTTGAACTCAGGAATCGCGAGATCATGACCTGAGCCCCCCAGGAGCCCTGCAGGCCCTTTCTGTTACAGCAGCCAGCTGGCCTCGCCTCTTTACCTAAATGCCTCTGTTATCACCATTGTCCTTTCCTGAGTCTCCTTTTGGTGTAGCTAGAGGGATCCACATCACCCTGTCCTCTATTGGTTAATTGAGCTCGAGAGAAACTAAAGTATTTCAAGAACTATTTTCATTTAAAAAATGACAAAATTTAATTCATCATGCTTTTCAAGTTTTCCTTTTGCCTTCAAAGTGTATGATTAGAGCCCAGAAGTCAGCCTCTTATGCCATTCCATGTATTGTCAAGAATCCAGTCTATTTCCAAGTGGCACATGGACTTTAGAGCTACAATTGAAATGTCAGTGCTAATGGCCAATTTCATGTCACTGAGTTATTTTTTTCCTCCCAGCTTCATTGAGATGTAATTGACAAATAAAATTGTATATATTTAAAGTGTACAGCGTGATGATTTTCTATAATGTATTGTGAGAGGATTACGACAGTCAAGTTAATTGACACATCCATCCCCTCACATACTTCTTTTGGATGAGAATGCTTAAGGTCTCTCAGCAAATTTCAAGTATATTCTACAGTATTTAATTACAGTGACCATGGGGTACATTAGTTCTTCAGAGCTTAGTAACAGGTTCTTAGGCTAAGGATACAATAGAGAAAAACGAAAGTTGGGTTTGTTTCATTTTGTTCTGATTTTCATTCAGCTTTGTGCATATTTAACTGCCCAAATACTCTTTGCTGCTACCTTTTCAAGTGTAAGCGGGTCAGTAATGATTCTTTACATGTAGCTGCAAGTGCCCAAAGGTGCTAGATGTGTGTCGATCTATTATTAAAATTTTTGTTTCGGTATAAACTGCATTTGTATTTTTCAATGCAAGCAAAAAATAGAGAGGGAACCTTTACTTGTTCTCACATATTTCAAATAGTTGTAAGCATGATTAGACTCATGCTAAAATAATATTTGTTGAACACTTGAGTGCCAGGCACTCGTACTTGATAAATAGCATCATTATTAAGAATGTACTGATGCTTTTGTTTGTTTTGGTATTTAACACGACTAATTTATATAAAAATCTTTTTGTGTTTTTTTTTTGCTTATATCTAGAAAATAGATGAGTGTGTGCGTGCACGTGCATGTGTGGTGTGTATGTGAGAACAATAGAGACCACTCAGATTGCAATAAAAATTTAGATTTTTTGGATATATATGTTAACTATGACCTTCAGTGATAGTTATGTTGTATACTGTAAGCCATATTCTTTTATTCTTTCCTTCTTTCCTCCCTCTTTTTTAAATTATTATTTTTTTAATGTTTATTTATTTTTGAGAGAGAGAGAGAGAGAGTGCAAGCAGGGCAGGGGCAGAGAGAGAGGAAGACACAGAATCCAAAGCAGGCTCTAGGCTCTGAGCCGTCAGCACGGAGCTTGATGCGGGGCTTGAACTCATGAACCGTTGAGATCATGACCTGAGCTGAAGTTGAATGCTCAACCGACTGAGCCACCGAGGTGCCCCATATTATAAGCCATATTTTTAATGGAGTGTGTTTTTTAGGTATTATATTTGAAAATAGAGGATTACAACAAAATGAAATAAATAACTTCATTAATACCTTTCATGGTAAATTAGTCTTTAGTAAATACAATTATCCCAAGATTTTGTTCAGTCCTACTTCAAACCACACTTATGTTCTTTCAATAAAAGTGTTGCAGAATAATGGTACTGGAACTACCACCTACTGATACATTTTGCAGTTAACTTTATCAGCTTGAACAGACACCCTCTTTCCCTTTACCTCCACCCGAGACATAGACTATTCCATCCATAACAAGAAAACAAAACAAAGACCAAATGTGAAATGTGGCTTTAATACTAGCAAATGTCCTTGGGAGGCCTGTGAAGGAAGCTATAAGATCTTTTGCTTTTTAATCATTGAATTTCTAGGAAGCATATTTAGAGCCTTGCCTTTTAAACTGAATTTCCAATATGAATATAATAATGGAGAGAAAAAATTTAAAAGTCTTTATTGGAAAAAAAATAAAGGTTAGAACTTGTACAAATGAGTACACATAAATCATATTGTTAAAAATAAACACGAAGGAGACTGACAAAACGTTATTTGTTTTCAAAAGTGTGCGGAAAAAAATGCAATTGTTTTTTTATTTTTATTTTTTAAATTTTTTTTTAAATGTTTATTTATTTTTGAGACAGAGAGAGACAGAGCATGAATGGGGGAGGGGCAGAGAGAGAGGGAGACACAGAATCGGAAGCAGGCTCCAGGCTCTGAGCCATCAGCCCAGAGCCTGACGCGGGGCTCGAACTCACGAACCGTGAGATCGTGACCTGAGCTGAAGTCGGACGCTCAACCGACTGAGCCACCCAGGTGCCCCAAAAATGCAATTTTAGAATGAAGAAAAGATAGCTACAAAAGATCTTGAGGATTGTTGATTAACTGTCTCCGTCTAACCCTGAGTTGAATACTGTGCTTCAGAAAATTATTAATGCTGTTTGACATAAAAGTGCATTGTAAAAATGTAGAATAGGATATAAATAATACTTAGGTTTACAGTATGTTTGAAGACAAGTTGTGTCATTTCTCAAGAGATGTTAATTTATATTGAATTCAGGTGACTTGTTTTAGTGTAGGATACAATGTTCAAAAATAAGTTAAATAATACATTTTTCTTTTTGGTATGTTACAGGAGGAATGGAGTCTAGTGAGTGTGAAAACGTGTCAAAAGAAACGGAAGCATTTGAAGAAGAAGAGTTTGAAGCTAGTGCTATGGATTCTCTGATAGACATGCCATTTGCCACCGTAGATATTCAAGATGAGTGTGCAAGTAAGTACTGAAAACAAGGCAGATTTGCCTACCATCCAGGTTACTTGCGAATAGAAAACAACTGAAAGCACCAATATAGTCTACAAATGTTTATTGACTGTATACTCTGTGCCCCTTACTTTGCTGTCTTCTGTAGAGCCTGGCTATCATTTGATACGGTTTTATCTTGACGAGGTTCTATAACTAGAGGATCCATAAGAAATTAGTTGGCTCTCCCCCGTTGTGGGGTTCCTTGCCACCTTGCAAGGAACATCTGTCCAGGTGGTAGAAGGGGCTGGGCCCACTCCTGCCTCCATGGGTGTGGACTCTGTCTTCTTGGGGTCCTTACTTACTCTCATTGTTTAGTTTGCAATTTGAACAACAAATCGAGGTGGTAGTTTGGAAGAACAATTAGAGTGCGCTTGGGTGGCTCAGTCGGTTAAGCGTCTGACTCTTAGTTTCTACTCAGGTCATGATCTTGGGGTTCATGAGTTCGAGCCCTGTGTGTCAGACTCTGTGCTGACAGCATGGAGCTTGTTTAAGATTTTCTGTCTCCCTCTCCCCCTACCCCTGCGTGTTCTCTCTCTCTCTCTCTCTCTCTCTCTCTCTCTCTCTCAAAATAAGTAAACATTAAGAGAATTAGTTTAATCTCTTCATTTCTAAGAAAAAAATGATACTCAGAGAAGTTAATTAGCTAAATTCACACAGTTGAAAATAACTACTTCCAAAATCTGTGATTTCTGATTTGTTAGTCATTTCTTTGGTGAACAGTTACAATCTCTTGAGACGAATGTTGTGCAGGATGCTTTGGGGGTGTATGGGGCGAGGGTGTGTCAAGAGAGGCATCTGACCTGGATGTGGGGTTATTAGGTGTCCTGGGAAGCATCCTGGAGGTTTGACAAGAGTACAGGCCTGGTGGATAAGTATGAACCATCCAGGGTTCTTTCCTTTATATTAACTGTCCTTGGATTTAGCTGATCATCTGGATTTTCTGTGGAGTGATGGAAAAGTACAGATTCCTCTTTTCCACCTTTGTGTTAGGCCAGGGGATCTTTTTTGTTTTTAAACATCCCATGCGATTCTGGTGGTCATCCAGGCTCAGAAACCACACTGCTCTCTATCTCACTGTCTTCCTACCCAGCAAGGCTGATTTATGTTTTGGGATGATAGAAGGAGAGAGGGATACTTAAAATGTATTAAATCTCTGGTAATTTTTTCTCCATTCCATAATCTAAGGGGAAAAGGAAGGACAAAGAGGTGTTTCCTCAGGCAGGGCACGGTTTCCTGTCTTATCCTTTACAGCTAGCCTGTAGAGAAGAGCCGCTTTTAGGGGTTTTACAGCTGTTCAAGGAGCCTTCATTTGAAGAAGTACTATACCTGTTAGATGGAAGAAGGTATCCTTTGGAAACAAGGGGCAAGCATAGCAAGGATTTAATCATGTTTTCCTTTTAATTTTCCATTTTTTGAGCGAATGCCTTGAGTGTTATCTAAAAAATGCAATCCCTTCTTTCTGATTTCATTACTTTCTCTAACTTGGAGGTAAAATAAAGCAGAATTTTCCTGAGTAGCCATGCCTACATGCCTGTGATGGGCATCTCCCATCCACCCTTCTTGCCCCTCAGCCCTGTTCCAATTCGAATCATTCCCACTGGAGTGCTCATCAGTTAGGCTGGAACAAGACGGGGACTTGTCTACCCTTCCAGCTCTAGGTACTTATGACTTTACATAACTGACACGGAGCTTATCTGTTTGAACAAACAGCTTTTACCTGGGACTGACAGAGAGATACTGCCAGAATCCCAGAGAGCAAATACTATTTCTGAAGCTGCTGTATTCTTAGATCTCCACTGGTGAGGAGAAACAATGACCACTGGGACCAGAAAGAAGGAAGGGGATGTGTTTGTGGCTCTGCACTCCTTTCCTGCTCTGAATGGACTAGCCACTTCTTCAGAGGATGGGCATTGGGAAGGTTAGCTAATCGTTTATACAGATAGGATCTTTTCCCTGCAGTATATGTTATATTTATTACTAAAGAAGTGTTATGCGTGTAAGTTAGGGGCTTGGGTCAGTCCACGCAAGTCCTTTTTTTTTTTTTTTTTTTTTTAATTTTTTAATGTTTATTCATTTTTTGAGAGAGAGCACGAGTGGGAGAGGGGCAGAGAGAGAGGGAGACACAGAATCTGAAACAGGCTCCAGGCTCTGAGTTGTCAGCACAGAGCCCAATGCAGGGCTCAAACTCGCGAACTGTGAGGTCATGACCTGAGCCGAAGTTAGAGGCTTAACTGACTGAGCCACTGAGGCTCCCAAGTCCTTTTTTTTTTTTTTTTTTTTTTTAAAATTAAAAAAAAAGTTATTTAATGAGGGAAAGAGCGCACTTGTGAATGGGGGAGAGGAGCAAAGCGGGAGAGAGAGAATCCCAAGCAGGCTTCGTGCTCGGCATAGAACCCGAAGCAGGGCTCCATCCGGCAACCCTGGGATCATGACTGGAGCCAAATCCAGGGTCATGCGCTCAACCGACCAAGCCACCCAGGCTCACACATAAGTCCATTTTTAGCTGTATAGTACTTTTGGATAGTTCAGTCTTTGTGAGTTAGAGGGCTTTGTGGGTTAGTCTAGACTCCAAACCACCATGTACAATATTATTTTTGTGGAAAGATAGATTTCAAATTCTAAGCTCCCAGTTACACACAGTCAGTGTGGTATGAGAGAAACAGAAAACTTGGGTTTTGAGTTTTGGTTATTTCATTTTCTACTCGTTTAGCCCTGGACACTTAAACTGTGTGAGCTGGGCTTTTCGACTGTGAACCATATGGAATTCCCTACTGTTTTCCTCCCAGCGTTGCTCTACAGATCAGAGGAGGTAATGTGGGCAAGAGGGCCATGAGAGATGTAAAATAATGCACAAATGCTATTTACAAAAGCTTTGAAACATATCCCTTCATTATTTGGGGACAACTTGTTCTCTCTCACTTTTATAATAGCATTTACTAAGACACTAGAAACAAATACTAAAATTCTTCGCAAACTAGAAACTACTAGCTAGTTTTTGTGAAATGAGATTTTTATAGAAATGCACAAGAACTGGGAGTTTTGTTGTCAACCCTTCAACTTAAGATAGCTATAGGAATAGTGTTTGTATCCAAAACTGGTTTGTGGCTTGAATGGACTTCGTGTGGCTTTTCTCTTACATTTATTAACATGGAAATGTAACCAATTTACTGGCCTGTGGTAGACGACAACCTTAAAATTCTGAAGTTGCTGGTTGTTGCCTTTGGTTCTTTTAGTTTCCTTTGGTGGGTGGAAAGTGTGAGTTAACTGCCAAGACATTCTTGCCGATAGAAACCCTGGCAGGGTGACGAGGAAAGTAGTGCTAACAAGAACATCGTGGGAAGGAGAATCCTTGCCAATAAGAAAACTCCTCCCCAAATGCTTGGTTCAGAGGGTCTTAGGCGCCAACTGTGTTACCTTGAGTGTGGGTGCTGTGTCACGATTAGGTGTCATGTGGTCTGGTTGGCCAAAATGGGTGTTTACGTTTTTTGTTTGTTTTGTTTTTGAGAAGAGATTATTTTACTATATGCTGCAATATAAAATGTATTGAATTTTATGCTGAATTAAACATAAAACGTATTAGAACTATATATATTAGAATATAAATATACACACTGGAAATAAATTATCTAAATGTAAGTGTGAAAGAAAATCTTCTACAAATATTGAGGAAGCAATACAACCTAAGTCACATCTTCTGGCTCTATAGGTTGAACATATTCTGGGAGAAAATATAACCTCACTGAGTTGTTGACCTGGGCCTGGGTGGGTCTATTCTCTCTACAAGATGGAAGTGTCAGTGGTTAGTTGGTTAGAAACCCAGCAAACCATCCGGAAAATGCTTGGAGTTGCTGTTAGTCTTGCCTCTGAAAGTTGAATGAGAGTCTGCACCGAAGAGTCATTCTGCTGCTGGAAGCAATAGCTTAGTGTGCTTCCCATGGACTGTAAATTGGTGGAGAGCTTTCGTTTAACCAACTCAGTTCTCTTAAGAGAATCATGGCCCTTACCTATCAAGCCACATTTTAAATCAAGATTCAAAATAAAATATTTGAGTGCCTTTTTTCTTTCATAAGTATAGAATTCAGTTCTCATATCAAAGTTATTATCTTTATTTTACCTCACACAGAATTCTAACGTTGTAATTATTGGAGACTTTAAAGATCTGGGAGAGCCAAAGCATAAGAGACTGTTAAAAACTGAGAACAAACTGAGGGTTGATGGGGGGTGGGAGGGAGGGCAGGGTGGGTGATGGGTATTGAGGAGGGCACCTTTTGGGATGAGCACTGGGTGTTGTATGGAAACCAATTTGACAGTAAATTTCATATATTAAAAATTAAAAAAAAAAAAAAGATCTGGGAAATTATTTTGTTACTTGTTTATTAGCTAATATCATTAAGATGTATTTTAAAAAGTTCTTCAACTCTTAAGTATTTTAAAATACTGATTGAAACCTACCTTTTCTGGAATAAAATTTTTTATAGAAGAATGCTGTGTCAAATAAAGATGGAATCTTAACACCTGGTGTAGTAAGTGATTATCCTGAGTCAATTTTAACTTCTTTTTTTTCTTGAAGTAATCTCTGTGCTCAACATGGGACTGGAACTCCCGACCCCAAGATCAAGAGTTGCATGCTTTACTGACTGAGCCACTCAGAGGCCTCTCTTGAGTCAATTTTATTTTATTATTTTATTATTTTTTAATTTTTTAAATTTTTTTAACGTTTATTCATTTTTTTTCCTTTTATTTATTTATTTATTTTTTTTTTTAATATATGAAATTTACTGTCAAATTGGTGAGTCAATTTTAAAAAAGGATAAAGTAGGGGCACTTGGCTGGCTCATTCAGAAGAGTGTATGCCTCTTGCCTCTTGATCTTGGGGTCATGGGTTTGAGCCCCATTTTGGGAATAGAGATTACTAAAAAAATATATAATAAACTTTAAAAAAAAATAAAAAAGATCAGTTATGTTCTGTATCATCTCTAATTGATTGGGGAAACATGGAGTACACATTCCAAATTTTTATGAAAGGGCTTAAGGCAAATATTTGTGTCAAATACTACAAAGGTTTTATCTTTTTCCCTTAGAAAAACACACAAGACAACAAAAAACATTGGAAAATCCCAATAAATACATTAATTCATTCCACACACATTGAGTGCCTGCAGTGTGTCAGGTAATAATGGTCCTGGGCAAAGTAGAAGATAAAATTCAGTTAGTAAATAAATACACGGAGAGTTATCCAACTTCAGATGTATTAAAGGATGTACCTTAAAATATGGCTATAACTTATCAGATTGGCAATATCTTTTTCAAAAATATCAATTTCAAAATAATATGCAGTGCTTTTAATGTCCTGTCTACCTTGCTTGTGACAATGTACTGAGTCCTTTTAGAATGGAGTTTGTTGGGACCTCCAGCAATGTTCAGACACGGGATAGATCCACTCATGGGATTCCCAATGCAAGGACATAGTCTTACTTGTGGAAAAAGGTCTTATTCATAAATATATGTGTTACAGTGTCTGTTAAATAGTAGAAATATTGGGAGAAAAACCCCAAATGTCCAAAATTAGAGAGTGATTGAGTAAGCTATACTAATGCTTTAAATTACACATTATGTAATTACATGTTGTTATGAAAATAATATTTCTGAAAACTGTGTTGGGAGGAATATTTCATACCTTCAGTGCAAAGTCAAAAAGTAGGTAGAAAAAAGTATGCGTTGTTTGTTTACAGTAGTGTAAGTACTTTGTGTGACCTGTCACCAGAATTCATAGTGGTTGTGTTAAGATAGCGATTTTTTGAGCAATTTTTTAGCTCCTTTTGCTAATTTTTTATGAGTGGCTTTTATTCTTTTTATGAAAAAATACGATTAGAATTAAAAAAATGTTTTTAAGTGTTTATTTTTGTGTGAGAGAGAGACAGAGACAGAGTGTGAGTGGGGGAGGGGCAGAGGGGGAGACACAGAATCAGAAGCAGGCTCCAGGCTCTAAGCTGTCAGCACAGAGCCCGACACAGGGCTAGAACCCATGAGTAGTGAGATCATGTCTCTAGCCGAAGTCAGAAGCTTAATGGACTGAGCCACCCAGGCGCCCCTACAATTAGAATTTTTAAATGTGCTTAAAAACTTGCTTTTAAAAATGTAAGCTTCATTGATTCACTAAATAGAAAGTTGGATAAACTTATTCCTCTTTGATCATGTCCAATAACATTATTCCTAATAGTGTTAAACTGTGGTGGTTATAAGCAAGGGCTGTGGAGTCAGACTGACAGGGTTCTACACTTTCTCTTCAAAAAAATTTTTTGAGGGTGTCTGGCTGGCTGTCAGTTCAAACCTCATGTTGGGTGTAGATACTACTTAAATCAATTAAAAAAATTTTTTTTTCAGGGGGTGTCTGGGTGGCTCAGTCAGTTGAGCATCTGACTCTTGATTTCACCCAAGGTCTTGGGATTGAGTCCCATATTGGGCTGCATGGAGTCTGCTTAAGATTTTCTCTTTCTCTCTCTCTCCTTCGCCCTCTCCCTCTCTCCCTCTCTCCCTCTCTGCCTCTGCCCATCTCCGTCCCCCCCGCAAAAAAATTTTTTGGGAGTGTAATTAACATACAATGTTATGTTTGTTTCAGGTGTACAACATACTGATTCAACAATTTTGTACATTACTCTGTTCATCATGATAAATGTAGTCACCCTCTGTCACCATACAACATTATTACAGTATTTTTGGCTGTTTTCCCAATGTTGTACTTTTTACCTCTATGACTTATTTATTTTATAACTCAAAGTTTGTACCTCTTAATCCCCTTTACCATCAGTTTATTCTCTGTGTTTAAGAGTCTGTTTTTTTATTTATTTCTTTAAATTACACATATAAGTAAGATCATATGGTATTTATCTCTCTCTGTCTGACTTATTTCACTTAGCATAAATACCCTCCAGCTGCATCCATGTTGTTGCACATGACAAGATCCCATTCTCTTTATGGGTAATATTCCATTGTATGTATGTGTATATATATATATGTGTGTGTGTGTGTGTGTATGTATGTGTGTATATGTATATATATATATATACATATGATGTATATACAGTGTATATACTCCCATGTATATACTGCATCTTCTTTATCCATTCGTCCATCCATGGGCACTTGGGTTGTTTTCATATCTTGGCTATTATAAATAATGCTGCAATAAACATAGGGGTGCATATATTTTTTGAATTAGCATTTTCATTTTCCACCCACTAGTAGAATTAGTGGATCATATGGTATTTCTGTTTTTAAATTTTATTTTTTAAAGTTTATTTTTGAGTGTGTGTGCGTGAGAGAGATCCCAAGCAAGCTCTGTGCCACCAGCACAGAGCCTGATATGGGGCTCAAACTCACAAACCATGAGATCATGACCTGAGCTGAGATCAAGAAGCAGATGCTTAACTTTCTGAGCCATCCACGCACCCCTTTAAGGAACCTCCATACTGTTTTCCACAGTGGTTGCACGAACCTGCATTTCTACCAACAGCATGAGAGATCCTTTTTCTCTACATCCTTGCCAATGCTGCTTATTTTTTGTCATTTTGAGTCTAGCCCTTCTGCCAGGTGTGAGGTGATATCTCATTGTGGTTTTGATCTGTAGTTTCTGGATAATTAGTTTCCTGATGAGCATCTTTTCATGTGTCTGTTGGCCATCTGTATGTCTTCTTTGGAAAAAATGTCTCTTCAGGTTCTCTGCTCATGTTTTAAGTTTTTGTTTTTTGTTTTTGTTTTTTTGTTTTTTTGGTTTTGTATAAGTTCAATATATAGTTTGGGTATTAACCCCTTATTGGATATATTATTTGTGAATATCTTTTCCCATTCAGTGGGTTGTTTTTTCTTTTGTTGATAGTCTCCTTTGCTGTGCAAAAGCTTTTTATTTTGGTGTAGTCCCAATGGTTTATTTTTGCCTTTTTTCCCCTTGCCTGAGGAGACATCTAGAAAAATGTTGCTGAAAACTGTCAAAGAGATTACTGCCTTTTCTTTTATGGTTTCGGATCTCACATTTATTTTGTGAGTTTATTTTTATGTCTGGTGTAAGAAAGTGATCCAGTTTCATTCTTTGCCATGTAGCTGTCTAGTTATCCCAACACCATGCTGTTATGCTTCCTTATTGTGTCCTTTGAGCAAATGTCTAAGTCTCCGTCTCATTATCTGGAAAATTGTCATTATAATTGTAGCTATTTCAGGAGTTGAGAGGATTCAACTTGTTAATACGTGTAAAATTTTATAAATCTCAGCAAAGTTTTTGCCCAAGTATACTTGCTAAATTAAATATTTAAAAAAAATTTCATCTTGACAGCAGTATTTTATAATCATGTTATCAAGGGTGTCCAACACATCGCTAAATGCTTTATATTTTCTTAATCCTCAGAGAAACTCAATGAGGGAGGTAAAGTTTTTTTTTGTGAAAGTTTTAGTAATTTGCTAAAGATTACTCAGATAATAAGGGGGAGTAATGCTATGAAATAGAGAAGTTAATATTCTAAGTCATAAATCGAGGAGTTTTAAAAATGGTTACTTCAAAGATTTTGACTGCTTATATGACAAGAAAAAAAGAAAAGATTATCAAAACAAGAATCTAGTCTGTTTTCAGCCTTTTGGCTAAGAGGAGGTCTGAAAACAATCAACCAACAATAGCAATTAAAGTAATTTCTCTCATAATTCATTCTCTTGTAGTTTATTTTTTTTTTGAGGGAATAAATAAAACTTAAGGAAAAACTAGATAAATTGCATAAAATGACATGTGCTTTGGGTAAGAAAACACATGCACGGATCAGAGAATTTCAGCCTTTATCAACAGGACCAGATTCATTAGAGTACAATGAAATGGCTACTGAAATCGTTATGAAAATTAGCAGTGTAATGAATTAAATTTATGAGATGAGGTTATGAGCTCTAATCCAGTGAAAGACCCAGGGTGCATGGTCAAAGCTTTTTCCATTTTGCTTCTGTGGTCACTGATCTTTAATGCTTTTATTAGTAAACTAGATTTTACATGAATACTTTGCTCATTATATTTTCATATAAAGTAAATTAAAAGAATAATTGCAGATTGTACTTTAGAATTTAGATTGTGATTTCAAAGTTAGAAATAAAATGAAGTTAGATAAGGAAAGAGGAGATTTTATGTTCTGGCCATACAAATTAAATTTGCAAATACAAGGCAAAGAAGATATGCAAACCAGGGAAAAGAGGTATTGGGCTCAGTGTGTAACCCTGACCATAAATACGCAGGACTCACTGAATTAAAAAATAGAAATAATAAACTTATTACAAGGGCAAATATAACTGTGGTATAGCAATAAGTAGTCACAGGATTCTTTTTCTTTTTTGCCCAGCTCTTGTTATATAATTTCCAACTTTACCCTGGCAGTGATGCCTAACAAAAGAAAATTTTATTTATTTTTATTTATTTATTTTTTAAGTAAGCTTTATGCCAACATAGGGCTTCAGCTCACAACTGTGAGATCAAGAGTCACATGCTCTACTGAATGGGCCAGACAGGTGCCCATAAAAGAAAATTTTAGGTAATCCAGTTGGAAAGAAAGTTAAATAGTTATGGATAAGATTAGAGAAAGCTAAGGGAAGTTAGAAAAACTCTGTACTTCTTGGGGCGCCTGGGTGGCTCAGTTGGTTGAGCGACCCACTTCGCCTCAGGTCATGATCTCGCGGTCCGTGAGTTCAAGCCCCACGTCGGGCTCTGTGCTGACAGCTCAGAGCCTGGAGCCTGTTTCAGATTCTGTGTCTCCCTCTCTCTCTGCCCCTCCCCCACTCATGCTCTGTCTCTCTCTGTCTCAGAAATAAATAAACATTAAAAAAAATTAAAAGAAAAAAAAGAAAAACTCTGTACTTCTTTATTTTTACCAAGAGGATTTTTGTTTGTTTGTTTTTAAGAGTTATTTTTGTTTGTTTGTTTGTTTTAAATGTTTATCTGTTTTTGAGAGAGAGAGAGAGAGTGCGTGTGTGCACCTGAGCCTGGGAGTGGCAGAGAGAGAGGGAGACAATCCCAGGTAGGTTCTGTGCTGACAGCATGGGGTGCTCAACTGACTGAACCTCCCAGGTGACCCTTTAAGAGGTATTTTGAATTGGGATTTTACCCAATTCATTCTCATGATACCAGAATTGTTTAAAAGAGTTGTTATACAATTATGACTATTATATTCCAAGGTTATGGTTTTCCTTCTCTGGATATCTGTAGAAT
Source organism: Panthera onca (assembly GCF_046562875.1). NCBI lineage: Eukaryota > Metazoa > Chordata > Mammalia > Carnivora > Felidae > Panthera > Panthera onca. Next base: position 117,819,214 of record NC_138343.1, read on the forward strand.
GGACTTATGGAATGTTTGAAATGGCAAAAATAAGTCGCTACAGGAAGAACGGTTTAGTTTTTGTTCTTTTTTTGTTGTTTTTTTTTAATATGAAATTTATTGTCAAATTGGTTTCCATACAACACCCAGTGCTCATCCCAACAGGTGCCCTCCTCAATCCCCATCACCCACCCTCCCCTCACTCCCCCCCCCCCCCCCCCCCATCAACCCTCAGTTTGTTCTCAGTTTTTAAGAGTCTCTTATGGTTTGGCTCCCTCCCTCTCTAACTTTTTTTTTTTTCCTTCCCCTCCCCCATGGTCTTCTAAGTTTCTTAGGATCCATAAGAGTGAAAACATATGGTATCTGTCTTTCTCTGTATGGCTTTTTTCACTTAGCATCACACTCTCCAGTTTCATCCACGTGGCTACAAAAGGCCATATTTCATTCTTTCTCATTGCCACGTAGTATTCCATTGTGTATATAAACCACAATTTCTTTATCCATTCATCAGTTGATGGACATTTAGGCTCTTCCCATAATGTGGCTGTTGTTGAGAGTTCTGCTGTAAAGATTGGAGTACAAGTGCCCCTATGCATCAGCACTCCTGTATCCCTTGGGTAAATTCCTAAGCAGTGCTCTTGCTGGGTCATAGGGTAGATCTATTTTTGGTTTTTTGAGGAACCTCCACACTGTTTTCCAGAGCGGCTGCATAGTTTAGTTTTGAACAGATAAGGTATAAAACTGAAAATGCTAAAAGTCTCTGGTCTCTCTCTCTCTCTTTTTTTTAAAAAATTTTTTTTAATGTTCATTTATTTTTGAGAGAAAGAGAGAGAAACAAACACATGTAGGGGAGGGGCAGAGAGAGAGAGGGAGACACAGAATCTGAAACAGGCTCCAGGCTCCCAGCTGCCAGCACAGAACCCTATGTGGGGCTTGAAGTCGGAACGGTGAGATCTTGACCTAGACTGAAGTTGGACGCTTAACTGACTGAGCCACCTAGGTGCCCCTCAGTGGTCTCTTAAATACCACATTTTAAAAAAAAAAAAAATTTTTTAACGTTTATTTATTTTTGAGACAGAGAGAGACAGAGCATGAACAGGGGAGGAGCAGAGAGAGAGGGAGACACAGAATCTGAAACAGGCTCCAGGCTCTGAGCTGTCAGCACAGAGCCCGACGTGGGGCTTGAACTCACGGACCGTGAGATCATGATCCGAGCCGAAGTCGGATGCTCAACCGACCGAGCCACCCAGGCCCCCAATACCACATTTTTAAGCCTGTTCTTATTGAGTAAAATATAGCAGAAACAATTCAGTGTCTTAGTGCACAGTAAGGAATACATTCATGTTGCCATCCAGTACACACGTGCATGAAAAACCTTCAAATTCATGGAGCAGTACTTAGACCCGCCATAAGCAGGTGGAATGTTACTTCTATTCTATCCTGTTCTGTAGTATTGTAGTCTACAACATTTTCTTCCATTTCATTCTACTCCACCCCACCATATTCCATTCTATTCTAGGTTTTAAAAAGTGCTTTTAAATTATCTTCTATGTTGATTTAGTAACCTAGTAGTGGGTTGATACTAGCAGTTTGGAAAAAAAAACAAGAAAAACTAGACTTTGGGTTCAGGATTCTCTTTCTACTATGTTAATTTTGAAATGAACTAGAGGTTATAAAATCAGCTGGATTATTAGTTTGGACATCTTTTTTTTAAGGTTATTTATTTTTGTTTAGTAATGTCTACACTCAGTGTGTGGCTTGAACTCACGACCCCGAGATCAAGAGTCGCATGCTTTTCCAACTGAGCCAGCCAGGAGCTGCTGGACACCATTCTTGATCGAATTTTACCATGAGAGTCCTAATTGTTATGGGTGTTAAGTTAGTACCTTTATCACAGAACACAGAAAACTATAACTAGAAGAGACTCTAGATAGAGATTATCTAGTTGTCCTTCCTATGCCCCTGGGTGTTTAAAAAAAAAAATATATATATATATAAAAAATTATGGCAAATTTCAAGCATATTCAAAAGTAGAATAGTAGACTGAGCCTCATCTATTTATATCACCTCTTCCTCACTAGATTATTTTGAAGTATATTCCAGATATATTTTATCTGTAAATACTTAAGTATGTGTCTTCAAAAGATAAGGATACTTAACAAAAAGCATATCCAAAATATGCTTCTCATGACAAAAAAATAAGAGTAATTTCTAATATCATCAAATATTATGTCAGTATTCACACTTCTCTGTCGTAATTAAAAAAATTGTTTTGAATTAGGAAGTAAAGTCCACACATTGTATTTGATTGACACATCTCTTCAGTTTCTTTTCATCTGTAGTTCTCCTTTCTTTCGTGTGTGTGTGTGTGTGTGTGTGTGTGTGTGTGTGTGTGTGTGTGTTTTGAAGAAATGAAGTTGTATAGAAGTACCTACATTATGGTCACTTAATGTGTTCCTCTGCCCTTTACATTCTAGTCAGACGCTTAACTGAGTCACCCAGACACCCCAGATTAAGGAATCTTGATAAGTTTTGGAATATTGGCAAGACTGCTGCAAAAATGCTCTGAATTTCGTATTGTGTTGAAGTGATGATTCTATTTGATGCTTAAATTGTGCCATCATTGGCCAGTGTTGGGACTTTCAAACTGGTTCTAGAGACCTTCTGACATGGTGCCAGGAGTCTTTGAAGAGCCAGGATCCTCTGGTATATTTTATGCCTCAGACCTAGAATAAGCTATTTCTCTAAGGATTGGCCAACTTTTTGAGTTTGCAGATAGAGAAATGAAGTGACTTGATAGGAAGATGCTTGTTGGAAGATTAGTCTTGGGGTTAATGCTCTTTTCAGTATCTAGTGCTGCCTCTGCAGGACTGAAATAGACCTGGCTAGTTGCCTTGCCAACTTCTGTTCCCCCTCCTTTTTTCCTTTTGTAGATTTCTTTTTCCACATAGGCATAGGTTGGGAACTGGCAGATACTATCTCGGCTTCCGGTGCTGTTTGGGGTTGTGTCCTGATTTGGACAATGGGATGTAAAAAGAAGGATGCTGAGAACTTATCTAGAATTAATTTGTGATTTTACTTTAAAAAATGGGTGTTTTACTTTAGAACTATTTTGCAGTATTATATTTAATTTTTAAAAAACTGCTTAAGATTATTTTTCATTTTATATAATCATAGGGGATACAAGTGGTCTGGATGATGAAAAACAATGGATACTTTATACTGTATGTCAGTTTACTTTTGGAGTTTTCTAAATGATCTTAGCAGATACACATTTATCTCCCTAATTCTTTTGAGCTCTGGGTAACACCTAATAGTTATAGCTAATTATAGTGCTTAGTTTGTACCAGAATGTAGTCTAAGAGCTTTCATGTATTAACTCACTCAAAAATGGCCCTGTGAGGTAGCTAATATTATTATTCTCAACTTAGGAGGAAACTGAAGTAAAGAGAGTTCATGTGACTAATCTAAGATCACACAGCCAGTAAGTAGGGGAGCCAGGATTCTAACCCACAAACTCTGATCTAGACTATACTAAAATTGGTTTCCATTTCTAATGTACCATTTTACTAAGAGCAGATGGAGGTGGGCTAGAAATATATTTGGGCATGGATTTAAAATATATGTGGTACTTTATTAGCATATTCTGTGGCTTCTGTTTAAAATTAGTAGATTTAGTTTGTGTTACTATAGTCAAATGTAGGACTGTTTCTTAGATGTCTAAAATTACAAGCAGCTCAACAGCATATTGATGTCATTTTCCATATTTAAAGAATTGCATGTGGAATAAAACCCAGTGGCATCACATGAGGCAATTCTGATAATGCTCATAATGCAGATGAGAATGCTGGAAACTTTTTCTTAGCAATAGGATTTATAAAGTTCTGACACGCTCATGTATGTAAAAGAAAGTAATAATTTATATTTCAAATATGTATTCTCTGTGAAGATGTATCATTTTAACCATATAAATCATCGGTAGTAGGGAAGTGGATGCACAAAGACACCAGATAATTTTGTCCTAACTCTTAATGACTTAGTCAGACTTATTACCCAGGTCCCCTTGCTTTTAATTTACCCCCACCTTCTGGATGTCACAAGTGTGTGTTAGTCCTAGAAAGAAAGCACATGTTTCCACAAACCCTGAGTTTTTAAATTTTTAACATATTCTACTCATTTTCTAGAGGTTAACATTAAGACACTATTTGTGACATTTATTTAAAAATTGTCCTTAATATTTTATTTTTTATTTTAAAAAATATTTTGAAAGTTTATCCACCTATTTTTAAGTGATCTCCACACCCAATATGAGGCTTGAACTCCTGACCCCAAGGTCCAGAGTCACATGCTCCTCCGACTGTGGCAGCCTGGTGCCCCTGCTCTTGATATTTTAAAGAACAGTAGTGGCGGGCTCACTCTTTAGAGCACGCGACTCTTGATCTTGGGATTGTAAGTTTGAGCTCCATGTTGGGTGTAGAGATTACTTAAAAAAGTAAAATGTTGGAAAAAAAATAGAACACTAGGATAAGGAAAATGACTTCTGCTCTTTGGTTTTACGGAACTTTGACAGAGAAGCAGTTTGATCTAATAGAAAATACACTAGGTAGAGAGAGTTAAAAGGTCTAAATGCCACATTTGACTCCATGACATTGAGTAGTTTTTAAGTTTTTCTGCACTTCCGTTTCCTTGTATTTAATAAGGAGTTGAGTTAGATCAGGATCGCATAGACACACAGACTCTGCATTATTGCTTGAGCTCAGACTTTCCCCACAGACCTTTTTAAGGCATTATGTGCAGGTGATCACCAGGGTCAGTAAGAGTTGATCCCAAAGATGGAGCCAGCTTCATAGGATTGAATGTAAATAAGATGTTTTCTTCCTCCCACTCCTTTCGGGAATGATACCTCAGAGTATACAATTATATTTGAATTTTTACAAAGTCTCTATAAGGCACTCCATTTTGAATAGTAAGCTAATGTTCGGGAAGACACAGCCTGAAAACTCAATCAATGTTAGTTTTGCATGCATAGGGGACCTCCTGCTCAAATCTGAAAAAGGAAGCCATGGCATTTCATACTGATTTGGTAATTCTTTCTGGGGACATAGCTTCATAATTACTATTTTGGGTGTTATAAATGAGTCTTTTGAAGGTGACTTTAACAAGTAGCTAAGTGCTTCTCAATTATCTATGGTTAAGGACCAGTTTTTTTTGTTTTTGATTTCCTATTTGTTGCCAACTGATACTTGTGTAAAATACGGTAAAAGATGAACTATTAGAAAAATGAAAAAAACCCCACACATAATAGAAGCCAAAGTTCAGTAGACAGAATTTCTTTGCCTACTTGCTATGAAAGTTTCTAAAGCAATCTAAATTTTTCCAAGTTTGTAGCATGACCTTGACCACAAACCAAACTTTGAGTGGCATTGCTATGAGTGGTTATGTTGTGGGAGTCACAAATGTACATTTACAAGATGTATGAAAAAAGTGATCTTTTCTAGTATCATGAAACTTGTGGCATGGGGGAGAGAATGGTTGTTAGTTGTGCTTTAGATAATGGGCCAAATCTGGCTAACTATCTGCTTTGTAAATAAAGTTTTATCGGAACACAACTATACCTCTTCATCTACGTTTGTCTACAGTAGACTTGGGTAGTTTTGATAAAGACCATATGATCTGCAGTGCCTAAAATATTTATTCTGAGGTCCTTTACAGAATAGTTGCTAGCTCCTACTTTAAATTTGAAAATGACTATTATGAATGATTGCTATTTATGTAGTGCTTGTTTCCTTTTTATTTTTTTTTTTTTACTAAATTATCTTTGTTTAAATCCATTAGACATATTATTGTTTGACTTTCTCCCTCTAGTCACTGATGTACCTCACATAAATTTGGAGAGAAGTAAAGAAAATGAACGGATCAGTAAAGATCAGATAAAGAAGAAGAAAAAAAAGCAAAAAGATTATCAACCCAACTATTTCCTATCCATTCCGATCACCAACAAAGAGGTGCTTTTTTTTTTTTTTAATTGAAGTGTAGTTGACACACAATGTTACATTAGTTTCAGTTGTACAACATGGTGCTTTGACGGTCTACGTTGTGCTGTGCTCATGACCCACGTAGTTACCATCTGTCACCATACAGCGTTATTACTATACCATTGACCAAAGTCCCTGTGCTGTGCCTTTCAACTCCTGACTCCTCCATTCTGTACCTGTACCTCCATTCTGTACCTCCCCCACTCTACTTTACCTCTTTAGCCCTTCCCTGCACTGTCTTCCCCTCAGGCAGCCATCAGATCTTTGTATTTATGGCTCTGTTTCTGTTTTTTGTTTGTTTGTTTATTGATTCGTTTTAGAGGTGCTATTTAAAAAACAACTGTTTTTACTATAAAGTTTTATTTTAAATTAGATTTAAGCTACACTAAATGCTTGTAAGCCCATTTGCTCTCAGCTCTTAAGTGTTTTTGGTGGTATTTTAGGTGGGCTCCATAGGAAACAATCCTATTTATTTATTTTTATTTTTTTTTTACTATCATCTTACATGTTTTTGAAATTTAAATCCAAGTTAGTTAACATATAATATAATAATGATTTCAGGAATAGAATTTAGCGATTCATCACTTCCATATAACACCCAGTGCTCATCCCAACAAGTGTCCTCCTTAATGCCACTCACCCCACCCAATACCCTGCCAGCAACCCTCAGTTTGTTCTCTGTATTTAAGAGTCTCTTGTGGTTTGCCTTCCTCTCTTTTTATCTTATTTTTCCTTCCCTTCCCCTATGTTCATCTGTTTTACTTCTTACATTCCACAGATGAGTGAGATCATATGATATTTGTCTTTCTCTGACCGACTTATTTCACTTAGCATAATACACTCTAGATCTATCCACGTTGTCGCAAATAGCAAGATTTCATTCTTTTTGATGGCTGAGTAATATTCCATTGTATATATATGTACCACATCTTTATCCATTTGTCAGGAGATGGACATTTGGGCTCTTTCCATACTTTGGGTATCGTTGATAGTCTACTATAAACATTGGGGTGCATGTGCCCCTTTGAAGCAGTACATCTGTATCCTTTGCATAATTACCTAGTAGTGCAGTTGCTGGGTTGTAGGGTAGTTCCTTGGAAATAATCCTATTTAAAAATTTTTAAAAATATTTATTAATTTTTTTTTAAGAGAGAGAGAGAGAAAGAGAGAGTACACACATGAGTGAGTGGGGGAGAGGCAGAGAGAGAGGGAGACATGGAATCCGAAGCAAGCTCCAGGGTCTGAGCTGTCAGCACAGAGCCCAACATAGGGCTCGTACTCATGAACAATGAGATCCTGACGAGCTGAAGTCAGACACTTAACTGACTGAGCCACCCAAGTGCCCTATAAATAATCCTATTTAAACAATAAAATGTACTTAAACAGTAATTTAGAAAAAATATTAAACAGTCATATTTAAGTAATAATTTTGAGTGTGTTGCCAGATGGCATGTCAAGGTTCTCTCTGTTTGTTCACCACAACTGAGGAACCTTTCAGAAGCAGAAAGCAGTGACCAGGTAGAAAAAGAGGGATTTGAAATCTCTGCTGGGAAAGTAGTGGGATTTCTTGCGGCTCAGTCCTGTGCATGGAAATGATTATTGTGACATAGTTTCTTTAAAAATTACTCCCTGTACAAGTTTAATACTGCATGATAAACTTGGGTAAAAATCTATTAAAAATCTGGAAAATTTATGTGGTATGAATAATAGGAAATGGGACCAGCCAGTTGGCACAAACTAAGAAACCCTTGTATGTGGCCGAGAGCTACAGTATCTAATTCAAACTGGTGAAGCAGTGAGGGAGGAAAGAACACTTTACTTGGAAGGCCGACCGTTTTCATATCTTGGCCCGATTTGAGAAGCAGATCTGAATTTCTGTATGATCTCTTTTACCAGTGTAAAACGACAGAAATTCCAAGTGCATCTGAAGATCCAGTTGGCTGTGTTGAACGAGTCATGAATCGGGCAGCATCCCATCTAGCAGACAGAAAAGTGCTCCCCAAGACTGCGGAAAAGGAAAGGATTTTAAAGGGAGAGAGGGAGGGGAAAGAAGGAAACAATTAGCAAAGAATCCATCGTGTTAGGCGGGGACACCCTCTGAAGGAGAATGGAAGGGGTCTGTCAGAAGTTTCCTAGTGCTGACCAGGAAATTGTGTGTTGACTGGTTACATCCCTGGGGGGCTGAAACTGCACTTAAGTTACATGTTAAGTCTTGGTTTGCTGACGTAAGGCTCTTAACATGTGTTAAGAGCCCATGTTGGGCCTGTGGTTTTCTTTAAAAAAAAAACAACAACGTTTTTTCAGTGTTTATTTATTTTTGAGAGATGGAGAGAGAGAGCCTGAGCAGGGGAGGGGCAGAGAGAGAGGGAGACACAGAATTCAAAGCAGTCTCCGAGCTGTCAGCACAAAGCCTGATGCGGGGCCCGAACTCACGAACAGTGAGGTCATGACCAAGCAGAAGTCAGACACCAAACTGACCCAGCCACCCAGGCACCCCAGGTGCCTGTGGTTTTCTTTTTAACAGGAGGCACATTTTAAGTTTGTTTCTCCCCTTATTTAACTGGAATGTTTCTAGGGAATGCTAATGAATTTTTAAAAATCAAAGCAAATGAAGTTGAAATCAAAGAAATAAATATTAAAAGAAAAAAAATAAATTTTATTGAGGCATTCCAAGAAATTTCTAGTCCGTGAGATACAGTTTAGCTGGGGAAAGAAGATACATAAGAGAAATTTGTATAACCTAGCAATGCAAGGTTTTAGAGTTTAATGCAGTAAAGAATTAGATTCTGATTTTACTGGTACATGCCAGTAAAAACCGTTATAATGCTTAAAAGTGTTTAGGTGATACAAACTTAATTTTTTTATTTTTTATTTATTTATTTTTAATGTTTATTTATTTTTGAGAGAGAGACAGAACGTGAGTGGGGGTGGGGCAGAGAGAGAGGGAGACGCAGAACTCAAGGCAGGCTCCAGGCTCTGAGCTGTCAGCACAGAGCCCGATGTGGGGCTCAAACCCACAAACCGTGCGATCATGACCTGAACTGAAGTCGGATGCCCAACCAACTGAGCCACCCAGGTGCCCCGAGGTGATACAAACTTTAATGTCATTAGCAATTGTATATTAAATATATTAAAATACCTTGATTTATTTGGGCAGGTTTTCTTTGAAATTTAGGGTTATATGTACATGTGGGAGTTAGAAGAAAGCCAGAAGTCAAAGGTGGTGCTGCTGAAGTGAGAAGTCTCACGCCAGGTCCTAAGGACCCAGAATGTGAAATAGGCAAAGCGACTTCCCCAAGGACGTCGGGACTGGACAAGACCCCGGGTTCCTTATTTTGATTTGCTGCTTAGAGATTTTTCCACTGCACTATAGAAGTTTGGGAAGCACTTCTATAAGTTGCTTTAATGAGGCCCTTCATGGAGTCTGTCTCCCTTCACACCTTCATTCTTTAAAAAAATTTTTTTAAACGTTTATTTATTATTGAGAGACAGAGAGAGACAGAGCATGAGCAAGGGTGGGGCAGAGAGGGAGAGACACAGAATCCGAAGCAGGCTCCAGGCTCTGAGCTGTCAGCACAGAGCCTGACGCAGCGCTCGAACCTGTGAACTGCGAGATCATGACCTGAGCCAAGGTCGGATGCTTAACCGACTGAGCCATCCAGGCGCCCCTTCACACCTTCATTCTTGGCGCCCCTGGTAGTCTGAACAGCAGCTCTGTGTCCCTTTCATGCCTGTCCTTCCTCTCCTAGCCTTGTTCTGACTGTGAAGATCAATGGGGTGACTGGTGGGGAAGGACAAGGAGAGGGGTTGGAGAGGAAAGGGGCTGGAGAAGTTCTTTCTTTCTGAGGCTTAGTTCAGAATTTGGGCCACTAAAGTGACCAGAGGAAGGGGATGGGAGAGAACGGTCTGCAGCTCTTAGTTTTCATCCATAAGCTGCCGTAGCCATCGTGTCTGCTTCTTACCTTCTGGGAGGTGGTGTGGGATCGGGAAGAGTGCGACTTTGGAGTCCTACACGTCTTGTTTGAGTACCATCTGGGCTGCAAACTCCTCTGTGGATGTCGGTCAAGTTACTTAATTTCCGTAGCTTCCATTTCTTTAGGTGTAAAATGGAGGTGATAATGATTATTTTCTAAACCCAAATCTGGACATGTCACCCGCTTATATACTTCACTCTTTTCCTGTTGGTATTAGGATAAAGACAAAGACTCTACCATGTCCTGTGAGGTTCTACATGGTTCAACCTTCTCCACTTTGGCACTTGTTCCTTCTGCTTGAGTCCCTCTGGCCCTGAACTTGCCAGGGGCCCTCTCCCCCCAGAGGAAACCTTTTCTGTCTAGGAGTTTTCTTTCATCCCCTCTTGGTTTTGTTAATGTCAAAATCTCAGCTCAAACCTCTTCACCTGTGACCACCTGCCTTGGTCACCCCCTAGTTTGCCACCTCCAAGGTCTCATAGCTTTCCTTTTGTGATCTGTCATTCTTGCAATTGGAACTTGTTTGTCTTCCTCACAAAGTCTTCGGCTCATTCCCAGTACCTAGAGCAAAGCTTGGCAGGAGCAGAAATACACACACACAAAATACTGTCATTTCAGGGCTGAAGACGTATTCGTGGCATACCAAGTTGCAACCAGAACATTTACAATAATTCACAAATAAGAAATACAGTGTTACAATGTTGGTTTCATAATATAGGTTGAACAGCCATCCTTTGAGGGTCGCGTAACTCATAGTAGTGGGGAATGCGGGTGTCAAGTGACCTGGAAACCAAATAATTTAATGTTTCCCTCTCAAGAGACTTATTTGTGCTTAGTAGCAGGTGTACATACAAATACAGAGAGGAGAGGTAGGGTGGGAGGAGATTAGGAGGTGCATTTTACATCTTTTCTATGAACATCCTTTTTGTTTGTTTGTTTTAAAGTATCAAATGTTAATTTTCTTTTTTAAACTGCTTATGAGCTTTTGTGGGAAGGCCTGGGAAAAGAAGCAGCATTTATAACATTGTTTCAATGGGAGACTGTATTCCAAGTTCCAATTAAGTGACCTGCAAACAAGCCTTTGGAAGCTCGCACACTCACAATGAGTTGCTCTACTTTTGGCCTCTACTTGTTGGCATCTAGTTTTAAAGAAGAAAATGTTCAGACTGACATGGGTCTTTGATTTTTAAACACATTCTTAGATGTTTGAAGTTCTTCATTAACGGAAAATCATAATTTCATACTTCAAAACATTTTCTTATTACGTTTCTTTATTTTTTTGAGAGGCAGAGAGAGACAGAGGGTGAGTGGGGGAGGGGCAGAGGGAGAGGGAGACACAGAATCCAAAGCAGGCTCCAGGCTCTGAGCCGTCAGCACAGAGCCCAGTGCAGGGCTCAGACTCACCAACTGCGACATAATGACCTGAACCGAAGTCGGACGCTCAACCGACTGAGCCACCCAGGCGCCCCCATAATTTCATACTTTTAAGAAATAGAATTGGAAAATGCACTAGAATGACTGGATAAAATATCCAAGTTGCAAGTATGTGAAAGGATGTGTTTCTCCATTACCTGCAATTATACATTAGTTTAAAAATAAAAATAAAGAATAAAAGAATCTAATGGAGTTATAATAAATCCTATATGTTTCTTAAATGCTTAGAATTGTTTAATTAGTTCTAGTTGGATTACTCATGTTGGTTTTATGGGCTTTCTTTATGACTAGTAATAAATATAAGGTAAATCAACATTGAAGTACAAGGGAACAATTAGAAATTGATTGAATTCAGGAGTATATTAATTTTTTAGAAGATACTTTTTTTTAATTTTTAAAAAATATTTTATTTTTGAGAGACAGAGAGAGAGAGAGACAGAGTATGAGCTGGGTAGGGTTAGAGAGAGAGGGAGACACAGAATCTGAAGCAGGTTCCAGGCTCTGAGCTGTCAGCCTGGAGCCCGACATAGGGCTCAAACTCATGAACTGTGAGAAACTGAGTCAAAGTTGGATGTTTAATCGACTGAGCCACCCAGGCGCCCCAGATAATTTTTTTATACTATTGGAAAGATATGATTTTTCTCTGGGTGTTTTAAAAGGCATTTGTAACCTTTAATTCCATATTTCATCATTTAGTAATGTGAAAATTGCTGGTCTTATAAAAATAATAAAAGTAGATTTGTGCATTCAGTCATTCAATTCTTGCCTGGGAAATATAATTGTAAAAGTATTTGCTATCATGGTGTATATGTTGAGCATTTGGTAGACATAGAAAATTCTCCTATTTCGGAAGGACTTTTTACTTTTACTCCAGTTTTGCTATGTTACCAATTTTTCAAGTTCTTTTCATGGTTGTAGACAAGCGAGAAAAATGAAAGTATTCAGCATTGAAGAAAAATTATGTAGCAAATTGAAGTGATAATTCTGGTAAATATTAATGAGGCAGCAAATTTAGGAACAATATAAGTTAACACCTTAGAAAAATTCTGAAAATAATGTCAAAAGTTGAGGTCAAAGACATTCTTGTACTCTGTGCTAGAATGTAACTTCTCTCCCTCGTGCAGAGGTACATAATGTTAAGGGTTTTTATCTGCACTCATATATATATGCTTCGAGTCAATTAGAAAACTTAAAAGATATAAACATGTATTTTCTTATTGCATTATTTTTAGGCATGTGGAATATCGCTTAGTGCTGAGGTTTAACAGATGGATGTTTGTTTTTATTTTCTAGACACAAAGATAATACTCAGTGAAATATTTAAGATTTAATAATGCTCTTATTTTTGAAAGTTTCTTTGAATATAATATTTAAATGTGACTCTATAGTATTAGGTTTTTAAAATGTGCCTGTGCAGTACTGTCAATAGCTGGGATTATGGTGACAGATAAGCTTTAATGATTTTATTGAATTTTAAACAGCAGCTCTAAAAATTAGTTTCCTTTGGCCTGTAATGACACTGGTAGTTCTTAAAATGCAATACAGAGAAGAGTCAAGTATTTTTCCCTTTTCTTTTATAAGAATGTAATTAGGAATAAAAAAGCATTTAAAAAAGCTCTTAAGATGATATCAAGGAATATATAAATTAATCTGGAGCATCAAAGCATAGCTAGAAATACATCTCTTGGTTAGATTATCTGTAGAATTTTCCTAGATTGAGGTTAATCCTGCATCATAAGTACTGTGTGACATCAGAGAATTAGTCTTCCAAGTATTTTACAGTTTTTAATTTGCAGTTTACATGCTTCCAGATAATTAAAAAATAGGAATGGTCTAAAACTATTTTACTATGCAGAGCATTGCACTAAAATGCTGGATACACAAATGAGTGGAATTCTTTGAGCATTTCCCTGACTTTATACATAATTAGTGTTTGAGCCCAGAATCAAGAGTATATTTTTGTGAAAATGCAGGTACTCTACCCACTAAGTGCAAGTGGCAAGTCCCCAGTTATGACAAAAATGCCTCCAAACATTGCCAAATGGTACTTGGGAAGCAGAACTACATAGGGTAGAGAACCACTGAATTTAATTTTGGCAGTGTTGTATGCTTTATATTAGGCAAATGGTGTAGAGCTTGTGAAGTATTTTCATGTAGCTTGCCTACTGTGATCTGTAACACAATGCTGTAAGTTTGGCAGGGCAGATTTTATCATTCCTATTTTACAACTGAAGAAGCCAAGATTTAGTGAGAAGAGGTGACAGGTGTGGGGTCACACCTGTGGTAGACCTGGAATTAAAATCCAGAATTTTGGGGAGCCTGGGTGGCCCAGTTGGTTAAGCATTCAACTCTTATTTTCCACTCAGGTCATGATCTCACAGTTTCTTGAGTTCAAGCTCTGCATCGTGCTCTGTGCTGACAGTGTGGAGCCTGTTTTGGATTCTCTGTTTCTCTCTCTCTCTCTCCCTACTCCCTCACTTGAGCTGTCTTTGTCTCTCTCAAAAAAAAATAAATAAATAAACTGAAAAAAAAATCCAGAATTTCTGAGCCAAGTCCAGCATCCTTAATTTGTATTACTCTGATTGTAAAACAGAGTTCTCATCATAAGATACTTTTCATGTGCAGTTAAAACAATATTATCATTTGTACCAGCTGAGATTTGTAGATGTAATTATATTGTTTAGAGGTATGACTTTTTTTTTTTTTAATTGATGTCTAGTTGACACACAATGTTATATTAGATTCAGGTATGCAACATAGTGATTTGACAAGTCTGTGTTTTGCTCTGCTCACCACCAGGGTAGGTACCATCTGTCACCATGCAGTGCTGTTATAATACCAGTGATGATATTCCCTATTCTGTACCTTTCATCTCCATGACTTACTCATTCCATAACTGGAAGTCTGTATTTCCCACTCTCCTTAACCCATTTTGCCTATCTTTCCATCACCTACCCCTCTGGTAATCATCAACTTGTTCTCTGTATCTTTGGGTCTGTTTCTGGTGTTTGTTTATTTGCTTTGATTTTTAGATTCCACATATATGTGAAATCATACGGTATTTGTCTTTGTCAGTCTGACCTATTTCACGTAGCATAATACCTTCTGGGTCCACCCATATTTTTGCAAATGTGAAGACCTCATTCCTTTTTATGTCTGAGTAACATTGCATTTTATACACATTTTATGTGTGTACACACACACACACACACACACACACACAATTTACCCATTTATCAGTGGACAGTGGGGTTGCTTGCATAATTTGGCTATTGTAAACAATGCTGCAATAAACATAGAGGTTCATACATCTTTTTAGTGTTTTTGTTTTCTTTGGGTAAATACCTGGTAGTGGAATTACTGGGTCATATAGTGTTTCTACTTTTATTTATTTTTTTAAGTTTGTTTATTTTGAGGGGGGAGGGGGAGACAGAGAGGGAGAGAGAGAACCTAAGCAAGCTCTATACCGTCAGCACCTGTCATGGGGCTTGATCCCACAAACCGTGAGATCATGACCTGAGCCAAAATCAAGAGTTGACACCCAACCCACTGAACCACCTAGGCACCCCTCTATTTTTAATTTTTTGAGGACATTCTATGCTGTTTCCCATAGGAGCTGTACCAGTTTACATTCTCTTCAACAGTGCATGAGGGTACCTTCTGTTCTATATCCTCACTAACATGTATTTCATTTTATTTATTTTGTTGTCTTTTTCATTCTAGCCCTTCTGACAGATGTAAGGTGATATCTTACTGCGGTTTTGATTTGCATTTCTCTGATAATTAGTGATGTTGAGCATCTTTTCATGTGTCTTTTGGCCATCTGGATGTTTTCTTTGAAAAAATGTCTCTTTAGGTCCTTTCCCTACATTTTAATCAGATTGGTTTTTTTTTTGTTGTTGTTGTTTTGTTTTTTGGCGTCAAGTTGTATAAGTTTTATACATTTTGAATATTAATCCTTTAGTGGATATGTCTTTTATGAATATCTTCTCCCATTCAGTAGGTTGCCTTTTCCTTTTGTTGATTGTTTCCTTGGCCTTGCAAGGTATATTTTCGTGTAGTCCCAATAGTTTATTTTTGCTTTGTTTTTCTTGCCTGAGGAGACGTATGTAGACAAATTTTGCTAAGGCCAATGTCAAAGAGATACGGCCTTTGTTTTCTTCTAGGAGCTTTATGGTTTCATTTCTCACATTTGGGCCTTTTATTCTGTTTTGAGTTTATTTTTGTGTATGGGTTAGTAAGTGGTCCAGTTTTATTCTTCTGCATGTGGCGGTCCAGTTTTCCCAATGTCATTTGTTGAAGAGTCTGTCTTTTCCCCATTATATATTCTTGCCTCCTTTGTCATAGATTAGTTGGCCATATAAGAGTATTTTTCCTTTTGGGATTTCTGTTCCATTGATATATGTGTCCAGAGGTCTAACACTTTTGAGCATCTTTAATATCCTTGACGCTGGACCAGGCCGTTGGCATTTGAACCTCGATCCTCTTGAGCTGCTTTGTCATGCCATGAGCCAATCTCAGCGCTTCATTGTACCTGGAAAAACTCAAAAATTCAAATTTAAAATCATTTGTGAGCAATACAGTTTTATAATAAAGGTCTTTCTGAGAGGGCCAGTGTATTCTGTTACACAGTATTCAGTAAGACTTTCTAAAAATCTCCTTTGAATTCCTTTTTCCCCTCAGGGTTTCATTTCTTAAGTCAGTACCCACATCTCTGCCCTCTTTTTGTCCCCTCTGAAAACAAACCAATTCGTTGTCACTGTTGCATTTTTTCTCATGTATTGTAATTTATCCTTTATTTACATTCCTTTGCTGTTTTGGGTATATGATTTTGAAGAGATTTTTTTAAATCTTCTGTTTTTCAATTTATTTTAATAGAGTTAATACTAATATCTACCTTATAGGGTTGTTCAGAGGCTTCAGTGAACTAATATATATAAAATGCTCGCTTTAGTATCTAGAACCTAGTGATCACACAATAAAGGTTAGTTACTGCTATTGTTTTTTAAATATTGTTGTTTTATTTTTTATTAATTAAAAACTTTTTTTGAGAAAAACTTTATTTCGGTAAGTAAGTGATTAGGTAACTAAATTATGGGACATCTGTACAATGGGACCCTATTCCATTAAAAAAGTGAAGACATTATATATTTAATGATATGAAAAATGTCTAATCCTTTTTAGGTGAAAAAGCACATTTTATTATATGTTTATTTTTAAATGTTTATTTTTGAGAGAGAAAGAGAGACAGAGTGCTAGTGGGGGGGGGGGCGGGGCAGAGAGAGAGAGAGAGAGAGAGAGAGAGAGAGGGAGGGAGGGAGACACAGAATCTGAAACAGGCTGCAGGCTCTGAACTGCCAGCACAGCCCTGACACAGGGCTCGAACTCCGGAACAGTGAGATCATGACCTGAGCCAAAGTTGGACGCTTACTTTGTCCAACTGAGCCACCGCCCCCGAAAAAGCACATTTTAGAATAATGTGAACTGACATTTACTGATGTGTCCTCATGCCAGTTATTTTATTTTATTTTATTTTATTTTATTTTATTTTATTTTATTTTATTTTATTTTAATTTTATTCTATTCTATTTTATTTTATCTTATTACTTTTTTTAAATTTCTAGTATCATTAATATACAGTGTTATATTAGTTTCAGGTATATTTTAAGTATTGTTTTTATTATTATTACTGGTCACTGTGGTGAGATGGTGGGTTAGAAGAAATAAACATTACCCTCGAGTTTATAACTTAGTTTTATTGAGATAGAGTAGAAGAAAGTGACTCTATAAGATCTTTGTGTACTATTACATCAAGAGCATTTTATTTATCAGGCAATCAGTATTCTTTTTCTGGGTTTCACAGAAGTGATCTCTTGCCTTGGGAAATATTATGTTAGGTGTTACTGCATAACTTCCTCCCAGGAAAACACCATTTCCTGTGTCGCCCTCTTCCATATCGCAAGGAATAGAGAAAGGCTGAGGTTATTTTGGGTGATGCGGATTTATCATAAAGACACGTGGGAAGTCAGATCCCAGGATGGCATCTCATGATTTGTCCAGTCACATTCTGCAGATAATGGGAACATTGTTCAGGATAAAACAGCTACTCTAGTATCAGAACAGTCTGCTGTGCTCATGATTCAGTTTTTTCTTATCTCTGCTGTTTTTTTTTTTTTTAATGGACTCTGTTTCTATTGCCAGCCTCCTCTCCTTCCCCTTTTCTCTCTGACTAATTCTGCTGCCTCAGGACTTCTATGTGCTCTCTTTTCTCTGAGTATTGCTTGGTTTGCTATTTCATATTCAAACCATTTTCCGATACACTTTTCTAGTCACATGTACAAGTTGACTAGAATTGTATCTGACTGGAAATGGAGGAGGGAAGAACATTGTTCCCCTTTTTGTTTCAGAGCAGGGACGGAGAGGGGAAGTCTGATGGAAGAGGAGGGGTTGCACCTCTCTGCGACTGTAATTGTTTTTCTAACATACACAATTGGACGTCTTTGCAACTCTCTCTCCATCGTTATGCCCCTCCTCACACATCTGGAAAAGTCACAGTAGTCACTCCTGTTGAGATTATTGCTGTCCTAAAAAATTTTAAAGGCCATGAAGAATGGGTTCTCAGACACATTCACTTGGGGACAAATAAATAATACTTCCAACAGGAATGGAATGTTGTCTGCTGGTTTGACCTTTCTCTGGCAAGAAAAACTTTTTTTTTTTTTAAATTTTAGGAAAGATCATAATTATCATGAGTCATACTGCAAGTTTCTGAAAAGATGCATGGTCACTGAGAGATTTTCAACCAGTGGGTTCAACCAGTGACCCAGTGTGTAAAACAAGGGTATTAGGTTTGATGTTTTCAAGATGGACAGGAATTATATGATTTAAAAAAACTCATACCTCATATTAAGCTTCCCAAGTCATTTTATCCAGGATATTTGAGAACAAGTAGGCGATTAAGCATTGTTTGGTTGAAGAATCTTGACATTGTTCTAATTTTGGTTGTTGCTTATTTTTCTTCTTGATTTACATTTTGCCATAAAGAAATATTGCTTACCTAATCTCTATTTTGTGTGTGTGTGTGTGTGTGTGTGTGTGTGTGTGTGTGTGTGTGAGATTAGATTACAAGAGGAATTAAGATCCTACAAAATGCAATAATACAACAAGACAAACAACTGGCCAAAGCAATGATCAGTGATGGCTCCTTTCATATTACCCTGCTAGTGATGCAGTTATTAAATGAAGAGGAAGTAAACATGTGAGTAATATGTCTTCCTTGAATATCATTTTCCAAATTATTGCTTTAATGTGAGTAAACATAGAACCCAAAGAGGCACTGAAATTGTAAGGAAGTATTCTTTGTTATAATTTGTTCCGGTTAATAGTCAATGTACAGAATTAGCAATATAAATATTCCTCCTAATCGAGACTTTAAATTGTTATTGTTATCAAATAGTTGCCCTTGGTTATGTAGTTGTTTTCCCCATGTTAATTATGTCAGCACTCTGGAGGCCGACCATTTAGGTTAGGATTCTTGGTAAAGATTCTGGAACTGTGACACAACCATTTCTGAATAGCTGCCTAATTTTGGGCAAATTGTTTACTTTTTATGTAAATGGAAAAAAATAATAGTTTCAGTACATGTAAAGACTCTTTGTACAGCCCCGGCCCACAGTAGGTGGCTGATGTTATTGTTATTAGAGCTGTCCTCTATTCCAGTAGATAGTTACAATTTTACCTTACTCATTCTTGAGTACCTATATACTACCCACTCCTAATTCCAGAGTTGTGCCATAAAGTTTGAGTATATAAGTCATTGATTGCTGCTTGGAGTGGAGAACCCTTGGTCTTCCCCCAATTCCCTGGGGTACTCCTTCCCCTGTTACTACCTGTATAGCTCTCCGGATTGAGCTTAAGCTTTAGCTCTTTGGAAAACCAGAGCCAGAATGTATTGCAGGTTACTTCTGAGGGAATGAAGAACAAGGCTTGAATTGGGAAGGGGGTGAGGAAAAGGGAGAAAACGTGAAACTAGTGATTCAAAATATGAAGCCAAATTATGATTCTTGTAGTTATGTCTTTTAAACAGTAGACCCTCATGTGTTTAGAGATCAGTTTTCCATTCTATTCCAACCTGATCTACCCAAGAGCAGGTCTGGGGCACCCTGCATTTGCAGAGAGGACCAGAAGATTTTATTTGGCTTGCTTTCACTATTCACTTTGCCAGTCAGAAGACAAAATAAATACTGTGATGCTCTTAAGGGAAAAAGAGCCAAAGAAGATGTGACATGAGGAGTCGAAAGCCTGAGAGAAGTGTCCTGTGTGTGTTAGAGTGGTGAATTAGTCAGGGTTCTCCAGAGACACACAACCAACAGGATGTATATCTGTATGAATATCTAGATATATTGATATCTCAATATATCCGTATCTGTTACTACATACAGAATTTACTTTAAAGGATTAGCTCATGTGACTGTGGAGCCTGGCAAGTACAAAGTTTGCAGGGCAGGCTAGAGACCTAGGGAAGAGCTGCTGTGGTCTCAAGTCCAAAGGCAGTCTGGAGGCAGAATTCCTTCTTTCTCGGGGGACCTCAGTGTTTCGGTAAGCTGGCGTGAAGGGTGGCAAGTAGGAGACACGGAGCCAGCAATAAATTCAAAAGACCTTCAGTGTGGTCAGTGAAAACACAGACAGCTTTGAGGAGGGTTGTAGGTGGCTGCTCTGAGACTTATTGTCCAGGGTGGGAGGGAGTATAGAGCCCTTCCAGTGCTAGGTGGAGTAAGCAATGGCAGAGGAAGAAGTATGGAACCAGATACAATGTCCTGGCTCCCCTTTCGGGGCTGAATGTGTTTTCCAAACCTGGCCCTCACCAGTGTTGGAACAGAGAGCTAGGAATGATAGAGACATTCACATTGGTTTGGGGTTCTCAGGGTGAAGCTGGGGAAAGCTCAAGCTCTTTGGAGAAGTTCCTGTTCACTGATGCTACAAGAATGTGGTGTCACATAGGTGGTAGATTAGAGTTGAGAAAGATTTCCAACAGATATACCTGAGGTAGTTTCTTCAATTCCCCATCTCCTATCAAGACATATAGATGAATCCAGAAATTTCTTGTGCCATGGTGGGTTGATGTGGAGGCCCAACTCAGAAAAAATTGGTGGGTCAGAAAGAACTGGATAAGAGACAAGGGCACGCTGCTGAACATCCATGTTTCTTGATGAGAGACTCTGGCAGGGACGTGCTTCTGAAGTATGTGCTGGTACAAAGCCCAGAAAGAATAAGCATGTTCTCATGGTCCCTGATATGGGACACCCAAGGATATAGCCAGACCAGTCCCCCCAAAATGGGAATCTCTGAGGACTCAAACAGCAGGCAGTCTAGAGACCTCCCTCAGTCCTCTTAGAAGAGTAGGCTGGAGGGGCACCTGGGTGGCTCAGTTGGTTAAGAGTCCAACTTCGGCTCAGGTCATGATCTCACTGTCTGTGGGTTCGAGCCCCCCGTCAGGCTCTGTGCTGACAGCTCGGAGCCTGGAGCCTGCTTCAGATTCTGTGTCTCATTCTCTCTATACCCCTCCGCAACTTGTGCTCTGTCTCTCTCTGTCTCTCAAAAATAAATGAATATGTTTTCTTTAAAAAAGGAAGAGTATGCTGGATTCCTTGGGAAGGAAGAGGAGAGGGAAGGGAAAAACTCCTGAGAGGAGGTTTGAATTAACTGAATAATTGTACTCCAAAGAGACCTTTTGAAACCAGCAAAGATCCCCGTTGACCAGTAGGTTTAGGTTTATCTCTGTCATCAGAAGTAGGTCTTGGCCGTGGCAAATGGCATCTGTGTGTCAGTCCTGTTCCTCAGCCTCCACCTCCCATACAAATATTCTGCTTTATTCTCTTAACAGTATTGTGAGGCAGCACAGAAATGTCATCTCTCTTATACGTACGGGGAAGCAAGAGCCCTAGGAATTAAGCAAATGCTGGTTAGTAGAGAAGCCAGAACTAGTCCGTTCTCTTATTATTCCATGGGGCATGTCTGTGAAAGATGGGGAGGCGGAGAGAGAGGGGGTAGGATGGAGACAAAGGAGAGGATGAGCACAAGGGCATGAAAGCAGTGGGGAGGATTAGTCTGCATAGGTATGAAGGGCCTCCTGTATCTCAGTGGTCTCTACTGATGAGCACGTGGTGTGCAGTGGGGTTAGGGTGAGGGGGCAGGTATGCCTCCCGATGTATTGTACTGTGTACATTTCTCAGTGGAGGTGGGACTGCCTCTAAGTCCTAAGAGACTTTTAGAAATATTTGGGGGGCATTTTTGGCCGTCACCATTACTGAGGAGTAATGTGGGCATCTGATGGGCAGGAGCGAGGGTGGCTAAACCACCTGCGGTGCATGGGAGAGTCCGGAACTAGGAAGCATTTTCTTGCCCTAAATCATGGCATCACTCATTGAAGAATTACTGTACAGAGCATGGTGGCGGTCTGCATCATTCATCCCTGTGTTTCACCATGTCATTTTGCAAATACTTTCAGTTTTGTGGGAAAAAACCCCTAAATGTTTAGCAAGTCTGCTTTGTGTTTGAAGAGTTAAAGTGGCATCCTTATGCAACTTTATGATACTGGAAATATTATCTCTACTAGAAGATGATGACCAGATATTGCAATTCAGTAATTCCTCTTGACTAAGTTAATTTTTTTTTATGTTTATTGTTTATTATTGAGCGAGAGAGAGAGAGAAAGAGAGAGAGAGAGAGAGAGAGACAGAGTGCAAGCAGGGGAGGGTTAGAGACAGAGAGAGACACAGAATCAGAATCAGGCCCCGAGCTGTCAGCCCAGAGCCCGATGCAGGGTTCGAACTCACAAACTGCGAGATCATGACCTGAGCTGAAGTCGGATGCTTAACTAACTGAGCCACCTAGGCGCCCTGCTCTTGACTAAGTTATAATGAAAAATCTAAGAAATAAATAAGGTTTGCTATACAGACAAGATAGTGTTTTACAACTCAACCAAGATTATCAGCCATGTGCAAGATACTGAGTTAAGTGCTTTGGGGAAAATAAAGACGAGTCAGGAATGGCTCTTATGCTTATGTATTATACAGTTAAGTTGACTGAATACCATATGAACTCAAAAATTAAAATATAGAAATGTAAAACATGGTGTGTTTCATGAAATATAAAATATTAATGGAATTTCAAAGGAGAAAAGATTTACTACTAGTTTGGGAAACCAGGGAAGTGTCTGTGGCAGTATGAACTTTTAAGGGAGGAACAGAATCAAGGTGTGGCTTCGCTTTGCGTTGCTATATCGTGAGAGAGAAATGAATTGGGTTTTCTGGTAAGACGTTATTTATATGAAGGATTTTCTAAGTCTCTAATCTTTTCATTTTACCTTTCATCCTGTACTGTATAATATGCTGAC
The DNA here is from genome assembly GCF_046562875.1 of Panthera onca. Lineage (NCBI taxonomy): Eukaryota > Metazoa > Chordata > Mammalia > Carnivora > Felidae > Panthera > Panthera onca. The sequence continues at coordinate 117,842,028 of NC_138343.1, forward strand.
ATCTATGTTGTCGGTTTCTTGTTCTGTGTTCTTACTTTTCAAAATCTAGCATCATATTTTGGGTGTTTAATGATGTATTGATCAATGGGTTGGGTGTGGAGTATGCAGAAGCATTTTCTTGAAATCATGAATTTCTTCATGGGCGCCTGGCTGACTTAGTCAGTAGAGCATGTGACTCTTGATCATGGGGTTATGAGTTTGAGCCCCATGTTGGGTGTGGAGATTACTTAGAAATTTTTAAAAAATCATGAATTTCTTCACAAAGGACTTTAGGTGTAAGGTCCTTTGCCCTTACAGGGCAGAAGAAAGGCATAGAAATTTGTAAGGCCAACCACACTTAGCTGCTGAGTTGAAGACTGTCCTTCTTAATTTCAAATACTCCTTTTAGTCTGAACTCTAGTTTGAGAGTTCTTTTTTTCTATACACATATACTTTTTACTTATTTTACCATAAAGAAGTCTTTCCATAAACCACTCTTCGAAAGTATTCTATTTAAAAGAATTTGAAAGTTAGTGATACTTACCAACAGACACTATGACTTTTTCTCACTCTGCGATCAGTGACATCTCACTGGGACCTATTTATTGATTTTTGCTCCTGGAGAACTGAAAAAACCGGGCTGAGTTTAAATCATCTATATTTCTTTAATGAAAAATGGGATATAGAATTCATGGTCTCTGAAAAGCCCTAACCTTTAGCATGGCCTGCTTTAGTATATAGTTATAATTAAAATAAGTATCTTGATTTCCCCCAATTTATGCAAGATGAGCCAGAAATGGCTGTTCTGTTTTCACGTGTTCTAGCTCATGGCACACGGTGAAGGACCGTGCCGCAGTAAAAGTATGGACACTGTCTTTTAGGATGGACACAAATAAGGTTAGGAAGGATTGGGTTTAGGATGTGGATTTGGAGGTACAATGAGAAATGTGGACATTTCCAAAGCTATTTTTTAAATTTTTGTTTATTTGTGAGAGGAGGGGCAGAGGCTGGGGAATCTCAAGAAGGCTCTGCACTGCTGGTGTAGAGCCCGATGGGGGGCTCGAACCCATGAAACATGAGATCATGACCTGAGCCAAAATCAAGAGTTGGATGTTTAACCAACTGAGCCCCCCAGGTGCCCCTTCTAAAGCTATTTTGAACAATTGTATATTATGTTATGACATAGATAAGAATTGAGACTCAGTATGAATTTATTTATGAAGTCAGTTAAAAACTTTATATGGAAGGTAATTTAGAAATATGAAAGAACTAGAAAAATACTTAAATTTCTCTTCACACATTTAACTTATAATTACTAGTGAATGATCAAGATAGTTTAATGATGTTTCACCAGAAGGGTGTTTTAAAACCCTATTATATAAGATTGTGCTTATTTCTTTTTGGAGTAATTGCTGCCCTCTAGTGAGATTTTAATTTTTTTCTCATAACAACATATCTGCACCAGAATTCTCTTTAAGATGGAAATAATTCATCCTAATTTTCAAAATATTCTAAACCTGATGATGTTTAATTCATTAATATAGTTAAACACTTGTTTTATAAAGAAAAATAAAGCACTTGAAACACAGAGTAGCCCTATGATCACATAGGTTAAACAGAAATAACAAACTTATGTGGTTGCAGTTGGCAAATATAACCTTTTATTTTTGTTTAATCCAGTTACAGTATTATCTTATTACGGAGGCTATTGTAGTTTAAGAGATAATGAAGTTTTAGTAGAGTGCCTTGCAAATAGTAAATACTGTATTAGTACTTTTGATAAGAATTTATAACTTTTCTTATAATCTAATAATATAAGCTCTTGTGGTATTAGGTTTTTGGAATATATTATCAGTAATGTTTTTGAGTTGTCCCTGCAGTGTTTCCTTGATTAAAAACTTCTTGGTGAACAATAAAATAGTATTTTCTTTCATGTCTTTGATATAAATTATAATTAAGTAAAGATGTAATTCACTTCTTCCATAGTTTTTATTTAAAAATTAATATTAGTTGTATTTTAATCATACAGATTAGATTTTGAAGTTATTTTTGAGCTCTAAAATAATTAGAACAAATATCAAAATTAACTTATCTTTCTAAAAACTGATTATTTCTTGTTTGATTTTGTATATCTTATTACCTAATTTATTACTGAAAATTGTATTATCTCTTACCAGTGGTATTGGTGCTCTTTTGGAATTAAAACCATTCATAGAAGAAATCCTCCAAGGAAAACAGTTGATTTTGCCTTTTCAAGGGATTGACACTTTTGGAAATCAGGTTGGATTTGTGAAGCTGGCAGAAGGAGATCACATAAACCCACTTTTGGAGATAGCAGGTAAAATGAACAGCAACACATCCATTTGAAATCTCATCTGTTTAAAAAAGCAATCTTCTCCCCATCCCCAATTCTTATAATAGAGGTTTTAACTTTGGGGAGCCATTGTAACCTTACTTTATAAGTGAAACGCTTCAGTATCTGCTTGTGTAGTTACGAGCCAAATAAAACACCTGAAAGTTATCTTGATTTTTTTTTTTTAAGTATAGTTGACATACAGTGTTCCATTTGTTTCAGGTGTACAACATAGTGATTTGACAAGTTTATACATTATGCTCTGTTAACCACATAGCTGTAGCTGACCCAATACATCGCTATTACAGTATCATTGACTGTATTCCTTATGCAGTGCATTTTAGTCCCATGAATAACTGGAAGTCTGTCTCCTACTCACCTTCGCTCATTTTGCTCAACCCCCTACCACTTTTCCCTCTGGCAACCGTCATTTTTGTCTCTATTTATAGGTCTGATTCTGCTTTTTGTTTATTCATTTGTTTTGTTTTGTTTTTTGGATTCCACTTATGAATAGAATCGCATGGTATTTGTCTTTCTCTGTCTGATTTATTTCACTTAGCATAATACCCTTTAAGTCCATCCATGTTGTCTCAAATGGCAGAATCTCATCCTTTTTTTGTGCCTGCGTAATATTCTATTGTATATATACCAGTCTTTCTTCTCTGTTTGTCTACCGATGGACACTTAGGTTGCTTCATATTTTGGCTATTGTAAATCATGCTGTAATAAACATAGGGATGCATGTATCTTTTTGAATTAGTGTTGTTGTTTTGGGGTTAATACTCAAGAGTGGAAGTATTGAATCATATGGTGTTTCTATTTTTAATTTTTTGAGGAACTTCCATACTGTTTTCCAGAGTGATTGTACTATCTTGATTCTTTGACCTGAGGATATGTTGATTCTTGGCTATCTAGAAGGTGGTGGGTTGGACTCAAGGACCTGCTAGGACGGTCCTAATCATAAGTCTGAAGGGTTCCAGTGCTTTTCATGACATTTGATATAAACTTGGCATTTAATAAGTACCAACTGTGTGAATAAGAATCACCAATTGCCTATTCAGAGGCTTGTGGGCATTGTCAGCCCTGTTCCAGAGAGTCAGCACCTTTTTCCTTTGTACCACATTTTCCCCCCTTCCTGAAGGTTCTACTCTCTGAGCAGGTCCATTGGTGATGTTAGAAGGTCTCCTATCCGTTGAGAACAAGTTGCTTAGTACAGCACAATTGAAAGTGTTTAGGGAAGTATAAGCAGAAAATTACAAAATCTGGATGGATGACTTTTGAGTTGATCCAGAGACTTGTTTGGGTGTTAGTCTACATGCTTTAAAAAATTTTATTTGCATATTCTGTCAGATCATTTCAGGTCATTTCATTTCAGGTTTAGTGATTTTTGGTTCATAACACTCACCATTGGTCCATGCTTGTTTTGCTCGGTATACCTATCTATCCATCTGTCATCTATCTACCATCCATCCATCCATCTATTTAATTAATTAATTAATTTAAAATGCTTATTTGAGAGAGAGAGAGAGTAGTAGCAGGGGAGGGGCAGAGAGAGAGGGGGACAGAGGATCTGAAGCATGCTCCATGCTGACAGCAGAGAACTGTATGTGGGGATCAAACTCAGGAACCGTGATACTGTGACCTGAGCTGAAGTTGAATGCTTAACGAGCTGAACCGCCCCTTCATCCATCTATTTTAAAATGGTATCATAATCACATGGGAATCCACCACCAAACAAAAAGCACAAAACAAAATCCATAAAACAAATGCTAGGACATTGGCAGTAATCTAATTGTATTATCCTTTTTGTCAACGCATCCCATGATTGTCCTTCATTTAAGCTAACCATCATCCTGAAGCTGAAGTTGGTGTTTATTATGTCCTTATATTCTCCCAAAGTGTATGTATTTTCAAGTGGTTTTAACCTTATAAAAAGGTTATCATGTATATGATTTTTTGAGACATACTTTTTTTTTTTACTTAATATTATATTGCCATTATGCAGTTTTATAGTTGCCTATTCAAAAGTGCATTTCTTGGGGTGCCTGGCTGGCTCAGTCTGAAGAGCACGTGACTCTTTATCTCAGGGTCATGAGTTGGAGCCCCATGTTGGTTATAGAGATTACTTAAATAAATAAATAATACAAAAAACCTAAATACCCCCCCCCCCAAAAAAAAAACCCACAAAAAACAGAAGTACATCTCTTTTAGAGTTAAGGGAGGCATTGAGGATTAAGTTTCATTTCATTGTTGGTTAAGTTTTCTTTTGTGAAGCAAAGTACATATAAACAAACATGCAAACAATATTTATGAGTCAAGAAGGACTTAAAATTATTAGTTGGTCAAGGAGAAGGCAACTCTGACAGTTTTGATAGCATAAAGCATTTGGGAACCACTGTCCACAGTTAGCAACTTAATCTGTTCTTCCTAACTGCTCTGGAGAAAATGCTAGATTTAGGTTTTTTCTTTTGTAATATAAATTTCTCTGAGCTCAAGAAACATTTCTAACTAGTCATTCATTCATTGTTCTTTTAAATAATTCAATGGGTGCTTGCAACATTGAGAATTCCATCCATTCTTAGCAAATATTCTCACAAAGGCGGTTTCCAGTATTGGTGAAAGATCCATTGTGTGCCGAGGAATGTGAAATCTTGCCAGCTTTAGTATGAGTATGAGCCGAAGGGTATTGGTTTGTCATTTTAGGAAAGGCCACTGCCCCTGTAATTCCTTTCTTGATGGGAGAGACTGTTGCTTGAAAATGTATATACTTTTCCAAAATTTAAACAAAACATTACAAAAATGGAAAATAGAGGGGGAATAGCATTCTGTCCTCATGTAATCAATGTTTGTTATACTTGCTTTTAATCTCTTGTGCATATATTTTACTGTTGCTTTTGATTATAGTTTGTATGCACTGGTATAAGAAGTCTAAATACTTAAATATGTGTATGTAAAATTTTCATTGAAGTTTTTAGTTGGAGCACTCTATATATACAGTGTTCAGATAGGCTGTTCAATACATGAAATTTTTGTCAGTATTTCACTTCATTAGATTTATTTTGACAAGAATGCCTCAGGATTAGTATTGTTTTAGTCCAACAGTATCAGTAAATAATGTAATATTTGTCTTTGTGTCATATTTTATAGACGATTTATTCAAATAATACATTCCAACTTTTAAAAGAATATATTCCATTGACCAGGCCATTACATTTCTTAACACTGTGCTAAACTATGCATATGTATATGCCTATACAGGAGTTTTAAAATCTTTTTTGTTCAGAATACAGAGCTAGATGCCCTTAATAGAAAGGAGAATTTTTAGAGAAATTTAATTATTAAAGTATTGATAAAGAAGTTTAAGTACATGTTCTGAAGTAAAACCAACTTGAAAAGTAGTTCAAAATTGTAATTCATGAATAGCGTGATTTACCTGATTTTCATAGAGTTTTAAAATTTACAAGTTAATAGAACAAATTCTTAAAATATTACATAGTTGTTATAAAAAAGAGGACTGAATTTTAGACACTAACACTTGAAGTCATTGCTGAAAATTTTGCAAGATAAAGAATAATTTAGAATTTTTAATGTGTAAAATTGAAGAAAATTACTGTACATTTTGAATTAATACAGTCTGAATATATGTGCTTTTGCCATCAGTACTTGAATTATACCCCTGGATCTGCTGGCTACTACCCGTTATTTCTGGGAGCCGCCTAGTGGGCCGAAAGACCAAGCCTATGTTTGCACACTGTGTCCTTGTAGGTTTATGGCGATAGCTGCTTGAGGAAGCTGGTAAGACGTGTGGCATCAGAGCTCTGAGTGTCAGCTTCCTATGTTGACCTTGAGAAGTCCTGTTTTTCCAGAATAAAACAGCACCTTCTCCTTTCTTAGCAGGACACGGTAGCTCATAGAGCTAAGAAGATACTGAAAATTATGCATTTTTGTGGCACTTCTCCACATCTTACAATGCTGAAATTGCACTGAAAAGCTTTTTGTGTGGAAGTGAATATGTGATTTTATTAATTTATTTCAGCAAAATGTAATTTTGTTAAGATATGTATTAGATTGAGAGATTGCTAAAAATGTAGCCTGCTAGAATTATAAGAGTTTTTGCAAATCTCTCTTTTTTTTTTTTTTTAATGAGGAAAGTGCCCCTGGTTAGCATGTGAAAAGACTCCAAGTGTATTTATCTCATATAAAGAAGAGTGAAAGGTTTTAAGGATATTCATTTGAACGTTAAGCTTTCTCTTATGTTGTCACTTCCCCCAAAAGATGGAGAGCATATGCCCTGTGTTTTCTGTTCCCTGTGGGGATTCCGTTTGGTTGCTGGCATCTTTGAGCCTTTCTAGGCTGCTCTATGACCACATGAAATCTTGGACTTCTAACCACCACAGGCAGTGGGCATCCTTCCCCTTCATGGCCTGGGTTAGGCTGTCTTCAAAAACATCAGAACACCTTAGCCACACTTCATTTAGAGGAAGCAAAGACCAACTTTTCTCCCCACTCAGGATGAATGGCAACCCTGCACCACTGACGACCTTCAGAGCCTCTGTTGCATGCCCCACCTCATGCGCAGGCTTCTGTAGGTACAGCCCCCCCACACTTCCTGCCCCTTCTCCTTGCTCTTTTACCCTTTTCCACTGTCCCCGCAGGGGAGGGAGAGTGTTTTTCCTCCTGCCCTCCTGGATTGTCCTCCAAGGACCCATAAAATTAGACTGACAAAAGGTTAACAAGAAAAAAACAAGGAGTTTATTAATGTGTGCAGTACATATCCAGTGGAGAAGCCTCAATGAAGAGTAGCTCAAAAGGATGGTTGGGGCATCTGGGTGGCTCAGTCGGTTAAGCATCTGACTTCAGCTCAGGTCATGATCTCATGGTTCATGAGTTTGAGCCCCACGTCAGGCTCTGTGTTGACAGCTCAGAGCCTGAGTCTGCTTCGGATTATGTGTCTTCATCTCTCTCTGCCTCTCCCATGCTCACACACTGTCTTTCTCTCTCTCTTTCCAAAATAAATAAACCTTAAAAAAAAAAGGGTGGTTAGAACTTGGGCACTAGAGCATCTTAACGGAAGAACAGTTACTTTGTAGAGAAGTGATAAGACAAAGGAAGAGGTTTTAGGCTTTCCAGAGTGGTAAATTGTGGGAAGGTAAGTATGTGCGAGACTCTCATGAAGTAAGGTGTGTTTGTAGAGGTCCAGCTTGACCATAAAATTTTCCTGGGAGAGGGAATTTGGGGCAGTTTCACTTTTTAGAAGTGTTTGCTCTTAGACAGATAAGAGAGGCTCTGGGAAGTTTTCTTTCTACATATGCTGAGTCTTCTTTGCCTCTAGCTCAAAGTTCTTATGCCAAAGTAGCATCTTTTGGGGTGGCATATTCTGGTTCCCTCCATCTCCTCTTTTATTTTACCTGATTATCTGTCAAACACTTAAATGGATTTACTTTGTGCCATTATTCTAATCATTTTACAGACATTAGTTCATTTAATTTTAACAACTCTATGAGAGAGGGACCATTATTATCATCCCCATCTTTATAGGTAGGGAAACTAAGGCATAAAGCAGCTAAATAATTCGTTAGTAAGTGGTATAGCCAGGACTCAAATCCAGGCAGTCTATTTTAAAAAAAGTGTTACTGGGGCGCCTGGGTGGCGCAGTCGGTTAAGCGTCCGACTTCAGCCAGGTCACGATCTCGCGGTCTGTGAGTTCGAGCCCCGCATCAGGCTCTGGGCTGATGGCTCGGAGCCTGGAGCCTGTTTCCGATTCTGTGTCTCCCTCTCTCTCTGCCCCTCCCCCGTTCATGCTCTGTCTCTCTCTGTCCCAAAAATAAATAAAAAACGTTGAAAAAAAAAAAAAAAAAAAAAAAAAAAAAGTGTTACTATTATTGTTACTCTTATTCATTATAATATATGTGTGATATATAATGTCCATAAAGAAGAGTACTTGGGGGGCACCTGGGTGGCTCAGTCGGTTGAGCGTCCGACTTTGGCTCAGGTCATGATCTCACAGCTTGTGAGTTCGAGCCCCGCGTTGGGCTCTGTGCTGACAGTTCAGAGCCTGGAGCCTGCTTTGGATTCTGTGTCTCCCTCTCTCTCTGCCCCTAACCCACTCACATTCTGTCTCTGTCTCTCTCTCTTAAAAATAAATAAACATTAAGAAGAGTATTTGGTACAGAACAAATGCTCACTCAAGAAATGTTAGTTACCATTATCAACATCACAGCATAGTTTCCAAAAGCATTTTTTAATTGTGTGACTATTTTTATTTATTTATTTATTTATTTATTTATTTATTTGCTTATTTACTTATTTATTTATTTTAACGTTTATTTAATTTTGAGACAGAGAGAGACAGAGCATGAACAGGGGAGGGGCAGAAAGAGACAGAGACACAGAATCTGAAACAGGCTCCAGGCTCTGAGCTGTCAGCACAGAGCCCGACGCGGGGCTCGAACTCACGGACCATGAGATCATGACCTGAGCCGAAGTTGGACGCTTAACCGACTGAGCCACCCAGGCACCCCTGTGTAATTGTATTTTTAAATGATTGTATAATATGTCATTGCATCCTAATTTATTTTACTGTTCCCCTGTTGTTAGACATCCTCTTTTATTGAGGAATAATTGACATATGAGATTATATTAGTTTCAGGGTTTACAACATAGTGATTTGTTACGTACGTGTCTATTGTGAAATGACTAGACAGAAAGTCTAGTTAATATTCATTACCTCACATAGTAACAGATTTTTTTCTTGTGATGAGAACTTTTATTTACTCCCTTAGCAACCTTCAAATACCAATATGGTATTATTAAGTATAGAAACCATGTTGTACCTTATATCCCCTGACTTAATTTATATAATAACTGGAAATTTGTACTTTTGATTCCCTGCCCTCATTTTGTCCACCCTGCACCAGAGTCTGTGTTCTTCATCACTGTACTAGTTACACTGTAAATTAGCAACTGGACTCCTAGTTTGCGGTAGCATCCCCTTGACCTTCTTGCCTTAGCTGATCTGAGATTTGCTAATCTGAGATCACAGCTTCCTCTGGGTGAAGGCTGCTCCTTCCACCACATGCCTCACACCATGAGGCCCAGAGGTCATCCATTTTCTCTCCGTTCTCTGTTGCTTTGTCCCCAATCTGCCCTCATGCACAATCCTTATTGGTGGTTCATGCTGTGGAGTTTTGTCACCCTCTACCTCTCATTCTTGCTGTTGTCCAAATATTTCCTCTCACTTGTTGAGCACTTTGTTTCCTACCTCACACTGCGACCCTTTCTTGCAGCACCATGAGCACAACCATCTAACCATCCTGGCTCAGAGTGAGCTGTGGAAGTGGAGTCTGTTGGGATTGACTTTGCATTCAGTTTCCTTATTTGTAAGATGAGCATGATAGTAACTGTTCTCAAAATAGGATAACGTACATGAAGTGCTTAGCGCAGTTTGGCACATATACAGCGGTAAATAGATGATGGCTGTTATCATTACTAATAATGATAAGTCCTACCCCTCCACCCCACTGCTACCATCACTATTACTTTTCTTAAAATCCCTTGACTTCTTTGAAGGTAGCCTCCTACACTCATACTGTGCTCCAGCAAGTTCATAAGTATAGTGAAACCTTTGGCTATTCACCTGCCAGAACTACTGTAAGACCGAACATTGGACAGAGCTGTCTATCACCCTAACTTCCCACCCTTCATGCTATTTCACTTTCTCTCCATTTTTACTCATGCTGTGGGACCCCACTGAGCCCTCTTGTTTCCTCTTCCTGGCCAACATGTTTTATTCCTTCTTAAACTGGTCATGGCTTCATGGTGCATTACTCTGTTGGTGGCTCTTTCAGGTGCCCTGTCTTCTTGTTCTTCTGTTTTGTGACCGGTCTGGCAAATACCAATGGTAGATCAGTTCAGTCATTTGCTTTTTTACCCCAACAACCTGGGCAAATTAAAATCCAGACTCCTTGGGGCACCCGGGTAGCTCAGTCAGTTAAGTATCCAACTTTGGCTCAGGTCATGATCTCACAGTTCTCGAGTTCAAGCCCTTCATCGGGCTCTGTGCTGTCAGTGCAGAGCCTGCTTCGGATCCTCTGTCCCCCCTTCTCCGCCCCCTCCCCCTTCCCCCGCTGGCATGTGTGGTCACGCTGTCTCAGAAATAAACAAACATTACAATAAGACATTTAAAAATAAAATAAAATCCCGACTCCTTGCTTGGGTCCACAGTGTCTCTGTGCTGGTGTGCTGTCTCCTGTCTTGTCGTGGTTCTCTCATCTTGCCTACCGTGCTCACGTGGTTATGCTGCTTTCTCTCCAGTACTGGGACTCAATGAGTTCTTTCTTGCCATGGAACTTTTGCAAATATATGAGTTAACCCTCCATTTGGACCTTTTCATTGTTCAGCTCAAATGTCACCACCTCAGAGACCATTTCCCTTTCCTCTGTAAAGAGAGTCTCTTCATGAGTAAGGTCTCTGTCATTGTACCTGGTGTGTCTCCTTCGCAGATCTCATCACCAGTTATAACAGTGTAATTTTGTTTGACAGTCTTTCCTGGGTTAAGCTCCATGATGGCAAGGACCATGACTGTTCTGTTGACGGTTATTTACCTAGTACCTTCTAGAAAGCGTGACACATAACAGGTGTTAATGAGTAGTTATCAAAGGCACGGGAAAATGAAGAAAACATTTTCATGTCATGTATATTTGTTCTCCTGCAAGTGTAAGTTTTCAAGACTCAGCAGCGTCCTGTTGACAGGCCACTTCTCCTGCCTCTCTTTCTCTTGTCCCCTGTCACTCCAGGCTTCTGTTAAGTTCCCTTAGCCTTCTGCCCTTCCCTCCACAGACAAAACTGAGGCTGGGACCTACTTCATTTGTTCCCTGTACTTAGTAAACCTGCTGCTGTGTTTGGCTTTTTAAGCCTCATATAGTTTTAGGAAAAGATGTATCTTCAGTATATTTTAGACTAATGTCTTCAGCTGTGTTCTTGATCTGACACTTCAGTCTGGAGATTGCTTTACTGGTTCCTTCCTCTCTCTCCTGTACTTCTGTATTTTCTACCTTTTTTTTTTCACTGGTTCATTGTCCCAACTTTAGTATTTTGTATACGGTATAAGGCAAGGGTTTCACTTCATTCTTTTGCAATGTGGATACCCGGTTTTTCCAATACTACTTGTTGAGAAGACTGTCCTTTCCCCACTGAATGGTCTTGGCATTCTTGTTGGAAACCATTTGATGATATACAAGAGGGTTGATTTCTGGGCAGTCTTTTCTATTGGTTTTGTAGGTTTGTGTTTTTGCCAGTGCCACACTGTTTTACCCCAGTATAATTAACATGCAGTGTTGTATTCGTTTAGGTGTACAATATAGTGATTCAGCAGTTCTGTACATTACTCAGTGCTCATCATGATAACTGTACTCTTTAATCCCCATCACCTATTTCCCCCATTCCCCGCCCCCCCACCTCCCCTCTGGTAACTATCAGTTTGTTCTCTAGAGTTAGTGTCTTTTTCTTAGTTCGCCTCTATGTCTCTTTTTCCTTTGTTCATTTGTTTCTTAAATTCCACATATGAGTGAAACCGTATGGTATTGGTCTTTCCTGACTCACTTTGCTTCGCGTTGTATTCCCTAGTTCTATCCATATTGTTGCAAATGGTAGTATTTCATTCTTTTTTAATGGCTGAATAATATTCCATTGTATATGTACACCACATCTTCTTTATCCATTTATCTGTCGATGGACACTTGGGCTGCTTCCATATCTTGACTATTGTAAATTATGTTGCAATAAACATGGGGATACATGTATCCCTTTGAATTAGTGTTTTTGTCTTTTTTGAATAAATAGTCAGTAGTGTGATTACTAGGTCATAAGGTAGTTCTATTTTGAACTTTATGAGGAACCTCTGTCTTCCACAATGGCTGTACCTGCTTGCATTCCCACCAGCAGTGCCAGAGGGTTCCTTTTCCTTCACACCCTTACCAACACTTGTTTCTTCTGTTTTGATTTTAACCATTCTGACAGGTGTGAGCACACTGTTTTGATTACTGTAGCCTTGTAGTAAATTTTGAAACAAGGAAATGTGCGACTTCTAGCTTTGTTCTTCTTTATTAAGAATTTTTGGCTAGGGTCCCTTGAGATTTCATATCAATTTTAGGATGTTGTTTTCTATTTCTGCACAAAACGTCATTGGAACTTTGATAGGAATTGCATTGTCTGTAGATCATGTTGGGTAGTATTGACATCTTCACAGTATTAAGGCTTCCAGTCCATGAACGTGAGATGTCTTCCATTTACTTTGTTTCTTCTTCCGTTTCTTTCAGTACCATTTTGTAGTTGTTAGTCTTTTGCCTCCTTGGTAAAGTTTATTCCTAAGTATTGTATTATTTTTGATACTATTGTAAATGGAGTTGAGTTTATTCTTAATTTCTTAATTTCTTTTTCAGACTGTATAATTGATCTTTTATAGGACTCATTTCAAATGTCATTTCCAAAATGAAGGCTTTTCTGATTTCTTCAAAACAGAAATGACCACTTTCTTCTCTCACCTTCCCTATATTCTGTATATAAATGCTTATCTACTGTAGAAACTACAGTAGTTCATTGCATTTGATTGTTTAAAATCAATGTTTCTCAACTAGAGTGAAAGCTTTTAGAGGGAATCTTTCATCTTTGGGTCCCCAGAGCCTGCTATTTAATAGATATTCAATAACTGTCTTTTAAAGAGATGTATAAGTCAATGAAAAATGTATGATGTAAGCATAAAAGTGTAACTGAACGAACATAGTCTCTCTTTTCTTATTTATATTTGTGTCTAAATCTCTGCATGAGCGTAAAATCCAGTCCTGGTGCCTAGAATCCCTGATGGATACTGTACCAGCATTCTCTGACTGTTCACCTGGACTGGCTGGTTGTGGGGATAGAAGAGGGAGCTGAGAGATCATTTGTAATGGCCTCATCACTTTTACTGTCAAGTTTAAGGAATCTGTCCAAGGACACGAATTGAATAATAAGAGAACTGAGCCAGTGTTAGAGCGCTCAGTCTGGGTCTCTTTCCTCAACTGCAGTGGAATGAATATGATTCCTGTGGCATCAAGGTGTAATTTTAGACTTGCTTTCAAGAATGAAATGTTTTAAAATTCTGTTGGACAGTTTTACATAGTAATGAATTGGAAATATCTGCTTAAAATGATGAGTATAAAAATTTTTTAATTGAAGTTCATATTATGGCAGCCTTTATGTTGAAGTGTATATACAGTTCAAATGACTTACTAAATCTAAAATGAAACAGTTTAAGTAGCATATATATGGAAACAAGAATCCTTCAAATAGTAATAACATAGGAACAACAAAAACAGTTGTATGGCTTTTATTTCATTCAAGTTTAGATGGCTAAACAGCGATTCTAAAATTTTATTGAGATTTTTCATACTATATGTGACATAGATTTACTGTAACTTAAAATAGTGTAAGAAAGTATCTTCCAATTAGAAAGCATGGAGAGACTTTATCACCCCCTATTGTATGGTGTATTGTCTAATTACAAATCAGTCTTCTTAAAGCTGAAATCCAGCTACTTATTTCTGTTGCATCTGAAATAGAATATTAAAACTTAAGAATTTATTAGGACTATGTAATTTACATTTAGTATTCTAAATTATTCTTTTTATTTTGAGAGAGAGAGTGCACGTGTGCTGCGTGAACGCATGGGCGGGGCAGAGAGGGAGAGAGAGAGAATCCCAAGGAGGCTCTGCGCTGTCAGCATGGAGCCCAACATGGGGCTCAGTCTCACGGAATGTGAGATCATGACCTGAACGAAAATCAAGACTTGGACACTTAACTGAGCCACCAGCCGCCCCTAGACTACTCTTATTAGTAAACTTTTTGTATACCTCAATAAAAAAATAAACCTCTTTGTGATTATTCTCAAATTATAGATCATGCTATCATATAAATATCCCTTACAATGTTAGCAAAAGGGTAAAAACAGCAAAAGAGGAAAAAAGGAAAAAAAATTACAAGAAGGTGTATTTAGTTAAAAAGACATGATTTTATTAAAATTGGTCTGTTGCAACAGTTACTTTGAGACAACTTTAGCAATTTCTTTACATTTTAGCTATAAATTTATTGTTGCTACATACTTATGGGTTCATTTGAATAAAATGTCCTATATAAAAATAAATATATATAAAAAATTAAAAAACAGATAAAACTTCCTAGTGCTTAGCATACTCAATAAATGTTTGTTGAATAAAACAACCCCCTCCCCCAAATAGATAAAACTGTATTTGTTAGGATTACAAAATATTGTTTCTTTAATGAAATATTCATTTCAGTCTTCTTTTATATAGTGAAGTCTCCTAGTGTTTAAATACATTTTAAGAAATTGTTCTTCGGACATTTTGCACCTTTAGCTATGAGGCATGTATCATTTAGGAAGTGTTCTTAGTTGGCTTTTGAAGGGTGTCTGATATATTTGCTGTGTGATTTTCTATTTAGTGCTTGGAGGAATGGCTGTGGACTAGGAGGAATTGAACAATCTCTTAAATTATTCATAAGCTTCTCTTCAGAATGTGAGTTAGCGTAGATGAAAAATGACACGTGGTTTTCACACCGGCAAAAAGTCTTCTCAAGAATGACCTTTCAAAAAAATGTTTGTTTATTTTGAGAGCGTGTACGAGCAGGGGAGGGGCAGAGAGATAGGAAGAGAGAGAATCCTAAGCAGGCTTTGTGCTGTCAGCAAAGCCTGACGTTGGGCTCAGATTCACTAACCGAAAGATCAAGAGTCAGATGCTTAACCGACTGAGCCACCCAGGTGTCCCTCAAGAATGATATATCTATAACCATTACCCTGTAGTCTAGCTAAGCAATAGATTATACTGCTATTAGGAGCAAAACACCAACACTAAGAAATACTTTTCAAAAAGAAGACAACAATTTCTTTTTTTTCTTATTTCTGTCTACCTAGAGAATATACTGTACTGAACAAAACACAATAACAAATTATATGTGCTTTGTGACATATTATTTAAAACAGTATTGTAAACAGATACCTATCATCAAAAATTTAAGGCCTAGGGCACCTGGGTGGCTCAGTTGGTTGAGTGTCTGACTCTTGATTTCGGCTCAGATCATGATCTTATGGTTCATGCTTTGAGCCCCTCATCAGACTCTGCACTGACAGTGAGGAGCCTGCTTGGGATTCTGTCTCCCTCTCTCTCTGCCCTCCCCAGCTCAGCTCATGCTTTCTCTGTCTCTCTCTCTCTGAAAGAAAAAAAAAAAAAATTACGCCCAGTGAATAATGAAAACTGTTGGGTCAAAATTTAATGTAACTGAAACCAGTAAATAGGAAAATGTTATATCTTTAGAATCAGTTGATAATAAGATTGTTACATCAAGTAAAATACATAAGTGTAAACTAATATAGATAGTAATGAACAGTACAGATGCCTACTCTCTTAATTTCTCTTCACAAAACTCCTTTCTTTGTATCTTTTGTAGTTTTTGATAATTCTGAACATTGTTAAGTCCTTCTCTTTACTGGACCCAAATCTGTCCCCTGAGACTATAAGCTCTCTGAAAGTAGGGACATGTTTGCTGTCTTAAGCAGATAGTGTGCCTGACATACTTGGGAAGTGCTCAGTAAATAAATGCACAAATGAATTTTTGCTTTCGCACCTTCATGCCATGTCTGTTTTCTGGGTTGATACGAACATGTTGCCGAGTTGCTACCAGTAACTCTTCTCCGTGCTAATTCTTCAAATACTTGAAGACTTAGAAAATATGTCCTAATCCCTTCAGTCCGATCCTAGGAACTTAATAAGTTAGTCCACCATGGTATATGTTAAGCTATCAGACACTGCCAATATTTGACTATTTTTGACCCATAAAAATGGCAGTTGTGTATGAGTTCGCTTAATATTTTAACTCTGTTTCTTTTTAAGTTTATTTATTTATTTTTGAGAGAGAGCAAGGTGGGAATAGGGGCAGAGAGAGAGGGAGAGAGAGAGAGAATCCCAAGCAGGCACCACACTGTTAGTGCAGAGCCTGATGTGGGGCTCAAACTCATGAACCGTGAGATCATGACCCGAGCCAAAGTCAGAGGCTTAACTGAATGAGCCACACAGGCATCCCTCTCTTTGTATTTCTTATATGCCGTGTTCTGTGCCTATTCTCCCCACCTCCCCCCACCCTGACAGTGGCACCCATGTTCACAGAATAGAATATAGCAAGAAAAATCGAGGAAAGGCTTTGGGAGTTCAACACCTAAACATAATGGTAAGTTTTTCCTGCTTTGATGCTAGAAAAGACTCCCAGGGTCAGGCAAAGAAGAGAGTTAGAGCCCAAGGTAGAGTGTGAGTTCTTGCCCCTCCATCATCCTGACTGGAAGAGCAGAAACTCGCATGAGTCCGAGAGCAGGGGTGACCCTGTGGTTTGCTCCTGAAGTGTGCCTATAAGTGTGGCAAGGAAGAAGCCCCTGTGCTTCTAGAGGGGTGGTAGAGGTGAAGTGAGGGTGGTATTGTGTGAATGGGTGGTCTTACAGGGTTTCGGCCTTTTCCCCCTTGGTCCTGGGTAATTATGCTATTTTTGGGTGCTCAAGAATAGCAAGAAAGTGGGAAAGGGGCTCAGACAGGTTCAGTGAACTCCTGCTTGCCAGGGTATGGTGACCAACAGAATGAAATCTTGCACACCAGAGGTGGGAGGGAAGTTGCAGTCATTATATAGGGATGAGGGAGGGTCCACTACAAAAACCAAGCATGGTGCGTGTCTCAGGAGTTGCGGATGATGACCCAAGAGCCAGATGCTACATCCCCTTCTAAAACGTACGACACCCCATTAGCTACCTTCTATTCAGCTAAACTACAGTCCTACGAAAAGAGGGGACCATTGGATTGTCTGAGATTAAATTTCTTCCAGAGAAAGAAATGTACCTTGTAGTTAAAATAGAGATGAATAAAGAAAGTTATTCTCACACGTACATTTCCCTTGCTTAAAATCCAGGATTTCCCGCCATACTGAGAATACAATCTGAAGATTTTACCATGTCTGTAATGCTCCTGCCCACCTCTCTAAACCCATTTTTTACCACTTAGCAAAGCTTGATACGAATCCTAACCCTACTTCTAACCCTAACCCTAACACTAACCCATAACCTAAACTAACCTCTAACACTATTTCTTTTTTTTTTTTTTTCATTATATGAAGTTGATTTTCAAATTGGTTTCCATACAACACCCAGTGCTCATCCCAAAAGGTGCCCTCCTCAATACCCATCACCCACCCTCCCCTCCCTCCCACCTCCCCTCAACCCTCAGTTTATTCTCAGTTTTTAACAGTCTCTTATGCTTTGGCTCTCTTCCACTCTAACCTCTTTTTTTTTTTTCCTTCCCCTCCCCCATGGGTTTCTGTTAGTTTCTCAGGATCCGCATAAGAGTGAAACCATATGGTATGTGTCTTTCTCTGTATGACTTATTTCACTTAGCATAACACTCTCCGGTTCCATCTATGTTGCTAAAAAGGGCCATATTTCATTCTTTCTCATTGCCACGTAGTACTCCATTGTGTATATAAACCACAATTTCTTTAGCCATTCATCAGTTGATGGACATTTAGGCTCTTTCCATAATTCGGCTATTGTTGAGAGTGCCGCTATAAACATTGGGGTACAAGTGCCCCTATGCATCAGTACTCCTGTATCCCTTGGGTAAATTCCTAGCAGTGCTATTGCTGGGTCATAGGGTAGGTCTATTTTTAATTTTTTAAGGAACCTCCACACTGTTTTCCAGAGTGGCTGCACCAATTTGCATTCCCACCAAAAGTGCAAGAGGGTTCCCGTTTCTCCACATCCTCTCCAGCATCTATAGTCTCCTGATTTGTTCATTTTGGCCACTCTGACTGGCGTGAGGTGATCTCTGAGTGTGGTTTTGATTTGTATTTCCCTGATGAGGAGCGACCCCTAACCCCAAGTCCTAACCCTTAACCCCTAACACTATTTCTAACCCTAACCCTTAACCCCTAACCCTAACACTAACCCCTAACACTATATGTCTAACCCTAACCCCAAACCCTAACCCTTAACCCCTAACTCTAACCCTAAGGGGCTTACCTTGTTTTTCATCTCTAAGAGATCACTGACCTGTTTTTGCCCAATACATACAGTGTCTTGCAAACCATTATTTTATGTACCTTGTCCTTTTATTGTTTCAGATGGGAGGGTGAATCTGATTTCTTTTATTCCATCTTGGTCTTTAGATATTATGGGTTACAGATAAGCTGGTCCTTCTTTATGAGTATGGATACCACTGGGATATTCAGTGAAAATCAACATATCAGACAAATTTTTTTTGTTTTATTAAATGTTTCCTTTTCAAATTGTTGCTTTTGCGTGCTTAACTTAAAATTTGAAATCTCTGCAAATTTAATAATATACTTGTTATACACATTGTGGTTTTTCCTCTCTTAAAAAATAATGTCATACAGGTATTTAATCTTCATTATAGAGTAATTTGTTATTTTTTGAACTGCCATTTTTATAATGAAAGGTAGCTATGTGTTGCAGTAGCAGTTTTTGGTTTTTATTTTCTTTAGAGACTGCAAAAAGGACGTTTCAAGAAAAGGGCATCTTGGCAGGAGAAAACAGGGGTTTTAAGCCTCATTTGACTTTTATGAAATTGTCCAAAGCACCACGGCTCCGGAAGAAGGTGAGTGGACAGTTTTATCCTAAGCCTTGTTTTGCCCGCTACACCAGCCTTAATAAGCATGGTTGGGGCATGAGTGACATTTGCGGTCGTTTTTGACCCCCTGCTACTCTTGGTCCCGGGATTCCAAGTGAGATTGTTTCCAGTTCCCAGGGATGCTGAGCTGGCTCACGAGACTCCATGCAGGCCATTACTCCTGTGCCCTCCTTTGCCTCTGTGGCTGTTAGCTGTATACTCTGACCCACGTTTCCTGCTGCTTCGTCTGTTGCCATATCTGCTCCGTTGAAGGGTGTTGAGGCAGGGCTGAGGCCCCATTTTACTGCTTTCTTTGCTTATGGTTGTTCACAGCCTGCTGCCCTCAAAGCTTCTTCCTCTGGCCTGCATACCCTGGTGCTGCTCACTGGAACTGGGTTCTTCAAGGTGGGACAAGCTTTTTTATGCCCCTTTACGCATCTCTTTCAAGGGCTCCAGTAGACGACCTTGTGTGTTCAGCAGTTGTTGCCATTAGGGCTTGGAACAGGTGTTCCACGGACTGGGCAAGAGGGTAACTGAGGAGCTCCCATCCTCCCATCACTTAAAAGTACTTTTTCCTGACACGAGCTGAGGGACCGGTCTCTGGACCTCCCACATCTTAGGGTGACTTTCTGCCTTCTCACAGGTTGGAGTAACTTTTGGTTTTCTTCAGGATTCATGAGCTTTTCTCCTGGAATCCTAAGGGCACCCTTCATTGTTTTTCCCATTTCAGCCTAGGGAGCGTCTTATGCACATTTAGACATCTGACCTGCTCTAACATACCAGAGTTCTGGAGATGGCCATGCAGATTAATATTCGTTCCTACTCTCCATGACCCTTTGCTGCAGTTAAGACTGATTTGCAGCTTTATAAATGAAGGTCATGTTTATTAGTAAGTAGATCTCTTTTCTAAATTTGGCACATATTGTATTTAACGTCTTTTCGCTCAGAAGGTCTTTTCAGTCTTTTAGAACCTCTGTTTGGGTGATTGACCATCCTGTGGTTGTGAGTTTTTTACAAGCTATTGTGAATACTTTCTCAAAAAGATGTTTTTTTTTTTTTTTCTTTTGGTGACTATGCCCCACATTCAATAATAACTCTATCAGGTAACATTCCTAAATATTTTAAGTAACAGATGTTGAAATTTGGACTAACAACTGTCAAAACTTGCAGACTGATGGTTTACTGTTTTTACTCATTATCTTTCTTGTTTTGCTTTCAAATGGATTGTCCTCTTGCCAGTGATTTCACACTTAATCACAGAATGACAAATCAGTGGTGAAGGTAATATCCATCATTTCAAAATGTTTCTTTGTCTTTACAGTTTTAGCTTTTACATGAGAGCACACAAGGACATTTATCAAAGGAGTGTTTCAGCTACTCCAGAATCTCAATTTCAACGTTTCAGGCTAAATTTAAATGATTCCTTGGCAGTTAATTTCCGCAAATCTGCTCCCTTATTTTATAGAAAAGGGATATGAGACTAACAAATGTTAAGTGGCTGAATGAGATCCTGTTCCTCCATTTGCAGAGCCCTGCATGGAACCCATCTTATCTCTTTCCCAGGCTCATATTCTCTGCCCCCACTGGCCACATCCAGTTCATCCAAATTAATTTCTGTATTTACGTGAGGAGCTCCCTGGTCCAAATCCTATTAAGTCAGCCGATATTTACTGAGTGCCTAGTACGTGCCAGACATTGGTGCTGGGCTCAGAGTTATGATCAAAATAGAAACAGTCCCTGCCTGAATGGTATATAAAATCTAAATCGGATTGTATTTTGTCTAGATTAGAAAGCGTAATCTTTAGAAAATAAATTATTATTAAAAAATTTTTTTTCTGGGGCGCCTGGGTGGCGCAGTCGGTTAAGCGTCCGACTTCAGCCAGGTCACGATCTCGCGGTCCGTGAGTTCGAGCCCCGCGTCAGGCTCTGGGCTGATGGCTCGGAGCCTGGAGCCTGCTTCCGATTCTGTGTCTCCCTCTCTCTCTGCCCCTCCCCCGTTCATGCTCTGTCTCTCTCTGTCCCAAAAATAAAAAAAAATAAAAAAAATAAATAAAAAAAAAAATTTTTTTCTTACAGTTATTTATTTTTGAGAGACAGAGAGAGACAGAGCACAAGTAGGAGGGGCAGAGAGAGAAGGAGAGAGAGGAGACAGAGAATCCAAAGCAGGATCCAGGCTCTGAGCTGTCAGCACAGAGCCCGACGCAGGGCTTGAACTCACAAATCGTGAGATCGTGACCTGAGCCGAAGTCGGATGCCCAACCTGACTGAGACACCCAGATGCCCCTAGAAAATAAATTATGACTTTACTGTCTTTCAGACAGCCAAGTGAGATCTTTTTCTTTTCAATATGGAGTGACTCTGTTCCTGTGTACTACTATGATGCCCAGTGTTCCTGAATGCTTAAGAATGTATATTTTAAACTGTGGGATTCATATGTCAACATTGAAGCTTGAAGATATCCACCCTCTAGCTTCAGATCTGGAGTTGTACCTAAAGACCTTGCTTTTGATGGTCGGGCAGTACCACAGGTGATTCTAATCAGATGGTCTGCAGAGTGGTTTAGTCTGAGACCTGCAGGTTTAAATAAATACCCAGCATTTTCTTTATGCAGCAAATCGTTTGTTCCACTGTAAAAGTTAAAGCCAGTATGAAAAGATAGCGTGCACAAAAGTACACTTTTATTATGCTTTGTGGTTTGGAATACAGATTATTTGAAAATATGTGGTTCTTCAGTCTCTTTCTTCTTAATTTTTTTACATTTCCAAACATCTATTCTTCTTTCTCAGCACCAATTCTCTACCTGGTTTTTATTCTGGTTCACTCATTTACAAGGCAATGGACATTGATAAAATCAGTAATGGAAAGTATTGCTAGTGTTCAGTGTTATTTAGATTGACAAAGAATAAAAGGAGGAAGAGAGAGAGAGGTAGGAAATAATAGGTTTCAATCACTCAAGTGTTACGAAGTTTGTCTTATTGCAAGTACTTTCTTTTATTTTAAAAGTTATTTTAATTGTAAAAGTATTAGATGAATATTTGGTCACTGTAAACAGTCCAAACACATGCAAACCTATGGAGTGAATTATATAATTTTTCTTTCATCACTATCCCATCACCACCTTTTCCCCAATTTCTCTGTAGGTTACCACTGCTAGTGGTATATCCTCTTGACTTTTTCTCTATACACTGCAAACGTGTAGATAGATGGGTGCAAATAACCTGCATATAGTTTCTTTAAAACAGAAATAAATATACATTATTTTGATTTATCATAATTTATTCTCCCCTTGATGAATAATTACATTAATGTCTGTTTTTTGTTTTTGTTTTTTTTTTTTTTTTTTTTTTTTTTTTTATAGCACAAACAGTGCTGCAGTGAGCATCCTTGTTCATTTTTCTTTAGGTAAATATGCCATTATTTCAAAGAACCAGTTTTTTGAAGTGGAGTGTCAAGGTCAAAGGGCATTGTACATTTTAACTTTTTAAAAATACCACACACAGTCGTCCTAATTTATACTTCCAACCATTTTGTATTAGAGGAACATTTGTTAGTGTACACTTGAGGTAGAAGGACCATCAGGGATTTGAATGGTGGCTTGGTATGGCCCTTTGAGCTATACATTGAGCAATTCCTATAAAAAGTTAAAATATTTATATTCTTTAAGAGGTTCATGCTTCTGAAATTATCCTAAACAAATAGTTTTTATTTAGATAAAATAGATACATAGCATTGTGTAAGTTTCAAGTGTACAACCTAATGATTTAGTATATGAATATATTACAAAATGATTACCGTAATAAGGTTAGTTAACACATCCATCACTTCATATAGTTACCATTTTTGGTTGTTGTGAGAACTTTTACAACTCTCTTAGTAATTTCCAAATATATAATGTAGTATTTTTTAACAATATAGTTATTTTTAACTATTATCACCATGTTGTACATTATAGCCGTAGGACTTACTTATTTTATAACTAAGAAACAATTTAAAAGAAGAAATTCTTTATGTGTAAAGATGTTTACTGAACCACTATGTGTAATAGAGAAAAATTAGAAAAAGCTTCCATTACAGTGAGGGAATTTTTAAGTCAGTTATGGTATATCGATGATTTAAGAAGCTATTAAAATAGATACTTATAAGGACTGTGTTAATAGCACAAAACTTCCTTGTATTTTGACGGTAAAATGTGGGTTCCTGCAATTGCTCTTTTAGCCCATAATTCTTCTGGTAGGTCACTGAATACCTCTGATCTTAACGTCACCTGGAATATAGTAAATTTCTCTTGACACACACAGGATTTCTCTTGTGGTTGGTTGGGAGTTTGCTGAGGTTCTGAGGAAGAGTGGAGCCTTAGTGGGCTGATCATAGAAATGGTGATGGGCAAGTTAGATGTCTCATGACAATGAAGGGTAAGGCGAAGCCACCAGATGCAGAAAACTTGAAGGTTTTCCATCATCCTGAGGAGTGTTGTTTCTGGTATGGATAGGTGGTACGTAGCGAAAGTATCTAGAAAAGAGCTAATAGTATCTCCCACCAAGATGCTGTTTGGAAGGTTGGTGTACTCTTTATATTTCAGTGTGACCTGCTAGAAGGTCATCCGGAAATCACTTTGTGTAGTGAGTAGATACTGATATACTCCTAAGATACCGCTGTTATTACTGTAGACATGGTAATTATTGGTAAAAAGGGTGTTCTGGGTGGAGGGGTGCTCTGCATCATTATAGGCAGATTCTGAGGTAGTTAAGATTATCCATTCATTATTATCTACGGGAAGTATAACCAATTATTCTGTAATAGGACTTCAACTGGTATTTTTTTTCACCATATACTGAATCATTTTTACAATTTAAAAAGCTGTTAATCCATGCCAGTGTGTGTGTGTGTGTGTGTGTGTGTGTGTGTGTGTGTGTATAAAGATTTAAAGCTGAAGCCATAATTGGTCTGTTCATGAAGATAACATTTGTCACTGGTGTAAAAGATATGAACAGATCTCTGGTGCAGGGGATGAATGTTTACCACCACTGGAACGGTCATAGGATCTGCTATGAGGATTTCCCAGTGGTGTTTAGTGTTGGCTGCAGAAGTCCTAGGCTGTGGGGTGCCATCCTCTGATAGGCACCTATTTGTAGGTAATACCACTTAGTAGAATTAACCAAAAGTCCAGTGGGATAACCAGAAGTTCTGTAGATTGTGATCAGCATTTTGAAAATACAGAAACTCTTGTTCAAATTTCCTGGTTGGAACTTCCTCAGCTACAGCATGACTTTCTGGTTCCCAAGCTCAGAAGTGAGTTCTCTTAATTTAGAATCTGAGAAACTTAAGATTTCCCTTGGCATTATATGTTTTTCTAACAGTAGGAGGCATTTAGTCAATGTGTTAGTTTTGCATATTCTTAGTTTCATGAAATTCTAGTAGGGTATATTGCATTAGAGACTATTGAAAATAGTTACTGTATATTTTAAAGGTAGTTTGATTATCATTGTGCTTTGAGAGTTGTAGTTTCTTTCATTAAATGAATGGAGCCTTAGAAAATCTTATTAAATTGCCATGTGTCTGAAATAGTAACTAAAATTCAAGTTCTCTGTGTAGTTTTCTTGGAATGTATTTGTTTTATGTGGTTAGTCTGCAACTTTTTATATGCTTTTTATCCATGCTTTTAAGTCCATGCTTTTTATATGCCTTCTTTTGGATATATTTTTCTCACTGCGGGACCTCGTACTTCTGTGATTTAACCATTGCAAAAACTGGTTGGTTAGAAATGTGTGCTAACACTTGGTGGCAGAAGAAGACCAGTTTCAAATCAAAAAGTATCTTAATGCAGATCTAGATTCCTTAAGAAATAAATGTGATCTTTTCATGGATAAATCCGTTGTTTTTAAGCATTAATTATTTTCTAGCCTTTTTAGATCCTTTTCCTGGCCTATGACTCTTTCAAATTACTAAGGTAGCACTAAACCAACAAAGCTATAGTTTGTTAATTGGCACTTCCTTGTAGCAACTTTTCACAGAGTTAGACAGTGAGAGAACTTTAGAATGAAAGAAATGGTCTCCTTTGAAATTGTTAGCTACAGATGTCACTTAGACTGGTTTGTTTTGAGTGCAGGATTTGATATGCAGAAAGCATGGGCAAAGAAGTGGTTATCGGACCATAAGATGATGAGGCTGGGTGGGAGAAGCAGGGAGGAGAATACAGGTCAGTCATCAGTAGAGATGGCAATGGGAAGTGGAAAAGGAGCGTATGGATGATGGTGGCACAATTAAGGGGGAAAACCCAGTCCCTGATTCAATATACAGGACCAGTTGTAGTACAGAATTTCTACACTAGGTTGGCTGAATCCCATCCTTCCTCTGCCAGGACCTTCTGCCGTTGTCTTTCCTCACCTACTGCCATTATTTACTCTTATGTATCTAGCAGGTAGCACATTTTCTCAGGATTTTGTTAAGTGGCTGGTATAATGTAGCTGCCACTGACTTTCCTGGTTCTGCACAATGATGTGCCTTTATAAACCATTTCAAAACTCAGGAGTGCTAGACTGTTCCTTCTCAAGGGAGTCTCTATAATAAATTTGGAACAGCACAAGTTTTCTTGTGTTACCTTTGTTGTTTAGCTCTGGACAAATCTTATAGTCTTTCTTGACCTTTGCTGACTCATAGAGTTACAATGCAACTCATTAGCCTTAATGGTTCTTGACTCCTGTGCTATTCTGAAATGTCTATATAGTAAGCATTTTGCCCAAAGAGGTGAATTTGGCTTCAAATAGAGATGTTTTTGTTTTGTTTTGTTTTTTTAAAACCTCAGATAGATTTTCTTATATGCATGGAGGGAGGCTTTCTCCTAGCAGAAAGGAGAAAGGTCTTTAAGTGTAGGAAGGTGGTGGCAATTTAGATATGGATCTCCCCATTTCTCCTCTTGGAACCATACAGAACAATAAAGATGATGGCAAAAATATCATGAACTGCATCTTCAGTGAAAGAGACATCTGTAAAAAGCAACAGATGTGCAAATATGTCCAGAAGCAACTGGAACTAGTGGGGTTTTCATGAGAAGTTGCTTCAGGTGGGGGAGATGGTAGAGGGAGAGGCAGGCCTATGGGTGACGGATCTCAGAAATGATCAGCAAATGTTCACTCCCAGAGGGTGAGGGCTCCACTGTAAGAAGGCATAGAAGATGTGGAAGGGGGCCCAGAGGAGGTGACTCTCAGGAAGAGTCGCCTTCCAAAGGTGGGGGTTGGGGGGAGTCCCTCCAGCAGCAGCCAAGGAGCTCAGGGCTGGCAGCAGGGAGGCGGGCAGGCCCATCCTCACAATAGTCCATCCCTGTCTCAGAAGAGGAGGAAGCCCTGAGCACGGGAGCCTGCAAAACTGCCCTGCCACTCCCGTCACCTTGTCCCTGAAAGACTGCAAGACTGCAGCTGCAGGGATCAGCAAGCCTTTGTCATTCCAGACAAAAGCTTGTCTTAAAATGTCCAGGGAATACTACGTGGCAATGAGAAAGAATGAAATATGGCCTTTTGTAGCCACATGGATGGAACTGGAGAGTGTTATGCTAAGTGAAATAAGTCATACAGAGAAAGACAGATACCATATGGTTTCACTCTTATGTGGATCCTGAGAAACTTAACAGAAGACCATGGGGGAGGGGAAGGAAAAAAAAAAAAAGTTAGGGAGGGACCCAAACCTAAGAGACTCTTAACTGAGAACAAACTGAGGGTTGGTGCGGGGTCGGAGGGAGGGGAGGGTGGGTGATGGGTATTGAGGAGGGCACCTGTTGGGATGAGCACTGGGTGTCATATGGAAACCAGCTTGACAATTTCATATTTAAAACAAAAATGTCCTTGGTACAAGGTAAAGCAGATTTCTTCAGTAACCGATTCCTGAATCTCCCAATGCCAAATGACTTAATTACTCGTGAGTTTTAGTTGGTTTTGAATTTCTTTGTACATCAGGTGCACTTAGACCTAACGCTCATGTAGAATTCTTAGAATTTTCTTAATTAAAAATCAGTAAATAAACAAAACAGCAACACACCTCTTTTTTTTTCATGGTTTTTTAAAACTAAAAATTCAGTGAAATCTACTGAGATGGAATTAGAATTTCTTCTGAGATATTCTAGGTGCCATTAGTCAACTGTGTCATCTAGAGTGTGTCCAAGAGCACTATTTATAGCAAATGACTTCATTTATGTTTCTGATGGCATTTTTCAACTTCATGCTGTTGTGTTGTCTCTTTCCATATATTGAAAAAAACCCCTAAATAAGTTTGCAATTATTTAACAACTGAAAATGATACCTACACAGGTAAACTGAATGTTCATTAGAAACTGTTTAGCACTTTATACATCTTTAAGGTTGAAACATATAGAAAATTACAGACAGAAAGCTGAATTATTTTAAGGAAGGATTCTAGGAATTGACTAATGTCAGAGTAATAAATGATATACCTGATTGATCCTAATTCTGTTAAAGATTTTGAAAACGTTGAGAACTCTAGAAGAAATGACACAGTCAACCTAGTTTTAAGTCTGTGCAAAGTGGAATGGAGATTTGAAGGAAGTATTTCCATGAACATTTCTTGAAATTGTTCTCTCAGAATATCCCCCAGGGTTTTATGTGAGGCAACGATTCTGTCTTGAAGTCAATGTTAGAAGTGAGGGGTTAAATACAGTTAATCTGATTCCTTATTCCACCACTTCTTAGGATTTTTAAACTGGCAACATTTATTGTGAAGCTCAAGAGCTTACAGCAACAAAGCGTTGTTTTCTGCTCAGAAACATGGGTCAGGTGTGGCTCTACTCCACGGCGTCTTTACAGAGGACCTTGGCTGGGCAGCCTCCGTGTAGGACCTTGCTGGTCTTTTGGCAGAAGGAAACAGGAGACGCCAAATCATAGGCTGATTTTTATTAAAAAAAATTTTTTTTTAATGTTTATTCTTTAGAGAGAGACAGACAGAGACAGAGAGAGACAGAGCATGAGCAGGGGAGGGACAGAGTGAGAGAGGGACACAGAATCCAAAGCAGGCTCCAGGCTCCGAGCTGTCAGCACAGAGCCTGATGCGGGGCTCGAACTCACGAGCTGTGAGATCATGACCTGAGCCAAAGTCGGATGAGCCACCCAGGCACCCCATAGGCCAATTTTTAAAGCTCAGAAGTGACGCACATCATTTCTGCTCATATCTTATTGGCCAAAGCAAGTCACATGATCCCTTCTGAGTTCAACAAAGCAGGATGTATAATGTACATTCAGGAAAGGACACCACAAGGAGGGGCAGTGAATATCAGCATTGTTTCCCAAATGTACTTGACTAGCAAGTTGTTTTTTTTTTTTTTTCATTGGCCGTCTTGTGACACTTGTGTTTGGCAGAACATGGGTTTAGGAAATGTTGGTCTTGATAATTTAGGCCTAAATGATATTTTCGCTTCGAACATCCAGATTCAGTGGGCATTTTTACTTATTTTCTTGCATTTGTATTCATAGACAAAGTTCTGATTTAATTATAATTTAAGAAACAGAGTTTTAGAACTGGTATTAAAATATGCAATAACAAAGTATTCAAGGTAATTAGAATTGCATGGGTTTAGCTTCACTACATTAAAATATAAATGTTCTGTCTATCTCAACTATTACTGTTAGTGTTGGAAAAAAACCTTTTATTTTATTTAAAAATTTTTTTATACTATTTATTTTTAAATTTATATCTAAGTTAGCATATAGTGGAATAATGATTTCAGGAGTAGAATCCAGTGATTCATCCTCTACATATAACACCCAGTGTTCATCCCAACAAGTGTCTTCCTTAATGCCCCTTGCCCATTTAGCCCATCCCCCCCACCACAACCCCTCCAGCAACCCTCAGTTTGTTCTCTATATTTAAAAGTCTCTTATTTTTGTCCTCCCTGTTTTTATATTATTTTTGCTTCCCTTCCCCTATGTTCATCTGTTTTGTATCTTAAATTCCACATATGAATGAAGTCATATGATATTTATCTTTCTCTGACTAATTTCGCCTAGCATAATACAGTGTAGTTCCATCCATGTTGTTGCAAATGGCAAGATTTCATTCTTTTTGATTGCCGAGTAATACTCCATTGTATATATGTACCACATCCTCTTTATCCATTCATCTATTGATGGACACTTGGGTTCCTTCCATACTTTGGCTATTGTTGATAGCACTGCTATAAACATTGGGGTGTATGTGCTCCTTTGAAACAGCACACCTGTATCGTTTGGATAAATACCTAGTAGTTTAATTGCTGGGTCATCGGGTAGTTCTATTTTTAATTTTTTGAGGAACCTCCATACAGTTTTCCACAGTGGCTGCACCCGTTTGCATTGCCCCCAGCAGTGCAAAAGAGATTCTCTTCCTTCACATCCTTGCCAACATCTGTTGTTCCCTTAGTTGCTGATTTTAGCTATTCTGACTGCTGTGACTGGTGGTATCTCATTGTGGTTTTGATTTATATTTCTTTGATAATGAGTGATGTTGAGCATTTTTTTCACGTGTCTGTTAGCCATCTGGATGTCTTCTTTGGAGAAATGTCCATTCATGTCTTTTGCCTATTTCTTCACTTGATTATTTGTTTTTTGGGTGTTGAGTTTGATAAGTTCTTTATAGATTTTGGATAGTCACCCTTTATCTGATATGTCATTTGCAAATATCTTCTCCCATTCCATCGATTGCCTTTTAGTTTTTCTGATTATTTCCTTCACCATGCAGAAACTTTTTATCTTGATGAGATCCCAGTGGTTCATTTTTTCATTTGTTTCTCTTGCCTCTGAAGTCAATGTTGAATAAGGAGTTGCTATGGCTGAGGTCAAAGAGGGTTTTGCCTGTTTTCTCCTCTAGGATTTTGATGGCTTCCTGTCTTACATTTAGGTCTTTCACCCATTTTGAGTTTATTTTTGTGTATGGTGTAAGAAAGTGGTCCAGGTTCATTCTTCTGCATGTCGCTGTCCAGTTTTGCCAGCACCATTTGCTGAAGAGACTGTCTTTATTCCACTGAATATTCTTTCCTGCTTTGTCAAATATTAGCT
Source organism: Panthera onca (assembly GCF_046562875.1). Taxonomy (NCBI): domain Eukaryota; kingdom Metazoa; phylum Chordata; class Mammalia; order Carnivora; family Felidae; genus Panthera; species Panthera onca. The sequence continues at coordinate 117,872,099 of NC_138343.1, forward strand.
GGCCATATTTTTGTGGGTCCGTTTCTGGGTTCTCTATTGTGTTCCACTGATCTGTGTGTCTGTTTTGTGATCTGTGTGTTGTGTGTCTTGATGATTACAGCTTTATAATACATTTTGAAGTCCGGGATTGTGATGCTTCCAGCTTTGTTTTTCTTTTTCAGGATTGCTTTGGCAATTCGGGGTCTTTTGTGGTTCCATACAAATTTTAGGATTGTGTGTTCTAGCTCTGTGAAGAATGCTGGTGTTATTTTGATAGGGATTGCACTGAATATGTAGATTGCTTTGGGTAGTATTGACATTTTAACAATATTTGTTCTTCCAATCCGTGAGTATGGAATATTTTTCCATTTTTTTGTGTCTTCTTCAGTTTCTTTCATAAACTTTCTATAGTTTTCATCATATAGATTTTTCACCTCTTTGGTTAGGTTCATTCCTAGGTATTTTATGGTTTTTGGTACAATTTTAAATGGATTGATTCCTTGATTTCCCTTTCTGCTACTTCATTATTGGTGTATAGGAATGCAACTGATTTCTGTGCATTGATTTTATATCCTGTGAATTTGCTGAATTCATGGATCAGTTCTAGGAGTTTTTTGGTAGAATATTCTGGGTTTTCCATATAGAGTATCATGTCATCTGCAAAGAGTGAAAGTTTGACTTCTCCTTGCTGATTTGGATGCCTTTTATTTCTTTGTATTGTCTGATGGCTGAGGCTAAGACTTCAATACTAAGTTGAATAACAGTGGTGAGAGTGGACATCACTGTCATGTTCCTGATCGTAGGGGAAAAGCTCAGTTTTTCCTCATTAAGGATTATATTAGTGGTGGGTCTTTTGTATATGGCTTTTATGATCTTAAGGCATGATGCTTCCATTCCTACTTTCTTGAGGGTATTTATCAAGAAAGGATGCTGTATTTTATCAAATGCTTTCTCTGCATCTATTGAGAGGATCATATGGTTCTTGTTCTTTCTTTTATTAATGTGGTGTACCACATTGATTTGCAGATACTGAGCCAGCCCTGCATCCCAGGTATAAATCCCACTTGATTGTGGCGAATAATTCTTTTAATGATTGTTGAATCTGTTTGGTTAGTATTTTGTTGAGAATTTTTGTATCTATGTTCATCAGGGAAATTGGTCTATAGTTCTTATTTTTTGTGGGGTCTTTGTCTGGTTTTGGAATCAAGGTAATGCTGGCCTCATAGAATGAGTTTGGAAGTTTTCCTTCCACTTGTATTTTCTGAAACAGCTTCAAAAGAATAGGTGTTAACTCTTCTTTAAATGTTTGGTAGAATTACCCTAGAAAGCCATTTGGCCCTGGACTCTTGTTTTTTGAGAGATTTTTGGTTACTAATTCAATTTCTTTACTGGTTATGGGCCTATTCAAATTTTCTATTTCTTCTTGTTTCAGTTTTGGTAGTTTATATGTTTCTAGGAATTTGTCCATTTCTTCCAGATTGCCCAATTTATTGGCATATAATTGCTTATAAATTTCTGCAGTATTGGTTGTGATTTCTCCTCTCTATTTGGGTCCTTTCCTTTTTCTTCTTGATCAAACTGGCTATGGGTTTATCAATTTTTTCATTTATTTCAAAGAACCAGCTCCTGGTTTCATGTATCTGTTCTACTGTTTGTTTGATTTCAATAGCATTGATTTCTGCTCTAATTTTTTTTATTTCTTATCTTCTGCTGGTTTGGGGTTTTATTTGCTGTTCTTTTTCCAGCTCTTTAAGGTGTAAGGTTAGGTTGTATATCTGAGACCTTTCTTCCTTCTTTGGAAGGCCTGGATTGCTATAGACTTCCTTCTTATGACTGCCTTTGCTGCATCCCAGAGGTTTTGGGATGTGGTATTATCATTTTCATTGGCTTCCATGTATTTTTTAACTGCCTCTTTAATTTCTTGGCTAACCCATTCATTCTTTAGTAGGATGTTATTTAATCTCCAAGTATTTGTTGTCTTTCCAACTTTTTTTCTTGTGGTTGATTTCGAGACCATAGGGCTGTGGTCTGAAAATATGCACGGTGTGATCTTGATCTTTTTGTACTTGTTGAGGGCTGATTTGTGTCCTAGTATGTGGTTTATTCTGGAGAATGTTCCATGTGCACTGGAGAAGAATGTGTATTCTGCTGCTTTAGGATGAAATGTTCCGAATATATCTGTTAAGTCCATCGGGTCCAGTGTGTCACTCAAAGCCATTGTTTCCTTTTTGATTTTCTGCTTAGATGATCTGTCCATTGCTATAAGTGGGGTGTTGAAGTCCCCTGCTATTATGGTATTATTATTAATGAGTTTATTTATGTTTTTAATAGATTTATATATGTGGCTTCTCTCATGTTGGGGGCACAAATGTTTATAATTGTTAGCTATTTGGTGGATAGATCCCTTAATTATGATATAATACCCTTCTCCATCTCTTGTTGCAGTCTTTATTTTAAAATCTAGATTGTCTGATATAAGAATGGCTACTCCAGCTTTCTTTTGGTGACCATTAGCATGATAGATGATTCTCTATCCCCTTACTTTCAATCTGTCTTTAGGTCTAAATGGGGCTTTTGTAAACAGCATATAAGATCTTGTTTTCTTATCCATTCTGTTACTCCCTGTATTTTTATTGGAGCATTTAGTCCATTGGCATTTAGAATGAGTACTGAAAGATGAATTTATTGTATTCTGTTCCTTGTAGAATTGGATTTTCTGGTAGTGTTCTCTGGTCCTTTCTAGTTTTTGTTGCTTTTGGTCTTTTTTGTTTTGTTTCATCTTTTCTCCCCACAGAGAATGCCCCCCCGCCTTAAACTTTCTTGCAGGGCTGGTTTGGTTGTCATGAACTCCTTTAGTTTTTGTTTGGGAAACTCTTTATCTCTCCTTCTATTTTGAATGACAACCTTGCTGGTTGGCTGCATATTTTTCTGATTCAGCATGTTGAATATATCCTGCTGATCCTTCTGGCCTGCCACATTTCTGTTGATAGATCTGCTGCAAAATTTATCTGTCTTCCCTCACAGGTTAAGGACTTTTTTCCCCTTGCTCCTTTCGTAATTCTTGTCAGTGTATTTTGTGAATTTGACTATGATATGCCTTGTTGATGGTCAGTTTTTGTTGAACCTAATGGGAATACTCTGTGCTTCTTGGATTTTGGTGTCTGTGCCTTTCCCCAGGTTAGAAAAGTTTTCTGATCTGATTTGCTTACATAAACCTTCTGTCCCTTTTTCTCTGTCTTCATCTTTTGGGACTCTTATGATTCGGATATTATTCTTTTTTAATGGATCACTGAGTGCTCTAATTCTTATATTGTGCCTTAGTTTCCCTCATTTTTTCTGCTTCATAACTCTCCATAATTTTGCCTTCTATATTGCTGATTCACTGCTCTGTTTTGTCCATCCTTGCCGCTGTGGCATCCATTTGAGATTGCATCTCAGTATAGCATTTTTAATTCATCCTGACTAGATTTTACTTCTTTTATCTCCACAGAAAGGGAGTTTATGCTTTTTCCAACCCCAGCTAGTATTCTTATTATCATGATTCTAAATTCTAGTTCAGAAATCTTGCTTATATCTGTGTTGATTAAGTCCATGTCATTTTTTCCTGCTCTTTCTTTTGGGGTGAATTCCTTCATTTCATCATTTTGGAGGAAGACAAAGAATTAATAAAATTAAAAACAACACAAGCAATCAAATAAAGGAATCTAGATCCTTGGTGTTTTTGGTCTGATTGTTGAGAGAAGCTTGTAGAATAGAGAAAAAAGGGAAAGAAAAGAAAAGAAAAAAAAAGTAAGAAAACATTTAAAATTTAAGAAATGTATACAATAAAATAGAATAAAATGAAATGAAGAAAGTAAAATAGAATTAAAAATTACAATAAAAAATATAGTAAAAAAATAAAAAATCATAAAAACAGAAAATAAAAACAACTTTTTCCTCTTTTTGTATCCAAGAATAAGAAAAGAAAAAGAAAGGGGCCCCTGGGTGGCTAAGTCACTTAAACCTCCGACTTTGGCTCAGGTCATGATCTCGTGGTTTGTGAGTTTGAGCCCTGTGTAGGGCTCTGTGCTGACAGCTCAGAACCTGGAGCCTGCTTTGGATTCTGTGCCTCCCTCTCTGCTCTTCCTCTGTTCCCTCTCTTTTCCTCTCTCTCTCAAAAATAAACATTAAAAAAAATTTTTAAAAAGAAAAAAAATGGATAGACCAGTGAACAGAATGAAACCCAAATGAATTACATCCAGTTTCCCCTAGAAGTCAGACTATGAAGCACTTTATAGTCTGTAAACCAATCAGGAGTGTTGTTCCTCTAGGGCTTGGTTGGCCCAGTTGGATGAGGTTTGGTGTAATTGTTCTATTCTCCACTAGGTGGCGCTGCTTAGCTTACTGGTGTAGATCAGTGTGGCATGTGTGTGAAGGGATAAGTGGAAATGGCATCACCCAGCCTCCCAGTCTCTAGCACCAGAACTCTGTGCTCTCACCCACCGGCAATCAAACACCCTTCCTTTGTCTCTGGCTTCCTTCCACTCCCCACTTCTGCACTATCTGTGTCTAAGCCGTCAGCCTGCCAGGTGGCACCTCCCTCTGAATTTTATTCCAGATGGGGCTGCGTTTCCAAACCCCTCACTTCTGAGGGCCCTGTGGCTTGGACCCACTCAGACCTTCTGGTGGGGAGGGGGAGTGGGTCTCACCCAGTAATGGCCAGGTGCTGGATTGTCCCCAGGAACATTTGTCCAATCACACTGCCAAGGCTCAGAGACTGTTACTGACTGCTGGCTTGCCCCAGAATAAGTTCATGCGATTGGGTGGCAGTTCAGGGATTATGGTAAATCACAACACACAACTGGCTCCCAGGTTTCACCGCACCCTGGCATCTTCATTCCAATACCAGCAATCATGTTCTCTGGGGTCCACTGGAACCTTTGCCTGTGGGGAGGCTGTAGGGCCTCTACCAAATGCCCTCATAGCAGGGGAACCCCATGAAGCCCATGGACCCCTTGAATCTCACTGCCTGCTCCTGGGGATTCATCCTTCCTGCCAGAGCACTGTCAGGTATTGAGCTGCGAAATTTCCGACTCTGGTCTCCCCTGTTTATAGAGTCCTAATGGTATTGAAACCCTCTCCTTTCTCCCTTTCTTGATCAGTCGCCTGTGGATGTTTCCACTCTTTCTCTTTCCAGCTGCTTTTGGGGGGAGTCCTTTTCTTATATGCTCCCCCCTTTCTCTGTCATCTCTCCTAAAAACAGCTCCCTGCCCCTCTGTGGCTTCTCTCTCTCAGTTCACCTCTCTGCACCACATACCTACTGAGTCCTGTGGCACAAATCATGCAGATTGTTGTGTTAATCCTCAGATCAATTTTCTAGGTGTGCAAAATGGTTTGGTGCTGATCTAGCTGCATTTCAGGGATGAGAGATGCAGAGAACTTCCATGATGCTCTGCCATCTTGGTCCTAGAAATTTCTTTTTTAACAAGTCTTTTTTAGACATTTTGAAACCTCTATGAATTTCATTATCCTAGTTAAGGACAGAATGGAGCATAATGATCTTGTATGAAACTGGCAAACCCCACAGTGGATTGATTATAGTGGATAGCAAAACAGAACATATGATCCAGAAAACCTTAACTTTATTTGAAAATAGTGTTGGTACAGAATTTAGTTTGTTTAGTTATAGGAGCTAATTCCTTACCCACTTGACTAGTCACATAAAAGCAAACCAGCTAGTATTTGTATGGTAATAAGATTTTCTCTACTACTAGAGAGTGATCATCTACCTGTGTTAATTAGAATTAACTGCGTAGGGGCGCCTGGGTGGCTCAGTCGGTTGAGTGTCTGACTTTGGCTTGTGTCATGATCTCGCGGTCTGTGGGTTCAAGCCCCGCGTCGGGCTCTGTGCTGACAGCTCAGAGTCTGGAGCCTGCTTCAGACATGTGTCTCCCTCTCTCTCTCTGCCCCTCCCCTGCTCATGCTGTCTCTCTCTCTCTCAAAAATAAACATTAAAAAAATTAAAAAAAAAAGAATTAACTACACAATAAAAGAAGGTAAAGCTATAATTTTTCTAGGGAGCCCCATTTAGATTTGAGGGGAAACTAAGGTTGCAATCCAGAACTGTAACTAGTTTCTATTGGAATTATACTTCTGTTCCTAAATATGAACTGATTATTTTTGGCCATTCATTAGAATATTATTCTTTCAAGGAAAGGTAACTTAAAAACAGAGCAGTACTAGTTTGAATTACTAAATTGCTCGGTTGACTCTCTATTGGTTACTCCAATAAGTTAAAGAAAAAACTTTTTTTATTACTGGACTCTTTGCCAGGGACAGACTTCACATTATGTGTAGTTGAAGACCTAACAAAACTTGCTCGTATTACCTACGGGACTAGCCACCCTTGACTACAGGAACTCCAGCTTAGTTTCTGCAGTAAGTGTTCTTTCTCTAAAACCTACCTGGTGACAACATTTTTAATTGTTGCCAGAATTTGTGATACCATTTTGGAGACCCATCTTTAGGGCCTTTGAAGTACAACTGTAACTGTGCCCTGCCCTTAAGCAGTGACCAGAGTATGAAAGTACTTCTCCCTCTTTAGCTCTTGCCTCCCCCACAGATGAATTTGATTATATAATAATTTGTTACATAACTTTATTTAGACCAGAACATTTCTTTCACAGTAATTTCATGTTTGGCCTCCAGTACTACTGTGAGATCTTACTGAGCTGTTAGCTGGGAGAATGTTCTGACTCCCTCTGGTGGTCCTGCGCTTTTAGCCACATCCCTCCTTATTCATACGCATTCCATTTTTCATGATTTGGTCGTCTTGTATTCTTACTTCTCCCCGTCCCTGACCTATCCTGATAATCAGAAAATGGTAGACAGAGTACTTTGTACTCTTGGACTTCTAGCACAAACATTGCTAGGATTTAATTCCGTGAAGTTAAGTGTGTGTGTGTGTGTGTGTGTGTGTGTGTGTGTTGGGAGGGAAGTGGTCACCTGTGAAAAAACTGAATGCATATGGAAATCATGTCAGATATCCGTCTCAGTGGGTTGTAACCTTCTATCACACATATCCCCTTCTATCACACATATCCCTAATGGCAGGTGCCAAAATTGTAATCCCTGCTGGTAGAGATATGTGTGATAGAAAGAGGTAGATATTTGATAGGTAGGGTGGATATGGAAGGGATGGTGTTGGATTTGGGCAGTCTAGCTTTCCTGAGGCCCATCCCACTGTGATAGACCAGGTATAGCAAAAGAAGAATAGGCCAGTTCATTTAATTTTTTGCATACTACTATGCTAAGATGGAAATCCCTTGTTTCTTAACTTTTCCATTAAAATCTTTTCCCCTACCAAACCTACTGCTTATTTTACTAATCTAGAAGTGCTTCCTGAAATTGTGAAAATATACTTATTTAAAAATTTTCTAAAAGAGAAAGTTGTGTGAAAATTAACTGGCTAATTTGTTTATCTCTGTACTTTTTTGGAAGCAATATGTCATCTCATATTCATAGATACATACTGATACCGAGTCCATTGGGGAAACTATGTAATCCCTGTAATTCTGTATTTTAAGAGTGTACCATGGGGAGATTTCACGTTAAATGTGATTAAGTTTGAAATGAGGACAAAAGAAGGATTCCAGTTGTATATTATGTATAAAATTATTTTGCATGGCAATGTGTATCATATTAAAAAAGAAAATCATTGGATACATTTCTTGCTCTATCTGGAGAGAAACATTAATTTTGGAATTGGTTTAAGAGGCGCACATGATTCCCAAGTTATATCTTTAATGACTGTTTCATATGTAACTATTGCTTTTTTTCTTAAAAAAAATTTTTTTTAATGTTCATTTATTTCTGAGAGAGAGAGAGACAGAGTGTGAGCAGGGGAGGGGAAAAGAGACGGAGACACAGAATCCGAAGCAGGCTCCAGGCTCCGGGCTCCGAGCTGTCAGCACAGAGCCCAACGTGGGGCTCGAACCCACAAACCGTGAGATCATGACCTGAGCCAGTCAGATACTTAACCAACTGAGCCACCCAGGCGCCCCTGTAAATACTGCTTTTTTTCTACCAAACTCTTTTATCTTATATGATATACAGGGAATGTTTCCAACCAAGTAAAGTGGAAAGGCCTGTATCATTGAGCACCTTTCTTCCTTGTTCCATTTCCTAACCTATAGCACACTCAGTGTAAATCTTAGTGTTACTTCTTTCCTGGTCCTTCACCCAGTTCTCATAACATTCCCTTGTTGGGACACCTTCCCCTGTTAGGGTCTTCTGTCCTATGTAGAGTGCAGAGAATATGCCTGGGAAGTTGAAAGAAATGAGTAAAGTGCTCTATTGAGAATGATGAGGGAGGAGTAAGGAAGAATGTTGAGGGGAGGAAAATCAAGGAAATTGATAAGTTTATAAGAAAATGGGAGAATAACAAGTACTAGATGCATAGGAGCATGATGAATTATAAAAACACTCTATGTCTCTCTTGCTTAACATGACAAGGCTATGGGTGGCTCATTTAAGCAAATGACTCTTGATTTTGGCTCAGGTCATGATCTCATGGTCATGGGGTCAAGCCCTGCATCGGGCTCTGTGCTAACAGTATGGAGCCTGCTTGGGATTTTCTCTCCCTCTCTCTCTGCCCCTTCCCTGCTCTCTCTCTCACTCAAAAAAAAAAAAAAAAAAAAAACCCACAAGGTTAAAATTAGTGATGTCTGTGGATGCATTTAAAATATTTTGTCAAATATATGGCCCCGTCTACACTCTCTAGGTATTTAACTTTCATTTGGATCATACCTGTGGCTACAGTTAGGTCTGAAATTCTGTCTATAGATATCTAACCAATTGAGGTGAATGCTTTTTGACCTTTAGGTTATAAAAGCAGAACATGTTCAACCACAATAGAAATATGTTGCAGTATATAAGCTGGTGTTATAGACAAGTTAAAATTATTAGGATTTTTCTGTGAACTTGTTTCTGAATGATCTTCTGCAGAACAGCTTTACTCTCCTGTTTCGTTGTTGAGACCCTGGGAAGTTTTTACACCTATTTGCTGGCATTACGTCATGTTGGGAAAGGTTGATTAGAAGGGAAAGCTATCGATTGAAGGAGGAAAACATTTTAGATTAAGTTGTGAGTGAATAGACCACATATGGCGAGATATTTTGATGTGGGGATATTTTATGTTTTATCTTTAGTTTATGGAAATAAATGGCTAAGTTGGTGAATTCGGGAGAACATGTTGTTATTTGTTCCAAACAGCAAAATATTAGGAAAACAGATGTGATAGGGAGGAGTAGGCTGCAGCCTGTTTGCGTCTGAGTGACCACAAAACTGTGATGAGCCAAGAACACAGCTGGGGTTGGATCTCGGGGAATTGAGAATCCAAGTGAGACTGAACTGTATAGGAAGCAGTCTTGGATGCCTCACTGACCAGGTTCTTTCTTTGTTCCAGTGTAATGAAAAAAGCCAAGGCAAATATAATAGTTACATGGACAAACAGCGTATGCTCTCTCATGCTATCCTCAAGAAAACTTAAGGAGGAACTGGGAAGAGTTTTGCTAAGTAGACAAAGAATGAACCTATATGGCAGCAGACTGTTGTAAATAGAAGTGCTATAAGGGCGCCTGGGCGGCTCAGTTTCATATTTGACTTTGGCTCAGGTCATGATCTCATGGTTTGTGAGTTCGAGCCCCACATCAGACTCTCCACCTGCTCTCAGTGCAGAGCCCCCTTCAGATCCTCTGTCTTCCTTTCTCTCTGCCCCTACTACTTGCTTTCTCTCTCTCTTTCTCAAAAATAATAAGGATGAAAAAAATAAAAATAAAGGTGTTGTAGTTTTCCATTGAGCTAGTGACCTTGAGAATGCCCTGGATATCATCAAAATGTTACCTCTCTAGTTAATATGTCATTAGTATAAATGAACTGAATACAGGTGGAAGCCATGTTTCTTCTTCTCTCTGACGGCAGCACTTCACGGAAAGAAACTGCAGGAAGCAATACAGCTCATATTTTCTTGGTGATTTTGTGAAGTGGCTTGCGGTATTAGGAGTCACACATCATCTTTACTATGTGGCGGCTTTCCTTGCCACTTGATACCCCTAAAGAGCATTCAGCTGCTCTCAAAGTGTTAGGATAGGTAGAAGGAGGTGTCAACAGTAGATTAAAAACATAGAATTCTAGCAGCTGTATTTCTACTTATTACTTGCTGAAAGGTATTATAAATATTAGATACAGTGCTAGAGTGAAGAGTTTCTGTTTCTTTTTTAAAATTTTTTTAATGTTTATTTATTTTTGGGAGAGAGAGAGACACACACACAGAGTGTGAGTAGGGGAGGGGCAGAGAGAGAGGGAGACACAGAATCTGAAGCAGGCTCCAGGCTCTGAGCTGTCAGCACAGAGCCCGACGCGGGGCTTGAACTCACGGACCGCGAGATCATGACCTGAGCCGAAGTCGGCCGCTTAACCGACTGAGCCACCCAGGCGCCCCAAAAGTTTCTGTTTCTTTCCCTAAAGCCTTAAGATTAAACAACGCAGTTGTGCTCAACACAAATTTATAAATAGAGGGATTGAAGAGAAGACCTATCTAAAAACCCCATGGTAAAGTAATAGATGCTCTATCATAAAATAAAATGAAGAATTGAGAAATGGGGATGTCTGGGTGGCCCAGCTGTTGAGCGTCCAGCTCTTGACTTCAGCTCAGGTGATGATCTCATGGTTGTGGGATTTAGCCCCATGTCCACGCTGAGTGTGGAGCCTGCCTGAGATTCTCCCTCTCTGTTTCTAGCAATCTCCTCTCTCTCTCTCTCTCTCTCTCTCTCTCTCTCTCTCTCTCTCTCTTTAAAATTAAAAAAAAAAAATTTAAAATAATTGAGAAATACTGTATATTCAAAGAGATGGTTTGTAAAATGCAGACAATCTCCACCAATATTTTACTCCATTATTTGGGTATTAACAGTAGAAGAAGAGCTCTTTTTATAAAGATTATTTGGATAATTTTTTGCATGTCTAAGTAACATCTATGAATTATTTCTCTTTTCCCTCTATGAAATTCATTTGTTATGGACATATAATTATCACTTGACTTATTAATATTAATGCGGCATGTTAAAAGCAGGTATTTTTAGAATGCTAGAGATTCCCAAAGTAATTTTCACATTGGTTTTAGAAATATGGTAGTATATTATATATGATTATATATTAAGGATGATTAATACTATTAGAATTTTAATATTTTAAAGGAAATAGTGATGAGCTTGAATGTTATCATTCTATTCTTTTCAATTTGTCTCTGTTCTCTGCTTATTTTGACTGTGAATCCACACTCTGCCTCTTAGTAGCTATGTGTCCTTTGGTAAGTGACCTAATTTCTCTGTGATTCACTTTCCTTCTCTGGGGATAATAACAGTACCAATCTTACAGGGCTATTGTGATTACTAAGTGAGTTAATAAAAGGTTTTAGAACAGTGCCCGTACATAGTATGTGAGTATGTACATATATACGTACCTGTGTAAGTTTTCTCTTACTGTTGTTATACAGATAGATGATAGAGCATCATTTTGTTTGTTGTTTGTTTAAGATTGGCTCGAAACAATAAGCAAAGTACCATTGTCTTTTCTATTTTCCATCACTCTTGCTTTTTCACCTCTAAAGCTAATGGCAGGCATGAGGCAGGGTATCGGGGCCTCACCCAGGCAGCAAACGGACATGCTTGGGCAGGGGGACAAAGGTAGAGCCCAGCGCCAACAGATGGTCCAGAGGGGCAGAAGAGGGGACGGGGAGGCTGCCAGGCAGTTCTCACCCAGGGTGCCAGCGCTGGATCCGAAATCACCATGCTAATCTAAGCCCATTAGCTGGTGTGGTGAGGTGCCTTTGCCTGCTTGCATCCCTGTCAGGAACGGGCTCGGATGGAACTGAGCCTGAACGGGAAGGTCCTCCCTTACCCGGGCCGAGAGGGGCTGCGGGAGGCTGTGGCTCACAAGAAGGTAATTGAAGGGTCTGTATCAGGAGGAAGGTGGAAATGAGACAGTGGAAATAATGAAAAGTGTAGTTATGCCAAGAGATGAAGGAAGGAGTCATTAAGAATTATAAAGTAAGATCTGCCTCAGAGAAATCCCATGTCAATATACACATTCTCTCTATAACTTTGAATTGCCAATATGTAACTTTTCATTAGGGGCAGTGGCCATTAAAAAATATTTTAGTTTTTTAACTAATGCCGTACTACTACAGACATGTAAACTTTTCCCAGTTATGAAAATGAGTATAAAAGATTGCCATTCTTCTTTGACCATCAAATCCCCAAAATGACAAACCAGTTTGGTTTGGCTTTTAATTTACATTCTGAATTTTGGTTTCAGGTCATTATCACATGAAACATACATTTCTTTATAGCTACTGCATAACAGGAATAAAGTATTAGAAAACACAGCAGAGCTCCAGGAATATCAGCAGGACACATCATTTCTTCATCTGATATACAGCCTATTTATGTTTTCATCATGGAAGTCGTGATTAGCGTAAGATAACAAGTCTCGATAAGAAATTATCTGCTATCGTAAAAAAAATCTTAACCTTTTTAATGAAGCTGGTATTCCATTGTTCTTCTGATCACAATAACCTTACAGAAATTAAATTTTATCTTTCAGAACCTTAGAATGATTTTCATATTCAGATTGTGAACTAAAGTGAATTTTCATATTTCATGGCTGTCTTTACTTCTATCGAAATAAAGTTGGGTGCATAGTAACATCAGTCTGAGGCCTCTTTGGCACATATTAAATTAGACACATCATTTAGCTAAATGTAAGTGATATCGTTGGTGAGTGCTTCCCGAGTAAATAGGTTACATTATTTAGCAGATGCCGCCTTGGATGATTCTAAAAATACTCATCATGGTCTCAGTGGCATTTTTCCCGTATTGGCTCTTTGGGTGCCAATTGCAATCGAGAATGAAGTTCTGAGGGATTCACGGTATAGCGTATCAAAGGTTATCAAGTGGCTTTGAACGTCACTGATAATTCTCCCTAAACCGTGCCTGAAACTAGGCTAAAGGAAAGTAAAACTTTAGTCCTTTCTAATGCTTAATTAAGATAGTCTTGAAAAGTTTTTCTGTTTGATGTTTCTTGCTACTAATTTATTGTTTCAAAGTCTTCTATCTTGTATTTGACTTCCTTCAGTGTTATGTTGTATAATTGATATGCCACTTATATTAGGTAAAATGATAAATGTGAAGCCCTTGAAAATATCTCCTGTGCCTGCTAGGTTCAAGGCAAATATAAGATTCAGGTGTAGCATTAGACAGGCACCAAGCCTATCCACCATTGCAGGGTTGCAACTCCCTTGGCATGGTCTTGTTGAAGATACCCTACACGTTGTTTCTCTCCAGTTGAAATAATCCCAACTCTCTTGGCCTTTACAGGTCAAATTTTTCTGGCTTTAACCATTTTTATAATTTTCTTTGAGCTCTCCTGATGTGATATACTTCCACCAATCCTTAAATGACAAGGTACCTTGGAAAGGGCCTGGCCTATGAAGAGGGGAAACGGAATAATGGGGGGGGGGGGTGCGTCTAAAACCTAAAAATAATGCTAACCCAGACTTCTTAGCTTTGAACTAGAACCTTTCAGGGTGATATCTCTGGGACTGTTTTGGCCACCCAGTGGATCCATTCAGAAAATAGGAACCTTTTTAGCCTTACCCTGACTGATATTCAACTTTGATATACTCATTTATTTTCTTAGAATGATTATCCTTTATTTTATTATGGAAAAAAACACCACCTGCTGCAGCTGTGGGGAGAGCAATTCAGATACATTTTACTAGAGAAGATGTATATTGCTATGGGGAAAAGTGCCTGAAAAAAAAAAAAAAGAAATATATTGCCAAAAATTCTCTAGAGAACAAAGACCATGTTAATATTATATATCAGACAAAGCAGATTCTTACCTGTTTCTAGATTCTTTATTATTAAAGATGCTTTCTGTTCAGGGCATATAATTTCAGTGCCTCCTAAGGCATGCATTTTGAACCACAGTTCTCTCTATAAATTATGAGTTAAAGAATTAATTCCATTCCACTCTCTAGTAAAAATTCATTCCTTGAAGACTCATGTTGGAAGTCATCTGTGAAGAACTGCAAAAATAATCGGTTCTTACTTTTTTGCTAAAATTAAATTAATTAGCTTAACGATGTTTCTAATGTTTCCCTTATTTCTTACTTAAAAAAAAAATAATGGGGGGCGCCTGGGTGGCTCAGTCGGTTGAGCATCCGACTTCGGCTCAGGTCATTATCTCACAGCCTGTGGGTTCAAGCCCCGCATCAGGCTCTGTGCTGACAGCTTGGAGCCTGGAGCCTGCTTTGGATTCTGTGTCTCCCTCTTTCTCTGACCCTCCCCTGTTCATGCTCTCTCTCTGTCTCAAAAATAAATAAATGTTAAAAAAAAAAAATTAAAAAAAAAAATAATGATATCTTACAAAACTGAAATGGAGATTATGGTGGCTAGCCAGTGCTGGCCTTGGTCCTTGAAAACTGAAGTTCCTTTTTTTTCCTAAGTTATGACTGGTCACCTTCTGCCTGGCCTAAGGGGATGACACCAGCCTGCCTTGCCTTCCCGCTCCCAACCAGCACCCATGCACAAGTGAAAAAGCATTTAAAAGACAAGTAAGCACGGTCAGTTTCCATTTACTCAGAACCTTTAAGAACTTTTTCTGCAACCTTACCTCTATTGAAGTTATTCCTCTAAGTTCACTAATGACAATATATAAGAGTGTTGTATATATTTAATAGCATTTGTCGTGTAAATATGATAGCATTTACTCTATTTCCCTGTTTTAAACATTTTAGAAGTTCACTTATTTAGTCCATATAACACTTTGAAGTAGGTTCACTTGTTAACCTCATTTTATCATTGAGGAAACTGAGGCCAAACCACATCTTGAAAAGTAGCAGAGCTCGTTTGAACTCCCGCATTTCGATTGCCCCTCAGTACCATGTGCTGCTTTCTCAGGGCCCCCTACCCACCAAACCAAAAGAAGTCCACTTGGTTTCACTCTTACTGAATTTAGAATGAGCAGCATTTGATGCTGTCAGCTGCCCTTCTTTTGAAACTCTATCCTCTGAATTTGTGACAATTACGATTTTTTTCACTTTGGTGTTTTTGTTTTTGTTTTTAATTCCTATCAAAGTTAGCTAGTATATAGTGTGATAACGATTTCAGGAGTAGAATCCAGTGATTCATCCCCTACATATAACAGCCAGTGCTCATCGCAACAAGTGTCCTCCTTAATGCTCCTACCCATTTAGCCCATCCCCTCCAGCACCCCTCAGTTTGTTCTCTGTATTTAAGAGTCTCTTATGTTTTGTCCCCCTCCTTGTTTTTATATTATTTTTGCTTCCCTTCCCTTATGTTCATCTGTCTCTTAAATTCCACATATGAGTGAAGTCATATGACATTTGTGACAATTATTTATTAAGCACTGTTCCGTGACAAGCAGTGTGCTAGGCACTGGGGACATTTCAGTGAATGAAAGTCAGACAAAAGTCTTTGTCTTTGGGGAACATACATTCTAATGGGGAGAGATAGATAATGACAGACCGTGAAAAATGAACACAGTAAAGTAAATTACACAGTATGGTAGGAGGTGGTAGGTGCTGTGGAAGAACGTACATAGATATTTATGAGGAGAGAAACGTCGAAAGGATTTGGGAGTGCAAATTAAAGAGTGTGGTCAGGTAAAATTCTGTTAAGAAAATAAAATTTGAAGGGCGCCTGGTTAAGCATGGGACTCTTGATTTTGGCTCAGGTCATGATCTCAGGGTTGTAAGACTGAACCCTGGATCAGGCTCTGTGCTGAGCATGAGCCTACTTAAGATTCCACTGCCCGCCCCCCACCCCGCCCCGCCTCTCTTTCTTCCTGTCTCTGTGCATGTGCACTCTCTCTTTCAGATAAAAAGAAAGATAGAAAGAAACAAACAAACAAAGGAAGAAACAAAGACACAAAGAAAGAAAGAAAAAATTGGATGGCAGGCAGTCTCCCAGGATGGCAGGATGGGAGACTGGCCATGAGGATATCTGGAGGAAGAACATAGCCAGGAGAAGAAGCAGGAAGGGGGATGAGCAGGAGACACGGCCTAGAAATTACTGAGAGGGCAGAGCAGGAACTTGTGGGCTGTTCTGGGGAAGTTGGCTCTACTTTTGAGAAAAGTGGGGACCTCTGGAGAATTTTCAGCAGAGGAGTGACCTGATGTGATGTATGTTTTGATAGGATCACTCTGGCTGTAGAGGAGGCAAGGGTGAGAAAACAGCAGGCTATCAGGATAATCCGGGTGAAAGACAGGACCAAGGTAGCAAGGCAGTAGTGAGAATTAGTCATGTGTTGAAGGGAGAGCCAACAAGATTGGATTGGAGGCAACACTGAAAGAAAGAGGCAAATTCAGGGTGACCCCAGGGCTTTCCGCCTGGTCAGCTAGAACATTTACTATTAATGGAGGTAGGAAAGTCTGTGAGTAGAGCAGTTAGGAAAGGGCAGCAGCTCAGCTTGGATACAGAACAAGAACATAGATCAACAAAAACATGTTAAATATAATATTAAAAATTAAGGGCAATTTAAATGTCTAACAATAAATAGTTGGATGGATAAATTAGTGATGCCCCCATATAGTGGAGTACTGTGGCAACAAAAATATTAAAAATATCTTGTACATCTGTATATTACTTATTGACATACTAACTGGGAAAAAAAGCTGATTGCCAAATAGTACTCATGGCTCAACCACGTTCCTATAAAAAAGAAAAAAAAGTACTTTGTTTTGCACAGGAGAAATAAAATACATAACAAAATTGTAGTAGTTTCAGTGTGGGGTGATTTCATTTTAATTTTTTGTTTTTATATTTTTTGAAATGTTTGTCATAATTTTTTTGTGAATAAAAACGGAAAATGTGTTCTAACTGTACTTTAATAAGATTTATATAAATATAATCTGAATATAATATATATATATGTATATATATATATATATATATATATATATATGCATAGAAAAAGACTTGAAGGGTATACCCACACTGTTAATGTGTTGGAAAGGACATGAATTATTTTTCTTCTCTTTCCGATTTTTCGTATTTTCTAATTTTTAAACAGATGACAAGTATTGCCAGGGTAAAATTTTTTTAAGTTATAAATTAAAAGGAAAAATTCACACATAGCCAGTCAACTTGACCTGGAAAGTATTGTACCTTCATCTTGTGGACTGTGTTTTGGGACTGTGAGGCTGGCTGCAGGACCATTGCAAAGGAAGGGGAGAGGGAGACGTTCCTTCTCTTGTTTGGGGGAACTACGCGGGTAGCAAGGGCTTCCACTGTGAGTTCACCAACCAGCCTTCTTCTTGATACGAAAGGCACTGAGAATAAGGAGAGGCAGGTAGAGAACAACTTGGAAGGTCCAATGACTTCCTCTTCCAATTCAAATAACCTTTGTCTTCAAATGGTTCTTTTAAAAAAATATGTATTTATTTTGGGGGGCAGGCAGAGAGAGAGAGAGAGAGAGAGAGAGAGAGAGAGAGAGAGAGAGGAAGAGAGAGAATCCCAAGTAGGCTCCATGCTGAGCGTACAGCCTGACACAGGGCTCGATCGAACAATTCTGAGCTGAAATTGAGTCGGATTTAACTGAGCCACTCCGGTGCCCCTGTTTTAAAATGATTCTTACAGGGGCGCCTGGGTGGTTCAGTTGGTTAAGCGTCCGACTTCGGCTCAGGTCACGATCTCGCGGTCCGTGAGTTCGAGCCCCGCGTCGGGCTCTGTGCTGACAGCTCAGAGCCTGGAGCCTGTTTCAGATTCTGTGTCTCCCGCTCTCTCTGACCCTCTCCCATTCATGCTTTGTCTCTCTCTGTCTCAAAAATAAATAAACGTTAAAAAAATTATTTTTTTAATGATTCTTACATAAGGAGTTTAAAAATTGCATTCATCTGGTGTGCCTGGGTGGCTCAGTCGTTTAAGTGTCTGACTTCGGCTCAGGTCATGATATCACAGTTCATGGGTTCGAACCCTATGTCGGGCTCTGTGCAGACAGCCCAGAGCCTGGAGTCTGCTTCAGATTCTGTCTCCCTCTCTCTCTGCCCCTCCCCCACTCTCACTCTGTCTCTGTGTCTCTCAAAAATAAACGTTTAAAAAATAAAAAAATTGTATTCATCTTATTAAGACATTTTATACACTATAAAATGTTAAAATTTGTATCACTTTTAAAAATTTATCCATTTCTCTGTTGTTGAAGACAATTACTCTTTTTTTTATACCTCAAATTTCAACTTGATATACTTTATTATTTCAGAAGCTTAAAGCCTGTGAAGTTCTGAATGCTGCCAATTTTAAACCCAACATTCTTCAATGATTTTTTTTTTTTTTTAAATGCAACTCATCCTAGACAGGGAGACTTTAAAAACAACTTTAAAACCATTTTGTGGTATCCATTTTCAAATGCCAGTAGGCAGTATTGTGTACCGAAGTGTGATATCAGGTTCCAAGAAAGGGATATAAATATGAAGTAGCTGCCCTGCCTCAGTGGAATGATTGAGTGATGTGATTTTGTTTTGTCATTTCAAGGGAGTGAAAAAAATAGACCCCGAATTCTATGAAAAATTTATCAGTCACAGATTTGGAGAAGAAATGGTGCATCGCATAGATCTTTGCTCCATGCTAAAGAAAAAACAAAGTAATGGTTATTATCACTGTGAGTCTTCGATTGTGATTGGTGAGTGCCATTTAAAAATTACTTATTATCTTTAATTTTGATTTTGTTAATATTGTTTCTTTTTGGCAGATACTTAGGGCTAGTTGTATATGTTCTTTTCAGCGATGTATTTTTGTAAATATTATGTTTTGGCGATAATACATTGGAAAATTTGTAAAACATACGCATGGTTCATGTTTATCGGTCAAGATTTTAGTACCTTTGGTTTTTATACTTTTGCGCTTTAAATATAATGAAGTCTTGAAATGTTGATTCGAAATTCATTCCAGTTTAATTTTATTTCATGAATATGAAGAAAACATTTTCTCCAGTGAGGACCTGTATGAACGCACCATTCCACACAAGGCATTTTCATGTTTGCTGCTTTTAATTAGGAATAGAATATTCCAGGTCAGAACGTTTCATTCTGAGAAGATAAAGTCTAGGTGGCCTGCAAAGATTGAAAACGTGTTCTTCAATTTCTTCCCCAAAGGAAACATGTTTTGTGGGGAAACAGATTCACACATGAATACTTCTCTCATCTTATCAGGGAGATGGCATGTGATTAAGACAGACTCATACACAATTACGTTTCCAAGTGAAAAGTGTATAAACCAAATGAAGATTTTTTTTTTTTTTAAGCCAGAGCAGGGCTGTTCTGCAGTGTGAATGTATTCAAAGGAATTTGTTCACATGTGATTCACATGTGCTATTTCAAATCCAGGCATCATTCTTATAAAATGGTGAACTTCAAGACAACCTGATTTGTATACTTTTGAAGTAACATGAAAATATTCAAAGAAGATAAATACCCATATCTAAATATTTCAAGGTCTTCAACCAAGATAATTTCTCTCCACATCAGCTTGAAGAAAACCCATGGACGTATACATCCTGAAAGAATCTTAATACTGAAGTCTTTTTAATGCATTAAGGAAATGTTCCAGAGACACAATTTTATTTCCAAATTCTCACTAGATATCTTCAGAGCGGTCGTCATCTTATCTTCCAAAGATCTTAGCTATCTTAAACAGAAGATATTCAATATGTCGTTTGAATTTATGTTCTGAAACATTTCAAGTCGATTTTTAAGGAAGACTTTTGTGTTTTCAGGAGTTTTGCTGGAGTGCTGTCTTCCATGAAGTTTTGATGAGGGCTAAACATTTCCTTTTAAGTTCATTGCAAATGGCAAATGTACAATTTTCTTGTGGAACACAGATTTTGGCTAGCTTGCCATATCTTCTCTGTGATTACTTTAGGCCAACCTTGAAGGAGAGCTCAGTGCTTCATTGCCTCTCCCACTCCCATTTAAAAAGCAAACAAAACCCCCTGAGCAATCTGTAGAATTTCCTGAAGATACTGTGGGATTGGCCTGTATCACTGACATTGCCATTAGACAGCTGTGTTCAGCTCATCCCAAATCACAATACATCAACCATTGAATTTTTTATTTTATTGCTCTTTTCAGCTTAGTCTTCAAAACTCCCCTTATTCCAGGCAATATCTCTAGATTCTCCCCTCAGGCTTCTTTATCTCTCATCTTTTTCTAACTCAAAGCTATTTAGCTTCTTTTAAGCTCCACCAATCTTGTATCCCCATACTGATCATTTAACATTTATTTTAAAAAATGGATTTTGCCTATTACAAATACTCTACCTTTTCCGTCACATTTTGTGATACCAAAAGGAACTTTAAAATTATATCTGCCTCGATGAGGCTCCTGGGTGGCTCAGTCTGTTAAGTGTCTGACTCTTGGTTTCGGCTCAGGTCATGATCTCACAGTTTGAGTTCGAGCCCTGCTTTGGGCTCTGCGCTGACAGTGTGGAGCCTGCTTGGGATTCTCTCTCTCTCTGTGTCTCTCTCTGCCCCTCCCCTGCTCACACACTCTCTCTCTCTCTCTCTCAAAATAAATAAACTAAAAAAAA
Source organism: Panthera onca (assembly GCF_046562875.1). Classification (NCBI taxonomy): domain Eukaryota; kingdom Metazoa; phylum Chordata; class Mammalia; order Carnivora; family Felidae; genus Panthera; species Panthera onca. The sequence goes on from NC_138343.1 coordinate 117,892,720, forward strand.
GATTTTAAAATAATATCTGCATCTAGTATAATAATTATTGTGTTATAATTAATACACACTAGAATTCCTTTATTTGCTATGGCTAGTTATTGATTTTCTCAATCTTAATTTTATCTGAGTTTTGTAATAGTATTTAGGAGGACTCAGGATACTTTCTTTGTGAGTTTCATTTCTTGATCAGATTTAACTGACTTCTTTTTGATTTGATCCTGACTCAAATTTAAAGCCTGTTTCCTGTACCTTGAACCAATATTTTATTGTATGCATTTATAGAATGGGACAGATTTACATTCTTAACATATTTTGCATTCAGAATTTCTAGGGTAAGAAGTTGGGTTCAAAGACTCGGAATTTTTTATAAAACTTTGTATGTAGGTACATAAGTGAATTTCTCTAGGGAGGGAATTCTTCGGATTGGCATATTTCCTATGTCTTAATTTGGTAATAAGGCATTCTTGGAGAGTACTAGATTCCAAGTCATGGATTTTCTTTTCAGCTGTCTCAATTATGCCATTTAGGGTATCTTATCATTATTATTTAAAAAATATCAATGACTATATGCTTCATTTCTAAGATTTCCAGTTGATTCTTTTTCATATTTTCCTCTTCTGTTCTTTGCTTTGTGGATGCTATTGCTTCATTCAGCTCTTTGAGGCTTTCAATATAATTAATTATTGATGTTCTTTTTATATATTTAAAAGTATTTTAGTTTTTCTTTTTTATTGAGTGAATTTAATGTGTAACATTGTATAAACTTAAGGAGTACAAGTTTTTACTTTGATATATTTATGTATTATGCTTTAATTGCCAATGTAGTGATATTTATCACATTAAATAACTGTACAATATTTATATTTATATTAAGTATATTGTGTATTAGATCTTTATGACTTATTTGCTACTTGTTATAAGTTTGTACACTTTAAAACACCATTACTCTTACTCCCCCAACCCCCAGTTTTCTGGTAATCATGATTTTATTATTTTTTTTACAGATTTAATTTCCTAGATTCCACTTATAAATGATGTCATACAGTACTTGTCTTTCTTTGACTTATCTTGCTTAGCATAATGTGCTCAAGGTCCATCCATGTTGTTGCAAGTGGGAGGATATCCTCCTTTCTCATGGCTGAATAATATTCTATTGTGTGTACATATGACATCTTTTTATCCATATTTTGGATATTGTGAATAACACTGTGATAAACATGGAAGTTCATATCTGGTTGAAATCCTATTCTCATTGCTTTAGGTTTATATCCAGATCTACTGTATCATATGGTGTTTCTATTTTTAAGTTTTTGGGGGACTCTGCATACTCTTTCTTATAGTCTTTGAACCGATTTACTTTCCCACCAAAAGCGTATAAGATTTCTATTTTCGCCATATCTTTGCTGGCACCTATTGGTTCTTGTCTTTTTGTTGATAGCCATTCTAACAAGTGTCAGATGACATTGTATTGTGGTTTTGACTTGCATTTCCCTGATGATTAGTGATGTTTAGCATCTTTTCATGTGTCTGTTGGCCATTTTGAACAAAAAACCAAATAATCGGATTTAAAAATGGGTAGAAGAGCCAAGTAGACATTTCTCCAAACAAGACTTCCCATATTTTTTAAATCTCTGGTTCCGTGGGTGTGAATTCTTCTATTTGTTGGATCTTTTGTGGCACTTTCTTTCTTCTGACGCTTTTTAGGTTTTTGAGAGCTCGTTGTGTTGTACATGTGTGGTTTGCAGATGAACTGGCAACAGCAAACCGTGCTTGTCCATAAGGAGTTGGAATCTTCTTTTCGTGTCTCTTATCGATTTGTGAGATGTGTTGTTTTGTTTTGTTTTGGGTTTTGTTTTTATAGTAAAGACAATTAGCCCTTTGCCATATTGGTCCAAATATTTATCAGGTTTTATTTTACATTTAATTTTGGTCACAAGGCAATTTTCACATTAAATGTTTTTAATTTTTGTTAAATTATAGATGGAATGTTCTCCTGTGATTTCTTCCATTATTATAGAGTCATCTCCAAATCAAAGATTTGATACGTATTCATTTATGTCTTCCAGTTTTTTTGTTATTGCTTTTGCATTTGAGCTTTTAATCTACCTGGTAGGATCATTTATACAAGTACTCGGACACAGAGGATTAATGCAGAAATCCAGTTGCTAAAAGTGAGTGTGAAGTAGGGATTTAGCTTTAGGAATATATTTTTATAATATTTTTTATACCCCAACTGTATGTTCTAAGATCACAAATTAGCATCTTCCATTTTGTACTTCACTGGCACAGGGTTTGTTTGTTTGTTTGTTTTCTAATTTTAGTAATTTGCCAGTATTGGGGTGATTTATGTAAAAAATCTGGGTTTCTGCTGCCTTCTGAAAAATCAGAAAATGTGATACTGGTTCTCCATTCTTGCATGGTAGCGATTTTCTAGATAGGGTAGTAGGCACACTGACCTTAGAAGTAGCTGCTTTTTATTATCCCCCTTATTCTGTTGTTGTTACCATAAATTTGCTGAACTTGTTCACACTCTGTGCTTGGCTCCTGAAGCCCTCTGAATTTGGATTCCCCTGCCAGCTATTGCTGTTTCCTGTGCCTGCTTTACATTTCAATGCTGAGCATTTTCCTCTGTCTTTAGCCATCATATACCTCGATGTGAGTGTTAGGGGAGTTTGGTAGAATATGGAGACATCATTCATATTTTCAGATACAAAAAAAGGTTATATCTCTTAGTTCTCCCATCATCAAAACTTTGGGTAATATTATGCCTACTTAATATTGGGCTGCAACTCCTTACAAACCTAACTGCAATAATCAACTAAAATTCAAATCCAAAAAGGAAAAAAAAAGGAGCACCTGGGTGACTCAGTCGGTAAAGCATCAAACTCTTGATTTCGACTCAGATCGTGATCTCTTGGTTCATAGGTTCAAGCCCCACATAGGCTCTGTGCTGACAGCATGGAGCCTGCTTAGGATTCTCTCTCTTCCTCTCTCTCCGCCCCTTCCCCTCTTGCATGTGCGTATGCTTTCTCTCTCTCAAAATAAGACTTTTTTTAAAAAAAGGTAAAAAAAAAATTTTGTGGTGAAATCAGGAATGAAATATGGCTCAGGTATCCTAGCATGGTGGAAGCTGTTCTCAGTGAGCTACTTAACAGTTCGGTGAATTAATTTTTCTCAGGCAGCTATATTCCATTTATGTTTCCTTAGGGGAGGTAATTGACTAAATGACACCCTTTGTAAGATTGATGAGCAATTTAATGATTGCAAAGACTAGTTTACTTTCAGCTCTCAGACATACCTTATAGGAGGCAATGGGGAATTTGAAAGGTCTAGACGTTGTTGTTGTTGTTTTTTTTTTTGGCAGGCCAGTGTATTTCTTTATAACTTTCGCAAGTAGATGTGGAAACCATAATTTTCTGGGATCCTGACTGTTTTTTGGTTTCACAATAATTAGTCATCATTAACTTAATGAATGTTATTGAGCATATACAATGCATTTATGCCTTGGGGCTCCTGGGTGGCTCAGTTGGTTGAGTGTCCAACTTCGGCTCAGGGCATGATCTCACGGCTCGTGGGTTCCAGCCCTGCATCAGGCTCTGTGCTGACAGCCTGGAGCCTGTTTCGGATTCTGTGTCTCCCTCTCTTTCTCTCTCTGCCCCTCCCCCGCTCATGCTCAGTCTCTCTCTGTCTCTCAAAAATACAACATTAAAAAAAATTACAATGTGTATATGTCTCTCTTTGGTATAATGAGGTATGGAGAACTATAAGACAGTCCTTAAGTGTGATAGTCACTGGGCAATGAGAAATGGGGAGGAATGAGGAATAGATGAATAGGGTTTTGCCCATGACAATAGTGGGCTATGTTAGGACACAGTGGAAGAAGCTTATGATTTTATCTTCTCAGAGAGTGTGGGAGTAAGGAGTGGTAGAGGTCAAAAGAATAGGATAAGACTGAATAGACAGATGGAGAGTAGCAAAAGGACACCTTCTAGGAGCAGCAGTTATGATTTACAGGGGAGGGAAGCGATGGGTTGGGAAGCAGTGAAGAGGCAATATTAGTGATAGACACACTGCAAAGACTAACGATTGAACCTGTAATCTAGTTAGCTAAGGAAGGTGTGGCAAGGAGCTTGCTAGGTTTGGGTGTAGAAGTAGGTGAAAGAGGTAGGAAAGGAGATACGCACAGTCATACATATTGAGACCGAGGATGTGTAATAAAAAGACTGAGCAGATAGACGTGGGATAAAAAGAGGGTGAAATTTAATACTTCCTGTAATAACACAAGATTGGATCCTGAAGTTAAGACTTTAAGTTAGTTACAGACTATAGCACAGAGGCAATGAGAGGGTTAGGATTGGGCCATCCGTGGGCTCAAATAGAAGCATACAGGTGTGCACAGTTACAGTTGTAGAAGATGAAAGGGGTCGTAGGTAAGTTAGAGCCGACTCAATTATAGTCAACTCAGCCTATATCCAGTGCCCAACAGGTCAGACCAGCAAGATACCAGACTCCGACTTTATGGGCTGAAACACAGTGAGAATTCCAAGTGATGTGAACCAATGAATTTATTCTATCCAAGGCCATCCACACGCCCTTAAAAACATTAAAAAAAAAAAAAAGCCAATTTCAGAGTACCTGGGTGGCTCAGTTGGTTGAGCGTTTAACTCTTGGTTTTGGCTCAGGTCACGATCTCAGGGTTTGTGGGATGGAGCCCCACGTCAGGCTCTGTGCTGACAGGACATGGAGCCTGCTTGGGATTCTCTGTCTCTCCATTGGCCCCTCTTGTCACTTGTGCTGTCTCTCAAAAATAAATAAAAAGCTAAAAAAATCCAATTTCACGTAAGAATGCTTTTGCTGAGTAGTAAAAGTAATTAATTGTATTTAATTTATCTCTATATGTGTGTCTTTTTTAGAATTCTATTAACATAAATGAGAAGTGTTCATAAAGTACCTCAGCAGCATATTGAAGCAGGAAGTTGACTCAGGAAGGGCACTTGTATCATTATTTAAACTACGAGCTAAAGTAGTGACTTCCTTTTCTGAAACGTCATTTTTGTTGAAACATGACTCACAAACTATCATTTTCACATCTGGGCATTTGGCAGGCACTTTCTTTAAAATAAACTTGTCGCATCAGGGGTATCTGACATGATTTACTACTATGATAAAATTCAAGCTCTCAGGCAAAAATAAGAATTTTGGAAAACTTTATTACCATGAGCTTAACAGCTTCCTAAAACTTAAAGACTTTTTCCCACTTTCTATTATGGAAAATGTCATCAACAAAACTAAATAGCACAGAGTAGAATAATGAACTCTGTTTTCCCAGTTTTTCCCCCTCTGTCACACTATTTTTATTTTACTGAGGTATGACTTATATACAAAACTGCACATAATTAAAAAAAAATTTTTTGTAATGTTTACCTTTGTGAGAGAGAGAGAGAGAGAAAGAGAGAGAGAGAGAGAGAGACCCAGAATGGGAACCAGGCTCCAGGCTCTGAGCTGTCAGCACAGAGCTCAGTGTGGGGCTCGAACTCACAAGCCACAAGATCTTGACCTGATCCAAAGTCAGACGTTCAGCTGACTGAGCTACCTAGGCACCCGCAGACTGCATATAATTTAAAGTGTACAATTTGATGAGTTTTTAACGTACAGATACAACTGTGAAACCATTATCATCATCAAGATACTGAACATTTCCATCACCATCAGAAGTTTACTGGTGGCCTTTTGCAATCCATGGGGTGATATTAATGATTGTCCAATGTGGGTTTTGTTTTTTGATGTTGTATAATGAAGTGGGTCAAAATATGGAAGATCTGCATAACTCAATCAATATTTCTTAAATGACCAATATTTGTTACAAAGACATATGCATATATAAGGATCCATTGAAAATTCAAGATACCAGAAGATTTGACTATAAAGAGTAAGAGGAGTTCAGAAGTTTTAAGATTCCACAATTGCAACTAAACTTCAAGAAACTGCAACTTGTTGGGTTTTGGTATAGTATCAAAGAGGAATATTCATGATTATCTGAAAAAGCTATTATTCTCCTCCCTTTTGAAAATTTGTATGTATGTGAGGCTGGATTTTTCTTAGGCTCCAAATGAAACCATATGTTGCAACAGACTGAATGCAGAATCAGACCTGAGGATAAAGCTGTCTTTGATTATGCCAGACATTAAGGAAAATTGCAGAAATGTGAATGAATGCTGTTCTTCTCACTATAAAAACTTTTAATTAAAAATACAGTTGTTTTTCATAAAAAGACTCCTAATGATAATATTTAACATATTTTGAGGGGCACCTGGGTGGCTCAGTTGGTTAAGCGTCTGGCTTTGGCTCAGGTCATGATCTCATGGTTCGTGAGTTTGAGCCCCACGTTGGGCTCTGTGCTGACAACTCAGAGCCTGGAGCCTGCTTGGGATTCTGTGTCTCCTCCTCTCTCTGCCCCTCCCCTGCTCACGCTCTGTCTCCCTCTGTCTCTCAATAATAAACATTTAAAAACATTTTTAAAAAAAGATATTTTGAAATAAAAAATTTTCAAAAAATTCTGTTTTAATTTCAAATGCAGTAAATATTGATAAATAATCACCCACAGGAGCAAAAGCTCTTTGAGTCGGAAGGAAGATGGGGAGATTGTCAGTAATTTTTAAGAGTGTAAAGTGGTCCTGAAGCCAATACGTTTAAGTTGCTGCTTCAGTTCATGGTCCAAGAAAACCATGAAAAAACTTAAGCCTCAGACAACTCTCCAACCTTAACTTTGATCAATATTGCCAGCCTTTTCTTCCAACAAATCAATTTGGATGGCCACCTAGCTATCGAATTTTTTCCTCCATTCCTTTTTAATTTCCATTTAAGCATTCTGTGATAAAAATGTATCAAGAACGAAAATATCCTAGAGTGCCAGCACCATGTCTATATGAATGCCTCATTTAAAAATCATTCTTATGTGATGCTGATACTGTAAAATATAGAATGTCCATTTTGCTGTGGGCAGGCCCAAAAAGTTTGTCTTGTTTTCTTTTGCACAGGCTGACAGGGAAGATGATTTAGAAAATTTCATCTCTACTTAGACCAATTAAGATGAATGTATTTCGAGTATGTTAGGAGAGGGAGAAGTGAAAAGACAGTTTATCATCTGAGGAGACTGTGCATTTTTTCCACTTGAAAACTTAGCAGTTGGAAATTTTCTCCGTTGAAAATTATCAAGTAAATTAACAAGAGCTGAGTACAGAGTATTTAATCATTTAATTTCTGACACAGAAATGAGTGACCGTATAATTTATCATTTAAATGTTCCCTTGTAAGTGTACGAGGCTGGGATAAAAAAAGAAAGCCAAGACTGTCCAGATTTAACTGGAACTGAGTCATTCTGCCTAGAAAGCAGAATGCTCTTGAAAAAGCAGAACCTTTAACATAGTAAAATTTCTCAAATGCCCATGTTATTCCTTTTTGTAATCTAATTGTCCTCTTCTTAAATATTTCTTTGATGAAACATGTCTTCTAAAAAGAAAGCATTTGAAATTTTATGTTTATATGCCCTTAGTAAAAATGAAAAGCAACTGATCATTAGAATGCTCGGCTTATTTCCTTACATTTGCTTGAGTTAGAGGAAGACAGGGATTAAGTAACTGAAAAAAAAAAAATGAATCTTTGTGATGGCTCACTGTATTTTAACTGATTTATCAGCTATTAATCTGGATGCTAACACAAAGTGGCAGCTGTGGCTCAGGCTATTTTGAAAATGAAACCATCTGTTGGCCTGGTTTCAAACCTTACGATTTATATTAGATGCCGTAGGAACCCTGCGTATTAAAGGAGCAGTGCTCTGTGGTAAATGTAACGATCTGACAAATTAAACATTAATGCTAGAATGATACAAGAGTAACTTATGTTGTTTTATGATTTATTTGTAGAGCCGTTGATTTTAAGTGTATTTTAGCAAATAGGAAAGTAAATATTGAATTTCAAATAAAAAGAAAAAAGCTACATGAATGATATTGGGGTGCAGAGTCTGTGATCAAAGGTATTAAGATGTGTAGTAAACTAGTGTTAGGAGACCTTTCCAGTTGCCGAAAGTTATGGCTCACTGGCCCATCGCATTGCCTAATTGCCTCTGAATACTCTTTTTCATCACATTAATTAACGCTCTAAAGGTGTTTAGCATAGTGCCTGACATATAATGTTGTAAAAATGTTAGTTATTGATATTAATAGCCGTACTAGTCATATTAGAATACTTATGGTAACAGTGTTCTTACTGTTCTAACATCAGAACATCCATTTCAGGTTATTATAGATTTGCATTATTCTTAGTGCTTTCCTTAAATTGGCCTGTGATTAACATCAGTGCATTTAAAAAATAAAAATGCATAGATATATATCAGGTGTTTTAACTTATGTATTTGTGTAATATTTTATATTGCATATATACTTATATATAATTTATATATATATATAAGTACAATGCGAGGATAAAAACTTCACTGTGTTTTTTCCTGGCTATGGGAAAAATTATGTTTTTGGTCTATCTTCTTTAGTGTCACGTTGTTAAAAAAAAAAAAAAGCAATTTGATAATGTGATGCAATCACAGGAGACAAATATGTAAAACTCATGAAGTTCATGCCCCTTTCAGCGAAGCACTAAGGAATTCCAGAGGATGCAGAATAGTGGAGAGGCCGAGTATGTGCTACGCGGTAGCTGACCCAGGAGTTCTGAGAGGCAGGCAGACCTTGTTGTAATGGCCACTGCTCCTTCCCAGCGAGGCAACCTTGCACGCATTACTTACTGACCCTAAACCCATCTGTAACATGGGGTTAATAATGATGGTTACCTCATGAGGATGTTGTGAGGACTGAATGAGATAATGCGTGAAAGGCACTTAGCATCATGCCTGACGCGTACTCAGTGCTCACTCACTTGTGCCCGTCATTATTGCTGTGTTTATCACAAAGTATGTGTACAATTCTTAAACCCAGGACAGAGAAGGAAGAGTTAGTATAAGGGGGAAAAGTCACTTTCTTTCTTTTTTCTTTTTTAATTTTTCTTGAATGTTTATATTTGGGAGAGAGCAGGATGTTTATTTTGGGGAGAGAGACAGAGCAGGAGTGGGGGAGGGGCAGAGAGCGAGGGAGACACAGAATCTGAAACAGGCTCCAGGCTCTGAGCCGTCAGCACAGAGCCCGATGTGGGGCTTGAACCCACAAACTGCGAGTGAGATCGTGACCCGAGTTGCACTTGGATGCTTCACCAACTGAGCCACACAGGCACCCCAAAAGTCATTTTCTTTTTAATCTTTACTGGGAATATACTATTTTAGGAATTAGGAACAACTGTGGACTCTAAAAGATTGATTGTTAAACACTAGGACAAAGGTGTTAAGGGATTTGTTAAATGTCTTTACTGACCATCTTTTAAGGGGGAAGAGACAGTACCATTTGTGGGTCATATAACCCGGAGGCCTGAGGGACCTCATGAAGTTTCTTCCATCGTTACAATTCACAAATTCTTTGCTTTGTGTTAAGCTGTTGTACTTTAGTTTTTGCCAGAGCTACATTTTGATGTCATTGTATCTGGTTAATTGAAAGACAATAATATTCTCATTGTCCAGCTCTGCCTGAAAATCCAGTTCTACCATATTCTTCTTCTGTTTTAGATTCACTCTTAAAATAGGAATCGGAACAGGGACCATGACCCTAGTGAGTAAATGGCCCCTGGCTGCCACACTGCTGTTACAGTGATATTGGGACTCAGCTGTTTGGCCTGAGCTATCCGGCTTACCTCCCTCGGGGCATTTGAAGAGGTGCTAGCTGTTCATATAAACACATTTTGTTGTATTTTACTTGTGCAATTTGTTGGACAGATAGTTATGGAACCTACTAAGTGCCAAGAATTATGTTGTGTATTAAAGATCAAAGGTGGGCCAACACAGCCTCTGCTCTGAGCCAAGTCATGCAAACAATTGCAATTTAAAGTGATAACGACTGCCTGAAGTTAATGGGAACCCACCGAGTGTACTTGTAATTCAACCTGGGATTGTCGGGGAAGGCTGCACAGAAGAGGGCAGGTCTGAGCTGCAGCGAGAGCATGTGGGAAGGACAAGTGAAAGGGAGGGTGTTTTCCAGGCTGAGTAACTTCCTGAGGAGGGTTAGTAATGCATTCTGCACGTGAATTCCCTACCCTTCAGATCTTATCTTAATTCAGATCTTATTTTGTAGGGGATGGGAGCCTTCAAAAATTTGGAGTTCAGAATAACGTGCTCAGATTTGTGCTTTAGAAAGTCCAGTCTACCAGTAGTGTAAAAGCTCGATATGACAGAACAGGAGACTCAGTCAGCAAGATGATTAGGAGACTAGGGTGGTAGCCTAGGGAGGTCCTAACGATTGTCTGCAGTGAGCATTTGCAGCAGAGACAGAGAAGGAGGGGTTCATTGCAGATCTAGGCAGGCGGGAGAATCACTCTTTTCAGGTTTACAGCAGATCATCGTAGGGGATGGGTCTAGGATGGCTCTCAGATTTGGGGTTTGACAGCTGGGTTGATGGCAGTGCCCTACACCAATGTAGCGGATAAAAGACAAACAGATTTTGGTGACAAGAAGATGAGTTTGATTTTAGACATATTAAAACACCTGTGGCCCAGTCAAGGGACACATCCCAGAGGGAGGTCTGGGACACAGAGGACGATCTATCCAAGAGATCGATTTGGGATTCAGTGGCATTAAGTTGGCAGTTAAAGCTGTGGGTATGAATGAAGTAGCTGGGGGTTACCTGGGAAACCTGGGACTTCAGACTAGTTTTGTAGCTAGTTACCTGAGATAACTATTGTAGAGGAAGGAAGGAGATCTAAAACCAAGAGCTAAAATAAAAGGTGGTAGAAATTGGTTAAACAAATATGACAGATCTGTTTATTGTTTCTTCTTGGTCTATAGGGTCTGGACAGCAATGGCATAATGATGCCCCTTCACTATGCAAATTTGCTTCTCTTTTTCTTTAATTTTTAAAAAACATGTTTTAAAGTCTATTTACTTATTTTTAGAGAGAGAAAGAGAGAGAGAGAGAGAGAGAGAGAGAGAGAGAGAGCGTGGGGAAGGGGCAGAGAGAGGGAGGGAGAGAGGGAGAATCCCAAGCAGGCTCTGCATCACCAGTGCAGAACCTGATTCAGGGCTCAAACTCATGAACCGTGAGATCATGACTGAGCCAAAGTCAGACACTTAACTGACTGAGCCACCCAGGCACCCCTCAAATTCGCTTCTTTTACAGAGAAATTTGTTCTGGTAAAAACAGGGATCATGAGGGTTGAAGAAACTGAGTATACTCATTTCTCTTTATGAAGATTAAATTCTGTTTTTTTTTTTCATTAACCCATAAAGATCCTTTACTATTTTATATGACTTGAAAATATCTTATATGAAATTCCTAGAACACGTAACAGTGGCTGGGAGAACAACATTTTGTCAATTCATTCATTGTGGTTCTATTTGATCTTCTACTGATGAGGATATTCAAGTGAATATTTTGTCTTGCTTCTGGTTATGAGTATAGGAAACTGAATTTGATAATCATAACTTTGTATTTCATACCAGGGATTCGTAGCTGCCAAAAATATTTTCATTGCTGACAGCTCTGATCAAAGCAAAAGCTTTTATTTAAGAAGTCAATCTTAGCATAATAAGGTTTAGGAGAAAGACAGTTAATATTTTTGATACTTGTTCTCCAACTATGCATTCAGCAAGAATTCAGTATGTAAGTGTGGCATATATTCATCCATATATGATCTTTTTATTTATTTATTTTTGAAGAAGAGAGAGCACGTGAGCAGGGGAGGGGCAGAGAGAGAGAGAGAGAGAGAGAGGGAGACACAGAATCTGAAGCAGGCTCCAGGCTCTGAGCTGTCAGCACAGAGCCCAACACGGGGCTTGAACTCACGAACTGTGAGATCATGACCTGAGCCAAAGTCAGGTACTTAACCAACTGAGCCACCCAGGCTCCCCCATTTTTGTTTTTTTGTTTGTTTGTTTTGTGTTTTTGGGGGGGGTATATATTTTACTAGCATGGCACTCTTTTTCAATGATTTACTTTTTAGGGCTTTTTCCTGTTTTTGCTAGACAAAATTATTTATCAACCCTTTCAATAACTTTAGTAATTATTGGGGTGCCTGGGCTAAGCATCCCTCTTTGGCTCAGGTCATGATCTCAGGGTTCCTGAGATCGAGCCCCACATCAGGCTCTGTACTGACAGCTTGGAGCCTGGAGCCTGCTTCAGATTCTGTATCTCCCTCTCTTTCTGTTCTTCCCCACTCGCACTCTGTCTCTCTCTCTCAAAAATAAATACAGATTAAAAAATTTTTTTAGTAACTTTACTAATTATAATTGACCAATAACAGACACTAGTGCTTTGCCTGTTATGGGTCCATTTTCTTCCCCTTCTTCCCTGTTGGCAGAGCCCCACTTTCCCTGGATTGTGGTGAACTTCAGAGCACATGGGCCTGGCTTTAGTCCTGCTGATGACTGGGTCCATTCTTCTTGCCAGTGATTAGTTTAGGAAGTGGCCTGTGACCCAGTTCTGATCTGTGAGGGGAAGTCTACTTGAGACCTCAGAGAATAGTTTTGCTTGTCTGTTTGTTTGCTGAGACCTAGAGATTCTAAGGAAAGAGAACGTCATTTTTTATCGGGAATTGTTGGTTATACATGTGATGTCAGGACTTAGCAGCCACCTTAACCATGGGGGACACTAGATGACTACAAGCATGTGTACTGTGTATGGAAGACTGGAAAAGTGACTCTTGATGATCTTGTTAAATTACTGAATTACCAACCCTAAGGCAACTCCATCTCTGATTCTAGGAGATAATGAGTTTCTTTACTTTTTAACCATTTGAATCAAGAGGTTTTTGTTACTCGCAGCTGAATGCATTCAATACATATTGGATATGAAATAAGAGATGTATTAACGGAAAATGTTGGGGTTCAGGATTGAACGGTCAAGAAAGAATTCTTGAGACATTTTTGGTGCAAAAGGTGTTTTTTTTTTTTTAAGTTTTTATTTATTTTTGAGAGAGAGAGAGAGAGAGAGTACACGGGTGTATGCACGTGCAAACAGGGGAGGGACAGAGAAAGAGAAAGGGAATGAGAGAATCCCAAGCAGGCTGCATCCTGTCAGCACAGAGCCAGATGTGAGGTTCCATCTCGCAAACCGTGAGATAATGACCTGAGCCAAAATCAGGAATCAGACGCTTAACCAAGACTGAGCCATCCAGGAGTCCCCCAAAAGGTGGTTTTATTAAAGCACGGGGACAGGATCCATGGGCAGAAAGATCTGCACTGGGATTGTAAGGCGCTATTGATTATATACTTTTTAGTTGTGAGGGACAGAGATAAAGGAAGTTTCCAAAAGGATGTTAAAGAAGACTTACAGGATCCTTGAGGCCTGGCTAAAGTCAAGCTAAGGTTGCTTTTTGCCTGTAGCAAAGCATTAACATTAAGGCAGTTGTGAGTTCCTTGAGGACTGTTGCTCTGCCTGTTTCAAGTACTTGTCAGTAGGCTGCAAGGTGTGAGGACATTTAATATTATCTACATTTCTTTTGCTTTTGTTGTCCACATCATCAATATTTTAGTTTTATGGGTACTTAAACTTTTTTTTTTTTTAAGTTTGTTAATTTATTTATTTAAGCATCCAACATGGGGCTCGAACTCAAGACCCCAGGGTTGAGAGTTGCTTGCTCTTTCAACTTAGCCAGCCAGGGGCCCCAATTTTATGGGTACTTAAACAACAGTTATCAAATGCTGTTAGAAGTGTCTAAAAACAGAGTGAATACTGACATAGTGTATCAGATGAATGTTACCCTGGGCCACGGTAGATCATGACAGACCCCGAGACCTGCCAAAACCAATCTTGACTTAACTGCCTTTCATCTAGTAGAAGTGGATTTTCTTTTTATTATTTTGTGGATTTACTTTCATTCTTCCCTATCGATTTCACTGCTATTACAGAAAAAAAAAACTTTAATAACAATGCATTGAGTTATGAAAGCACCTTTTATTTGAAGTCTTCAAATCCTTTATATAGCAGGGAATGTAACTGCTCAAGGTCAACTGGGGGAGCACCTTCAGAGCTAAATACAGACTGAGGATATTCCATAGAAAGGATAAGTAGCACCTGTGAAAAAAAACCCAGTAAATTAGAAACTAAAACCAAATTTTTGTTTACATTGTTAAATTGCAAATAAAATCTATTCATTTGGGTCCTCTTGGCTTTTTTAAAATACATTTTTTCTTGCTGTGAAGGGTGTTGCTTTCTCTCCGAAAGCCTCAGGGCATTAAAGGATTAAAAGCAGTTGAATAAGAAAGCAGATAATACAAATACTGGCCAGCAGATTAAATGTATTCTTTGCTTTTCCTTTTTTTTTCTTTTTTGTTTAAAAAACAAGTTTTGACATCCAATCATTGAACTTGTCCTTGAGTTAAGTAACTCATGTCAGTTTTTGTGAGTTTGTTGTTAATGCCTGAAAAGAAAGACAGACTGTAAAAGCGGGACTGGACAGCAGCTAACCAGAATAGATGACCTGTTACTGGCCTTCGTTCTTACTGCATTTCCTTAATAAAACTGTCCAATGGGATTTACCACAATGCGAATGACCCCCTGCTCCCTCTGGCTCATGTGTACAGATTTCTGCCTCCTACTCTATTTGGCCTGGCCGGGGCCTTCTCTCTCACTTATTTTGGTTGTACCCCTTGTTTCAAAAGTTAACTTCACCTCAAGAGCCAATGTGATTATCATATTAGCCATACTAAGTGTTTAATAAATAGTGGCTGGAATCAAATTGAATTGAGCACATGAGCAGGGGAGGGGCAGAGAGAGAGGGAGACACAGAATCCAAAAGCAGGCTCTAGGCTCTGAGCTGTCAGCACAGAGCCCCACATGGGGCTTGAACCCATGAACCATGAGATCATGACCTGAGTGGAAGTCGGATGCTTAACTGACTGAGCCATCCAGGCACTCCAACCCAATTTATTTCTTACCAATTAAGGGAAGGGCCTCAACTACATACATTGTTTAAAGTTAGGCCACACACATAGAAAAGTACAGCATAATAAGCATGGAGGAGGCATTTGAAAATCAGCACTAAATCGGCCCGCAGCAGCCGAGATTTGACTATGATTCTTATGGATTGGTAAAGGAGAAGGACTTCTCTAACTCTAGTTATCTGCTTGCCTCCTCCCATTTCCTAAGTGCACGTACGCTGTATATGGTACATTATGTTTTTCTGCTTGTGTTTTAAAAAAGCATATTTTCTCTTCAATTACATACTGAAATTCTATAGCATATGGAAATTGCAAATTCAACTACCTATAACTTTCAGTTTTAGAGAAAAACAACTAAAACACTGGAAAGAGAAAGAAAAAGTCTTTGTTGAAAATAGGACTAACATGGGAGTAATGGTAAAAATATATTCTTGGCTCCCAAATTTCACAGTTAGATCAAGATTCTTTTGTCTGCTAATTAAAGACAGGACTTTACCAGTGAGATTAACAAGTAATCCTTAAAGTTTTTCAGTTATAACTTTTCCAGCCTCTCTTCCGTGTAGACAGACATTCGTCAGAACCACTTTCAAAGATCAGTATTTAATCATGTAGCTTCAGGACCTTGCCCTTTGGTCACAAAATGGCTGCAAGGATGTCGCAGTGGCTAAAGAGTAGAGGAATATCTGTTGGGTCTGGGTGACATATGCTTTGTGGATTGATTCTTGAGAATTGAAATTTTGTTTTCCAGGAACATAGAAAAACAGAATACAATATTGAATATGTCCATCCAACCTTTGTAAGGCCCAGATTAATAGTTTTTATCTTTTGGCACCCCGGTATCAACATAAAAAACTGGAATATGTTCCAAAAGATCCCAATTTTATGAGTTGTGTTTTCATGAATCGTCAAGCATTTCTTGAACTTACGTACATTTTTGCTGAAACTGTGACATTTCTTGGCATTAACAGTTTCCATAAGTGTGCCACCTGCTGTGTAATGAAATCTTCCTGAAGTGTTTCTTTGTGCCTAAAGGAATGTCTCCTAACGCTTGGTTCCAGAGTTTGGAGGGATGAAGTATTCCCCCCCACCCCCAACCTTTACACTTCACAATTTAATGCCCTCTTTCTCTTTTCTCTTTGCAATAAAGGAATATATGCTTTTTTCTTTTCTTTCTCATGTGTTTCTGTAAGTTGTCAAACTCAGCTTTCCTTTAACTAATGAACTGGAGGTTTCAAAAGAGGTGGGATCTGTAAAGTTTTATAGATTCAGAATCTTATAGTGAGATTTGTTCGAGTCCAACTTTTATATAGCAAGGTTGCACAGAAATCCAATATACATGTTTTCCAATGGAAAATAATGCCAACCAGTGATACAGAGAATAGAGCTGGTCATAGTTAAGAATTATCTTTTCACATTAGAGACAATATTGTCAGAGCTTATATTTCACAGCACGTGGAGAAGAGGCGGCTGCCACCCCTCATACTGTTTAGTTTCCTCCCTACTGGTTCAGCGGTTAGAACAAGAATCCAAACAACTATAGCAGGCAGAGAACTGTCCTAACCATGATTTGTTTAAGCCAGGCCTGTGAGCAAAGGTTATAGCTTTAAAGTTAGGAACATGACACCATATCAGATATTTTTTTTCTCCTTGAGGCTACTTTCTTTTTGTAGATCTCTCTGTATTACTGAAAGGAGTCTGTTAGCCCTCTAATAGAACGCCGTTAATATTCTCAGGGATTACTCGTGACTGGTATAAGTTGCTATTTTTCCTGGAAGGTGAGTGCTTTCAGGGGCCATTCTGGTATCTCTGCGCTCTGGATAGATCATCTCTTCACAGCGTGACAGGTAGCAGAACTAGGCTCCAGCTCCAATAAGCGATCTGCCTTAGAAGATTATATTACTCTTGCCCTATTAATAGAGGGATTTCCTGACAATACATGAGAAACCAAGACATTTAAACATACTATCATTGAGCTTGGCTAAATAGCTATTTTGCTGCACATTATTCTGAAATTGTAGTGAGCTGCCTTGTAAGGTATATACCTGATAACCACACACAAATTGCGCTTAATGATACAGAGTTCTGAGGAGAGCTGCTCAGGGTCTGTGTAGCCAGACACGTTGAGTTCAGATCCCATTATGGTCCCATGTTCTCTAAGAGATTTTGGCCTAGTTTTTTTTCTGAGCTCAGCTTTTCCATCTGTAAAAAGGGGATAGTAATACTCCCTACTTCACAGGACTGTGGAAGGGATGAAATGAGTGGGTAAATGTAAAACACTTAGCAAGGGCCTGGCATATAGCGAGTGTCCAGGATATCTTAGTGTTTGTTCTTGTTCAGCCTACTACTTGGTTGTTTTTGTGACATAGGGAAGGGCGAGGAGGGGCTTATATCTTCTACAATTCAAGTCAGTTACATACTGTTGTATTCCCAAACAATTGGGTAGATGATGGCTACTCTCTGGGTCCTTCTGTATGGTAGCTATTCATATTTGAGGAGGGGCGTATGATGGTGGGGAAGAAAGTCAGCTTTTTCACCAGTATTCCTAACATATGTATGGTTTGTGTTTCAAATAAACGAACAAACATCTGAACACATGAATGTGTCCATGATTTTGAGTTGAAAATTTGAGTGTATGGAAACTCTTTGGAAATCTATAGTAGTGAAATTAGATTTAATTGTATAATTAACGAATCATATTTATTATAAAAAAAAAAAAAACAGGAAAGAATGCAATATGAAGACCATTCCTGGAAATCCTGGGCTAAGAGTAGCCTTAGCCTTTGGTATGAAACTAGAGCTTTCCAGAATAGAGAGACACCTTAGTGATAGGAAACCAGACTCCATCTGCTCTGTGAGTTTAAATGTGCTAATTATTTACACAATTAAAACCAATTTTAAAAATTCCTGTCTTGGATTTTTCAGTTGTTTTCTAGGCTTTTATTATGGTTGGTTCACTCTTAATGCTTATGAAAAAAATCTCTAATATATATATTTCCCCCTGAGATTGCAGAATATTGTGAGGTAAATACTGTTACTTAGGTAATGACACACTTTATATATTTTATTCTTTTTTTTAATTTGTTTTTAATGTTTTAATTATTATTATTTTTTTTAATTTTTTTCAATGTTTTTTATTTATTTTTGGGACAGAGAGAGACAGAGCATGAACGGGGGAGGGGCAGAGAGAGAGGGAGACACAGAATCGGAAACAGGCTCCAGGCTCTGAGCCATCAGCCCAGAGCCCGACGCGGGGCTCGAACTTACGGACCGCGAGATCGTGACCTGGCTGAAGTCGGACGCTTAACCGACTGCGCCACCCAGGCGCCCCTATTATTTTTTTTTTTTTGAGAGAGAGAGAGAGAGAGTGAGCATTGGGCAGAGGAAGGGCAGAGGGAGAGGGAGACACAGAATCTGAAGCAGGCTCCGGGCTCTGAGCTGTCAGCACAGAGTCCGATGCGGGGCTTGAACGCACGAACCGTGAGATCATATCCTGAGCTGAAGTCGGACCCTTGACCAACTGACCCACGCAGGCGCCCCTATTTTATTCTGAATTGCATGTGGTTAGAAGTAGTACCAATAGGAATGGATTAATAGAGTCAGTGTGGGGTTCATCACAGAGTATTCTCCCCTGAATGCTGCATTTGAGTGAGGGGGCTTTTTGGTTGGAGTCCACATATGTGAGCAGTGGCTTAAGATGGCAGCCAGCAGGGCAGGAAATTGGAAGAGGCGGAGGAGAGACTGCAGGCTGGTGCTAGAAAGACTGAGGTGCAAATAGATACAGTGCCCTGTCTGTTCTCTGCTTCTTCCCTTCCTCCCACACACTTAACTACAAATGAAAACTTTATAATAAACTTACCTGATTTGCAGATCTCACAGAGGAAGAGATCCAAAACTCTGACAACAGGTCAGAATTTCATCACTGTTCATACCTGACAGACCTGGGATTCAAAGCTCTGGCTTTCTACTTCTAAAGGTTTTATGGCTACAGCAACGTTGGTGATTAGGGAATGCCAGGACTCACTCATTTTTTTCAATGAAGAGTGTTCACTACAGATCTTTCTTTAATGCACAAAGTAGTATTTCACATAAAAAATTGACAGTTTTTATTTTTCCAAGCTGCCTACTCTTTTTGTTTAGGGGAGTGTGAAAGCAGATACCCTGCATTCAGAAACATGGGAGGTTTTTGTGATCATCCCGAGCCCTCTCTTTCCACCTCCTGGTAAATGGGTGTATGTGCCTTGCCAGGAAGTAGAGCAGGAAAGCAGGGATTTGCATGGTATTTCTGGCACTAAGAACAGCCTTTTATTCCTGTAGTGTCATACAGTAAGGCTGTTCCCTACTTGAGGAAACAGATTTGGAGCTGTTACTTGAAATCGGTTATCTCATGTCATGAAGTTCAAAACTAGTCGTGCTGTCCCCAAATTTGCTTACCCACCTCGTGATCTTTTTCTCAGTGATGCTTCTAGGTTTGGGGAATTTTCTGGGCTATTGAATATTTGATGCTCTGATTTCAAAACTCATAATGTTGATTTCCTGCCTTAATAGAAAAACAAAGCTGTATTTCAGAAGGCAGGTGTTTAAAAGATAACGCTGTCAAGTGCAGGCAACCATTGATATCTTCTTTTACCCCCATTTTCCCTGTCATTTCTCCAGTTTGTGTAGTTTGTGGGGTAGTTAGTGGTACTTCATTCAAGTTGGGTTTTCAGTGTTGTGCAACGTCAGGTTCCTTATTCATAAAACAAAGAAACAAAAATCTCCTGGGGATAAAAGAAAGCTCTTCCTCCTTAAATAGCAGACAGAAAGTGAAGAGATTGTTTTTTGTTTTTTTTTTTTTGTTTGTTTGTTTGTTTTTTTTTTTTTTTTTTTGTCTGTGAATTTCTCTGTGTAATTACTCTGTTTGTCTGCAGGAGAGAGGACGACTCGGCGTGGTTTGTCCTTGATTATCTTTCTTAAAGACACACACGGTCACGCAGACAGTGCTGGCGGCTCTCATCTAAGGCTGGGCAGCTGGGAGCTCTCAGTTGTGTGAGAATCGGGGGAGCATATGGCCCCTTGGTTCACCGAACGCGGGTCCCGGTCCCGGAGCAGCCGCCTCTGGCTGGGGACCGGGAGGTGGAGCCTGCCTGCTCACCGCCGCAGCGACTTGCCTTCTGCTTTCTCTCTGCCGGCTGTGCATTGGCTCTCCGTGCCACGCGTGCTGTTCCTCGGAGTGGAATAGGCAGGGCGTGCTCGCAGACCGCGGTCCAAACTGCAGTTTCTATTTGGGGTGCCCAGGGAGAAGAGCACCGGGAAGGAAAGACAGCACCAGTGCCATGGGCCAGCTTTGCTGCTTTCCTTTCTCAAGAGAGGAGGCAAAAATCAGTAAGTGTGGTGACTGTGCCGTGCAGAACCCCGAGTGCCTGTTTTGTGTGGTTGTCTTCTAGTGGTAGTTTGGGGTTTTTTTTTTGTTTTTTGTTTTTTGTTTTCCTTATGGGAAAGGTAACAGAATAACTGTGGTTTTTCAAGTGCGTTTCTGAAAAGGGTGGGTAGGTATGTAGTTGATAATTAACTGACAAAAGTACATTTACAAATGGCTACGTTAAAAATACAAAATAGTGAAAACTCCTTTTTTATTTTTCGGCGGTTCGATGAATCCCACAGCTCATTCTCATCACACTATCTAGAGTCAGAGTTGAGTTTTGACTTTCTTTAAATCACTGCCTTGTGATTTGATATATTTGTATGAGCCAGACTTCATTTTTCTTATCTGAAATTGGGATATTTTGGGAGCGGTGCTCGATAACAGCAGACAGAGAAGTAAAGCTGGGTCTAAAATGACATATATTACACACTTGCAGCTATTTTCCCGTGTCCTCCGCTTTGTTCTCCGTGGAGGGGGATTCAGGTGTAACTGGGAGGCCACTCCAAGCAAGTGATGCGGCTTTGCTTCCCAGCGAGAACCTCACGAATGTTTTTAAGCCAGTGTCAGGCAGATTCAACATCTGCTTACGGTTTAGAAAACAGAACTTAAAGTGATGACACTTGCATTAGTTAGTTGCTTTTCCCTCACTGGATCGTGCATACTCCCTTACGTTTTGGCTTACTTAGTGTGCTGAATAGGATTTGGCTTACACTAGTTGCCCCCCCAATACTGAATTTGTAGTTCTTTTTGTGGTCATACTTACCAAATTTGCAGCCATATTTGTGTCACATCAGTGCTTTGCTTAAATAGATTTAAGTAAGTCTATAGAATCGCCTGATATCTGGTTCAGATACTCAAAGGTCCACATCTGGCTTATACGTCCTGCTGCTTGTTCTGGAAACCAGCCAGGGACAGGTTTTGAAAAAAATTAATATGCATCCTGTACCTGTTCACTTGAGAAATAAGCCTGTTTTTACAAGAAATCTTCTGGGAATGCTTTGGAATAAATGTTGGGAGACTTTGGAGCATTTGATTATTAACAAGAGCCAATAGGTGTGCTGCAAATTTTACCTGTGAGAATGACATCGTACGGTACCTGATTTAAAAACCCGAGATGAGTCTACAACAGAATTGTTCATTTTTTAACAATGAGCACTGGCATTAGTGTGACAGCCTGAAACTTTCCAGGTAGTTGTCAGAATGATTTATTTGTAGTTCGCAAGGGTTACGGTTGATTGACTGATTGCTTAAACAGCACCCGCATCTGAAACACTGTGGTGTGGACAGATGTAGGGACAGCGAATTCTCCCCTATCCTTCTTTACCTTTCCCCACTTCCTATTCCACTGCTCCACATTTTCCCTCGACACCTGCTTTCCTTCTATTCGGTTTCTCTCCTTCCCCCTGGGTAAGCAGTCTTCTTGGTGCTAACAGAAGTCAACTTTCACCTCATTGAGGAATTTGGTCTTCTCTGTCTTTTTCATCTGGAATTGTGGGGTGCAGAGTCTCATATTTTATGTAAGTGCTTAATATAGCTTGATAGGAAGTGGTATATACTGCTTTGGGGGGTTACTTCCTCAACTTCCAAAATTATAAAAAGAAAATGAGGACAGGACACTGTCTGAAGTGAAGTTCTAGTTCAGAAGTGCAGATTATGGCTGGGATCAATGCATTCGCACCCCTTTTCTCTCCTCTGCCCCCACCGCTGCTGCTGACCTTTTGCCCCCCCCCCCCCACCATTCTTGCAGTTGTCTTTGATTTTGACATTGCTTCACTGTTTTTCTCCTCACGATCTGCTCCACACTCCATCATCACACATCCCATCAGCTGTTTTCTGACGCCGTGTTTAATTTGTCTGCTACAGGATGGTCTAAAGAGAAGCTTCTCTGCCAGGGACTGCTGTGCTGCTGGTAACACATGTCTAATAGTACTTACGAAGGGGACTTGGAAAAAAAAAGTGTTTAGAGAATTCATTAGCCAGCATGCCTCAAGAAACAAGTAAATTAGCACTAACTGTAGATAGCCAGTCCATAAGTTGTGTTGATAACATGTAAAAGAATCCACAATAGACATTTGGGAGGGCCCATCATTTTTCTGATTGTATAGTAACCTCCTGGGTCTTAATCGTCCTTGTGTCCCCACCTAGTAGCCTTGTTAGCCTGCTCTGAGCCAACAAACTCAGTGGGGACCTACTAGGGACACAGCACAAAAATGCAAATGCCCACATCCTTCAGTTCTGCTGTAAAGGATGATGGCTCTGGAATATACCTCCTTAGGGCAGCTCAAATTATGGAGAATTGAACGAGGTCTTGGTGAAAGTTTAAATTTGTGGATGTCATTCTCAAAACACAGGTGAGTTGGAAAGCCCGTCCTCTACCGTCCTGCAGAGGTACAGAAAGGATATATCCAGCTGGCCAAGTGGTAAGACTCAAGTGACCCCCTTCCCCCTCCCACTGCTGCTTTAGCCTGCTTTTACCCTTGGTGGTGGTGGTGCATAAAAAGTATTCCCATTTAATTTGTTTGTTAGTGCTATTTTAATCTATTGATAGCAAACAAAATGATTGTTTAATCAACTAGTTGTGCAGGGACCTAAGTTTGTGTGGAGTTAACTGTGTACATAGTCAGAAATCTTGGTAATGGGGTGAATAGTCAAGTACGGTAGAACCCAAAGTGGTTTATTTTTCAATTAATGCAGCACAAAGCGACTACACCCTTTTTGTTTAAATCCCAGCAATGAACATTTTCTTAAACTGTATACTTTTGGGCCATAATGAATAGCATGTACTGATAATAAATGCATGCTTCTTACAAGATTAACAAATGCATTCATTGCAAGACCAATTCTTTCTGTTGCTACACAGGCACATAACATTAAACATTACTGTAGATATTGTAGGATGAACAGATGTTGTATATACTCTCAATCTAGTAGTTTTTGCTGAATTCTTATAATAACTCCTGTTTTCTCTGAATTGCCTAGTTTCTCGTAGTGAGTTTCCTGAAGGGGATGTCCATGAATAGGAATGTTATTGTACAGCCTTACTGACCACTGTACTTTATCAATCTCATTAAGTAGACTTCAAAGGAAAACTTAATAACTAAAGGCAGACACTTCCGTAACTAATTAGAAAACACTCTACTTGCTCTTTCCCTATTGCAGATTTTCCCATTTTGAAGTACATTGATTTTATGTAGAATGAAATAGATGTATGTTCAAAGATGAACCATACTGCCTCATAAGCTAGTAGTTACTGTCACTGGAGGTATTCAACATAGGATGAGAAGCCATTCTAGGAATGTTGTGAAGGGTGAACAGAAGAGCTAATAACTGGATATATTGGCAACTTGGTTACTTTGTAACCCTGATATTCTGTGATACTGAAAATAAAACAGTATGTATTTCAACAAGACACATATTTTAATTTGACAAGTATGTGTCTTTTTATTGTGGTATAATTGACCTAAAATATTATATTAATTAATTTCATGTGTACAACATTGTGATTCGACATGTGTATACATTGGGGACTGATAATTATAGTCTGTTGCCATGCAAAGTTAATACCGTATGTATTCCCCATGCTGTATATTATAATTCCTTGACTTATTTATATCATAGCTGGAATTTGGTACCTCTTGTTACCCTTCACCCATTTCACTTCCCTATTCCTTCCCCTCTGGCAATCACTAGTCTGTTCTCTGTTATCTATGAGTCTGGGTTTTATTTTGTTTGTTTTAGCTTCCACATATAAGTAAAATCATGCAATATTTCTCTTTCTCTGTCTGGCTTATTTCACATGGCATAATACCCTCATGTTGTTGTAATATGGTTATCTTTCGTTCTTTTTTTTGTGGCTGAGTAGTATTCTGGTATTCTGTGTGTGTGTGTGTGTGTGTGTGTGTGTGTGTGTGTGTGTGTGTGTATTCCACATCTTCTTTATCCATTCATCTCAATGGATATTTAGGTTGTTTTCAAATCTTGGCTATTATAAATAATATTGCAATGAATATAAATGTGCATGTATGTTTTCAAAATTAGTGATTTTGTTTATTTTGATAGATACCCAAAAGTGAAATTTCTGGATCATATGGTAGTTCTATTTTTTAATTTTTTGAGGAACTTTCTATTGTTTTCCATAGTGGCTGCACCAACTTCCATTCCCACCAACTGTGCATGAGAATTCCTTTTTCTCCACATCCTCACCTATGCTAGTTATTTCTTGTCTTTTTGATAATAGCCATTTTGGCAGGTGTGAGGTGGTATCTCATTGTGGTTTTGATTTGCATTCCCCTGATGATGAGTGATGTTGAGCATCTTTCATGTGTCTGTTGACCATCTGTATGTCTTCCTTGGAAAAATGTCTATTCAGATCCTCTGCCCATTTTTAAATCAGATCTTGTTGCCATTGAGTTGTATGAGTTCTTTATATATTTTGGATATTAGCCTCTATGGTATATATAATTAGCAGAGGTCTTCTCCTATTTAATAGATTGCTTTTAATTTTGTTGATGGTTTCCTTCACTGTTCAGGAGTTTGTTTGTTTGTGTTTTTTTCCCCAGAAGCTTTTTAAGTTTGACGTAGTTCCACTTGTTTATTTTTGTTTTTATTTCCCTTGCCTTTGGAGACAGATCTAAAACCAAATCATTAAGACACTTGTCAAGGAGCTTACCACCTGTCTTTTCTTCTAGGAGTTTTATAGTTTTAGGTCTCACATTTAAGTCTAATCCTTGAGCTAATTTTTTATATAGTGGTTCAGTTCCTTTTGCATTTAGCTACCCAGTTTTTTAACACCATTTATTGGTGATACTGTCCTTTCTGCATTATATGCTTCTTGTCTCCTTTGTCGTATACTGATTGACTTTGTTTGCATGGGTTTATTTCCGTTCTGTTCTGTTAATCTATGTATCTGCTTTTATGCCAATATCATACTGTTTTGGTCACTATAGTTTTGTAGTATAGTTTGAAATCAGGGAGTGTGATACCTCTAACTTTATTCTTTTGTCCTAAGATTGCTTTGGCTAATTTGTGGTCTTTTATGGTTCTAACAGTCATTAGAAGTATTTGTTCTGGTTTGTGAAAAATGCCATTGGAATTTTGACAGGGATTTCATTGAATCTGTAGATTGCTTTGGGTATTTGGGCATTTTAACAATATTAATTCTTCCAGTCTATGAGTGTGGAATATCTTTAAATTTATTTGTGTCTTCTTTAGTTTTTTCATCAATGACTTATAGTTTTCACTGTATAGGTCAGTCTTTCACCTTCTTGATTAAGTTTAATTTTAGATATTTTTTGATGGAATTATAAATGAGATTTTTTTCTTGATTTCTCTTTCTGATAGTTTGTTATTAGTGTATAGAAATGCAACAGATTTTTGTATTTTATTTAAAGTTTATTTATTTATTTTGAGAGACAGAGAGAGAGAGAGAGAGAGAGAGAGAGAGAGAATACAAACAGGGAAGGGGCAGAGAAAGAGGGAGAGAGAAAGGATTCCAAGCATTCTCAGTGCAGAGCCTGACACAGAGCTTAAACATGAGATCATGACCTGAGCCAAAACCAAGAGTCAGACATTTAACTGACTGAGCCACCCAGGCCCCCCAGATTTTTGTATTTTAATTTTGTGTACTGCAACTTTGTTGAATTCATTTATTCAGAGCCTGACACAGAGCTTAAACATGAGATCATGACCTGAGCCAAAACCAAGAGTCAGACATTTAACTGACTGAGCCACCCAGGCCCCCCAGATTTTTGTATTTTAATTTTGTGTACTGCAACTTTGTTGAATTCATTTATTAGTTTTAATAATGTTGGGTAGAATTTTAAGGGTTTTCTCTATAAAATGTCATGTCATCTGCAAATAGTGACAATTTTACTTTTTTCTTACCAGTTTGGATACCATTTATTTCTTTGTCTTGTCTGATTGCTTTGGCTAGGACTTCCAAAACTGTGCTGAATAAAAGTGGGGGAAGTTGGCATCCTACTCTTGTTTCTGGTCTTAAAGGCTGTAGGTTTGTCATGTATATAACCTTTATTATGTCAAGGTACATTTCTTCAATACCCATTGAGTTTTTATCATAAATGGATGTTGAATTTTGTCAAATGCTTTTTCCCACATCTACTGAGATGATCATACGACTTTTACCTTTCATTTTGTTAATGTCACATTGATTGATGTTGAACTATCCATGCATCCCTGAAATAAATCTGACTTAATGATGGTATATTATCCTTTTAATGGATTTGTGAACTGGTGTGTTAATACTCTGTTGAGGATTTTTGCATCTGTGTTCATCAGGGGTATTGGCCTGTAATTTTCTGTTTTTATGGTGTTCTTGCCTGGCTTTGGCCTCAGGGTAATGGCAGCCTCATAAAATCAGTTTGCAAGCATTCCTTTCTCCTCAGTTTTTTGGAAGAATTTGAGAAGAGTAGGTATTAAATCTTCTTTGAATATTTGGTAGAATTCACCAGTGAAGCCATCCAGCCCTAACCCTTTTTTGTTGGGAGGTTATATGTTTTAACAGTGCATATGGGGCGCCGGGTGGCTCAGTTGGTTAAGTGTCCAACTTCGGCTCAGGTCACTATCTCACGGTTCGTGAGTTCGAGTCCCGCCTCAGGCTCTGTGCTGACAGCTCAGAGCCTGGAGCCTGCTTCTGATTCTGTGTTTCCCTCTCTCTCTGTCCCTCCCCCACTCACAGTCTGTCCCTCTCTGTCTCTCAAAAATGAATAAACGTTAAAAAAATTAAAAAAAAAAAACCAAGAAAACAGTGCATACATATTTTGCTTTTATATATGAAATATTTCTCAATATAGTTTTTCTGTTTGGCATGAATTACCAGGATAGTATTTGTTTCATAAATGTGAGCCAGATTTCAAGATAGTTTGTTTCTGATGATTTGGAATTTGATGATATTACATTAATATTTAATGAGGTAAACAGTGTTCATTTCATGTCTTGTGAATACTTACATTTTTGAGCCTTAATTGCCATGGGGGATGTTGTTCAGTTACACTAAGGGAAGTCTGTATTTAGACTTTCCAAATCTCTGGACGGCTTCCTAGAAACCTTACAGGCTTATCCTTTGCTCTTCTTCTTTGCACTGAGATGCACCAACTTTGAGGTTATGTTTCATGTGTGCATTCCACCTCCTCACAGATTTAAAGTACCACGTATTCAGGGCCCTTGTCACATACCTCTCTTCATAGCCCCAGAGGTTAACATAGTGTGTTACCCAGAGGAGGCATGTTCTAAATGTTTTAATGACAAGAATGATACACATTTCCTGTTACGAGTATGAGAAAACTTGAGTATAAATCAGTCTGTCAGAGTACAGAATTTGAAATGACGCTGGTTAATGCTATAAGCTATAAAGAACTTGGTTACTGCATGTGCTAGAAGCATTTTAATATGATCTCACTTAGATGGCACAGCATGTGTCCCAGGAAATGTGTGATAGGGAGCCTCCCATCCGTGGACAACAACATTCATTTTCCTTCCTTGCCTGTAGAAATGTTTTGTACACAGGGACACAGCAAAGCTCTGCTTCTGCTGTTGCCTATTGAAAACATATGGCCCGTCCCTTGGCGTGAAATTTTTCCTGTAGAAAGAGCACAGGACTGGGAGTAAGGAGGTGTGGGCGAGAACTTCAGCTCTGCTACCAACATCCTGTCTGACACTGGGGAAGTTACTAATCTCTCTGGACCCCACTTCCTCATATTTAGGAAGGGGTTGAACTACCATGGTCTTGAAAGTTTATTCAGCTTCTCCCCATTTGTCCTGTAGAACTAAGAGGCTAGGAAATACATAGTATAGATAGAATACAGTTCTTTCTTCTTCCCACTCTTCCACACTCCTCCTTCTCCTCTTTCTCCTTCTCCTCCTCCTTCTTGTCCACCCCCCCTCTCCTCTTCTTTTTCACGTATTGAATGCTTTCTGTGTCAGGTACTACATGAGGATCGTTTGGAAAAGTGCTTATGAAGTGAAACCATTGAAAACTAAATGCTTCCAAAGCGTCCCAGTTGAGAGGGGACGTGGCTCAAAGCCAGGAGTTCGGAGGAGTTCTCTGTCACAGTCCTCTAGGGGTGCGTGGGGCCACAAGCTGGGAGGAGGCTGGGACTCCAGGAAGTTCAGTATCCTCTGCCCCCTTTCTGAAGCAGCGAAGCACAGAGAAGCCAGTGGTGCTCTGTGTAACCTGAGACTACACTTTGAATAAGATCCCTGTGGGTAATATTGTGGTAACACCTGTAATGTTGTGTGATCTAAAGAATTTAACCATAGTCACTAAAGACTAGATTTTTCTTTTCCTTTGCTAAATAATGTATACCCAAGAGATTTATGTTTCTAAAATTAAGTATAGGAACATTAGTGCAAATTCTCATAGTTACTATTCCTGTCTTAACTCCCTGATTCCCTTTGCTAATTCATCGGCTATAGAGGAACTATATTTCTTTTTGTTGCTGTTCTCAGACCATTTTTACAGTTTCCCTGGATCGTCTGATCAAATACTGAGTAATTTTCATTGGGAGCACAAAGGTGGTAGAATTTTTTTCCAGCCTCTAGTGCAGTCACTGGCTGCTGTGAGCTCTACCCAGATGCCCTGTCGAGCAATGTGATGTGACCTGTCCCTGTGTCTTCTTTCCTGGGTGAGGGCCATGTGAAGAAGGAGTGGAGAATCTGATGAACATAAAGGTTTTGGCTAATGGAAGAAAGCTTCCTGTATTACCCCTTCCTGGGGCATTTGCATTTTAACGAGGCTTATTATCCCAAGGGCTCTTGGGAAGTATTTGTAGTAAAATAATGAAATAAATTAAGCAGCAGTAATGACTTAGTTCAAAATAATCTCTAGTGGAGGAATTTTGGGCAACCAGTAAAACTCTTTCAGGGCATCTGATAAATCACTTTCTGTAGATAATTGCCTTCTTGTTAATTAAGTTGGTCCTAATATGTAAGTCTTTGAGCTTTCATCCACAGATTTTTGAAAAGAAACTTAGAAGAGTGCTAAAACTCAGTGCTGAAAGCGAGGGATTTTGGAGACAGACTCAGCTTACGTCTTTGGTTCTAATATTTACTATATAACTTCTCTAAGCCTCTGTACTCTTATCTTCAATATCTACTTATTATGGGAATTAAATAAGCTAATGTCTGTAAAATGCTTGACACTGTGATGGGCATGGAATAGACCCAGTCAATATAATTGTAGTCATCTTAAAAATCAGCTTGGCAGAACTATGGTTTTATTTCTGTCATCCCCAGAAGGGGAAAAAGGGGCCTTACAAATCCCAGACCTTGAATTATTGAGTAGACTTTGTGTAGCATTTTTTCCTTTGAGGCCCTCCCTCCCCTTCTCCCGGGGGTCTGTCTGGCAGGATGCCTTACTTCCCTACCCTAGGAGAGACATGTGGTTCAGGCAGAGTTAACTGAGGGTCTTCCCTAAGATATGATAGAGGGTCTATCTTCCTTTTGGGTTGTGCATGGAAAGAATGTAAACGTAAGACTGCTGGTTGATAGGGAGTCAGTGGGAGTCTTCCTGAGAATGAAACCAGCACAGAAAGGAGACCAGAGAAGGAGAGAGAAAGAGTCAATCCAGATGATACTATCTGAACCTCTGAGTTCAGCCATGATGAAGACCTTCTTTATTACGGAAAGCAGTAAGTCCTCCCCTTTTTCTTTGCTTAAACTGGCTTAAGTTTTTGTCACCTGCAACCAGAAGGCTTCAGATACTATTACAGAGGACACTCGGTATCTGTAAGAGTAGGACCCATTCTGGAACAAATATTTACAAACCTGTCAAAGAAGTGAAACCTCTCAAAAAAAAAAAAGTGAAAACTCTGATTTCTTCTGAACCTTCATGTTCCATTTTGGTGGCAATGAAATTTAGCTTTAAGTGAGAACTGTTTTAAGGAGGTATTCCGTGCACTTCAACTAGTATTGTTGAGCACCATACATTTGGAAAGCTCTGAGCCAGGTGTCATGAAAGGTGCAGTGATGATGACACACAGTCCCTATTGTTGGAGGACTTCTTTTTAATTTACCATGACTTTTTAAAAAGAGATGTGTTGTTTCCCAGTGTTTATTATGCCCTGAGCGGAAAAAGCCAAGATGAAAGATCTTGGTGTTCTCAGTGGCATGAACAAAGCCACACCCCTTCCACAGCAGGGAAGTTACACGGCTACGTGAGCCAAGTCCAGCAAGAGTGAGTTAATTACCACTCAGAGTGGAAGTTGCCTCAGACTCCCGTCACAGGTAGTGGTTACAGCCTGACGCAGGCAAACCCCGTTTCTACAGCAAACATTTTAGCAAATAAAGTTTCCTACAGCAAACACTTACAATGTCAAAGATACAAGTTAACAGAACCCAGAACTGTTGAAAGCAACCTTTCCATTGTACAGTCACGTTCTTTGTCCTTGGCAAGTAGGCATAGACAAGAACTGAACTCTGTGATGAAAATATAAAGAACAAGTATAGTTTTAACCTAAAAGTCTGTGGTAAACTAGGATATACATGATACTAATTTTACCAAAGGCTGAGTCAAAGGTATGTGAGGTTTATAATTTTCTGTTTCTACACACTGCCCCCAAAACTTGTGAGTTTATTCAAGGACATTTGTAAGCCTAAGATATATATACAGAAAAATTACAGTGCCTGAGAGAAAGTGTTGTGAAAACAGGATGCTTGGAGTAGATAGAGAGGTTTCACATTCCCAAGAGAGACAGAGCTCACCTAGTTGGTAATGCTGATGGGAGAGGGAAGAAGGAATCTGATGGAAAAGGGTGACCTACTTTTTTACATGTTTCCACAGCCCCTCCCCTCACCTCCCCTTTGTCTTTGTGGTTAGAATGTTGGTGTTGGCATTTGCCACATATGTTAATTTGATGTCTCACATCTGACTGTTAGAGCAAAAATAAAATTAACACTTTCTAAGCATTTAAAAGATTCAGCTAAAGTTAGCTGTGAAGCTCAGCTTTTTCAGAGTTTTGATTGATGTTTATGATAGCTAATAAAATGGCAAGCAGATGATCTGTTAGTCTAAGACTTTCTATGTAGGTCTATAGCCGTCAGACCTTATTTAGAATTCTGACAAGCGGGAGTGTGTCCCGTGGAGGGAGGCCAGGATGGTGAGCCTGGAAACCACATCATCAGAGGAAGGCCGAGAGGGACGCCTGGGTGGCTCAGTAGGTTAAGCGTCCGACTTCGGCTCAGGGGATGATCTCACAGCTCATGATTTCGAGCCCCACATCAGACTCAGTGCTGACGGCTCAGAGCCTGGAGCCTGCCTCAGATCCTGTGTCCTCCTCTCTCTCTGCCCCTCCCCCACTCATGCTCTGTCTCTCAAAAATAAATAAACATTAAAAAAAAATTAAAAAAGAAGGCTGAGGGATTATGGCTGCTGAACTAGGAGGAAATAAGGCAGATGAATTAGTTGTCTTGAAATATTTGGAGGACGCTTTAACATGGAAGGAAAAGAAGAATTATTCTGTATGGTTCCGGTGAGGCAGAATTAGGACAGTGAGTGTGAGTTTTTTACACATTGTCTTTTGGTGATTTTAGATATATAAAACCCAGTAGTATGTTAATTATGTTTGTAATAATTCTTGTTTTAAATAATGAAGATACTGAAATGGAGTCCTAAAGCAGAGAGAAATTATCATAGTCAAATTTACATTAATAATTCTTAATTTTAAGCCACCTTAAATGGAGGACCAAAGTTTTTATGAAAAAAAGAGAGTGTGCCTCTCTATTTTTTATTTTATAATAACCATTAAACAACTATTTTAAACTAACTTCTTTAGAATCAACAACTTTGCTTTAAAACAGAAAGGTAATATACAACTTTGGGCTCTTGTCTAGGTATCCTGTTGTACTTATGCACCACATTAAATGTTGATCGTTGAATTCGGTAGTAACAATGGGAGTTGGTACCAATAAACCCTAGAGATAACAAGCTAAGGTGTGTTGCCTATTGTCTTTATAATTTCATAATTTATGAAAATATTGTTTCCAAATTTAAGTTTATTTAAATTAATTTTCCTAATATGGGTATAGTAAATTTAAGGTAACAATTCAATGTGATGCTATTTGTATACTGTATAGTATACACTAATCTTCTCTATAAAATTAAATTTGCAGATTTGTAGGTTTTATAGAACCTAAAAAATGTATATGTGAAACGATACGAAATTTAAATATTAAAAGGCATAATAAATTGTTTTATAAGAAGCATGTTCATAAAACATGCAGTTTTTCTAAAAAAAAAAAAAAAAAAAAAAAAAAAAAAAAAAACAGCATTTCAGCTGCTCCTGACTTTGTACTCTTTGTTTTTTTATCATTCATGTCTTAGTCTTCGGGAAATACAACCTTGTGTGGGGAAGATAAAGAAACAGTTTGTGTCATTTAGGATCTGGTCAAGCAAATTAGAATTACACTGGTTTTTTTTTTTTTAATTTTTTTTAATGTTTATTATTTGAGAAAGAGACAGAGAGCAAGCAGGGGAGGGGCAGAGAGAGAGGGAGACACAGAATTGGAAGCAGGCTCCAGCCTCTGAGCTGCCAGCATAGAGCCTGACGTAGGGCTCAAGGCCACAGACCGTGAGATGATGACCTGAGCCGAAGTCGACCGCCTAACTGACTGAGCCACCCAGGCGCCCCACACTGGTTATTTTTAACAGAGGATTTCACATAGGGGATTAATGAAACAAATTTTGGAGGAATAAAGTATTGCATAGGCAATACTGAGAAAAAACATAGGTAGTGACTTTCAGTCTGGGGTACCGTGGGGAAGGATCTCACGGATCTGAGACTCAGACCTTTGAGGAGGGGTTGCTGTCTCCCAGGAGGTGCCCCAGAACTCAGAAATGGGCCCTGGAAAGCTGGGATTCTAGCCTCGAAGGAGCGGACACTGGCCTGCTTTGCTCTTCTCTCTGAGGGAATACAGTGAGGCTGGTTCCAGGAGTGGGGAAATAAGTGAAAACTGGAACCAACTGGAATGAGCAGCCACTATCGGGGGCTGAGCTGTAGCTGGGGCAACACTGCCAGGAACAATGAGCAAACCACAAAAGGCGAGTTCCTTTCCCCCTTGTGCAGCTGTCCAGTTTCCCTCTGGAGCTTCTTCCTGGCAGAACCATAAGTAAAAGCTGTGGCAGGTACAGGTTGTAAACTATACAACCCTGGAGGGTACTAATCATATCAAAGACCTAGCTGGCAAAGGAGGAATATGTTTGCTGGCTCCCAGCTCCAGTATCATAAAGCTGAATAAAGAAGGTGAGTTCAGAGCTGAGGGACCATATAGTTTAGTAACTGGCACACAGTGGTTGGCTGTGTTTTAACATTATTTCAAAAAGAAATACAGTTTAAAAATAGGTAGTAGTAATGAAACTAATTGTTAAGGTTTTTCTAACAAAATCCATCACCCAGGTCAATTTAATAAACTTAGAACAAAATTATTTTTAAACTAACTCATCGTTTATGAAATTCTTTAAAAATAATTTATCTTTTAAAGTTTATATGTTCTGCAACCTTACCAATCTTACTTATGATTTTTTTGTGTGAATATTTCTTTTTTTTCCCCAGTTTTATTGAGACATAATCAACATATAATTTTGGTGAATATTTTTTTACACCAATTCTCTCATTCCAAATGAATGATGTTCACTGTCAGTGCATGATAGAGGGACAGGTTGGTGAATTAGGTGTGGGGGGAATTACACCTGCAGCCAGGTGGAAACTAATGTTTGGAATGAGAAGCTGTGGTCTCCCAGCTTTGGAAATTAAAGGGAAAAACGAAGGCTCAGATGCCAGGAGGTCAAGGCTGTCTGTGGAATGTTCTGAAAAGTCTGAGGAATTCTTAAAAGGATCTGGGAATCAGTCAGTCAGAACAGAAATAGAAAAGGGCAGTCAGAAGAGTCAAAGCAGTGAGAGGTCAGATGCCAGAAAGTCACATACATCAAGGCAAATTTACTCTTTTTTTATTAAAAGGGAGAACTTACTGACACACACTTGCAAACAACAAGAGTAGGGTAGATAGAGTTGACCTTGAGGCTGACTGACGGGCATTATAGCCCTCCATATCTGTCTCTTCCAGCAGCTTCTGTGTTCTCACCCTCTCAAGCTCTGTGACTTCCAGCAGCTCTTGAGAACATTTTTCCTGTTCAGCATTTGAGAAGAATGCATTTCTCTTTCCTACTCCCCATATATAAAATCTTAGGGAAGGTACAGGTTATAAACTACACACCCTTGGATGGTATCATACGTATGAAAGATGTTGTAATTTATATATTATGGCATAAAGTACTTTTATACCCTAATAAAAGCTGTATATTGTGAAAAATTTCCCAGAGTTAGAAATGAAGTGTCTTGAGGAAGGGACACTTAAAAACATTTACACCAGGCGCCGTATGAACCAGTGGTTGCTCTGGTAGACCAGCAGCCCCACTGGAGTCCTGTGGAATGTGAGATGAGCAGTGATCCGAAGGGGAGAAGTGAAGTGGACGGCTCTTATCAGAAAGGGTGGAAGGTAGTTGAGGAAAGGATTGGGGGCCAATCATCATGAAGTCCGTGTGGCCCGGAACCCTGTGGGGGTGGTCAGCAATGGAGCAGTCACTGATCCCGAAGGAACCGTGCTGTGTGTGCTCTTCCGGTTCCTGACAAGAACCACCGTGCATCCCCTTTCATTCTAAATATTGGGAAGCTCAGAATCCAGCTCCCAGATCTCATGATCTGCACTTCTGTGATCTATACTTCCCTCTGTTCTTTTCTTGCTGTGACAATTTATGCTTTTTCTTGGTGCCGATTTTTACTTTTTACTTATAGTGTACTTGTTACTATATATATATTTTTGCCACTAATTATCTCAAATCTTCTTGAGACGGGATGATGAACAGATGAATGATGGAAAGAAGCATGTGGCTGAAGAAGATACGGAATGGCCCTACTAGGAAAACAAGAGCAAAGCTGAGGCTGCGAAAATTGTCACATCCACCACACGTGCATAATACACGTTCTGAAGTAGACATGCTCCTGGAAGGTTGCATAGAAACTAGACTTACGTGATTATTTTTATCAATTGGGATTTTCAGAAAATAACTGTTTCAATGCCTCGCATTCAGTGTGGTACATCTAGAAACCTAAAACCATCTGCCCCTCACTGTTTCAGCTGTGATCTGTTTGTTCGTTTGTCTGCTGAAAGGCCTTTTGTAAGATTAATTAGCAGTAGTTCTTCTTTGTACCTAAGAAGGAATGTCATTTAGTTGCAACAGAATGTGAATGCAAGCCATAAGGAACAATGCATAAATGTATTGTTTGCAATCACTCCAACATTGTTTTAAAAAATATATAGTATAGGGGCGCCTGGGTGTCTCAGTTAAGTGTCCACCTGGCTCAGGTCATGATCTCACAGTTCGTGAGTTTGAGCCTCATGTCGGGCTCTGTGCTGACAGCTCGGAACCCGGAGCCTGCTTCGGACTCTGTGTCTCCCTCTCTGCCCTCCTCAGCTTGCACTCTGTCTGTCTCTCATAAATAACTAAATAAACGTTTAAAAAAAATATACATATATGTATATGTGTGTGTATGTATATACACATATATATAGTATAAAGTGAGAAAGTTACTCTTACCATGTTTGCTATAGAGATGTATAGCAGGGAAATCATAAACAAATAGCCTTGTAGCCTTATGAGTTGAAAGAGGCTCTTAATATCCCTTTCACCTAAAACAGTAATAAATATTTGCTATGAGCAGGGAAG
Organism: Panthera onca; assembly: GCF_046562875.1. Lineage (NCBI taxonomy): Eukaryota > Metazoa > Chordata > Mammalia > Carnivora > Felidae > Panthera > Panthera onca. Next base: position 117,928,870 of record NC_138343.1, read on the forward strand.
TATACAGAATGCTTTGTATTATTATCTTCCTTAATCTTCACAACAGCCCTATGGTATAGAACTACTGTTAACCCGAGTTTGCAGATAAAGAACATGTACCTCAGAAGGGGTAAGCACATTTCACAGGGATACGAAGCTAGTGAATGGGGAGCCAAGATTCTAGTCCTGGCATTCTGACCCTATAACTTAACAGGAAGCATTAGAAATATTTTCTGCTTGGAAGTCTCACTTTAGTGCTAAAGATATAGAAAGTATCATAGAAATACATTTCCAGTTGACAGGTAAGGAGCAGCATCCTTGTATAATGGCAAGAGTGTGGTTTGAGTCCCAGCTTTGCCATATTTAGGTGTATAGACTTGGGCAAGTCTCTTGGCTTTTCTCACCCTTGGTTTTCTCATAGGTAAAAGAGTGATAAGAATGTAAGTTTTTGATTTAAATGTGTGGGGAAAAAAGCCAGGCACGTAATAGGTACTTAATATTAAGTAGATTTATTATTATCAAAAGGACCCACAGGTATGATGATTACAGCTAAGTAAAGTAATGTCAGGTGCTATGAAAACATTGCTACGTAGAGGCTTGGGGCTCAGTGTGTAGTATCCTAGGTCTTTGAAGAAGCTGGTGCTGAAGGAACATGGCTCCTTAGCCTCTGAGGCTCCTGGGAAGAGATTCTAAGCAGCTGTACGTAGGGACAGGCTCTGGCTTATTCTGCAGAGACAGACATGCAGTGGTGGACATGACCAAGGTCCTCTCTGATCTCCTCCTTCTAACCATCTTCTCCATGCCCCACTTTCCCCAGTGACATCAGGCTTGCCATTAGGGTGACCTGGAGAGGAACCCAGTGTGACACTGTTCTTTGTCCACCCTGGTAAATATAGCGGGTTTCCAACCCGTACCTGAGACTTATTTGCTGCGAGCAGTTTTTCATACTTGGAGATCAAGAGCTTGGGAAGCAAACATCAACTGACCCAAGAAATGAATTAATGTTTACGTACATCAGCGCATTCTATGCTAGTTGAATTTCCTATTGTAACAATTCACATATTCAGAGAACTTTAATGAGCAGTGGATGTCACCAAAGGGAACTTTAAAATCATTTGATTTTTGTCTGAATGCTTTCTGAAAGCCTCTGGTAAATTGCTAGTCGTAGGTCATTGAGAAGAGAAAAGTATATCCTAAGTTACCCTCTTCAGTCATTCTTCCTGAGGCTAATGCAATAAATGTAGGAATTCACCACGCTTCAGTTTTGTCTTGTTTTTTAAATGAGTAACGAGACTGTGTTTAATGAACACAAGTTGGCAGTACAGGCGAGGACTGTGTTAGGAAGTGGGGGTGGTGAGGGTGAGTGGAGATATCACCTCTCGGCACCTCTCCCCTTTTCAGGGACTGACACTGTCCCCCTTGGAGACTCTCAGTGGTCTATAGGGACAGCAGAGCAGGATGACTGTCCCCTTTTACAGCTGGAGAAACTGGTTCCAGTGCTCAGAAGTGTACTCAGTTTCTTTATTCATTTTTATTACATGGCCTGAAGAATGGCCAAGGATGACCTTAAACCGTATTTCCTCTTGGTTTTATTTTAATGATTTATCATAATCAAGTTTTCGTTAACATCACACATTCTCTGACCCACTCTTATTGCCTGATAGATACGGTCCACAGATTGATCACTATTCACAAGCAGAATACGCTGACCAAATAGTTGTGTCCCTGGATTTTCGCTGGCCAGACTTTAAAAATTAGGTTTATGGGTGGGGAGCCTGAGTGGCTCAGTTGGATAAACGTCCGACTTCAGCTCAGGTCATGATCTTGGCGGTCCGTGGGTTCAAGTCCTGCCTAGAGCTCTGTGCAGCCAGCTGAGAGCCTGGAGCCTGCTTTGAATTCTGTGTCTCCCTCTCACTCTCTGCCCTCCCTGGCTCTCTCTCTGTCTCTGTCTCTGTCTCTCTCAAAAATAAATAAATTAAAAAAAAAAAAAAGAAAGAAAGAATGTGCACATTACTTGGTATGCCCTACAGGAGTCTTCACGGTGTCTCCCCTGAGAACATTTCCAGTCTCATCATTCTCGATCCCTCCTACTAACCACCCAGTTTATACTAGTCTGAGTTCTGCAGTTACCTGAGCAAGCTGCCTGGTCTTGCCCCTTCCACTTGTCATATCATTTCTACCCTGGTCCCCCTGAGAAACACTTAGAAGATCCAGCTCAAGCCTTACTTCCTACAGGAGATTTTCTTCTGATATTTTCCCCTAGGTAGAATTGACCATTCTGTCCTTTGTGTACCTACTCTATATTGTACATCTTTCCTTCTGAGCGTTCACGATCTCTTATTTCTCTCTTAACATGTGTTTCTTCCTGTGCTAAATTGCAGGTGTCCTGAAGGCAGGGCCCATATCGGATTCATTTCTGTATGCATAGCAGTGCTTATCACACAGAGGGTGCTTGCTGAATATGTGGAAAGAGACATGAAAGGAGGGAAGAAGGAAAGTTTGGAGATGGAGGGAAGGGATTATACTACCCTAATCAGTATCCATTACTTAGCTTTTCTTTTTCTTTTTCTTTTTTAAAGTTTATTTATTTATTTTGAGAGAGGATGTGAGCTGGGAGGGGGACAGAGAGAGCGAGAGCGAAAATCCCAAGCAGGCCATGCAGTTAGCACCGAGCCCAACATGGGGCTTAAACTCACGAACCTTGAGATCATGACCTGAGCCGAAATCAAGAGTCAGATGTTTAACCGACTGAGCCACCTAGGCGCCCCATCAATATCCATTGTTTAGTTTAAAAATGTTAACCTGAGAGCAAAACTTTCTGAATTTCTAATTTTTTCCCCCAATTAACCAACCCCCAATTTATGTGCTCTCCTGTATACCTTCACTTCCCCAGGGTGCAGGTGCACCAGAGAGCTGTGGTGTATCTGCCTGGGGGCGAGTGTCCTGGATGAACTCATCTACCTGATTTTGAGTGAGAACTCCAGATTTTCATCACTTCTATGTGATCTTAGACAGTTTGTGTAATCCCTTGTGTCTCATTGTTCTTACTTGTAATATGGGAAGAATAACACTTATTTTACCTCAGGAGGTTTCTTGGAGGACCAGATGCAATGTTTCTGAAAGCACTTTGAAGTGTGAAGTGTTATCTAAATGAATGGAAGGAAGTATTTCTGTAATGGCTGTTAGTGACCTGGCACCAATGGGAATTTTCTCAGCCGGCGGAACCTTTTGACCAGGGTGTGTCCTTATTGCTTGTAAAAGAGGAAAAATGATTTATATCACCAGATTAGATGGATGGCAGCATTTATGCTGCTGATCTAACCTTGGTGAACGTTGGTTGCCTTCAGATCAGGAAGGTGACCTTTATTTTTGCTTGAAGCAACTCCTAGCTGGGAATATCAGCCTAGGAAGAAAAGTATGTTACTGTGAGCATTTTCATACAAGTGAAAATTAATTCCAGCTAGTTGTGCTTTTAAGTTTTATGTAAAACTCTCTTAAGTAGATGATAAAAAATTACATGAACATAATAAGTTTTTCCATTCAAAGCAGTGCTCATTTTCTAGCCCCCTACCCGTGCTAAGTTGATCATGATTATTTTAAAAATTGATGCTTTTGACATGGTTGAAACTACATTTATTTCCTCTTTGTCACAAGAATAATTTTCCAAGGGTAACCAGACTTCTGTCAATACTCCTTTGTACCAGGGCTCGTGTTGGAAATCTCTGCTGCTTTTATTACTGCTCAAATGGCAACTCCCAATCACTTTTGTACAAAATGATGTAAAGTCGTCCTGAGCAAACAGGGATATTGATAACTTCTTACATTCCAACCTGGGCAACTATAAGAATCAAAATTCAGGGAGAAAGAAACCATGGGCTCTGTAGAACAGAGAGCATTTTATGATAGGGAACAGCCTACAAACAATACAAGGCAAAACAAGTGAGTAAAGCAACCCACAGGGAGTACAGTGCCCCTTGGAAGTAGATTTCAACAACAGGCCGGTGCTGGCCACTTGTCATTCAGGTACTGTCCTACCAATTCAGTTTTCTCTTTTTGAGCAGATTGGGACAAATGATACGTGTTTTGTACCCTGAAGGGGAGAATTAAAATGTTTTGGGTTTCATTTGTGCTCAGAAACCACCCCTGTTACACTGGAAATTATTTTTTCAAATTTTTGTACTGAGCACAACAGAAGAATATGATTCCAAAGAAAAGCAACCAACAATCTGAAGCCTACAGCTGTGAGAGACTGAGAGATTGCGGTTGAGATGTGTTGTTTTAGAACAGAGAGAGGAGCTGAGGGAATCATCTTTGTTATCAGCCACATGCTAACTGCAAAGAATGACAGGGCACTAGGGACTTCCAATCCACAAGTCTACGTGTTGCCCCAGTAGACCCTGACGTTGTCACTCATCATGAGGAAGAAATTGTTCTCAGTATTTTTTAAAATTGAGGTGTAATTGACGTACAGTAGAATTCACTCTTTTGGGAGTTTTAATCAGCATGTAGGGTCATATAACCACCATCACAATCAAGACTGAAGTGTTTCATTATCCCCCCCAATCCTCTTATGTCCCTTTAAAGTCAACCCCTGCTCCTGTCCCTAGCCCCTGACAACCACTGGTCTGTTTCAGGACTGATAGTTCTGCCTTTTCCAGAATTTCATAAAAGTGAAATGATACATTACGCAGGCTTTTGACTGGAGCTTCTTTCACTTAGTATTAGACATTCTAGATTCACCTGTGTTGCTGATGTATGAGAATTCATTCCTTCATATTGCTGAGTACTGTTCTGTTGTGTGGATGTACCACAGTCTGTTGATTCATTCACCAGTTGAAGGTTGGGGAAATTATGAATAAAGCTAGTACAAACATTTATGTGTAGGTTTTTGTGTGACCATATGCTCTCATTGCACTTGTTTTCAATTCTAACTAGAAATGAGATTGCTAGTCACATGGCGAGAATATGACCAACTTTCATAAGAACAACTTTGATAAGAAATTTCCAAACTGTTTTTACAAACTGGCTATACCATTTTGCATTTCCCCCAAGAAGGAGTTCCAGTTGCTTCACATACTCACCAACACTTGATATTGTCAGTGTTTTAAGTTTTGAATTTAGTGGGTGAGTGATGGTATCTCACTGTGATTTTAATTTGCATTTCCCTGGTAGCTTATGATGTTGAGCATTTTTCACATGTTTATTGGCCATCTGTATATCTTTTGTGAAATAACCCTTTGATTCTTTTGGCCATTTTCATTTTTTTTTCTTTGTTTCTTTGTCTTTTACTAAGTTGTGGGAGTTCTTTTTGTATTCTGGATACACATTCTTTAATGGCCATGTCTGGCAAATATTTTTCCCATCCTCCTTAACAGTGTACAGTGTCTTAAAAGTTTTACATTTTGATGAAATCCAATTTATCCTTTTTTTTTTCTTTTTGGTAGACTGTGCTTTTGGGATCCTATTTAAGAATCTTAGCCTAACCCAAGGTCACTAAAAAATTCTATATTTTCTTCTAGACACTTTATACTCTTAGCTCTTATATTAGGTCTATGATCCATTATGATTCCATTTTTGTATATGGTGTGAGATAAGGGCCATTTTTCTATTTTACATATGTCTATACCATGGTCTTAGCACTATTTTTTAAAAAGATTATTCTGTGTTGAATTATCTTGGCACCTATGTTGAAAATCCATTGGGGCGCACCTGGGTGGCTCAGTCGGTTAAACGTCCAACCTCAGCTCAGGTCATGATCTCACTGCCCGTGAGTTTGAGCTGCTGCTGACAGCTAGCAGCTCAGAGCCTGGAGCCTGCTTCAGATTCAGTCTCTGTCTCTCTGCCCCTCCCCCATCCTCAAATATAAATAAGCATTTAAAAGCATTAAAAAAAAAAAAAAAAGAAAACCAGTTGTCCATATGTTTGTGAGTCTATTTCTGGATTTTCTGTTCTGTTCCATTGATCTGTATATTTATTTTTATGCCAATACTCACAGTCTCTATTTCTATAGCTTCATAAAAAGTCTGAAAAAACTTTGCTGTTTTTAAAAAAACAATGTTTTGGGTGTTCTAGTACTTTGTACATTTTCCTAGTACATGTTCATATACATTTTAGAATTACCTTGCCAGTTTCTATGAAAAAGCCTGGTGGTGTTGTAATTGATGTAGTTTTGCATCTGTAGAACAATTGAGAATTGACAGCTGGACACCACTGAGCCCTTTGATCAATGAGTATAGTTTATCTCTCCATTTATTTAGATCCTACTTAATTTCAGGAAGTTTGTAGTTATCAGTGTACAGGTGTTGCATATATTTTGTTGAATTGTCCCTAAGTATTTTACATTTTATGCTATTAAAAAGAATATATTTTCAATTTTCCATTTCCAGTTGTTTGTGGCTGGTATATAGAAATACAATTGACTTTTAAAAATATAATCTTTGTGGGGTGCCTGGCTAGCTCAGTCAGTGGAGCATGTGATTCTTGATCTCGAGGTTGTGAGTTCAAGCCCCGCACTGGGTATAAAGATTACTTAAAAATAAAATCTTTAGGGGCGCCTGGGTGGCTCAGTCGGTTGAGCGTCCAACTTCGGCCCAGGTCATGATCTCGCGGTCCGTGAGTTCGAGCCCCGCATCGGGCTCTGTGCTGACAGCTCGGAGCCCGGAGCCTGTTTCAGATTCTGTGTCTCCCTCTCTCTCTGACCCTCCCCTGTTCATGCTCTGTCTCTCTCTGTCTCAAAAATAAATAAACATTAAAAAAAATTAAAAAAAAAATAAAATCTTTAAAAAAAAAATTATTAAAAAAGTATATAGTCCTTGTATTCTGTGACCCTGCTGAACATATTTTTGTAGATTCTTTAGGATTTCTAGATAGATAATCATATATACCATGAATGAAGACAATTTTACTATTTCTTTTTCAATCAAGGGTTTTTTTTGTGTTTTTTTTTTTTACTATTGATTGATTGACTGATTGATTGTCTAATTGCATCGGCTAGGACTTGTAGTACAGCACTGAGGAGTAGTGGTAAGAGCCAATCTTTATCTTGTTCTGACCTCAGAGGAAAATCATCTTTTACTAGTAAGTATGACATTGCTGTAGATTTTCATAGAAGTCCTTTAAAGCCTAAGGATGTTTCCTTCTATTTTTAGTTTGCTAAGCATGTTTATCATGAATGAGTATTAAATTTTGTCAAATTCTTTTTCTGAAAATATTGAGATGATTGTATTTCTTTATTTAATCTGTTAGTATGGTGAATTATACTGATATTCAAATGTTAACTCAATTTTGCATTTCTCTAATAAACAAACTCCTCTTCGTTATGATGTATTATCTTTTTCATGCATTGCTATATTTGATTTGGCAGTATTTTCTTAAAAGTTTTTGTGTCTCTATTTGTGAGGGATATTGTTCTATAGATTTGTTTTCACAGTTTGTCTGGCTTGGGTGTCATAGAATGAATTGGGAAGTGTTCTCTCTTCTATTTTCCAGAAGATTTTGTGAATTGGTAAAATGTCTTTGTAAAATACTTGATAGAATTTACTAATAATGAAGCTATCTGTTGAAAGATATTTTTTTTTTACTATAATTTCAGTTTCTTTAATATGGCTATTTAAATTATTCATTTCTTCTTGAACATTTGGGTAGTTTGTTTCTTTTAAGGAAATTGCTCATTTCATCTAGTTTGTTGCATCTATTGGCATAAAATTGTTTATAATATTTCCTTATTATCCTCTTAATGTTTATAAATTGATGGAGATGTCCTCTTTCCCTTTCCTGATATTGGTAAGATGTATCTCTTGTTTTTTTGTTCCTGATTCATTTGGATAGAGATTAATCAATTTTATTAATTTTTCCCCCAAAGAACTAACCTTTGGTTTGTTAGTTTTTCTCTATTGTGTATTTGTTTTCTGTTTCATTCTGCTATTATCTTTATTATTTCCTTCTCTCTGTTTACTTTGAGATTAATTTCTTCTCTTTTCCTATGTTTTTAATGTGGCAGCTTTGATAACTTGATTTCAGTCCTTTCTTATTTTCTAATATAACATAAAATGGTATAAATCTCCCTCTAAGTATAGCTTTAGCAGTATTCTACAAACTTGATGTGTTGTGTTTTAATTTTCATTCAGTTCAAAATATTTTCTGATTTTCTTTTGATTTCTTCTTTAAAACATGGATTATTTAGAATTGTGTTGTTCAATTTCTAAATAATTGGGGGGTTTTCCATCTTTCTATTTTTGATTTCTTATTTGGTTCCACCATGGTTTGAGAACATGCATTGGATGAGTTTGAGAATTTTAAATTCATTGAGACTTGTTTTATGGCTCAGAACCTGATCTCCTTTTGTAAAGGTTTCTGTATACTAAAAAGAATGTGTGTTCTGTGGTTATTGGGAGAAGTGTTCTATAAATTGTCACTTTGGTGGATTTGGTTACTAGTGTTCAAGTCTTATATATTTTTACCGTATTTCTCTTTCTTTGTTCTGTCAACTACAAGATGGGTCTTGAAATCTCAAACTCTAATTGTGGATAACCTATTATCCTTTCAGTTCCATCGGTTTTTATTTCAGATACTTTGAAGCTCTTGCTATTAGGTGCATACACATTTAGGGTTTTTATATCCTCTTGATGAACTGATTTCCATAAGATTATAAAATGTCTCTTTATCTCAGGGAATGCTCTTTTTTCTGAAATCTGCTTTGTGTGCTATTTACTCTCTAGCTTTCTTTTGACTAGCGTTAGCGTGATAGATACATCATTTTCCATCCTTTTACCTTTAACCTTTTTGTGTTTTTATATTTGAAGTAGATTTTTGGCAGACATCATAGTTGATTCTTATCTTTCATCCATATTAACAATTTTTAACACCTTATTGGACTGTTCAGCCCATTCTGTGTTCAAACTCATTTCTGAGTTTAAATCTCCCACCTTGCTTCTTCTTGGCCTATCTTCTCTTTGTTCTTTTTTCTCCTCTTTTACTGCCTTAATTTTGTACTAAGTATTTAGGATTCCATACTATGTTTATTATTGGCTTATTAGTTATGCCTCTTGTTCGTTTTTACTTTAGTGGTTGCTCTAGAATTTTAAAATCTATATTCTTAACTTACGATGGTGTGCCTTCAAATAATACGCCACTTCACGCTTAACATAAGAACCTTTGAACAGTTATTTCTGTTTCCCACTCAGTCTTGGTGCTATTGTTGCCATATACTTTATTTCTACATACTTTATAAACTCCATTTAAAATAGTTGTCTTTTAAAGAGATTAAGAAAGAGAAAGTCTTTAATTTTTACCTACATATGTACAGGTTTTAGTTTTTTTCATGTCTTTGAGTAGATCCAGATTTCTATCTGGTATCATTTTTTTTTTGCTGCTTCAGGTTTTTCCTTTAACATTTCTTCCAGCACTTGTTGGCTGATTATTAACTCAGCATTTATGTGTCTGAAAAAAATCTTTCACCCTCATTTTTGAAAGATAATGTGTCTGGAATAAGAATTCTATATTGCCTTTTCTTTTTCTTTTAGCAGTTTAAAGATGTTGTGCTATTGTCTTGTGGCTTGCATTGTTTCTGACGAGTAAATCTGCTATATCCTCTTGTCTTTGTTCCTCTGTGTATAATGCATCCCTTTTCTTTTGGCTGCTTTGATGGTTTTCTCTTAATATTGGTTTTAGCAGCTTGATCATGATGTTCTTCGGTGTGATTTTCTTCACATTTCTTAAGCTTGATATTTTTGAGCTTCTTGAATTTAGAGTTGAAGTTCTTATTGAATTTCAAACATTTTTGGCCATATTTCTTCATATTTTTTTCACTTTTTTTTTTCATATTTTTTCCCCTTCCTCTTTCCTTAAAGCCTTCTTCTAATTAAATTGGCTGTCTTCTAATATTCCTGTTTCTTAACTCTTTCTGTAATGTGTCTCTTACTTTTCTATTGCATCTACCATAGTTCAGGGCCTCATTGTTTCTCTTTTTGTCTACTGTAAAAACCTGTCTCTAGTTTTGCCCCTCTCAAATCCTCCTTCCATTTTCCACATGGCTATTACAGTGAATTTGCTAAAAATGGCTATGCTTGAAATTCTTCAGTAATTGCCTGTTGCCTATAGAATGAACTTAGACTGCGTGGTATGGTACATAGGACCCTTCATCTATACCTGCTGTCCAGGCCTTCTTGCCTCCTGTACCACCCCTGCCCTAACCCATGACACTCTGAACTCTTTACTCCAGTACCATGGAAATACCTCTAGTTCTTGAAATGCGTCATGCATTTTCCTTCTTCTGAACACACACTCATGCCTTTGTCATGTCTGGAAAAACCTTCCTACTCCCTCTACCCCCTGCCTGAAAACTTCCATTCACTGAGCCGAAATATCTCCTTTGTGAAAATTAACCTTGTTATCCTGTCCCAATTCCACTGGACCTTGAACATATTTTGTTACAGCACTTAACCTAGTGTTTTGCAATCATCCTTTCTTGGTCATCTTCCTAGGGTGACTTTTGTGTGGTCAGAGACTAGATTTTATTTATTTTTAAATACTTAGAAATGGCACATAGTGGGCACTTAATAGAATGAGTAAATTAGTGACTGGCTTATAGTAGGCCTTGAACTCATTCTTCTTAAAATGAATTGAACTCAGATCTGTTCATAATACATGTATAAAGTGTACTAATAAAATAGCTACCATGTTTTGAGAACCTACTATGTTCCAGGTACAACGTTAGGCACTGTCCATACCTTATCTTTAATGCTTAAAACAACAATGCAATGTGTATTATCCTCATGAGTGGCCTAGTAAAGGGAAATTTAGGTTTAGGGAGATTGTGAATAAGGCTGTGCAGACATAGCAGAATTGGATTTCAAACTCTTACGTATATATTTTTCCCTCTACACACACATATTAGGAGTTCTGTCTTATCACCACCTGTAGTTCTAGCTCATCACCAAAGCTTCCAAGAAGAAATGACAACATCACAGCAGAGATTATATGGAGAACGGTGTGGATTAAAATGTGGACTCAGAAAAACTAATGCTACAGATAGATGAAAAAGAGAAGTCTCTACGAGGCTGTTCTGTGATGTCTGGAAAGATTCCTTTGGTAGGCTGTTTGACCTACAAACATCCAGCAAATATGTCTTGTTCCTTCTCTGATATGACTGTACAGGGAGCAGTCTTGAGGACACAAGTCATAGAAAGCATCCTAAGCCATGTGATTTGGAGTGTTTGCAAGGATCCTACAAGGTTCCTACAAGGATATGTGGATTGGGGGGTTGCTTCAGGCTGTGACTTGGGGAAAAATGGGGGGAAGTGAAGACTCTGGAGGTGCCAGCACTGGGTGTGCTAACAAAAAGCCGGAGGGGCCCATAACTGTTTGTCATCATGACAGCTTTGGCCAAGGCTGTGTGGATGGGTCATGCCCAGCCCATTTAGGTTGCAGGGCGACTGCCTGTTGGGACTTTATCTCCCCTGTTTCCCCTCAAAGCTATTAGTGATACTAAGTATAACTGCATGGTACCCCTCCTCCAACTCCAATTTAAAAATGGTGAGAGTGGGGTGGGTGGAGGGACATATAGTATAGTGATCTCCAGAATCCCTTGGAGGATGGGGGGATTGTCCCTTATTCACATAAAGCATAATCATTTTCCTATGTATTCTGTGCTACTGAATCTGGAATAAAACTTACAGAGGAATGATTTTTTTTCCTTTTTAAATTTATATTCTAGAAAATATTTAAAATATGGCCTTGGTGTTTTAGTTCTAAAATTTTCTGGTGTGTGTGTGTGTGTGTGTGTGTGTGTGTGTGTGCGTGCGTGTGCCTGCATCGGGGGTGGGAAGGAATCTTGGTATTTGGCAAGAGGAGAGGAGCTCTGTTTACAGGAACTCTATTTCCTGGGGTGTTGCAGCTAATACATTGGGCAGAAGAATGCCCAAGGACAATGTGAGTTTAAATATGCACTTGGGGACAATTCTTGATCTGTCCCTCATCATAGATGAGTTGTAGGCGGTATGCAAAGGAATTGGATGTGTCACCCCAATTTTTTGAATAGCCTACAGATCTACATTAATGTTTCTTTTTATCTGGGTAGATGAAAGAAAAGGTGAGCTCAGTCAAAAAAATCTGCTGCTAAGGAGGGCACAGTTATGTGGAAGGAATGTGGAGGGCAAAATGGTACAAGTAAAGAGAAGATGCTTGGGAAGCCTTTGTTCAGATAGCATGGGACGTCCTGGATAGTTGGGATGTGAGAAAATGAGAACTTTTTTTTTTTAATTAAGATTTCAGTATTTTTTTAAGAGAAGTTTTAGGTTCACAGAAAAATTGAGAGGAAGCTACAGAGATTTCCCAGATAGCCTCTGCTCCCGATGTATGCATAACCTCCCCCACCCCCACCAATATCTACCACCAGAGTGATACTTTGTTACAATTGGTGAATCTGCAATGGGTGACCGGTCACTATCACCCAGAGCCTACAGTTTACTTTATAGTTCACTCTTGGTGTTGTACATGCTGTGGATTTGGACAAGTGTATAATGTCATATATCCATCATTATGGTATAATACAGAGTATTGTCACTGCCCTAAAAATCCTCTGTGTTCTGCTTGATAATCTCTCTCCTCCCCTACCCCTGGCAACCACTGATCTTTCTATACTGTGTCCATAGTTTTGCCTTTTCCAGAGTGTCATGTGGTTGGAATCATACCGTATGTAGTCTTTTCAGGTTGGTTTCTTTCACTTAGTAATATGCATTTAAGGTTCTTTCATGTCGTTTTATGGCTTGATTCATTTCTTTTTGGCACCAAATAGTGTTCCATTATCTGGACATGTCTGTCTGTCTGTCTATCTATCTGTCTATCTATCTATCTATCTATCTATCACCTACTGGAGGACATCTTGGTTTCTTCCAAATTTTGGCAACTATGAAAAAGAGGCTTTAAACAAATAAATTAAAATTTGAACTACGTTAACATGAAAGAAAGATGCTGTTATCATCCACATGTAGGTTTTTGTGTGTACATAAATTTTTAGCTGCCTTGGGTAAATACTAAGCATGATTGCTGAATTGTATGATAAGAATATGTTTAGTTTTATGAAAAAAACACCCACTGTCTTCCAAAGTGGCTGAAACACTTTGCATTCCCACCAGCAATGAATGAGAGTTTCTGTTGCCCTGTATCTTTGTCAGCATTTGGTGTGGTCAGTGTTTTGGATTTTGGCCATTCTAATAGGTGTGTAGTGATGTATCATTGTTGTTTTAATTTGCATTCCCCTGATGGCATATGACATGCAACATATTTTTATATGTTTCTTTGTCACCTACGTATCTTCTTTGGTGAGGTTTCTAGTAAGATCTTTGGCCAACTTAAACTGAGTTGTTTGTTTTCTTATTGTTGAGTTCTAAGAGTTCTTTGCATATTTTGGACTATAGTTATTTTTTAAAATATTTTCTCCCAGTCTGTGGCCTGTATTCCCATTCACTTGACATTTTCCTTTGTTTTCACAGAGCAGAGGTTTTAATTTCAGTGAAGTCTAGCTTATCAGTTATTTCATTCATGGGTTGTATCTTTGGTGTTACCTAAAAAGTAATTGTCATACCCAAGGTCATCTAGATTTTCTCCTATGTTATCTTCTAAGAGTTTTATTGTTTTGCATTTTATATTTAGGTCTGTGATGCATTTAAGTTAATTTTTGGGAAGGGCATGAGGTCTCTGTCTAGATTCACTAATGTGCATGGATGTGGATGTCCAATTGTTCCATCATTTGTTAAAGAGTCTGTCTTTGCCCCCATTTGGTCGATTGTATTTCTTTTGCTCCTTTTTCGAAGATCAGTTGATTGTTTTTGTGTGGGTCCATTTCTGGGCTCTCTCTGTTCTGCTCCAGTAATATATTTGTCTATTCTTTTGTCAATACCAGACTGTTTTGATTATTATGGCTTTACAGTTAGTCTCGAAGTTGGATAGTGTAAGTCCTCCAACTTTATTCTCCTCCTCTAATATTGCACTGGCAACATGCATTGGCTATTCTGTTATTTTTTTCCTCTCCATAGAAACTTTAGAATCATTTCACTGATGCCCACAAAATAATTTGCTGGGATTTTGATTGGGACAATTAATACGTTTAATGTAGTTGTACTTTCTTCCTTGGTCTTACATGGCACTGTAAGAAAAAATTTCTTTTGTTCACTTTTAAAAAATATTAGCATGATTTATTCTTGTCAACACAAATAGGTACCTAGATATTTGTGGTAGGTGGGGGATGGTGATGGTTTCTGGAGCCCATTGTATGACATCAAATAAGCAATTAGCTCACACATAAGAACAGCTGAACCATATTAATGTTGATCTTAAATTATTCTAGTTGGTAGAAAATATTTTTGTGGCCACAAAGGAACTTCTTTTTTTGACCACAAAAATAAATTTTATCTCTACATTGGGTTGGTATCAGAGATCTCAGGTAATATAAACACAAACAGAATCATGGGTACATACAGTGGATTAATGGTGTTACAATTCTTAGAGTGTGGAATCACTTACTTGAAATTTGTTGAAAATTTAAGTCTCTCCTTTTAGGGACAGTACTGTATTTGGTGGGCCTAACAGAATTTCTCCTTGCCTTTCTTTTGTATTTTTAGTACTATCCTAAGAAATTGATTGAAGATATTCTGGGGAGATTTCTAAAATAACAGTGTCAAAGACAAAGGTTAATCTGTCACTTTAAGTAGGTATGATATTAAATAACCCAAGTAAACCAAGAAAGAAAATTTTATCAAGATTTTGCTTCACACATTGGGAATATCTTTCGTGTGTACCTTTGTTGAAATATCAAAAGATAGTTTGTGTACCTTGCAGTGGCATGTCGAACTGCCATTTTTAACTATGCTTCAGGTAAAAGGAAGCTAGCCATTTATCTTAGAGGTCACTATGGAGACAGATACATTCATTCAAGTCGTAGGCAGAAGAAAAATACAGTATAACTTGAATCTTAACATGTCTCCTGTTAATTAAGTTAAATTAAGCCTGTTGAAAGTGGGAATATGAATAAGGTCTTACTGGAATGAAGACACACATTTTTTGAATTGCTACATACTTGCAGGGCTCTGTGATGAACCTTCTAGTCGGGTCTTCCTTGAACTAACATGGGTAGTCTGAGGATGCTTTGTGGAAATCGTAAGGTGGAGGCAAGAATTCAGGAAAGATCTGGAAGATTGATTTATAAATTTCTTTCCTTTTTTGGTTGATTGGTTAGTAATTGTAGATGGTTAATATTTGTCACATAGACTGGATATTTTGTCATTGACCAGGTTTATCAAACAAAGTGGTTGGATATTTTTATATGACTATTTGGATTATTCTGGAATTCTCTGCTCTTGCTTTAAATTTATTAAATTTAAATCTCTGGCCAGGGTGTGCTATGCTTATAGCGAGATAGGAACATTTTTTTTAAGATGAAATTTATTGTCAAATTGGTTTCCATACAACACCCAGTGCTCATCCCAACAGGTGCCCTCCTCAATGCCCTTCACCCACTTTCCCTTCCCTCCCACCCCCCATCAACTCTCAGTTTATTCTCACTTTTTAAGAGTCTCTTATGGTTTGCCTCCCTCCCTCTCTAACTTTTTTCCCCTCCCCCTCCCACACAGTCTTCTGTTAAGTTTCTCAGGATCCATAGAAGAGTGAAAACATATGGTATCTCTTTCTCTGTATGACTTATTTCACTTAACACTCTCCAATTCCATCCATGTTGCTACAAATGGCCAGATTTCATTCTTTCTCATTGCCGAGTAATATTCCATCGTGTATATAAACCATAATTTTTTTATCCATTCATCAGTTGATGGACATTTAGGCTCTTTCCATAATTTGGCTATTGTTGAAAGTGCTGCTATAAACATTGGGGTACAAGTGCCCCTATGCATCAGCACTCCTGTATCCCTTGGGTAAATTCCTAGCAGTGCTATTGCTGGGTCATAGGATAGATCTATTTTTAATTTTTTGAGGAACCTCCACACTGTTTTCCAGAGCGGCTGCACCAGTTTGCATTCCCACCAACAGTGCAAGAGGGTTCCCGTTTCTCCACATCCTCTCCAGCATCTATAGTCTCCTGATTTGTTCATTTTGGCCACTCTGACTGGCGTGAGGTGATATCTGAGTGTGGTTTTGATTTGTATTTCCCTGATGAGGAGTGACATTGAGTATCTTTTCATGTGCCTGTTGGCCATCTGGATGTCTTCTTTAGAGAAGTGTCTATTCATGTCTTCTGCTCATTTCTTCACTGGATTATTTGTTTTTCGGGTGTGGAGTTTGGTGAGCTCTTTATAGATTTTGGATACTAGCCCTTTGTCCGATATGTCATTTGCAAATATCTTTTCCCATTCTGTCGGTTGCCTTTTAGTTTTGTTGATTGTTTCCTTTGCAGTGCAGAAGCTTTTTATCTTCATGCGGCCCCAGTAGTTCATTTTTGCTTTTAATTCCCTTGCCTTTGGAGATATGTCAACTAAGAAATTGTTGTGGCTGAGGTCAGAGAGGTTTTTTTCTTGCTTTCTCCTCTAGGGTCTTGATGGTTTCCTGTCTCACATTCAGGTCCTTCATCCATTTTGAGTTTATTTTTGTGAATGGTGTAAGAACGTGGTCTAGTTTCATTCTTCTGCATGTTGCTGTCCAGTTCTCCCAGCACCATTTGTTAAAGGGACTTTTTTCCATTGGATATTCTTTCCTGTTTTGTCAAAGATTAGTTGGCCATACTTTTGTGGGTCCAATTCTGGAGTCTCTATTCTATTCCATTGGTCTGTGTGTCTGTTTTTGTGCCAATACCATGCTGTCTTGATGATGACAGCTTTGTAGTAGAGGCTAAAGTCTGGGATTGTGATGCCTCCCACTTTGGTCTTACTCTTCAATATTACTTTGGCTATTTGGGGTCTTTGGTGGTTCCATACAAATTTTAGGATTGCTTGTTCTAGCTTTGAGAAGAATGCTGGTGCAATTTTGATTGAGATTGCATTGAATGTGTAGATTGCTTTGGGTAGTATTGACATTTTAACAATATTTATTCTTCCAATCCATGAGCATGGCATGTTTTTCCATTTCTTTATATCTTCTTCAATTTCCTTCATAAGCTTTCTATAGTTTTCAGCATACAGATCTTTTACACCTTTGGTTAGGTTCATTCCTAGGTATTTTATGCTTCTTGGTGCAATTGTGAATGGGATCAGTTTCTTTATTTGTCTTTCTGTTGCTTCATTATTAGTGTATAAGAATGCAACTGATTTATGTATATTAATTTTGTATCCTGTGACTTTGCTGAATTTATGTTTCAGTTCTAGCAGACTTTTGGTAGTCTCTTGGGTTTTCCATGTATAATGTCATGTCATCTGCAAAGTGAAAGTTTGACTTCATCTTTGCCAATTTTGATGCCTTTGATTTCCTTTGGTTGTCTGATTGCTGATGCTAGCACTTTCAACCCTTTGTTAAACAACAGCGGTGAGAGTGGACATCCCTGTCGTGTTCCCAATCTCAGGGGGAAAGCTCTCAGTTTTTCCCCATCGAGGATGATATCAGCTGTGGGCTTTTCATAAATGGCTTTTATGATGTTTAAGTATGTTCCTTCTATCCCAACTTTCTCGAGGGTTTTTATTAAGAAAGGATGCTGAATTTTGTCAAATGCTTTTTCTGCATTGATTGACAGGATCATATTGTTCTTATTTTTTCTTTTATTAATGTGATGTATCACATTGATTTGTATCACCGTGCATTGCAGGAATGAATCCCACTTGATCGTGGTTAATAGTTCTTTTTATATGCTGTTGAATTCGATTTGCTAGTATCTTGTTGAGAATTTTTGCTTCCATATTCATCAGGGATATTGGCCTGTAGTTCTCTTTATTTGCTGGGTCTCTGTCTGGTTTGGGAATCAAAGTAATGCTGGCTTCATAGAATGAACCTGGAAGTTTTCCTTCCCTTTCTAGTTTTTGGAACAGCTTGAGAAGGACAGATATTATCTCTGTTTTAAATGTCTGGTAGAATTCCCCAGGGAAGCCATCTAGTCCTGGACTCTTATTTCCTGGGAGATTTTTGACAACTGATTCAATTTCTTTGCTGGTTATGGGTGTGTTCAAGTTTTCTATTTCTTCCTCTTTGAGTTTTGGAAGTGTGTGGGTGCTTAGGAATTTGTCCATTTCTTCCAGGTTGTCCAGTTTGTTGGCATAAGTTTTCATAATATCCCCTGATAATTACTTGTATTTCTGAGGGATTGGTTGTAATAATTCCATTTTCATTCATGATTTTATCTATTTGGGTCATCTCCCTTTTCTTTTTGAGAAGCCTGGCTAGAGGTTTATCAATTCTATTTATTTTTTCAAAAAAGCAACTCTTGATTTCATTGATCTGCTCTACAGTTTTTTAGATTCTATATTGTTTATTTCTGCTCTGATCTTTATTATTTCTCTTCTTCTGCTGGGTGTAGGATGTCTTTGCCATTCTGCTTCTATTGTGCTGTTAGATTTTGTATTTGGGATTTTTCCTGTTTCTTGAGATAGGCCTGGATTGCAATGTATTTTCTTCTCAGGACTGCCTTCACTGCATCCCAAAGCCTTTGGATGGGAACATTTTTAAATGTTGTACTCCCTTCAAGGACTTTAATCAACAATTCACTGGACTGACAAATATTTATCAAGCTCTTATTGTATTCAATAAGCTGTGCCACACATTAGCAGAGTAGAAGATAACTGAGAACCTAGGACATGGTTTCTATATTCAAGACTGTGTCTTTAGCAGAGCGGATACTCAATCAGTAGTTGTTGAATAATAAATCAAGTAAATAATAAATAAATAAGGCTCTTGATTTGTAAAGAAACTAAGAAAGGAAAACCAGTAGGGCTTTGTTTTGTTCTCTGCTGTATCCCCATAGGCTGGAATAGCCAGGTGTATCTTAGGTCCTCAGTGCATATGTGAATGAATGACCAAATGACCATGTACTATCTGTGCAGCCAAAATTATTGGAATCCAGTGGAAGCACATCACTTCCATCTGGGTTAGTCAGGGAAGGCTTCTTGTAGTAGTGGGATTTTAATTAGAGAAAGGGAGGGCCATCTAGAAGTAGAGGATGATGTGGAGGCACCTGAGGAGATGTTGGAAGCTGACAGCGGGAGCACGGTGCTGGTGGGTGATCACCAACAGTCAACTTTAGAAAGCTTAGGAAGACTAGTTTAAATTTTTCTGTAGAGACAATGGACACTAAAAGGGACAGTTTATAAATATTAAGCTAAAGGTGTTATACCAAATGCATTGAGGAGAAGACAAATTGTGAAAAGCACATTCATGGGGCTTGGCTAGTAAAGGAGTTAATGAGGGAAATGCAGGAATCAGACAGTGTCCGTCTTGTTTTGAGCTTGGTTGACTTGGATAATAAAATAATAATAAAAACATAATCACAAATGGGAAATCAGAAGGGAAAAATAACTTTTCGTGGGAAAACTTTTGTGTTTTCAATCTCTGAGTGTTTGAAGTGACAAGAGCACTTCGTAGCAGGCCGAGAGAAATCTCAGAAACACAGATGATGTGACTTGAGGCATCTTAGGAGTGAGTAAAGACTAGGATCAAGTACAACTAGTGAGTATCAGTGATATGATGACTGATGTTACCTGAAAGCTGACCAGAGTAAGGAATGGCCCGGAGGAATGCGCCTCTGGCCTGGGCGCTGAGCACAGTAGGGTGGCAGCTGCAGTCATTCCCAGTGTTTTGGGGGTACTTAAAAAGTGTCCCTTCATTTGCAGTGTGACTTTTTCCCTTTTAAGTTTGAAGAGCCGTTATACAAATAGTTCCAGGTAGGTAACACATTTGGAGGTATCAGTTATATAAACACTGTCTTGTAAGATTAAGCTAAAATCCTGTAAGTATTACACAATATACTCATTTATTCTTACTGATAAAAATAGTCTTAAAGTGCCCCCAAATGTGGTATTAATTTCTTTATCTTTATCTTAATAATAATATCCTGACGTATTTACGTTGAATTACTTCTATGTAGATATCACAGAGTTGAAGCTTACTCAATTCTAAGCATATTTTGCACTTCAAAGGTTCTACCTAGAACTTTTGGTCATCTGGGGTGCCACATTGCCACTCTTTAAGGGAAAGCAATTGCTAAGGCCTTGCACTGGTAGAAAATCTAGATGGGTCTTTAACCTATCTCTCATCTGCTTGGATGGTGCTAGGAATGATGGTTATAAGCAGAGTTGGTCCTGGACGTGTGTTAAATAGAAGTGGGGCTCAGAAGGAGGTCTTTAGGCCAATTCTCTCCCTTAGCATATGTGCTTTTGTATTTCAATCCCTGTTACATATAAGCATAGAAAACAATATCTATCTTCCAGCTCAGACCCTCAGTATTTACCTGTCCCAGACCTAAGGATGCAAGTGTAACACTGGGCTTTTGCCTCCTGGAGGCCAAGGGTAATATTCCAAAAATGAGGTGATTTTAATGTAGTGAGCATTCTAGTTTTTATTTTTCCTCCCCAGCTTATTGAGATATAATTGACATATAACATTGTGTAAGTTTAGGGTATAGAATGTGATGATATGATATACATATTTATTGCAAAATATTTGCCACAGAGACTTTAGTTAACACATCCTTTACCTTTACCTAATTATATTTTGTTGTTGTTGTAGTGAGAGCACTAAAGCTCTACTCTCATAGCAAATATTCATGTATATGATACAGTATTGGTAATGTAGTTACTGTGCTTCCATTAGATCCTCAGAACTTATTCATCTTGTAACTAAAAGTCTTTGACCGGGATTCCTCATTTTTCTGCCCCTGCTTAAACCACCGTTTGATTCTCTGTTTTTTTGAGTCCAGTGTTTTTAGATTCCACATGTAAATGAGATCACACGGTATTTCTTTCTCTGTCTGCCATCTTTCACTTAGCACAATGCCCTAAACTTCTACCATATTGTCACAAATGGCAGGATTGCCTTCTTTTTATGGCTGAATAATATTTCGTCTTATACAAATACCACATTTTCTTTATCCATTCATCATTGTACACAGGTTTTTTTCATGTCTTGGCTATTGTGAAACACATTCCAGTGAACATAGGAGTACAGATATCTCTCTGAGATTGTGATTTCACCTTCTTCAGATATATACCTAGAAGTGGGTGGGATTGCTGGATCATATGGTAATTCCAACTTTAAGTTTTTGAGGAACCTCCATACTATTTTCCACAGTGGCTGCACCAATTTACTTTCCCATCAACAGTGCGCAAGGGTTCCCTTTTCTCCACATCCTTGCCAGCATTTGTTATCTCTTGTTTTTTTGATAATAACCATTTTAACAGTTGTGGGGTGATATCTCACTGGGGTTTTGATTTGCATGTCCCTGATGATTAGTGATATTGAGCACCTTTTCAGGTACTTATTAGACATTTTTGTATGTCTTATTTGGAAAAAATGTCTATTCAGGTCCTCTTCCCATTTTTAAATTGGATTGTTTGTGTTTTTGCTATTGAGTTGTAGGAGTTCCTTATATATTTTGAATATTAACCCCTTATCAAATATGTGACTTGCAAATATTTCCTCCCATTCTGTAGATTGTCCTTTCATTTTGTTGTTTGTTTCTTTTGCTGTGCAGAAGATTTTTTAATTTGATATAGTCTCGCTTGCTGATTTTTACTTTCATTGTTTGTTCTTTGGTGTCATCTCCAAAAAAAATCATTGCCAAGACCAGTGTCAAGGAACTTTTTTTCCTTTGGTTTCTTCTCAAGAGTTTTTTGGTTTCAGGTCTTATGTTTATGTCCTTATTCCATTTTGAATTAATTTTTGTGAGTGTGTGTAAGATAGGGGTCCAATTTCATTCATTCTTTTGCATGTCGATGTCACTTTTCCCAGCACCATTTATTGAAGAGGCTGTCCTTTCTGCATTGTGTTTTCTTGCTCCATTGTCAAACATTAGTTGACCATCTATGCATGAGTTTACTTATGGGCTCTAGATTCTGTTCAGTTGGTCTATGTGTCTGTTTTTATGCTAATACCATACTGTTTTGATTACTGCTGGATGTTCTGTATATGTCTCTTAGGTCCATTTGGTCCAAAGTATAGTTCAAATCCAATGCTTCCTTTCTGTTTTTCTATCTGGATGATCTATTCATTGTTGAAAGTGGAATACTGAAGTCCCCTACTATTATTATATTGCTGTCTGTCACTCCCTTGAGATCTGTTAGTATTTGTTTACCATATTTAGGTGCTGCATTGTCTTTGCCTCCACTCATCTGCCTTCTTGGGTCCACAGCTCGTGGAAGAAGATTAGGGAATGAATGGGCATGAGAGATGAGTCCCTTGCTCTTTTTCCCCAGTTAATGGAGACATGGAAGAGAGTGAGTGGGAAATGTGTAGCATAGGAATAGATGAGAACCAGCCCTTTTAAGGTGAAATGAAAGGTAGAATAATTAAACCTTGATCATCACTAGCAGGGAAATAAAATGGCTATAAAATATTAACATTTAGTAATTTACTATCGTCATCCTAACTCTTGAAGGGTTTCTTATTTCTGAAATTGCAGTGATAGCACCGAGATTACATAGAATATTAATTTTACAAGTTTATTTTAAACCAGTTCCTAGCAGGAATAACTGCCTTTGTCTTCATGGAATTGCTGAGAGTTTATTAACAACCAATCTATGGGCCAATCATTTAAACAACTAGTGATCCCAAGTAGTTAGTTGATTGGGAAATCTTGATCACCTGACATTTATCAGTGGCGAAGGAAAAGCAGATGCAGATCTGGTTGGTGAATTCACATGTCTGAGGCTCCAGGTGGTGGGCGCGTGGACTTTAACAGTAGCAAATAGCCATGGATGAGAGAAGGACAAAAATTCCATGTAGAAATAGGAAGCTCCAAGCATTGCTAGGTGGAATGTTTTTGGAGTGGGGTTAAAGAACTGCTTTTCAACCTGACATCTTCAGGCATAGGCAGTCTCCTGTTTCTGCAAATACCTAATGAAAAGCCACACGAGTGTTCTTGGATTTACAGATCCAATTTGCCAGATTGAAGGACACTTGCTCTTTTTAACTAACTGAACTAGCCGGCCCCTGCATGCCAAGTTTCTATGGCAATATGACCTCAGTGATCTCTCTTCTCTATTGTGGAATGTAGGTGATAAGAATGGAGGTGAGCCTGATGATGCTGAACTGGTAAGGCTCAGTAAGAGGCTGGTGGAGAACGCGGTGCTCAAGGCTGTCCAGCAGTATCTGGAAGAAACACAGAACAAAAGCAAGCCAGGGGATGGGAGCTCTGTGAAAACTCAAGAGGCTGATAGGAATGGCACTGACAGTGACAACAACAGGAAATGAGACCCCAATGCAGGCAGGCCCCCCCGCTGCTCCGTGAGAAGCATCCGGCTCCCCTCTGCTGAGTCAACGGACTACTTTGCATTGTGCTGTTTAAATGTCTCTTGTCCAAGCTGTGGAGATTGCCTAATACTTTCGTGATCAATGTGTTTGCATTTCTGAAGCACAACAGAAGAGAATGGAGTGCCGTGGCTAGCAGAGGAAACTCACTTATGAAAGAATGGCCCAAGTTTCAGTTACCCTCAGCCATGGCCAAGGGAGAGGGGACTTTGGGTTATGCCTCATGGACTCAAATTAAAGGCCTTGGAAGGGGCCTTGCCATAAATGGAATACTGCCATTTATATTGCTTAGCAGGGCATTTGACCACTTTACCTGAGGCCAAAACACACACACAGCTAACAAGTGCTAAGTTTAAAATAATCACTGTTGAAATCGTTTTCCATACTGTCAGTCCATAATGTCTCACACTTGTCCTATGTCTGTTGTGGCTATGCAGTGATTTTTATTTACCGTAAATTCGTTTCATGCAAATTATATATTTTTGGCAAAATGCAACCTTTTCTATAACATGTGGGCAACATTTTAAAGGTTTCTTTTAGCCTTCTTTTGATAAGTCAGTGTGCCATATTTAATGTTTTTCACTGGCATTTGTATGTAAAATGTATTATATAATTTTTTTTTCCCCTAGGCAAGAAACCTATTGGATTCCGGGACTTAATTAATGAAGCTTTGCGTCGAGAAAGGATGGGTCTGAAGTCCAAAGTGAAACAGATAAAGGAACTTTTATTAAAACCTGAGACTCAGGCCAGGATTAGGAGGGAGCTTTTTGAAGGAAGATCTGTTAACAACAGTAATCAAGGAAACCAGGTTGATTTCGGCGCAACTTTGACGTAAGCGCTACGCTGTTATCACGGTACCATAGTTAATGAAACCTTTTCAGATGATTTCATAGGTCTTTGGTAAACACCAAAAAGTGTTTTCATAGTGTCCACACAACAGCAAACCAACATTTGGTAAGGAATGAATAATTTCCTGCCAAAGAAAACAGATTCTGCCCTGTTATGTTTTAAACTCAACTTGTGTTCTGGTATGTTTGTTTCTGTAATATCAAAAGTTATTTTATAGAAAGGACTTCTTAATTAGCTGTTGTGAGATGTTCCTTGGGTTCTCACAGATAAAATACACAGACTGTGAAAAATCATTTACATACAAAAAAAATACAGTGTTTTAAGGATCACTTGCCTTCTGTTGATGTGATTTTTGTTGTCATTAAATCAGAAGTAGTATTGTCTACGTATGTCTGTATCTAGTGTTACTTTTAATGGGGATTTGAATGTTTATTGAACATTAGTACTTGAATGAACATTTATAAGTGTAATTATTACAATTACTGGTTAAGAATGTTTTATAATATCCATATGTATTATTTTTCAATGATCAAAATGTAGTTTGCTTTTTCATTTCTTAATGAATAAATGTTTGGGATTTTTATTTTCTACTTTTCTGAAGATAAGCCCTAGGTCTTACTGTATCCCTTATAATCTGAATTTGTTTGCACTGGTTCATTTTTAAAGAAAATTCTTGAAAAATTTCCCCTCACGTGACAATCTTTGGTAACAGCTTTTTCTATGGTCATTGCAAAATGGCTGCTACTAAGAGATCATGTTGGAGAGGAAATTATTGGAGATCAAATATGTAATCATTTCAGATACAAAATCCAGCTTACTCATGGATTTTAGCTATTTTTTCACTGGGTAAATTCTACATTTATTTATAAATGAGTTTATGCATTTTCATGCCTCTTAATAAATGTATTGTTTTTCCCTTTTTGCCTCTCCCTTTTTTTTCCTGATTCTTGGAAGTTGTTGTATCTGTGTTGGTAGAATGAAGTCATCAGCAGGAGCTCTGATCGCTTTAGTGTTTTTTCACCTTTATTTATGTCCTTATCCTTCATGCTAAGATAGCACTGTTGCAGAGCATCTTCTGCTTTAGATTTTTAAATCACCTCAAATCAGTCAGCCTCACAGAGAATTAACAACAGAACGTGAAATGCAAAGAAAATCTAAATAGCATCTCACAAACTGCTAATTATGTGTCAGTGAAGTGACAGCAGGAGTGAAGATGAAAGGAGCAGAGAACCTTCCAGATGCAAAGACAGGGAGCTGCTTACCGTGAAATCCCTTGGTGGTGTAGAGGGCTTTCCTTAAATAAACCTTTAAGATAGGAAGCAAAGATATTTTGGGACTTGCCTTGTTTTTCAAATGAAGAAACAGACTCGAGGAGGCTGTGAGTGCCTTTTCCAAGGCCATTCCTATTAGGGAACTGGCCCTGAACTACACCCAAGGGCTCCATCTCAACATTCCAGAGCTATTTTCACTGTTCCATTAATCTATGTTAACAGTACTTTAGGAGAATTAGATCTTCTCAGCCTATTTCCATAAATATCTTTATTCTCAAGGAGCTGTTCCAATCTTTCCAAACAATCTGAAAGGCTCAAATAGTGTCTTCTTTGCAATCTGGGGTTACAGGTCTTACTTTAGTTAAGAATTGTTGCTTTCATTGGCTAGATACCTCTGTGCCAGGTGATTGAAGCACACTATTACATTTCTTCCCTTCAGTGACCCTCCTAGGAAGTTACTAGGACTGTTTTACAGCTTGGAAAACTAGGAAGCTCGGGCGCCTAGGCGGCTCAGTCTGCAAAGTGTCCAACTTCGGCACAGGTCACAATCTCGTGGTCCTTGGGTTTGAGCCCTGCTTCAGGCTTTGCACTGACAGCTCAGAGCCTGGAGCCTCTGTGTCTCCCCCTCTCTGCCCCTCCCCCACTTGTTCTCTGACTCTCTCTGTCTCTCTCTCTCTCAAAAATAAGTGAACATTAAAAAAAAAAAGTCCTTTAAGGAAACTAGGAAACTGGAGCTGTAAATGGTTAAATGGCTATGAAGCTGAGTGGCTATTTATAAAGCTAATAAAAGGTAGGGCTAAATTTAGACTAGGGTCTTCTACTTCAAAGCTATAGTCTTTCCACAATGCAACACTTCCTCTCTCTACCAAGTACAATACATTTCACAAGTTAAGGATGGGTCACTTTCTTTTGACTCAGCCAGCTCCCTTGTAACCCTGAAGTTGTATGAATGTACATGAGAGCTGTCAGCTGATGTGATGGAACTGGAGGGGGGGGAAAAAACCCCAGATAGTTAATTTAGAGATTAAAGATTCTAATCCTTATCAGTGAAATCTTCATTTAGTCAGGTTTACAGAGATCATGGGAAATATACAATAAAATATATTTTCTTCATGATTCCTTTCTAACAACCAAATAAGAATTGGCAAAAGTCTAAATTTGGGATCTGAAATACTCAAAAGACCCTTCCGCCACTGTTCAAACTCATAGGATAATCCCTCGCTGGGTCTCATCGCCAGAATATGTTGTCCTAAAATGGTAGTATATGTTATGTAGCCTTGGCTTCTGACTGGGAGGCTGCATGGTTGGTCAAAGAGTCTCAGTTTGGTCCAGGAGGTGGATTGTGGCTTCTAGACCTTCCACCACTGAGAAGCGATCTCGAGCAAACCAGCTCACTTATCTGAGCTTCTGCTGCCAAATTAGAATCGGACACAGTTTGGCCAGGTGACTTCCAGGGATCCTAGACTCTGTGACTGCCCCACAGTGCTGCTCATGCTAGCTCCACTGTCTCGGCGGGCCACCCACGTGTGAGCCCTTTGTGACTCTGAGTGCATCCAGTGTCAGTAAGACGCTTAGTGTTACATTCTGTTCCCTTTGTGTTGGTTCTCAACTTGAGGTTAGGGAAACTGCAAGGGCACACACTCACATTTATAACAAAATTCCAGTATTTTACAATCACTGGAAGAATAGCAGATCCTATATGAATGTTAAAGGGATGTTAAAAATAATACACACACACACACACACACACACATACACACACACACATGTTTCATGCTTATTTATTTTTCGAAAGAGAGAGCGTGAGCAGGGGAGGGGCAAAGAGAGAGGGAGACAATCCAAAGCAGGCTCCAGGCTCTGAGCTGTCAGCACAGAGCCCGACTCAGGGCTTGAACTCACAAACCTCGAGATCATGACCTAAGCCGAAGTTGGATGCTTAACTGACTGAGCCACCCAGGTGCCTCCAAAATAATATTTAAAAAAAGTTTTTTTAATGCTTATTTCTGAGAGAGACAGAGTGTGAGCAGGGGACAGGCAGAAAGAGGGAGACACAGAATTTGAAGCAGGCTCCAGGCTCCGACCTGTCAGCAGGAGAGCCCAATGCGGGGCTCGAACTCACAGACCAAGAGATCATGACCTGAGCCGAATTTGGATGCTTAACCGACTGAGCAACCCAGGCACCCCCAAAATAATATTTTTTTAAATGTTTATTTTGAAAGAGAGAGAGCACGTGCATGTGTGCGAGTGGGGGTGGGGCAGGGAGAGAGGGAGAGAGAAAATCCCAAGCAGGCTCCACGCAGTCAGCACAGAACCTGACTCGGGGCTCAATCCCATGAACCAGGAGATTATGACCTGAGCCAAAATCAAGAATCAGACACTTAACCAACTGAGCCACCCAGGTGCCCCAAAATAATTATTTTCACTAGCAGGACAAGATTCTATCAGCTTTGAACATGGTCCTGTTTATAGAATCATATTATTGTATTAATCTATTTCTTAGTCTAGAGTAACTAAAGCCCTTTGAGATATACTAGATTTATATAGAAAGCATACTTAAGATTCAAACTGTTCACTCCAAAACCCCAAATGTGCCTCACCCAGGTGTTCTGTCAGCCAGATGTTCTCCTAAGGAGGTGAATAAAGCAGTCTTGACTTCATATCTAGACATCATTTCAGACCTATGACTTACTTACACTTCTGCACTTTATCACAGACGTATAAACCAGCTACCACATTATGTAACAAATTAAGATTTATTTCATTATATAATTAGGGTCAACAAACTTGTAGAATCTCCAAACATAAATTGAATGGGTAATCAATCTATTGTCATCCATTGTTTTCATCATGTTCAAAACTCTTCTGTAATAATGAAAAAATTTTAGATGCATTTCTGAATTCCAATTTTTTTCCATGTAAAGATAATCCACATAAAAAATAAATAGACCCAGTGTACTTAAAAAAAAAGTTTCCAAGTCCCTACATGAATTTGGTGGCAGACACATGCAAACAAGACAAAGCCTTGGATTATTTCATTCACAGTGAAAATGCACACTAGAGAAATTCACTTTGACTCGGTGAATTTAAAATTCTGATAGTAGCTACAGCACTTTTCCCCTGGATCCCTGTTCCGGGAATAAAAAGGTAATTTGAGAGCTGATGAAAGGTAGTATAATCATCACTAGTGTAATACACTCAAAACTACTTATTTGCATCTATTAAGTGCAAGTGATAAATTTAAGCATATTGGGATGATCTTAAAATGTAAATGCAGTAGGGGGCGCCTGGGTGGCTCAGTCGGTTAAGCGTCCTACTTCAGCTCAGG
The DNA here is from genome assembly GCF_046562875.1 of Panthera onca. NCBI lineage: Eukaryota > Metazoa > Chordata > Mammalia > Carnivora > Felidae > Panthera > Panthera onca. The sequence goes on from NC_138343.1 coordinate 117,957,682, forward strand.
TCACAATCTCGCGGTCCGTGGGTTTGAGCCCCGCGTTGAGCTCTGGGCTGATGGCTCAGAGCCTGGAGCCTGCTTCGGATTCTGTGTCTCCCTCTCTCTCTGCCCCTCCCCCGTTCATGCTCTGTCTCTCTCTGTCTCAAAAATAAATGAAACGTTAAAAAAAAATTTAAAAAAATGTAAATGCAGTAGTTATTCTTCTACGTATTCAGTTATTAGTCACTTATTGGAAGATCATTAAGTTCTGTTATATCATCAAAGATAGTAATACAACTGAGAAATCAATTCATGCTTTCTAGTAAGCTTATGTTACTTTCCCTTTAGTGGTTCAAGTTATTTCTGAAAAACCACTATCCTGTGACACTACCCTATATATTTATGTGTTCTACACTATTCTCTGACCCATCTGCTTGCAGTCCTGTCAACTTAAGCAGTGCTATGACATATGGGGCTCTTGTTCTTAAGTAACCTTATAGCAAATTGGCACAACTCTTCAGTTTACTCCCCACACTTCCTGCCAAAAACCATGTGGCACAGAGTGACCATGATAATGTCTTTGAATCAAAGTGCACTGTCCTTTCTTTGCTTGTTTTTAAACCACATATATGGTGCCTTATCCATAATTTAAAAAAAGGTTTTTGTTTTTTTTTTTTCTGTAAATGCTCACATGGGATATATAAAGCTGTAGGCGGTGAGAGAACAAAGAATAAATCTTATAACTGGACAGGAATTACTGTGCTGAGAAAGGAGACAAAAGTGATATGTATGCACCAGTCCAAAAAAATATCTGATATGGTAATTGAGGCAGAGAAAATAGAATGAATATGTAACAGTGCGGAGAAACTAAGTATATCTTTTTAAGACTCTGGAAGGCGAATCTGGAAGCTATTTTTGTCAGGTTCATGCTTGAGAAATATCTTTATGGAGGGGCATATGATAAGGGCTTTTGATGATTTCATGGATATTTGTCATACCTAGTGACTTCCCAGCATCTTCTGAACACCTTCCTAATTTGGGGGAACTTCCTACCTTGTGAGCCCCGTTTCCCCAGAGTAGAGGCCCTGAGATAGAGGTCAGGAACTCAACCCCTCAGCCTTCTTTGTCACTGGGATTCAGACATGTGACCTGGGCTCCGCCGAGCAAGAGGGTGACTGCGCATGGAATCAATCTATTCTGGTGAGATTGGTGGAGAGATATCCAGCTCTCAGAAACAGTAGTGGCAAAAATGCTATCTGGGGGACCCCACACCCTGTGTAGGTAGTATACAGTGCCAGAGTTGGTGACAGGGTTCCCCTGGAGCAGCTGGTAGCGTAATGGAGCATCATTCCTGCTGCTTGGCCACCCAGCCTGATTTGCAGGACCTTCTGGGGATTCTGTGAGCTATTGAATATCTTTTGCTATAAAGCTCCTTTTCCACTTAAACTGGCTGGAGTTGGTTCTGTTGCTTACAACTAAAAATCCTGATTAACACCAGCTACGCTCCACTCAATCAGTGTTTCAACACAAAGCACAGCTGGCATTTTGAATCGGACACTTCTCTGTAGAGTGGGAAGTTGCCATTCCTGGTTTCCAGGCAGTAAACGTCAGTAGCAGACTTCAGTTATTGTGCTAACTTAATGTGCCCCATACATTTCCCAGATCCCCTCCAGTGGGGCAACATAACCTCCAGTTGGGGGACACACTACTGAGTAGTGCTTTCCTAGCCACATAAAAGAGTTAATGCTCCAGGGCATCTGGGTGGCTCAGTGGCTTAGGCGTCGACTTCAACACGGGTCATGATCTCACAGTTCAGTTGGTGGGTTTGAGCCCTCATCTGGCTCTCTGCTGTCAGCGCGGAGCCCGCTTCAATCCTCTGTCTCCCTCTCTCTCTCTCTCTCTCTCTCTCTCTCTGCCCCTCCCCGGCTCTTACGTGCTCTCTCTCTCAAAAATAAATTTTAATAAACATAAAAAAAAAAAAAAGAAGAGTCTGTGCTCCCTTTCATGGCCATTTTTACAGCAAGTAATTGAGGCCTTGAACCAATGCTCAATGGGGCTCTGTCCACACTTTGTCAGGTATCTGGATGGAAACAGAAAAACGAAACCACCTGCACATTTTATGCAACACGGATCAAAATGCCTACTTACTGTACATGGAAAATGGCTGGAAGGTTCAATTGTGATGGTAATGGTGTCATTGTTGAAAGAATTTTGATGGTTTATATAAATTGGGGGGCCAACTTAGAAACTGAAAAAAGATGACCTCCAAATTCTAAAGTAGTATCACATGATGGGGAATATAACAACAGGGCTATTTCTTATTCATTTCATGAAAACATAAGTTAAATATTTTACATTATGTGCTTAAGAGGAAAAGTGTATAATAAACAGATACAGGGATATTTTAATGTAGTCAATTAGAGCTATGTTAGAAGAATAGAAATGCTTTAATATATGAAAATATGAATTTTCCCTGAGAGGCATGCTAGAAAGATTTCAGCCATAAAAACAGGAAAGAGCTCTTCCTATGGGGCTTCACTGAAACCCAAAGAAAGGTGCTCTCTGAGTCAAGTGACATGCATGGAAATATAGAGAAGAGTTAAATCGAGCATTCCCAGAAGAGGAATGTAATAAATAAAAGAGAATGAGGACATCACATTAACTATAGATTGTAGAGGATTCAAACTTTATGTTTTAAGAGAAATGACCAGTCTTTATTGTATTCAGAATGTCTGCCTTTTATGCTTATGATAAATAAAGCCTATAGTTTGTTGCTTTCCACAATGAAGTATTTTTAAAAACTCAGTTACTATCTGAGATCTACCCAGAAGAAAATGGTATGAATTAGGATGCCTAGGCCTGGGTGGATTGGATTATTGTTGCCAATTCTTCACCCTTCCCTTTATCCTTTTCCATGTGACTGCCTGTTTTGTGTGACTTTACAGTTAATCCCATCGAAAGCAGTGTTATTTCTCGGGCCCTGTTGATGGCGGCGTGGCCATGTGACTTGTTTTGACCAATGGGATGTACATGGATGTGAAGCAAGCAAAGGCTTGAAATTTGGAGATCTGCAGAGCAAATCTGAACCAATCTTTCAGCCTGGAGCCAAGCCCAGCCATGAACAGTTGTGCCCCTGCAGACACGTGGGTGAGAAAGAGATGCTTATTGTTCTATGCCACCTGGTTTCTTGTTATGCAGCATTATTGTGGCAGTAGCTGACTAGGGTGGGACCTACAAGTCAAACTGAAACACAACAGAAAACTTGAGCAAAATTATACCCTCCCCCCCACCCCCCCAAATGTCATAGTATCCAAGCAGGATGTATCATTTTGGGGCTCTATGAATTCCATGTCACATAATTTCATATGATATCATTCACTATTTTTGCTTTCAAATAACATACACAATACGTTTATATATGAATATAAAGTATTAACAGTGATGAGTTCTGAGTGGTGGGATTACAAGTGAGTTCACTTCCTACTTTGTGCATTTTGGTATTTTCAAAATGTCATATAAGAAACATTTATTCCTGTAAATAAAATCTTAAATGCTGCTTTAAGAGAATCTATTTATAATCTATTCAGCTATCAGACAGTCTCTTGCATTGCAGCCCTAAAGGAGTGCTGCATACAGATGACGTTACTCAGAAATCAGGCCGATTCATTCATTCATTCATCCATCCATTCATTCACTGTGTATTTCCCATGGGCCAAATACTGGGCTGAGTGCTTGGCAGGTGAAAGACCCATCTATTGGAATGATGTATTTTTTCCTTTCTCTATAATCCCTGTTTCCCCTCATCACCCACCTCATTTCAGGCACCTGAGATGACCAAAGCCTACCATGGGAAATCCAGAGGATGAGGGGGGCACCTGGCTCTCAGACAGGTGCTGACCTGGTCCCCACAGATCAAGGGGCAGGTGGGCTTGTTGTGGGGCTGGGGAGAGGAGAAGGCCTTGGCGAGGAGAAGTGGGAGGCTGGGGAAGGAGAACACCCCACTCAGAGCAGAGCTGTATCCCCTGGGTCAAGGGAGGGCCTAGCAGGAACCCCCAACAGCCCACAAAGAAAGAGGAAACTTCCATCTTGTTTTCAACCTTGCAAATGCCTGTGTGAACCAAGCCTCAGGTCCTGAGAGCATGAAGCCACCCAGCCAAAGTACTGTCCCCTCCCCTCATGTCTCCTGGCCTGACCTTCCATTGTGGGAGGGAAAGGGCAGTGAGTGAAGGCAGGGCAGGAGGGACCCTCCCCACCCCCGCCCCCCCGCCCCGGCCACTGTGTGTTCTCGCCCTAAGGAGCACGGGCAGGCGAAAAGTCATGGCCGGGCTCTCACAGGACTGGACACTCTGACAGCTGAAGAGAGATGTGTGTGCCACTTAAAGTGACTGGTGGAATATATATTATGCAAATGAGAAAACACAAAATCCAAAGGACTGCCAGGATTTTCATCCTGGTGAAGGAGAAGATTACCTGCATCAAATAAAGTTTAAAGGGACAGGGAAGCAAAAACAAAGCTATATTTGGATAATGTCACAAGTCCCGTTTGTTCAACAAGCTGGTTGCAGCAAGATGACGAATCAGACTCCCATCGCCTCTGCCTGGGCCACATAAGAGCATCGAGTCTGGGAATGATGGGGGGCAGGCAGAATAGGACGTCATGGAGGGGGTGGCTGGGCTGGTGTCCCCCATGCCTCCCTGTGTTGCCCTGGACAGTTGGTTGGGTGAGGCTAGAACCCCTCCCACATCTGAGTTTGGGGAATCCCAGAGTAGGGAGTTCCTTTGCTGCTTTTCTGGTGGAAGTGCCAGAGAAGTGGCCAGCCAAGGTTAGAAGTGACGCTCTTGCTGCTGTCCCAGAGATCATCTGTAAGAATAGGAAAGGTGCTGGAGCTTATTTGGGCCAGAGGAGGAGAAAGAGAGCACCTGCCTCCACTGCGTGATGAATTTTCTGAGGACTCAGAGAGCCACCAGAGGTCTTCGCCTATCCCTCAACAGACAAAACCATAGTTCACAGAAAAACATGTAATTGGCAAGACTGTATATCATATACAAATATATGGACCTCACTAATAATGAAATAAAACAAGTTAAAGCAATAATGAGTTGCTTTTTTAAAACCTATCAGAGCATACAGGGTTAAGTAAAGATGTAAAAGTTTGATAATATATGAAGTTGGTGAAGTTGTATGAATCAGGAACTCTTGAATTGTTTTGGTGAGAATATGAACAGATGCAACATTTTGGAAGGACAATTTGGTGAAATTTATGAAGACGAATAAACTGAAAATGTTAACCCAGAAATTAGTTCCACTTAAATTTTTTTTCTATAATTATATTTGCCTATGTTTGCAAAAATACAAGTACAAGGGTGTTGATTGTATCATACATAGCTTATGATGGCAACCACCGCAAAAACAAAGGTAATATCACAAACTCAATTAATATACATCTGATAATAAGTTGTGGTATGCACCAATCATGCCACCGGTAAAAAGAATAAAATGGATATAGCTATTTTGAAATATAAAGATAAGTAAGTACATTAAGCAAAATGCAAAGTACAAGGCAATACTAGTAATATATTCCTATTCATGTTTTTTTCAAAAGGGTGTGTGTGTGTGTGTGTGTGTGTGTGTGTGTGTGTGTGTAGAGCATATTATATGTACAGGGAAGTTCTGGAAGGATACCCAAGAAATGATTGAAGATGCCTTCTTTGGAAATTATGACAAGTTCTGAAAGAGCACTGGGATTCACTTTCCATCAGTGAACACTGGGAAATGTTAGCAAGTCTTAGACCAAGGGACTCAACTGATGTCAGGGACTATGAAACTGGAAGACAGAATTCCGAAGAGGGAAGCCTTCCAGAAAAGGTCAGTCACTGATGTAGGGAATAAATGGAGTCACCTGATGGGCAAGGACAAGATAGTAAGGATGGAGGGTAAGTGGGAAGAGGTAGGAATACAGTGTTCTCAAGGGCAGATTTGCAGATATTAAGCACGAAGAGCCAGTGATGGTAGGTGTCCAAATTCAGTGACACCCTAAGACACACGGTGAGAGGAGAGTTTCTCCTCCTAAGGTTTATCTCAGGGATTTGCTATGGGTAAGGGACCTAAAAGGCTTTGGCATGTAAATAGAAGAGATGGCATGGACATTCCTGTTTCCCAGGAAGGGTTTTCAGGTGGAGGCGTTAGAAAGAGTGTGGATATCTGAATCCACACTCAACTGAATTGGTAAGTCTTTTGCCTCTGATTCTGAATCTGGGTTTGAGGACAATACTATATGGCAATTGTGTGTGTTCAGTCATGAGGTACCACGCTAGGTTTCATAAGCAACTCGAAAATGACAAAGGGGGGAAGGAAACCAGAGAATGAGGACAGGAACGATAGATGAATCTCATTTGAACTCTGTTCATAGCATTATTGTTTTTTTTTTTTAACTTGAAAGGCCGATTTTATTTTTTCCAAGTTTTTTGAGGAATAATGGGCAAATATAATTGTTTGTATTTAAAGTGCACAGTGTGGTGATTTGATACACATTTTCATTGTGGAGCGATTACCAACATCAAGATAATTAACACATTCATCACCTCACATAACTAATCTTTTGTGTATGTGAGTGTGACAATGCTTAAGATCCGCTCAGAGCAAATTTCAAGTATACGATGTTGTATCATTAACTATAGTCACAGTGCTATATGTTAGATCCTCAGAATGTAGTCTTAAACCTGAAAGTTTGTACCTTTTGACCCACATCTTCCCATCCCCCCAACTCCAAGTCCCTGGCAACTACCATTCTATTCTTCGTTTTTATGAAATTGGCTTTTAAAAACAAGAGATTCCACGTATAAGCGGTAACATACAGTTTTTGTCTTTCTCAGCCCGGCTTATTTCGCTTAACATAATGAACCTTCTGGTTCATATGTCATGGCATCACCGACACCCAGTTACAGAACAAACCTCTTTTCAAAAATGTACAACTAGTAAAATTTTCTTATAATTTCTGGTTATTCTTTTAAAGAAGAAAGCGAGTAAGGGAAAAAATGAAGAGAATTTGTGGTGAGGCACAACTTTACGGTATAACAAAAACATCCTGTTCTTTATTTTTCTCACCAGTTAACCTGTCTTGCTAGTTGTGTCTTTAACAATAGCACCCAGAGAGGCATGTGGGTGACTCTGTTGGTGAAGCGACTGACTTTGGATTTCAACTCGGGTCATGATCTCACGGTTCACAGACTGAGCCCTGGGGGGGACTCTGCCCTGAGAGCACAGAGCCTGCCTGGGATTCTCTCCCTCCCAACCTCTCTGCCCCTCCCTGCTCATGCACACGCATGCGTGCTCTCTCTCTCTCTCTCTCTCTCTCTCTAAGTAAATAAACATAAAAAAACATTTGCTATAAAAAAATTATTTTCGAATAAGAACAGTACCCAGAGCTAAAGACACAAAGTAGAAGTCGGGGAAATGGAAGCGGTGCTTCACGCCCACCATTGACTTCTGTCTGAGTTTCATCACTTGGGCAAGCACCTTAGATGCTTAGGTGACGCTGATGCATCGCTATTGTCATGATGCTGGCAATAAGAATGCTGTAATGACATGTTAATGATACTCAAGGAAGAAGACTATAATGTCGCTGATGAAGACGGTAGGTGCTACGCCCAACACCCAGCATTATTATTATAACCAGGAGAGCCTCACTGTTGCCTGGTACAAAATAAGCACTCAAGTAATTTCTAAACCAATTCAAACATTTCTATGCAGCAAAATTCATTTTTTTTTTTTTGGTGTACAGTTTTATGAGTTTTTGTGCACGCATGGATTCTTGGAACCACCTCCACAGACAAGATCCTGAAAAATTTTCATATCCTGAAGAATACTTCGAAGCTGCCCCTTTGTGTTCCGACCCTCCCGCCGCCCTGAGCCCCTGGCAACCTCTTACCTGTTCATTGTTCCTACGCTTTTGCCTTTTCCAAAATGTCACACAAATGGAAGTATACAGCAGGTACCCATTTGAGGCTGAGATCTTTCACTGAATATAATACATAAATTTTTTTTATTTTTTAAAGAATGTTTATTTTTGCTGAATATAAGATAAAAGAATACAGGAAAGACTCAGTTACTGTAGAACTTCCATGGATTGTGTCTTGACATCTTAAAAGAAATGGAGAAGTCACTCAGACACTGCTGAAACACTGTTTTCCTTCCTATGTAGCAAGAACTCCGTCTATTTAAAGCATATGTATTCTAATTTGCCTTTTCTATTTCGGGCATGTTCAAATACACGTCCTCTAGAGGCATGATGGAAGAAAACTCACCTCCCTACAGACTTCCCTTAATCTCTGCATGTGGACACATAATTACTGAGTTTTTAATTAAATTTTTTAGTTAGCTGGGCACTTGAACTTATTCCATTGCTGGTGAGATAATCCTTAGCAGCGCATTTCCTCGTTCCCTGGAAAACTGCTGACCTTCCAAGCTGTCATAGGCTTATTCAGCACAGGCTGTGCAGCACAGCACAGCACAATTATGTGCAACGCAGAATTGAGTTGGATCTATAAGAGGTGAGAAGAGCCAAGGCTTGCATTTTCCTGCCTGAGGGGCATTTCCAGCTTCTAGGGATGTGCTCCCACTTCCATTATAAGCAATAGGTTCTTTTTTGCTGCTGAGTGCTGCTCTTTCATATGATGGGAACCATTATTTAAGGAGGGAATTAATAATGTGTTTTGGAATTCCCATTGAGATGAACATATTTAGCAGAGATAGAGTTCAGTACCTGCTGAGTAATTAAAAGCAGCAACCTCCGTTTCCAACTATCCTCGCATACACACATGCACACACACATTCACACTCGTATGTGTTGTGGGGGGTGGGAGCGGTGGCTTTCGGGAATAATCTATATTGCAGACCGGTTTGCTGTTGTGTTTTTAATGATACATTGCCAAGAAGAAGCAGATATGTTGTGGGATGTATAAGGTGGAATAGAGCCTAGAGAATGGCTATATGAAAACTTGCTTGATTTCTTCAAATGGTTAATATCAGGCCATTTTAATTGATCTTTTCCAATGAACTCTGTACTTCCTAGGGTTTTCTTTAAAATGTGTTATAATTACAAATGGATTTATTTTCCATTTTAATTTTCGACTGCATTTCCTTTGAGGTTGGCTGTTCTATGTTTGTTTAAAACTTCATGTTTAAAATTAAGTTGGTGAACAAGAAACAGAGTAGTTCAATAACCAAGCACAGCATTGAAATATTTCTATTCTTTTAAAGTTTATTTATTTGGAGAGAGAAGAGAGAGAGAGAGAGAGAGAGAGAGAGAGAAGGAGTGTGCACACACATGAGCAGAAGAGGGACACACAGAGAGGGAAAGAGAAACCCAAGCCGGCTCCACACTGTCAGCATGGAGCCTGATGTGGGGCTAGAACTCACGAACCTGTGAGATCATGACCTGAGCTGAAATGAAGAATTGGACGCTTAACCAACGGAGCCACCCAGGCACCCCCTGAAATACTTCTATTTATATCACCACTATTGTGCTGATCAGACTGGGAGACACTTCACTGGTTTGTCTTTCACACTGGAGAAAGATAAAGTACTATATTAAAGACTAAAAAATTAGGGGACCATTGTTTATATATACTTCATTGGGAAAATCAAATTGACTACATTTCTTCTGGCTGGGTTACCCTCTTTTGAATTCAGGAATGCCATAATGAAAAATCTCTTTTGAAATGTATACGGTTGGCTGTCATCCAAACAGTAGTAAATGCTTTTTCTTTGTACTCTCATTACACCTTGAACATACTCTTATAATTATTGGCTGAATGCATCTGTCTTTCCTTCAGGTGTCTCAGAGGACTTCAAAAACAGGAACTTTTTCTTTGTACATATGAAGTCTCAATAAACATATATATTTAAATGTTTATTTACTTTTGAGAGAGAGAGAGACAGAGAATGCACGCAAGCAGGGGAGGGCAGAGAAAGACAGAGAGAAAGAGAACCCCAAGCAGGCTCTACACTGACAGTGAGGGGCTCAAACCCACAAACCGTGAGATCATGACACGAGCCGAAATCAAGAGTTGGATGCTTAACTGACTGAGCCACCCAGGTGCCCCCTCAATAAATATTTTTAAATAAATATTTACATACTGAGAATTATAGTTTTTCCATTGTTTCTAGATCTAAAAGCCAATATACTATGTCTTTGGAAATGAAGGGTTTGGAGATCTAATTTTCCATAAAAATAAGTCAGTCATTTTCCAAGTCATTCCTCCCTATGTTGTAAGAATATCTGAGAAGACTCATCAAGTATTTTCTGCCCTAGGTGCTGTTTACTGCCACTCTTCTACCAAAGGGCTGTCCTAACATCAGCTTCTGAACTTTTATCGTTCACACCCTATGCTCTGCCACCCATGCCTCTGTTGCCTCTCTGGAGGAATGCTGCTATGAGTAGGGTAGTGTTGTTTATTCCATCCCAAAGGTGGAAAAATTAAGGTGACAAAGTGGAACTGCCTTCCCTTCAGCCCTTACTGAATAAAGCCATGATTGTTCCTCACAGAGATGGAGAGTATTCCCCTCACCTCGGTAACATGTCACACTTTATCATCAGGACTTTTAAACACATTGCCTAGTTTCACAATGTCACTTATGAAAAACTACTGCAAACTTCTACTTTTGGCCATGATACAATATCAATGACCAGAGATAACTTTCTCCCACCAACAACTTGAAAATTGGACAAAATATGTAACACAACTGTGTTCAGACATTAGAAAAGAAGCAGCATAATGTTGTCATCCTTGAGAGAAGAAACACAAGCCCTACATGTCTCAGCTTTCACCCAGAGACACATTTCAGACTGGGAAGGGAACTCCCCACCCCAAAACACCAATAGGCTTACAGAGTTGAATGTAGAGATCAGTGTTCAGGGAAGCTGTGATGGCTGGAAGTCGTGGGTCAGAGTTTTGGAAAAAAGGGGACTGCACATAAGAAGATTTCCAGGAATCTGTATGGGAGTCCTTTTGGGTCACTGCTAAGTGCTAAGCCACACTTGTAGCACATGAAACTACCAGGCAAAGAAAGCCACGGTGTTAAAAGCAGGACAATTCCCAGATTTCACTCAGGACAGGGAGATGTTTCAACCATCCAGGCAAATTGAAGATTCCTCAGTGATCACTCCACATCTGGTGGCAATCTTGGAGTGATGATGTCTTAGTAGTAGAGCTGGACTATCTCTTGAATGAAGGTTACACTAGCACCATTCTAGCAAAGCTTAAAACAGGTTGTTTTTGATCCAAGGGATCAAAGTAGTCTACTATCTAAAAACAAAGACCATTGATCTTTAACTGAAGGCAACAAACTCCAGATACTCAACACCTCATAATGGCAAAGTCCTGCATCTAATAAAAAACTACTAGATAGTCAGAGAAGCAGGAAATGTGGTCCATGACAAGGAGAAAAGTTGTCAAGAGAAATAGACACCAAACTAATGAAATGAGTAGATCAGATTGTTAGAACAGGAATGATAACTATGTAAAATATGTAAAGGAAAACATAACATAATGAGAAGAGAGGGGAAAGACTAAAAATGGAACTTCCAGAGATTGAAAATAAAATATCTGAAATGAAACTTTCACAGGATAGGATTAAGAGCAGATTAGACACTGAAGAAGAAAAGATTAATGAGACTGAAGACAGCAATAAAATCACCCAGCATGAAATAGAGAAAAACAATGGGAATAAAATAAACAGAGCCTTAGTGACCTATGAGACAATATTAAAGAGCCTGGTATTCTTATAATTGGATTCCAAGTAGGTATTACAGTTGAATGAGGGATAGAAAAAAATGATTGAAGACATCATGCCTAAAAAATTTCCAAATTTGATAAAAACTGTAAATCCCCAAATCCAAGAAGCTCAATAAATCTAAACAAGGCTAAACACACACATATCCACACTTCCATATACTCAAGCCCCCATCAAATCATAAATATCTGAAAATTGGTTACAAGATAAGAAAGACAACGGATTTTTCAGCAAAAACTATATAAGCCACCTTTAAAGTGCCAAAAGAAAATTATATTAACCTAGAATTATATAACCAGCAAAAAATTCTTCAAAAATTAAGGTACAAAGAAATTTTGTCAGAGACAAAACCTGAGAAACTTAGTGGCCCGCACACTTTCCTTACAAGGAAAGTTGAAGAAAATTTTTCAGGTGGAAGGAAAATGATACTAATACATAAAAGCTAATTTTTACATAAACATAAAAATTAATTTTTCTACTTAAAAGGTGAGCATTCTTAAAATGGATAAATAATAAGACTCAATTGTATGCTACATACAGGAAGCACAGTTTAATTATAAAGACATACATTAAAAGTAAAAGGATGAGAAAATATGCACTATGCAAATACTACATATAAGAAAGCTGGCATGGATATGCTAATATCAGACAACGTTGACTTCAGAAAGAAGACTGTCAGGGATAAGGTTGGTTATTTCATAACAATAAAGGAGAAAATTCATCCAGAAGACAAAATAATAATAAATATGTATAAGCCCAATAACACAGTTCCAAAGTACCTGAATCAAAAATGAAGAGGAATAAAGTAACACTGTCAACCAACTTGACCTAATTGACTTTTATAGAATATTCCACTCAAATCAACATTCTTTTCATGTATACATGAAAGATTCACCAAAATAAACCATATTCTGGGCCATAAAAACAAGTCTCAATAAATTGAAAAGGATTGAAATATTATAGATCATATGCTCTGACCATAGAGAAATTAAGGTAGGAAGAAGTAAGAGAAAGATTTCTGATATGTGCTTAAGTATTTGGAACTACGCATCAAATTTGCAAGTAATCCATGGATCAGAGAAGTTACAAAGGCAATTATAAATTATTTCAAACTGAATGAAAGGAAAAACAAAGCATATTAAAAGTTGTAGATACAGCTCAAATAGAGATCAGAGGAAAATCCATAGTTTTAAATGTTACAGTAGAAAAATGAAAGGTCTCAAATCAATTATCTAAGATTCCACTTTAAGAAGCCAGAAAAAAGGGCAGAAATTAAATCAAAGTAAATAAGAAGGAAATAATAAAACAGCAGAAATCAATGAAATAGAAAATAGAGAAATAATTGAGAACATTTTAAAGGATAACAAATCCTTATTTTACGGGAAAAAAACAAGTAAATAAACAAGGCTGTTGCCAGACCATTAAGAAAATAGAAAGAAGATGCAAAATTGTCAATACCAGGAGTGAAAAGAGTGGTATCTTTACAGATTTTATTGATATCAAAAGGGCAATAAAGGAAACTTTAAAAATGTATGCCAATAAAGAAAAAACCTTAAATGAAATGGACAAATTTCTTGAAAGATGCACATTACCAGCACTGACTCAAGAAAAGAATAGAAAATTGAACAGTGCCATAGCTATTAATGAAATTAAATTCATACTTAAAATCTTTCCCACAAAGAAGACTCCAGGCTCAGATTGCTTCACCACCAAATTCCAACAAATATTTAAGAAACAAGTCATACAAATTTTACACAATACTTCCAAATAATGGGAGAGAGGGAACATTCTGAAACTCATTTTATGAATCCTGAATAACTTCGATTCCAAAACCAAAGAAAATACAAGAAGAAAAATACACTACAGACCAATATTACTCATGAACAGACACAATAATAAGTAACAAAAACCTAGCAAATAAAATCCAGCTGTGTTTGTGTGTCTATGTGTGTGTGTACCAAGTATGACCAAGTAAGTATGGCTCACCTTATGATTGAAAGGTTGATTTAATATTTGAAAATCAATGTAACTTACAACATTAATAAAATAAAGGAGAAATACATATAATTATTTCAAGAGATGCAGAAAATGCACTCGGCAAAATTCAACACCATGTCATTATTAAAAAAAGAAAAGCCTCTCGGTAAATTAGGAAAATAAAAAGCTTTCTGATAAAGGGTATTTATTAAAAAAAACTATCACTGATGAGCACTGGATGTTGTGTGTAAGTGATAAATCACTAAATTCTACACCTGAAACTAATATTAAACTGTAGGCTAACTAACTGGAACTTAAAACTTGAAAAAAGAAAAAACTATCAGTAACTATGCTTTCCCCATAGGATCAGAAATAAGGTAAGCATGCCTACTGTCATGATGATTTCTATTCATTGTGTATTAGGGCTTCTAGCCTATGCAACAAAGCAAAGAAAAAAAAATGAAAGGAATACAAATGTGAAAGGAAAAATTAAAACAGTTTTAATTCACGTATGAAATAATTACATACATAGAAATTCCCATGGAATGTACTAAAAAGCTAGAAGAACTAAAATGTGAGCTTAGCAAGGTCATAGGAGATGCAAAGCCAATACACAAAATATAATTGCATTTAATATATTAGCAATGACAATTAGATACTGAAATTTTAAAAAGGCATTTACAATGGCATCCCCGAACGCGAAATACGTAGCGATAAGTTTTATAAAATATGTCTAAGATCAGTAGAGCGCAAACTACAAAACTGAGAGCAATTAAAGAAGACCTCAGTAAATTCAGAGATATACCATGTTTATGAATCAGAAGACTTAATATTGTTCAGATGTCAGTTCTCCCACATTGATCTACGGATTCAACACAATCTTTTTAGGTAGCATTTGCTTTCGCTTTAGGTAGGGAAGTTTTCCCTTTGAGATGGTTCATCCATGTGTTCTCCTGAGCTGAATGCCAGTGCTGAGCTCAGAGTCTCTGGAGTTTTGCTGCATGTAGAACATGATATATTTTTTACTCGTTCTTCCATTAAATTTGGTGTCTTGGAAATATGCTTCAGCGGATGGAATATTTTCTCTGGTAGCACAGGTGATAATATGTTGGAAGCATTTAAATTTTGTAAGATGTTCTGGTTTTAAATTATTTCTCCACAGAAACCATTCAAGAAATAAAAAAGTGTGAGTGAACTAGTAATAAGTGTTCTCCTTTTCATAAAACAAGTCCAATAACTGGGGTCTCAATTGGCAGTGGTTAAGTTCATAGTGATTTAAGACCAAGGATATTGTCAATTACGTTTTCTTATTCTTTATTACCTTACTTCTTAAAGGGCAGTCCATGGGCCAAGAAAAGGGACAACCCCAGGATGTATTTTAGAAATGCAGAAGCTTAGACCCCACCAGGATAGATTTAATGAGAATCTGCATGTTAACATGATTCATAGGATGATTCCCGTGTAAATTAAAATGCTCGAAGTGCTACGCACTTATTCTCCTTTACAAAACCCCCAGCTAACCTGAGCTGGCACATTTTATCCTAGAGAGGAAAGAAATAGCAGGGATACCACCAATATTATAATCTCGCTGGGACAGCTGTTCTCCTCAAACTTAATACATGAAATCTCTAATAACCTTGATTCACTATATTCTCTGACAAGATTTTTTTTTTAGTGTTTTTATTTATTTTTGAGACAGACACAGAACATGAGCAGGGGAGGGGCAGAGAGAGAGAGGGAGACACAATCCAAAGCAAGCTCCAGGCTCTGAGCTCTCAGCACAGACCCCGATGTGGGGCTCGAACCCACGAACCATGAGATCATGACCTGAGCTGAAGTCGGACGCTCAACCGACTGAGCCACCCAGGCACCCCTCTCTGACAAGATTTTGAATTGAAAAGCTAAACACAAATACTTAGATTGCTTCATGCAACAGAAAATGAGAATTATGAAGTGCTTTAATCTGTCAAGTACTGTAGGAATTAAAATGAGAAACACTTTAGTAGATTCCCCAAGATTGTTGGTGTGGGTGGGGTTTCTAAAAACCCATGGAGAAATACATCGAAAGGATAATGTCAATGACTTCAAAAATCACTTGTGAATTTTTCTGAAAAATATGTGCCAAGTAACCAAAAAATACAAGGTCTATTAGAGCAGACTTCTAATTAGCAATCAGCCATTGCCTAATCTTTATGGATTTGTCAGTTTCAGTTGCTACTTAATCAGCTGAAAGATGCTACTTTATATACAAAATAACACAGTTTCCAAGCACCTCTAAAAGTGTTTACCTTCATTCAGGAATCAAACATTTACTGAGCACCTACTGTTTGCCAGGTATGCTAGGCTCGGACACAAGGCTGGTTATAACACATTTCCTCCCTTTGTGGAGTTAGAAATGTAATACTTTAGTATATTAATGCTAACATAACCCAGAGTCATAGAGCCATAAGAATAGAGAGGAAGGAGAGATTCATCCTGCTTTGGGGTTTAGGGAATACTTTGCAGCGGAGGTGACATTTGAGATAGGCTTTTAAGGGCTGACTAAATGCTGTGGGCTTCATAATTTCTCTTGATTCACCTGTGGGCTTTAGATTTATTTTTAATTTTTAAAAAAATTTGAACTTCTTTATGGATAAAGTATAACAAAGAGCTAAATAAAGGCAAAATGAGATTAAAAAAGAGTTGGCCGACTGTAGTTTAGCAGATTATTAAACATCAAAGGAAGAGATGTAAAGCTTTGAGTAAATGGAATAATCTAATTATATATTATGTGGTGATGGCTCCTCTTTTTTTATTATTGTAGTAAGAACACTTAACGTGAGATCTACCCTCTTAACACATTTTTAAGTGTACAATACAGCATTGTTAACTATAGGCACAATATTGTACAGTGGAAGTCTAGAATTTACTCATTTTGCAAAACTAAAACTTTATACAATTTGTATGGCAACTCCCCATTTTCCTCCCCCCCCCCCCGACCCTGGCAACTACCATTCTACTTTGTTTCTATGAATTTACCTATTTTAGCTACCTCATATAAATGGAATCATGAAAAAAAAAAGATTTTAAACATAAAAATTATTCTCAAATAATGTATCATAGAACTTTCACAAGTATTATATTTTGGATTTGACTATATATGTAATTTAAAATTATACATGCTTCAATGAGGTCTGTATATAGAATCAGGACATAGATGATGAAAACAGTTTTATGATTTGCTTCCTAATTTAGAAAGAAACCATTAAAAATTTTTTTCGTCTACATCTTAGGTAGCAGTTCACTCACATTCATTCATCCATCCATTTGTTCTTTCATTTATTCCTTGATTATCTATTCAGTGCCTATAGTGTACCAGGTACTGTACTAAATGCCAGTGTTATGAAATGGGGATAAAACACAGTCCCCACTTTCAGGAAGGTAAGAGCTGGGAAGGAAGGAAGTGCCATAATGCGGTGGGTGCTGTGACTGAGGCATTGAGGGGTCCAAGAGCTAAGGAGAATTTCTACCTTGAGGAGGCAGTGTTTAGGAGGGGCTCGAAAAAGGAGATACAGCATGAATTGACTTGAAAAAAGCTTTGGCGAGGGGTCAAAGATGAAGGAAGGTGATTGTGTTTTTCAAAAACCATATATTGTTAAAGTCCATTCATGTGAAATACTATGTATGTGTGTGGAGGGGGTGTGTGAAGGGCTTTATAGGTGTAAAGAGATTCATTGCAAGGATGGCCATCAAAATGTTAATGGCGTTCTTTCATGGGGTTGGCCAAGGGAAAAGAGTAGACCCAGAAGTAAAACATTTCTCCTTTTAAAGGCAGGTGAATTTCCTTTTGTTCCTTAACAGTTCTATTCCATTTTAAAGCATTCCAAATATTACTTTTCTTGATTCTCATGCCGACCTCATGAGTCTGTGGGCATAAGCATTATTACGGATTTTTCAGATGAAAGAACCGAGGTGCATAGACTCTAGTGCCTTACACAAAGTAAGGCCTCATCGATAATAAATGAAAAATGAATGCAGTCTCCTGAAATTCAACCTAGATTGTCCTGTAAGAGTTGTCCCTGGCTGGTAGTTAGCAGAATCTTCACAAGCTGGTTCTAACAATATTCTATGGGGGAAAAGCAAGATAGAGTGTGAAATAATACATGAATGTGCTTTTTAGAATGTCAAGACCACTTTACATACATTAGAGAGATCCTATAAAATAGCTTATTATTAACCATGTTTTACAGAAGAGGAAAGGGAGGCTCAGAGAGGCTAAGTGACTGGCCTAAAGGATGCAAAGGAAGGGTGTGGCAAAGTGGGACGCCATCTTCTCATACTCTTTCTACATTGATCACACTCAGATACAGCACCAACAGGACCCAGTCCTTGGGAGTAACTACCCATTTAGGATGAATAAATTTCAGCGTGTAGTTTTGCCTTCTTTCTTAGGATTTCCTCTCCTTTAGACTTCACTCTTCTCCTGCAGATCTTTAGATTACATGCTCATTTACATCCTGAAGCGTGCTAATTGCTTTTTCCCTTTCTCATTTCTTTTACAAGTTTGTTGAGGACTAGACTGCATCTCACACATCATTGCACCCAACAGGATGTCCTGCAAATACAAAGTGCCCTAAAGAGGGCTATTAAGTGAACAACCGAATGGAAGAATGAATGGGAGAATGAAAACTGTCGTAATATGCCTAAGATCACACAGAGAGAACAGAGTGAAGCAAAAGCCGAATTAAGGCTCTTGTCTGCAGATCTGGAGACGGCAAACCCAGTGCTGCTCAGCTTAATAGCAAAATCTTGAGATGAAAAAGTCCCAACAAGCGGCACCAGAGAACCAGATTTAGACCTCTTGCCTGTCTTTTGTTTTGTGGATGACCTGGTTGATTTCCATATTTGGAAGTCCATTTCCATATCAAATTGAAGGCTGATGAAAATTTGAATCCAAGCATTCAAAAGAAAAAAAAAAGGCAC
Organism: Panthera onca; assembly: GCF_046562875.1. Taxonomy (NCBI): domain Eukaryota; kingdom Metazoa; phylum Chordata; class Mammalia; order Carnivora; family Felidae; genus Panthera; species Panthera onca. The sequence goes on from NC_138343.1 coordinate 117,976,388, forward strand.
TGTACCAGGAAATGCGATGTTGGTGCCATTATCCAGTCCTAGAGGTCTGTCCCCGAGAAGTTGTCATCATGTATGTGCATGTTGACCATCCAGCCTTGGATGGACAACTGGGTTCCAGCCTCAGCTCTACCATCCAATGTCAATCAGACCTTATGTAATCTAGTGAAATTTCCAGACTTCAGTGTTCTCCATAGCTGACCAATGATGTTTGTGTGGGGTGTGGGTTGTGTTAGATGGCCAATAGGGTTTTTAAAATTTTATTTTACCATGCATAACCACCATTCTCTTTTCAATTGCTCAAAGAACATTTCTTTTTCAGATTTCCCAGGCAGTTATGGTGGTGGGCTTGTGGAGATCCAAGATCCGAGAACAAAGAAAGTGCTCAAAGAAATAATGCTAGAATAATGCCTCCTGCCCAGAGTGCTGGAACTTAAAATATTTATTCAACAAATGTATACTGAATGCCTCTGGTGTGCTAGGCCCTGGGGATATGGGATGAACAAAACAGGTTTGCATGAAAAGTTATCATATATTAGTGATAAGCCCCCCTTGTTTAAGGAAGGACAGCGTCTAGAGCAGGAGAAACTGAAAGAAGTCAGTGTGATTGGTTGGGGACAGTGATGAGGAGGGGCATGTAGGATGGGGCTGAGAGACCTGATTGCAGCTCAAAGGACAAGTAAGTACAGTCTGAAGCTGTTCTTGGGGTTTAGCAACATTGCAGAGCTTGAGTAAGGTCCTTCTGGAGGAATGGTGGGGTGGTAGCCCCAACAGAGCGGGTGGAAGATGGTCCAGGAGATGAAGCCACAGAGGTAGTGAGAATGTGCACCATTTTGAGAAATCTGGTTATGAAAAGGAGGAGAGAGAGAGAAAAAAACATAGATGGGGGGGGGGGTTGCAGACCTGGTTGATTTGTTTGTTTGTTTTTAACGAGAGAAGACAGAATGGGCAGGCAGAAGTTGAAGACACAGGAAGGAGAAGGGATGGGACTCTTGCTTGTTGAGATACAGGATATGAAACACCTGTAGAGTTTACCTTAGATGAAAGGGCACACTCTTCTATTGTAAAACCTGACCAGATGAAGGGGAGGGGATGGGGTTCTGACGTTTTCCTAGCATACCCAGGAGAAATGGGTTCCCTAGATGCCAGTGAGGAACTGCGTGGTCTGCAATGACTCATCAAACCAACCAAGAAGTGTGAGATTATGCCAGAGAGTCTCTGAGTCCACACTGCAAGGAATGTTGGGAAATAGCTATGAGATACTCTGAGAAGCTGCAATCTTGGTTGACATAGTTTTTCTTCTGCAGAACATATAATGTTTTGTTAGTTATCAGTCTCCACTAGTCTGGAGACTAATACATGGTGGACAGAGAATTTGCAGTAGGTTCTGTAGTAAGATGTGGTTACTGATGATCTAGTCTCAAGCCAAGAGAACTGTCAAAACTCAGGTAACTTGTAAGAGAGGCCTTCAGTGTAGAGATTACAGGTCTATATCCTGTGATGAGTTGAAGAAGGTGTACTGAGTTTCAAAGATCATCTTTCTGCAAATTTCCCCATTTCCACTGGATGCTCCTACCCCCACCCCATTTTCCCTTTCTCAGAGATGCTCTTTCCTGTTCCCTTTGGATACAGGTCTCTGTTGGGTCCTACTTTTCCAGATCCTTGGGCTAATAACTTTGATATCAGTTCATCTTATTCTTAGATCTAGCCCAGTCTGTGCTAAGATATTCAATGATTTTCAGCAAACTGAGTAATCCTGTCTGCCGTTAATATTAGTTATAAAATAGTAGGGAGGCAAAATTTTCTTTGTCATCAGAAACCTTCTAAAGGATATCACAAAGCTTTGGTGACATCTACATCTCTTATAGAGTATATGTTTTCCATAGTGATTCAGTGACCAAGAATGAATTGGTAGCAGCCATTCCTCAATAGCTGGGTGACGGTGAAGATCATCTCTGACCAGTCCTTGGAAGGCCACAAGGGTCTTCCAAATGTTTTCTTAACTCTCTCCACTGACTCCTTAAATCTGGATTTTATTAGATTTGTCAGGGACTGGATATGAAATTCTGCACCAGGCACACAGTTAATATAATTTCTTTTACTTAGGATTCTGCGGTCTGTCCAATCGGGTTATCAATTCTCGTTTTCAAGATTTGGTATTAACAATGGAAAGAGAAAATTCAGATGTCCTCCTTCTCTGAGTGATTCACACTGTGTTTACCAAAGGAAGCAATTAGTTTTTTCATTTCCTTTGACAAACTTCTGAATATTTTGACAACAGGTTCCTCAGTAGGACACCAAAATTACATGAATGACTGAATACAATTCACAATCACTGAATATATACTAGGTGCCATGGATTTTAATATAATATATGTTGGCACAGACTCAAAAGGATTAGTACTAGGACTGAGCACCAAATTTAGGTTTCTTCCATGGTATAGTAATTAACAAATGACAGTGAAAGTTTGGCCACCTGTATATTCCAGTCTCTATGCTGCTTTCATTTTCATTGTACAAGACACACTGGCTTTTTTACCGTGCAATTTATTATTACTATCTTAAACCACCGTCTTCCCAGTGGTTTCTTCTTTTTTTCCCCAGTTGTTTCTGCTTATGATCACAGAAGAAAAACAAATATCTGTAAATATAAATATGAAATATCTGTATCATCAGACTACATTTAAATTTAAATCCTTAAAATTTTTGTAAGCATTAGGAATTTCAAAAGAGTTCAGCTATTTCCTTCTATGCTTCCCCCTCCTCAACTCACTTTTTAAATCAAAGTATAATTTACGAATTGTAAAATTCACCCATGTTAAGGGCAGAGTTTAAGTCTTTATGTTTTAACAAAAATGAAAATAAGTTAAAAAATAAAAACACTTATTAACCTTTTTTAATTGCACAAAACATAAGTGTGGAATAAATTGAGAAAGCTGTCTGTATTCCTCCAAAAACTTTAACCTTGGATTGATTAATAGGAATACTGCTTCCTACTTTCCAGGATCAACTAATTCCTGGGTTATAGAAATGAATTTGGGGTAAAGAAAAATATTAAATATTGCTTACTTTATTTTGTGAAATAAACACAATTCCAACATCAAATTGACACGGACAAGGTGCCATAGTCAATCTTACTTAGTGATTTATATGTGAACATTTATAAACAAAAGATGAAATAGAATTCAGTAGTATGTAAGATAATATCCTATCATGTACAATGGAGTTTATTTTAGGAATACAATGGCAGTTAAATCTAATATTAGGAAACTTACTGACATAATATTAATGAATAAGTTAAAAATGGACTATGTTAATCTCAAAGTAGGTTCTATAAGTATTTTAAAGAATCCTCTCATTTTTTAAATAAAACAAACCTCTTTATGATGTAAAAATGGGAAAAGCATTCCCTGAATTGATAAAGCATATCAATTTGAAATCAACAACCTTGAACCTATTTAGTTCTGAAACTCAATCACATTCCCTTTAAAATCAGAAATATGTTAGGTGATCTTTTATCATCATCATTATTATTTAATAAGTATAGCATTTCTGGTCTGTGCTATAGGATATAAAACTGGATTAATAGAAAGATATATTAGAAAGGAAGTGTCAACATGATTATTTTTTGACGACATTATCATTTGCTTATTATGCATCATTGTACATAGACAATTCAAAAGACTTGGCAGAAAAATTCTAGAAACTAATCCTAAAGTTCATTGAAATGGCAGGATACATGATAATTACACCAAGCATCAACCTTTAAGTCAGAAATGAGTTTAAATATAGCGAAAAAAGAAGTGGCACTCACAACTGCAACCAATATTTAAACTACACACCAGAAAATGATTAGTTGTAAGATTCATAATGTTCATAAAATAACCCCAAAGAAACAGTCTAGGAGAAGAACCGATTGTTCCAGTAATGAGCCCTAGGAGGGGAGTGGGTGTGTGAGGAGTGTATAACTTCCTTAACATGAATTTATAAGAGGTGCAAGAGCAGATGTTTTCTAGGGGTCGCTTTGAGTATTTATCAAGGGATTCCAAAGTTATAACCATGCCTAACGGTTATTTGGTGAAAGCAGTCTAGAAGCTAATCATCTATCTCAGAGGTAAGGTTAATCTGATGGTCTAGCTTGATTTAAAGACAGATTAAGATTAAAGCGGCACAGCATCGTCCTGGGACCAATGGCTGCTGGATCAGGTGATATGTACACATAGGTGCCTTATGCTCTTCTGTCTATTCTTGTCTATTCTTGTGTGTTTGCCTATCTCTATAAGAAAAGGTTAAACAAACTTAAAACAGTAGCTCTTAATATAGGCTCAACTGACCCATTGAGGGATTTCAGTGGCTCAATAACCCTCCTGGACTTATGTACAAAATGTTGTCTATATGAACACACGTGCATTTCTTTTCTGGGGAGGAGGCCCAAAACTCTGATCACATTTTTAGGAGTCTATTTTTCTAAAATAAGAGCAAACGGAGTAAATAACTTTCCTAGACTTTAGCCAACCCTCCACGAGGATTATTTCTTGGAACTGTTGTTTTTACTAAGAAATAGAGATTGTAAGGCTGTGATCTCTTGCACAGACCCTGAGGTGCAAATGAGACTTGCCAAACTGTGAGGCCTCTTGGAATCTTGGCGGTAGAAGGATTCGTGATTGAGGAACCCGAGAGTTGAAGGGAGAACAGAGTTGGGAGGAAATTGAGGATACAAGTAAAGTCCTGAAAGCTGTTAAATAGGCTGTCAACCTGCTAAGCCAACATAAATGGGGCAACATATTAATAAAGCAAGTAAGAGAGACATTTCATAAATCCTAAAAGAGTTAATGATAGGCATTCTAAAATTAATTCCCATTTACCATTCCTAACTCTGCAGAACTTATTCATCAGCCCCCATGGGGTTGCTTTCAAACTCATTTTGCTTTGCTGCTGATAATATGTATTCTAAAAAACCCCCCTCTTCCCTGCCTCCTACTGCCTAGTTTGTTTCATTCTTGGTCCAAATATTCAAGACCTTTTATGTTTTGTCACTAGAAGATGTTGATTTCCACCTCCCAGGCCCACGATGTTCTAGAGACAAATGGAGTGAAATAGCACCCCTTAAGACACCGCTCAATGTCTTATATACGGTTTCATTAGCAAACTCCTACTCTGTCATCTACTTTGTCTCCTTTCCTTTTATAAGCAATGGTTTGTAATTAATGAATAAAATCCGTAAGTACAGCTGTGATGGTGATGATGGTGATGATGATGATGGTAGCTGATGATTCCTCTGTGCCAGGCACTTCTCTCTGTGCTTTGCATGTATGAACATGTGCAATTCTCATGTCAAAGTAGTGTCAGGAACATTACCTGAAACCTAGAAACAGGAAAAGAGTTAAGTAAGTGTCTTTCCAGGGCATTATTGGGCTTGCAACTTGTCTTGATTTTCTATTGTCTGGACGGACTATTTTACAACTCTGTGGAGGCAGAGGTTAACTTGTAGATTTGTGATGAGATGCAAAGAATTTATATTGGCTTGTTGGGTGGTGGGCCGGTGGAGGGGCTGAGTGGTGATGCCAAAGATTATGGTTCATTGCCCTCTTAGACATTAACTAATTTTGTTTCCAGCCCTGCATTCTTATCTGGACATTTGTTTACTGCATTGCCTATAAATCCTTACCTTCTCAAATGTTTTTTGGACTAGTTTAAAAAATTTTCTTAAATGTTTATTTATTTTTGAGAGAGAGAGAGAGAGTGTGCGTGGGAGAGAGGGAGAGGCAGAGAGCGGCAGAGAGAGGGAAGCACAGAATCCAAAGCAGGCTCCGGACTGAGCTGTCAGCACAGAGGCCGACGAGCGGCTCGAACCCACAAATGGTGAAATCATGACCCCACCCTATGTGGGGCTTGAACTTACAGCTTGCTACTGAACTTGGACACTTAACTGACTAAGCCACCAGGGTGCCCCTGGACCAGTTTTATCATCTTACTGTTTCCTCATTACCTAATGATTTAAATAAAACCCGTGACATAGTCACTTTTTTAACCCTTTGAAAATCCAGCTCTCAGCCCTGGGTGTGTTGCATTCTAACTTCTTGATGATTGTGGACTTCAACGAATTTATTCAATGGATTCTCCCATCGTAGGGTACGGAAGTTGCTTCTAATATTTTTCCTTTTAAGAAAAAAATGCTAAAAAAAAAAAAGAAAAAAGAAAAAAATATATTAAACATTTAGTGGCTAAACATTTGCATTTGTTCACTTATAACACAAAGGAAATTTCTGGGCCCACATTATCCACATTTTAAGGACTTCTGGCACACAGTGTTCAGTTGCCTTCCAGAGAGTTTGCGCCAGTTTATATTTCAACAGAATATGAAAATATCCACTTTCATTTTGCACATCTCTTTTTCCCTAATGATTCCCAACAGGAGTGACTCATACATGTAATAAAAAAGCAGGGATTGATGAAAATGTATGACTAACATTTTGAAGAAAGAGGACTTAAAGTTGGGGACAATTTGCTGCATTATGCATTAAGGGCAAAGTCTATGATTTGAGAATCAACGGAGTAGGTTTGACAATATGTAAGTTATGTACCTGGACGGCTGCCCGGAAATAGGGCAATAGATTATTTATAGACAGAATCTTCTTTTCCTCTCTCCTTTATTTTCTCTTCCTTCTTTCCCTCCCTCCCTTCCTCCCTCCCTCCCTCTCTTCCTCCCCTGCTCCCCACAAAACATATCTAGATGCTCCACAAAACAATGAGTAATAAAAGCAAATTTTTATATGGAGTAGGACAACAGTAATTTCAGTGTGAACTCCTAATTATGTATGGCCTTGTCCAAATAACCTAGAGAATACCTAACTTTAAGCCATTCTGTTTCCTTCCCATAAGTGTAATCTATTTTTATAGTGGAAGTTAAAACTTATTTCCTCAAGGGGCGCCTGGGTGGCTCAGTCTGTTAGGCGGCCGACTTTGGCCCTGGTCACGATCTCGCGGTCTGTGGGTTCGAGCCCCATGTCGGGCTCTGTGCTGACAGCTCAGAGCCTGGAGCCTGTTTCAGATTCTGTGTCTCCCTCTCTCTGACCCTCCCCCGTTCATGCTTTGTCTCTCTCTGTCTCAAAAATAAACGCTAAAAAAAAAAAAACAAAAAAAAACCACAACTTATTTCCTCAAGTTAAATAAAAAAGAAAAAAAAACTAAGCATTTTAAAAAGATTTTAGTACATACATGTTTTGAAGGATACAAAACATGGCAATTTCCACTATCTTATCTATTGAGAACTTGTCTGTTTTCAAGACATCAGAAATGTAAATTCTTTAACCTTGTGGTTTCTTAAAGTTAACTGTGAGAGCAAGTCCCATCATCATAATATTGCTCTCACTACTACTCATTTTGCAAACTTTCAGTGCTTCATGAGTATTTGTTTTAATATTTAGTGAGTGATGTCACTAAGCCCAGACACAGAGCGGGTTGCTGGAAATCTATTTAGGGCTCAAAGGACTCAGGGGAGGAATAGGGGCAGATGCAAGGAAGATAATCCAGTGCTTCCAGAAACAAGTTAAATGCATTGTCTTCTTGCTACCAAAGAATTTCTTTTTTTTTTAATTTTTAAAAAATGTTTTTATTTATTTTTGAGACAGAAAGAGACAGAGCATGAGCAGGAGAGGGGCAGAGAGAGAGGGAGACACAGAATCTGAAGCCGGCTCCAGGCTCTGAGCTGTCAGCACAGAGCCCGATGCGGGCTCATGACCTCAGCCAAAGTCGGACGCTCAACCGACTGAGCCACCCAGGTGCCCCCCAAAGAATTTCTAATAGAGTGAAAGCATTGGCAATTTGTCTTGAGCACCTCACAGCTTCCCATTTATCCCCAGAATAGTCTGGAGTTGGGAGGGAAATATATATATATTAACTAATTTAAAGTCATTGATAGATTTGAGCTTGAACATGAGCAAACCTAAGAGTCTGATGCTAAAGTAGACAGCCTTTGCCCTAGTCTCTGAGATTCCCCAGGGAGGCAAGAACCATGCAGAAAGAGGAGGAGAAGACAAGCAGGTGATCACTTGAGAATCAGAGATTACAGGAAGCAGTGCTCACATCTCACCAAATTGCTAACCTGGTACCAGACCTGAGTTTGAAAAAACCACTCTCAGCATGTTATTCCAGGAACTACATGTTATTCTTCTTTTGTGTGTTTACTGAATTTCCGCTGAAAGCACTTATCCCTTTCTGGTCCTTAAATACTGCCCAGGTTTTCATAGCTATTGAGGTGAAAAACAACAAAAGGGTTGCCAAAGTTGTTAACCTCGGTGATCAACTATGCAGATGTGGGGGGATGTTTACCAGAAAATGTTGCTAATGAGCCAGACCACTCTGGCACAGGTTATGGGTGTTGCTAGAAAGGCTTTCTTGGAAATTAGTTCAAGAATATCCTCTTTGACAAAAGGACCAGACCTCAGGCCTGAGAAATTAAAGACTGATTTCTGAGACATTTTCAAGATAAAAAGACAAATTAAAATTGAGTCCAGAGCAAGGGTGGAATTTGAAACATTGAGTTTTTCTGCCAACTCTAGAATATAGTTTTAGGACACATGAGAGTAGCTTTAATGCAATGAACAGACTATGTCAGTGAATAAATACGCATTGATCTTTAGAATTCATACTTTCTACGATATGCTAATTGCAAGTACCCTGCATGACTATAGTCCCATGAAAAATGTTTTAACTGAAGAAAGAGGGTATGGTCTAATGATTTCCCCAAGCTTCTCTGGCTGATTTCTTTGGGGAAATCTGTTTTCTGTGAAGTTCAGTGTTCACCAGAATCTGCCTGATGTGACACTCCTTGCTTCTCTATGCCCGAAGACCAGTCTTGTGTTCCAGTCCAGGTATGACAAGCCTTGGAGGGCCCAGAGAAATCCTAGAGCTGCCACAGTTTGGGATCTACTGGGTATTGCTATTGTATCAGGCTGAAGAAGAATTGTAGGATAGCCATAAGACAAGACACCATTTATTTTTTTTAAGATTTTATTTTTAAGTAATCTTTACACCCTATGTGGGGCTTGAACTCACAACCCTGAATTCAAGAGTCACGCGCTCTATTGACGGAGCCAGCCAGGCACCCAAGAAGAGACACTTTAGAGGAAACAATGGGTCAATCCAGACTCCTGAAATCATACTGCGTTTGTACCCTGTGGGTATTGGAAATAATAGTTATTTGTCCCAGGATTAGGTAAGAGCAGGATTTAGTTCTGTGAGAGAGGTGGTAAAAGTTGAGATGGTTTGTTTCAAAACAAGTCTCTGAGTATGCATTCTCCTAGGTCAGACATCAGATTTAACTTCACCCTTAGACAGTTGGACAATTACTTAATTTCATGGTTGCATTACACTTTTCTGCCTCTCGGGTAATAGAGGATAGAAACTGGGAGGCACATGGCACTTTTCTGATTGGGACTGCTAGAGAAGAGGACTCTGGCTGAGGGGTGTGGGCGCTCGAGAGTCCTCAGGAGTCACAGAAGAGCGCTCCGGGTCAGTGCCAGCAGGTGAAGGTGACCTCACTCCATGACCTGCAGAGGCAGCCATGAATCTCAGGTAACAGGAACTGGAGACAGACCTTCATCTCCAGACCAACATCTTCTCTTCAAACTTCTAAGATCTGATGTGAGAATCAGAAGAGAGTGTCAAAATGTTTTCTCATGAGTGGAGGGCTGGATCCAGAGGACATTTGGGGACATCTTTAGAAAACTGATATTTAAAAAGCCTGAGACCCACGGTTTCCAAATCATGTTACTTGGGATCCTGCAAGTCATGGTTGGGCAATAACAAGGCTCAGGGTAGGAACGGCTTTCTGAATAGAAGTACCCTGCCTTTTGAAAAGCTCTTAACTGAACCTAATTTGATTTTTCTGCAAATTCCTGTGTTCTTTTCATTTCTCAGAAACCAATTTCGGAGGTAAATAGCTGTCTGTCAACTTCACAAATTAAGCAAATGTAATATAATTGCATAATTCTTCACTATTTCCTGTTTCTTCTTCTGCCTCTGACGGCTGAAGGAGCACACTTATCCATGACATTAGCTTGTTGATCTAAATCCTAGGCAACCTAGTTTCCAAATAAATTGACATTCATATTCTTTTAATATGATACTGCAAATGTAAGGCTACTATTTATCATGGAAATAAGTATTTCAAGCACATGGGCTTATTTCCAATGTCCTTTCTTCTCATCATTTCTTATTTTTAGTCTGGTATCTCCAGGTTATTGCAGACTTCTTAAAAAAAAAACTCTTTTCAGATTTGTGTTTTCTGTGATGATTTCTAAGTCTGGTCTGAAATACCAGATTAAATATATAGGTTTCAGGCCCTGTTTGGCATCATATGTAAACGTGAAGACCAGCGGACACGTCTTTTATGCCGGTTCCAAAGAAAACACTAATAAAGTTAGCTTTAAAATGTTCATTATTAGCTATGAGCCCCTAAGGTTTGAAAAAAGCTATTGAAATTGTTAGGTAGATTGCACAGCTGAAAGCCAACAATAACAATAAAAGTTCTGAGTTAGAATAAGCTCTTTGCAAGCATTCTTTAATATAATCCCTACAATGCACTGGGAAGTGGGTGTTACAAGTACAGAAACTGATGTTTAGAAATTAAGCAATTTATCTCAATCACTCATCTAATAGGGAGCAGATTCAAGGTCTGGACTCAGGTTTTGGTACCCATGCCTCATACTCCTAGAAAGTCTCCTTATCCTACATATGGAAACGTAGTCCTACCTTTCCTTCAGATTCATTAGATCTCCTTCTTTGGTTTTCAACATTTTTTGATTTCTAACTTTGAAATTTTGTATCTACGAATTCCCATATGTGATGCTATTTAGCGTCAAGGAAATATGCTGATAGGGGGTGTGAGTGCTCAACCTGATATCTGTAACTGTTTAAAGAAGTTCAGGAAGGGGCTTCTGCGTGGCTTAGTCGGAAGAGATGTGACCCTTGATCTCGGGGTTATAAGTTGGGGTCCCACACTGGGTGTAGAGATTGCAAATAAATAAAGAACTTAAAAAAAGATTGGAAAGAAGTTCACAAAATTTGTCTTTGCAATAAACGTAAATTCTTTTTTTAAAATATTTATTTATTTTTGAGAGAGAGAGAGACATAGTGCAAGCGGAGGGGGAGGGGCAGAGAGAGGGAGACACAGAATCAGAAGCAGGCTCCAGGCTCTGAGCTGTCAGCACAGAGTGGGATGCAGGGCTAGAACTCATGAACCGGTAGATCATGACCTGAGCTGATGCTGGACTCAACCAGCTGAGCCACCCAGGTGCCCCACAATATACCTAAATTCGAATTTGTGGTTGTAACAGCATGAATAGATACTGAAATTATACTTGTGTCTACCTACTACCTAATTAATTTGTTTTCTAATGCCACATTTCCAGATGGTATAAATATCTTTGTCTCATGCCTAACTTTTTCCTGGGTAATTTTGTGCAAAAACCCAGGCATTTTTCATGTCGTTGAAGTAAGATCTAGTTCAAAGTCCTTCTGATCTTGATGGCTTATTCAATGCATGACACGCCCCAACCAGTTGCAGAAACATGCTCTTTAGATAATATGCCTCCTGAATTCATTGTTGGCACAAACAGATGAGGATAACACGGCTTTCTTACTCTTTGCTTTTCACCCCATTCCATTATTCCATCCTGGGTATGTATGTATCTTCTTTGGGATTAAAAATTTGTGCCATGATTTAGTTTGATTTATCAGCAGCCATTTAGATTCTGAATGACCTCATTTGTGATGAATCAGGATTCTAATTAGTTAATTGGACGGTATCAAATTACAAGTGTATGTATGTTTATTCTTAATTTTGGTCCAGAAATAGAATTTAATGTTCAGAAGAATAAAATGACTTCAGCCAATGTTCAGTACATGACACATGAACCATTACGGTTTCTTTGGCTGCTTTGAAGTTCTTCAGATTTGTACATATTTGATTTTGCTTTTGTGTCTGCCACCAAGATCCGTTCTCACACGACTGAATCAAATAATCATTGTAGAAATTCAAAAGATGACCCTTTGACTTTTCACTTTATTTTACATTATTGTTGTGCAATAAAGTTTATTTAAAAGAAAAGCTAATATAGGAAAGAGCCCACAGGGGAGTAGATCAGATTAAATCTCAAGTTCTTTGTAACTTCCCCAAGGCTAGTTTTCAACCTACATTGTTTTCACAATAAAGGGGCAGATTTCACATAACATCTGTCGCTATGGTGACAATAGGACAGTGATAGCTGGAAAAGCTAATGGTGTTTTTCTAACTTGCCTTCTGGAATGTGTAGCAGACAGGAAAGCAGCAGCAAAACGATTCCTGAAGGGCGAGGTCAGCGATGAGACCATCCAGGGAGCATTGTCTCTTCTCCAGATCAGGAAGGACAAGAACCTCTGCTAACCATTCCTCTCCAGTTTCCGCTTAAGTGACCAGCATTTCACCTGGTTTACTGCCCGAATTCCTTGAGAAGAAATAAAAAGAATAACAACAAGCCTTGCTAGGGAGAGCATGCTGGAAAGAAAGAAAGAGGAACGGAGAGATGAAAACATAAGTAGAATTGTCATGGCTTTTCCAAATGATCTGAATTGAAGTAAGCCCTCTGACAGGGAGAGAAAGGGAGTGGGATTGCATCAAAGGGTAAATGAGGAAGAGAAAAAGGCATGGAGGTGTGGCTTGCCGTTGGCTGAGTGGCAGTTACAGCCTGTGTGACTAACAAGTTTAAAGCATTAGCTTTCTATACGGTAATGTACATGTGCTTCTGGCCCTATAGTGTTATTTGAGCACAGATGGAAATATGGAAGGATGCTTGGATACATGTAAGCAGTTAACAGGGGTTACCTTGGAGATGGGGTGTGGGGGGGGGGAGGAGAGGAGAGAGGCACTTGGGAGCCAAGAAAAAATAAGATGAAGCATGTATGTGATCACAGATTTGAATGTCTCTAAGAGTATAAAAAGATGTAGGAAGCAATGAACTCTCCTTCAGACTTTGGAGGAACTTACTTAGCACTTGCACTTGCTGAAAGGTGTTGTGCCTGGGCATGTCAAGTGCGGGCTGATACAGACCAGGGGGATGGTAGGTAGGCTGTTCTAAGGCTGCCCCAGTACTCGGTTGTAGATTCTTTTCCCACAGTTTTCTCACGCTTTTTCTAGGGGGTTGGGGGTGGGGTGGGGCATGATGGTAAGATAGGGAAACCTTGGTGAGGTAATATCCTGGAAAGGTAGCTGGGCCAGGATTATACCTAAAGGTGAAAACAAAGAAACAGCACCAAGTGATTTGAGGAACCCATATAAGCTCTCTGTTTAAAAATATCTCACATGTGGGGCACCTGGGTGGCTCAGTGTGTTAAGCATTGGACTTCGGCTCAGGTTATGATCTCACAGTTCGTGAGTCGGAGCCTCATTCTGGGTGAGCTTGAGCCCTGCTTCAGGTAAACCTGTTATGCCCAGAATTCGTGATCCCCAAAGACCACTAGGGAGCCGAGTCTGATGCAAAAGCAAAGAGCCTTTATTCGAGCTAGCTCGAGCTCAATCCCCTACCTGCACCGACGCAGCGGTGAGATACCAGGGAAAGAGAGCGAGTTTCAAAAGGACAAAGGTTTTATTGGGGCCTAGGGGCAGTTGGTGAGGTAATGGCTATGGCCTCAGCCGATTGGCTGGGGAAGGGTCCTGGGGAAGGGTCCGAGTCCTGTTAGGCAGATGAGGGGGGGGTTACTCAAGGGGAGGAGGTGTGGTCAAGGTGAAGGACACAGAACTAGATGGAGTCGGCTGGCGTAGGCCCGCCCTTTCAAACCCAGCTTCTCTCCCTTTCCCCACCCCCTTTCTCCCTCCCTATCTCTCTCTTTCTTCCTCTCTCTCTCTCTGCTCTGCTCCGTGCTCCCTTGTGCCCTTTCTGTCTCTCAAAAAGAAAAAAAAAACAAAAAAAAAAAACCCAAAAAACTTAACTTGTGGGTGCTTGATTGGCTCAGTCAGTTGAGCTTCTGACTTCAACTCAGGTCATAATATCACAGTTCACGAGTTCTAGCCTTGCATTGGGCTCGCTGCTTCGGATCCTCATTCTCTCTCTTTCTGCCCCTCCTCCCACCCTCCCTCCCTCTCTCTCTCAAAAATAAATAAAACATAAAAAAAAAAAATTCCCTGTAAATGCCCAAAATTTCACTTTTTGCTAGGCCAGGGATAGTAAATAGGTTTCAATTCATGGGCATCTCCATTCCATTGGTTGTCTCTGTCTAGTGTGCCATTATAATTATTTATTGCTGTATACTAAACCATTCCAGAATTTAGTGGCTTAAAACAACAATAGACATTTTATTATGACTTGGTTTCTGTAGGTCAGGAATTCAGGAAGGGCTCATGTGAGTGTCTTCCATAAAGGACAGACAGTGATTGGGGCAGCTGGGATCTGGAGTAGCTGTGGACTTACAGGCCACAGATCTCTCTTTATATATCTGTCTATGCCTATCGATTGACCAACTGATTTATCCATAGATAGTCTCTCGGTAAGGCTTCCTTGCAGCATGGTGGCCTCAGGGTAATTGAATGGCTGCAGACTTCAAGGACAGGTATTCCCCCTTTCACGCCTAGCATTTCTGCTAAGAAGGCAGAAGCTGCATCATCTCTTATGACTTAACCTTGAAAGGCCAGTGCAGTTGCGTCTGCTACGTTCTGTCGGTTACCAGTGAGCCACAAATCTGTCCAGACTCAAGAGGAGGGAAATTAGCCTCCACCTCTCTGTTGGAGAGCAGCAAGGTGCTAGAAGGAAGGCTCCTGGGAAGAAAGATACAGTTGTGGCCATCTTTGAGAAACACCACCTACCGAAGGTGTTTTATTGAGAAGAATTCCAAGCCACGCGCATGGTGCTTGGGAGAGCTGGTGTGCTGGAAGGTGTGGCAGTGGGTGTGTGTGGCAGGAGCAGGGGAGACTTTGGGCCGGTGTCATGGATTTGCCCTCCCTGCATTATGCCCTTTCTTCTCTCTAGCCCTTTTGTAAAACAAAAGTGCCCTTGCTAATAAAATTCCCATAGTATTTTCTTCTTTGACAAAACAGATCAAGTGTGCAAACAAAAAAGACAAAAACAGAACAAACTCGCCACAAAATCCAGGGTGACTTAGAGAATGGAGCATAGGAAGAGAGTAGGTAGAAAGATGGAGAAAATGTTTTGGGAAAAAAAAAAATAGCTAAAGTCTGGCTCTTCAAGATGTCATAGGAACCTACAGTGGCAAGGTTACAAAATGCAGAGACTATCTGTATACGTTTAGGGTGCAGATGACAGTGGGGGTAAACTTCTTAGACAGGAGAAAAGAACAGCACAATTTGAGAGGCCTTCTTTCTACAGAAATTCAAAACTGAAGCATGACCAAAGTAAACATTAAAAAGTCGGAAGACAATCAAACAGGCTGGAGAAAAAATGTTTGCGGTACACATAACAAAGGATTATATTTCAAAGAGCTTCTAGCAAATGTGTAGGCAGATTATAAACAATCCAGCAAAAATATGGCCTAAAGATATCAACAGGCAGTCCACAGAAAAGAAAAGGAAAGATATTTATATTACAACAAACATATGAAACTTTGTCATCTGGGAAAATACAAATTAAAACAAAGATGAGCTACCATTTTCAACGATTAGATTCCAAAATTAAGTAATAATGACAATAGCAAGTGCTGGCTAGAGTGTGAGGAACTCACATGCATTTTTGGTGTGATTATGAATTGCCAGAACTTGTACAAAAGTAATCCGGTATTTTTAAAATTATTTTTTAAAGTTTATTTATTTTGAGAGAGAGAGAGAAAACAGGGGATGGGCAGAGTGAGCGACAGAGAGAGTCCCAAGCAGGTTCTGCACCATCGGGGCAGAGCCCTATGAGGGGCTTGAACACACGAACCCTGAGATCATGACCTGAGCTCCAATCAAGAGTCAGACACTTTAACTGACTAAGCCACTCAGGTGTCCTGAGTCTTTTTATTAAACTTGAAAATGCATGTATCTTTAATACAGCGATGTACACCTTTGAGAATACATTCAGCAGAAAAAAGTATTCACATTGTAAATTTAATATATATTTAAGGAGTGTTTAGTACAATTTTCTTATTTATAAAAACTAGAAAAAAACTGAAGGTTTGTCAATAAGGCACTGATTGGATTTTTAAAATTTTGGAATTGTAGTCTATAAACTACTATGCAACCAAGTAAAATAATGAGACGTATCTCTATGTATGTCTTAAACATATATGCATATCATAAAGTAAAAAATTACAGAGTAATATGATGTATCTATTCTTTAGTTTATAACATGCATAGTGTAAAGAAAATGATAAATATATGTGAATATGATTAATTAAATAAAGGATGTATAAAGGGGCATCTGGGTGGCTCAGTCGGTTAAGCATCCGACTTTGGCTCAGGTCATGATCTCATGGTTCATGGGTTCGAGCCCTGCATTGGGGTCTGTGCTGACAGCTCAGAGCCTGGAGCCTGCTTCGGATTCTGTGTCTCCCTCTCTCTCTGCACCCCCCCCCCCCATTTGCCCTATGTCTCTGTCTCTCTTAAAAATAAACATTAAAATATTTTTTAAAAAGGATGTATAAAAGGACTCATTTAAAATTGTTAGTGGGATTAACAAAGGCTTGTTAACGCCCATTTAGGGAGACAGGAAGGGAAACAATTTTCCTTTATAAACATCTTTATCTTTGGAAATGTCTCTGGAAGCATGTATTGCTGTTGGATCCAAAAGACTAAAGGAAAGGAATGGCCATGACATGTGTTGGCTAACTTAGCTCCTGGTGCAAATAAATATCTGTTGAATGAATAAACGAATATCTTGGACCCATCCCTTCACTTATGTAAGTCTGTTTCCTGCTTAGAGGGAGCCTGGAATTTCTACATTTAAATCCTTTTTTTTTTTTTTTTTTTTTTAAATCATAGTGACAATACTTTCTGTTCTTCCCATGAGGAAGTTTATTCCAGTAAATCGAGTTTCTATTTTGACAATTCAGGCCTACGTAGTGTTGTCAAAATCATTCTAGCAAAACAAAAAACACAGAGAATAAATGTAAATGGCTCTGCTACTCCTGTATTTAGACAATCAAAGATTTGTGGCATAGATTTTTCAACCTGATTCAGTTGTCTGTTCAAATTAACTAGAAAATTCTCATTTCATGCAATTATAGATCTTTATTGCTTTTCATTATAGAATGTTTTCCTTAAGGAATAGACCATTTTTGAGAAAGCCTAATTTTCTGCAGTGATTAAAAAAATTATACCACCTCATCTTTTTTGAAAATTGAATTCGAACAAATTCCAAGAACAGTTTAAAATTCAATTTCCTGCTTTGGAGGATCCATTAATACTTACCATGTACCCAGTAAAAGTCTATGTTTCTACTCATTGTGTTATTTTTATCATCTGATTACAACAATGATTGAGTTTTTGATGAAAAATTTAGTTTTTTCCACCCACTTGATTATCTTTATTATCTGGTGGTTACTAACTATACTCATTATTATTTTTTTACTGTTTTATTTTATATTAGAGAGAGAGAGTGAGAGAGAGAGAGAGAGAGCAGGGGGAGGGGCAGAGAGAAAGACAGAATCCGAAGCAGGCTCCAGGCTCTGAGTTGTCAGCACACAGCCCAACGCGGGGCTTGAACCCAAGAGCAGTGAGATCATGACCTGAGCTGAAGTGGGAAGCTTAACTGACTGAGCTACGCAGGCACCCTAACTATACTCATTCTGGAGGGGCAGGGTGCCTCCTTCAACATTATTGCCTCTTCCTTATGCACCCAAAGTGCCTATTAATGTCCCTGGATCGTGAGTTCTTTATCACTCGCCCAGCAAGGAGCAGAATCTGTGCCTCTTCTCCTAGGCTGCTCTGTGAAGGCAGAACCCATCAAAGAAGCATCCCATAAACTTCTGCTTCCCCATTTCTCTGTACCTGTCCTGGTCTGGGTCCGCTGCAAAAAGCCTGTGACCCTTAGGGTAGAGAGGGTTCACTCTCTTCTCCCACTTGCAGACAGGTTGAGAGGGTCATGCAGGCCACAGTCGTGTAACTCTGGTGGCTTAGAGAGGGTTTGGTAACAGGACATATGATAAAATGCAAGGTTTTTGTGTGTAGATAGGGAATGTTTCCAGGGAGAGGGGCTTAATTTATTTATCTTTAAATTTGTTTTTATTAAAAAAATTTTTTTTTAACGTTTATTTATTTTTGAGACAGAGAGAGACAGAGCATGAACAGGGGAGGGGCAGCGAGAGAAGGCAACACAGAATCTGAAACAGGCTCCAGGCTCTGAGCTGTCACCACAGAGCCCGACGCGGGGCTTGAACTCACGGACCGTGAGATCATGACCTGAGCCGAAGTCGGAGGCTCAACTGACTGAGCCCCCCAGGCGCCCTGAGAGGGGCTTAATTTAGAAGGTCTTCACACCTGCCAGAATGAGGAGACGTGCAGCCCTCTCGTGACAGTGACAGGCAGCCCGTAGGAGGCTCAGAGCCAAGGGGCAGAGTGTGAATGGCACATTCTTCTCTGGGGACAGACGTTTTTCAGAGAGGTTGCAGCCCAGAGGGGACTACTAGAATTCTGTGTAATTAGGGAGTGAGCTGGAGTGCAGAAATCCAATGATGCAGTTTCGGTGTGTAAGATCCAGACTTGGGGCAAGTACAGGACGCCTGAAAATGTTCAAGCGTCCTATAATGAGGAAATGACCATTCCGATGAGACCAGCCTAAACGGGAAGATGGACAGGGCACAATGCAATTGCCGGACAAAGAAAAACCATCCAGATCAGACCAGAAGAAGGATAATTCCGTTAACTGTATCGGACTACTGATTTTCCTGATTCCCAGTGAGAAGGGATTAAAAGTTAATAGAAAAACCACGGGGTATTTAATCTGTAGTGTTAATATATTAGCATATATATTCATGCTTGGGTTACTCTTCAAATGAGCTTTATGTAATACTCCATTTTTGTGTGGAATTATGCCTTTGTATCTCCCTCCTCAGAAGGAGATCAAATGGAGGCTCTCAGTTGAGAAGGTCCTGCAGATATTGAACTCATTATAGAGAAATCACAGAATCATGCACATCGGTGCTACCACAGTCTTCTGGGCTCACTCAAACTGGGTCCTCAGCACTGGCCAGTAGTCCTCAAATGCGTTCGCTCACTGGGAAGCTGCCTCGTCCATTCTTGACCTAGGTGCCTGGGGCAGAGAATATAGGAAAGCGGTGAAATCACAGGCGGTTATTAGCCAGACCACGTTCGTTAATCAGTTGAGGAAAGAAGTCATAGAGTTCAATGTGAATTACATTTATCCATCCTCTAAGGCAAGGTCTTAAAGACCCCCAGTTGTTAATTATAGATTTCAATTCAGTAGTAGGTCTGCAGTGGGACCCAGAAATTAGCCTCTTACATCAGAATCTCATGTGAATCCGATACAGGTGGTCCATGGCCCCATAATTTGAGAAATGGTGCTTTAAGGAAACTCTGGTTCCTAAGCTAAGCAACTTGCAGATTTATTAGGGAGTAAACAATGGACATTGCATGGCAGATATTGCCAGTCTATGTGTGTAGAAATGAGCTGGGATATAGGTGTTGTCAAGAAGCAGGTTTTTTGTTTTTTGTTTTTTGGCCCGGTTGGCTTGTCACTCTTCAGGCTGCTGTAAGAAGTTTTCATCCCCTCTAGTGGTTTCCTTCTTGGAGATGCTAAATCAGACTGGTATAAATATGGAAAGGGAAAAAAGGAGAATTTTTCATGCACATTAAAAATAATGCTCCAAGTTTAGTCTCTCTACCAAACCGAGTAAACCGATGAAAATAAAATCTAAAGGAGGCAGAAAAGATTACCACTGTACAGTAAAAAGAGGCTTTGGGAATAATGATAATGTCAGCAAAGTGCACTGTAGAAAAAGAAGGGTCAACCTTCTAGGCCCAGGGGTAATCCGAAGGTCCATAGGACTCCATTTTCTCCACAGGTAAATTCCTGTTTTAGCCACTCGGGTTAACACCATATATAAGTACTACTGTGCTCATTTTCTTCCGAGTATGTACTTAAAATCAAGAGAAAAGTTCTTTGGTGTGCTTGCAGAAATAAGAAATTCTAGCTCTTCCGAAGAGAAGATAAAAGGATCCGAGGCAGAATATTTTTCATCATACTTCTGCAGCTTCCCTACAATGGGAATCAAGGAGATGTATTCTCGCCTCTGGGTTTATGGCGAATGTTTTTAAAATGGCATGCCCCCAAAGCAAGGCAATTTACACCTGATTTTAAAGCTCTTCTCTCACCTCCTTCTAATATTGTTAGAGTAAGCAGTTAAGACATGAGCAGGTGAGGAGAAGGGATAAGGTGGACGATTGCTGGGGACTACCCACTCTCTGCCCAGAGATGGCCCCACGTCCCTTACACCAACCAACCCGTCTTGCGGTTTAGCACAGACTGATAAATAGAAGTTCACGGTACAGGGACGTCCCCAACTTTGGAGCATGCGCACTTAAGAAACACTGTCTGCTAGAAACCCCAAGGCTATTATAATATCATTATAATGCTACTTGCATTGCGGTTTGGGCCCTCCGTGGGTTGGTTGGGTTGCACTTAGGCACTCATGGGACGATGACTAACACAAACTTGTTTAAAGGGTTGGAGGGGAAGAAACCAAGGATCCAAGTGTGGAGCTATAATAAGATGGGAGGAGACCCAATAACCCCCCATAAAGGAACACAGTGGAAACTCAGTGGCCTTCCACCCATCCTCCCGTCGGCCTCTCCTCTGTCCCTTTTTGCTAAATAAAAACACTTTGCTCCTTTAACTCTCTATGGAGCCTCTCAGCTGAATTTTTTCCTTTAAGAAGACATGGCCTGAGGAGTCAATAACCCACCACCCGGTATCAATATCATTACTGGAACACCAACTCTTAATGGTTACTGGAAGATCAACTCTCATCTGGCTTAGTAAAATCTCACAGGCACCTAGACTGAAGCTGTATTGACTTGTTAACAGTCAATAGCTAGTTTGAACTTTATCTTCTCTATTCACTCTTTGATGAGGATGCTGATAAGCCCCGAGGAACAAGCTACAACTAAAAAGAGGTGGGTGGGGGGTGGGTGGATAAGATACAAAAAAATCCCATTTTTTGACCTTGAGGATCTTAATGATGTACCTAAGGTATTTCCCCATCATCCCACTTCATATCCACACTGAGCTTGTTGCTGGGTACACATAGTAGACCCTTACTAAATATTGCCTGGAAGTCAACATGTACTCTATCAGTAGTAAGTAGTAATAGACTTACTATCCATCTTTCCTTTTAATCCATCTCATCTCAACCCATGTGTTTAAAGTCAGTTCTCCCAGGGGCACCTCGGTGGCTCAGTCGGTTAGGCGGCCGACTTTGGCTCAGGTCATGATCTCGCGGTCCGTGAGTTCGAGCCCCGCGTCGGGCTCTGGGCTGATGGCTCAGAGCCTGGAGCCTGTTTCAGATTCTGTGTCTCCCTCTCTCTGACCCTCCCCCATTCATGCTCTGTCTCTCTCTGTCTCAAAAATAAATAAATGTTAAAAAATAAAAATAAATAAAGTCGGTTCTCCTGTTTGGAGTGAGAGAGGACCCACGTGTACTCAGCAAAGCAATTCTACGGCCAGCCTTTATTCTCCGTTCATGTCAACAGCCCGTGCATGGAGCACCTATGTTGAGGTGACTGTGGTAAGCATTTGGGGAGTGAGATGAGAGTAAAGAGAAAAGAAAGTAATAGACACAAAAGAGCATTCTTTTTGTGAGAGAGAGAGAGAGAGAGAGAAAACCACCCAAACCTGTGTTAAAAATAAGATAAGCTCTACCATTTAATTTGCTTGTGGTCCTTTCACATCAATTACTTTTTCTGAGCCTCAGTTTTCTCACCTGCAAAATGGAAACAATGTCTACTTTGATGGTTGTCCTAGGATCAAATGATATAACGAGGGTCGCCAGATTTAGCAAATAAAAATAATGCCAATACAATTGTGCCCATGCAATATTTGGAACATGCTAATACTAAAACATTATTTATTACTTATCTGAAATTAAAATTCACCTGGCATCCTATATTTTTCATCATTCCTAGAAATAATATGTGATGGTAGTAGCCATTTGATACTGCTTTTCATGTGGTGGGCACTTCTAGGTACTTCAATTACACTGGCTATCATCCTAACAGTGGCTGAAGGCAGTAATTACTAACCCCACTTTGCATCTAGGATGTGGAAGTTTTCCAAAATCAAATTTCCAAACTTAGTCCATAAATAGCAGAGCTAAGATTCAACTCCACCATATCACACTGGTTCTTTAGTTAATGAACCCATTTTGAATTGGAGAATACCCAAGTGTTTATTACTCCAAATGGTCTCTGTTCATTACTCATATCCTGGGTACAGCAAAAGGGACTGGAGAGAGTAATGGCAATATGGAGATTAAGAGGTGCCATCGAGTGTAGGAAAAAGCCTGTATTTACTTCTCAACTTCCAGGGTGATGGTCTTCTGCCGGGAAATCTGTGTTTCTAGGGATACCAAGGCAAGGGCGTCGGGGCTCTCTAACAACATCACAGGGTGTGATGCAACACATGGGATTGTCTGTTGTCAAGACCCAGCCAGGGCAGAGATTTGTTGACTAACTGGTCTTAAAATAAAATAGTCATATAAGGACCCGTATTCACCTTTTTACCTTCTCAGTAACCTCTCATATAACCGGAATATCCTAAATAACAGCTACTATTGCCTATTGCAAATGGCAATGAAACAAAGCTGCCAGCAGGGATTTTTAAAGTCTTCCTTCCCGCCCCTCTCACCCACCAATAACTTCCAATCTTTCAAGTGCAGTCAGAATTTTATTTCATTTGCTCATTCATTCATTCATTCATTCATTGGTTTGTTCAGCAAGTGCTTATATAGCACTTTCCAGATACTGTTCTAAGCCCTTCACAAATATTAACTCATTTAATTCTCACGATCACCCTGTAAAGTTGGTATTGTTCTTTCGCGCATTGAAATTTGGAATGGTACCCCAGGTTCCCACTAGGATCTTGTGACCAATACCACCCCTTCCAAAGATGCCCATGCCCAGCTCCCTGAAACCTAGGAAAATGTTATATTGCATAGCAAAGGGTCTTTGTACACATAATTAACATTATAGACTTTAAAGTTGGGTGTCTATCCTGGATTTTTTTTTTTTATTTTTTTTATTTTTTTTATTTTTGGGACAGAGAGAGACAGAGCATGAACGGGGGAGGGGCAGAGAGAGAGGGAGACACAGAATCGGAAACAGGCTCCGGGCTCCGAGCCATCAGCCCAGAGCCCGACGCGGGGCTCGAACTCACGGACCGCGAGATCGTGACCTGGCTGAAGTCGGAGGCTTAACCGACTGCGCCACCCAGGCGCCCCTATCCTGGATTTTTGACGTGGGTCCAATCTATCCCTATCAGCTCTTACAAGCAAAGAACTTTCTGTGACTGAGGCAAAGGGATGCAGAAGAAGAAGTCAGGGATGAGAAGCAGGAGGGGGACTTGCACACAGTTGATGGTCCTAGGATGGAGGTCGCCGCATGAGTAATGCAGCTGGCCTTACGTTGCTGAAAGGGGCTCCCAGTTGACGATGAGTGAAGTAACTAGAAACTCAGACCTTCAGCCACAAGGAATAGAAAGAACTATGCCACCTACCTGGGCGAGTCTGGAGGCAGGTTCTCCTTCTAATTCAGGGAGCTTCAGGTGAGAGCTTCGGATGAGTGCTTGGGCTGGCCTTCAGGGATCCAGAGTAGAGGAACCAGTTGAGCTCATGTGAACTGGCCTAAGCAAGGGTGGGATAGTACATGTGCATTGCTAGAAGCCACTAAGTTTGTGGTAATTTCTACAGCTGCAAACTAAATGGTATCATTTTAGGGTACTATTTTTAAATATTCTTTATTTTTATTTTTTTTAATTCATTTTTTTAATGTTCATTTATTTTTGAGAGGCAGAGAGAGACAGTGTGAACAGTGGGGGTGGAGGCAGAGAGAGGGAGGGAGAGACAGAATCTAAAGCAGGCTCCAGGCTCCAAGCTGTCAGCCCAGAGCCGGACACGGGGCTCAAATTCACGAACCGTGAGATCATGACCTGAGCCGAAGTCGGACACTTAACTGGCTGAGGCACCCAGGTGCCCCTTATTTTTGAATATTTTAATGTGGTGGCCGTATCATCCTCAGTTGACCAGAGTATTTTATTAAGTAGAATATTTCACTTTGTAATGATTGTGCTCACCAAGTGTTCTTTGAATAGTGCCATTGAAGATGCTTCGTGTACAGTTCTTCACATAGTGAATCCCCACCATTTCTAAGACTCAGTCCCTGCATTATTGACTTGCTTGGAAGGGGACTCAGAGGACACTCTGTAGAATGGAAGGGGGGAAGGTTTCTTGAAATGTTGAAGGAGGAAAGGCAGCAGAGTAAGGAAATTAAGAGCACAGATTCTCAGCCTGAGTCTGGCTTTAAACTCAGACTTGATTACCTACTAGCTATGTGACCTTGGGAAAGTTACTTAACGTCTCTGTGTTTTGGTTTATCTTCAAAATGCAGGTGGCAAGAACAGTATCTAGGGTTGGTGTCATGATTTAGTGAATTAATATACAGAGAGTTCTTGAAATGTGGCCTCGGAATATGCACAGATGATCCAGAGTTAGCTGTATCATTAATCTTTGTGGCAGAGGTGAAGACAAGTTAGAGATGGAAATACCCCAAATAAAGAACAGCTCGCAAAGATTTGTAGCCAGAGAACTAGAAATGAAAATAACAATGAGATATGACTTTAAACAAATTAGACAAGCACAAATGAGAGAGCTGGGTAAGGCCAGTGTTGGGGAAGACGCAGAACATGGGTACCACCCTCACCACGGCTGTTGGGAGTGAGAGCTGTGCAGTCATTCTGGTGAGCAACTAGCCACTACTTAGTCAAGGTAAATAAACACTCCCCTCCCACTATGTCTTAGCCTGGGTTCTTCCAGAAACAGACGCCAAGATAAGGATTCGAAGGGACATGGTTTATTTGAGAGATGAGCCCAGGAAACCCTGGTAGGGGAGGGGAGAAGTAAGATAGAGCAGGCACTCAATAAAGGGTATGTTTTTAAGCACGTTACCACGCTGGGTTAACAGAGCTTGACTGGGGGATTCCAGGAGCCAGTGTAGAATAAGAGCCTCACAGTTTGCCCACCTGAGGGATTTCACTTGGTTGAGGGCTGCTGAAAGAGCCCACAGGCAGGGAGATGCAGATGCTGGCAGTGGGCCTGTGTGTGTGTGTGTGTGTGTGTGCAAACACAATGGTAAGGCCAAGGAGATACGGGTATGGCACTCATAGAGGCTGTCATGAGGATGACTCAAAATTCCATTCCCGAGTATGAGCCTAAAGGACTGATCACAAAGTTCCAGAGGAGGCATGTATAAGAATGTTCTTCTGTAGCATTAATTGTGATGTCAGGAAGTTCTGGGCAAGTTAGAGATAATCACTAGGAGAGTTAATAGACACAATGTGGAGAATGGGCACAGGGAGTATTACGCAGCAGTTAAAAGTAACGGATTGAGTTATACAGCTACATCATGAATCTTCAGAATAATCCAGAGTGAGAAGATAAATACAATGAGATCTGCAACACACACACACACACACACACACCCCAACCAATGAGCATTTTATAGCAACACACTTAATCAAAATAATATACACAAACATATCAGAATAGTTTTATAGAGGGGCGTCCAGGAAGTGGAATTGGTTTTGAGAATAAGACAGTAAAAAAAAAATAAATAAATAAAAAATAAAATAAAAAAATAAATAAATGATTCAATTAAAAATTTTTTAAGTTTATTTATTTATGTTGAGAAAGAGTGTGAGGAAACATGCATGAGTGGGGCAGGAGCAGAGAGAGAGAGGGAAGGAGAGAATCCCAAGTAGGCTCCATGTCTAGCATGGATCCCAACACGGAGCTCAATCCCATGACTGTGAGATCATGACCTGAGCTGAAGTCAAGGGTTGGACACTCAACTGACTAAGCTACTCAGGTGTGTCATGATTTAATTAATTTTTTAAACAATATGTTAGGGGACCCTTGTATAGATGGTTGTGCCATGAACTGTGGAATATGAATGATTCAACACCTCGCCCCTGATGCCCAAGTCACAAAACGTATACCAGTGATTTCTGATCATCTCCATTTCTCTAATCCAAAGTCTTGAGGGACGCCTGGGTGGCTCAATCAGTTAGGCGTCTGGCTTCGGCTCAGGTTATGATCTCACACTTCGTGGGTTCAAGCCCTGCATCGAGCTCTGTGCTGACAGCTCAGAGCCTGGAGCCCACTTTGGATTCTGTGTCACGATCTTTTTCTGCCCCTCCCTTGCTCGTGCTCTCTCTCTCTCTCAAAAATGAATAAACATTAAAAATAATTTACAAAATGCTTGTTTGTTGGTCTCCAAGACTTTTGTCTCCTCACTGGAAAGTCGACAGCATGAGGAGGGGGACCTGGGAGAGGGCACTGGAGGCAGTCGTGCTGAGGGGGAAAGGGCAGAGAATTCTCACAGGGACTGTTGGTTGGGGTATAGAGGTTGCCTGCATATTCCTACCAGAGGGCTATGATGTGAGTCAGGCTAAGCCTAAAAAGAGGGAGGGCAGGTGGGGGAAACGCCAAGCTAAGGAGGGAGCCAGGAAGGAGAAGGCCAGGCTGAGTGGGAGATGTAGGCACTGTGTTCACGTAGCAGAATTCTAAGGCAGAGTCAGGCGGGAGACATCTCAAAGGCATCTTTTAGATGTTTATATCTGCTGCTCCCAGATCATGGGAAAGATTTTTTCCCCCAGTGAAACTGTTAGGAACATTGAAAGTTATGCAAAATACGAAATACAATTTGGAGGTGCTTACAGTTAAGATGGTTCTGATGTTGATTTTAATGTAGTCTGTATACCAACAGTGAACTTGGGTTCCAGAAAGGGAATATGTTTTTCACTTTAAAAGCCTGTAGTAGTCAAGAACAACAACCTTGCCTCTTGTGATTCCCAGCAATCACAGTGTAAATATTTAATAGGCAAGTATTACGGCGTAGACAGGTTTGCACGGGATGCATGAGGAATTTGTGAACTTTAATTTGAAATCAAAATGAATTTGAGCTTTCATTTCCAATACAGTTGTGTAGATAAAGGTGAAAAAGTCATAATCTATCAATTTGATTTGTCTTAAAGGTATATTGCACTGTTGTACATCAGTGTTCTGGAAGTTTCCAGTAAGATGGGTATTTTTTATATCACACTTTGGAAGAAATTTAGAAATAGGGCTTTTGCTCTAAGACAGTGCCTGGAAAATAATGATTTGACCAAGCTTGGACTTGGAAAAATTAAGTGTTTTCGGTTGGCACCAGGGCCTTATCTTCTTTCACAGCCTGCTTAGCAGTCTGGAGTTGTAATCATAAAGTGTTCTGGCTGATCTACTTAGCTAGATTGGACAGTTAGATTATTTCTGCCTTCTTAGCCATGTGACAGTGGCTCTGATCAATTGAAATGGTTCACTGTTGGTGGAATGCCTTCTAGTTGCCAGTGCAAAGAATCTCATTTAATGGCAAATTATAAAATCTCTGAGTAGCTCCCAGCTGAAATAGTTTGTTTGTATTCCTTATAATAAATGCTTCCTTTGAAGCAGCTGCTATTTCAGAAGAGATTGTAGGCATTTAAAAAATCTGGGTCACTCCTCATGCATTACAGAAAGAAATCTGTGCTAGACTAGGGCCTAAGGACCCATGTATAGTTATGTGGGAACTGTGTGAGGTTGTAAATAAAGCTGGTGGGGGGCCGAGAGCAGCTTTCAAACCTTGACCCTCAGCACCAAGACTGCCAAATACTGAAAACTGGGGATGGGGGCGGGGGGAAGGAAAAATGGAGTCTTTATGTAAATACATAATTAGAATGCTAATCATAGTCACGTTAATGATGAAGATTTTAATATTGAGGAAAGGATGACCAAGAAGTTGATTATGTGGGAGTCACTGAAACTCAGCACAGGATGATTTCTCTTTCCTGACCATCGACCATTCTTGAAAGGAATAGTCACGTCAACCTCTTTTTGGTCAAACAAAAGTCACATTGATAGTAATTAGGGCAAAAGATGGACTTGTGATTGGTAAAGAATTCAAGTGGCAGAAGGTAGGAGGTTTACTTTCCATTTACCAAGATTCCTCAAGTATACACATACGTACTCAGAGACTCTCTTAATACTTTTCACTTTTTAAAATGTTTTTCTCAGTGTTTTCTAAATATTTTGTGATAAACACATTGTATGGCAAGGCGGTGTGGAATGATGGGTAAGAGAGCAGATGTGGGAGCAGGATTCATAGTTCTAAATCTGACAGTTACTGGCTGTGTGGCCTTGGGAAAATTACCTTGCCTCCTGTGCCTCATCTATTTATCTGTGCAAGGGTTTTCTTCTTAATTGTTTTATTTTGTTTGAGAGACAGTGTGTGTGAGCAGGGGAGAGGGACCCACACACACACACACACACACACACACACACACACACACACACACACAGAATATCACCTGGGCTCCACACTCAGCACAGAGCCTGATGTAGGGCTTGATTTCATGACCCTGGGATCATGACCTGAGCTGAAGTCAAAAGTCAGACACTCAACCAGCTGAGCCACCCAGTTGCCCCACGTGCAAGGGGTTTTATGTTAAGGATATAATTAGAATGCTGTTTATATTCATATTAACAATGCATTTTTTTTAATATTTTAATATTGATAGGGTTGTTG
Source organism: Panthera onca (assembly GCF_046562875.1). Classification (NCBI taxonomy): domain Eukaryota; kingdom Metazoa; phylum Chordata; class Mammalia; order Carnivora; family Felidae; genus Panthera; species Panthera onca. Next base: position 118,005,180 of record NC_138343.1, read on the forward strand.
TCAGCATTAAATGTGTTTAATATAGCAAAATAACAGCACCTTCAGTAGGTATTGGCTATGATTAATTCTTGTTTAATAACTTAAAAAAAGGATGTACTCTCTGCATCATAAATTTTAATATTGTTCGGTGATTTGATTATCTGTGAGTATTGCCAAGCTCATTTCTATCATTTCACAGTTTCCAGAAGATCATTTCCTTACTGGCAGGGATAATATCTCCAGGACTGACTGACCTCCTGCACTCTGGCTCATTAGCTCACACACCAAGCGCAACGGTAGCACGCTGATGATGCGCTGAACTTTGATGTCGATTCAGAGGTGTATTAGTTTGTTACGGCTGCCATAAGAAAGTACCAAGATGGGTGGTGTAAGCAACAGAAACTTATTTCCTCATGGTTCTGGAGGCCAGAAGTCCAAGGTCAAGGTGTTGATAGGGTTAGTTTCTTCTGAGGGTCTTTTTCCTTGGATTGTAGATGGATGCTTTGATGTGCTTTACTGTCTATACCTGTCTGTCCATGACCTAATTTCTTCTTCTTTCAATGCTATTGGATTAGAGCCCACCCTAATGACCAAATGACCTCATTTTACCTTAATCACGACTTTGTAGGCCCCGTCTCCAAACACAGGCACACTCTGAGGTGCTGGGGGTGAGGGCTTCAACATATGGACGTCCTCACCCTAAGGATGACAGTTAAACTCCTAACAAGAAGTTTTTGCCTTCTGGTTGGGAGGTGGAAGGCAAGGATGAGGGAATTGCAGTTGTCTACCAGCATCTGCTTCAAGATCTGGCATCAATCCTATTCTTCCTCAGAGGCTTTTACAAAATTCTAATTCAATAAACAGCTCAAGAGACTACGTACATCATATCACTCTTGCTGTAAGTCATTCTCTGGATTTCTAATCCAGTTCTGATAACAATAGCAGCTACAATGTATGGAGCATTACTGTGTGCCAGACACTATGCTAAGTCTTTAACCTGTATTTTCATTCCTTCTTAATGAGCCTATGATCTGCTTGATCCAGTCTTAAGGTAGTGTTACCTATATATATATAACATATAATATGTAATATTACACTCCAACAGTGTAATCAGGGCTCTGCCTTTGTCTCCCTTAGTGGGTCTCTCCATTTGCCAGCTAAGATCGTTGTCTGTGGATAACCCCAGACTAAGATCTTACCGGCATAACAACAAAAGTACAGTATATCCCCCCAACTCTGAAATAGACCACTCTGGGGAGGATTCTGTTGAGCTGGGCCACATCTGTGGTGGAAGAGGGTAGAGCACAATAATGGCCCATATACTAAGTTTGGCATGTGAATCTCACAAGAAGAGTAGGATGTTGGTACCAGAAGAAAGAAGAAGGGACACCAGACAGTTGAAAGCAGGAGGTATCTACACAAGATCTTGTCAGCTAACAGAGATATTTGAAAGTAAGGTCTACACTTCCACAGCAGGTGGAAGCCTGCAGCTCCTAGTGTACAAGCATTCAGTCTAAGTTCTGGTGTCCACATCTCTGTCCTCATGTTGCTTCAACTCTCAGCGTCATTCAGCATGTGGGAATCTTGCTCATTCTTGAAAAGCTGTTTTTCCCATGGGTCATGTCTTCAGACCTGTCTGGTTTCTCCCTCTTTCTCATTCTTTCTCATTCCCTCTTTCTCATTCTTCTTTGTAGCTTTTGCTCTTCTAAGTGTTGAAGTGCTCTCATACCTGAGCCTTCATCTTTATTTGTGTTCTCAAATGAATGATCTGGGTAATCTTAATCAATCCCCAAATCATAAATAATGTAGTAGTAATAGCAATGATAATGAAGATGGTCGTGATAATGATAGAAAATACTTTTCTAGCATTATATGCTAAGTACTGTTGTAAGCACTCTCTCTATATTTAGTAATTTAATATACCACAGCCCCTGCGAGGTAGGTACTTTTATCCTTGTGATGGTTAATTTTGTGTCAGCTTGACTGGCCATGGGATGCCCTGATTAAACATTATTTCTGGGTGTGTCCATGAGGGTGTTTCTGGACAGGATTAGCATTTGGATTGGTGGACTCAGTAAAGCAGATGGCCCTCCCCCATGTGGGTGAGCATCATCCAATTTGTTGAGGTCCTGAATAGAACAAAAGGAGGAGGAAGGAAGAATTTGCCCCATTTTTTCTTCCTGTCTGCTTGCTTGAGCTGGGACATTGGTCTTCTCCTATCCTTGGACTGGGATTTATACCATCAGCAACTCTGGTTCTCAGGCCTTTGCCCTTGGACTATATCACACCACTGGCTTTTCTGGATCTTCAGCTTGCATCTGGCAGATCCTGGGACTTGTTGGCCTCCATAACCATGTGAGCCAATTATTCATAATCTCTCTCTCTCTTTCTTATGTATCTATCTATCTGTCTATCATCTATCTATCACCTATTATCTATCTATCTATCTATCTATCTATCACCTATTATCTATCTGTCTATCTACCTATCATCTCTCTCTCCCTCTCTCTCTCTCTCTTATTGGTTCTGGTGTTTTGGCGAGCCCTGGGTAATACAATTCCCATATGACAGATGAGGAAGCTCAGAGAGATTCAGTTACATGTGACCGTGTCTGAGGTCACGAAAGTGGTAAGTGGTAAAGCTGGGATTAACGTGTGGATACTCCAGCTTTCATGGTCTTAAAAGGATGTTGCAGGAATTGTCACTGATCCTCCTACATTCCTTGAACCTTTTAGCAAAGCTTGGCCACCTTCCACCTGCCAGTACCTGCAACTTCGGGTCTTACACCATGAAGTCTGTTCTCCTTATGCATGCAGCAGACCGGGAGGATATCCTTGACCAATGACTTTTGGGAATTAGCCTTTAGATGGGAGAATTCTGGGCACTGTTTTGAACTTTTACACAGACTTTCCTTGTCATCACTGACTTGGGTAACTGGCCTACTACTCTCTCTCTCTCTCTCTCTTTCTCTCTGTTTTAAGTTTATTTATTTATTTTGAGTCAGGGGAGGGGCAGAGAGACAAGGAGAGAGAGAATCTCAAGCAGGCTCCACGCTGTCAGCTCAGAGTCCGACTCAGGGCTCAAACTCACAAACCATGAGATCATGACCTGAGCTGAAATCAAGAGTCAAACACACCCAGGTGCCCCACTACCGCCTTTTTAAGGGGCTACCTTCCCTTGCCTAAACCACTTCACACTTTCCCTACTACTCTTTCCTGAACTTCCCAAATAATCTATTTGTATCCAAGTGCCTGTCTCAGGGTCTATTTCTGGCAGAACCTACCTTAAGACAAGTAGGAACTATATATGCAGGTCACTGATCAGTGTCTCCAGCCCAGACTTCTCCACTGAATTCCTGATTCATGTAACCAACTTCCTGATTGAATGTGTATTTAAATGCTTACAAACAGTTCAACCTGAACAGGGGATACCAGAAAGCTTGGAATCTCTTTAACCTGTTTCTCTCCAAGTTATTCCTGGTGTATTTTTAAATTATTGAATTAAATTATTAAACTAAATTAATTTTTTTTAGAGAGAGAGTGCTCAAGTGAGTGAGAGGCAGAGAGAATGGGAGAGAGAGAGAGAATCCCATGAGGGACAAAGAGGGAGGGAGGGAGAGAGAGAGAGAGAGAGAGAGAGAGAGAGAGAGAATGAGAGAAGTGGGACTCACCTGGAGCAGGGTTCAAGCTCACCAGAAGTAGGGTTTGAACTTATGAACTGTGAGATCAAGACCTGAGCTGAAGTCCGATGCTTAACTGACTGAGCCACCCAGGCACCCCTTTATTATTAGTTGAGAGAGAGAGAGAGAGAGAGAGAGCACAAGCAAGGGAGAGGGGCAGAATGGGAGAGAGAGAATCTTAAGCAGGCTCCAGGCCCAGCACAAAGCCTGACATGGGGCTCGATCACATGACCCTAGGATCATGATCTGAGATGAAATCAAGAGTCAGACGCTCAGGTGACTGAAGCACCCAGGTGCCCCAATTCCCAGTGTATTCTTATTGGTGTGCGGTATGATATGCAAAGTACTTGCTATTGTGTGAAGGGTCATTCTCACCTGCTCGCCTCTCGACCATCTTCTTTTACTCCTACCTCGCTCATTAGGCTCTAGGGCACTGGTATCTTTCAGGTTCCCAAACACGTCATGCTTGTTCCTTCCAAAGGCCCTGCACCTGCTCCTCCCTCTGCTTGGAAGAGTTATCACACCCCTCAGGCCCCAGCTTTGAAGCCACCTCCTCCAAGATGCCTTCCCTGACTACCCTCTCTGAAGGTGCCTCTCTCCCTCTAGTGCTCCAAAACACCACTCTCTTTTATTTTCTTCATAGTACTTAGCAATGCTTGAAATGATCTTACTTATTTGTTTATATGTGTATCTTCAGTCTTCCCCACTATCAAGGCAGGAGCTCTCTGTCCTGGTAATACTGGGCTGGCACTGAGGAGACCGTCCGGGAACACTTGTTTGCACAAGTTGGACTGAGATTTTAAAACATATAACATCCAGAATTTCTGCAAGTACATTTCACTTCCTATTTCCCTCACTTCCCAAATTGACCTCTCTTTATGGGAAATTTAATTGAAATGCTTTACACTTTTACCTCACCTGTTTTTAAAGGGTACTTAATCACTTGTTTTCTAAAACTCTCATTTGATTTTTTCATGTAAGAATTCTGAAGTGTTTTTCTTTTTAAAATGCCCAAATGTAAGGACTTGAATATTGGCTCTTGAGTTTCACCAAATACATCTTTCTGAATCTGTTATTTTAAAAACGAGACAACTCTCCTTGTGGTACATAAGAAATGATGCAGAAGAATTAAGTAATTTATATGTATAATAAATATATAATTTAGAAGATTCTATTATAGATTTAATCACTGTTATGCCAGCTTCTCTACTTATTTTAGAGGAAAAATATATTAAATATGTTCCAAATAGATTAAAAGGTACTAATAGCCATGACTTTCAGTAACAAGATGTATTATTGAGGATTTCAAAGTTTAATCCATTAGTTCAATTACAGTACTTAAGCAAAGCAGGCACCGAGCACAAATCTGAAGACCTTTATCTCATTCTGTTGCTATTTTTCTAAAGATGACTTTGAGTGGCTGATCTTTTAGAGTGTCTTCTTCAAAAATGGACACGTTTTAGAAGATAATGTGAAATGAGTTTGAAATAATCACACACAACAGACTATATTGGACACACAACAGACTAAAGATTTCAGGGAAGGGTGGGCAAGATAATTTGTTGAGTTTTCTCTAACTGAAAAGGGGAAAGGGAAAGAGAAATTTTAAAAAAAAGATGGTTTTAGGCTGAGACTAGATTATGTGAAAATGCCTACCAAGGAGTTGAAAATATTTTTGAAACTTGTGGAGACAACTCTTCCACTTAAGATTCTTTATAAAATGGTTTGACAAATTGGCTTTCTGAGTACTCAAAGTGGGTCAAACCTTTTATTTCCAGGAGGATGGTGTAAACACATTTCCTCCTATTCCTCCTGTTAAGTACAACTAAAAGCTCTAGACATTATATATAAAATAAATACAAGAAGGGGCGCCTGGGTGGCTTGGTCGGTTGAGCATCTGATTTCTGCTCGGGTCATGATCTCATGATTTGTGTTTGAGCCCCACATTGGGCTCACTGCTGTCAGTGCAGAGCCCACTTTGGATCCTCTGTCCCCCTAGCTCTCTGACCCCTCCCTCCTTCTCTCTGTCTCTCTCTCTCTCAAAACTAAATAACATTAAACAACAACAACAACAACAACAACAACAACAACATAAGCAGACCCTGAGAGGTGGAGAGAAGAAAGCAGACTTCTTGGAGACTTCAGAACACAAGGCACAATAGAGTGGTGAGTTCTTTGAGTTTTCTTTTAGCTTAATATATCCAGGACTGGGAGCTGAAGAAGCCATCACCCTGGAATGTCCGTGAGTACAAACAAACAAAAAACAACAAAAAACAACAAAAAAGCAACCCTGATGAAGGCCTGCTCTCTCTAGTCCACGAACCAGGAAAGGGGCGGCCTAGCAAAACAGAAAAGTTTTAGGCAATAGTTTCTGTGCTATAGCCTCACCCTGGCCCATCCTGCAGTTTGAGTGGGAAGTCTAGACATTCACCCTTGTTAGGCTATAACACCCAAATCCCCTCACCAAGATGGTGTCAGAAAGTGCTGATTAGGACACCAGGGCTTTCATCCCCACTGGTTGCTAACAAGAACGACTCCTCCCATGGTATCTGCGAAGACCATGCGGAGAGCCTAGATTTCCACCCAAACCCAGTAGTGAAGACGCACTCTACCCACTCCATGCTAGAATGGTGGCAGAGGAGACCTAATGGAGAGGCAGGCCTTTACTACTGTCCAGCCATAACAAAACCAGCCCTTTTCCTGTGGTGCAGTGAAGCTGCGTGGGGAGTAATAACAAGGCATTCTGACCCTAACAACTGGGGAAGTATTAGTGGACGCCTAGTGAGGAGCTGGATCTCCCAACCCCGGCCAGTAGCAGTGAAGTAGTGAATAGTAGTGAAGAACATACCTCGGGTATCAATGGAAGCCAAATGGAAAACTTGGACTTATTCCCCGACCTGCAGTAATAAGGTGGTGCCTTCCTTTCCCATGTTGGAGTGGTGTCTGAAAAGCCAGCTAAAACAGAAAGTTTAAATAATTTCTAGAGTCTCATAACATAACTTCTAAAATGTATAGGTTTTAACTGATATTCGCTCATTATACTAAGAACTAGGAAGACCTCAAACTTAATGAAAAAAGACAACAATAGATGCTGTATTTGGTATGTTAGAGCTGCCATAACAAAACTCTAGACAGTGGATGGCTTGCACAAAGAAAATTTATTTCTCAAAGTTCTGGAGACTGATAGTCCATGGTCAAGGTGTTGGTAGGTTTGGTTTCTCCCGAGGCCTCCCTCCTTGGTTTGCAGTTGGGTACCCTCTCACTGAGGCCTCTCTCATACAGCCTTTCCTCTGTGCATGCACACGCTGGGTATCTCTTTCTCCTCTTTCAAAGACACCATCATATTGGATCAGGGCCCCATCCTATTAGCCTTATTTTGACTTAATCACTGCTTTGAAGGCTCCATAGTCACATAAATCAGGCCCCACCCATATGACTTCATTTAACCTTAATTACCTCCTTAAAGGACCTATTTCCAAATATGGTTATATTCTGAAGTTTTGGAAGTTAGGACTTCAATAAATCAATTTGAGGGGGGGATACAACTTGCCCCATAATAAACGTCAACATCAAGATGTCAGAAATCTTAGAATTATTGACAAAAATTATAATGTAGCATCATAAAAGTGTTCCAGTGAGAAATTATGAACACACTTGAAACGAATGAAAAAAAGTCTCAGCAAAGAAATAAAAGTCTCAGCAAAGCATTTAGGGGATATAAAGAAGAACCAGCTGAAAACTATAGAACTGAAAAATATAATAAACAAAATGAAAGCTCAGCAGATGAGTTCATCAGCAGAACGGAGGGCACAGAAGAAAGAATCTCATGAACTGGAAGACAGAACAATAGAAATTACCTAATCTGAATGACAGAGAAAAAATAGACTGGAAAAAACAAAATATTCCTCAGGCACCTGTGGGACTAGAACAAAAGACTTAACATTTATTTTCTTAGAAGTCTGGAAGAAGAGGAGAAAGTGGGGTCAGAATAATACTCAAAGAAATAATGGCTGAAAAGTCCCCATATTTGGTAAAAGGCATAACTCTATAGGTTTCAGAAACTGAGTAAACTTCAAGCAGGCTAAACTCAAAGAAATACACACCAAGTCATAGTCAGACATCTGAATCCTAACTACAGCTAGTAGATGATGGATGGTGTCCTTTTGTAGATGGGGAGCATTGTAATGTTTAGAAAATGTGTAAAGTCAGGGGACTGGGGTTTGAACCTAGGATCTGCTACTCCAACACATTCATCCTGGAACAAATTACTGAATCTCTTTGAATTTCAGATCTGTCATCTGAAAAAATGGGATAATAATATGCCTCCCTAAGCCCCAGGGAACTATTGTCAGGATTTAACGAGAAAATATATGTAAGGCACTTAGTACACAGCAGGTACTCAGTATATGTTATTTTCTTTTTCTTCCATACCCTTGACCCCTCTCAACCAATGAGAAGCTCATGAGCTTCAGTAAGCTCAGAATGTAAAAGCCTTTCTTTGGACAAGATTAGCCGAGCTTTGGCCCCAAATACCAGAAGATCTGTTACGGCTTTCTAATTTCTTTGCACTTAAAATGTTTATTTTCTTACACCTGATTTTTTGGCAGGCATTGTTTCCTTCTGGGGAGAGTTTTAGCATCATGGTTAAGAAGCTAATTTCTGGAGTCAGGCGGTCTAGGTCTAGACCCTGGGTCCACAATTAGGCGGCAATTTACTTGGTCTCCTAGAAGCTCACTTTCCTCATCTGTGTCCTAAGATAACACAATTGCCTACCTCCATTAGGGGTGCTGTCCTGATGAATGATTTATTATATGTAAAGAGCTTAGAACTGTGCCTGGCCTTGGAAAAGCACTCAGCAGGGACTGTAGTTCTTTGTTGGACACAGATGTACAGATTACCTTGTTGCTGCGGCTGTACCTAGGAGCTACCTCTTCTCAAGAAAATTCACCTTGGTCCCTGATCCTCTAGTATAGTTGCTGCTTCCAAATCTTGCCTTCGCCACCTTGCACCCCACACTCTTCCAGTGGTACAGGGCCTTCCTTAATATCCTGGAAGGCAGGCACTCTTTGAATATTAGTTCAAATTGAATTTGGCAGTGGTATAGTGTATTTAGGGTTCACCAGAGAAACAGAACCAGTAGGATGCACTATTGTATATATACAATACAGTGCATATAATACAATATACATACACTGTGTATGTATATATTTATCTATATGTATATCTATATCATCTATATCTATATATCTGTATCTACATATCTATACCTATCTATATCTGTATATAAATCTCACAGTACTTCACATATACATACACACATTATATATGCATTATATATAAAAACACTTTTTATATATGTGTGTGTATACACACACACACACATTTATATGAAGGAGAGAGAGATTTATTTTCAGTAATTGGCTCGGGCTACTGTGGGAGCTGGCAAGTCTGAAATCTGTAAAGCAAGCCGGTAGGTTGGAAATTCAAAGAGTTGGGATTGCAGTCTCGAGTCTAAAATCTGCAGGCTGGAAACTCAGGCAGGGTTTCTAAGCAATTCTTCTAAACCAGGCAACTTCTTGGGGGCATGGTAAATTGTCCAAAGTTGGAATATTAAAATACGTGATTCATTTCCACAAACAGTACCACATCATGTGGTATTATCTTTGAGAAGTTCAGCCATCTAGCTCTGCTGACATCACTTAAGTGTTGACTGGTTGGCTTAGTGTGGTGGTGGGGCCACAGCGTGTCTCTTGGACACAGTGCAAAGATACCCGATGTGCGATTTTCTTTGTCCTCACATAAATGCACCGTCCGCTTCAGTTCTGATGGAGCCAATGTTCATTTCTTCAGGTATTCAGGGAGGCATGTGTGGAGGCTGAGGTGATTGGCAATGCATATTGAAAGCGATTTTGCAATGATTTAATGTCATTTATAGATCAGTGTCCTGGGCAGCGTCCCCATGGCCAGCAACTGGACTTTGTTACAATATACTAGGTTGGCAAGTCTGGCTAAAATACAGGGAAAGGTGATTCTTGCCTGAAAGATGGTCTGTGCTTTCTCTGAGGAGGAGGGTCTCTGAACTCCAGTCTTATCTGATCCATTTCATACACATCTAAACTCCTGGCCTGGGCAGAGGGAAATGCTTTAGAGAATTCAGAAGGAGACAACTGAGAAACAATACTTTATGTTTTCCTCTCAGATATAGAAAAACCTTTAACAAACATAGGTTAGGTAATTTCAGTGAAAATTGACAGTAACAAAAAATTATTAGAAAACCAAATCATAAAATAATATAAACTAATCAATTTTACGTGGAACACATCAGAGTGTTTTCACAGTTAATTAATAGACTTGGGAGCGTGTTAGAGGCACCTAATCTGATCTCTTTGTTCTTAGATGATGAAACTGAGCCTAGAAAAATACTATGCTTGCCAATTAATTCATTAATCGCTAGACAGTGGCCAGATCAAGACAAAAACCAAGCATCATGGCTTCCTGCCCGGGACTCTTTCTATCACATCCCACATGAAAATATTCCTCAAGGGGCGCCTGGGTGGCGCAGTCGGTTAAGCGTCCGACTTCAGCCAGGTCACGATCTCGCGGTCCGTGAGTTCGAGCCCCGCGTCAGGCTCTGGGCTGATGGCTCGGAGCCTGGAGCCTGTTTCCGATTCTGTGTCTCCCTCTCTCTCGGCCCCTCCCCCGTTCATGCTCTGTCTCTCTCTGTCCCAAAAAATAAATAAAAAACGTTGAAAAAAAAAATTTAAAAAAAAAAAAAAAAAAAAAAGAAAATATTCCTCAATACTTTTAGCTTTTTCCTTTATTCTGTTAAGACTTCGCTTTATAAAAATTCAGCTTTGCTCCAAATTATAAAAATTTTGATGGAGGGCAGGAATATACCAACAGAACTCAGATGCTTGTATTTCTACATCACTGCTTTTCCAAACATTTTTGTTCTTGTGGTGATTTGGGAGCCTCCGTAGGATTCCTAGACCACATCAGTGCACACTGAGCATCCAAGGTCCAGTCCCCAAACTCATTCATTCAACAAGGCACCCAGTGTGTGCTGGGCAGGATGCCAGGTACTGGAATTACAGAGGTAAATAAGAAATTATTTTTTGCAAAAGGTGTTTCATTTATTGGAGAAAAGCACATGTAATCAGACACAATACAAAGATGAGACAATAAGTGCTCTAATACAGGACTCTGGACTCTAAATAAAAAACTTGTATCTTCAAGAGTTCAAAAGAATTTCTTGAAAAAGTACCATTTGAAATGGTCTATGAGGATGAGAGTGGTTTATCAGGCAATGGAGGGAGAGGCTTCAAAGGATGGGGAAGGGTCCATGGGGAGGTGTGCAGAGACCATGGTGGGTCAGGAGAGAAGATGAGGTGGGAAAAGAGGGTGGAGAGGGAGACTGGGGTCAGCGTGGAAGGGTTTTAGGCCACATGTCGAGGAGTACTTCTACCATGGAGGATTCTACCATGAAAGTAAAAATATATGTAATACAACGTCCCATCACAGAGACTTTCAAAAAGAGAGAAATGGAGCTTGACTTAGATTTATTTTTGTAAGAGAGAATGCTGATCCTCTTTTTCTTCACCTAGGAACAAGGTGAAATATTCCTGATATAACATGTATTGTAGGAATCAAATGGTGTCTGTGAAAGTGCCTGGTAAATTATGCAGCAAAATGTAGATGTGAAATATTATTAATGTCACATGATAGTAACACCAGATGGTGAAACTCTGGTGAGGGTGGATATTGGGTGGACAGCACACTTCTGAGCATCAGGGGCATCCTGAGATTTAATCTTGAGGATATTTCTGCCAGATTCTGCAGGTATATGACAAGGGATTCATCACTGATGCCTCTCTCAAAATTGCCTGAGCCACATTGCACGTGAATGTTCTACACTCAGCTTTAAATTGTAGGGTCCCTACAAGAAGCAGCATAAAAACTGCTTCTGCATTTGCTGGGAAACCCTTTTCAAGAACTTAAATAAGAACTCATTTTTTTTCCATATGAATAAATCAATTCGTTCATTATCATCCATGATGATCACGGTCATTATGTTATGAGTTAATTAATTAATTAATACCATCTAAGGAAATAAGAGATATTTATGAAGATTTACACACTAGAATGCTCGTTGAGGTATTATTTTTCATAAGAAAAAACCAGAAATGACTTTGAATGTCTCTCAATGGTGGGGAAAACCAAACTATGGTCTGACCACAGGGTGGAATATTTTGTAACCATCAAAAATGACTTCAAAACAAATGATATGAAAAAGTGTTCATAATATTAAGTGAAAAAAATTGCAGGGCATGCCATTTGCTCCCTATTTGGGGCTGAAAAAAAAAATAGTCCCTCCCCAAAAGACCAAAAAGAATAGATCAAGTTATAACATTATATTATTTTATGAATGAAATTATTACAAAAAAAGTTTTCTTTCTGAACTAAATTTCCAGAACTTAACTCTGTCACGAGGAAAAACTGTTGTAATAAGATTTATATTAAGTGATCTTGTGCTGAGAAGTTATTATCTTTGATTATCATTCTGCGGTTTATGCTTTTATATTTTTGGCAGAGTCTCTGCTCCAACTATTGGTCAATCTGGGAGATTTTACTCTAATAATGAAGCTTCTGAGGTCCTCATCCCCCTTTTCTCAGAGTACTGAAAGACCACTCTACTTCCTCACTACTTTATTTTCATTTGCTTTGTTAATTAAAAAAAGGAGTAATTTTATTTCAAAAAATTTCCATCTGGCCAACCAAAATATTCTGAATGATATAAACCACACATGCTGAGGACACAAAAGAAGTTGCAAGTGTTATTTCTGTACAGAAAGAGCTTATGATTTCTGCGGGAGAATGAGACAAATGTAGGGAACAAGCAAGACGTAAGAGTCATAGCGATTTCATAAGAGTAATAGTGATGTTCTGAGATTAGTCCATCACTCTGATTTGACACATGAAGGGAAAGAAGCTAAATGAGAAGTGATTTTTCTAGTATCATGAATGCCTACATGATGAGATGAAGGGGTGCAATGATGTAGGTGCTACGGTGCAATGTTAGGCTACTGCTGACCTTATGATGATTGGTCAGTTGGGCTGAGAATTAGGATGCTTTCAATTGCAGCTGACAGGGACCCAACTCAAATCACAACAAAATAAATAAAGTAGAAGCGGAGGAGGAATTTATTTATTTATTTTTATTAAAATTTTTGTTTACTGATTATTTTTGAGAGAGAGAGACAGAGACAGAGCACAAGTGGGGGTAGGGCAGAGAGAGAGAGAGAGAGAGAGGGACACAGAATCCTAAGCAGTCTCCAGGCTCTGAGCTGTCAGCACAGAGCCCAACATGGGACTCGAACTCACGAACTGCAAGATCCTGACCTGAGCTGAAATGGGACCCTTAACTGACTGAGCCACCCAGGTGCCCCGAGGAGGAATTTAGTGAAACATAACTGGGGTGTAGCAGGCTTTAAGATTGGCCAGGTTCTAAGAACTCAGATATTTTCAAGGCTCTTGTTCAGTCTATTTTTCCCTTTGTCCCTGCTTGGATTCATTCCTTGGGCAGGTGTTCTCCAGATAAGTGGCAAAATGGCTGCCAGAAATCAAGGCCCACACCTACTGTTTAGGAACCCCCTGGAGGTGTTTCCTTGGAAATCTCTAGCAGAAAAGACCCTGGGAAGACCCTGATTGTCCAGGCTCTACCATGTGCCTGTCCCTGAGCCAGTCACTGTTGTAAGGGAATCTGGCTTGTCGGAGATTCAGTACCATCCCGACCACGTGAAAAGCACCCTTAGTGCTTCACTCTTAGTGAAGAGGTGTCCCGTTAATGGTTGAAGTATTGGCAGAAGGGGGAGGGTGGATGCTCATCACGTGACCACTGTGGGAGGTAGTGCCAGTGACCTGAGTATTAACCATGTAATATAGATGATAAATACAGAAGGAGAGAAAGGAATAATAATGGGGCTCCTGGTACAAGTTTCCCCGAGAAGAGAGGGGATGACACATGCTGGGGTAATATACAATTCTGTTAATAACAGACGAAACCAGGTCTAATTGGAAAGTAAATCTCCTTTTAAGAAAACTCACACTATACTCACAGAGACAAATAAATTTTTATGACGTATGCTTTTAGGAGTAATTTCAGTGACTAGACCAGCCCAACTTGCAGCTCTTAGGAATGAGATTATGCTTCTGAACGGTCACTTAGTCTGGAGTCTAAAAGGCAGAGCTCTAATAGCAGCATCTCTTTAGATAATGACTTCAGAGACTAATCACTCAAACAGTGAATGGAGATGTTAATTATGCAACCTAATTTCTGCAAACAATGGAGGAGCAGAACACCAGCCTTACCTGTTTTTGAGAGCCAACTCTCTTATCACCATCGTGGTGGGTGAGGCATTAATCACAACAATAACTCCTTCTGACACCTGCCTCATGCTTTATGCTGTCATATATTAACTCAGTTCTCAGTTGATCTTTATCACATTCCCAGAAAGCAGGCGTTATTGTAATCACCAACATTTTTATGGATAAGAAAACTGAGGCACAAAGAGATCACAGAGCTCACTAGAGGTGGGCTATGTTTTGTTATAGATATTACCAGAGGAGCACATATTCTCTGAGAGAGAACTGAGTTTGAATCTTAACTCTACCGCCCACTAACTCTGTAACCATATCCTTTTGACCCTCCTTTTCTCAGATGTAAAGAAGCAATAATCGTATCTAATGTAATGGAATAATGTTAATATCGCCTCTCTTCTTATGTTCTCTTATGGGTTCCCTCTCCCTCTCTCCAGACCTCTTTTAGTTTAGCCTTCAGGCTGGGGTGGGGAAGAAGAAGGAAGGGCCACAGCCTATCCTTGGGGCTGTGAGCCTGATAGAGGAAGAACCTATCCATTGAACTGGGAAGGAAAAGTGCAGCTGGAAACTCCTGGTGTGAAGGGTAATAACAGGGAATGAAAGGGGAGGAAAAGAGCAGATGCAGAGTTTTAGTTTTCTTCTTTCACCTTCTCAGGCATAAATTCAACAACAGAGGGTCTTCTGCCTCCTTTGTGTTCAGACTGGAAGGCAGTGTCCCCTGAGCTGGCCCAGCCCTGTCCTGAGTAGTCCAATCAAAACCTAGGTGCAGGGCATGGTTAAGCAGAGGGAGGGACCTCGTTTAACAACCCTGAGTGCCTTGAGTTGCCAAGGGAGAGAGGCCTGGCTGGGAATTTGCTACTGTCCCCAAAATTGAGGACTCCAGAGGGACAGAAGGACCCAGAAGATACACAGGGGGTCAGAAGTGGAGATGTAGATTTGGAAATTGTAAGTGTAACTGAATGCTTTTGCTTTCCCTTGTGAAAATACATTTCTGGTTTGTTTTTTATTTTTTTATTTGAGAGAGAGAAAGAGAGAGAGTATGAGAGGGAGAGACAGAGGGAGAGAAAGAGAGAATCCCAAGCAGGCTCCAAGCTCAGTGTAGAGCCCAACATGGGGCTCAATCCCATGACTTTGGAATCATGACCTGAGCCAAAATCAAGAGTTGAATGCTCCACCAGCTGAACCACCCAGGAGCCCCAAAATACCTTTCTCTTTTTGTTAGTGAATTTAGTTAGCAACTAGGGTCTTCTTTTACAAATTTATTTTGAGGACATTATCTCTTCACTCTGAAAGCAAGGAATTTCATAATGTCCTTCAGAAGCATCAACTAGCATGGAAAAATTTTTAGGTGTTAAGCCGGTGTAAGGAACACACATCCTTAAGACAAATACTGTATCACCTCAATTATACATGGAATCTAGAAAAACAAACCCATAGAAACAGAGAACAGATTGGTGGTTGCCAGAGGTGGGGGGCAGATGGGATGAATGGGGGTGGGTAAAATGGGTGCAGGTGGTCAAAACGTACCAACTTCCAGTTGTGAGATAAGTAAATCCTGACGGTGTAATGTACACCACGGAGACGAGGGTTAACAATACTGCATTGCACATTTGAAAGTTGTTTAGGGGGTAGATTTTAGAAGGTCTCATCACAAGGTAAAAAAAAATGTGTTAACCATATACAGTGATGGACGTTAACTAGACATTGTGGTGACCACTCTGCAGTATATACGTGTGTCAAATCATTATGTTCTACACCTTCAACTAACACAATATGTCAATTATGCGATTGTATCTCAATAAAACGGGAAAAAAATAATACATTTTTGTCCAACCAGTTTTAGTGCTTATTTCCTATGAAAGGCAAAATGCTGCTGTTCCAAAAAACAAAAAAACAAACCCAGTCATTCCACTACTACCTCTTGCTCCTGTGGTTCTGCATTGTGTGCTAAGGGCTGATGTTCCCAGGTCCTGGTGGGGATGGTCTGCAGTTAGATCGTCAGAATCATCCACATAGAGGTCCAAACAATTAACAGCAGCATTAAACTTGACCCACTATGTAGGTATGGGTGCATGTGTACTGCTTTGCAGACTTCTTAACAAAGCATGGTCTCTTTGGCCAGACATGGTCATTCACAGAAACAGACCAGTCTTTTGGACATCTCTCTCTTCCATGTTTAGGGAAGGCAGAGTTTCTCAACCTTTTATGATGGCCATTTGTACCAGATAATTTTTACTTGTGGGGTGCTGGTCTGTACACAGTAGGATGTTTAATAGCATCTTTGGTCTTTACTAAATTACTGGTAACGGTCAAAATGTCTCCAGACATTGCCAAATGTCCCCTGGCCTGGGTTGGGGGTGGTGGAACAGTATCACTTCTGGTTGAGAATCATGATGTACAGTGATATGTAGGGACTCTTGGTCTACATATAGTTCATTGGCCATCACCTCTGCTGGGGGATCCACCCCCAGTCTACCCTGCCCCCGTGAAGAATCATCCAGTAATTTTGGAGAACTTGGCTGGTGGTGGTTGTGGGTGTAGATGCCTTTGAGGGAGTAGGTGGGAAAGTGGGTAGCTCCCTAGTCTCTAGCAAAGTCCATATTTGCTTCATTCTCTGGAGAATTCAGTTAATTATTAGTAAAATTTACTGTGATAATCAGGAATTTTCTTTTTCTTTTTACTTCAGTTAACCCTCAGAAAATGACCCCTTTCGGGGTGCCTGGGTGGCTCAGTTGGTTAAACATCATGACTCAGGTCATGATTTCGTGGTTCGCGAGTTCGAGTCCTGCATCGGGCTCTGTGCTGACAGCTCAGAACCTGGAGCCTGCCTCAGATTCTGTGTTCCCCTCTCTCTCTGCCCCTCCCCCACTCATGCTCTGTCTCTCTGTCTCTCAAAAATAAATAAACATTTTTTAAAAAATTAAAAAAAAAAAAGAAAATGACCCCTTCTGTTTATCACAGTGTGTTGTGCAATGGCAATCATTGTTAATGTGTACCATGACATAAACAAGTTTGGGGAAGCTTTGTGACAGCTATACAGAAGGATGTCCTTAAAAACATGCTTCCCTCGGGTGTTTCCCTCCATCCAGTTTCTAATGGACCACCGCTTGCTCATGAGAAGGAGGAAAATCATTTCCCATTTCCTCCTCAGTCAGGAGGAGGGCTTCATTGTTTCCCAATTAAAATCCAAAAAGATGGAGACTCTTACCCAGAAATGCCGTTTGGGTTATTTGACTGAATCCCCCTCCTGTGCAAATCAATACCCTGGGCTGATACACATCTGCAGCCCTTTTCCCCCTTGAAAATCACTGTGGTTGGCTCCACTAGTTAAAAAGGATTCCTGAAACAAACAGCCGGATTCATTTAAGATGTTTCCTTTTCATTTCAACTTGACATAAACTTTTCAGCAGATTTTCTTTGTGGCAGGTGAAGGCCAACATAAATTTAAACAGTGGGTCGCTTGCCTTTAAGAGACCAAAGTCCCTGGTGCTTCGGCCAACAAAGCCTCCGGCAGGAGTTGGCAGGCAGGTGTAGAGCACCAGGCTGTCAGCTTCTCCCACAGGAGGGGGCACCTGCTCTCGGGAAAGATGTGACCACCTCAAATACAATCTGGCAGGGGGACCCAGAGGATGGGCTCCCCAATTGTCAACTGATATCATACGCTGCTACTCCGCAGGGTCCCCTGCCCAGTTCCCGGTCGATTCTCTCCACTGCACACCTCCTGCTCAGGCAATAGAAGATGGCTAATTTTCCAAAGGGGAAAAAGTGATAGCATGCTGTGAAAATCTCTGTTGACTGTGCGAAAGCAGTGTTTGTTCTCGCTCCTCCAGCCTTAGCTTTTGTTCAGCTTTATCATTTTCTCAAAGGGAACGAGGCTGCTGATTACCGAGGGATTTTTGCTCTGACTTTAATTCGGGTCTGCCGGGATTGTATGTATTTATAACACCCAACAAAGAAGGATGAGAATGTACAGATGGTCAAGGTCATAACTTCATTTGGTAACTCGTTTAACAAATACGTATACTGAATATCGATTCCATGCCGTACTCTGTGTTGGATGCTGGAGACACAATGGCAAATAGACTTCATATCCACCTATATTGGGCTCACTGGCATTATTTAGATAATCATTAAAATAGGTGTAAGGGGTGAGGGGGCCATAAAAGGGGGGGTCATGGAACTGCAGGAGGGCCTTGTTGGGTATTTGGCCACAGCAGGGGTTAGACAACAGAAGTTTGCATTTAGTGTTAGGTCTTTGTCTATGAGTAATGAGCGTATTACCGATGGGTTTACTAAGTATGTGATAAAATCAGATTTGTTTTTGATCACTTCGTGCTTATGAACTGAAACCCAGGTAGATTTCGCAGCATGCTATCTGACTCATGCTTGAATGCAGAATGCATTCTGGCGTTCTTATTAGAGCTATAGTTAATTTACCTCCCTGGACTTGGGAAAAGTATGGTACAAATGTCCTTTTAAAAATAAAAATCGGCCAGTAAGTCGAGTTCTCTTGTTAATCTCAGCAGATGAATGAAGGTGTTAACTCAGATTCAGGAAATTACTTGGATCTCGGTTTGTGTATGTTTATACTCTACAGGCCATAATAACTAAATACACAAACTAATGAAGGTGTTTCATGGGTTGTAGTGGGTTGAGCAGTGTCCTCCCAGCATTCATGTCTACCCAGAACCTCAGAATGTGACCTTAATGGAAATAGAATCTTTGCAGATATATTTAAGGATCTCCAGACGAAATCATCCTGGGTTTAAGAGGGACTTAAATCCAGGGATTGGTGTCTTTTCACAGAGAGTAAAGGGATGGGGTGGCTAGGTGGCTCAGCAGGTTAAGCGTGCAACTCTTGACCTTGGCTCAGGTCATGATCTCATGGTTGGTGGGTTCAAGCCCTGCACTGGGCTCTGCACCAGGAGGGCTCTGGGCTGGCAGGGCAGAGCCTGCTTAGGATTCTGTCTCTCCCTTTCTCTCTGTTCCTCCCCTGTTCTTGTGCTCATGCTTGCGCACACGCTCTCTCTCTCTCTCTCTCTCAAAATAAATAAACTTGAAAAAAAAAAGAGAGAGAGGGAGAAAGGAAAGGGAGATTCAGCTACAGAGACACAGAAAAAAGAAGGGCATGCAAAGACAAAGGCAGACATTAGGTTGCCATAAGCCAAGAAATGCCAGAAGGTACCAGAAGCTGAAGGAGGTAAGGAAAGAGCCTCCTCTAGAGCCTTTCGGGGGGCAGCAGCCCTGCCAACACCTTGATCTTGGACACTTGGCTTCCAGAATTGTGACAGAATACATTTCTGCTGTTTTAAACCACCCATTTTGTGGTAATTTGTTATGACAGCCCTAGGAAACTAATACATGGGTGCAAACAGGCTTCCTACCCTCCCAAATTATACTGTGGTTCCTGAAAAATTTCCAGCTGGCGCTGACACATTACAAAAGTGCTTTGTTGCACCAAGTTTTGCACTTGGTTTTCTTTTCCCATTTTTCAAAAAGGTAAACCAACAGTAAATGCTCATGGTTCTTGCTGCCTGCTTTAGCAGCATAAAATAATACTTAGATTTTAATCTATTGTAATAGATTTTTAAAAGCAAAATAAATCTTGTTTATTTATTTTATTTTATTAAAAAAAAATTAATGTTTATTTATTTTGGAGAGAGAGACAGAGCATGAGCAGGGGAGGGGCAGAGAGAGAGGGAGGCACAGAATGTGAAGCAGGCTCCAAGTTCTGACCTGTCAGCACAGAGCCCCATGCGGGGCTTGAACCCTTGGACCCTCCAACCAAGAGATCATGACCTGAACTGAAGTCTGACGTTTAACTGACTGGGCCACCAGATGCCCCTTGTTTATTTATTTTAAACTTAAGTTATGGACAACTTTTGGTTCAAATTTGCAAAGGGTAAGTTAAAATAAATTGCATTGCATTAACCAACATGGATGTTTTTCTGAAAGCATGGTTTTATATATATATATATATATATATATATATATATATATATATATATATGTTGGTAAAGAGCAAACAGACGACGAACAAAAATGAGAAGGGTCATTCTGGCTCCTGTGGGGAGAACAGTTGCAAGGAGCCAACACTGGAGATGCAACCCTTGGCTGGAAGGGACAGAAGGTTTTAGTGTGTGTGTAGGTGGGGGGACTCAGGTTCTGTGTGCAGGGAGAACCCCGGATGGGAAGGCTTGGGTCCTGAGCACTAAGTCCTCAATCAGTCTGTGTACTTGAACAAGATCCTTATGTCCAGGGCCTGGAAGGAGCAGGCTTGCCCTAGGTACATGGACTAATGGGCTAGGACAGAGAGCAGCCCCATGGGGCCATGACAGCCTGAAGACCAGAAAGCCTTTGTCGAGTATCATCAAGCATTCTGTGAAGAAGGGTCTTGTGACAATGACAGATCTCAGGCATCATCCTCCAGGCTCAGAGCTCAATTTAATTTAGTTTAGAAAAAGAAAATAATGCGATTGGCACATATCCAACATTATAGAGCAGAATCATCCTGGTTACCTAAAGTATCTTTGCAAAGTTTACACCTTTAGAATTAGAGTCATCAGAAGTACAGATGCACAGATAAGAGGCTCCAAATTGCTCTTTGAGCCTCTGCCGTAATGCCCGCTAGCCGTTTCACCCAGGCAGAATTCCTTCTGCTTCCCTCCACTTCACTTTCTCTGGGCTCCCCAGAGTAGCGTTCTTCCCTTGCGTTTTGTTGTTAATCTGCTCGTCCCCCAGATGGCCAGTTCCCTCAGGGCTGGTTGTAGCAGAGCTGGTCACTGTCTTGGCCGTCACCTTTCTAAAGCTGGAATCTGCTAACAAGTGAAACCTGCACCGCATAATCTCGCAGATGCATGTATTCACACAGTGTACCCCGGAAGGGTGCACCGGCAACCGGTAACGCGGCATCTGGGGAGATCTCCCTGGCCGGAGACTAGGGAAAATGGATGGTTCTCTTCACTCTGTATCTTTTTGGATGTTTAAAATTTTCCTTTACAATTGTTTTTGCTCCATCTCATGAACTGTGAGGTCATGACCTGAACCGAAATCCGGAGTCAGACGCGTAACCGACTGAGCCACCCAGGCGCCCTTCAAGTCATTTGGCTCTTTCAGCAACCCTGTATGGTAGGTGCTATTGTTATGCTGGTTTTACAGATGAGGAAACTGAGGCATAGAAAGATCACATAACTTGCTGCAGAGCTGTTAAGTGGCACCTCAGGATCAGAGCTCAGCCAGCCAAGTCTGGAGCCCGCACTCCCAGTCCACGGCACATGCTGCGTCACCTATCACTGCTGTGGGTGGCATGCCACTGTCCCATGGCTTTCCTTTGTCCCCTCCATTCCATCCTTGGGAACGTCTATGTAAGCCTAGTGCAGTGGGATCTTTGGGAGTGTATTTGACCAGGGGGACCGCAGGTCCTCTTGGAAAAGAACACCCACAAGGGGAAGGAAGAGCCAAACTGGTTCGAGGACAGCCTGATGTCTCTCTCTGACTTATTTTCCAGGCCAGCCCCCCAGGGTGGCAATAAGGCTGAAACCTAGGGTGAGCAGGGAAAAGTGTTGTGAGAGGGAAAGCGCCAGTCTCAGGAGATGATAACAAGTTAAGGAGCCGCACGCCCTCAAGGCAGGAGTCTCCCTGCTGGGCACTGGCCCTGATGGCTTTGACTGGGGAACGGTGGGTACCAAGCAGACTGAGCTGGTATCAGCCGAGTTCCAATGTCTCCTATCAACAGTGACAAGATCCCTCTCTATTGCCAAGTGGGACAGGCAGGAGGAAAATGACAACAGTCATTGCTAAGGGAATTTGGCTTGGGAAATATATGAGATCCTCCTGGAAGTTTCTGGAAATATTTGGAAGGAATTTCAGGAGGACCGGAATGACCGCAGAACAAGCAGCCATAGCATCAGAAAAACTCTTTTTATCGTCTGACCTCACTCCCGGGCTGGTGTGGCCTGATCTATATATAGGCTTAACAGTCCACGTTTTATAGTGTCTGCATTTGAACAATTGGGAGACCTTCTTCAAGGATCCGAAAGCACAAACACAAAATTAGGCACAGGGCCTTGGAAGAGGCTGTGGCAAGTGCCTTCATGAGTTTTAGTACCTTCTCTTCCGCAAGGGTCGGAAGAGTCAATAACACCCAAATATATCGCACAATGTGCATTTCTCACCTTGCTTTACCCAACTGTGGCTTCTTAAAGGATCTCTATTTTTTATGGTTAATTCCATTATTACTGATTACTGATTCCATAATTAATGATTTTATTTCATGGAGAGAAAACAAAAGCCAACAATATCACGATTTTCCTAGATACTACATAGTGACTGGCACTTTTCATTTCTCTTTTATCACTTTATACCCCCCTCAAAAAAAAAATCAACAGAAACACACCAAAACATACCCCTATACTCTTCAATTAGCAGATTTAAAATGAAAACTTGAAGCAATATTTTGCTATACTTTGATTCAAACTCTCTTTACAAATTAAATGGCACTTACAAAGGAAGCAACCTTTCTAATATGGTTGTAAGTTATTTTGCTTTATTGTGGTTTTATATCTCAATATAAAACTTTGAAAGCCTTCTTCAATAAACATCATACTCTCTTTTGCAACACGTAATTCATTTACTCCCTGGATTTCTGAACCAGTTCTCTCCTTTTGTGTTTTCCTGCTCTGTTTTATTTTACAGATGGCAGATACCCTGCAGCAGGTACAATCAGACACTGCACTCATTATAAGAGAATTACTGATAAAAAGTATAAGAAATGACATATTAACAGTCGTTAATCTTTTGGTTCATCTTTTAAAAAAAAATCAACTGATTAAATTTACAAGTTGGGGGGTAACTCTTATTTCTGGGTAAAAACAAATCCACCAAGTAGATTACTGATTAAAATCCAATACTGTTTTAAAAAGTACCACATTCCCAGTCTTATCTCACCGCTCCAGGATGTGACTGTGTCCAACTGGTCTGACATGACAAAGGATACGATAAGGCCCAAGTGGATGGTACAAATGAAAACAAATGCTTTAGGGCTGTAGCTTTATTTCCTGTACAAATAGGTACCACTTTCAGGATAAAATAACAAAAAAGAAATACACATTTTTTTTGGTAACAAAATACCGGCACAAAATTGTAAAATTTACACCATCTGAGCTGCCAAAAAGGTTTTTAAAAAGTATCAATCACTCTCCGAACAATACAACCGAATGTAAGAGTTAAAGTTGCAAAGGGTGATCTCTGCCCACAGAGTTTTGGTGTGTTGATTAATGGAAAGGATTATTAGCTTAACAGCCACCCCCAACAGAACTGTGTCCCTAACGTCCTCTTTCAGTCGAAAGTGTGGGTATACTCTGCTAAGTAGCAGATTGAAGGTCAGCCCAAGAGAAAACCAATTATCAAGTGTGAACTGCATTTCTGCTTAATACCTTTGTAGACACAAAGCAAGTTGCTCCTGACGAGACACATTTGGAATATGAAAAAGCACTTAGAAAGATAGCTCTCTATGGATGCCAGTGAGTTCAGCTTTCATCCCTCACCAAAGAATCCAAAGTTGAGGAAACTATCCGCCGAGTAGACCAGAGAACATGGGGCCCAGGAACTCCAATTTGGTAACTGTAAATGACATGGTAATTGTAATGACACAGACCGTTTGGAAATTGTAAATTTAAATGTATCTTTTGGTCAGATTTCTGTAAAAAAGAGAAGCTGTAAAACCGAACTTCAATAGCCATTTCTCAACATTGCTATTAAATATTTATCTCCCAAATTTTGGTTCCATCCATGTTACTAACCTAGAGATAAGTCAAGGTAAGTTTCTGCTTGGGTTCTGTTTCCTGACTCCCTCCAATCTTGTCTTTATTCTTGTTGCCTCAGTAACTTCTACTATCCTATTACCCCGCTTAAAATCCTTTGGAAGCTCCCCATCAAATATAGAACATGGTGTGAACTTTTAGTACCGCATGTAAAGGCTTCCACATGGGGCTGTAACTTCCTATCCAACCCCCCTCTCCCTGCCAATCCCCTCTGGAACTCCCGCCCCATCCTTGCTGAATGACCTACATACAGCTCCCCTGGCCCTCCAGCAGATTGCTCCCTGGAGCCCTGAATGCCCTTTCCCAGATCCTGGTAAACAATTGCTCTCCTTTGAGACTCAGCTCCAATGACACTTTCTCTGAAGCTTTCTGAGAGGTGTGATCAGATTTACTCTGTATCCCCCCTCTCCCACGGACCTCTGCCCCAACACATTGAACTCTTCAGATAATTGTTTCCTTGCCAATCTTTCCCTTCTAGTCTATAAACTCCTCAAAGGCAGAGGAGACCTAATGTGCTTTGTCACATTCCTTTTTGCATTGTCACTACTTAGTTTGGTGCTGGGTACATAGAGGGTCCTTAATAAACATTTGAGGAATCATTAAGAAGTGAATTGGAGCAGAACTTTGAAATGAACTGTATCTCCCTCCAAATATCCAAATACTATTTTTGGGTGTCTGCTCAAATGCCACCTTATGTAGAATTATACCCGTCCTCTTCCCACCTGGCACTTTCATACCCTGATTTATTTTTCTCCATAACAGGCTATCCATGTACTAGTTTCCTTATTGATTGTCTCTGTGTCCCTTAGCTCATCACCAGAATGTAAAAACTCTGAGATAAAACAAAACGAAACCCCAAACAGTTCTCAGTTTCTAGAGCTGCCTGAACTCCTTGGCTCGTGGCCCATTTTCTCTGTCTTCAGAGTCAGCTACAGTGCACGGAGTCCTTCCCGTGCTTGGCTTCTCTGACATCCACTCCCACTTTACCTCTCCTGTCTTTTCTGCTGTTCAAGTGATTAGCTTGGTCCTTACTTCTGTAATCCAACCTAATCTCCTTATTTTAGGCCCCATAACCTTAATTCCATCTGCCATGTCCATTTTGCTATGTAATGAAACACGTTCACAGATAATGACACCAGAGGGTAAAGATCATGGGAGCCCAAATCCTGCTTGCCACAGCTACCTTGGGAAGTGAGGACATCTAGGGGGGCCTGGGTGGCTCAGATGGTTGAGCATCTGACTCTTGATTTCAGCTCAGGTCATGATCTCGTGGTTCATGGGTTTGAGCCCCTCATTGAGCTCTGCACTGACAGTGAGGGATTCTCTCTCTCTACCTCTCTCTCTCTCTGTCTGCCCCTCCTCTGCTCACACACTCTCTGTCAAAATAAACAAACAAACTTTAAAAAAAAAAGAAAAAGGAAATGAGGACATACACGCATATTTGCATAAAGGAACACTTGAGGGATACAAAAAAAGTTATACGTGGTTTCCTACAGTTGGTGGTTGGGATGATGAAAAGGCATGGATTATTAAGACTTCCCAGTGTAAAGCATTTGATGTCATCTCCATTTTTGGACCAAGCGAATATATTATCTGGTTTAAAAATAGAGATCCTTAAAAAATTAAAAATAGAATTACCATATGGTCCAGCAATTCTATTTTGGGATATATAGCTAAAATAATGGAGACCAGAGTCGCAAAGACATGTTTTTTACATCCATGTTCATAGCAGCGATATTCACAGGAGCCAAGAGGTGAAGCCACCTAAATGCCCATCGGTGGATGGAGAGACAAACAAAATGTGGCATCTATATACAATAGAATACTCTTTTAGTCTTAAAGGAAGGAAATTCTGACGCATGCTACAACTACCTTGAGGATATTATGCTAAGTGAAATAAGACCATTGCAAAAAGACAAATACCGTACATATCCCTTCATACGAGGTACCTAGAGTCATATTCCTATAAACAGAAAGTAGAATGGTGGTTGCCAGGGGCTGAGGGGAGAGGGGAATGGGAAGTTGTTTAATGAGGACAGAGTTTCAGTTTTGCAAGATTAAAAGATGATGCAGATTGGCTGCATAATACTACCGAATTGTGCCCTTAAAAATGGTTACAATAGTAAATTTTTTTTAAAATGTTTATTCACTCTTTTGAGAGACAGAGACAGAGTGTGAGCAGGGCAGGGGCAGAGGGAGAGGGAGACACAGAATCTGAAGCAGGCTCTAGGCTCTGAGCTGTCAGCACAGAGCCCGACGAGGGGCTCGAACTCACAAACCACGAGATCATGACCTGAGCCCAAGTCGGACGCTCAACCTGCCGAGCCACCCAGGCACCCCTATGCAACAATAGTAAATTTTATGTTCTATGATTTTACCACAGTTAAACACACACACACACACAAATTAAAGATAAAGTTGTTGCCTCAGAAAGTGGATGAAAATCCAGCAGAGGGCTTGGTGTTCCTGTGATCCAGGAACCCTTACCCCTGCCCACCCCATGCTGGCAGCCGGCCAAATGTGGGTGGTGAATATTAACCCCACTGGTGAAACTGAAGCCGCTGCAAGGCCTTTTAAACAGTGGCTTGACCAGAAAAAACGCTACATGACTTCATCCTTGTAACAGCGGCTGACTTAACCCGTGCTGAGAATGTGGGAAATCTGTGTCTGTGTCTCAGACTTCAGACCCATTTCTCTTGAGACTCTCCTGGTCTATGGTTTGCTTTCCTGCGTTTCATTTCCTATTCTGCAAAAAGCACATCAGCAGATGACCTACAGTGAGAACGTTGTGTACCTTCAGGTGACTCCCTATCCTTTGCCCATAGCAACATCCACTTGCTCAACCGAACTGCTTCAGAATACAACGATCTAACATCGGTACATTTGGTCATGAATAACATCACCATTTATAGGATAGGATCATTGTTTAGCTAGAGATGCCATGACTGTAGTCCAATTCGTTTCGTGTTTTTTTTCTTCCTACGTATATCAGGTGATGAGCTGAACTGTGTCTCCCCAAAATTCATGTCTTGGAAACCCTAACCCCCAGTACCTTAGAATGTGACTGGATTTGGAGACAGTTTTTAGAGAGGTAATTAATTTAAAATGAAGTCATGAAAATAATTTAAAATTAATTCCAATATGACTTGTGTCTCTATAAGAAGAGGGAATTAGGACACAGACACACAGAGAGGAAAGGCCATATGAAAACAGAGGGAGAAAATGGCCATCTGTAAGCTAACAAGAGAGGCCTCGGAAGAAGCCAGGCCGGCCAGTACAGTGGTCCTTCCTTCTCCGTGGGCAATACATTCCAAGACCCCTATTGGATGTCTGTAACAATGGATAGTACTGAACCTTATACGTACTGTTTTTTCCTATACAGACATACCTATGATAGATTTCAATTTATAATCTAGGCATGGTAAGACATTAACAATAAATAATAACAAAATAGACTAATTATAACAACATGCTGCAATAAAAAATGAATATGGTCTCTCTCTCAAAACATCTCCTTGTGCCGTACTCACCTTTCTTCTTTTTGTGAAGGTGTGAGATGGGGTGAGGTGAATGATGTAGGCACCCTTGTAGTTTAGGGTGACCACGAACCTGACAGTAGAGGGTCATCTGCTTCTGAGGTTCGTCTCCAGTAACCAAAACCACAGAAAGAGAAACCGTGGGCAAGGGGGGACTACTGTCCGGTGACCTCGAATGTCTGGCCTTCAGAATTGTGAGAAAATAAATTTCTGTTGTTGAAACCACCCAGTCTGCGATACCCTGCTATAGCAGCCCTAGCAAAGAAATTACAAGTGAACAATTGAATCGCCCCAGGAATGAGCAATGATTCCGCTCAGAGAAAACAAATATTTTCCCGGAGAAGCAGGAAACAAAATCTGCTGAGAATTAGCTCTGGCCACACATACGCACAAATTTACTTTATGAAAACGAATACTTCCTTTTCAGACGATAACATCTGTTCTTCAAGTTGTTTATCAATTTTCTTGCAGACCCGTGTGCACTACTTTAAATATGTTTAATTAAAGGGGTGGGGTGTGGGGGAGAGCAGGAAGGACCCCCCCCTGCCCCAGAACACTGGGGAGAGAGGTTGCTCTAGCTGAAGCCTTCTGGGCCTCGGCCTTGGCCAGTGGCCTCCTAAGCCCATGACATGGGGCTTCTGGAATCTTTCATGGGATCCAAAGTGTTGTTCACGGCTCTGAACTCAATTCATCGCAACCCTTTATTCTCCCTTCCATTTCATGGTGTCTTCCACTCCCAACCCCCTAATCAGCATGTGTGTGCACGTGCACATGGAGGCTTACATCACTATCGAGGTTTTGCAAAGGGAAAGGCTGTATTGCTAAAGGCTCCAAAACACACCTGCTCCAAAAGCACAGAGAGAGAAATGATGATGGCATGCCTTCCTGGAATAGCAGATTTTTTCCCTGTGAAACTCAACGCACGGAAGTGATGTTCAAGGCCCTCGTTAACTTCGAAATATTATGTTTCTGCATGTAACTATGGGAATATTTGTTTTGCTTTGCTCTCTTCCTCACTGGTACACAGTGAGAACCAACCAGGAGGATGGATTGCAGGTCAGGAACCAGGAGACACTCTCACTGGTATGGTTGGAAGGGGAGAGGGGTCCTGATGCCCCAAGCCAATCTGCCGGCTGCAAGTCCTGAGCTGCAAGGCTGTAGGGCAGTGAGGGCAGTGCACACGTGGCTGCCCTCCTTGAACTTGCGCATCCTTGAACTTGCACAGGAGGCTTTCTTTAGTGATGGGGGGCGTGGCCGCACCAGACTGGCCTGGTCAGGTTCTCTGTGGTGTGTCCGCTCCTGCTGAGGTGGCAGATGGAGTGGCCAAGAAGTAAGCTGTCCTAATGGTTTCTTTATACACACATTTAGACCCAGATAAAAGCCTGCATACTGAACAGGGTATAAAATGGCTGATTTTCTTTCCAGCTAGAGCAGCTCTTTGCTACAGTTTCCTCAGCTGAGCTGAAAAGGGAGCAGGAAGCCTGAGGATTTATTTTGGAATGCACACACGCACTCACGGCTCTAATTTATTTATACATACGCAAGCTTTGTGACATATCTCTGAAGACACTCGAGTCCTCAGGCTTGGAGCTGAAAGACAAGCCTATTTGAGTGTAAACCCTTTGGTTTTTCACAGAATAAGAGCCTTTCAATTTGACTTCATTGATCAAAAAGCCAAACTATTATGGGGCACCTGGGTGGCTCAGTCAGTTAAGCCTCTGACTTTGGCTCAGGTCATGATCTCACAGCCTGTGAGTTCAAGCCCCACATCAGGCTCTGTGCTGACAGCTCAGAGCCCAGAGCCTGTTTCAGATTCTGTGTCTTCCTCTCTTTCTGCCCTTCCCCTGCTCATGGTCTCTTTTGCTCTCAAAAATAAATAAAACATATTTTTTTTTAAAATAAGCCAAACTCTTATTAAACAGGGAATGTAGATAATTTAAACCAGAAAGCGAAAGAATCTAGAATTGCTAAGTGTTAATATATGTGAATCACTTTGTTAAGAAAAAAAATCGTTGATAAAAAACCGGAGAATTGGTATCATCAAAGTCATTGAGATCTGCTGGAACAGAGAATGTGTATTAAAACAGGTGACATCCTGGGATCTCCAAGACATGTTTCAGCTTCACCAAAACACACCCAATAAAAACAAACAGGTCACTTGTTTAGTCAACTTGGGTCCGGGACAGTTTTGGCTATTTATACAGATACGATAGGAGGTCTGAAGCTTACATGGCCAACCCTGAATTGTTAACCACATGAAGTGACCCTGTGAAGGTGGCTGTGCCGTCAGCCTACGTCAGCTGGAAAAGTGGTACAGCGTCCAGTGATGGCACACAGCACATTGTCAGTGTGGATGCGGGACAGCACTGCCTCTAGGACGTGTCACATCACTGAGGTGGCTTGTCACCCAGGGAGGTGGAAAAATCAGAGAAGCTTAACTCCGGGGCCTCCGGTTCTTAAGTGTAAAATAAGGAGGTTGGAACAGATGGGTATTTCCTAAATGATGAGCCATAAAAATTGGATTCGAATATGGATAAGTTTAGAAAAGCCTGGGCTTAGTAAATTAAATAGGATTCTTTATTTAATATATTTAAATTTATTTAATACATTGAATCTTATTTCTTTGACTTAATATATTAACAATACTATACATCCTCCTGAAAAGGGGATAATAAATTATGTTTTCCAAAGGTGCTTGAACACAGAATTCTTTGAGAAATGCTGAACTAGCAGGTCTAATTTTCCATAATTCCAGGGAAGGAATGAGGCCATGAGATACAGCAGTGGGGAAAGAGACACTTGGCTTCTGCTTCCAGAGTCTCCTTCATGACGTCACAAGAACGGGGAAGCTGGAAGGACCCCTGGGAGTCCTTGTGACAACGCCAGGAGTTCTAATTTTGCACAAGCAAATGACATCGGCCCTTTCTAATTAAGGTGAAATATGTTTAGGTAGAGCACATAATGACCTGTGATGTGATGGCTGAGTTGCTGAAAAGTTAACTCATCCCTTCAGAATTCTGGAGCCACCAATAATGCATCCCTTAATTCCAGTCCTTTTCTTTGTATCATGTTAAGATGCCAATGCCCTGGGAGAGAGACCCTTAAACCTAATATATCATTAATGTGTATGAGGCTGAAGCTGTCAGATCTTTTCCTGAGGGAAGATTTTGATTAAAAAAAAGGAAAGAAAGAAAATATGAAAAGCGTGAATATTGACTGGCATAGAGAGGAAAAAGGAGAAAAGAGGGATTGTAGAAATAACATAAGAGAGTCTCAGATTTTATTCTGTTGCATTGTCTCAGGTTGGCTTTCTGAGAAGCAGAGCCTCAGACAGGATTCTTGTGGAAGACGTTTGTTGATGGAATCCTCTCCAGAGAGAGAAAGTTGCAAGAGCAAGATATCTGACAAAAAGGAAAGCTAAGTCAAGACGAGCTATGGCCTAGCTTCAGCCAGGCCCCACAGGGGACACGCTGACCACAGCTGTCCCACAGAGTTTGTCATGCCCCGAGGAGAGGCCAGCCTCTTGAACCTCTGTGTAAGGCAGTCACTGGGTGCCAGCTGTTCTACCGTCCATCCCTGGGGCAGGGCATGACCTCCCAGGCAGGAGACTCTCACACAGCTGAAGGCTCGGCCTTTGTGACAGGGGAAGGTGTGAGCCATCAGAGGCCAACACTCACACCAGCTGGGGCATGGTCGCCTCAGCCAGATGACAGGATCCAGGGGGGCACGGGCTGCACCCATGACCCACCCGTTCAGAATCGGTCTGGTTTGCCTTGACAAAAGTTCAGGTGACTGGAGTAGCGTATAAGATTCCTCATGTTCCTACACACCTTGGAGTCCTAAATGTTGACAAGAGGCTTCTCCACTGACGAGAGTTTGACATCTCCTTGGGGAGAAATTAACCACACTCCAAGCTCTTCTCTCAGTTCCAGAAATTATTATTATTTTTTTAAGTTTATTTATTTATTTAGAACAAGTTGAGGAGGGGACGAGGGGGTGGGGGACAGCGGATTTGAAGCAGACTCTGTGCTGACAGCAGAGAGCCCGATGTGGGGCCGGAACTCATGAACTGTGAGATCATACCCTGAGCTGAAGTCAGACGCTTACTGAGCCACCCAGGCGCCCCTAGGTGTCCTCGTTTCCAGAAATTATAAAGAGTTAAAGGAATTCTGGTGATTTCCTGTCTGTCTGGATTATTTTTTTCTTTCTTTTAAAAGCATTTTTTAAAGGCCACCTGACATGCTCATATCCTTTTGAGCAATACTAAAGTTCTATATTGAAAAAAAAATAGGTGTGGCAGGGGAGGATCTATCTTTTGAAAAGAAATGGCTGGCTTCATAGCATTAATTTTTCTGTTACAAATCTGCCTGAAAGAGAGAATGAAAGAAAACGTGTCTTTTAGGTTCTTTACCATAAAGCAATTCTAGACCAATTTCAAGGAGATTTCAAGGTAATCCTCAGCAGTTCTTCGTGTAAAGTAAGAGTAGTGTGCTTCTTATTATAAAGGTAATTTGATTTGCCTGATAATTATTATTTAGCTATTAAGTCTTTTCTAGGGTGTGCCTTGGAGGACAGTTAGAAGCTTAGATTTTCTCTTTCAGAAAGCCTCCGGTTCTCTTTTTTATGGGTTCGTCGAATGAGTGGGGCGGGGGGCGGGGGTACAATTCTGCTTAATCCAATGCCCTGTCTCTGCTGGTGTTTGGCAGCTCATGTACGTGACCTCAGCATCCTGCGTATTTTCTAAAGTGGCATTTCTAGTCCTTTTGGAAATTCATCAGGGAAAGGTCCATGAACATTTCTAGAGTATCTTGTAAAAAACTGTATGCTTCTGGAATCCCAAGCATAAGAGCCAGGAATCGTAACAAAGTCTAGGTCAGTAGGAAGACAAAGAACACTCCTCGTGTGCTTCTGTTAAGAGGATTTGTCCATCACCTTCATCAGATCACATGATCTGTTTTATTCTGCAAGGGCCTTGCACAAAAGGCACACTTAAAGTAAACTACAAAACTCCACATCTTCCTGCCTGCTGGTCAGACTATATTCCTTTTGATGGGGTGCATGTGGTGGCGGGGCAGGGGCGGGGTGCAGTCAGGGGACAGGATGATCTTTCCCTTCCCAAAATCTATGCCTTTAATTTTCCAGGCTTTGGCTCTATATTCATATTCAGCCCTTGGATTTCCAAAAATAATACTCCTCCCGGCCCCCTTCCCCAACCCAAACCCTCTTATTTTCTTTCTGAAAAAAGCCTGGCTTGTGTAAATAAAACATTGCCAAGGCTTTGCTTCTAAGCAATTGGGTCTGCTCTGAATTTACAAAATCCATGCAACAATTCATTTGACTTCAGGCTCCCTCCCCTGGAAAGCAGTGTATATCTGAGTATTCTTGTGAAAGCCAAAACACAGCTTGAATTCTGGAGATGTGCAAGGAAGGACAAGGAAGAGCAGCTACCTACTGTAGCCAAACACTGGTCCCAGTACATCAGTACCTGTTTGTAGAATTAAATCGAATGCTGCGGACGTAGCTAGAGGTTTCCAGCAGGTATGGGGAACCAAGCCATTCTCACCAGCTGGCAGCACATCCAGGCCTTCCTGGAGGACTACACAGCACAGTGACTCATCCTTTGTCCTTCTCACGCATCAGAGAGAAAACAGAGGTCCTCAGATAAAATTGCCGTCAATCCCTGCCCACTCCCAAACTAGCCCCAGTTGGTGCCCAGTTCTTCCCCCTCCTGACTCAAAACAGGAATCATTCCTATTTCCATCTAATGCTGATTCTGGAGAATGTCTAATTGTCTGTTAGGACATGAAGTAAGTGTCTCCGTTTCTCTGACTCCTTGGCTGATTCAACATCTGTCACATCTGTCACTCCACCTTTGTGCTCCTCTGTTTTTGGCTCTGCTTTCCCGGTTCTGTGTCTCTAGACACATGTCTGTCTCCCACTGGACTGTAAGCTTCTCAAGCGTGGAGACTGTGCCTTATTTGTGCTTACCTTCAGAACATACCATACTGCTTGCGTGTGATTGCACTCCTTACAGGGCTGTAGAATGTGTGACCGAATGTCACATGCTTCGAGGAAATTAATATGGGAACATTCCATAAAGTAGGTAGAAGAATGAAAAAAATTTGTTGATGGGGATAACTGTGAGAAAACTATTGTAATCATTTAGTTGCTAGGCAAAGAGCACTGGACTAGCCAATTGTGGCAAGGAGAAGGACTGTGCTCAGGCTCGTAAGGAGGAAATTGGAATCAGAGAAGATTCCTGGTTGGCAAGCCATTGTCAGATCTTTACAGGGGCACCTGGGTGGCTCCGTCGGTTGAACGCCTGACTCTTGATTTTGGCTCAGGTCATGATCTCCCAGCTTATGAGATGGAGCCCTGTGTCAGGCTCCATGCTGATAGCACAGACCCTGCTTGGGATTCTCTCTCCTCCTCTCTGTGCCCCTCCCCCTGCTCATGCTCTCTCTCAAAATAAATAAACATTTAAAATAAATAAAAATCTTTATAATATTCATTCATTCATTAAGTATGCAGTGCCCCTTCTCATGCCAGGCACTAATTTTCGGGCCTGGAGATACAGAGGTAAAACAAAATAAGAATATAAACTCAGAAGAATCAGATTTAAGTACTGCAGTCAATTGTTTTAAGCTTGCCAAGTTTGACAGGTATTGGCAGTTGGAAATCTAGGACTGGAGCTTTGGAGAGAGTTCAGATATTGAGATAAATATTTAGGAAAATATTATGCAAAGGGAATAGTTACTTTAGGATTCCCAAGGGTAATTATTGCAGGAAGGATTAAGAAGAAGATATAGTCTTGTGAGATCTTTGAAATATATATTTGGAAACATAAAGAAAACATCCTACAAACACTTGAGCAAGAGAAACAGAAGTTACCTCTTTTGAGGGAGCACCAGTTAAGACACATTAAGGCAGAAGGTGAGCTAGTCATCAGGACTAGTCACACATATTCTGGTCTTCCCTTCCTTCTGGAAACATGATAGGATTATCTGTCCTTAATCCTCTTTGAATTAGGTGAGACAGTATGACTTGCACCCTGAGTGTAGTATGCCTGACTCCCAGCTGGAAACTTTAAGAGACAGAACACAGTTTGCCAAGTGTCCTTCTCTCCTATGTCCTCATTAAAGAATATATTTAGATGAAGCCATCTATTAGGCTGCGTCCCTGAATGACCACGTGAGCAAAGCCACCTTACTGATCCGTGCTGTACTTGTAGCATGAGTGAAAAATAAACCTTTGTTGTGTTAAGCCACTTAGCTTTAAGGGTTGTTTGTTACTGCAGCATTACCCAAGTGATCCTGACTGATACATAGGCTAAACTGCTATAATTAAGAACTCAAAAATCTGTATGCCACATAGTCCTTCATGGTCACAGGTTCCTTCCGTTTTATAGCCTTCCCAACCTCCTTGTGTGTTTCCTCATTCTCATAGTCAAAAGTTGTTCACCAGCTCCACATTCACACTCCAGCCCCATGAAAGGAATGAAGGGCAATCAACTTATTTTTAAGGAAGTGACATTAAAGTTGCACATATCACTCTTCCACACATTCCATTCATGAAAGCCTGGTCACAGAGCCACACCTAACAGCAGGGGTGGCTGGTAAAAGTAGTAACCAGCAGTTATGCACCCTACCAAATCTGGAGTGAGATCAATTCTTTAAAAAGAAGAAAATGGATAGATACTGGTGGCAATTTACAGTGGCTGCCATAGGGTTCATGGCATGTCCAAGGAGCTAACATAAACGTAGTATAGTTATGGCTGGAGAATATAGTGAGATAGAGAGGGTGGCTCAAGGAGAGGTGGCAGGAAAAAAAAAAGAAGAGATGGCAGAGATAAGTGAGGTCAAGATCAAGGAGGGCCTTCCAAGATTTATTTAAAAGTAATGGAAATCCACTGAAGAGTTTTAAGTGTGGGAGCAACACAGTCATATTTGCATTTTAGAAGATTCTTCTGTTTGCAGGAGGGAGGTTAGATTGAAAAAGACCAATTAGGCAGCTTTTGTAGGATCTAAGTAAGTAAGAACTGGTAGTCACTTAACTCCATAGCAGAAGCTCTGGGGACAGGGAGAGGAAGATGAATTCCATTGTTATGTAGAATCCGGAATCAAGAATACTGAAAGGTGTGGTGAGAGCTATGAGGGCTGAGGGAAACCAGAGGGTTAAATATCTTCCCAGATTTTCTGGCTTTAGGATTGAAGTGGATAGTGCTATCAAATCCTGGAGGGAAAATTCTGGCAGAGAATCAGGTTCACTGGGAAAGAAACAAGAGTCATTTTGATCACATTGTGTTTAAAGTGCCTGTGGGGTGTCCAAATGGAGATATTTGGCAGTTAGTTATATGTCTATGGTCTTGAGTACAAGTGAGGGATCTAGGATAGATCTGAAGGATTGGGAATTGTTAATGTATGGATAATAATTAAATCCAAGGAAATGGCCAAAATGGCCTGGAGAAAGTGGGTTGAGAAGAAAAGGGGAGCTCTGAAGAGCATCAGCATTTGAGGAATGGGAAGAGAGGGAGGGGCCTAACATCATAATTGAGAAGAAAGTGCCGGAGGAAAGACGGAAGAATCAGGAGATACATGGCTTCATGGATGCTGCAGGAAGCAAGAGTTTCAAGGAGAAAGTGAGCAAAAGTCTAAAATGTAATGAGAAATACAGCAAAACAAGACCAGAAAACAGTTTAGATAAAGTATAGTCCAAACAGTACAAGGCAGAAAGCAAATGAAACTTCAAATCATTTAAAAAAAAAAAAAAAAGAAGAAACATGCAATAAAATGATTGAGGTGAGATTAAATAGAACAGCTATGTCATAAAAGGAAAAGGGCAAAGCAAAGATTTTCAGATTATTTTTTAAATTAAAATTCAACTATGTGCTGCTTACGTGATGCTTGACAGAAAACACGATATCACTAACAGTTTTTGATGGAATAAGCAAATACCACTGAGAGAATCTGAATACTATGATTAATAAATACTACAGAATGGCTAATTCCACAAAGAAGCCATTCCAGGTTCAGGAAATCATACAATGATTAAATCTGAAAGCCCGAAAGATGAAAAATGTTCTGAAAACATCATCAGGGTAAACTCAAAAGCGCTTAAAAGCAACAACAACAATAAATCACTCAGCCTAGGTGGGTGAGGTGGCAGTGGTGGTGGCTAGGTGGCTGGGCAGGCGGGTTCAGGCGTTGGGGCCAACTGCTGCCAGGATCCTGCTGGAGGCAAACAAGTGCATCATTGAGGAGATGCTGGCACTCAATTTCGAGAATGCAGCCCCTCACAGCAAACCAGAAGCAGCAGTCACATGTGCAGATTTCGATGGAGTCTGCTATCGTATTTCAAATCCTAATGGAGACAAAACAAAAGTGATGGTCAGTATTTCTTTGAAATTCAGCAAGGAATTGAGGCACATAGTGCTGATGAGTTATTAAAGAGAGTGTATGGGAGCTTCTTGGTAAATCCTGAGTCAAGATACAATATCTTTTTTGCTATTGTGACTTTGGAAATCTGCTGGCATCCAAGATTCCACTGTGCATCAGGTTGGCATGTTGAAATGAAATTGTTTTGCCTCTGTCTTTGAGAAATACTTCCAGTTCCAAGAAGAGGATAAAGAAGGAGAGAACAGGGCAGTTATCCATGTAGGGATGATGAGACCATGTACGCCGAGTCTTAAAAAGAGTCACAGTCGTCTTCAGCATAGCGCTTAAGGATGTTGATGATGCGGCCATTGGAAAAGTGTTCATGCAGGACTTTGAAGAAGGAGGCAGAGCCAGCCATACAGCCCTACAGGTCCTCTTTAGCCACAGGGAACCTCCTCTCGAGCTGAAAGACAGATGCTATCATGGGTGACAATACTGGCTATCTTAGCTTCATGCTGTTCCCTCACTACACCAATGCCAGTCTTAAGACAACACCATGTTCTGGGTGATTCCCACGTTCTGGGACTATTTGCACTACCACATCAAGGACTTTCAGGCCCATATTCACACAAGTATGCAGGCAAACACATTCCTCAAGGTGCTAAATCATGCATGCCCAGGTGCCAAGAAAAAAGAAATGAAAACAATCACTGGGAAGATGTTTTCATCCAGCTAACTCTTGGGAAAAGGATGAGGAAGTGGCTGGCAACTGAAGGCTGGAACACTTGCTACCAGATAATGTAGCTTTAAAAGTAATGGAACACCTCTTCGGGTTCTTAAGGGATTCTCAATTTTGGTTCCATTTTGTACATGTTTGGAAAATAATCTGCAGAAACAAGCTGTGCTTGCAAGGAATTCGTAGTTCTCAGGAATTAAAAAAAGGAAAAAGAAAAGCTGTGGGGCAGGGCGTGTGGGTGGCTCAGTTGATGAAGCGTCTGACTCTTGATTTCAGCTCAGGTCATGATCTCGTGGTTCATGAAATCAAACCCCAAGTCGGGCTCTGTGCTGACAGTGCAGAACTTGCTTGGAATTCTCTCCCTCTCTCTCTCTACCCCTCCCACATGTTTTTAGGGGTCATTTTTAATGATCTCTGATGACCAAACCAGACTTTGGAACATTCTCTGTCCTCCTTCTGACTCTACTTGTGGTGAGTCCATGTTCATTATAATCTCAAAGGAGAAATAAAACTTTGTAAAAAAAAAAAAAGCAAAAACGACAAGAAACCAATCTTACTCTGAGCATTTTGGTAACTTTTTTTGTGTATGTACTTAGCTATACTTTAAGTAGTTGCTTTGTATGAGATGGTTAAAAAGGCCAAAGATAAAGGTGTTTGGTTTTTTTTTTTCCTTTTTTTGTCAGTGAAGTTGCTGTTTATTTATTTATTTTTCCGGCCTGTTTCATATATGCGTGAAACAGAGTTGTCCAACGATAAACTAGAATTTTATTTTTCTGAATTGTTCTAAAAAAAGCAATTAACTGAAATGAATTATAGATTGCAATGTAAAATGCAAAACTATAAAACTTCTAAGAGGCAACATAGGAGATAATCTAGGTGATCTTGGGCTTGGCAATAATGTTTTAGATACACCACCAAAAGCATAATCCATGAAAGAAAAAATTAATAAGTCAGGTTTTATTAAAATTAAAAGGTTCTGTTCTGTGAAAGGCTAGCTAAGAGAATGAAACAAAAAGCTTCAGACTAGAAGAAAGTCTTTACAAAACATATCTGATAATATACAAGGAATTCTTAAAACTCGATAAAAAGAAAACAAAAATCCAATTAAAAAGTGAAGAGAAGAGGGCATCTGGGTATTCAGTTGGTTGGTGTCCAACTCTTGATTTTGGCTCAGGTCATGATCTCACAGTTCTTGGGTTCGAGCCCTGCATGTAACACCACACTGAGCCCTACATCAAACCCTGCATTGGGCTCTGTGCTGGCGTTGGCCGTGCAGAGCCTGCCTGGGATTCTCTCTCTCTCTCACTCTCACTCTCGCTCTCGCTCTCGCTCTCTCTCTGCCCCTCCCCCACTTGTACTCTCTTTCTCAAAATAAATAGATAAACTTTAAAAAAGAAAGAAAGAAAAATTCAAAATCAATATTAACAGGTCTGTCTCATGTCACGAAAAAAATCCCCAACAAAGTACTCTCAGAGGCTAAAATTTAATTAATGTACCTTCTTGTTAGATATTTTTGGTACTTGTAAAATGTACCCTTAGTTAACTGAAAGAGTTGTATTCTCAAAACAATAAAAGTCATTTTCCAAAAATTATAGCTTTTACTTTGGAAACATTGAGCTTTAGCTCTTATTTCTAATAGTACTATAAATAGCAGGGCCAGGCTCTGTTAAGATAATTACTGTTGTGTGACAATGAATCATGTTGCCTGCACATGGAAGAATGCTTATTGTTTTGCTCTTTATGCATTCAGCTCATCAGAAAGTGATTTCAAGTGCTTTGGGTTCAGGGGGCCAGGGAACACTCCTTATAATCCCAGTAAACATTGTTATCAGACACAGGTGAAGAATGTTCCCACAGGTCCCATACTGATAAGGAGCTAGTTCTCTATTAAAATCAATAACTAGGGTTATATTTGAATTCAAAGAGCTTAGTTCATAGCAGTACTTAATACCAGGCCATGGCATCAAAGGCTGAATAAAGATCAGCAAAAATGGGGGCGCCTGGGTGGCTTGGTCGGTTGAGCGTCCGACTTCGGCTCAGGTCATGATCTCATGGTCCGTGTTGGGCTCTGTGCTGACAGCTCAGAGCCTGGAGCCTGTTTCAGATTCTGTGTCTCCCTCTCTCTCTGCCCCTCCCCTGTTCATGCTGTGTCTCTCTCTGTTTCAAAAATAAATAAACGTTAAAAAAAAATTAAAAAAAAAAAAAAAAAGATCAGCAAAAATGAACAAACTTGCTCCTTTAGCAGAATTTCTATGAGGTGCTCCTAACAGAATAGCCACAGCTATTAGTTTAAGCCCAGATATACAATTTATTAAGAAGGAAATTGATGCAAACTTTACCTTGAATGCCCAATGTGCTATTAAATTAAAATTTAATTAAAATTAAATTAAAATTAAGTTAAAATATGGGGGCGTAGAGGTTTACTTATTTTTTTTAAAACAGCCTAGATTGTACTATGTCCAAGCAAATAATGGTATTGTTAGAGAGTAGATTATGTTCTTTTTAAAGAATGTTTATTTATTCATTTTGAGAGAGAGAGAGAGAGCGCACAAGCATGAGCGAGTGGGGAAAGGGCAGAAAGAGAGGGAGAGAGAAAATCCCAAACAACAAATCTGACAGTGCAGAGCCTGACATGGGGCTTGATCTAAGGAATCCTGAGATCATGACCTGAGCCAAAACCAAGAGTTGGACGCTTAACTGATTGAGCCATCCAGGTGCCCTTAGATGTATGTTCTTAAAAAGGTCTGGAGGCAGAAAATGCTTCCTGGGCACTTAATTTTTCTGGAGGTTGCCATACCAACTTGGGAGAATTTCTGAATCTAGTCAGAAGGAAACCTTAGATATTTAAAAACATTTTTCAGCATTTCATGACTGTTAGACAATAAACAGACTCATCAAATATCATTTCCATTTGAATTCAACCTCCCTCAGTTGAGTCAGCCTGGAATTTTGACCTGAAAAAGAGCTGAAAATATTTTATAAGCTTTGGATGTATGATAAGTGGCAGCAAGAGCCATGTTTATTCTCGGCACCATGAAGGCTGGCACTTACTGTCCACGGGGTTGGCACCAGGCTGAACACCTTGCACACTTTTGTCATTCAATCCTCAAATCACTGTGTGGTCAGGGCTATTGTTAGCCTTACTTTAAAGATAAAGTGGAGAGCCTTAGAGGTTGAATATTTCACTCCTGAATCCAGAGCCTGGCATTTTCACCAATTCTATCAATGAACAAATGTAAAATGTACATCTGAGCAAGATGATAGAAAAATGGGAGACCTGGAGAAATTTATCTTTTATTAGTCCTGTGGAAGCATAGTTGACTCCTTTGAAGGAGATCAAAGGTCAAAGGAGTGGTTTGGAAGAACTGACACATTCTTCTCTTTTTTTTTTTTTTTTCTTCCAGATTTCCCATGTATGTCTGACCATGAGCAATCAGTTAACACCCAGCTCCTTACGGAGCTCTATTTAGATCCTCATCGATTACTACCATTCCTTTGTTTTTCTAGCCATTTGTCTACCAAACAATTCAGCAAACACAGTGGATTCCCACTCTCAGTGAAGGATCAATAGATAAACAAGGCAGGATGCCTGTGTACTTGGGAGATACTACATACCTAGTAAGGTAAGTGATACATTTAAAAACAATCTATTGGTGGTGCAGTGCTTTCTCCTTCCTAAACATGCTTAGTGTTCATTTGGGGTTCATATACGCCTTGTGATAGATCTTGGTGTTTACATTTTCAAGTGTGTGCACCTCTTACTCTCTTAGATGCTATAAACCACTTCATGTTTAAACAAGGTGATGCTTTACTCCAGAAGATGCTTTCTCCAAAACTAATCATCTTCTCAGACCTGACTAATGTGGCATCATGTTTACAGATATTTATAGCAAAGTCTAGAAATGAAAAGAATTTATTCTAGGAATTAAAAAAGCATCAGCTTTTGATAGTTAAAATACTTAACACTATATGACCAAGAGACAACCACAAATCCAAAATATTACATTAAAACAGATCAATTTGTACCAAATTACAAATCTAAACTAACGTAATAATTTCATTGTATGTGTGAGAAAGTGAACAGATATTTTTGTCTCAAGAATTACTAGAATAATTTACAAGTGACATTTTACAAATAGGACAGGTGTATGGATTTTTACTATTACACAGTTAGAAATTTCAGATCCTTACCAATCAGCATTTACTTTTGTATGAAACTGTCCTAAGGAGAAAATCAAATATGGGAACAAAAAAATTAAGTATAAGCATGTTCAACATAGTATTATTTATATATTACTAAAAAAACCCCACAAACTTTGGGATAAAACCAAAATAACCATCAAGAGAAGAATGGACTATTAGGTAGGCATACAAAATGTTTTCATGAAATAGTTAATAATATGGAAAATGTTTAGTTAAGAAGAAAAGATAAGGACTACCAGACAACCATGATAATGATCTCAATTCTGTAATAACCATGCCCCCCTCCCACCTGAGCTGAGCAGCTATATTTATTTTCTGTGGCTATGACTCATTATTATCCATTGAATTTAGGATTAGGGTTGAGATAGAAAAATACTCTTCTCTGCTGGTCACAAATGTAGCAATGTGCACATGGAGGTAGAGAGAGAGAATAAGAGAGAGAGAGAGAGACAGAGACAAAGACACTAGTAGAAGCCTGGATTCCTGATGGCTTCAGGTGCTGTATCTGGGTCCTTACTGGTACCACTTCAGTTCTTTAGATTTCCATTTAGGCTGATGTCTTTGCCTTGAAAAATTACTCACATTACATACAATTAGATAAGTAAAGAAAATGTATACATTTCATCTTGAAAATAGACCTCATATTCCTTATAAGCTCCCTTGGGTATTGGGAAAACTGTATTTTAGGCATACCCAGTAAATGCAGTGTAATCCAATTATAGCTGGCGCACAGGGGTGCAAGAACACCTGGCTCCAGGTGTCCCAAACAGACCAGGTTGGGCCACTCGTATCTGACAAAGTCCAAAGGCAGACAGATGAGTGGTGGTAACACAAGGAAAAAGTTTATTTCAGTGAGGCCAACACCAGGATGACAGCGGACTAGTGTCTCAGACTTTCTCCAAAGTGCCAAAAATACTACCAGGTTCATATAAGGAAAATGTGGGACGAAGGTGGGTGGGTGCGTGCAGGTAGACAGTGAACGTTTACTCCATCATTGTCTTGGAGTAAATCATGGGCAGGGTCTTGCTGGCTCTGGGCAGTCCTTGTTGCCTAAGGGGGCAGTTTCTGTTCCCATCAGGGGATGCTTTGCCCTCAGAGTCTTCTGCCTGAGGGAAGTGACAGCAGAAAAGAAGAACCCAACTAAAAAGTTTGAGGTCAAAATGGAGGCAGCCGAAGTCCTCTTTCAAAATGATTTAAAGAGTCTCTGCAGATAACTCATAAACTATGGATGACTTAGTATTTTATATTTTGGATTAGCTCCCACTCACTGTTTTCTCCAAAATGCTGTCTGAGAATTTAGAGGGCTTATGGCAATTCAGGGTCCTTCTGGCATCTACTGCTGAAACATGAAGCTAATTTAGCTCCGTCTGTTCTGTCTGGTTTAGTTAACCTGGTAAGCCCTACCTACCAATCCATATCTTCTTCAGCTTTGTTCTTGCTGTGGTCCTCTGATATTTGTGTCTCTTATTCTAGTGGTACATTCCTTAGTTTCAGGGTCTCTTTGTCCTAAAGATGGTGATCTCTTCCACCAAACATCTAACCAACTGCTGGCTCATTTCTGAATAGCCTTTGGGTGCATTCAGGAGAAATTGTGGGATCCCATTCTATACCACATAGAAACTGAGGATGGCTTGAGAGAGCCAAATGCAGGCTCACTCTACTTATCTCAGTAGGTGATGGGGGTCACCTGTGAGATGACCTCTCCTATACTCCCAAATGGAAAGTGGGCAATGGTCCCTGCCTTCGAGTCCTCTCTCCTGGCTCCTCCTCCTAAGACTTTGGCCATGGAGGAAGCATAACAGTATGTCTCACCATGGACTTGCTTTCCTTTTCCTTTCTTCTTCTTCTCACAAGTTACCAGAATCATAAAGCGTGGGCTATCTGCCCTTCCTTCTTTCCAACATCCTTTTATATCATATACTATGCCTTCTACTGGTCCTAATCAACCTCTTCCTTTCCCTGGGACTGTGGTTGCTGATGGGA
Source organism: Panthera onca (assembly GCF_046562875.1). Classification (NCBI taxonomy): domain Eukaryota; kingdom Metazoa; phylum Chordata; class Mammalia; order Carnivora; family Felidae; genus Panthera; species Panthera onca. The sequence goes on from NC_138343.1 coordinate 118,048,868, forward strand.
CCTGAGGTGAAGGAGAAATCAGTCTCCTGATAAAGGAAGTATCAGGATCAAAAGATATATATAAGAATGAATGAAGTGAGTTCTTATTGCTGGAGAACCAAAAGACTAAGATACCAGGATACACAACAGTATCCAGAAGATTATTGTAGATCTGTAAAGACACACACACACACACACACACACACACTCCAAGACCCTTTAGATCACTAGCTCTGCTTTATTTAGATTTGAAATATGGCTGTGCTCCTTGTTAACTAGAGTCTTTGTTATAAGAAGTTCAATAAAAATAGCATAAGGTGAAGCTTCTCAGTGCTTTGAAATGTGCATTTCTTCTTCCAAGACTGCTTCACATCAGTCTTGGCTAGGCTTTCTGCCAGTGTTTTGTTGCAATTACTTGACTCCTGTAGATTAGATAATGACCTCAGCTTCTTCACTGAAGAGAGACAAAAGATTCAAAAATATGCTCTGAAAGATCTTTATAGCTACATTGCTTTGTGATCCTACAAAGGCTGAATCTGGGGGAAAGTGGGAGAAAGGAGAAAATCGTCTTTCAATTCTCACTTTCATCTTCTCACAGATTTTTTTTTTTCTGAATGAATCTGGTCAACCTTCATCTAACTTGGAAGAACTTTAAATGCTTTTCTCAGTTTTTCTTCCCAGTCCTGTCGCATTAAGAGAGTTATTTAACCCCTCAAGTGTAAAACGATGATTATAATAATGTGTATGGCAAAGGTTGATGTGAAGGTTTGAACAGAAATAGAAAAGCCTTTAAAATCCCAGAGGGACTCCAGACACCAATGGTCCCAGGACTGTTCGGGCAGGGTTTCTTGCTAGAATCCCCAAACCAGACCTTGTAGGAGTTCCTCACTTTGCTTGCTTTATGGGTTTTTTTTTTTTAACTTTTATAATGTTTATTTATTTTTGAGAGAGACAGATATCTGAGAAGGGGCAGAGACAGAGGGAGACACAGAATCTGAAACAGGCTCCAGGCTCTGAGCTGTCAGCACAGAGCCAGACGCAGGGCTCAAACCCATGAACTGTGAGATCATGACCTGAGCCAAAGTCTGGCGCTCAACCGACTGAGCCACCCAGGCGCCCATGCTTTATGAGTTTCTTAAATAATCTTCCCTGATCAGGAAGTTGAGTATGGTGAGATGAAAAGGTTTAAAATCGGTTGATCAGTGTCCTGAGAAGCATGAGTTGGGAAAGGGAGAAGATTTGAATTGGGATATGGAGGACAACCTCCTTCCAGGGTTCTCACCAGTGTTTTGAGCTAGAGCAAGTCACATGGCCTCCCTGAGCTCTAGTTCCTAAGTGCAAACAGTAATCCTGCTCTTCCTGGGAAGATCGTTGCAAGGGAATAGACAGAAAACAAAACAAAACAAAAACAAACAAAAACACAATAAAACAACCCCCCCACCCCCCGATCACCTGAATGGTGAATGAACATGTCAGGCACTAACGAACTGCACTAATAAGTATGGAAATACACAGTAAAACAACAAGGTATGATTCCAATTGCAAAGATTTTGAAGTATGACTATACTGAATCCTGGTCAATAAATGAGGAGATAGGAATTTATAGTCACTGTTACAGAGTTTCATTGACATGATTCCTATGGGAATAAATTTGTTTATATTTAGGAAATTTAAAAATGTATCCTCTTACAACCTAAAAATTCTACTTCATGTGTATTCTAGAAATATCTTTTATGTACAAACACAAAGAAACCTGTATGAGGATATTCATTTGAATACTTCTCATAATAACAAAAATTGGAAACTCCAAATATATGGAAAGGAGGATAGATAAATATTCATATAACTAAATACTACACAGCAGGTAGAAGGAATGAATGCGATTATATATAGTATCTATAAAATAATGTACTTTGACATGGATAAATTTTTTTAAGTATTTTTTTAAAACGTAGTTTTGAGAAAGAGAGAAAGCACAAGTGGGAGCAGAAAGAGGGAAGGAGAGAGAATCCCAAGCAGGATCTGCACTTTCAGCCCAGAGCCCAAAGTGGGGCTTGAACCCACAAACTGTGAGATCATGACCTGAGCCGAAGTCGGATACTTACGCAACTGAGCCACCCAGGTGCCCCCAACACGGATAAATTTTAAAAACCTAAAGTTATTGTCCAACTATAGGCATAAAGTACTATTTACGTAAGTTAGAAATACTATTTCTTACAAAACAATACTATATTTTATTTATACTATTAATGGATATATATATATATATATATATACACATATGTGTATAAACTAAAACGTATATACATGTACACACAGATACACACACACAGCTGAAAAACGGACTGTGAATACATACATACAAATGAAACGATAATGGTAATGGTTGGCTCTGGGGAGAAAGAGGGTAAAGAGACTGGAAATGGGGATAAAGCAGATTTCAAGTATATTGTAATGTTTTCTTCCTTTGATAAGAAAGAAAAGCAAATACGAGCATATGTTAACAGTTCTCAATTCTGTACTTGGCCGCATTTTTAATTTTCTTAAAATAAAGATTATCATTATTCTTGACTCATACTTAGTAGTCATTATTATGACTTCGAACAGATTTATGAAATCAAAGAAAAATAATTCAAATGAACCCCGCATTTATGTAATTAATTTATAGAAGCAACTTAAATTCAATCTCAAAGGCTTCCCACTGTCAGATTTTCAGGAAGGAGAAACAAGAAGGAAGGCACAGGAACAGGTGGGGGCACTGGCCGTTCCCCACGATGATGTCACAAAGAGCACAGGCCCAAGCTCCCCCCATGCTTCTTTTACAGACTTAAAACTGCTTATTCTATTCCTTTGTGATGTCTTTTAGCCCTCCTTTCTCTTTCAAGACCACTTTGGATGATCACATTAAAGTGACCTTATCTGGATAAAGATGCTGAGTTGGGAGGGGGGGGCCCAGATTGGCTTTGCACCCCACACATTCCTGGATATAGACTGAAAAACCATCTACTCTGCCGCCCCAGCTAAACAAACCCCATATTTATTTTCTTATGAAATAAGCTTGCAGTACTTCCTAGTTTACATATTTGTCAGCCATTCTGCAGAGTTTGAATGGCATCACTCAAGGATTTGTTATTAAATGAGAGAAACATTGAGGCTAAGCATAAAAGAAAAACAGCAATTTCAATAGGTCAGTCATCACCCTTATTAGACCATGGGGCTTTCCAAAGTGAATTTTCAACCAGAGCTGTCTTTTTAAAAACATGCTTATTTATTTATTTATTTTTAGAGAGAGTACAAGCAGGGGAGGGGCAGAGCCTGATGCAGAGCTCCATCTCAGGAACCATGAAACCCTGACCTGTGAGCTGAAATTAAGAGTCAAATGCTTAACTGTGAGATCATAACCTGAGCCGAAGTCAAGAGTCAGATGCTTAACTGACTGAGCCACGAAGCACCCATGGTCAAAGCTGTCTTTTAGTCCATCAATTATTAAGTAGATCAAGGAAAGGAGAAAGATCAACATTCCAGAGGAGTAGGTGGACCTGAAGTTTCCTTGTCCCTCAAACACAGCAGTGTTGAGGACAGAGGCCTTGGAATTCCAAGAGTCTGGGCTGCAGAGTGACAGAGACGTCTCCTGGGGCCCACGGAGACGACTTGGCAGGCCATGGGTGCGTGATTGCAAGCTGGGAGAGATAAAACGGGTGGCGTAGGCACAGAGAGGAGGGATGCCCTTCTGCAGAGAGATGAAAGGAAGAGAAAGAGAGGCTGTGGAGTGTAGCATTGAATTTGGAGAAGAGAAAAACCACGGACCGGGGATCGGAAAGAAAGGAGAAAGATCCAATTTCTAACTGCGGGGCTTTCTCTGGACTGGGGCCGGCAGCCCTGTTCATGTGCCTGGGAAGGAGGGGAGCCAGCCCCGGGCTCCGTAATTAGTTCAGAGGTGCAGTCCGCAGTGGGAAAAAGCAACCCCTTCCCTTGAGTGCTGTGGGATGAAGGCATATGGCCGTTCCAAGGACAAAGGACCCTGCTTACACCCGCTAGCCAGAGGCCCTTTATCGGTGCGGCAGAGCAGCACTTCCCCAGAACCAGGGCGCATGGAGAGGGACCCTATAAGACATAGGGGTTTGAATCCCAGCTGAGTGCCTGGGAAGCATGGGAGACTGGAATGAGAGAGAGAAAATAAATAAATAAATAAATAAATAAATAAATAAATAAATAAATAAAAAAGGCCTGCTCGCTCCTGTGCAGCACTGTGAGGACGGCCTGAACAGAGTGGGCTGGGACACCCTGTCTGGGGAGGAGAGACTGAGGTGTCATCATTTTTCTCCCAATCACCAACAAGGTGGATTTCAGGGAAAGGACAAGGGGCCCGCAGTGGAGGCGGGACGTGCCTACACCAAACCAAGCCCTTCTGAGCCTGGTAATTGTGTATCTACAGGAACTAGATTGACACTGACCAACCAGACAGCCCCTCCTGCAGGTCAGAGCAGCCACCGGTTCCAAGGCTTTGCATATATATTATATATATGTATGTGTATATATATATATATATATATATATATATATATATGCAAATATTATATATATATGCAAATATAATATATATATATTGCTTCTTTTTCCTCTTATTTCTTCCCTTCTCTAGTCTGGTTATTCTGGTTGTTGGTTTGTTTAAGCAAACATATTTAATCTATTCTCTTTACCCCTGTTCTGTATCTCCTTCTTCTTTATTTTCCTCTCTCTCTTTCTCTCTCTCTGGATTAAGCCACATGGTATCTCTGACAGGTCAATATTCTTTTCTTTTGTTTTTCCCTGCCCCTGTTATTTCTCTCTTTGTATGGGATAAGGCTTCTTCCACCACCACCACCACCACCTCCCCACCTTTAAATTTCTTTTTTCCCCAGGGTTGCTTCAACAAATAAATCAAAGTACACCTGATGGAGGGTCCAAACAACCACTATGAGTAAGGAGACAAAGCCACCAGAGACAAAACAACAGAGAGCATGTTACACACTCCATAAACAACTCCTGAAGGGCCAGGCCTGGGACAGTCTATGACCTCTTTTTAATATAGTATTGCTCACAGGTGCAGGACACATAACAAGCTTTTAAAACACATAAGGGACAGAAAACTAGCCAAAATGATGAAATGAAAGAATTCTCCTCAAAAGAATTTCCAGGAAGAAATGACAGCTAAAAAATTGCTCAAAATAGATATAAAAATATATCTGATCAAGAATTTAGTATAATAGTCATAAGATTAATTGCTGGGCTTGATTAAACCATAGAAGACAGCAAAGAATCTACTACTGCAGAGGTCAAGGAACTAAAAAATAGTCGTGACGAATTAAGAAATGTTGTAAATGAGGTGCAAAATAAACTAGATGTGGTGACAGTGAGGATGGAAGAGGCAGAGGGAAGAATAAGTGAAACAGAAGATAAAATTATGGAAAATGATGAAGCCTAGAAAAAGAGAGACAAAAAAATACTAGCCTATGAGGGGAGAATTAGAGAACTAAGTGATTCAATGAAAATAATAATATCTGTATCATAGGTGTTCCAGAAGAAGAAGAAGAGAGAGAAAGGGGCAGAAGGCTTACTTGAATAAATTGTAACTGAAAACTTCCCTAATCTGGGGAAGGAAGCAGACATCCAAATCCAAGAAGGCACAGAGAACTACCTTTAGACGTGACAGGAATGGGTCTTCTCAACGGCATATCATAGTGAAACTGGAAAAATACAAAGACAAAGAGAGAATTCTGAAAGCAGCTAGAGACAAACAGGCCTTAACCTACAAGGGTAAACACATAAGGGTAGTAGCAGACCTGTCCACTGGCACTTGGCAGGCCAGAAGGGAGTGGCAGTAAATATTCAATGTGCTGAATAGGAAAAATATGCAGCCAAGACTCCTTTATCCAGCAAGGCTGTCATTCAGAATAGAAGGAGAGATAAAGGCTTTCCCAGAAAAACAGAAACTGAAAGAGTTCATGACCACTAAACCAGCCCTGCAAGAGAGCCTAAGGGGGACTCTGTGAGTGGAATGCTGCAAAGACTACAAAGGACCAGAGACATCACCACAAGCATGAAATATACAGATAACACAATGACACTAAATCCATATCTTTCAATAATAATGCTGAATTTAAATGGACTAAATGCTCCAATCAAAAGACATAGCATATCAGAATGGATAAAAAACCAAGATCCATCGTTATGCTGTCTATAAGACACCCATTTTTAGACCTGAGAACACCTTCAGATTGAAAGTGCAGGGATTGAGAACCATCTATCATGCTACTGGAAGTCAAAAGAAAGCTGGAGTAGCCATACTTCTATCAGAAAACTAGATTTTACACTAAAGGCTGTAACAAGAGATGAAGAAGGGCATTATATCATAATTATAGGGTCTATCCATCAAGAAGAGCTAACAATTGTAAATGTTTATGCCTCCAATTTGAAAGAACCTAGATATATACATCAGTTAATCACAAATATAAACAATCTTGTTGATAAGAATATAGTAATTCCAGATGACTTTAATACTCCACTTATAGCAATGGACAGATCATCTAGGCATAAAGTCAATAAAGAAACAATTGCCCTGAATGATACATGGACCCAATGGACTTGACAGATATATTCAGAACTTTCCATCCAAAAGCAGCAGAATACACATTCTTCTTGAGTGCACATAGAACATTCTCCAAGATAGATCACACACTGGGTCACAAAACAGCCCTCAATAAATCTAAAAGAATTTAGATTATACCATGCACATTTTCAGATCACAATGCTATGAAACTTGAAATCAACCACAGGAAACCTCCAAATTCATGGAGGTTAAAGAACATCCTACTAAAGAATGAATGGGTCAACCAGGCAATTAAAGAAGAAATTAAAAAATATATGGAAGTGAATGAAAATGAAAGCATGACTGTCCAAACCCTGTGGGATGCAGTCCTAAGAGGAAAATACATTGCAATCCAGGCCAATCTCAAGAAACAAGAAAAATCCCAAATACAAAATCTAATAGCACACCTAAAGGAACTAGAAGAAGAATGGTAAAGTAACCTTAAGGCCAGAAGCAGAAGAGAAATAATAAAGAGTAGAGCAGAAATAAAATATAGAATCCAAAAAAACCAGTGGAACAGATCAATGAATCTAAGAGCTGGTTTTTGAAAAAATAAACAAAATTGATAAACTCCTAGCCAGACTTCTCAAAAAGAAAAGAGAGAGGGCCCAATAGATAAAGTCACAAATGAAAGAGGACAGATCACAACCAACACCACAGAAATACAAATAATTATCAGAGAATACTATGAAAAATTATATGCCAGCAAACTGGACAACCTGGAAGAAATGGACAAATTCCTACACACCTACATACTACCAAAATTCAAAGGGAAAGAAGTAGAAAATTTGAACAGACCCATAACTAGCAAAAAAGTTGAATCAGTTATCAAAAAGCTCCCAACAAATAATAGTCCTGGACCAGATGGCTTCCCAGGGGAATTCTATCAGACATTTAAAGCAGAGTTAATACCTATCCTTCTCAAGTTGTTCCAAAAAATAGAAATGGAAGGAAAGCTTCTGGACTCATTCTATGAAGGCAGCACTACCTTGATTCCCAAACCAGACAGAGACCCCACAAAAAAGAAGAACCATAGGCCAATATCCTCGATGAACATGGATGTGAAAATTCTCAACAAGATACTAGCAAATTGACTTCAACAGTATGTCAAAAGAATTACTCACCATGATCAAGTGGGATTCATTCGTGAGCTGCAGGGCAGGTTCAATATTTGCAAATCAATCAGTGTGATACATCACATTAATAGAAGAAAGGATAAGAACCATATGATACTGTCAATACATGCAGAAAAAGAATTTGACAAAATATAGCATGCTTTCTTAATAAAAACCCTCAAGAAATTCTGACTAGAAGGAACATACCTTAACATTATAAAAGCCATATATGAAAATCCCACAGCTAATATCATCTTCAATGGGGAAAAACTGAGAGCTTTCCCCCTGAGATCAGGAACATGACAAGGATGTCTACCCTCACCACTATTGTTGAAATTTTTTAAAATGTTTATTTATTTAAAAGAGAGAGAGAGCGAGTGAGCAAAGGCACAAGTGGAGGAGGGGCAGAGAGAGAGGGAGACACAGAATCTGAAGCAGGTTCCAGGCTCTAAGCTGTCAGCACAGAGCCGGACATGGGGCTTGAACTCATGAATCCTGAGATCATGACCAGAGCTGAAGTCAGATGCTTAACCAACTGAGCTAGATCATACCATGCACAGGCACCCTCTGACCACTGTTGTTTAACATAGTGTTGGAAGTCCTAGTCTTAGCAATCAGACAACAAAATGGCATCAAAGGCATCCAAAATGGCAAAGAAGTCAAACATTCACCTTTCACAGATGACATGATACTCTACATCTAAAACCTGAAAGACTCCACCAAAAAACTGATAGAACTGATACATGAATTCAGCAAAGTTGCAGGATACAAAATCAGTTCACAGAAATTGGTTGCATTTCTATACACCAATAATGAAGTGACAGAAAGAGAAATCAAGAAATTGATCCCACTTACAATTGCACCAAGAACCATAATATACCTAAGAATAAACCAAACCAAAAATGTGAAAGGTCTGTATGCTGAAAACTGTAGAAAACTTATGAAAGAAATTGAAGACACAAAGAAATGGAAAAACATTCCATTCTCATGGATTGGAAGAACAATTCCATTCTTGTGGATTGGAATGAAAAACATTCAATGCAATCCCAACCAAAATTACACAAGCATTCTTCTCAAAGCTAGAACAAACAATCCTAAAATTTGTATGGAACCACAAAAGACCCTGAATAGCCAAAGTAATGTTGAAAAAGAAAACCAAAGTGTGAGGCATCACAATCCCAGACTTTAGCTTCTACTGCCAAGCTATAATCATCAAGACAGTATGGTATTAGCACACCAATGGAATATAATAGAGAACCCAGAATTGGACCCATGAGTGTATGGCCAACTAATCTTTGACAAAGGAGGAAAGAGTATCCAATGGAAAAAAGACAGTCTCTTTAGCAAATGGTGCTGGGAGAACTGGACAGCAAGATGCAGAAGAATGAAACTGGACCACTTTCTTACACCATACACAAAAATAAACTCAAAATGGATGAAAGGCCTAAATATGAATCAGCAAACCATCAAAACCCTAGAGGAGAAAACAGGCAACAACCTCTTTGACCTTAGCTGCAGCAATTTCTTGCTTGACACGTTTCCAAAGGCAAGGGAATTAAAAGCAAAAGTGAACTACTGGGACCTCATCAAGATAAAAACTTTTGCACTGCAAAGGAAACAATCAACAAAACTAAAAAGCAACTGACGGAATGGGAGAAGATATTTGCAAATGACATATCAGATAAAGGATTAGTATCCAAAATCTATAAAGAACTTATCAAGGTCAACACCCAAAAAACAAATAATCCAGTGAAGAAATGGGCAGACGACATGAATAGACACTTCTCCAAAGCAGACATCCAGGTGGCCAAGAGACACATGAGAAGGTGCTCAACATCACGCATTATCAGGGAAATACAAATCAAAGCCACATTGAGAAACCACCTCACACCAGTCACAGTGGCTAAAATTAAAACTCAGGAAACAACAGATGCTGGTGAGGATGTGGAGAAATAGGAACCCTCTTGCACTTGCCTGGGAATGCTTGCATGCAGCAATATGGATGGAACTGGAGATTATTATGCTAAGTGAAATAAGTCAGTCAGGGAAAGATAGATATCATATGTTTTCATTCATATGTGGAATTTGAGAAAATTAACAGAAGACCATGGGGGAAGGGAAGGGGGAAAATAGTTAGAAACAGAGAGGGAGGGAGGCAAACCATAAGAGACTCTTAAACACAGAGAACAAAATGAGGGTTGATGGGGGGGGGGCAGGGGAGAGGGGAAAATGGGTGATGGACATTGAGAAGCACACTTGTTGGGATGAGCACTGGGTGTTGTATGTATGTGATGAATCACGGGACTCTACCCCTAAACCAAGAGCACACTGTATACACTGTATGTTAGCCAACTTGACAATAAATTATATTGAAAAAATTAAATAGATCAAGGAAAGAGCACTAAAAAAGAGTAAGGTAAGATATTTTGAGGCATTTTAAGTTCTTGAGCTTTCTATTTTCAGTTAGGAGTGATATTAAGGGACTGGAGGAGTCTGGGGAGAAAACAAACTAAAGTCACCATGACAAGTAAAATGATGCAGGCTTCCAGACTTCCCAGAAATCACTGAACTAATGATCCAAATTAGCTGTGGCCCAAAGGGACATTTTGGAAAGAAATATCCTCGACCTATAAAGAAACAGATAAGAGATTAAAAAATAATAATAATCAGAATAAATATTCATAATCGTAGTAATGGTTTCTGCATTAAGCCTTCCTTTTTTGAGTTACTCATTGATTCAGTCTTGGGGTACATTATGATTCAACTCAGCATTTTCCCCTTATTTGTCTGAGATACACACAAAAAATGAATTTCATATGTAAAAATGCTATTTCACAGTTGCCATTCACATTGGTATCAATGGTTTGAATTTTATTAATTGCATCTGTAGCATACCAGCTGCAATTACGCTCATTGCTCTTAGGAATGAAAACTGGAAGGTGTGCTACAATATTATTGGATAACTTGAATTTGTTAGAATTTTTTAGAGTGTGTTTCTGAAAGAAATCATTGTCCAAAGCTGGTAGTTTATAACTTGTAACACATTACTGGTGTCACACATCAGAACTGATCATTAAAAGCCAGTTTCCATCAATAAGAGATTAGTAAAACTTGATTTAGATTTCTGATTGCCAGCCTCAGGTTTTGAAGCAAGTAAGGGAAATTTCAAAAGAGTAAGAATCATCTTACAAAGACTTGTTTGCAACTACATTCTAGAAAGAAAATGTAGCTACTAAAATAATTTTAAAAATCACGTAAAGAACTAAGATGGTTTGATGAGAAACACACTAAGCTTCTTAACACATAATCTGGAAAACATTTATGAGAGGACATAGGATGAACTAGAATTAGTAAACAGTATGGGAAAACTTTAACCTTGTTAATAGTTCAAAAACTGCAATGAAAATAACAAGGAGCTACCCCATTTACAGCCTTGAAATTAACAATTTAAAAAAAGAGTTAAAAGAGAGATGTCCAGGTGGCTCAGTCAGTTAAATGTTTGACTTTCGCTCAGGTCATGATCTCACAGTTAGTGCCTTCGAGCCCCATATCTAGCTCCACACTGACAATGTGGAACCTGCTTGGGATTCTCTCTCTTTCCCTCCCTCTCCCCCACTTTTACTTTCTCTCTTTCAAAAGTAAATAAACCAACTTAAAAAAAAGGTTAAAAGATAATTCTCTGTGTTTAGGTGGGTGCCACAAAAGTACCATTTTCCTAGTTTACTCGAAACTTTGGGATAGCAATTTTGCAAATAAATATTTAGAGCCTCAAAAATACTCATAACTTTGGGCCCAGTAATTAATTTGCATTAAGCCATATTTGTGTAGATGTTTATCATAATATAACTCCCCATATGGTAAAAATTAAGAATTCATATAATTAAAAATTGGTAATAAACAATTTGGATTTGTTAAATAATCTTTGGCACACTAATAATATGGTGAAGGGAAGGGAAAATTCTTTCTCTACTCTTCAAGATTCTTCCAGCTAGACTGGGAATTAAATTTACATGAAACAGATTAATAGGAGAAAAAACTCAAAGTTTTATTATGTGCACATGGAGGACCAATAATGAAATAGACCTGAAGAAACGACCAAGGCAGTCAGTTTTTATACCTTTTGAGACAAAATGACAATAAATCCATAAGGAAATTGACAGGACAAAGAAAACTTAACTTTGGGAGCTTTAATAAGGAATTCTAAACAGAATTTGGGCTGGGGTAGTGAATTAGTAGAAAGTAACAAGGGCTGTTTATACAGCCTCCTTGGCCCTCAATTTCCCATCTCTGGTGATAAGAATGTCTCTTTGCCTCCTGGTACAAGAGCAACTTTCACATGGAAGAGTTATTTCCTGCTTTCAAGGGGACAAAGGAGGGTCTGTCTGAGTGTCCTTCTTGCACAGGTTATAATTAAAAAAAAAAATCAATATGCCAAAGTGGCACACTTTGGGGCAGCCTGATCTTGGCCCCTAGAATGGTCTATGTAGCCATTAAAATGATACCTATTGAAAACTAGGTAATTAATTAAACATAATACTAAAGTAATATAAAGTGCAAAAATTATATCTATGTCTGGATAGATAAAATTGCTACAATTTAGATCAAAAGGCATAAAAAGTTAGGCATAGAAAAACAGTGGAAGAAAACATGTTAAAAAAAAATTAGCTAGCACTGAGAAGGTAAAATATGTGCCCTGCCAGTTATCAGGCTGGGCTAACAGGCACAGATCAAGATCAAGCCAGCTGCTAAGTTAACAGGAAACGATATTTCTCCCAAGGCCATGCTACAGCTATATACAGTGTCATAAACATCTCCTTATTTAAGGACTCTGTCTCTTACTCACTGAGAAATCTTGTTTTCTAATATCTAGACTGTCAAAAGTTTGCTCTTTGGAATCATAAGAATAAGAGTGAAGTACACCACCCTTTTGGTTGGGAGGATTTCCAGTCCTTTGGCACAGAAAAGCTGCCTTGATTTCCAACCCATGTACAGAAATTCAGGCAAGGGACTTCTGGACGCATCATTTCACATCTAGCTCAACTTTGTGGTTTCCCAGGAAAAAGGATTCTGGGTCCCTTTCGCAATCCAGACTTCATGTTGACTCTTTTATCCCCAGTCCTGCTTTGCCCTGAGCCTGTCAAAGACTGCTTCTCTTAAATCCTGCAATAACCCCCATTCTTTCTTTCTTTCTTCCATGAGACAGCCCATGGTTCCTCAGGTTTGTGGTCTTATTACAAAAAAGTCAACAAGCGTGATTTTTCAAACTGTAGCTTTGTCTGCTGATGGCCTTGGCTAATTGGGCTAGAAAACATCAGCATGGTAATGGGGACTGTCTTCATGTGATAGGATTGTTCTATGTATGTTATACTTTTCCACATATTTCTCAATGAAAAACTATTTCTGTCATAATGTGGAAAAGTTAGACACCAAGTTGACTAAAATTAATCACATGAGTCTCACACAAACACATCACAATACTAATCATGATTATATTTGGATGGTAAAATTATGGGCAATTTGTTTTTCCTTCCTTGAGCTTCTCTGTTTTCTTTTTTTCTCTAAAATCATTATAATATAAGCATGCTATGTTTTAAATAAATACATCAGTAATTACTATTGCAAAATCTTTGACAAAAATTCTGCTTATTAACAAAATGAAATCTATGTGCCTTGATATTTACATGGTGGTGTGTGAGACTGAAATGACAAGTTCAGAGCGTGGCCATAGTGGGGAGAAAGAAGTGGTGCTTCTTCCAATAAAATGGTGGAAGTAGTAATCTCCATCAGCTCTGGCAAGCTAATTTGGCCTCTTTCCTTTTTGGGCTCTAGTAATCTGGAAACTATGGTTTTGTTTTGACTTTTGGGGAGCATGGTTTACGTTAGGGACTTAGCAAGTCTTTAATTTAGGAATACTGAGGTACAGTCAGGTTCTTCAACTTCCCTTAATGTTCTAAAGATTTAGTAACATCCCGTCTGATGACTGAGGCTTAAGAGATGTCATTCTACTCTTTTGAACACAAACCAGAAATGAACATTTTTAGAAGTTCTCTTGTCAGTCTCACTCATTGTGTGGCTTTATTCAAGTCCATCTTCTGGCACTGTGCAGTGTTTCTGAGGGTCTTTTGAGATCCTCAGTTGAAATGAAATGCTATGTGGAGGAAGAGGTTAAAGGAAAAATTTCAAAAATTGTGCTAGGATATATAGGACATAAAATTTTCCACTTAAATCATTTTTTAAGTGTATAATTTAGTGTCACTAATTGCCATCACACTGTTGGGTAACCATCACAGCTATGTGTTTCCAAAAATTTTTTTAAGTTTATTTTTCTATTATTTATTTTGAGAGAGTGAGAGCAAGTAGGGGAGGGGCAGAGAGAGAGGGAGAGACAGAATCCCAAGCAGGGTTCACATTGGCAGTGCAGAGCCTGACTCAGGGCTTGATCCCATGAACGGGGAGCTCACGACATGAGCCGAAATCAAGTTAGATGCTTAACTGACTGAGTCACCCAGGTGCCCCTCCAAAACTCTTTTAGCATCCCAAACAGAAACTCTGTCCCCATGTAGCAAGACCTTTCATCTCTCCTTCCCTCTTAACCCTTGGTAACCTCGAATCTGCCTGCTGTCTCTGTGCATTTGCCTATTTTAGTTGCCTGTTTATGCCTGGCTTATTTCACGCAGCATTATGTTCTCAAGGTTCGTCACTGCTTCATTCCTTTTTAGTGTTAAATAATGTTCCATTGTATGTATATACTTCATTTTATCCATTCATCTGTTGATAGACACATGGGTTGTTTCCACCTTTTGGCTATTGTGAAAAATGCTGCTCTGAGCATTGGTGTACACGCATCTGTTTGAATCCCTGTGTTCAATTCTTTTGGATATATTTCTATGAGTGGGCTTGAGGGAATCAGATGGTAATTCTATGCTTAACTTTTTGTGGAACTGCCACACTGTTTCCCACAGTGGCTGCACCATTTCTTATTTTATCAGCATTTTATTGGGGTTCTAATTTAGGGGTGGAGGTAAATTTGGAACCTGATTTTCAATCCCAACTCCTCTAAAGGATGTGGTTTATTGTTAAACCTAATGCTCGCTCGTGGCATGCCTTATTCTATGATATGCTGTTTTTTTTCTCTTTCTTCTATTGAATTACAAATGTCAACCATTTCTGAGGACAGATAAAGAGATTAATGAATCACTTGCCTTCACGTCTATGTTTGCATATTACACTTTGAGTAATTACTCTGGTGTTTGAATAGCTAGAATCTTTTGGCTGGATGTCAAGATGGACCTTCCTCATGCTTAATTCAAAATTTACAAATAAGATTACAGTGATATATATTGTGTTATTATATGTATTATTATAGACTATGTAATTATATATTTAATATATCATAAATTATACTATTATATTAAATAATTACATATTTAACATAATGAATATATTTTACAATTATATGCTGTTATATAGCATATAATTTTATTATATTACATTATAATAAAAGTAGCCTAGAAATAAAGGTGACTTTTACACCATATGTAATGAGATAATGTTATGTCATTCTTTTGGGTAAAAAATGTGGAAAAAAATTCCCACTTTGATCCAATACATATATTTAATTAATTAATCAATTGAATTAATTGCTCAATTATTTGGAAAGATTTATGCTTTAAGATTACCTAACCTTGGTTCCAAATGCAAGTACAGGTCATATATACCCATTTTCCTAAAAAGCATACTGATCCTTCCAGATGGTAGCTCTCTATTTTACTCTTAATTGTTACGGGCATTTGGCAGTGGAATGTCTCAAGTGTTGAATTTAGTGAACTCCAATGCCATACAATCTCAACTGGATGTCTAAGAAGCATGCCATATCTAAATACTGAAGATACCTGCTCTTTATTTTCTTGGTTATTACTATCTGGTCATCCTGGTTTTGTGAGCTTTTAGGAAGGATACTGGTAAGCTTCATGTTTCTCATGCACTGGCTTCTCTGGAGAATTGTGACGTTTCAAACACTGAATTGCCTGGAAGAAATCAGCATCCACATTCTCTCACACTGCCATTCCAAAGGCAAAGGGTCAGAAATCTTCCATTTCTCCCTCCCGATTTACCTTCCTCCTGTTCTCTGCCTGTTCTCAACCTCTGTAAGCTATGCAGGTTCCTACTGTGTGTAGGTTCCCAAACTTCTGGCTTCTGATTAGGTTAGGTCAAGGAGGAAAAGGGGGACATCATGGACATCAGAGAGAGAAGAGTGAGGGCACTTGTCAGCTCCCTACTTAGGCAGTTTGCCTCAGGCTGGCTAGTACCTTCATCAAAAGTCACTCTCCAGGGCACCTGGGTGGCTCAGTCTGTTGAGCATCCAACTTATGCTCAGGTCATGATATCGCAGCTCATTAGTTCAAGCCTTGTTTTGAGCTCTGTGCTGACAGCTTGGAGCCTGGAGCCTGCTTCCGATTCTGTGTGTGTCTCTCTCTCTGCCCCTCCCCTGCTCATGCTATCTCTCTCTCTCTCTCTCTCTTTTTAAAAAATAAGTAAACATTAAAAAAATTTTTTTTAAGTCACTCTCAGGGAGTTCTTTTCTAGACGATTCTCTCTGTTTCTGGCTTCTAGTATCTCCCATTCTATTACTAGACCAGGGTTCCTGCACAATTCCTTATGGTTCTTCCACTTTTGTAATGAGTTCCTTTGTAAATAAATTCTTCCTGAGTTAGTTTAACTTGACTGTCCATCTATTTTCTGTTGGGACCTTGAATTATACAGGCGAGAAAATGGTTTTGATATTGCTACTTCTTTAAATAAAGCTCACCCTGGCTAAACTAGCAATTTTTATCTTCGGTTGTGACAGTTCTGCGTGATGCTGTTTATTTCAATAGGTGTCATGAAATTCTCAAAACAGTTTCAATTGTAATTTGAACCAAAAACTTGACATTTAGCACCTTGTAACAGGTGGGAGTGAAGGAGTGTGATCGTTAAAGTCACTGGCTCAGTCATTCTTGAGTTAATAATTGGCCATTAAAAGAGGTACATTCCAGGAGGCTGGGCATGGGGCCAAGGAGTGGCAAACACACATGCTCAAGGACAAGGCAGGGGAAGACAATAGAACATATTGAATATTGTGAATTAGAGAATGGATGCTTTGCCTAAGGGCATTCAAATTCAAATTAGTTTTTTTTTTTTTTTTTTAATCTTGCAAAACTAGCACAACTAAGCTGTAATCTTCTGGATGCAAGAACAGGTGTCATCTTTTGGATGTAAGTTAAGCCGCAGTAAAAAGTGATGATGTATTTATCAATGACTGTAAGTCAAGCGACTGTGTCTGAGGTGGGAGGGTCCTTCTGGGGTGCTGTAATAGCGTGCCAGGACTGTCATAACAAAATGCCACAGACTGGGTGGCTTAAACAACAGAAATTTCCTTTCTGACATTTCTGGAGGCTGGAAATCCAAGATGAAGGTTGTTGGCAAGTTTGATTTCTTCTGGCTGTCTTCTCACTGTGTCCTCACATGGTCTTTCCTCTGTGCAGGCACATGTGTGGTATCTCTGTGCATTCAAATTTTCTCCTCGTATAAGGACACCAGTCATACTGGATCAGGGGCCACCTTAACAAACTCATTTAACCTTAGTAATCCCTTTAAAAACGCTGCCTCCAAATACAGTCACATTCTGAGGTGTTGGGGGCTAGGGCTTCAACACAATTCAGCTCTTAACAGGTTCTGATATTCTATTTCTTGACTTGGGGGATGGTTTCAGAGGTATTAAATGTGTTTTATTTTTTAAGCTATATATTCAGGTCCTAGGCATCGTTATGATTTTTACATTATATCTCACAACTTTTAAGAGTTAAACTAATCAGCATACCGTGCTGGCCGAAAGAAGAGTTTGGGGCCACCCTTTTAGACTCCATAATAGCCTAATAACATTTATTTCCAAGAAGATTGTCAAAAATAAGGTATGTGCTTGGGCAAGGCAATTCATCTTCTTGGCACTGTTTTTCTTCCTTAAGAATGTTACAGTATGAAGTATTTCAGGATACTTATTTAGCATGCCTGGAACATAAACATTTTACTTGATTTTATTTTTGACCTCTTTTGAATATTAAAACTGTGTATGTGTGTATGTGCTTAATACAAACTGTATAAGCTGTGTCTGTATAATCTCCACTCCCCTAAATCTGCAGGCACAAGACAGGCTGCCCTACTATGAATCATGCTTTGAAACGTCCACTGGGCTACAGATGACCTTGTGAAACTGATGGCTCTGGTAATGAAGTTGCTGTATTAAAAGAACAGCATTTCTAAAAACAGCTGCATATTACAATTCAGAAGGGAGAGAGGTGTTTTGTTTTCCATGTTCTCCTAGGAAAGAGGGTGTTCGTCACAAAGCAGAAGTTTATCATTCCCACTGTGTGGCTGAGATAACCTAAAATGTAATTGGATTTTGCATTTTCTGTGCTTAGTAGGAAAGGTCACAAATTAGGTTGTGTAGTGTAACTTGAAAGGTACCAGAAAAACTTTCTCCCTACAGGGGAGCTTATTTATCAATTGGCTATAGAATAAGAGATTCCCAACGTTCCAGTTACTTCTCTGTTCGTCCTCCAGCAATGTGCCAGGGAATGGAATACAAGATGAAACAGACACATTCCTGCCCTTCTGGAGCTCTCTGACTAGTGCGAGAATCAGATAGGTAAACTGTTAATTATAACACAACGCAGTGAAGTGATAATAAAAGTCTATACCAGGGAATATAGAAATAGAAGGGAATACTCAAGGAAGTTTGGAGGTCCAGGGAATTCTTCCCAGAAGTCCTTAAATGCAAAGGAGGATTGATTAAAAGTTAATTAGGTTACAAGTCAGGTGACACTGTCCCAAAGAGATGGATTCACATTAAAATGTTACAGAGCCCTTAGCCATCTCAGGGTGTAGAACTATGGTCATTTCTATCTTCTAAAGGCAAAGATAGAAAATGTGGTTGGAGAGGTGAGAGAGAAAGGAACTTTTATTTATGTTAAGAGTGATGATGTCATATTACTTTTAGATGTATTAATCTGGCTGCTGTATGAAGAATGGACTTGAAGAAGTAAACAGAAGGCAGAGTGGCCAGTTGGGAGAGATAATGAGAGTCTGGACTAAGGGGACAGCAATGGGGACAGATTCGTAAAATTGGCAGGATTTCTAAGTGAGCAAACGTAAAGGTGATGGAATAACCAAAGTCGAGTCTCCAAATGCTAGCTAGGATAATTTCATGAATGATAGCAGCACTAAGAGAACACAGGAAGGTTTGGGACAAGGTTGATCTTTTCAGTCTGGGACTGGGTGAGTTTGTGATAATAGGGTGATACCTGTGAGTAGTGAGGCTTACACCTAGGAGAAGATCGAGAGAAGAACCTTCAGTACAGGTAAAGGTTTGGAAGTTGTTAGCACACTGGTACCATTTGGAATCGTGAAAGTAGATGAGGTTAGCCTTTCAAAATTATTGTGTAGAATAAATCAGTGAGCAAGGATGGGATCTGAGGAAATCTACTATTTAAAGGGTAGGCAGAAGAAGATAAGGCCAAAGAGGAAACAGGGAAGGAACTAAATATGAGAAAGAAAAGAACTAGGAAAGTCAAATGTAATGAAAGCCAAGAAAGTAGAGAGTTTCAAAGTAGAGAGAGCAATCAATATTGCCAAAATAGCATGCTAATTCAATATGAAAAAAATTGAGAAATGTCCACTGGGTTTGATAATTAAGTGATTATTTGTGACCTTAACTAAAGTGGTTCCAGCAGACTGATGGAAGAAAAAGCCCGAGTACCAATAAAGCGTGCATTGAACAGAAGATGTGAGCTAAGCTAGAGTCTATTCTGCTCTTTTGAGATGTTCGGGGAGGAAGAGGAAGGGGCAGACTAATGGTAATCCAAGCAAAACACTGGGTCAGAGGAGGATATCTTTATGATGAACAATACTTGATCTGTTTATAGGCTGTGGAGAAAGAGCTACTGGACAGAGAGAAGAGGGGATGACTGAATAAGGACCATGAAGTAGCAGGAAAGGATGGACTCAAAAGAAAAGATGGAGAATATATCAGTTTCCTAAGGCCGCTGAAGCAAATGCCACAAATGAATGGCCTAAAACAACAGAAATGTAGTATCTTACAGTTCTGGAGTCTAGAAGTCTGAAGTCAAGGTGGATCATGCTCTCTCAGACTCTGGGTAGAAACTTTCCTTGCCTCTTCCTAGCTTCTGATGGTGGCCATTGGTCTTCACCTGTCACTGTGTGTGTGTGTGTGTGTGTGTGTGCCCAAATTTCCTTCTTAATGACCTCATTTTCACTTGATTCCATTCACAAAGACCCTATTTCCAGCAAGGTCACATTCACAAGTACCAGAGGTTAGGACATCAACCTATCTTTTTGGAGAACACCATTCAACCCCTAACAAAGGAGTTGATCTTGAAAAAAGTCACAACCCTAACAGAGCGATTGATCTTGAGAAAAGGTATCTCATCCTCTGAGAAAAAAAGGTAGGATGGGAATGGATGTAGATAAGATTGTAGGTAAAGAGGGCAGGACGTTGACACAGTTCATGCCTAATAGCTTCAATTATCATATGTTGAGAGTAAACTGGGGCAGAGTTGAACAAGGAGCTTAAAGAGAGTGGCAAAGATCTAGAAAAGTTATTAAAGGGAATGGGCAAACTAACCTAGGACGAGTGAAAAGATTGATGGATGAAGGTGGTGAGGGTTCACTTAAGGCAAGAAAGTGAAGTGAGTGAAATGGTATCCCCACTCCTGCCAAAAAAGGAAGGGGGATGTTTACAGCAGATCAAAGAATTCAGCAAGATTAATGCAGGGGAGTGGAAGAAATCCACATTAGGAGGAGGCAGCAGGGGGTCAGAGCTGGGATGCTAACAGAGGGTGAGACTGCCTTTCCCCTGACTGGAGAGTGAGACACATGTCTGGAAGAAACTGGCTGCATATAATTTAATTCTGACACATATTGGAATAGACTATTCATTCCTTGAAAAATATGGCCAAGACTCAGTGAAGACAAAAAAGTGTTTTTGGCTGCTTTACAATTTGTAAAGACTTTTCACATAGGCTGTTCTATCTAAAGCAAGAACCACATCTTACACAAATTCCCATAGAACTTAGTTAAGTACATGAGGGACTCAGAATAAGCTTGTTTCTTGTGGATTCACACATTTTACTTGAAACAAAGAAACCAGTCTACTACGTCTGCGACAATGCGCAGAAATCTAAGGAAGAAACTAGGCATAGACAGGTACATTTTGATGGGGGAAAAAGGAATAGAAGAGATGTAGTTGATAAGACTTGCAAGGTGTCATAGAAAAGGGCTTGGAATCTGGAGTCAGATACACCTCTGTTGGTTTTTGATTTTTGTGTGTGTGACTATAGTGGAAGCCATATGTCTGTTTCTTGTCTCAAAAATGATGACCAGGATGGCAAACTCGCCAAGAGGCCGAATGAAAACCAAGATGGGTCACATTTGGCCAGCATGGAGCTTTTTTAAAAGTTGAGTTTGAATGCATTTAGCCAGAGTCCTATCCATTTGCTATAAAAGCAAAGGAAAGGGGAAAACACCACATCGTTATGAAATTCTGGACACCGACTATTGTCGAAGTGACCAGGTTGTTTTCCACCATCTAGTGGAAATGGTGGCCAAGATATGAGTTAACTCCAACTGCAGAAAATTACAGATAGCTACATTTCTTAATAACCTCAGTTTGTAGCCTATGAGATTCATACCCACTATGCTGGTCAATCTGAATGATCACCATTTGGATTTTCTCAGCTCTTTAGTGGTTATAGTTGTGTGTTTAACACTATAGCTTTATTTTTATTATTATTCTTGCTAGGAACAGGTCTGCTTCATTCAAATATCCTGTTCCCCCCTACTCTGCCATTTGTGCTGTAGCATTTGGCTTGGTCACCGCAAGTGGTTGAAGCTTAAGACCAACACTAATGTAACTTACAGAAATGGAAGGAAAGAAAATGAGATTGATTTAAAAAATTCATTTATTTCTAAATGTTAATAAAAAAAGGAAATAGTTTCTTTCTTTGTTTTCTTAAGTCTATTTATTTATTTTGAGAGAGAGAAAGAGTGTGTGTGTGTGTGTGCGCACGTGCACATGCGCACGCAGGAGAGACAGAGAGAGAGAGAGAGAGAGAGAGAGAGAGAGAGAGAATCCCAAGCAGGCTCCGCAGTGTCAGTGCAGAGCCTGATGTGCGGCTCAAAACCACGAACCCAACTGTGAGATCGTGACCTGAGCCAAAAATGAGACTCAGTCGCTTAACCAACTGAGCCACCCAGGAGCCCCAACTTCTTTGAATATTAAGAAAAAGTGTTCTCTATTAAAGCAATCAAAATCCATTAGAGTGGCAAAACCTCCTTCTTCAGTCTCCAGGTTGAAGAACTCACTTAAAATTCCCCCCTAAAAAAAACCAAACAAACAAAAACAAACAAACAAAAAAACCGAGCACAGTCTTTCAGGACAGCAAAGACTAATGGTACCATTGTTACCATATCAAAAAGCAGTACACTATAGGATAATTAAGAGTTTCAAAGCCAGCTGATGTAGGGGCTACTGGGTGGCTCAGTCGGTTAAGTGTCCGACTTGGGCTCAGGTCATTATCTCACAGTTTGTGAGTTCGAGCCCCGCATCTGGTTCTGTGCTGACAGCTCAGAGCCTGGAGCCTGCCTCGGACTCTGTCTCCCTCTCTCTCTGTCCTTCCCCCACTCACCTCTGTCTCTCTCTCTCGCTCTCAAAAATAAATAAAACATTAAAAAAGAATTAAAAGAAAAGCCAGCTGGTGTATGTGGAATGGACTCTTCATTTAGGAGCTGAATATACTTGTATAAAGCTTCAGTTCGCTATCTGCAAAACGGAAATTGGGGTCTATGTCTCAGAGGGTGGCCACAGCAGGCTGTTCCCTCGCTTCCACCTTGCTAGCTAGCGGAGCACAGGACCGCAAGCTCAGGAAGTGAACCGTCTCCTGCCTCCATGGGTGAATCTTGATCAATTGACTGGTAAAAATGCTCTTCCTTTTGCCAGCATTTCCCAGTGTGTATTGTAGAACAGTAATTCAGTGAGGTGCTCGTTCTTATACAGTTTCAAGAAATACCACATTTTTTCCCATCGCTTTCTTGAGACTCAAAACATATATTTTTATTTTAAAGTTTCAGAGGACGCTCTCACTAAGACATTTGTTTTAGTGTTTTCCATTGTTCTTGGTCACAGAACTGTTTTTTTTAAATTATTATTATTTTTTGATTGATGTATAGTTGACCCACAATGTTACCAGGTGTATAGCAGTGATTTGGCATCTCTATGCCATATGCTATGCTCACCGCAAGTGTAGCTCCCGCTTATTACCATACAGTGCTACTAAAATACCATTGACTGTATTCCCTATGCTGTACCTTTCATCCCCTTGGCTTATTCATTCCATAATTGGAAGCCTGGATCTCCCACTTCCCTTTACGCATTTTGCCCATCCCTGAAACCCCATCCCTTCTGGCAACCTACTGGCAATCAGTTGGTTCTCTGTATTCATGGGTCTGTTTCTGCTTCTTTGGACTTGTTTGCCTTAGTTTTTACATTCCACAAACAAGTGAAATCATATGGTATTTGTCTTTTTCTGTCTGACTTATTTCATTTTGCAGAGTACCCTCTAGGTCCATCCGTGTTGTTGGAAATGACAAGATCTCATTCTTTTTTATGGATGAATAATAGCCCATTATATATATACACATACACATACATATATATGTGTGTATACATGTGTATACATGTATACATATATGTATATATACATACATATATATACCACATATATATACCAGATATAGATATATAGATATAGATATAGATATAGATATAGATAGATACCATATCTGCTTTATCCATTTATCAATGGACATTTAGGTTGCTTCTATATCTTGGCTATTATGAGTAATGCTGTAATAAAGAACTGTTTTTACATTCTACTTATTACCAACCATAAAATTAGTTTTTCAAGAGACATTTTGGGAAATGTTGCATGAGTATCAGTTTATTGCTTTCAAATGAGTTATGTTGAACTTTAAAGCACTGAAAGACTATTTTGTGATGTATTTGCATCTAAATTATTTACAACTAAATTATACCTTCTTAGGCTAATACCAAAATTATCCTTAGCATCTTTATCTCTTGGTGGAAATGATTGAATAAAATTCTGTGCCAAAAGAAATCGGCGGAGTTTTAAACATTCTCTTCATGAACTACACAAAGTAAATACTCAATAGTGACTATATACTGACACTCACAAGACACTTCTGAAATGCTTATATGATTTTGAATTGTGATAATGTCATATAAACAGGCAATTCCTAACATTTTTTCCAAGAGAGACTTAAATATAACTGCAATATTGTGTTATCCATCTGTTGATATGATTTCTCAACCTATTATAAATTTACAATATACCATTTTGGCTGCTGAAAGGTTTTGTAAACTGTACCCTTCTTTCAGTGAACACTGAGCCACGGCTTTATAAACAAATGCTCTATCAGAAACATACGATAAATAACACATGTGTACATTTGTTTGTTTTTATATTTGATACTGATAATGAAATCCTACAATTATGACTAAAGAGAATAACACATGACTTGGAATCTTCATTCTTTTGAGTGGTGTTATAACAATGTGGTGTCATAGCAATTAAAGACCATTACTTCTGAGAAGACCTTGAACTTCATATTGGGCAAAATGTTTCCAGGGCCACTAAATGGAAGTCAGAGGACAGAGACAAATCTGCATCCTTGAAGGAGTCAGTCACCTAGTCAGGATAGGATGCAACTACGTTACACAGGTACACGATATTCTTCAACAATGACGACACATCCATGCCTTATGTATTTTAATTCATTTCCCTTTTCAGCCTCTTTAGGTCTCACTGACACCTCAAATAATGGATGTTGATTCTCAAAGCATTTTATCCAGGTGAAAAAACATGGTAGGTTGAATAATGGCCATCTAAAGATATCAAGTCCTAGTCCCTTGAACTTGTAAATGATACCTTAATAGTACTATTGGAGGGTTTCAAAAGGGAAAGGGATGTCAAATGGGAAGAGAGTGTAATCTTAAGCAATTGTAGTTACAATAGCTTAATTTTACAAATGTTACAAAACATAGAATTAATTGAATACATTGCTAAGGCCTTCCGGGGACCTTAGAAAGGGCTAGTGGACATGAAGAATGCTATATCTTAAGCTTCATTAACCTCCAGGTGAATCTGCCTCTGCACTCACACAATCTCATTTCTTCTAATGCACAGAGGAAATACTGCACTAACTAAGCTTATAAGATGTGATCCCAGACAGACTCCTTTATACAGAATCCTACTCTATAGCTGATGGTGACATAAAGATTGCCGATTCTTACTGCAAGCCATTATTTCCTCCAGTTAACGGTAGATTCTAAAGGAGGATGAGTTTTAATTGATATTTTCATCTGCTTTAAGCTTTGAAAAAGCAGATAAAGGTAGTGCATCTGCCGCTCTCTGAATTGTTTATCTGGATCTAAAACCACTATCACGTGAAGCCTTAATAGTACTGTTGGGAGCATTTCAAAACAAGGGCACTTGCAACAAAATACTCCTTTGCACATTAACAAAAAATCTGTCATCACGTTGTTTTCATCCAAAGGTTTCAAAACACTTAAAGCATAGATTATCAAATGACGTCCAGGCTGATGAAATATGCCATTTAAAAGGACATTTCTGAGAACACCCTACTGGTTAAAAACTGAAGGAAGTAAAGCTTTATGCAAGTCTAAGACACCACTGCAAGTTGTAAGCAATCTGCTTTTGTTTTGCTTGTCATGTTGCCCTGCTTTTTTTTCTTTTTGGTGTCTGAAAGCATGAATGAAGTAACAGTATGAAAACGGAATTATTTTATCCTTGAGTCTGACAAAATGGCAAAGCCATAATATCGCTCAAACACTTAATTGGTCATGCAAAACGCATAACTTGAATTACTTTTGAAAATACTGAGAAGAAACAAGAAAATTTAAATTCGTACATAATACATGGTCAATAAATATTTGTTGATTTATATTCTAAGAGTAAAACTGCTTTTGAAGAACACACTTTTGTTTTATTTCTTTTTTTAGTGTTTCTTGATATGAGGTTACATATAGAAACAGATGTGAAGGAAACATTCTCTTTTCTGGCTATTTTGAAATTAACAGTACCTCAAAAATACCTTGATTTAACAATATCTAGTGGTATGTAAATTTATTCCTTCTATTCTGATTATAAGTTTTAAGTCTATTATGACTAAATTTTCTTAAAGACGGAACTTTTTCATGGCTGGACTGTTACGATTACAAATTTATAATTAACTTTAATTCACCAATTTGTTGCCATGCATTTTTCAAAGAAGTATCGAATACATACATAATAGCCCATATTAACTATGAAATAAGTAAAAAAAAGTATGAAGAATACAAAAAAAATTTGCTTAAGAACTCTGAATGGAGAAAGTAAATAAAGTGCTAGTACTAAATAGAACTTAGTAGGTAAAAGAGGTAAGATAAGAGCCCAAAAGAGTTCAGTGTCTGTGTGGTGGTTGCTATTTTCCTTTGGTTGCTGGGTCTTTTCCGAGCCTCTGCTTTTCAAGCCCATGATACCTATCCACTTGTATATACTAAACTTACACCCTGTAACTTATTTTAGTGAAATAATTCCTTTACTAAAAATCATTGTGAAAACCATGAAAAATCTGAGATTTCCTGGAAATGGGAGGTCTTAGGTTAATTGTTTGATGCTCAGTGTTAATTCCATACACATGCTTAGCTAAGTCATTCAATTACTTAGTCTCTAGCTTTCCTATCTGTGATATTAACAATCAGTTCCAGATCGTGATGATGGTGGTGAAGATGATGCTGATAAGCTCTAGTGTAAAATCCAAATCTGTACAACATATGACACTACTTTCCCCTCCTCCCTCACTCACCTGGACTTTTTTTTTTGCCACTTCTCTTATTATCTCAGACATAAAATAGGCTCTGCGACAGGAAAATTCACCAACCCTTGAGTTCACCCTGAAATTTCTTAACTCTGGTACTCTACCTACCCTTGTTCATGCTCTTCTGGACCAGAGATTTTCAACCCTGGGTGCACATAGAATCACCCGAGGAGCCTAAACTGCACACCAAACCATTTAAGGTAGAGTCTCTAAACATCAGTATTTATTTAAAAAGCTTTCCAAGTTGCTTCAAAATGCTAATATGATATGGAGGAGAGGGTGGGATGGTGTGAAGGCACAGATGAAAGAAGTTTAACCTTAATAATTATTGAAATTGGGTGGTGAGTACACAAGAGTTCATTATACTATTCAGTCTACTTTGCAAATGTTTGAAATTTTCCATAATAAAATGTTTTTTTACAAAAGTGTCCAAGGTGATTGTAATGTGCAATCAGTCCACATCCTAAGGATCCCAATCTATAATAGGAACTATGCAATTGGACTCTTCAGTCTCTTTTCTTTTTAATCTTTCCATTGATTAATGTTTTATAAATGTTTATTCTGGGCCAGAACAGTCCTAGCCCATGTCAGTTTCTGAGGGCCCCTTAAGGCACTTACAGTTTAGTTAGATGAGGTATACCCTTAAACAAGTAAGTTATAGGTCCTAGGGTAGATGTAGGGGACGAGTAGGGCATAAAGGAAGTGTGTGTGTGTGTGTGTGTGTGTGTGTGTGTGTGTGTGTGTGTGCCTGCATACATGTGTGCATGAGTATGCGTGTGTGTGTGTGTGTGTGTGTGTGGTAGGGGAGGTACATTGTACTTCAGGGAAGTATCAAGAAATGCTTCATGGAAAAGTGACCGCGAAGATGAGTTTGGCAAAATCCTACCTACCTTTTTAAGATCCAGCTGAAATTTTACTTCCTACGTCCTTCATTTCTGTTACCAAACAAAAATAATCACCTTCCACTCTGTATTATAACCCTTTGTTTCTACATGTTATTTCAATTACATTAGGCCTCTTATTATTATAATTTCTTTAAGATGAAGAATTGTTTTATTACCTTTTCATCCTTCAAAACCTTCTAGAAAAGTGACTTTGAACATTATAAGGACTCCACAAAAGTATGCTGAATTAAATAAAATAGATTATCCTTATGCTTTGTTGCTATATTAAAGAAGGTTGTCATATCACTAGACATTTGAGTTTACACCTGTGCTGTAATTGGCAATCAATACTAATTTAGGAAAGAGTACGGGTCTAAAAGAAAAATATGTCAAGCTGGAAAGAGAACCTTTTTTTCTTTTTTGGATCAAAAATGGACACTGCTCTTTTCAAAGAGCTATAAATAAACATCCTAATTTTTCTGCTCACTGAAAGAGGCACACTATCTAGCCAAGTGCGGCCTTGAATGTTAATTTTGTTCTATTGAAAGCACCTGGGATTCAAAGGCTTTTCCTTCTCTGGCTTGCACAAGAGCTGTTTTATCTGCTGCATAGAATTTGGAATGACCCAATTCTGTCACTTTTGTGGGAACAAATAATTAAAAGAAAGTTGGTTGACAGAGATAAAAAGCACAGAAAAGGAAAACAGCAAAGCACAGGAAAGTATCAGTGAGGCGCTTTCTTGGCACTTTGTTAGTTTCGAAAGAGGTACTATTTCTTGCTTTGAACTTGATAAATTCAAGGCCATTCCTAATGCTTGGTTTAAAAGTTCTGGCATAGCTAATAAAATGCTTGAAGGCTCCCACCAGAGAGTGTACTAGTAAACCCACTAATCAAGAATGGCAGAAACACAAGAAATGACTGGGCTTCACCTGCCTGTCAGGAGACTGACTGGATCCTTAAGTCTGCTATTTTTTTTTGACACTTAAACCTAATCACTTTGCAGGCAATGCACTGGAGCAAGACATTTGGAAATGAATTCCACCTTGAGAAATAAACAGAAATTCCCAAATAAGTGTTTGTGCTGTTAAGAATAGGATCTTTCCTTTTTTCCCCCCTCAACTCCAATGAGAACAGAACCATGAGATGACGAATCAGGATTCAATGTAAGTACAACTCACTGCAGAAAATGTGTTTTTAAACACTAGAAAACTTGTATTTTGAGAAAAATCATGAGAAATCACAAATAACAGCAGGCATATTTTTTTATTCCGTTAGCTTTTTGCTCACGAACACTCCTGTCAAGAACAACTAGAAATGCTGGATAAAATATTATAAAATATCTACTTGAAAGGGTCAGAGACCTACCAAGGTGGCTGTGGCTTAGGAGGCCAAACTTTCAGAGAGAAGAAAGGCACAATAATATGAGGCCAACTTTCGCCCAGCTTTACATTCTACAGCATTTACCAATTTATGAGCATCACTGAGAACCTGAAAATTGAGAACTTCTGACAGTCTTATGTTACTGGAAGTAAAAAATATGGATTCCAAATCTACCAATGAGGACAGCCCCTAGCTTTCAGCTGGGACCCAGAAAATGCTATATGTTGGGAACAGGAGAAGCTGGTGATGGAGAAGCCCCAATTAAGATGAGCTGTCCTTACTCTAATCGTTTGACAGAAGGAAAATCGCCATTACAAACCTTAAATTTTATTTAGATTTTTTCATATCCAATATCTGACATTCAGTTAAAGAAAATTATCAGGAATAATAGGAAATAACATGAAATGACTAAGTGCCAAGAGAAAAAACAGAAAATACAAACTGACCCATAGAAGATCTGTATTTTTGGAGTCTCAGATACAGAATTTTAAATATCTGTGATTAATAAGTTCAAGGAATGACATGATGTAATGGAGAGTTTCAGGAGAGGACCAGGAGGCTATGTTAAAAAAATCAAAGGCAGGGATGCCTGGGTGGCTCAGTCGGTTAAGAGTCTAATTCTTGGTTTTGGCTCAGGTCATGATCTCACAGTTTTGTGAGTTCAAACCCCACATTGGGCTCTGCACTGACAGTGTAGAGTCTGTGTGGGATTCTCTCTCTCTCCCTCTCTGTCTGCCCCTCCCTTGCTCATGCTGTCTCTGTCACTCTCAAAATAAATAAATAAAAACATCAAAAGTAAACTGTGAAATTGAAAATTTTAATAACTGAAATAAAGAGCTCAGTATGGAGATTTGATAGTGTTTTAGACAAGTTGAAGGGGATAGTGCCTACCTCTGGAGAATCGAAAGGAGGTAGAGATGTGGAGTACAGGGGGTCTTCTGGGATTTAAGTTATATTCTTTTATCCAGTTAAATGAATGTGCTCATTTCATAATCTTTCAAGTGGCATATGTGTGATTTATATTCTGTTATGTATGTGCATTAACTGATGAGACTCATTCATTAAGACATATGAAATACCCTCACAGAGAAACTGAAATTTTTGGAGAGATGGAGTATTTCATAAAGCTGAACTCCTTCATGCAGGGTAAAGGCCAAGAAGAAATAGATACTAATATTTTCAATGTTAGAGTCTTGAATGACTTCCTCTGATCTGACTTGTTGAATTAACTGACATATACCACTCCCTCCATTCGCTCTCCTGATGGATGCCCACAGAATGTTGAACACTCTGCTAGTAAGCTTAACACGTCTTTCCTTCATTAGAGTGTGTGATTACAAGTCAGTTGTGTTTGCTATGAAACCTGAAACTAAACCTATTGTACTTGTTCCTTTAATAATTCAAGATTTGGTTAAGTATTATGTAAACTAATGACATTGGAGTGCAAAAAAAGAAAGGTTTCTGTGAAAAGTTTGAATACTTCCTCAATAAAGGTGAGTCATTAGAGAAGAAAAATAAACAGACTGAACAATGAATAAGGAAGGTCATGAGAAATAACCTTTTAGTGTGTACCCAACATTATGTATTGTCCATTGAGAAGATGTGTGTACCTACATGAACATACAATTAAGTGCATAATAGACATAACCTAATAATTATTACTTCATAGGGTGGTTCTGAGAATCAAATTAGATGATATATCTAAATGACTTAGAAAACATAGACTAAATAATAGCTATTGTTATTAGTCATTAATACTGAATTTGAATTCAAGTCCTTGAACAGAAACAGCTGCATTTTATGAAGATTCTTTCTTTTTTTTTTAGTTCTACTGTGTTACAAAATAGTTTGCTGATTTAGATGATCACATGCTCTCCTCCAAATGACCGTACTCTGGCAATACTGAAATAAAGTGGGTCCCTACTAATAATGAGAAGTGTATGCAAATCATATAGATTAATAATATATTAGCTCTTTTTTTCCTGTTGGAAATGGACAATCAGAAAAATTTAAAAAATTTTTTATAGTTGACCAGTAATATAACCACAAACTGAACCAGTAAAATCCATGGGTTTAGTTAAAAGTAACTTTATTATTAAATTCCATGGATTTGCATCTTCCCCTGTCTGACAGAAATTTAGGGTAAGTCTTACTTACCTTAAAGAAAGTCACGGGCTTCTCTAATCATATTTGGGTAACAACGACAATCCCAATTCCATGATAGAAATATGTGGTGCTTGAACTCCACCAGCAGCTTCTCTCTTTTCCCACATCAGGGTTCCTGCAGGCTGGCTGTGAACAGTAGGAAGGTGGCTGTTCCACTCTCCCCTGGCTGGCCTTCTACTCATCCCCATCTTGCTGCCTCTATTTCTGACCCCTCCCAGATCAGAGCTGTGTAGCAAAAAAGGGAGAAAGGGGGAGGAAAAGCCTTACTTAACATGAACTTTCCCTGAGCTTGGGAGGTATTTGAAGCTGTATCTCTCCCAGGACCATCTTCCCCCATCACTGGGGACATCTCTACCACAGTGTCTGTTGTGGGACATTTTATCTCTGCCAGCTGCTCACCTGTGGTTTCTTCTTTAGCCTCGGGGAGTATGGTGGTCTGTGTCCCTGCTAGGGTCACTTTGGACAGGCTCCCTCTCATGGCCCACATGCAAGGACGCACTCGTGTAACCATTTCCCAGAAAATATTTGAGAACACAGCTAACTTCCAGTGCACTGACCTCTTGGCTCCAGTATCAGAGCAGCTGGCCAGCCCACTTCTTCCCTTTGCATTCACTGATACACCAGATCTTGAGCGACACTCAGTGTGCAGGGGACATTTGTCAAACTCCCCGGTTTTCCTTCTTTAGGGGTGGGTCATACAGCACATTAACCACAAAATCCTCAAATTTTCTGTTTCCAACCCTTCCTGGCCTCTCCAGCCTCTAGGCTGAAGGTGGGAGATCAGTTTGTGTTCAAAACACTGTATTTTCACAAATCCTTTACTCAAACCTTGCACAGCGGTTTCCTGCCTTACTTGGTGCTGTGACATCTGTTGGCTTGGATCTTCAATCTAGATGAGGTATAAATCATCCCCTTGAGTAGTTTTTTGTTTTTGTTTTTGTTTTTGTTTTTGTTTTGCACAACTGGAGTCACAACAAAAGCCTGGCTAATTCATTGATTTGTGTTTGCATCTGTAGGTGCTTCCTAAATATTGATGGAATGCTGAGTAAATGTGCTCATATGCATTTCCTATTTGTAGACACAATTTGATGAAGTGGTTATTATGGAAGATGGGAATTTTTCCATAGATCTTTTGGATTGGGTCAGGTTGTCCTGTCAGAAGGGGTCTGGGTTACCTTCCTTGAGATCAGTACCAGGGACTAAAGGCTGTTATAACATTTTCTAAGCCTAGTCTCTAGAACAAATGGTGCTCAAATTGTGGGAAAAAAAAAAATCAGACCTTCCTGTTCCAGAACTAACTCTCTTTATCTTACTTTCCCCTAAATTCTGTAATTCATTCAGCAGAGCATTTTAGGCTCTGAGAAAATGGATTCAAAGCCTGACTCACCATTTTTTTTTTTTTTTTTTTTGTTCTGGCTCCCAGCTGCTAAATAACCCTCCAATCAGTTGGTAAAAGGGAAGTTTCACTTAATAATCAGGCTTCTTCAGACCCCTACTGGAAAGAAATCAGGCCATTGGAAGGGTTCTGAGGCATGGGATCTAGGGACACCACGTCTGGTCTGCGTGCAGCAGGTTTTGGAACTGGGAGTGGTAACTGACTGGCAGCTCCACAGTTGGGATGAGGTGAGCTGCTGGGTAAAGAGGAAGAATTACCTGCAAATGACTTTCCTGCTGGAGACGGAGGCTGGTCCCTACCCCACCACACTGAGAATGGATTCCAAGCCCCTACTGTGCCTAAAAGTCCATATCCCTGTCACCTCCGACCCCTCTTTCCAGTTAGGGCCTCTCTGACCTACCTGGTGTGACACAAACAAGACAATTCATATCTGCCTCGGCTGGACCACTCGATGGCCTCTTTACCTGGAAACCATTTTCCCAAGATGTGTGTCTGGCTCACTCTCTCACTTTTATCAGGTCTCTGCTCTAATACTGAGTCCTCGAAGAGACCTTCCCTGACCATCCTACTTAAAGTAGCTCCCGGCATCCTCATCCCATCCACTTCAATGAATCGATTCTACTTCTGCATTTCAGTGCACAGATTCCCGCCTGAGATATTAACTTTTATCTGTCTATTTTCTCACTTTCTGGGGGCCCCGACTTGATCGGGGCTGGGACTTTATGGCTTTGCCCCAGCACCTTGAACACTTAGTAGGTTCTCCATAAATATTCTTAAATTAATGAGTATTATTCTGCTTGCTTTTCATTTTTGTTTGTATCCGGTGATGTATCTCATAGGCACAGAAGTCTAATAGTGTGAATTACAAGCTACATTGTGAGACAGTCTTCAAACCAACCCGGGACCATCGGAAATGATGCTCCTAATGTCGATTGTAGTGGCTTTATTCAAAACTACACAAACAATTAAGTATTAGCTTCCGACGGCTGCCAAATTACCACAAACCCGGTGGCTTAAAACAACAAAAATTTATTTCCTCACAGTTTTGGAGACTAGAATTCCCAAATCAAGGTGTTGACAGGGCCACATTCCTCAGGGGCTCTAGGAGGATGCCTTCTTTGTTTCTTCCGGCTTCTCGTGTCTGTTGGCATTCCTTGACTCCAATGTCTGTCTCTGTCTTCACATCATCTTCTCCTCTGTGTCTGTGTCTTACTGCTATAAGGACATTTGTTTTGGGATTTAGGGCCCACCTGGATAAACCAGGGTAATCACCTCGTCTCAAAACCCTAAATTTAATGAAAACTGTAAAGAATTATTCAATTAAGGTAATATTCATAGGTTCTGGGAATTAAGATATGGACATACCTTTTTAGGGGTTCACTATAGATAATAAAACTAAAATTTGTGTTCAGTGTTTCTGATTCATAGTTAAGCTTACTAAGTCCATGATTTCCAGTTAGATATCAATATTTCAAAAACCTGCTTTTTAAAGGAAATATTAATCTAAACCACAGGGTACAAATACAATTTGATGTTTGAGCAACTTGGGTAAACTTAAGCTGACTTTTCTTTTTTTTTTTTTTTAAGTTTATTTATTTATTCATTTTGAGAGAGAGAGAGAGCATAAGCAGGGGAGGGAGAGAGAGAGAGAGAGTGAGAGAATCCCAAGCAGGCTCCACACTGCCAGTACAGAGCCTGACATGGGGCCCGAACCCACTAACTGTGAGATCATGACCCACGCCAAAATCAAGAGTCAGATGTGCAACTGACTGAGCCAGGTACCCCGACTTAAGCTGACTTTTCACTACACATACTAAACATTCATCCCAATTGAGCCCTTCGTAAATGTGTGAGCAGGCAGTCTGCCTCTGCCACTGCCTTTTCTTGTTATCCTATTTCCTTTTTAGCAGCACACCTTCCCTATTCTACACTGTATGAATCTACCAGCAGCTTTTCAGAACTGTATTGCATGTTTTTAATCTTGCCATCCATATTCATTGAGACATTTTCTGTTTTTATTTTCTTCTCTTAGTAGTGTTTATTGGTGTAGTGTGGCTATACTTTGATTTCTTTTTCTTTTTCCTTTTCTTTTTTTTCTTTCCTTTTTTTTCTTCCTTCCCTCCCTCCTTCCCTCCCTCTCTCCCTCCTTCCTCCCTTCCTTCCTCTCTCTCACTCTTTCTCTCTCTCTCTTTTTTTTTTTTTTTTGCAATTCAGATTTTTATTTGGTAGACATTGACATCCCTGTTACGGGTTGAATTGCGTCCTGTCAAAAAAGTATATGAATATCATAACCCTCTGTATTAGAACATGATCTTATTTGGGAATGGGGTCTTTAGAGAGGTAATCAAGTTAAAATGAGGTTATTATATAAAATATGTTATAAAATGAGGTATATTAGGATGAGCCCTAATCCAATAGGATTCATGTTTGTATAAAAAGAAGAAATTTGGACACAGAGACAGGCATGTGCAGAGGGAAGAAAGCCATGTAAGGATAGAGAATTGGAATAATGCCTCTATAAGCCGAGGAGCGTCTGGCTGCCATGGCTACCATAAGCAAGGATTGCTTAGCTACCATAAGCTAGGAAGAGGCAAGGAAGGGAGACAGCCCTGCCGACACCGTGATTTCACAGTGGACAATAAACTTCTGTTCTTTTAAGCTACCCAGTCGGTGACCCTTTTTTATGGCAGCCCCTAGGAAGTGAATACACGCCTTAAGCTATACTGTCTCCTTTCCTTTGGGACCCAGAAACTGTCTCATCCTGCCATTGCCCTCCTAGTCGCTATCTGTGTTTTCTTCTTAGTACCTTGGTAAGATTTAAAATAATGCGACAAAAGGCTGATCATTTGTTTGAAGCTCCAAAAAACCTTTTAGGAGAATTGTCTCCAAATTCGAGGCAAGGGAAGGCATGAGTAATAGTTTAAGATAAGGGCTTATTTACATCATCTCAAATTGGCTAGTGAATATGTTAGTTCCTATAAAGAAGCTACATAATTATTTATTTAAACATGATTTAAGAAGACAGGAATCCTTCTGTGAGAATAATTGCACATGGGGCTAAGACTGGAGTAATTGTGTCACATGAATTTATGAATTTATTAATTATGAAAATGTGAATTTTCTGCTTTTCGCCATCATCCTCCTTCTTACTGGTACGCGCCCTCTCCCCCCAACAGGGCACCATCCTTGCTTCAGGTGAGGAATGCTCCATCTTAGAGTAGAAGGAGCCCTTGGTAACCCCCAGGACGTTGCAGGAAGCTGGACCCCATCCTGGGGGGTTGAAGACTGCCCATGTCTCTGGCTGTGGAAGGTGCTTCTCAGGAGGTGGTACTATTATTATGGGTTCTCCTCACCATTTTAATATTGTTTAGGTGGGAAAAGATGTCTTCACAAAATGTAGTTGGTAGTTTTATGCTATTTTTAACCCTGAGAAGGAAATTTTCCCTCTAATATAGCCATTATTATTTGGTCATCTAATATACGCATTTAAAACTTTCCAGTCTATATGGAAGTAAGGTAATGATTCAAATTCCTTAAAGAAAGGGATTATCTTTCTAGAAAATATAGGCATTTTATCAAGGGCCTTGATCCAAAGACATCAATACTGTATCTCTTACATGCTGTGGGGTTGGTGAGAGTGGGTTTTTTGGGCAAGGTTCTTGCCTAACGTGTCTCAACGCACACAGCAGAATGGCTGCCCACCCTGTCTTTGTATAAAGTTTGTCCTGAACGATTAGCAAAATGCAAGTGCAGGTCTGTGTGCCAACTCTGATGGTCAAACAGTGTGACCCACAGCTCATGTGAGGAAAAAGGGTCATACCAAGTTTCCTAGGGGAACGCATGTCAGAGTTTCTTTATTCAGGACACTGGATGATGGCTGCTTGCCCCTGAGACCAACACTCCACCATACTCCCCACAGATGACATTTCTATGACCTTCCTTAAGTAGCAACCAAGCAGTGTTGGGTCAGTATCACCATCTGATAACTAGTGCTGCAAACCACCTAACCTGAAAAGTTGTTCACTACTTTCTTGAGCAAATTAGACATAACAAAAACCAGTCTTAATAATCTGCTTTTCCTCAAGGGCCAGCATTCACAATAAAGAACAATAAAAGCTTTGTTCCAATTTCTCCCTCTTTTATTTAATTACCATTTTGCAATACTATTTTCCATTGTAAATTTAAATATTTTAGATTAAATTATTTCAATTAAGTATAGAGAAAGGTATTCATAGCTCCAAAGTATTGAATTATTATTAGAATTGGACTTTTGGTTTATAATCTCCTAATAATATAAAAGAAAGAAATATATACATATATCTATATATCACATAAATCCTTTACTTCAACATAAAGATGCAAAATGTGTCATTTTCTTTCATTCCTTAAATATAGTATTTTCCAAATCTTTTTGCTGTAATGATGGGAAATTCAACCTCACTCATTATTAGATTCCTTTTCCCCTAGTCCCACTAGAGTTACTCAAAGATCTAAAGATTCTTATTCAGGCCAGGTTTTACATGAAGAGCCCTCTGGTCTTTGATCTTCATGGTCACTGCTGAATGTAGTGGTACCACCTAGGAGGCAAATAGATGGTTCTGCTGTTCTTCTTTTTTTTTTTTTTTTTTAACATTTTTATTTACTATTTTTGAGAGACAGAAAGAGACAGAGCATGAGCAGAGGAGGGGTAGAAAGAGAGGGAGACAGAATCTGAAGCAGGCTCCAGGCTCTGAGCTGTCAGCACAGAGCCTGATGCGGGGCTCGAACTCACCTGAGATCATGACCTGAGCTGAAGTCGGATGCTCAACCGACTGAACCACCCAGGTGCCATGATGGTTCTGCTATTCTTAACAAAGGGGCAAAGAGGTCTTTGCCAAGTATTGAGGTTCCCTTCCCAGGATCTAGCTGCTCTAGGTGCACTAGACAGGTATTCCTTCCCTGGGAGTCCTGCCATGTCTCTAGAATGCTGAGGTAGCTGTTCTCATTCTGTCTTTCCACTGCCCAATGCCACTGCTCAGGTGGGGCCCATCCCTGTTCCTCCTTCAGGCCCACCTGCTTTACTGGTTAGAGAAAGCATGTTGAGTGGAGGCCACTCTGCATCTCTACTCCCAACCTCATAGACCTCCATTCCTCACCCATCACCTCCATAAGACAGATATTTTCAAAATCTTTTAATTCTACAGTAGGAGTTAAGAGTGCCACAGATCTCGTGGACTTAAATCCTTATTTGTTATCAAGGTTGGGGTTGTTGAGAAAGGGCTAATCCTCCTCATTCCTTCTGATTGTTTCATAGGCAAACAGATAAAATAGAAAGCAAGCAAAGTAGCAAACAGACAATAAAGCATCACAAAATTAATATCTCAATAAACTGCCCTTCAATATATGTGTCGTTGTGATTGATTGCTGATTTTCTTAATCTTATAAGGTGCTTTTCACACTCTGAGCAGTTAAATGTCACACTTATAAAATTGTGTCATTGAGTCTTTGAAAAAGGCTAATAGAAGAGACTGTTTGGATAGCATTTTGTGTGACTCAAAAGATAAATATCATTCTGATTTTTTAAACGGGGCTATTACAGGAAGGTTTTCACCTTAGTGTGATATGCCTACTTAACTCCGGAACATTTAAAAGTCATTTTTGGGGTGAGAGTCTAGGTCTGTGGGCATAATTGTGGTTGCTCTCAGAGCTGCTTCCTATGGAAGGGGACACATCCAGTTCATGCTTTGTTCTCGAATCATTAGCATGGTTCCAAAGAGTTAAGCATCTATAAACATCTATTATTTCTCTTCCTCCAACGAGGATAAAGATATGAATGTTGGATAATACCTTTAAGAGTTGAGTAGCTATTTTTTTATGTCTTTTTTCTTTGAATACCAACTTCCTTTAGTTTTCTTGGAAAAAATTTAAAACACTGCAGAGCTGGTGATGATAAATACAGCCCTTGGCCAGCTTTGCCTGTGTTGGAGGTGCTGATGGAGTTTCCTTTTTTTAGTTATTTCAGGGAATTGAACTCATTTAAATTTCACCATTTATAAAAAAAAAAAACACCCCCTAAACAGTGCTGTTCCATATTATCTGAATAATTCACGAATGGGCAGATGGAGTGCACATATAGCTACAAACTAAGTGTCCCTTCATATAAGCGTCCTTCTGTGAAATATTCCCTATTCAGCTCCATCATGGTTAAAGCTGTACATGGGAGGAATCAACACAATCAACTTCTCCGCTAAAATACCACATTTACACAGATTTA
Organism: Panthera onca; assembly: GCF_046562875.1. Lineage (NCBI taxonomy): Eukaryota > Metazoa > Chordata > Mammalia > Carnivora > Felidae > Panthera > Panthera onca. Next base: position 118,087,680 of record NC_138343.1, read on the forward strand.
TTAAAATCGTTCTCAGCGAAGCAATGTGTCTCTGAAATCTTACAGAACAAGGACAGAGTAATTAGAATCCAGGCATTGTATTACAAAATGAGTATCCTGTCAAAGAATTATGCTCCTGGTTCTGAGTTTCTTTATTTCTTAGAAAAGTTTTAAGATAACAATTACTGTTTTACCCAGTCAAAAGCATGAACAGAAAAGTAGAAATCAAGCTAACCATCATGTTTTCCTGAGACTCAGTCCAGGTCTCTTGCAGAGCAGCAGTGGGGGGTGAAGGAGTTGGGGTGGGGGTGCTGCGTGACTCAAGCATAGGGCTCAGGTACCAGAGCCTGCATCTAATTTTTAGTGACCTTGTGAAAATTACTTCAAGTGTCTGTGCCTCTGCTTGTTTTTAAGGTGAAGGGAAGAAGATCAGCCTCCTACCAAAAGAGTATGGGGGTGAATAGCAAATGAGTACAATTGAAAATGTATTGTAAATAACTGTGTGAAGAGCCATGTGAAGTACCCACTGATAATCCTAGTTAGTGTAGGATGACTGGAAGGTGAGTTGATGACAGTCCACTGTATTTCTCAATCTACAGTTCAGCCAGGCTGCGGCTTGGAAGTGTTTTGAAGGCTTTGTCATGGGCTAAGATCGTGAATAACTCATCTTAGTCCCAAAGCAATGAGCCATTAACACTTGCATATTCAGGCATTTCAATAAGGATTTGGAAGAAATACTACTTCTAGTTTAGCCTAAGATCCTAGAGGCCTCATGCCACCACCCAGACCCAGTGTAGAGGAACCACATTCTTGAGTAGAGTCATTTCCCATGGGGAGATATTCACCACCTCCTAGTGAGTAGTCAGGCAGCAATTCTTCCTGATCCGGAGTTAAACTCTGATTCCTTATAGCATCTATTTGTTGGCGCTAGTCCTATTATCTGAAGTGACAAAATCAGTCTATTCCTTCTTTCATGTGACAGACTTCCAAAGTATTGAAGTCCGAACTCCCATTTTTCTTGTGTTTCTGTCTTTCGCTAAAGTATTTCTTTACATGACGTGGTATATGGAGATTCTCATTGTCAGAGTCATCTTCTTGCAGTCAAGTCTAACTTATTATTTCTCTTAAAATGTAGACTTCAAAATGGATCACTGCCTAAAAAATTTTTTAACGTTTATCCAGTTTGGAGAGACAGAGAGAGACAGAGTGTGAGTGGGGAAGGGGCAGAGAGAGAGGGAGACACACAGTCTGAAGCAGGCTCCAGGCTCTAAGCTGTCAGCTCAGAGTCTGATGTGGGGCTGGAACCCAGGAACCTTGAGATCATGACCTGAACTGAAGTTGGCCGCTCAATTGACTGAACCGCCCAGGTGCCCCAAAATGGATCACTACCTTAAGGGGTGGGCCCAATAGTTCAAAGCACATTGAGGGCTTTTTTTATTTAAATTTTAATAAAACAGAAATTTATTAGGTGTTTACTATGTGTTTGGCACTATGGATATAATGATGAACAAAACAGACGTAATTCTTATCCTTATGAAGGTTATGTTTGGGAATGGTAGAGGTGCATGGAGAAGACTCCCCTCAAAAGAAAGTTACAAAAAGCCAAAAAACTAATTCGAAGTCTTGAGATGTATTGTGGTGGATATGACTGATTGGCACTCAGTATCCATTTTCACCTTCTAGTTTCTCTTTTTTTTTCTGCATAGTCTGGAAGGTAACACTACACTTCCCAGACTACCTTGTAGGTAGGATTCTGGATGGAGTTAGGTTCTACCAATAAACACAACTCAGATAGGTTTTTGTTCGTGGGTTTCATTAAAGCAATGACAAACCATTGAAGGATTTTAAGCAGTGTTCTAACATTTATATCTTTAACAGGTTTAGATATCTGCTAAGGCCAATCTCCCTTCATTTCTTTTTCTTTTTTGAAAAAGCTTCTTAAGCTCATTTTTGGTCAATTATTACTCTAGATGAATTTTAGAATAATTTTATCCACCCTACTGTGGATGATTGTATTGGGTTAAGCTTAAAAATTAATTTCAGAAGAAATGACTTACTTTTTCTATCCTTGGCATATTCTTTCTCTCCACTTAAACAAATTACATAGCTCTCAATAAAATGAATAGTAAACTATGCATATGAAGTATTCCTACAATTGGGAGTTACTGGGATACTGTGAGAATTTATTATAGTGGAACTTAGGCCATACTTATGATTATGGCAAGTCTTTCCAAAAGTGACATCTCAGTTGAGTTTTAGAGAATGAATAGGAATTCACTGGGCAGAGAGAGAGGTGAAGGAAGAGACTTCCAGACAACTTGATCAAATTATAGAAAGGTCCAGAGGCAAAAGATAGTATAAGAAGGTGCTTCAAGGCACTAAAAATGTTTAAAATGGTTAGCACATAAAATCCAAAAGGAGAAGGGGACAAAAATGGAACGATACAGGTAAGCAATGGTCAAAGTATGAATAGCTTTGTAAGCTACCTGTGGGAGTTTAGAAGTACATTTGGAGTTTAGATGGCAGAACCAACCTGATGTGATAATGGAAGGGTAAGGATGGTGATGAAAAGGGAGGTGTTAAGGAGGACACCCAGGTTTCTGGCTTTGGAAATGGGAGAATGGCAGTGCCTTTCACAGAAACAAGGAGAACAAGAGATGAATCATATATGAGGGAGAAAAGATCATTACAAACTTTTGTACCTGTTGAATTTGAATTCCCAAGTGGAGCTTTCTAGCAGATATTTGAATCACAACTGAAGACCAAAACCACAGAAGAGTCATGTAGATGGAGAGAATGATTTTTGAATCATGATCATGGAAGGCATGGAAGTGCACCATATCAGCCAAGAATAGTGTGAGAATCGAGAAGAACAAGAAAAACCACCATGTAACTTAGACCCTTTGCTATGAAGTCTAAGGATGACCTCAGTGAAATGAGAATTCTCATTACACTGGTGATTCATACAGGACTCATATAAACCTTCTGGTCTGTTTCACACAAACTCTAGACAGGCTACCTGGCTGCAAGTGGCCGATACCCAACTCCAACTAATTTAAGAAAAAAAAAAAAAAAAAAAAGGAACACGGGATCAAAGTAGGAGATCCAAAGTAGAGTTCAGACATAAGTACATCCTGGAGGCTCAAAAGCTTATTCCTGATTTGCAAATTTCCACAGGGAATCTCCTTCTACATGTTAGATGAGATGAACCCCAGCCACCCAGCTCACAACCTCAAAGCTTAGTAATATCAGTGGAAAGAATATTGCTGTCTTCAAGTGTACATATATTAATCCTAGAAAAGACACCAACAGGCCCTGCCTGGGTCTATGCCCAAGCATAGTTCAACTACAGTGGCCAGGATGATAGAGCAGTATCATTGGGCATCCTGGATCAGGAGCTTTAAGAAAAAGTAAAATTCTTGAAATTCAATCCAAACCTCTGAATCAGAATATCCTGGGAAGAATTGCAAGAGACAGTATTTTTTTTTACAAGCTGCTAGAATGATTTTATTGAGGGGGTTCACAGATTGTGTTTTAAGAAACACTGCAAGCTCCAAAACTGTCTGGGACAGGATGCTGCCTGAAAAGCCCTCAGATATACACCCTATCAGTCTTGGTGAGGTTGGAAAACATTCAGGTTCTGGAGCAGACTTGAATGGACTTGGGGTCAAATTGAGTCCAAATCGCTTTCTTACATATACGAGCAGGCAATCACTTACTCCCCTGACATTTAGTTCCCTCATCTCAGCACACAGGTAAGACTCAGCTAGAATGGTTGTACACGGTTAAATAAAACAAAATTTGTGAGGTCCTATTGCCCACTAGCTTTCACCATGGCTCAGACCCCTCAACCCTCTGGCTAAAGTCTAGGCTTTCCATTTTTCAGTAGATGGGTCCTGTTTCCTGTATCACCTGCTATTTGTTGCCTGAGACACTTCTCACTGTTCCCCCTTCCTTATTTTCCAGTCCCTAATGCTGCATTTCTGGGATTAAACCCTGCTTTCCTACCTAGACCCTTACTGTGTCTCTGCCCCACCTTTACTTGTCTTTCCTCCACATGACCCAACCTCCACACTCAGCCTTCCCTGAGAACCTCTTTCATCTCCATGCTCTATACTTTTGAACCCAAGCTCCAGGCATGGAATATATTTTCATGTGCAATTTAGTATAAGTAGCATTGTCTTAAGGTGAAAACTAATCTGGGCTTTTATAGAGTATGTGACTGCAGGGGAATTGCAATGATCAGATCTCTTCTTCAGGAGAAAACATTTCATATATAGGACTTGAGAATAGATAGACTCATGGGACTCCAGCTTACAGAGCCACACTTGGATAAAAATAGACAAAAAAAAAAATACAAATGCCATGTTACATTGTCCATATATTTGGTCCTTCATCATTTTTTAATATTCTTTATTTCCAGCCGCCATCTTGGGAGAAAGAGAAAAGCAGAGAGAGCACAGAAAATTGACCTGTAATTTAAAAAGAAAATGACTCCTGATGGGGTTGACACAGCCTACATTAGAAATGGGACAGTGAATTAAATGGTGTCAGCATCTGTGACCTCAAGCCACGAGAAAGTGTTTCGTGAATGGGCGGGCTATCAGAATGCCACCCAAAATGCACTGGAAAGAGGTTGGTACAATTGCTCTTACGTGAAGATGCTGTAAAAAAAAAAGCACAGCTTTTTCAGCCTCTAACTTTTTTGGATATTAAATTTACTCTGCTGTATTACACATATTCTGCCCTTCTGTGCAGTTGTTGGGTTTGCCCCAGAAAAATAAGTTAGTGGTGCTCTGACTCAGATCATCCAAGGACCTTTATTCCATACTTTGTTCCTTACAGTTGAGTGGCATTTTTATCTTAAAGAAATCCAAGTGACCAGATACTATTTTGGTAATATCTTATTCTTTATTATCCTATTTTTTCCTTTTCTGTATTTTCTTTGTTGAAACAGTTTGTAGGTCTGGTCTTCCTTGCCTCCAGAGAGGAAGGGACAGGATAAACTTGGGAATCCTGGCTTTTGTTTTCCAAATCCTAAACCCTGGAGAGAGGAGGAAATTTGTGACCCCAAGAAAAGTGATCTTAATAAGCGTGGCAAGTAAAGGATTTCCCAAGACAAGGAATTTTCCCCAAGGCCCAGGGCTATAGGGAAAGGGATCTAATGCCTCATGCCCTGCTTCCTGTAGTGCTACCAGAGAGGCAGAAAGACCTCTGAAAATCTTGGGTCCCAAGAACAAAAGGGACTAAGGCCTGACCTCCTGCAGAAAGACCATGGAGATCAAAGCTACACGGGTCCTCAAACCTTAAACCTCATACACCCAATGCATCTGTGTTCTTGGTGGGTAACAAGAGTGTGAGGTTTGGAGTAGTGTAATCAGGGGAGTAGTGGGGTTGGTGCAAAACTCTAGTGCGTGCCCTGCCCAAAGGCAATCTAATCCCACGGTTAAAACTACCATGAGGGCAGAAGAAACAGATCTATTGTACTTGACAAATTGTGGCCCAAATTTTGGCCACATTGAATGGAACAACGACTGTCTTAGTAGTAGTACCTAGTGTGGGCAGATGGTTAATATTCCGGGGACCTCCAGTGTCTTGGTGCTTCATAAATCCCCAAACACTGTTGTTAATTCTGCACGGAACAGGAGGAAGGAAATTTTGCAATGACCAGGTGAGGCACTCCCAGATGTAGGAGAAAGAAGCTTCAAATAGAGACTAAACAGTTCTAGAAATTTTCTAAAGTTTCTTATACATCTGATTTATGGGCTGTTTACTCCTATCATCAGAGAGGTGTCTGAGATAGGTTTGGCTTCACCAGCTTCTCTCTTTATTGGCTCTTCCTCCTCATTCTTTAAACTTTTACACAGAGTTCCTTTATTAAAAAAAAAAAAAGAGAGAGAGTGGGGCACCCGGGTGGCTCAGTCAGTTGAGTGTCCAGCTCTTGATTTCATCTTAGGTCGTGATCTCACAGTCCTGAGATTGAGTCCTGTGTCAGGCTCCATGCTAGGTGTGGAGCCTGCTTAAGATTCTCTCTCTCCCTTTCTCTCTCTCTTTCTCTCTCTCTCTGTGTCTCTGCCTCTCTCTGAAAGAAAGAAAAAGAAAGAAAGAAAGAAAGAAAGAAAGAAAGAAAGAAAGAAAGAAAAACAAAGAGCAAAAAACAAAACTGTTGCTCAATCTCAGGTCTCCCTGCAGCCACCTCTCTATCTCTACCTCTCCCTTCAAAATCAAGCATTTTGAAAATGTGGTGTCTACTTCTCTCCCCACTTCCTCACCTCTCTGTCATTCCTCAGCCCACAAGGATGTGGTGCCTGTCTCTGGTGTACATCTCGTGCCTTTTCAAAGAAACTGCTCCTTCTTGACAAATCCGATGGCAAGTTTTGAGTCCTCATCTCCATCCCAGTGGTATCTTTTTTTTATGTAATGTTTATTTATTTATTTTGAAAGGGGGGGGGGAGAGAGAGAGAGAGAGAGAGAGAGAGAAGGGGAGGGACAGTAAGGGAGAGAGAAAATCCCAAGCAGGCTCCACACCCAGTGTGAAGTCCAATGCAGGGCTCAGTCCCACGACTGTGAGATCATGATCTGAGCCAAAATCAAGAATTGGACGCTCAACCTACTGAGCCACCGGGTGCCCCCATCCAGTGGTATCTTTGACACTGCTGACCCTTACTTGTCCTCTCACCTGTCTGGGTGCTCCTTTGAAATCTTGGAGTGCTTCTCTCTGCCTGGCCTATATACATCTGTGTTCTTCGAGGTTTTGCCTAGAGCCTCTTCTCTCACTCTTCATTCTCTCTGTGGCTAAAATATCTAATCTTGTGCCTTCAATTGCCATCTTAAATTTTTGTTTTAATTTGAGTATAGTTGACACATGACGTTACATTAGTTTCAGGTGTACAATTTAGTGATTCTGCATCTTTATACCTTATACTGTGCTCACCTCAAGTGTAGTTACCATCTGTCACCAAACAACACTAATACAGTATCATTGACTATATTCCCTATGCTGTACCTTTTATTTCTGTGACTTATTTATGCCATAACTGGAAACCTATATCTCCCACTCTGCTTACCCATTCTTCCCATCTCCCCACACTCCTCCTCTCTGGCTACCACCAGTTTGTTTTCTGTATTTATAGGTCTGATTCTGCTTTTTTTACTTTTTAGATTCCACATATAACTGGACCGCTTACTAACACCATACACAAAAATAAACTCAAAATAGATTAAAGACCTAAATGTGAGACCTGAAACCATAATACTACTAGAAGAATACAGGCAGTAATTTCTTTGACATCAACCATAGCAATATTTTTCTAGATATGTCTCCTATGGCAAGAGAAACAAAAGTAAAAATAAGCTATTAGGACTATGTCAAAATAAAAAGCTTTTGCACAACGAAGGAAACTATCAACAAAACAAAAAGGTAACCAACTTAATGGATAAGATATTTTCAAATGACTTACCAATAAGGGGTTAATATCCAAAGTATGCAAAGAGTTTATACAACTGAACACCAAAAAGCCCCAAACGATTCAGTTAAAAAATGGGCAGAGGACCTGAAAATAGACATTTTTCCAAAGATGTACAGATGGCCCACAGACATATGAAAAGATGCTTGACATCACTGATAATCAAGGAAATGCATATCAAAACCATGATGAGATATCACCTTGCACCTGTCAGAATGGCTAAAATCAAAATGACAAGAAATGACAAGTGTTGGCAAGGATGTGGAGAAAAAGCAACCTTTGTGCACTGTTGGTAGGAATGTAAATTGGTACAGCCATTGTGGAAAACAGCATGAAAGGTCCTCAAAAAATTAAAAATAGAAATAGCATATGATTCAATAATTCTACTACTGGGTATTTATCTAAAAAAATGAAAATATTAATTCAGAAAGATAATATGCACCCCTGTTTATTGCAGCATTATTTACAATAGCCAAGGTGTGGAAGCAATCCAAGTGTCCATAGATAGACAAATGGATAAAGAAGATATGATACACACACACACACACACACACACACACACACACACACAATGGAATATTATGCAGTCATGTAAGGATGAGATCTTGCCATTTGTGATAACATGATGGACCTAGAGGGTATAATGCTAAGTGAAATAAGTCAGACAGAGAAAGATCTCCTTTCAATTACCATATTTAAAAAAATCTAATAGTGCAATTGGATTGTATCTTACCTTTCCAGTTCCTCAACTCACCTATCCAATCTCCAAGTCTTTTTAAGTCTTCACATCAGTATATTTTAAATTGTTGCCATTGCCCAAAACTAGCCTCAGAGTCTTGTCATCTCTTACTAAGATTTTTGGGGCAAACTGGCTGGGCTTAGTGCCTCTCATCTTGGTCCTCTCTAATCAATGTCACAGCCAGAGAAAGCTTTTTAAACTAGAGGCCAACAAACTTTCTGTAAGGGTCCAGATACTAATTATTTTAGGATTCTCGATTCCTATGGTCTCTGTTGCAACTATTCAAATCTATCACTGTAGCATGAAATCAGCCACAGATAATATGTAAATAAATGGGCATGGATGTGAGTCAATAAAACTCGTTATAAAACAGGCCGTGGACCAGATTTGACCTATGAACCATAAATCGCTGATCCCTGTTTTGAAACATAAACTTAAACACATTCTTCCCATTGCCTTTAGGATATGTTACAAAATCTTGTAAACGACTTACCAGCCCAGCCAGACCTCTTATCATCCACCTCCATTGTCAACTCAGCTCCAACGCTGTCGAAAGACTTACATTACTACTTTGTGTTTTGATCGGCAGCTGACTATGTAGGTCTATTTGGGGCCGATTAAACAACACAAGTTTAAGACACATGAAGTGATGTCGGTCTGAGTTATAACTCTATCCCGACTGAAACTGTGATCTTAGGCAAGCCTCATCTTCTTGATTTATGAAAATAAATGGGCATAATTATATTATCTGGGAATAATAATATTATCTATCTCTTACATACTTCAGCTGCTTAAAAATAAATGGCATAGTGAAGATGAAAAACATTCACAAACTGTAAGGTGTTATGTAAATGTCCATGCTGCCTAACTAGGCTTGGCCAGTCCCCCTCTCCCCTTTCTTTTAAGACTATTCTGGCTAACACTCTCCCTGCTTTTTCTGTCTACATCTATCTGCTTTTGGACAGTGTAGGTCAGCCGCAGCTCAGTGGAGCCCTGGAGGATTCAGGCTGACTCCGTCCTCCCCAGATCAACCCATTTTGCTAAAGCAGCCCACTCCCACTGCCCTTCCCAGCCCCAAATCTGGTGATAGAAGCCCTGTCCCTAACCCCAGCTCCGTTTCTGGAGCAATCTTTCATTCCCATGAGGCCTAATTAGAAATGATGTGTGTGTGTGTGTGTGTGTGTGTGTATTGGGAGAGGGGGTGATAGACAAGGGAAGAATCAGCCTACTCACTACATCTGGCCTTCCCTTGTTCCCTTACAATTCCAGGGGGGGACAGTGCATTTCCAAATGGAGGAACTATAGACTGAGCAGATTTAGTATGGAAAGCAAGTCAAACAAGTGCATATTTATGGATCATATTGTCCCTTTGTGAGCCTGGGGATTTTTCTCGCCTATTTGCAGCACCATATAGTCTATACTTAAATATCAAAAGGGACCTTTTATTTTTATATTTTCTTTTTTTAAAAAAGCCTGCTATAATATCTTCTAACTTTGACTGTCTTCTTATTTAAAGATTCTCTGACTCATTCAGGCTTCTTAACTAACCTATTGAAATTTTCTGACAGGCATCAAAAGCACAGGGAGCTAATCTTCCATTTTCTTTAAAGTTTTGGAGAAATAGCAGCCCTCACATCTGGGCACTGGAATCAATTACACAGAAGAACACCATAAAGAAATAGCAAAAGAACAGAGCATAGTTGTTTTATATTTGCTGCCTTGAACTAGAGGAAATTACCTTTTCATGACAGACTACTAGAGAATGTACTTTATTTCATAGAATATAAATCACTTTTTGGATTAAAAATTACTAAGAGCATCATGACAGGCTATAAGTAAATTCATTTACTGGGAGCGGTGCTTCTTACAAAGAATCTTTTATGTATGTATATATAAAAACTGCATCGTGTAGCATTTTTCATAAAGGAGGAAGTTATGCCGGAGTTTTTATAATTGATTTTTATTTCTAATATGATTAGAAATCCATTGTCTTAGTCATTCTTTTTCCTGTTTTAAGAAATTCTATATTGATGTGATTAGAAATTCTACAAAATTCTATATTCTAATGTGATTAGAAATCCATTGTCTTAGTCATTCTTTTTTCCTGTTTTAAGAAATTCTATATTCCTTCTATATTCCTTTAAATTCTATATTCCTATATTCTATAGTGAATTAATGAACTATACAAATGTTTCTAGACCCTGCATTGTGACAACTACTGTATATATCCCAAATACTATGTTAAATATTAAACTATAAAACAGGGGACTACCCAATCTATTATTAAATTTCCTGAGTACCTTGGGAAAAAAGTTATGATTCCTTTAAGTTTCTGAATGGATGGAAAGAGACTTCATCATTAAGCAGATAGAACAATTGTGAACATATACACACCTGACAACAGGGCCCTAAAATCTATGAGGCAAAAATGGACAGAATCCAAGGGAGAAACTTGAATTCAAGGGAGAAACTATTGTAGGGAGAACTACAATAATAGTTGACTCCTTCCATACCCTACTTTCTATAATGAACAGAACAACTAAACAGAAGATCAGTGAGGACACTGAGGCCTTGAACACCACCATAAATACACTAGACCTGACAGACATATATATAACACTCCACCCCAAACCAGCAGAATCCACATTTTTCTCAAGTGCACATGGACTGTCCTCCAGAATAGACCATATGTTAGAATACAAATGCTCGTATTCACCCAAATGTTTGAAATCACCCAACGTGTCTTTTCTGACCACAGTGGGATTAAACTAGAAATCAGTCACAAAGAAAACTAGAAAATTCACGAATTTGAGGAAATTAGCCAGCACACTCTTAAACAACACAGTTGAACCTGTAACAGGCATTATTATTATTTTTTTCTTCTCAATTCCAGTTAGAAAGCAAACTGGAGACTGACTCTAATGGGCCAGATGGAGAGTAGGTGCTTCCTTTCTATAGTCAGCTGGGGCCAATGTACTGGGTTGGGGTAAGAGTATCGCCTAACATGCTAGAGGTGCCCAATGGGGTCTGTGTGATTTCCTAGGAGCAGAAGGGGACCTGGTCAGATAACATTATAGGTCCACCACATTGGATAGTGGTTCATATAAAGTCAAAAGAATTCTAAGGAGATTAATATTTAAGATACACACAAAGGAGACTGGTAAGATAAAGGTCATCTATTGCTCTGCTGGGGGAGGGGAAGCTTCGGGCTCCTTTCCTAGGTAACTTGAGCCTCTGCATCTCGAAGTAGCAACGGCCAGCGAATCTGCGTGGGTACCCTGGCTTTCTGAACCACAGACAATGGAAGTATATCCAAATGTATCATTACAACAACTTCACTTGAGCTAAACATTGAAAGCTGAAGTACAGAGGAATCTGGTTGAAGAAGCTAGGAAAGATATAAGGAACGAGGTGTGACTGAGATAAATGCCAGAGGTTGGGCTGTTGACCACAAAAGTATATGTGCACATTTCTAAAAGCATATGGGAAGGGTAGGCTGGATCCGAGAGCAAGACCTGGTGATTTTAAGAATATATTTTCTGGGGCCCCTGGGTGGCGCAGTTGGTTGAGCATCGGACTGCAGCTCAGCTCTCGATTCCGTGGTTTGTGAGTTGGAGCTCCACATCTGGCTTGCTGCTGTCAACTTGTCAGTGCAGAACCGGCTTTGGATCCCCTCTCCTCCTCTCCCTGCCCCTCCCCCGCTTGCGCGTTCCCAAAAAGAAACAAATATGTTTTTAAAAGAACGTATTTTCTGATTCTTAAGTTTTAAATTTGTGTTTCCTTCCTTCTCTATCTCTAGAGATGGAGTGGAAAGGACTTCTGCATTCTAGGATTAAAGCTTTATGGTGCCATTGTCACTTAGGGGGCAAGGCGGTGTGGCAGACCCTTTTCTCACTTCACATAATCTCCCTGAGTGTTGTCACAGTGTCCCTCATTTAAATGTGCTCCTTTATTTACCTGGCTGTAGCAGAGTGGCAGCTCAGAGCACCGACAGGTTATGGCTGGTTTTCAAGACAGAATTTTTGTGTGTGTGGAAACTGCTGAGCTGATCTCTGTCGCTGATAATTAACAGACTCTTCATCCTTGCTCGGGAAGAATTTCCTTTTCTTTCTTGCCCCTGGCGGTGACCATACTTCTCTTCAGCTTAGTTAAATCTCCAGGGGAGAAAGAATAAGAATAGCTCTCAGCAAATTTATGGCAAGAGGAAATTCTTTTGTAAGGAGTTTAAATTAGGAAATATATTGACTTTAAATAATGTTTGTCCCATTTTGAAAACTTAGTGAAATGTCTTCAAATATTTTAAGTTCATTTAAATTCATTTGGTACATAAACTATGTGGACCTTACTAAAAGAATCCTTCCTAAGTGTTCTAAAATATAAAAATTAAACTTATAATATTAAAGAAACTTGGGTTTTCTTAAAGGTATTCACACTGTACATAAAATTAATATTTCAGTTTGAAATCACAAGTCCAAATGAAGGACTCAATTACACATTTTATTTATTTATTTATTTTTATTTAAAAAAATTTTTTTTCAACGTTTTTTATTTATTTTTGGGACAGAGAGAGACAGAGCATGAATGGGGGAGGGGCAGAGAGAGAGGGAGACACAGAATCGGAAACAGGCTCCAGGCTCCGAGCCATCAGCCCAGAGCCTGACGCGGGGCTGGAACTCACGGACCGCGAGATCGTGACCTGGCTGAAGTCGGACGCTCAACCGACTGCGCCACCCAGGCGCCCCTCAATTATACATTTTAAACTGCAATCACAAGGCTGATCTGTTACTCTATTTGGCCAAATTCTTATAAACATCACAAGTACAAAAATATAAAAAATGCATAGGTTTATTAACACAAATATTCATACTGTAGTTTTGATTACTTATGCATTTCTATAGCCAATCCTAAATCTTTACAGATTTGAAAAATGCTTAACTATCAAGGAAATAATTATGCCACTGCAATACATTTTGAAGGATATTTTCTCTGCCAGCTGAAAGTCCTGAGAGTGGAAGATTTAGATTGGAACATTGATTGGAATCTTATTGATAATATTGATGGGACATGTTTTGACCTATTATATTATCATTTTCGAATAGGGTGGTCTGGTGACTCTCAAGGTCCATATTCTTGTACTTAGGCTATATGGCACCCAATTCTTATATCTGCTCGCAGAGTAGAAGATTCTTATTCAGCAGCTACATAAATGACTCTCTTATGTTCTTTTTGTTCTTGCAGGTGGTGCTGGAAGAGGTGTCTTGTTCCAGCTACATATTTCTATATAATAAACTACTCTAAAACTTAGTGCTTAAGAAAACCCCATCTCATTATATCTCAAAATTTTGTGGGTCAGGAATTTGGGCAGGAATCAGCTGGTTCATTCTTGTGTTATACCAAGTGACCCTCGTTAATACCATGTGAAACAGAAGGATCATCCGACTGAACCCTGTAGTATTCCTGACCCACAAAACTATGAAATAGAATTAAATGGTCCAAAGGTTCAAGGTGGTTTCATTCATGTGTCTCATACTTTGGGGGAATGGCTGGAAGGCTGGGCTTAGCTCAGACTGTCAATTGGAATGCCTATATGTGCCCTCTCTAGCAATGTACCTTTAGGGTAGTCAGACTTCTTACATGGGCACTCTAGGGCACTAAGTACAAGTGTTCCCATAAGCCAGGTGGAAACTGTGTGACCTTGGTGATCTAACCTTGTAAGTCACATAGGATTCACTGCCACTAGACATGATTGGTTGACAAGTCATAAGCACCATCCATATTCAAGAGGAGGGCAGGGGACATAGTCCCTCCTTTCTATGACAAAAGTGTGAACAAATATGTGACCACGTTTTAAAACTGCCACGAATCTCTTAAAATATTTAAAGATCTTTTGCATTTGCATCAAAAGATCTTTGAATTTGATGTGCATTCTCAAATACTTCTTGTATTTTGTAAGCATTTAGTTTATTAAAACAACATCTGATTAAATTCTAGATATATTGCATGGCAGTGTCTGAATCTGGTCATGACTTTGAGAGGTCATTCTATTTGGGAAAATGCCCTTGAAAGATCATTCTACTTGATGGAATAATTTATAAGAGAATTACTTTATTTTATTCACTGAGGAGCTACACTTGCTATCTCTTGAAATGAACTCAGAGTGTGAAATGTCCTGGTTTTACATTAATGATTTCTTGAATTTTCTTAAATGATAAATGTGTTATAAAAAATATTTTATGTTCATATATACTCAATTCAACAAATACAAAATGAGTATCTTTTGTAAGTGAGGTGCATATTCAAGGAAGGTGGATTTTATCAGGTGTTGATGGTTAGGAACTCATTCAAGATAAATGGAACAAGATGAACAATTGAGTTAAAAAATCACCCAACATGCTTGAGGTTGGGTATGCTAAGAAAAGATGCAAGCAGGTCTTCAACCTGCTTCAGTCTGGTTTGGGGTCCAAGTTCCTTTTGTGTCTTATTCTATCTGGTTAACTCCTATAGAGATCTTAATCTTGATTCTACTCTTTGGGTGATTATGTCCATTGCCCCTCATTGAAACAAGAATTGGTAGATGTCAGATAAGTATTTGTTGACTGAATAAATGAATGACCAATTTTCAAAGAATTTGAATCTAATAAATCAGTTTGTCACGTTAAAATTATCCAAACTAGTGCAGCCACTCTGGAGAATACTGAGGAGGTTCCTCAAAAACCTAAAAATAGAACTACCTTATGATCCAGAAGTTGCAATACTAGGTATTTATCCAAAGGACACAAAACACAGATTTGAAGGGGTACATGTGTCCCGATGTTTATAGCAGCATTATTAACAATAGCTGAACTATGCAGAGAGCCAAAATGTCCATTGATTGATGCATGGATAAAGAAGACATTCCAATATATATAATATATATAATGGAATATTGCTTGGCCATCAAAAAGAATGAAATCTTGCCATTTGTAACGATATGGATGGAGCTAGAATGTATTATGTTAAATGAAGTCAATCACAGAAAGACAAATACCTTGTGATTTCACTCATATGTGGAATTTGAGAAAAAAATAGATGAACAAATGGGAAAGGGGGAAAAGAAGAGAGAGAGAAACAAACCACAAGAGACTCTTAATGACAGAGAATAAACTGAGGGTTGATGGAGGTAGGTGGGTGGGGTATAGGCTAGATGGGTGATGGGTATTAAGGAGGGCACTTGTTGTGATGAGCACTGGTTGTATGTAAGTGATGAATCACTGAATTCTACTCCTGAAACCAATATTGCACTGCATCCTAACTAAAATTAAAGTTTAAAAAATGTATGCTGCTCACGATTTAATTTTTCAGGAATCAGAGGGATTTTAGGTCCTCTAATAGTGCCTGGAGGTCATTATTATAAATAATCAGTTATCATTGTTTTCCCTAATTGACTTATCTTGCTTTTCTGAATATTTTGATTCCAGATAAAAAGACAAGTACTATAATTCTCTCCCACTGGGTTTTCTGTCTAAATAAGATGGTAGAAAATCAGGACTCCAAGAATTCAGAGTAAATCACCCTCCCCTAAGTTCAGCTGGTTTTGATCTCACTCAGCTGTGTCCTATGATGTGCATCTGGAGAGAGATTTGCTTGATCTGCCAGGGATTTATATAAAGTTGCAAGATTGCCCTACCTCTTACAACTCACCGGTTGGTTCTACCTCCACATTAATCTCCTCTTTCCCCTCCAGATACAGAGTTCTCTCCCCTTTGTCTTGTGGAGCTGTCGAAAATAACCTATTTCCATTAAGGGGACCCAAGAGGAAAAGCTATTCCCATGATTTAGAGTGATGATTTCAACTCTCAAATGCCCTCTAAATATAGTCTGCTTGCTTGAAAAAAGGTGTTTACAACGGGATCAGATGTGGCAGGCTTCTTGCTTTCAAGAGTCCAGAAGGAGCGCTGAACAGAGAGGAGGAATAAATGTGAAACGAGCTTCACAGTCGTGTACCTTGGCAGGAGGAGCGGTGTCTCAGTTGGAAACAATTCAGGGCGAGCAGCATGGGCGGATGGGTATGTTTTCTCCTTATGCTATTGCAGATAAGTGACTGGAGTGTCAGTGTTCACTATCGTTTAAAAACAAGAAAGGGTTCCTGGTAGGAGGGCCTCTAGCTATTTTTGATTTATTACCTGATTTTCAGACACTAGAAATTAACAACGGGAAGAAATGAAAGTGGGCAGAGCAGAGCACTAGCTCTACAATGATGATTCATTCGTATGCATAAATAACATCATTTTTAGCATGAAGACAAACCAGGTGTGGCCATTTGAGAAAAACCACAGTGTCTGCTGTCTTCTATTTCCTAGAATTTCATCGTTGTATGTTGTACAGACACCTGATCGTGAGCATTTTTCCAAACTGGTCCATGAGATTTTAGAAAGCAGTCTTTGGGGGGAATGAAATCCCTTTTTTCCTCTCCTTGAAAAATAATGTTTGACAGAGGAGGATTGCCGATCTAGGGTGCCTACAACTGTAATATATATATTACGTATTTTCATGTCCAAAATATTTAATCCTGATCTTGCCTCCTTTCCCATGGAATGTGAATTTGTCTGATTCGGCTAACTTTCGATGTGGTTTTTACTCAGGTAATATAGTAATAAAATTTTTAATTTATTTTATGATGCTGCATTCGTTAATATTGCTGATATCGGTGATCACAGTCTTCTGATTTCAGTGGAAATGGATTTAGTATGTTTTTATTTAAACTGTTGTTACCCTTGCTTTTGGATAGTACATTCCTAGTACTTCCTCCATCCCGGATACATGTCCACACTGGGTCATGGTGGTAGAGCGTACTTCCTGCCCTTGGACTTGGCTATGTGGCCTGCTTTGGCCATTGGAATATTAACTTACATGACTCACAAAGTCTTTGGAAGTGTTCCTTCGATCTTCCCCAGGTAGCTAGTACTGCCTCGTAAAGGTCTGAGTATAAAGACACTTGTAACAAAAATAAAGTGGATCCAAAAATCTGGAGCTGGGCTTGGCATCACCGAGCCTCAACTAGATCAGCCAAACCACTGCAATGCGCAGACCCGTGAGGGTGAAAATAAACGTTCATTGTTGAAAGCCCACTGAAGTTCGGAGTCTATTACATAGCGAATATTGACTAATATAGACAGTGGCACTAGAAATGGGTTGTTGCCTTTACAAAAATCTATTATATGTGGTATCGTTTACGGGCCTAGGGGCCAGGTTGTATGAAAACCAATAAAGGAAGTTAGAAAACTTATGATCTGTCTTATGTACTGGTGAAGCATTTGGCCAAACTGTCATCTGCTATGCCCTAAAAGGCAGAAAATGGCCTAATGAACGTGTGGGATTAGAAAGGTATTTGAAGCAGAATGTTGATAGCATGAGCATGCTGTTGTAAGAAAGAAATGGCCTCAGGGGGGTAAAACTGGCTAATTTACAAGCATAATTGAAAGGAAACGAAGTCCAAATAATGCAGGTTGGGTAATGGAACTTTTTCTCACTGAATCATAGCTATAGCCATTGGGACACAGGACAAAGACAAATCAAAGATGGAACTTACAGTGTTCTTTTTTAAGACCTGAAAAAAATAGTGTTAAAAGATCCTTATAGAAAGGTAACTTTTGCTCTCTTTTGGTTTAATTTACTCTTCCTTTTCTAGGTTCTGAGGATGGAAGTCTACATGATTAGTATTAATGCTTTTCCTCCCTAATTTATATATATTTATGACTATAAATTTCCCTTTAAGCACTGTTTTAGCTGCATCTCAAAAACTTTGCTATGATATATTTTCATTATTATTCAGTCAAAAACATTTTCTAAATGTCATTATTATTTTGTTTTTGACCCTCAACTTATTTACAAAGGTGTTATTTATTAGCTAAACAATGAGTGTTTGGAGATTTTCTTGCTTTCTTTTTCTTACTCATTTATAGGTTTATCGTGGCCAGAAAACATACTTTAAAATTTTTAATTTCTCTTTATGACCCTATCCATGGTCTGCATTGGTATACGTACCTTATGAGCTTGAAAACAATGTATATTCTGCAGCTTTTTGTTGCAGTGTTCTATAACATCAGTTAACTTGTTTAATGTTGTTGAAAACTGCTATATTCCAGCTGATTTTTGCTTACCTGTTCTATTAGTTACTGAAAGATAGATGCTAAAAACTCTGATGCCTGGATCTGTCCATTTCTTCTTTATTCCTTTTTTTTTTTATTGCTTCATTTCTTTTGAAACAGCGTTATTAGATGCATACACAATTAGAATTGTTATGTGTTTCTAATAATTTGACCCATTTATGATTTTGAAATATGCCACTTAATCTCTGGTAATGGCCTTTTTCTTTAAGTCTGTTTTATCTGACATTAATATAACCCCACTAGCTTCCTAATGATTGGTATTTGGATGATACAACTTTTTCAACCTTCTTCTTTTATCCTACCTGTGTCCTTATATTTAGTGTGTGACTCTTTGTCCAAATATTGGTTTCTAAATCTTTTCCTCACTAAAAGGAAGCAAATATCCTTAGAGAATGATCAGGTTCATGGCTGGACAGAGAAGTCCCAAAAAAGTGAGCCTGGAGTGTTTTGTTTTGCCACAAATCAAGGAAGCAGTTAAAATAAAATTGGGACATGTCAACGATATTTGCATATTCCCACTCATGTAAACTTAAACTTTCATCACTTAATTCCTTTCAATATTGTTTGCAGTAGTAAATTATTGGAAATAATTTGTACATCTATGTATAGGGGACTAGTTAAATGATGGGGTGTCTGTATGATGGAATACACTGGAAATATAAAAAATGAGAAAGGTCTTTATAGAAGACTTAAAATGACATACAAAACATGTAGTTTTTCTGAAAAAAATAGGTACAAAGCAGTGTGTATAATGTGCTGCCATTTATATAAGAAGGAGACAATACTATGTTTTGGTGTTTATATGCATTTATGTTACATAAATGCAATATATGCATTTGCTCAACTGTTTGTAAGCTATCTCTAGGAGGATAAACAAATAAGTGATGACATTTTTGCCTTCAGGGAGGGAAACCCGATAGCTACAGCAGGAGTCAGAGGAGATTTGTACTTTTTGAATATTTTGAAAAATGAACAAGGACAAATTTTAAAAACTCAAGTAGCCAAACAAATATGTATTTATATATACACAGATATAGTTGTTAAAACAATTTCTGTTGGTCATTTTTAAAAATTGTTTTAAAGAATTTATTTTAAGGACACTTGCACTGTTGGTCGCAATGCAAACCAATGCAATCACTGTGGCAAACAGTGTGGAGTTTCCTCAAAAAGTTAAAAATAGAATTACCATATGATCCAGTTCCAATTCCACTACTGGGTATTTACCCGGAGAAAATGAAAACAATAATTTGAAAAGATATATACATCCCTATGTTTATTGCAGCATTATTTACAATAGCCAAGATGTAGAAGTAACTTGTGTCCATCCTTAGATAAATAGATAAAGAAGATGTGCTATGTATACACCACATTCATATATACAAAATGGAATATTACTCAGCCATGAAAAAGAATGAAATATTGCTATTTGTAACAACATGGATGGACCTATAATACTAAGCAAAATAAGTCAGTCCAAGAAAGACAAATGCCATATGATTTCACTCATATGTAGAATTTAAGAAACAAAACAAACAAAGAAAAAGAGAAACAAAAAAACACTCTTAAATACAGAGAACAAACTGGTGATTGCCAGAAGGGAAGAGGGTGGGAGGATGGGTAAAATAAATAGGATTAAGAGTACACTTATCTTGGGGCGCCTGGGTGGCTCAGTCGGTTAAGCATCTGACTTCGGCTCAGGTCATGATCTCGTGGTTTGTGGGCCTGAGCCCCACGTCCGGCTCTATGCTGATGGCTCAGAGTCTGGATCCTGCTTCAGATTCTGTGTCTCCCCTCTCTCTGCCCCTCCCCTGCTCACACTCTGTGTCTCTCTGTCTCTCAATAATAAATAAATGTTAAAAAAATTTTTTAGAAAAGAGTACCCTTGGGGCGCCTGGGTGGCTCAGTCGGTTAAGCGTCCGACTTCAGCTCAGGTCATGATCTCGCAGTCCGTGAGTTCGAGCCCCGCATCGGGCTCTGGGCTGATGGCCCAGAGTCTGGAGCCTGCTTCCGATTCTGTGTCTCCCTCTCTCTCTGCCCCTCCCCCGTTCATGCTCTGTCTCTCTCTGTCTCAAAAATAAATAAAACATTAA
This sequence comes from Panthera onca, assembly GCF_046562875.1. Lineage (NCBI taxonomy): Eukaryota > Metazoa > Chordata > Mammalia > Carnivora > Felidae > Panthera > Panthera onca. The sequence continues at coordinate 118,108,102 of NC_138343.1, forward strand.
AAGAAAGAAAGAAAGAAAGAAAGAAAGAAAGAAAAGAGTACCCTTAACTTAAAAATTTTTTTTTCAGCATTTTTTTCTCTATAGCTACATATTCTGTAGGTTGTTCCTTGGTTAAACAGAGATGTACATTCATATTTGTTGACACAGAAAGATGCCCACATCACATATAATACAAATATATGTATATCATACCATATATTTTTATGCATATATGTGTATATGTGTTTATCCACACACACACTTAGAGAAGAGAGATACATGCACATACACCCTCCTAGGGAGACACTTGGAAGTATAACAGGTATTAAATATTATCTGTAATAATCCGTCTCTAGGTGGTAGAATTTGCATGCTTTATACTTTCTTCTTTGTAGTTTTCTTTTTTTAATTTAATTTAATTTTTATTTAATTTTATTTATTTAATTTTATTTTTTTATCTTTCAAAATGTACATCCTAATTAGTTAGCATATAGTGAAACAATGATTTCAGGAGTAGATTCTTTAATACCCCTACCCATTTAGCCCATCCCCCCTCCCACAACCCCTCCAGGATCTCTCTGTTTGTTCTCCATATTTAAGAGTCTCTTCTGCCTTGTCCCCCTCCCTGTTTTCATATCATTTTTGTTTCCCTTCCCTTATGTTCATCTGTTTTGTCTCTTAAAGTCCTCATATGAGTGAAGTCATATGATTTTTATCTTTCTCTGACTGACTAATTTCACTTAGCATAATACCCTCCAGTTCCATCCACGTAGTTGCAAATGGCAAGATTTCATTCTTTTTTATTGCCGAGTAATACTCCATTGTATAGATATACCACATCTTCTTTTCATTCATCCATCAATGGACATTTGGGCTGTTTCCATACTTTGGCTATTGTTGATAGTGCTGCTATAAAAAGGGGGTGCATGTGTCCCTTCGAAACAGCACACCTGTATCCGTTGGATAAATGCCTAGTAGTGCAATTGCTGGGTCATAGGGTAGTTCTATTTTTAGTTTTTTGGGGAACCTCCATACTGTTTTCCAGAGTGGTTGCACCAGCTTGCATTCCCATGTAGTTTCTATAGATGAATTTATTTTACAATGAATATGTATCTGTTTCCCCCAAAGAATAAAGTTATTATACAATAATACAAAATATTCATAGGCCAGAAAAACTTATACCATAGGGAATAATAGCACACAAAAAAGTATTATTTTCTAAATTGTCACTTGAAAGGAGAATAAAAACAGCCCATTTTAAAGTAAATATCGCTGGTTTCCTTCATTAATAGCATGCCAGCCTATTGAGAGCAGTATTTTTCTAAGATTCCAGAAATTTCCAGGTGTCACAGTCCCACATGTTTCCTGGCAGTGCTCTCTTTCCTAGATGCAATGTTGTTTCCTCTTGCAAAAAATATTTACACAGAAAAAGTTACAAAAGAAAGGCACTAACTCACCAAAAAAAAATTAAAAAAATTTTTTTTTAAGTTTATTCATTTTTGAGAGAGAGAAAGGGATACAGAGAGAGAGGAGAGAGAGAGAGTGTGAGCAGGGAAGGGGCTGAGAGAGAGAGGGAGACACAGAATCTGAAGCAGGCTCCAGACTCTGAGCTGTCAGCACAGAGCTCAATACGGGGCTCGAACTCACGAGAAGTGAGATCATGACCTGAGCTGAAGTTGGATGCTCAACTGACTGAGCCACCCAGGCGCCCCCTCACCAAAAAGTTTGAACTCTTTTATCGGATAGGATTTGCAGACTGAACACAACCAGCCTTACCTTAGCCTATTACGTAAAAGAGATTTTTACCCTGACATTTATTACCCTCACCCACACCCCCGAAGAACTGCTAGGTGATTTCTCCTCTTTACCCTGTCCTTTAGCACTGATCAGTTTCCCTATAGTTCCTCTTAATGGCTCCAAGTTGCCAGTGAGTTGCTCCCTCCACTAACTTGTTACATGACCTTTTAACCCAGTAACTCCCAGTTTATAATTACAATACCGAAAGAAGCACAGACTTTCCAATGCCCATCACCAGTGTAAAATCCAAACATATACACATATTAACACATACACAGTAAAACATTGTCTGCTTCCAGTATTGTGCCAGTTCTTCAGGTTTAATGGCCTTCAACCTGCTGGAATGTCCAAACTAAATATCTTCATATGCTGGGCTATCCAACCTGAATCGTCAAATAGTAAGTGATGTTTTAAAATTCACACATCTGTAACCTACTCAACAAGCACTATGGTGCCACACGTTGTGGTAGGTATTTTCATGTCGATTATTTCTAACCTGCCAAGAACCACCTCCCCCCCCATACTGTTCTCCATAGTGGCTGTATCAATTTGCATTCACACCTGAAGTGCACTAGGGTTTATGTGGGAATTCTTTATGCTAAGCTTGCCAATGAATCCACCCCATCCACACCAAATCTATAAGAAGGGGCAAATGGGATGTGTCAGCTGAGCCTGTCCTTATTTTAGTATGTAAGCAAAGTTTTCTAGCTGCCCCACTCAACACACTTCCACTTATTGGTCAGAAATATATTAGGAGGCCGGTTCTGGCTGCAAGATGTCCAGGGAAGGGGGCTGTAGCTGGGGTAAGCTGACCAGAGTGTGGGTCGAGAGAGAATACAAGAAATGAGGGGAGCAGTGAGAATGAACTGAGCAGAAGCTGGGGGAGAGGACCTGTCACCATCACGGGGGAGATAGTTGGTGGGCATGGGAGATAGAGGGTGGATGATGCAGATGCCTTTGGCCATCTTTGCCATTGCACTTCAGACTTGCCCTTGCAGGGTGGCTTGTATAAAATGGATTTGCCATGTCTCTTTTTTATTCATTCCATGCATATCGAGAGTCTAGTACATATTCCCAGAAGGTTTTTAAGGGAACACATAATTCGATTGCATGGGCTATAATAAAAATAAATATATTGTACCAATAGTACCTGACTTGCAGTGTTTCAACTTAATGATTTTTCGACTTTACAATGGTGTGGAAGTGATACACATTCAGTAGAAATCACACGTCAAAATTTGAATTTGGATCTTTTCCTGGGCTACCGCTATGCAGTACTGTACTTTCATGATGTGGGGTAGTGACAGGGAGCCATAGTTCTTGGTCAGCCACACGATCAAAAGGGTGGACAACCAGTGCATTTACAAACCCTTCGATACAGGAGTACTGATGCATAGGGGCACTTGTACCCCAATGTTTATAGCAGCACTCTCAACAATAGCCAAATTATGGAAAGAGCCTAAATGTCCATCAACTGATGAATGAATAAAGAAGTTGTGGTTTATATACACAATGGAGTACTATGTGGCAATGAAAAAGAATGAATTATGGCCCTTTGTAGCAACGTGGATGGAACTGGAGAGTGTTATGCTAAGTGAAATAAGTCATACAGAGAAAGACAGATACCATATGTTTTCACTCTTATGTGGACCCTGAGAAACTTAACAGGAACCCATGGGGGAGGGGAAGGAAAAAAAAAAGAGAGAGGTTAGAGTGGGAGAGAGCCAAAGTATAAGAGACTCTTAAAAACTGAGAACAAACTGATGGCTGATGGGGGGGTGGGAGGGAGGGGAGGGTGGGTGATGGGTATTGAAGAGGGCATCTTTTGGGATGAACACTGGTTGTTGTATGGAAACCAATTTGACAATACATTTCATATACTTAAAAAAAATAGGAAAACCAGGATTAAAAAAAAAAACAAAAACAAAAAACAAACCCTTCTGTACCCTTACAATCATTCTGCTTCTCACTTTCAGTATAGGATGCAATAAATTGCATGTGATATTCAATACTTTATTATAAAATTATAAAATGGACTTTGTATTAGATGATGTTTGCCCAACTGTAGGCTAATGTAAGCGTTCTCAGCATGTTTAGGCTTGGTCAGGCTAAGATGATGTTCAGTAGGTTAGGTGTATTAGATGCATTTTAGACCTAGGATATTTTCAACTTATGATGGATATATTGGATGTAACCCATTTTTAGTTGAGGAAGATCTGTATATTATATATATTTGGTCTTTGTCCTTGGTTCCTGGCACAGAGCTCCTAAACGTCTTGGAATTTCCTGAATGATAAGAGTGTTTTTGTTACATATATTGAACCCCTTTATAACACACCTGAGCTGATACTGAAGAAGGGACTCAGAGTGGAGTTCTTAGATAGCCTCAGGATGGGGACTGCTCACCAGAAAGACTAAAACCATGATTAGCGGGTGAACCATTGGGGACTGAAGGGGGCTAAGGATTGGGTTATAAAAACTCGTGAACAACAAGGTTTGGAGAGCTTCTGGGTTGGTGAACACACGGAAATGTAGGGAGGGTGGTGTACCCAGAGAGGGCAGGGAAGCTCTGAATTACCTTCCACACCTTGCTCTATGGGTCTCTTCCATCTGGCTGTTTCTGAGGTGTATCCTTTATAATAAATCCATAAATGTAAGTAAAGTGTTTCCCTGAGTTCTGTGAGCCATTCTAGCAAATTATTGAACCTGAGATAGGGGTGATCTGTGGGAATCATCAAATTTAGAGTCAGCCAGCCAAAAGTGTGAGTAGCCTGGGCACCTGATTTATCGCTGGCATCTGGAATCTGGTGGTGGGACTGAGTCCTCTAACTTGTGGGATCTGATGCTAACTGTGCAGATAGGGTCAGAATTGGAGAATTGATGTTGGAAAAGACATTATCTATGTGGTGTCAGAGAGAAAGCCAACTGCAAAACCCAAAAAGGCAAAAACAAAAATAAAAACCCACAAACGACAATAAACTTGCCATCTTCTCCATGAATTTTGACATGGTAGCAGGAATCAGTATTTGCACTAAAGGTCTTTCCTTAAAAGTGGCAAGACAGGAATTCTTTCAAGTTGAGAGAGCGGCCACATTGGCATACATCTCGGAGTTCGCAATGCTGGGAGTTTAGGTCGGTAGATGCCACATAAGCAGTGAGTCAGGCCAATTGTTCTGTTGCCACTGTGACCCATCCCCTGTGAGTCATGTCTTTAAAAGAAGAAATGGACCGCCCAAAACGAACCTTGGTTTGCTAAACTTTTAGAACACAGAGAAGAAGCATGGTTTTCTCCCAGTCACATTGAATAAACACAGCCACGTTGTGAGCCTTAGACCCTTGTTATGGGTTGAATTGTGTTTCTCCCACACCCCCCAAATATGTTAAAGTCCTAAGCCCCAGCCCCTCATATTGTGGACTTATCTGATTATCTCAGATTGTGGACTTAAGGTGAGGTAACACAGGTGTAGGAAGGACACTTCTCCCAATATGACTGTTGTCTTTATAAGAAGAGGAAGAGAAATACACATGAGAGGGGAATCCCATGTGATGATGAAGGAGAGACTGAAATGCCACAGCTATAAGCCAAGGAATTCCAAAGGCTGCCAGCTACCAACAGAAGCTGGGAAGAGGCACGGAGGGAATCTCCCTTACAGGTGTCAGAGTGAGCACGGCTGATACCGTGATTTCAGACTTCTTAGCCTCCAGAACTGCAAGACAGTAAAGTTCTGTTGTTTTAAGGCAACTAATTAGTGGCACTTCATTATGGCAGCACTAGGAAACTATTGTAACTTTCATATATATCTTTTTGTCTTCTACTATATGCTATAGAAAATGTACCAGGAAGGATTCAGGTTCCTGATAGAAAAGGAACTCTTTACTCCTTAGTGTACTGAGTGTTGAGCAACTGATTCATAAACTAACGTTTCTTCCTGGCGTTTGGCTTAGAATTCTTTATTCTAGGATTCTCTTACTCAAGGATTATCGGTAGGATATTTTACATCTTTGACTAAAACATAAAAATGATAAACTTGGGGCACCTGGGTGGCTCAGTTGGTTAAATGTCCTACTCTTGATCTCAGCTCAGGTCATGATCTCACGGTTCATGAGATTGAGCCCCATGTTGGGCTCTGTGCTGACAGCGTGGAGCTTGCTCAGGATTCTCTCTTCCTGTCTCTGCCCCTCCCGGCTCACACACACACACGTCTCTGTCTCTTTCTCTCTCTGTCTCTCTCAAACTAAATAAAAAAAAAAAAAACTTAAAAAAAATAGTGATAAACTCTAAACTGAGACTGGAAAAATTTTGACCAGTAGGGCTGGGCTATTTCTACTGGCTGGGCTATAGGCGGTGTTGGCAGTGGTGATTCGTCCAATCTGCACCCTCACCTCACACTGAATGTCACTTCCAGAGCTCTCCCTTAAGACCAGGTTATGGCATGTTACCCTTAGACCAGTCTCTTCCCTGTGTTTGAACTTCCTCCAATGTGTCATTGGTTGTCCCATAATAATCTTAGCTCCTGTATCATGGATTGGTGGCAAGAAGTGTGACGGGTCTGATACCTTTCCTACTTACAAGTTAGCAAGTTCTCGTGGATGACGGCAGAAGACATGAGACTCCTAGATCAGAGAGAACAAGGACTATCAATCACAGCAGAAGTAGTAGATAGATCTTCATGTTCATCTCCATCAGTTTCTCATGGTCCCCAAGTCTCTCCAGGGCAATTCAAGGAGCCCATGAGGGATACCTGCAGACACACTGAGTTGCATTACAGAAGAGGAACACTCATCTTGGGGAATCCACCACTTTTATGACATTCCTACTCCTAGTCTGGGGGAGACGTACCTCATCCCCTAATATTGCTTCCTATGAACGTGATCCTGAAAATGGCCTGGTAAACAGCAGTCAGAGCTGTGCATTCATGGCATACCAACCAACAACGTACAGGAATGCCCACTTTGCCCATGGCAAAATGGCCTCTCTGGCGTGCCAGAGCCTTGGCAAACTGTAGACTGCCCGAAATCCAGCCTACCGCCTATTTCTGTACATTCTGTAAGGTAAGAATGGTTTTTACATTTGAACCCTAAATAAGAAAATTATTACACCCGCAAAAGAGGATTCTATTCTTCTTACTAATAGACCTGTGTTACAAAAAAGTGTACTCAATTATTATTGAAACTCTTTGAGTTTCGTCAATTAAAAAATAGTTTTTTGTTCTGTAAGTTCCTATAAAACATTATCGATTTTTGCCTCTCAGCCTGAGAACCGTAACTCTTGACAGAAAACATTTGCTGGCTCCTGATCTAGGTAATCGAGAGAACCTTCGCAATGGGTCCTGCTTATGTGACATTTTTGTAACTGCTAATTTCACAGCTAAGCTTAGAGGGAATGTGTGACTAACCAAATTAGTTCAGATGTCTGCGGATTCTTTATTTAAATGTAGTTTTTGAATAGGTAAACATGAACATTATTTCATTCAAATCAGAATTCAAAAGTTTCCTTATCAGCCTTTCTCCACTAGCCAGCTAGATCTTTGAATCTTCTAATGCCAGAGCTGAGTTTTATCACTGAAAAACACCTTTGCTTTATATTTAGGCTGATAATAAAAGAGACTAGCGTGCTTGAATTAGAGAGATAGAATATTGCTTATCTAAATTTTTTTTTTTGGCATCCAGCCTGTCTGGATTAATTTTATTTAGTATACATATATAAATGTCAAATTAGTTAGAGTTGATGTTTCAGTTACGTATTGGTGCATAACAAACTACCCCCAAACTTAGTGGCTTAAAGCAATAACAATTTATTATTTCTCCCAACTCTGTGAGTTGACCAGGTGATTGTCCTGTGTTCTGAGGTGTCAGCTGGGGTGCTGGGACTTTAGAAGGACAACATAGCCTTACTCACATTGCTGGCAGTTGGTGCCGGCTGCCAGCAGGGGGCTCAGTTGGGACTGTTGACTGGCGACAGCGGTTCTCTCTGTGAGTCTCAGGAGACTGCCTGAGCTTTTGACTGCGTTCAAGTTGGGCTCTAAGAAAAAGCATTCCAAACCCAGTCTAAGGAACTACCCACCACCACTGAAATCTATCGATCAAAATATATCAGAGAGATGTATCCTGGTTGTGTAAGACGTTAACATTATGGGAAGCCAGATGAAGGGTATGCAGGAACACGCTATATTATGTTTGTAAATATTCTATAAATTAAAATTATTTTAAAATTAAAAGTTTACAGAGAAATGGGTCACAAGGTTAGCCCAGATGTAAGGGGCGGGGAAATGGACTCCAGCTTTTGATGGGGAGATGACAAGTTATATTGCAAAAGACTATGCAGGATGGGAGGCATTACAGGACCCTAGTGGGCTTGTAAATTCTGTTCAGGACGTCTTAGCCAAGGCATGATTTGGAGTGTGTGTGTGTGTGTGTGTGTGTGTGTGTGTGTGTATCTTGTTTGTAATGCTGTATCACCTGATTTTAAGAATCTTCCTTTTTTCACCTTTGAACCAGCTATTAAGAAGTATTTCTGTGTTCATATTGCCATTTACTCCTTCTGGGATCACATTTTCTGAACATGACTCAGAAAAAAATAGATTGTCTGAGGTAAGGCTAAGGGGCATTCCCTGACTTGACTATTGTGACATGCTGACCCCAAGTCTGAGAATCAGACATGTAAGCCCATTGTGTGCACACAAAATGAGCTAGAGTAGAGAGTATTTTTCCCCAAAGCCTTGGTCTAATTTGGTTACATTGCAACTTCTAGGATCTAGATGAACTGCTGATCATCAGCATTGACTTTGGGAGCTAATAAATCAAAAACACCCTTAGATTTTAAAGACTGGCTGTGATAAATCACAAGCCATTTGTAAACATCTTAGAATTTATTTATGACTACCTTTTTGGGGTCTACTTTGGTCTTTTCTGAAGTTCCAAATTCCACTTGCTGCTCCTTTAAACTTCGTTCATACCCCAGCATTAGATACAGGATTTATGAGGAAAGAGTAAGAAACCTGGGATTATTTGACATGGAAATGCTATAAAAAATGTCTTTATTTAGGAAAGCTCCCTCATCATAAATGAAATTGATCTATGTTTTACTTTTTTGTACTATCTCTATCAGATATAGTATAAGAAATATGCTAGTTTTCTAAAATGAACTAGAAAGATTTCCATCTTTGTATGCTCAGCAGTAATTTAATTTAAATAACATGGGAGACACCTGTTCTTTGAAGGTCAGATAGAGGATAACTATCTGTAAAATCACCCGGGCAGGGCACATTTTTTTAAAAGTAGATCTTTGGGAGTTTTTTCAATTTTTTCAGTCATAATTGGTCTATCCAGGTTTTCTATTTATTCTTCAGTCAACTTTTAAAATTTATATTTCTAGAAAATCAGCAATTTCATTTAGATCTTCCTACTTATTGGCAAAAAGCTACACATGATACTTTATTATAACCTTCCAATGTATCCCTGTGTGTGATTTTACTGCCTTTCTCATTGATAAATTTGTACATTTTTTAGCCTCTTTTTCCTTGATTAATCTTAGCTATTCTTTCTCTTTTTATTGCCTTTTTGGGGGAAGAAATAGCCCTGATTTTGTTCATTAATTCTACTTCTATGTTTGCCTTCTAATTCATTAACTTTATTAATTTCTTTGCCTTTGTGAGTGTACTCTCAATTTACTGATAATGGGTATTATAGTTGCCCACATTGGTAGCAGGAGACATGGTGAAGAGGAAGGGCTGTTGGATGTGATCGGAGCTTCCAAAAGGTGACTAGATGAAGTTTGAAGAGGTGAAGACCACTTTTCATTTATTATGAGACACATCCAAAGAGAGTCATTTTGAGTGATTTCCCTGCAGTGTAATGAATAATTTAAAGATGTTTTGAGTAAGTGGAGCATAAAGGACAGAAAAGGAATAAAATGAGCACCCTTAGGGGTGGTCAGGTGGGTCTACCCTGCTCTGACTGCTGTCAAATTGTTTCAAAGCAATTAAGAGCTTCATGGCTTCTAGGAAAAGAATCACTTAGAAGATCAGATTTCTAAATTCAGATATATGAAATGTCTGATTATTCAGTGGTACTTTTTCTTCCATCAGTGCTATGAACTTCCCACATCATGGTATGGAATCTCTCCCTTCTTGAAACAAAGGAAAATTCCTACGGACAGAAATGTTTGGGTCGCTAGGAAAGCAAACTATCCTCCTGTAATTCTTCATCACTTAGGGGGAACAACTGAGATTGAATTAGGAAGGTAGGGCTCTGTCTCAGGCTTCAAAAGCTAGAAACACTAGCGTGGACAAGTAATTCCTTGGGTTCCGTCTTCTAGGATCATAATATCTGTCTTACTGAATTTAATGCAAAGCAAACACAATTTTTCCCAGTATTTCGTGTAAACCAAATTACCATGCATTTTTATGTACTGCTCTCAGCCAAGGCCAACGATTTGAATTATATCCACCATCTTTAATCCCCTAACCCCAAGCACATGGATATCCCCCAAACCCCTGACGCAGAAATTGTTCACCCTATTCTCTTCCATTCTGTTACTGTCTTGTCACAGGACCTGAAAACTCCTCAGTGGCCCAATTTTTTTAAATACGTTTTTAATGCTTGGTAAAAATAATTAGAAAAAGAAGAATATTTCATGACATAGGAAAGTTACATGAAATTCAAGTTTGTGCCCATAAATTAAGTTTATTGGGACACATCACACCACACTTGTTTGTTTACGTATTGGCTACTTTCAGGCGACCATAATACACTGAATAGTTGCGGAGAGATGGTATGGCCCATAAAGCTGAAAATGTTTGCTCTCTGGTCTTTTAGAAAAAAATTTTGCCGGGACGCCTGGGTGGCTCAGTCGGTTAAGCATCAGACTTCGGCTCAGGTCATGATCTCACGGTTTGTGAGTTTGAGCCCCGCATCAGGCTCTGCGCTGACAGCTTGGAGCCCGGAGCCTGCTTCAGATTCTGTGTCTCCCTCTGTCTTTGCCCCTCCCCTGTTCATGTTCTCTCTCTCTCTCTCTCAAAAATAAACATTTAAAAGAATTTAAAGAAATTGTCAACACCTGGCCTAGACTATGAATGTGATGCCTGGAACAGTGCAAGTCCAATGTCATATCAAAACTTCATCTCTCGGTCAAATGGAAACTTCTTCCTTTCCTCTGGCACACACAGGCTCTATGCTTCTGCATACCTAGTCCTCCACCCTGCTCCTTGTATTCGTTTGTAGCGATGCTATAACAAAATACCACATGCTAGGGGCTTCAACAACAATTTGATTTCTTACAATTCTGGAAGCAAAGCTGGAAGTCCAAGATCAAGGTGTCAGCTGGATTGGTTTCTTCTGAGCTTCCTCTCCTTGGCTTGTAAATGGCCATCTTTTCATCCCTGTTTCTTCATGTGGCTCTCCCTCTACATGTATCTGTCCCAATTTCCTTATTTTCTAAGGGTACCAGTCATACTGGGTTAGGACCCACCCCATGACCATTGCAACTTAACGACCCCTTTAAAGACCCCAACTCCAAATACGCTCACCTTCAAAAGCTCTGCAGGTTCGACTTCAATGTATAAATTTGTGGGCAGTTGGGGCGGGGGCGTGGAAAGACACAGTTCAGCCCATAAGACTCTTCTACTCTTTCTCTTTTACTCTGCTGCTTCTGACTTGTCCAGGATCAGATCAGGGGAAAGGGATGAGGGTTGAAGAGCAAATGCATTTTATTTAGCTGGTGCTATTGTTCCTTCTCATGAAGCTGTCGAATGCCTCCTTCCAGGACAGACTTTGAACTGTTGATTTCTCTAGAAGTAATAGTATCGGTTCTTTGGACACTCCCTCTCCAGCAATGGCCTCCACCCTGTACCTTGACACTGGTGACACACTCTCTAACTGATCGCTCCTTTTCAGCTCTTGCCCAGCCAGTGGTACCTTCCAGCCAGTTTTCTTGCTATCCTTTGGCCCAACAGGCAGTCCTCTGGGTTCAGGTCCTTTCTAGCTGACTGAAGCCTGGCTACCCTCCTGAGGATGACAAGCACAAACACAAAGGTCACACACCTTATTCCACGTCCATGGAATTGTAGTTGTTTCCCTCTACTGCAGTTCACTCTCCTCCTGCTGCCATTTTCATGGGGACCCTCATTTTCATGGGGACACATGTCAGAGTCTTCCAAGGTCTTATTATATTCCATTCTAGGAGCTACAAAGGAAGCAGGGGCCATGTAGGCCATGCATTTCCGGTAAGACCAGGCTAACAGGTTTCTGTAGGACAACAAGCACTCTCTGGGGACTCCTAGCCAGAACATCCTCTCTGCGAAGACTTCTCTTGGGGCTCCCTCACTAGGCCTGAGGTGGGGATGGTAAGGAAAATGCTACAAAGAATCCTCCCTCATCCTTTATATCCTCGAGGTGGCTGGTGACATTTGAGCAAAGATTTAAAGGAGATGAACAGCAAGGGAAAAAGTGTGAGCCAGCAAAGTGTCTGACATTCCAGAGTGGGATGAGTAAGGAGAAGACAGGCAGGAGATGACATTTTTTAAGGTACTGTAAATGGTAATGTAAGATGATAACAGTAGGAAACTGGGTGAGGATTATGGTTAATTAAATTGCGTCCTACCCCCACCGAATTCATATGTTGAAGATTTAACCCCGTTGTGACTATATTTGGAGGTAGAGTCTTTAGAGATATCATTAAAGATAAATTAGATCATAAGTGGGGAGCCTTATCCCAATAAGACTATAATTAATGCCTTTATAAGGAGAAGAGACCTCAGACTTCTCACCCTGCATGTGCACATGCGCGTATGTGTGTGCATGTGCACAGAGGAAAGACTATGTGAAGACACAGTGAGAAGGTGCCTGTCTACAAGCCAGGAAGAGAATCTTACCAGAAACCAAGCCTCAGCACCTTGATCTTGGACTTCTAGACTTCAAAACTGTGAAAAAATAAATGTCTGTTGTTTGGGTCACCCAATCTGTGCTATCTTATGGCAGCCCTCTCAGGCTGATACAGGTATATGGGAGCTGTCTACTGTCTGCAACTTTCTTATAAATCTATGATTATTTAAAAATAAAAAGCCTGGGTGTGCCTGGGTGGCTCAGTCTGTTAAGCATCAGACTCTTGATTTTGGCTCAGGTCATGATCTCATGGTTCATGAGTTCGAGCCCTGTGTTGGGCTCTGAACTGCCAGCATGAAGCCTGCTTGGGATTCTCTCTCCTGCTCTTTCTGCCCCTCCCCTGCTCATTCTCTCTCTCTCTCTCTAAATAAATAAATAAATAGCCTTAAAAAGTGAATAGAGAAGAAAAAAATGCCCCAGAAGATAACATATCATCAGAGTGCAGAAATACAACAATAGGCTTATTTTGGGAAGAGATTCTTTTCCATCTCATTGTTTTAAGTCAACCACTGCTATTTTCTTTTTTTTTTTTAATTAAAAAAATTTTTAATGTTTATTTATTTTTGAGAGAGAGAGAGAGACAGAGTGTGAGCTGGGGAGGAGCAGAGAGAGAGGGAGACACAGGCTCCAGGCTCTGAGCTGTCAGTACAGAGCCCAATGTGGGGCTTAAACCCATGAACTGTGAGATCATGACCTGAGCTGAAGTCGGACACTTAACTGAGCCACCCAGGCACCCCAACCACTGCTATTTTCTAGTTTCATTCTTCTATATTCCTGCATTACCTCTCCTGCCTTTTTCATTGTGCTTCCATATGAATAGTTCTCCACTTTGTGAGCCCTCCTACTTCCCTCACCCATTGTATCAGTATATTGAACGTCCTTGGTTTGTTGAACAATAGATGTTATCAGAGTGAAGCAAGGATTCTGGATCCAGTATATTTTGAAAATTCTAGGTGAAGCAACATTAAGCAGGTGTGTCTCCAGTTTAAAAAAAAACCAAACAAGTTAATATAAAGATCCTGGTTGTGGAACCAATCTTGCCCACCTTTAGTAGTAGGTCCTTAGGATGATGTAGCTCTTTTGTTTCAATGGGAGGGTGCTGTCACCTATTGTTCTCACCTTTGAGATCTACTCTGAAACCCAAAACATTAAAGTCAAATTTCACATCCTCTGACACTTCCACTGCTTTGTGCTTTGAATGTATATTTTCTTGCCACATGTTCCCACTTTGCTACCATTGATACCTACTAATTCTTGGCCTGGCTTCCCTGTAAAGCCTTTAAATGTTCCCTCAACTAGAGTTTTAGATTAATTGCTTAATTCTCCTGTGTCAAGGGTCTGATTTATATTATAGATAATTGCGTGCTTTCTTTATTAGATTGCAAGTTCTTGTTGGCAGAGAGTTGAGGAGGCGTGAAAATATGGGGAAGGAGGAGAGATACTGAAATTAAATCAAGATGAGCTGTACTGAGCATCCCACTACAAGGGGAATGAATTTTTCCCCATGGTGTAACTGAAGGGATCTTTTCATGGTTTTTTGTGCTCTCTGTATTCTTTCAAATCATGACTTTGGATAATTACTTTTGTAGTAGTTAATATTGTCAAAATTATGGTAAAATGTTGGTGCTTTTGTAATGATACCTGAAATGCATGAATCCTGTCTTGCCAGAAGATCTTCGTCTCCAGGAATTCCTGGCAGAATTAAACACTCAAATATCAATAATGGTTTGTGAGTTGAAGCACCCCTTATAAGCACTTGCACAGGGCCTACTGTCCCAAGGCAAGTGCTTTGATAAAGTCTGAGGTTGAAGCGTCCAGACCAGGCTGGAGATATGAGCAGATCTTCTTCCTTTGTCCTGAAAGGGCGAAAAGCTGACATTTAATGAGATGGGAAAGATTTCGGATGGAAACAGTTTTGGGAGGAAGAGCAGGAGTTCAGTTGTGAATGTCTGAAGTTTGAGATACCTATTAGACACCTAATTGGAGGTGTTATTAAGCTCTTTGATAAGAAGCTGCTCTCAGGGAAGATATAGGCCAGACAAAAATTCAGTGGGCCTTAATAAATGGTTAATATTTAAAGTCATGAAATTGGATGAAATCATTAAAAGAGTCTAGGTAGAAAAGAAAAGAGGTCCCATGATCTCTTCTATTGTTCAATCACTGCTCTTTCAGATGTATTTGAGGTTGAATCTTTTGTAGATTATGATTGTGTCACAGGTGTGGTTGGTTACGGTTTTTATTTCATGTTGAAAAAAGTTAAAGACCCAAGCCAATTCATAAAATCAAATAAAAATAGAAATGATTGAAGAATAGCTTAAAGATTCAAATAAAATCCCAAATCTTCTATGTGTATTACATATTGTTGCTTACTCACCAACATCCATTCCATGCCAACTACTTAACCTAAACTGACCACAATAATCCCATTCCCCTGCCAATAAAGGTTTAACAGAAGCAGGCCCAGGACAATTTCAAAGACAAGCAAGGAGAGGCTTACCAGAGTCATCCGAAATGAAGCTTTTAGACTGCTAAGAAAACACTATGGGAAAGACAGCTAGGTTTTCTGTCTTTCCCACTCAGTCTGAACAAGAAAATTCATACTACTGCAGATCTATGTCTTATAAACATGAGTGTAACCAACCTTGGGATGATTGGAGATTGCCCAGTAAGGACCTAGGTCCTTGTTGACATCACTAGACTATGAAATTAACCAACACAGAAATCTGGCCAACAGTTGTGTAAGCTAATAAATATCCTTACAAAATCTTAAGCCAATTTCAGTATCAAAAACTGAAGCTCAAAGTATCCTAATAAATGCATCCTGTGTGTGGCATAAAACGAATTGTCTCTAGGTTCTCGGAGACTGTAAATAAATGGTATAGCTAAGTTTGGACTAATTGCATTCTTCATAAAAGCTGCGATAGTCTGCCCAAGAGATAGTTGGCTTTTGTTTGACTTTGGAGCATAGTCCATACATCTCTGAGTTAAGTTGATTTCAAGAGAAAAAAATCTCCATAAAGTTTTTTCTGTAGTTTAACACCACCATATAATGACAAGGGGCAAGAGGTGAAGGGCGATGTTTCTAAAATAGATAATATATACTTAAGAGTGAAAGAAAGTCAAAGAAAGTGATTGTCAGAATCCATTCAGGGCCCTCCCAGACTCCCTTTGTGTCTGGACTCCAACGGTCTTCAGAGTCTATGCCATTCACTTGGCATGTGTTACCGGTGACCTTGTACATTATAATAATCAGCATCATAATTATGAACACATGCTGCACAAAGTAGCTGTGATATATATCTTGTTTAATATGCAATAATTTAATATGTAGCGTATATCTTGTTTAATTCTTTTGTATTCTCTGTTCTAGGTATAATGATGTAGGGAATGAGGAAGCTGAGATTCAAAGAAGTCAAGTCACTTTCTAATGTTATCCCTTGCTGCACATATGTGTACCCCTGAAATTTACATGTTGATGTATTAGGTCCTCAGGTGATGGTGTTAGGAGGTGGAGGTTAGGCCTTTGGGAGATGATTAGGTCCTGAGGGTGAAGCCCTCATGAATGGGATTAGTGCCTTTGTAAAGGGGCTCTGGAGAGCTCCTTCACACATTCTTCTGCCACGTAAGTATACAATGAGAAGTCTGTAATCCAGAAGGGGATCCTTACCCAGCCATGCTGGAACCCTGATCTCAGGCCCCCAGCCTGCAGAACTGTGAGTGGTTAAATTTCTGTTGTTTATAAGCTACCCAGTCTGCAGCCCAAATGGACTAAGACACCCCTTTACTAATAGCAGTAAGTCAGTCTAGGTTAGTAGGGCATCCGAGGCATTTAGTCTCAAATCTAGACAGTGCCTGGCACACAGGGGCACTCATTAAATGTTTATTGAGTGAATGACTCAATGTCCTCTAATTGTTACATTGGGTTTCATAGTGTATCACCTTGAACTCAAATCCTGGCCACTTCATTACCTTATCACCATCCTTAGATGACGGTTGTTAGGACTTTTGAATAAGAGAAAAATAATTCAATATATTTCCAAATAATCTCCTTTTATACACTGACAATGTCTTTGTGCAGAACAGCCCCACATACTGTCACCATGACAACACAATGTCCTTAGTCCCATTCAGACCATTAGACACACTTTATAAATAGAATATTCAGCTACATTCCACCCAATTTTGCCTTAACTTCTTTTGTAATAAACCCAGAGAGAATAAACAACATATTAAGTTTTGCTTTAAAATGCAGAATATGCTGCTTTCGTGAGGTTTTTATTTAATAGTTCACACAGTCATGTGAGACTTGTCATGAGCATTTAACACTTAGAAACTATTTTGTTGCCTAAACAAGTAGCCGAGAACCTTCTACCTGGTAGGTGTAAAATTAGGTGCCAGAAACACAAAGATAAACAACCACAGTTTTCCTTCCCTCAGGACACTAACGACACAACACGGGATACATTCATGTGTATGACGCATAAACCTGTAAACTTAAATTAGAGATAATACGGTCAGATAGTGTTACCTTCACTTCCTCTAATGCAAAGACAACCTATTATCAATGTCTTCTTATCGTTGCAGTCAGGTGTAGGTTCTACTCTGAGAGTCTCAGCTTATGATGACACTGAATGGTCTATAACTTGTCAGATCACAAGACAACCAATTTAGGGAAGACGAGAGATAGCACATTAATTCCAAACAGTGAGTTGTCTTCTTGCTACATTTCAAAATACATTTGGTGAAGAAGCATTGTCCTTTACCTCGGGCAATAAAATGTGCTCCAGGAAAGTTTCCCGAAAACAAAAAAATTCCACTTTAGTTAATTATATTTTATAATTCGTCTTAACGGTCATCTTTCAGATGTTTCTAGGGATAGGAAAAGTGTTCAGAACTGCCTAGGATTGCTAATAATAAGGATGATGATAATAGCTATTCCTGAGCACTTAGTATGTGTTAGGCGCGGTAATCTGCCCATTTAGATTCATTGTTTCGTTTAATTCTTACAATAATCTAGTGAGGTGTGTACCATCATCAGCCTCATTCTAAAAATGAGGCATCTGGGACTTGAAAGAGATTAAGTAGTTTGTTCAGCTCCTAAATGGTGAAGGTGAAGTGTAGGAATTTCTAGACCTTATTCGCACTCATCTTCATTAGTAAGAGGTACGTTTTCATTTGTTCTCAAGGCAAGTGTCACATAGAACATTTGTAGCAGGATTTTGACTACAAGTAAATATTTTAGTAAGCAGAGGCATTTCTAGTCCTTTGCCATATAGCTTGTTATTAACTGGTCTGCTGTGAGTAAAACCTACTTCCTCTCGCTCTGCAATACCAAAATATCTCCAGCTAGACTCTGGAACCCGCAACAGTACCCCTGAGGTCATTGTGATGTTGACGTTTCTATTTAATCTCCTTCTCCTGGAGCCCTGTTCTGTATCCCTGACTCACAGCACATGCTAATGGCTCCAGGTGGCAGTGATGTAAGGAGCCTTGGTTAATAAGCCCATTAGCAGTCAGCACTGCTGTGGGTGGAAGAGAAAACAATTCTCTGTTTGGGATGAAGTAAAAAAAAAAATGCGCATTATACACTAAAGCAACAGAAAGAATTGGGCGTATGACTGAAAGGCATGGTTATTATTCCCTTCCTGACCCCATACTGTAAAATACTCATTAAAATATTTTATTCCCAGCTGTCCATGACTGAGAAGTATTTCTTAACATTGAAAACAGAAGAAAAAACCCTGAAGTGAAATCCTGAAAGTTAATGGGAAAAATAGGTTTCACACAGAGTCCTGTAAATGGGCCAAGAAGAAAAATCAAAGTTGAAAGGAAGAAAGAAAGAAAGAAAGAAAGAGGAGCTGTTTGGGATTTCAGAGTTCATGGGTAACCCTCCAAAGTGCTGGCCACTTGAAAGCAAGTTGAATATCTAGAAGTCTGAGACTACAGAGTAGCCTAATTGCTCGAATCCAAGATGACTGAGGAAAAAAGGAGGCTGTTCTGTAAGATTTTTGTCTTCTAGGGGTGATTAAAAATATGGTCCTAATTCCCAGACACAAGGTTGGGTGAACCTAGACCCAAGTTTGTCGACCTCAGTGCCAGTGACACTTTGGGCCAGGGAATTCCTTGTTATGGGGGCTGTCTTGGGCACCATGGGGTGTTTAGTAGCATCTTGACCTCTGCCCACTGTCCAGTAGGTGCTGGGAGCATACTCCCCGTCCCTCGGTCATAACAATCTAAAATGCATCCAAACATTGCCATGTATCCCATGTGGGGCAAAATTGTCCCCAGTTGAGAACCAGTGGCTTAGACACTTCATTTTCCAGTT
Organism: Panthera onca; assembly: GCF_046562875.1. Lineage (NCBI taxonomy): Eukaryota > Metazoa > Chordata > Mammalia > Carnivora > Felidae > Panthera > Panthera onca. The sequence goes on from NC_138343.1 coordinate 118,127,084, forward strand.
CCTTTTATGTGCGGTGACCCAACTGACCCTTCTTCAGGAGACCTGGTAACACAGTGTCAACCCAGAGACCTTACAGTCCTTCAGGTGGCTTTGAATTTCAATTCTTTCACTTGGTAGCTATGGCCTTAGTCAAACTACAAAATAATAATATCAGTAGTTATTATTAAGTGCTTATGCATTCACTTTTCAATATGAATGCTTTCAGAATGCACTGAAGGAGCCAGGAAATCTACTAGGTTCTAGGGATACAACGTTGAAATCACAAAATAATAGTGACTCTGCTGTTATGGAATTTAGCAGCCTGGCCATGAGATGGATATTAATCAAACAACTGCCCACATAGTGCACAACGACCAGGTCAGATGAGTGCTATGAGGTAAAGTATATAGCATGAATATGTGCATAGGTCCTGTGGTTAGAGAAAACAGCAGGCATTCTGAAAGATCAGTATGGTTGAACCATAGGAACCATAGGTCAGACACTCTTTCCCTGGAGGATAGCAGGGAGTGGAGGTACATGTGGCATGACATGAACACTATTAATACTCTTATATATTACATGAGGGTCTGTAATGTTGTCACTTATCAAGGTCAAATGACTTGAGAGTGGGGAAGCTGGAATTTAAGACCATATCTGTTGTACTTCAGAGCCTGTGTTCTTTCACTATTTAATTATTATTATTAATATTATTACTTATCATTGCTGCCTCTTCATTACACTGTCATAGTTCTTCATTTGATTTATTTTTAATAATGAAACATTTTAGACTTCACAAAGATGTAGAAAATGATAGAATAAATATCTATGTATCTGTCATTCAACTTCAGAAATCAAATATTACCAACGTGGTTGGGGTCCCCTGTGGTCTGCTCTCAGAACCCAGTTCCCTCCCACAAACCATGCTCACCAGTGGTAACTACCATCCCGAATCTGGTCTGTTTTTTTCCCCAAGCATATCTTTACACATTTACTACATATACGTGTAGCTAGCTGAAAACATCTAAAGTACCATATAAAATATCAAGTTATGTGTACCCTTCAATAATTTACCCCAGTGCTTTCTTTTGAGGTTTATCCCTTTTCTTTTTTTTTTTTTTTTAAATGTTTATTTATTTTTGAGAGAGAGAAAGACAGAGACAGAGACAGAGACAGAGGATCTGAAATGGGCTCCACGCTGACAGCACATAGCATGATTCAGGGCTTGAACTCACAAACTGGTGAGATCATGACATGAGTAAAAGACGCTTAAAGAGACTGAGCCAGCTAGGAGCCCTATCCATCTTCTTTTGAAGTGTATGCTTGCTGATACATGAAGCTCTAGGTCATTCACTTTCATTGCTCTGTAGTATTCAATGTATGACTGTGCCACAACTTATTTATTCATTCTCCTATTGCTGAATTGGATTTTGTTTAACGTTTTTTTTTTTTTTTTGCCATTATAAACCGTGCTGCAATAATATTCTCGTACATACCCTCTTGCACACAAGTCTAGGAATTTCTCTGAAGACTGTATCTAGAAATTGCTACATTGAAAGTATAAGCATCTTCAATTTTACTAGACATTGTCAACTTGATTTTCAAAGTGATACCAATTTAAAAACCCTAAGCAAGTATGTGATTTTTGTTCCATATATTCTGCAAACTGAGTCCTCTGTCAGTTATACAGTGTTAAGGATTTCTGTCTGTATCTTGTCACTTATTTATTATGTCTGTTGTTATGCAATAGTCAACTCTAACATAATCAAATCTATCAATCCTTTTATTCCTGGAGTGTAGTTTGAGGAAACCAAAGAAATGAATGAGTTATAGAAATTCTTTTCATATTTCGAAAAGCAATGGTGTGTTAGCAATACGCAATGGTTTGCTTTTAATTTCCTTTTCATGCCTTTTGTTATTGGTTTGTCTGTAGTAGTTTCTCACCTGCAATTGAGTTACGTGGCGGGAAAGGCAGAACTTGGGGCAACCACTTTGTCATTGGAGATCATGGCAGAGGTGGCACATTTGTGTCAGCAGCTGTGGCAATCAGTGGCTTTCTGATTTGACAGCTTCCAACTGTGGACAAGGGAGCAGCTCCTGGAAGCTCGGCCCATTTCTGAAGTTATTCCAACAATTCTGTGAACTGCCTCTATCCCTTAAAAAATCTGTCTTACACTGGTGGGAGTGGAATCTGTCGTCTATCACTAAAAACCTACCAAACACAGATGACTATGACAGATCATCGCATTCTCAGTAGAGCTGAAATTAACAACAGGAAAAGAATATAACCTTTGAAATACACATTCAAATATGGTTGATTCGCATAGTCTGCACCTGATACTATGTAAAGTGTTTGCAGTACAGACGCCAAGGATTTCCCTGTGTGAGCTTATAAATCTAAGTGTGGGGTATGAGGTGACCACGGAGGGTGCAAGAAGAGATTAACAGATAAAAATAATAAAATATTAAACATGGTGGTAAAAGCTACATATAAAGCTTCCTACTCTTTGAAGCCTGACACCTTTTGAAATCAAAGAAATTGGGAGGGGAGAAAGGAGACCGAGGAAAGAAGAAAGGAAAAAAGGAAGAGGGAAAAAAAGCAGAAAAAGAATATCTGACACTTTATAAATATTATTTGACCCTCATGATGTACAAACATTATCTTATTGAAAATGTCATCACAATACAGCAAATATGTTGAGAATGTTGATCTGATTTTAGAGGTAGAAACCAAGGCTCTGGGATTTAAAGCCATGTACACCTATCCCCAGACCCCTCTCTTTTTTTAACTTTATGTGATGGGGCGGGGAGAGACTTAGTTAAGATTTCTGGTTATTTTTTGCAAAGTTATCAGTTGAATACCTAGTCTGTAAAATAGAATAAGATTTTGCATTGTGAGCACTTTTTCCCCTTGAACTTTAATTAGAGTTTGATGATCTTTTTCTGCTACATAAATTCAAAATTTTATACTTTGGACATTTCTTGGACAAATCTGAAATGAGGACATGCATGTTTCCAGATATTTCTTCTCACTCCTGAAAATTGTGCTGATTTGGCCTGATAGTTTCTATAAGTAACTCTGTGGGATGGTTAAGGGTACAGTTAGGAAGACGCCTGCCAGAATGAACTGCACATTCATGACAACACAGAATTCCCTTATAGATTTGAACTAAGCAACCATATAAATGAGCAACCTTCTCAAGGGCATGCTGCATCACCAATGGAGTTTACTTAATTTATTTTGACAACTACTTCTAATTACTTAATATAACACACATTACATGGGTAAGAAAAATGCATAGTAATATAACACCCCATTGCCATTTCAGATCAAGTGAGAGGTGTATGTATGTATTTGCCAGGCATTTGTGGGTGTGTAAATGTGTGTGTGTGTGTGTGTGTGTGTGTGTGTGTGTGTGTGTGTGTGTATGTTTGGAGCTTTTATTCAAAAAACTTGGAATTTCAGCAGTAAAGAGAGATTAAATTCTATGTTGAATGTGAAAAGACTCTTTCATTAGTAAATACTGCCAATTTTCAGCTCTGAAAAACTGATGGATAAAATTCACTTCAGGTTAAATTATATACTAAAGCTAACTTAAAGGTCAGTCCTTTTTTTCAGACATTCTGTTATGTGTTAATCTAGCGCCCCCTTGTGTAATACATTTTAATAACAAACTTTGGCAGTCTATTTCTATACTGTTTTGATTTCTAATTCTAAAGGATAATAGTCATTGGATAATGGCATTATTTTATCTTCTTTGTGTTTTTTTTTTCCTTCGCCTTCAAAGACATACGTAATAAAAACTATCCGAAAGGAGCAAGACTGAAATTTGCAGGTTTTGTGCTATGCCTATGACTGTCAGTAAACAAAAAAATATGTTTATGAATCAGGACATTTCTTTAGAAAACCAGGTGCACAATCAAGATACCAAGGAAAAATAATTTTGCAAGACAGGAAAAATAATTTTGTAAAACCGGACAATTAGTTCTCATAGATTCTTGGAATTTTAGGGCAAGAAGAAAATGTGGAGATCTAGTGAGGGACAGAATATGGTTGGCACTTGTTTTTCCTGTATAAAGGCTGCTGTCGCTGTGTGGGGCTGGAACAGGCTGATGGGCACTGTTAGTGCTCCAGACAGAGCATGGATTTCTTTTTTTCCTTCTTTTCAAGTTGTTATTTAAGTTCCAACTAGTTAACATACAGTGCAATATTGGTTTCAGGTGTAGAATTTTGTGATTCATCACTTATGTACAACACCCGATGCTCATCCCAAGTGCCCTCCTTAATGCCATCACCTATTTATCCCATCCCCCATCTGCCTCCCCTCTGGTAACCATCAGTTTGTCCTCTGTAGTTAAGAGTCTGTTTTCTTGCTTTGCCTCTCTTCCCCTCCCCCATTATGTTCATCTGTTTTGTTTCTTAAATTTCACATATGAGTGAAATCATATGGCATTTGTCTTTCTCTGACATATTTTGTTTAGCATAATACTCTCTAGCCCCGTTCACTTCATTGCAAATGGCAAGATTTCATTCTTTTTTATGGCTGATTAATATTCAAATATATATGTATACACACATATATAGTTGATAATGCTGCTATAACATGTGCATGTATCCCTTTGAATCAGTAATTTTTTTAGAGAAAGAGAGAGCATGAGCAGGGGGGAGGGGCAGAGGGAGAGAGAGAAAATCTTAAGCAGGCTCCTCATTCAACGTGGAGCCTTATGTGGGACTCCATCCCACAATCCTGAGATCATGACCTGAAATCAAGAGTTGGACACTCAACTGACTGAGCCACCCAGTCACCCCCAAATCAGTAGTTTTGTATCCTTTGGGTAAATACCTAGCAGTGACATCGCTGGGTTGTAGGGTGGTTCTATTTTTAACTTTTTAAGGAACCTCCATACTGTTTTCCACAGTGGCTGCACCAGTTTGCATTCCCACCAACAGTGTAAGAGGGTTCCCCTTTCTCCACACCCTTGCCAACACCTGTCGTTTCTTGTGTTGTTAAGTTTAGCCATTCTGACTGGTCAGAGCACGGTTTTCTGACAAATTTATTTTTTAAAGAAATTGTGGTAAAAACGTGTAGCATAAAATACACCATCTTAACCATTTTTAAGTGTAGAACAGTATTAACTATATGAGCACTGTTGCGCAACAGATTTCTAGAACTTTCTCATCTTGCAAAACGGACACCCTGTACCCACTGAACAACAACTCCTCTTTTCTCCTTTCTGACAATTTTTCTTTTTTCAGGAAATCTCACGTGCACATCAGTATGTGAAGAGACACAGACAGTGCTGTTCTAGTCAAAGGCTGGGTGGGTGGCACCCCGTCTATTGGGCTCTCCTCTGGGTCGCTCCTCAGGCTGTGTATTCTCTGAATTCTTAGGCTTCTCAGAACTATGATGGTTTGACATCACAATTACAGATTTTGCTCTTCCCCACTATTAAGGGTTGAATTGTGTCCCCCCACATTCATATGTTGAAGCCCTTACCTCCAGTACTATAGAATGTGACCTTATTTGGAGATAGGGTCTTCACAGAAATGATCAGGTTAACATGAAGTCATTGGGGTGGGCTCTAATCCAACATGACCGGTGTTCTTATAAAAAGGGGGCTTTGTAAAGATGAAGGCAGAGATTAGAGTGATGTACCTGGAAGCCAGGGAACACCAGAGGTTTCTGGTAAACCACCAGAAACTAGGGGAGAGAGCTGGAGCAGATTCTCTCACAGCCTTCAAGAGAACTAACCCTACTGACCCCTTCATCTTGTACTTCTAGCCTCCAGAATGAACACACTTCTGCGGTTGAAGCCACCTGTTTATTAGTGGAACCCTAACAAACTAACAGCCCACATTCACTGTCAGTGGCACTGGGGGTTGTTACCGCTGCCTGACGTAGCATCGCTAACACAGACTTAAGAGTCAGCCTGAGCAATTACAAATCCCCACGATGCAGGCGGGCCAGATCCGGGGACTCCGAGGGGGTCTGGCAGAACCAGCCAAGAGAGTCTGTGGCCTTCACACAGGATGGAGATCAAACTTGGGCTGGCAGGGAGTGAGAGCAGAGTTTATTGAAGACATAGAGAAGATACAGGTGGAGGGTCTGGGAGACTCAGAAAGGAAAAGGAGGATGAGTCTTGTCTTTGTTTGGGATCTGGAGTTTTTACCGAGGACAGTGATCTGGTGGATGTATCCTTTCAGACAACCAGGAACTGGTCGAACAAGGATGAGTGCTCAGGTGTCCTTCACAAGTCACTTACACCCGGGAGCCAAGGGTCTTGGGGGTCAAGGTATTTGGAGTCAGTGGTCTTGAAAAACGTTCATGGCCACCTCACCCAGACACTCCTTAGATGTCACCTGTTGTGCTGGAAGACTCCAAAGAAATCATTAACTTCTTGACCTTTATGAGATGGACACACATTGAGTCATGTGTAAGGTGGGGATGCAGGTCCTAGCTAGAAGCTGGAAAAGAAGCAAAGGAAAAAAAAAAGACAGTTTTTTCCCTTAGGTTTCCCTGTCTCGCCCAGAGATATGACAACTTTGAAACGCAGTGCAATTAAATATTCTATCACGGAAAGTAATTAGCTCAGTGAAGAATGTGTTTTGAAATTGCCCCTGAAGGGGAGCAGAGGATGCCTCCCCCAAATATTCCTCTTTGGCCTAAGGATTATCTTCAGCTGGTTATTTTGAAGAAACAGACACAGGAATAGTTCTGAAAATGGAATAGAAGTTACCCTTTTGGAAGGGACATTTACACTTCTGTCCCAGAAAGAGGATGATTACATTTCTACAAAGTCTCATCTAGGTTACGGTACTTGGGTCACTCAGTTAAGTGTCCCACTCTTGATTTTGGCTCAGGTCATGATCTTGCAGTTCCTGGATTTGAGCCCCGACGGGCGAGCTCTGTGCTGACCGTGCGGAGCCGGCTTCGGATTCTCTCTCTCCCCTTCGCTCTCTGCCCCTCTTCTGCTTGTGCTCTCTCTCTCTCTCTCTCTGTCTCCAAATAAGTAAATAAACTTTTAAAAAAAAGGTCTCATCAATGCAGCAGGAAAGGACTTAAATTGGCCACCATACCATGTTTACTGTGCTTTGCCTGATAACTTCCCATAAACTAGACTATTTTTCCTCCTCTATACCCAGAAGATTGCTGAATATTTATTTTTACGTGGAATTGTTTTATTTTTAATTTTTAAGTTTTTATTTAAATTCCAATTCGTTAACATACAGTGTTAACTGTATCTTAGTTTCAGGCCTGCAATATAGTGATTCAACACTTCCATACAATACCCTGTGCTCATCACTTCCTAGACATCAAGATATTCCACCACAAAATTTGCATCTTTCAAAAGTAAAAGCATTTTTCTACATAGAAAAATAACACTTTCTCATTTAAAAATATTGTTTTAAAATCTTTAGTATTATCAATCAACCAGTCAACATTTAAATATCCCTATATGCCCCCAAATCATATTTAACTCCAAAATAGGATCCAATTTGAGCTCAAGTATTGCAACTGATTGTTATTTCTTTAAATCTCTTAATATGACCAGTCACATTTTAATGGCATTTTCTTTCTGAAGGCAATGGCTCACAGTGAAAAAAATACCTCAGATTCTGAATTTATCTGATTGTTTCCTTGTGGTATCATTTACTTTTTCCCTATAAACTGGAGTTAGATACAAAGGCTCAATTAGATTCAACCCTTTTTGGCAACAGTACATTCTAGATGGTGTGTTTTACTTCATATTGGATCTCATCAGGAGGTTCATGATATCTGGTTGCTCACCTGTGGGATGCTGAGTGAGGCCAAATGTGGTGGCAACATTTGATCCATCCATGGTGACCAGAACTAATCCTGTGTTGTTATTTGACCCCATACACGCGTCCAGTTTCCCATTGATCAGCCTCCTACTGAGGTCAGTTCCTTGCTTGAATCAATGATTTTATTAAGTGCTGCAAAATAATGATTTCTTACTTTTATCATTTCCTATATGTTCTGTTTATTTTTCTCCTGTTAATACGTCTTTTATTACTGAGGGTTGGGGATGTCTCAGTTAGGAACTGAGAAGGATGGAGGGAAAATTCTTTTTTCTCACCTACAAGAGTTAGTTTAATAACGGTCTGGAATGGTGGAGAGATTTTTTTTTCCTTCCCTTTTGTTAAGATCAATATAGACTTGTGGATTTTTACAAATTCAATGCATTTTAATAAACTACAATCATGGGGGGGGGGGTTGTTCAAACTATCACAAATAGAACCAGTGGAAGACACTTTAAGCTGGCTCCTGGGTCTTTTTGACATGAGTCTTTAATATTTTTTTTTAATTTTTTAATGCTTATTTATTTTTGAAGGAGAATGAGACAGAGCATGAGTGGGGGAGAGTAACTCCTTAATCTTTGAAAGTTTTCTTGCTTGCTTTTGGGCACTAAATCTGTGCCTTTGGTATGAGAGACCAAAATCACTGTTCTGAGATGGCAAGATGCAAACACAGTGACATTACATCTTGGATATTTCAGTAATGAAAGTTTAAATATATATATATATATATATATATATATATATATACACACACACACACACACACACATATATAATACATATAATACATGTATATATATATATTTAAACTTTATATATATTTAAAAAGTGAGTTCATATTAGTATTTTCAATCGAATCGTAGCAATACAGCATTTTTACCTAATTCTTTATCTCTGTCCCTTTATCTTTTATCTTACAATACAAAGAAATGCTTTTAAAAACAACACCAAAAAAAAAAAAAAACAACAGTATTACCACTAAAAAATGTTTTAAAAAACTTTTGTAGATTTTCTTCTTCTTCTTCTTCTTCTTCTTCTTCTTCTTCTTCTTCTTCTTCTTTTCTTAGAATGCATCCCAGTAAGAATGCACAGTCAAGGTACATTATTTTAAAGTTTCTTAAAATACATCTTTCCTAGGGCGTCTGGGTGGCTCAGGCAGTTGAGCATCTGACTCTTGGTTTCAGCTCAGGTCATGATCTCACAGTTTGTGACATCGAGCCCTGCGTCATGCTCTGTGCTGACACTGCAGAGCCTGCTTGGGATTCTCTCTCTCCCTCTCTGTCTGCCTGTCCCCTTGCTCTCTCTCTCTCTCTCTCTCTCTCAAAATAAATATTTTTTAAAAATTAAAAAAAAAATTCATCTTTCCTCTGTGGAGTGACTCTAGGAATTTAATATACAATTAGGTTCATTTGTTTTGCTTTGCTTTCCACTTCAGCCATTGGGATTTACAAGAAATGCTAGTTTTAGTAGGGAGTGACTCAGAAATCAGACCCAGATGAGAAGCCTCACCTTATTCCTTGTTTCTCCCCACCCTAGGCAACCATTTTTAATGATTTCTTCTTTATCCTGCCAGTGTTCATTTTTGCAAGTGCATATTTTTTTCTTATTGCCCTCCTTTCCTACCCAAAATGTAGCATGTCGTTTATTTTTCTTCTCCCTTTTTTTTATAATAACTCTATATCCTGGGGATCTCCCCACAGTGCTGTATCTCTCCCTTTTTCTTTCTTCTTTTTTCTTTTTTAGTTTCTGAACTTTATAATTTTAATGAAACAAAACAAAAAGCAGGTCTCACAAACAGCAAAGAGGTTGTAGAATTTCCCCACATTTTTCACTTAAGACAGTGATTATGAAACCGGTGTCCAATGTAAACACGAAACACAGCTGATTTCCTTCTTGGCCATATCCATCCAGGTGGTTTGTTTTGGAGTTACTGAATACTAACTTTTTATAAGCACCAGTCATTTTTTTTTTGAGAACCCAATTGGTTTGTCCAATAAGTAAACACTGTTTGCTGTACAGCATTTTCCTTTTTTAAAAACCACTGAGCTAAAATACAGAATGTGTATGTGTCTGGATCTGAACCAAAACTTTTAAGATCCTAATTATCCTGAAGAATACTGAAGACATTAACAGGGCATATCACATACTTGTTATATACCTCATAATGGCTAAGGCAACTATTACAGTTCTAAAGAAAACAGCATTTCATTCAGAGGCTGTCCAGAGTTTGAACTTCATCAAAGTTTTCACACTTTTTCTGATTTGGAGTAGTTTCCCCAAATAGGGTCATATTATTAGAACAAAGTTTTATGCTCATGCCAAACAGGCTCTGGCATTTCAGAGATACATTTTTGTAGAGCAAGACTTCTTGCTCTGGACCCTGGAGACCATTGAGAAATTGAGAGGCCATGCTTAATGGATGCAGAGAGGAAGGGACATACTTAAGCTCACGTGACCTTGAGATAAGCACAAACAAAGCTGGAACTCGGTAGTGCTGTTCATGTACCACCTGTTCCAGAAACACATTTTGCTTAAAGAAGGGAATTATGGTCCAGTTTTGCAGTGTTAATAGCTACCAGTTTCTCAAAGATATTTTTGGTAAAGATCATTTCCTGGCTGGCAAGGAGTTAGGAAATTGGCCTCAAATTCAGATCAACTTTCTCACTGTTAGTCAAAAACAAAACAAAACACCTCAAAAAAAATGCAAAACAAGCAACAACAACAACAAAAAAAACCCCACCAGCCAACAGGGGTTAAAATTGCACGATTAAGCTGGAAGGCAAATTATATGATATACAGAGAGGAATACACATCACCAAAATAGTTTTGACAGCATGAAACACTCACATTGAAACTTTTCCTCTGTATTATCCCAATTTTCATGAAAGGAAAATTGATATGTAGTTTCCTTCTTTACAGATATGAAAAAAGAAGCAAGAAGGCAAAGCCGAGAGAAACATGCTACACTGCCAAGGGCCACAGTGGCGTTTGGTTGTTTTGGTCTTTGTACCAGCAACTCCCACACCCACAGGAGAGACCCAGACCCTGCTGGACTACACGTTTTTCCTTGCAGTCCACACTCGAACAATGGACCCCACTCCTCTGGCAGCAAGTGTCTTTCCATGCCATTGCAATAACACGGCACTGCCACTGTCCGAGGGCTCTGGAAGCCTTTGTAAATGTACTGCATTAAAAGATCCACACCATTCTTGTCCAGGGATTGAACAGCCTTTTCAATATCATTAGCTTTAAAAGAGGTGCGCCCCTTCAAGACGATGCTGCCTGTTCGAGCTTTCACCGCCTGACTCTTGGTGTTGATGGGGGGATATTTCAGGGCTGCCTGTAGGGTAGCTGTCATGTTTCCTGTGATGGAGGTTAAGGGCTCTGCCTTTTTCTAACTGCATAGAGTATTGAGTTCCCTAATCCATCTTTTGAACAGTTTCACCATATTCTAGTGACTATGTATCCTCTTAAGGGTAGATAGAGCCAGAAAAATGGATTCTCATGCCCCACTCCTCTTGCAAAATGGCATTGGCATACCTCCAAGCAAGCTGAACTGGCAGACAGTGCTTGGGGAAGGAGTTCTGCATAATATCCCTTTTGATGGCAGGAGTGCGAGGCTTTTGAGCACTTCAAAGATCAGTCTATGGTGCAAAAGTGGCGTGGGTGACTATGTCATTTGCAGATTTGGTAAAGTCCACTTGGTGGCAACAGGGTGACTGGTAGCATCTGGTGCTCTGTGGGCAGTGGTCACAGGAAGGGTCCCTTCGTCAGGCCCCCTCTGCAGTGATGTTTGGGGCCGTGTGCCCAGAGCCTTGAGCCTGTTTTTCCAGCTCATCCAACGTTTCTCTGAGCTGTCTGGGAGTCTTTAACAAATTTCTTTTTCTGCTTAATTGGCCAGAGTATGTTTTTCATGCTTACAACTAAGAACTCTGACCTAAATACTCTTTATGAAAAAATAATGATTAAACAATACTAAATACAAAGAGTGAGGAAAAAGAATGTACCATCTGTCCTTACTTCATCAGTAATAAATTATCTTTGACCCACTCTCTCAGCCTGTCCTTGACATTTGTTTTATCCTCATTACTTTGCTTTAAAAAAAGAAAAGAAAGAAAAGAAAAGAAAAGAGCAACCAAGTTTTGAATTCTCTGTTTTGCTCCTCCCTTGTACAGGATGGTAATTGGAGATATTCAACTCGATGGGGTGTAGCCTTCTATCCAATGTCAGAATTTCCTAGTCTCAATATCCTCCCCCCCTTCATTCTGGCAGCAAAGATGGCTTTGGGTATAGGAGATAGGAATGGGACAAAGAGTCAAACTATTGACTTTGGGGTTCCTACTGAGATTCTTCAAACCCATCAATAAGGGAGATGTTCATCTTCAAAACACAATTTTCAATTTCAAGATCCAGATATTTTAGGGTACCAAGACATTCAGTGAGTTGTCTGTTAGAAGTCCAAAGATCTCATCTTTGAGTATCAAGATCAAACTGGGAGAACTCACACACTAATGTTTCTGCCAAAACAGAACATGGAGGATGTCATAAGCAGAGGTGTGGGTTTTATTGTACTCTAAAGGAGACATAGCTAAGGAGGGAGTGGATCTGGAGAAGACTTGGGGTGACACAGGAGGACAGAATGAGCTTTGTAGACCCGGCTGCCCAAGAGCAGAAGCAGCCAAGAAACTAATGGAACAATGAATATCAGCAGAAGTGACCACACGACAGACCCTTGCCTGCTTCTGATACCGTGATCCTTGTCACATATCATTAGCTCACTGCTCAGAACATGGGAGCTGGACTAAGAAACGTTGCTCCTATTGCCATCACCATTTATATGAATAGGCAGGAGCGCTCCTTGGTCACCACTGGAATCAAACCCCTGCCCAGTTATAATAGGTTATTGAAAAGAGGGGACGGCTGATTTCCAAGAGAACATCGGTGCACAGTGGCATCCGGGGCACACTCAGACTTCCAGGGAAGGTCAAAGTTGGGAAGGAAGCAGAACACTGGATTCTGGGAGGCTGGGGATGCCACGCCTTGCTGGTGCCTCTGAGGGGCGCCAGCACTGAAGGAGCTGCAGTCAGGCTGCATAGATTCAGGAAGAAGGAAAAGGAAGGTGGGGGTGTGGGGGCTCCTATGAGGCCTGTGGGGCAGAGAGAAGACAGCACTGAACCCTCAGACACAGATCTGGGGAGTTAAAGCATAATGTGACTGGGACAAGGCTGGTAACCAGAAGCTTAATTTTCTCCTCTTTCTCTTGTGCTCTTTTCCAGCAGAGGTGGTCTCAGATGCTCTCCGTGACTCCCTAACCATCCAGCTTATGCCTAACCATCCCCCTTGAGGCTGGGACCCCTTCCAACTGGCTCCATGAGCCTCACTACCTTTGTTTTTCATCTCTTGATTCCCACCCACTAGTCTGTAATGCTCGGGCCACTTTTGAGGGTTAACATACAAGCTTAAAAATAAAAATATTTGGGAATTAATACCTTTCCCCCCACCCCACCCCCCACATAGATTGTAAGCTCCTTTGAGATACGAACCCACCTTCTACAAGATGCCTTATATTATGTACTACACAAACAGGATAGTCAAATATTAACTGACTGACATCTATTTCCCTTAATTCTGATGGGAATGTTCACGGCTCTGTCCTCAGCGTCACTGGTGACAATATCAAACAGCACTAGATGTTCCAAACGTGTTTGTTTTTCTTTCCCAAGAGGACTACCTTACACTCCCCAGAGTAGTTCACCTGGTGGCTTACCAAACCACAGCCTTGTCCAATAAAGTCATCTGGCAAATGACGTCACAGATACTGAAGCTAATAACCTTTAGGACAAGCCAAGATTTCTGGCTTGACTGCTGGCTTGAAGTATCTGCAGCCCTTGTTCATATTTTCTTACCTTCGTTCCACATTTAATTTTATTAAAAACATTGTATTGATTGGCAAACTAATGAGGTTTAATAAAATACTATATGTAAACACTTGACCCAGCTTAGACACTAACCAAGCTCTCCCATTGTGAGCTATTCTTGTTACCGAATCTTCAGAGAAATGATTTTATTCATTATTCTCTCATGTAGCCATTTACCACACCAGATGAGAAAGCAAGGACTAGTTGTTGAACTTGGCTTGATTTGATATTTTTTTGCTTGATGCATTTTTAATGTATTCCCCCTTCTTCTTTTCTCTGCATTTTCTACCTTCTAAAGTGGCCACAAATATTAGCACGGTAAGAACAATATGAAAAGAAACTACCTTCTCTGTGCATTATTCATGGCCTTCATTACTCAGAAAGGACTGGCCTAGTTTTCTATTTCCATAGGGACATTTTGCACAGCTCACATGCAGTGTGACTGTTAGCGGTCATGACAGGTAATACTTTATTCCTCTAGATCCAGACATCCACACACCCTAAAACTTAATAAAAAGCTGAAGCCCCTCTTGGGAAATTGATTTACAAGAAATTTACTGTCTATTTGGGTATTATGCCTATTCTGTGATGGATCTCTCAGGACCCTCTGATGGGACTTAAGTCAGTAAAACATGTAGGGGACACTTTCCTGTATTGAACTTGCTTCTCCTCTACTCAAAGAGGTAGTGTGACCCTTTCCTACCTGGGAGCTCTAAATGATGACTGCTGATGAGTGTTAGCCTGGTCCAACGGTTCTAAATTTTCATCTGTCTCCAAATCACCTGGGAAGTTTGAGAAGAGTTATAATCCAGGTCTCTCTACTTCTGCCCTCACCTTTACACACAGGTTTTAACGCACTAGGTCAGGGAGGTGGTCCCAGGAAGTAGTGCACCAGGTCACTCGTTGGCAGGCAGTGCCCAGAACAGTTTGAGGAGTGCTGGTAGATGCCGTTCACAGGTTTTTTCATTCAGTGAGCGTTTACTGAGTGTTCAGGGTAAAACTGGATATCATGAGCGAAAACTATGCATTCCGTGTAGGAGACAAAAGATACAAAGTACTGATGAGTAGAGGGTCTGCAAAACATGTTCACCTCCATTTTTTCCCCTCCGTGTCACATATGTGAGAGGCAGTGATTGGTGTTTCCATTTTACAGAAGAAATAACATAAGTCATTTCTCCCAGGTTCTATGGCTGCTAGGTGATAGACATAGATAATATCCAGGACTTTTGACCACTGGGGATAGAAGGAAGAAAACTTTAATGATAGGTACACTAACCCTCTGAAAGACAAGGGCATCAAGCTGTGCTGACACAAAGGTCCATTGCTATGTTTACCACAGGGAAAAATTGGAAACAATCTAAATAAGGATTTGGTTAAAAGAATCCAAGTATTGTCTATTCACACAATGGAATACTCTGCAGTCTTTCAAAAGGAAAAGGTAGATCTTTATTAATGGAAAACATGTTTGTGATGCATTGTAAAGTTTTAAAAGAAACCACAGAACTCCATGTACAGAGTGATCAATTTTATGCATAAACTATGCATGTATTTAAAATTCTTTGAGGCCCCCCCCAATGTTTACAGCAGCACTATCAACAATAGCCAAATTAGGGAAAGAGCCCAAATGTCCATCAACTGATGAACGGATGAAGAAGATGTGGTATGTGTAATGGAATATTATTCAGAAACCAAAAAAAAATGAAATCTTGCCATTTGCAACAATGTGGATGGAATTAGAATGTATCATGCTAAGAAAAATAAGTCAAAGAAAGACAAATACCATATGATTTCACTCAAGTGTGTAATTTAAAAAACAAAATAGATGAACATAAGAGAAGGGAAGGAAGAATAAGATAAAAACAGAGAGGGAGGCAAACCATAAGAGACTTAAATACAGAGGACAAACTGAGGGTTGCTGGAGGGATGTTGGGTGGGGGGATGTGCTAAATGGGTGATGGGTACTAAGGAGGGCACATGTTGGGATGAGCACTGGGTGTTATGTGTAAGTGATGAAACACTAATGCTGAAAACTAATGAAACACTAATACTGAAACCAACACTACACTGTCTGTTAACTAACTTGAATTTAAATAAGCAAATTAAAAAACTAAAATTCTTTGAGGCCATTTCCGTCTACACATTGAGAGAGAGAGAAAGTGAGAGAGAGAGCACTATGGAGAGAGAGAGTGAGCGAGAGCACTATGAAAGGTGCAGATTACTGCTATATTTTTTGGCACCTGGTGAATAGTTGCCATTGTAAAAATACTAGTCAATAGAGCCTTCACTTGACCTTTTATGGAACAAGAGATAATTTCTCTAAGTTGTATGTAAATCTGAGACATATTTGGTATAGAAAGAACTGCATTAGGGGTCTTGGCCATTGGTTAGGGTCTCTTCTCCTTAGAATCACAGCTCTGTGGGAGCCTGGGTGGCTCAATTAGTTAAGTGTCTGACTCTTGATTTTGGTTCAGGTCATGATCTCAAGGTTCTTGAGTTTGAGCCTCACATTGGTTTCTGCACTGGCCATGTGGAGCTGGTTGGGATTCTCTCTCTCTCTCTCTCTCTCTCTCTCTGCCCTTCTCCTATTCTTGCTCTCTCAAAATAAATAAATAAATAAATAAATAACTTTAAAAAATCACTTTTTTTAACATTTAAAACAATTTTTAATGTTTATTTTATTATTTTTGAGAGAGAGAGAGAGAGAGAGAGAGAGAGAGTGTGAGCGGGGGCGGGGGGGGGGGGGGCAGAGAGCAAGAGAGAGACACAGAATCTGAAGCAGACTCCAGGCTCTAAGCTGTCAAGCACAGAGCCCAATGTGGGACTCGAGCTCACAAACTGTGAGATCATGACCTGAGTCGAAATCGGACACTTAACCAACTGAGCCACCCAGGTGCCCCTCACAACTTTTTTCTTAACTATAATTATAATGCTATTCTATTTCATATGCTATAACAGAGTAACGTTAATGTATGTACCCAAAACAGCAATAAAATGAAGGTATTAGTTTATAAGAGCCAAGCATTGTAAAAAAAAAATTTTTTAATTGTCATATACTTTGCAAAGGGAAATGCATTTAGGAAGAAGATTGTCTTTTGAAGGTGAATCTTTGACTCTTGAAAGGCAAGTACTGGCTGGAAGAAAGGAAAAAAAAAATAAAAACACATATGTGAAAAATAGTCAAAGAAGTTTTCCAATTCACAACTACAGAGTGCAATAAGATGATACTTTATTGACGTTTCCTTGTATGCTTTTCCAGAATTGGGTAATGTGTATTATCATTATCATTCTACTTTTAGCCCATCATGGTATGCCTTTCCTGGGCAGGTCCTAGGGGGACAAAGATGACAAGATAATATCTCTGCCTTGGGGAGTCAAGAGTCTTACCCTTTATTTTTCAACCTGCAATAAATTCTGTTCCAGGTAAAACAAGCGTGGGCAGAACAAATGATGGGCAAAGGCTCTTAGGTGAAGAGTCTCATGTCTTTAGTGGCTGATTTATTATTTTTAACAAGATGAAATGATTTTTTGTGCTTGTGAATACTGAAGTTTGTTTTTTTTTTTTTGAAAACAAAAGATTACTTTTTTTTTTTTTTTTTTTTACTCTTCATGAAAACAAAGCCTAAAGGAAAATAACACTTAATTCTCATTAGAGTGTCTAATCACATTTCTAGGTCATGGGCCCCCCATCCACGCCCCCTTAAGAATCTGATGAAGATAAGGAACTGTCCTCGAACAAACCCATGAACTATTGCAGCTAGTTTTAGGAGCTCAAGAATGACCAAACCTATCCACGGACACCAGGAAATCAATTCTGTTCTAGAAGGCTGTTCTTTTCAAATGTAAATCTGATACTCTTCAGCTATTTTTAGAGCACCTATACTATGAAAAAGCACTATGTTAGATGTAGGGTTGTAATCTGCTTTAACAAGCCCTTCAAGTGATTCGTCAGAAGTGTCAGCATGCTGAAGTTTGGTATCCACTAGCCTAAACCAAAATATGCCGTACGGAGGCCCTGGCCCCTGGAGGTGAGTTTTTACCTATTTGGTCTGATGTGGGGAGCCAGTCATTGGTATTCCTAAAACATCTCCAGGAAATCCCCATATGCAACATAGTTGAGACTTATTGGTTTAACGACTGGAATGTGCCTTCTGTTCCTGATAAACACCCATAGCCCCAAAAGGAAAAAAATCCATGGTCTACACCTGGTATGGCTCCCAGCATGCATGCACTGTGGCTCCAGGCTAGGAGCCTTAAAGGACTAGGCAGCCCTGCTTCCATCACAGGGCACTTTGGAAGCTGTGTCCCGACGCCCCACCTCCCCTGGACTAATTCACCCTTCAAGCGCAGGAGCTCCAAATCCCGCTTTCTAGTTAATTAATAAATATTAATTTCTCTTTTGGGTTTTTTTTTTAATGAAAAAGATAAAAGACAATTTCTGAATTGTCTGTATGAAACTCGAGGATAGGAACTCAATTCTGTGGGTGGAGGCTCTTACCTTCCAATTGCTGTCCCTAGCAACAAATAGATCAATTTTTGTTACTGATCAGCCTCTCTGCTAACAGCTTCTGTTAAGACATCTATTTCACAATGAATGGAGAAATCTTTGCTTTGAAGAGATGGTAGGCTTTTGATTTACATGACAGGCAACTTTTGCAAGTCACTGCCCTCTGGAATATCTGCAAGGGGTCACAAACATCAGATAAAAGTCACTGCCCTTCCTATTAGAGTGATCTTTATTAAATAATGGGATATATCTATTATTATAAAATAATAATAGCCACCATTTTATTGAGCAATTAGTATAGATAGCCACTGCATTGGGCATATTGCATACATTATTTAATATATTTTTCACAAGAATTACTCAGAGTTATTATTCCCATTTTGTAGATGTTGTTCAAGGTCAAACGTTCAGCATGCAAACCCAGACCTTTCTGATTCTAGAGTCTATGGACTTCTCCCCACGTTGCATGATCCTCTCTCTGATTGTAATGCACAGAGCCCTCACAGTCACATGCTTCCTAAATGACCCCGGGGAAAGACTCATATGACAGAACTCCAAACTCCTCTTGTAAGAGCACTCTTAAACTGTTTGAGAAATTACTTGCACCACTGCTCACCATCTCCCAGTTCTAGTTGCTGTGAGAGCTGCCTCCAGTTTAAGCTGGGAAAACATTCTTATTTGATAGGAGATTTATGAGCCTGTAGAATGGATGGACTCATACGGTCATCTAAGACTGCACTGAAGTCACATAGAATAAAATACCTCTCTAAGAATGATCTGCTTTCTTTGGTAAGTTGAAGAAAAGTTAAACACATTGTTTAAGCAACGAACTATCCATTTAGGGCCCGATGGATATGATATGTCTTTTTATTAAAGAGAATAAACGTACATTTGCCAAATCTTCACTTGGCTTGGTTACATGATCCTGACATGACAACAGCCTGTGGGAAGAGTTTCAGGTGAAACAGAATTTTGGCACGTGCTTGCTGTTTAACAACACCATGGTTCTTGCAAGTAACACAGATCCTAACGACTTACTTGCCTTAGAACAAAATCGTCACATTGTGTTCTTCAGGCAAAAGCAATAGGTGCAAAGTCTTTCTTTTACAGAATTTCACACTTACACCTCTATTCTCTGTGAAGTCTGAAGGACCACTTGTAAAGCCTCCAGAAGCCCTTCGGTCCCATCAGGTTAATTACTGGTTCACATGTGGGAGATGCACAAACAGTTCTGCATTTCCCTGCCCAAGGCTGCTTCACTCCTGGTATGTTGCAAATCTGATTTATGAATGATAATTTTTAACCTCCAGCTTTATCATGTTGGATTATACAAGTGCATTTCATCAGAAGGGAAAATAGAAAATAATAAAATGACCATCTCAGAGGAAAGGGAAGGCTTCAAGGGAAAATGGTATAAATGACTTTAGCCCACATTGCTTATTTCATCACAACCATGGTCTCTAAATGCTCATGCTTCATGCTGGCCTGGAAATGCCAAATGTTTAAGAAAGAGATGATGTTGTGCTTGCTAGGAATATTGCTTTCTTCATCCACATGTGAATATTGATTTATTACATCAACAAACATTTTCAGAAAATCAGAGTTTTTAATCCATGAAACATTTAATCCGTCAGGAACCAAAGTTCTTGGTACAAGTAAAAAGAAATGACTAAATTCAGCAGTTAATTATATCAAATGCCACTGCCATTTTATTTAAATTTATTCATAGAAGATCAGATATTGAAATAACTTTTAATTCTCACAATATTTTTTGTTTTTTGAGAGAGAGAGAGAGAGCATGAGTAGGAGAGAAGGGCAGAGGGAGAGAGACAGAGTCTTGAGCAGGCTCCATGCTTCAGCATGGAGCCCGACTTGGGGTTTGATTCCACAACCCTGGGATCATGACCTGAGATGAAATCAAGAGTGGGATACTCAACTGGCTGAGCCCCTCAGAAGCCCTATCAGTATTTTTGACAGTAGTGAAGAGTGATATAATCTAAATAGTCATTATTCAAATTAATTATGGTATTTAATAAGTATTATTTGATAGAATATTCAAATATTTTTAAAAAATTCTTCCAATATTTTTTAATAATATGAGATATGTTCAGAAAATAAATCCATGAGGAAAAAATCAAGGTATAAGATTGTTCCCAAAAAGCAAAATTGTCCCCCCAAACAAAAATATGTAAATATGCAAAATATTAGAACGTAATAGAGCAGAATATTAGGAGCATTTACCTATGAGAGCTAGGGTTGTGGGTAATGTTCATTTGCTTCACGTTTTCAATATTGTAGATATATTAAAATAAGCACATATCCATTTTTTTAATAAGAAGAAATATTATTTTGGTCTGTCAGCAGGAGGAAAATTAAAATTCTGAGGAATCTCAGAAATCATCCAGTGAATAACTAAGAGTTAACTAACTCAAATTATAAATACCCCAGTCAGTCTCATTAAAGATATTCATATTTATACTTAATACCAAAAAGGCCATATATGAAAGACCCACAGCTAATATCATCCTCAATGGGGAAAAGCTCAAGGTTTCCCCCTAAGGTCAAGAACATGACAGGAATGTCCACTCTCACCACTATTGTTCAACATAGTGTTGAAAGACCTAGCCTCAGCAATCAGACTACAAAAATAAATCAAAGACAAATCAGCAAGGAAGAAGTCAAACTTCCACTCTTTGCAGATGACATGATACTCTATGTGGAAAACCTTAAAGATTCCACCAAAACAAAAAACAAAACACAAAAAACAAAAATGCTAGAACTGATACATGAATTCAACAAAGTCACAGGATATAAAATCAACATACAGAAATCGGTTGCATTTCTATACACCAATAATGAAGCAGCAGAAAGAGAAATTAAGGAATCTATCCCATTTACAATTGCACCCCAAACCATAAAATACCTAGGAATAAACCTAACCAAAGAGATAAAAGATCTATATGCTGAAAACTGTAGAAAGCTTATGAAATAAATTGAAGAAGACACAAAGAAATGGAAAAACATTCCATGCTCATGGATTGGAAAAACAAATATCGTTAAGATGTCGATCCTATACAAAGCATTCTACACATTCAGTGCAATCTCTATCAAAATACCACCAGTATTCTTCACAGAGCTAGAATAAATAATTTTATTTTTCTAACATTTGTATGGAACCAGAAAAGACCCTGAAGAACCAAAGCAATCCTGAGAAAGAAAACCAAAGCTAGAGGCATCACAATTCCAGACTTCAAGCTGTACTACAAAGCTGTAATCATCAAGACAGTATGGTACTGGCACAAAAACAGACAAATAGATCAATGGAATACAAAAGAGAACCCAGAAATGGACCCACAAACGTACGGCCAATTAATCTTTGACAAAGCAGGAAAGAATATCCAACAGAAGTCTCTTTAGCAAATGGTGCTGGCAAAACTGGACAGCGACTGCAGAAGAATTCTTACACTGTACACAAAAATAAACTCAAAATGGATGAAAGACCTAAATATAAGGCAAGAAACCATCAAAATCCTAGAGGAGAAAAGAGTCAACAACGTTTTCACCTTGCCCACAGCAACTTCCTACTAGACATTCTCCAGAGGCAAGGGAAACAAAAACAAAAACGAACTATTGGGACCTTATCAAGATAAAAATATTCTGCACAGCAAAGGAAACAATCAACAAAACTAAACAGCCACCTATGAAATAGGAGAAGATATTTGCAAATGACATATCAGATAAAGGGTTAATACCCAAAATCTATAAAGAACTTATCAAACTCAATACCCAAAAAACAAATAATTGAGTGAAGAAATGGGCAAAAGACATGAATAGACAGTTTTCCAAAGAAGACATCCAGATGGCCAACAGACACATGAAAAGGTGCTCAACATCACGCATCATCAGGGAAATACAAATTAAAACCACAATGAGATACCTCATACCTATCAGAATGGCTAAAATTAACAACTCAGGAAACAACAGATGTTGGTGAAGATGAGGAGAAAGGGGAACTCTTTTGTGCCGCTGGTGGGAATGCAAACTGGTGCAGCCACTCTGGAAGACAGTATGGAGCTTCCTCAAAAAATTAAAAGTAGAACTACCATACGACCCAGCAATTGCACTACTAGGTATTTATCCAAAGGATACAAAAATGCTGATTTGAAGGGGTACATGCACTCTGATGTTTATAGAAGCACTATAAACAGTAGCCAAATTATGGAAAGAGCTCAAATGTCCATCAACTGACAAATGGATAGAAAAGAAGTGGTATATACATACAATGGAATATTACTCAGCAATCAAAAAGAATGAAATCTTGCCATTTGCAACAAAGTGGATGGAACTAGAATTACAATGTTAAGCAAAATAAGTCAGTCAGAGAAAGATAAATATGATACAATTTCACTCATATGTGGAATTTAAGAAACAAAACAGATGAACATAGGGGAAGGGAAGGAAAAATAAGGTAAAAA
Organism: Panthera onca; assembly: GCF_046562875.1. Classification (NCBI taxonomy): domain Eukaryota; kingdom Metazoa; phylum Chordata; class Mammalia; order Carnivora; family Felidae; genus Panthera; species Panthera onca. Next base: position 118,149,779 of record NC_138343.1, read on the forward strand.
CAAAGAGGGAGAAAAACCATAAGAGACTCTTTTTTTAACTTTAATGTTTATTTATTTCTGAGAGAGAGAGAGAGAGAGAGAGAGCAGAAGTGGGGGGTAAGGCAGAGAGAGAGGGAGACACAGAATCTGAAGCAAGCTCCAGACTCTGAGCTGTCAGCACAGAACCTGAAGTGGGGCTCGAACCCATGAATCATGAAATCATGACCTGAGTCAAAGTAGGATGCCTAACTGACTGAGCCACCTAGGTGTCCCAACAAACCATAAGAGACTCTTAAACACAGAGAACAAACTGAGGGCTGCTGGATGGGTGTTGGGTGAGGGGATGGGCTAAATGGGTGATGGGTATTAAGGAGGGCACTTGTTGGGATGAGCACTGGGTGTTATATGTAAGTGATAAATCACTAAATTCGACTCCTAAAACCATTATTACACTGTATGTTAACTAACTTGGATTTAAATGAAATAATAATAATAATAATAGTAATAATAATAAAGATATTCATGTTTAGATGTAAAACTTTTATGAAAGAGTGTCTATTTTATAGATACCACCGGTGCCTAACACCTTCGTTGGGAGTTTAGTCTTATAAGATACTGGTTTGTAAATATCCACTGTTTTCATGCTGGAAAGAGAATAGAAGTTGCCTGTCGCAAAGAATGTTGTCAATAAGTATTTGTTGGTTGAAGGAAGGAGTAGGAATGGTTACTCAGATTGTAATGAGTGAAGAGGTCACCATTTGCCCACTTTCTTTTATCACTGCCATCTTGGATTCTTTTTTATTTAATCAACCATCAAGTATGTTTATGAACATTTATCCTATAAATATTCTAACCATAGTTTTCTCTAAGCCACCTCTAGAAGGACGAGTTTTACTATGCTTATAACAGCAATAGGAATTCAACTGATACTAAGACTACACGCGTCTTAATGAGGGTGTGACTTCCTTCTGACAATACGGAAAAGAAAACATCAGATCTTAAACGTGCATATAGTTGTCTCAAAGTCTTGAAACGGTAGAAACGCCTCCCAATAGCACAAACCCTCCTGGGTGTTCACTTGTAGTGGCTTGGCAACCAAGTCCATAGACAGCAGAGTAAACACGACTCATAGCCCTGATGCCAAGTGCCTTGTTGGCAAACATCTTGTAATTCTGGAAGACCCATGTGCAGAAGCTGGACCCTAGTTGGAATGCAAAGCAATGGATATCCCTAAATTGGAGAAAAGAGATTAGATCCACCCAACTGAGAAACTGCTTGTCAAACAAAAGTTGTAGTTTTATACTCTCGGGGCTCTGTGGCTATTCATAACTCTCACGAACAGTTTAGGGTCTTTTTTTTCTAACAGATGCAAACAAATCAGCCAATGGCATTTTAAAAAAAAAGAGTATATGAAAACATTTAAAATTTACAATTTAATTGGGGGTTTTGGTGTTTTTTTTTCATGCTTTGAGAGTATAAAGAATTTGAGGGTGCTTTTAGGCAACACATAAACTGTAACAGTCAAAAATAAATTAAAAATCAGGACCAGATAAAATGAAAGTGTGGTGCAAACACACACCACTGCCCCCCCTCCCTCGCCCCGCACACACACAAATAGTTAGGAAACTATTTCAACATATAGTATAGTTCAACATAACTGGCTACAGGTGGGACACAAATTTGGCTTTGAGTTCTTGGAAAACATAGCCTAAGAGAAAAGTCAGTTGCATAGTATTTATTGCCCAAAAGAAGAAAATTTAGAGTTTCTCAGGCCAAGCAAAGACTGTATAGAACTCCGTTCTGAAAGAAATTACCCAGTGGACTGCATGTAGGGAACACTTAAAGACATAGTATATAATGACCTCAGTAATATCCCTGCAACAAATGTAGATCTTGATTTTATAAGGATACTTGTTGTTGTGTCTTCCCCCCAAAGTCAATTTCATGATAGTAGAAAGCAACTCAGGGAAACCAGTCTCCTGTGAATCTAAGTGATGCCCAAGGATGTTGTTTTCTTAGATTTTAGTTCAACCCCTGAATAAAACCTGCATAAAAAAATCAGAATTGATGACTTACTTCACCTTAAATCATTTCTGTGTCAGTAGATGCAGATATAAAGTTACATTAATTGAAGGAGGTTCCAGTCAAATACTTTAAGATCAACCAAATAGTGTTGATATTCTTTTATAAAATCAAGGGTTAAACCAGTCTATCTTGATGAGCTATTCTACAAAGTTAGAATGTTGTTCAAACAACAATTTGGGGACTGCATTTGAACCAAATTGTTGAAAATATAGTTTTAAGAGTGTCAACTAATAACTCTTGACAATTGTATAGGATAAACCTATAACCAAATGGGACAAAATATTTCAAAAGTATCCAGTGAATGATAGCATTTGGACTAAAATTAAGTCTGCGTAAAGTTAGCTTCACCAGTGACAATGAAGCCTTGGGCAAATCAACCAGTGTCTCTGAGTTTACTTCTATTTGGAAAAATGGGAATAGTTAATCAAAGATCAAAGATCAAATGACATAAATAACTTGAAAGGGCATTGTGCATTGTAAAACACCAACAAAATGTCTAAGATTGTTGTTACATCTGTTAGCATTTTATTAAGGACCATTAGAAATTTGTTTGGACTAAAGGTTCTGATTATAACCCTAATAACTTCCTCTTAAAATTCTTTACCTATTCAGTTTAACGAGTATTTATTTGAGTACCTATCAAATGCTATTGGTGGGACAAAACGGAAACATGGCCCCTTAATACAAAGGGGGTTAGAACGCTATTCCATGGTGCTGAGTGTCCCTTGACAATAACTTCTCTTCTTGTTGACAGCTAGCACAGCTGAGAGCATCAGGGATTGCCTGGGAGGCCTCTCAAAGAAAAGACAGCATGGGGTGTTTCTGCTTCTCCTCCTTATCAAGCCCTCTGTGATCTTGTCATAGAGTTTTCATTAATAAGTAATTGACAACTGATAAAATGTTCAAAGAAGAACTTTTAAAAATTGCCCCAGGGTTGAAAGCTGTATGCCAGTTTCCATGTGAGATTAAATTTTATTGCCTGAGTTCAGATCTTAAAAGATAATGAAGTTTGATGAGTTCAGATGTTACATGCTATTCAAGAATGATCTTTTCAAGTGTTTTCCAAAAGCAGCCATGCACAGCATAGATCATGTTAGGCATCTCCTAGTCCTCTGCCGTCGCCAGCAGAGCATTGGCCCCTACAATCCTAATGCACAGGGCACTTCAAACCAGTTATTGCTTAACACGTATTTAAAAAAATTTTTTTTATGTTTGTTTATTTTTGAGAGGGAGAGACACAATGTGAATGGGGGAGGGGCAGAGAGAGAGGGTGACACAGAATCCGAAGCAGGCTCCAGACTCTGCACTGTCAGCACAGAGCCTGATGCAGGGCTTGAACTTACAAACTGTGAGATCATGACCTGAGCCGAAGTCGGACGCTTAACCAACTGAGCCACCCAGCTGCCCCTAAATTGCTTAATGCTTATTAATGCGTTTCACAACCATCCCACAATTGTTAACGTCAAATATAGTAAGTAGGAGTGTGTCATGTCATAACTCCAAAATAATGTTTTTACATTCTTCTTTCTGCACCCAGCTCTCACCCAAACAGCACCGAGGGAACAAAACCTCTAAACTCACAATGCAAAAGCCAGATAATAATTATAGTGACTGTTTATGTAAAGTCCATTACAACATTATGACAAGCTATTGATAACTAAAAACGAAAAGTGATGTTCAGTAAGCTGCTTTGAAAATCCAATCAGTACAATTAAATATACAGGTCATAAATCAGTGCATATAATAAATACATATGTAAACAATTTTATTCCCCACTTAACATCTGTAGTAATTTTCTGGGCTTGTTCACAGTTGAATAAAAGGTAGAAAAAAGGAGCTGGCCAAACATCAACATCATAAGTAACATGCTATTTATGAGAATGTTTAACCTAGTTAAGATAATTTAAAACACAACACTAACAACATCATCTGATTGTATTTTCTTGTGTTTGATATGTCAATTATATATGTATAATTTTTAAAATTTCAGCTGTTTTAGTTACTATTTATGTGAAGGTAACAAAGCAACACTTAAAAAAATTTTTAATGCTTATTTAATTATTTTTGAAAGAGAGAGAGAGAGAGAGAAAGAGAGAGAGAGACAGAGCATGAGCTGGGGAGGAGCAAAGAGAGGGAGACACAGAATCCAAAGCAGGCTCCAGGCTCTGAGTTGTCAACACAGAGCCTGACAGGGGGTTAAAACCCGCTAACCACAGGATCATGACCTGAGCCAAAGTTGGGTGCTTAACTGACTAAATCACCCAGGCACCCCACAAAGCAACATTTTTTGGAATGATTTCATAATTCAGACTTTTCACTCAGACAGGTCTTCCTCCAAGTTAATGGGACTGGTGAGCTGTTACTGTATGTGGATTTTCCCATTTATATGACAGTTGCTTGTCCTAAGCCAAAGGGAGGAATTGAGTTTACATGGGAAGTGAAATCATGCTAAATTCAATACACCTGTAGGATAGGTAAAGCTGGTCAGTGCACATTGCTTTCCTCCCTTTTCTCAAGAATATGCTTATTTATGAGAAAGTAAACACCAGTTAATGAATTTAATGTCTCAAAGAAAAGTATTTTCAACTACTCAAGCCGAAACATAAGAAGGTAAAGAAAAATATATACATTTGCAACACATTTGAGCAACAAAGGACTAATTAATAGTCTTAATATAAAAGAAGATTTTAAAAGTCATCAAGGAGAAAAAAGGAGAACAGCAGATGAACAAAGAACTTGATGAATTTAAAGAATATAGGGGCGCCTGGGTGGCTCAGTCGGTTAAGCGGCCGACTTCGGCTCAGGTCACGATCTCGCGGTCCATGAGTTCGATCCCTGCGTCGGGCTCTGTGCTGACTGCTCAGAGCCTGGAGCCTATTTCAGATTCTGTGTGTGTCTCTCTCTCTGTGACCCTCCCCCATTCATGCTCTGTCTCTCTCTGTCTCAAAAATAAATAAATGTTAACAAAAAAATTTAAAAAAAAAATAAAGAAAGAATATAATAAATAAATTGGGGCGCCTGGGTGGTTCAGTTAGTTAAGCATCTGATTTTGACTCAGGTCATGATCTCATGGTCCGTGGGATGGAGCCCCACATCGGGCTCTGTACTGACAGCTCAGAGCCTGGAGCCAACTCTGTGTCTCCCTGTCTCTCTGCCCCTCCCCAACTCACCCTCTCTCTCTCTCTCTCTCTCTCTCTCTCCCTCAAAAATAAACATTAAAAAATTTAAAGAATAAAATAAACAAATGAATAAATAAATGAATACATCGTGGATAACAAGAGCCGGGTGTCTTGCTGTCAGAAAGGGAGTTATGAATACAGAAAAACAGAAGGCTAGAATGAATCCTTGAAATTTATGGGTTTGGATTGGAGTATCAGTACAATCCAATATATTTCCATCGGTAAAAACTTGTGATTTTTACAGTATCTTCAGATGGACAGATACAAGAATAGGATGTGTGTGTGTGTGTGTGTGTGTGTACGCATGTGATTGTGTGTACATGTGTATACACACATTTACTTTTTAGCTCAATGTGCTGAAAGAGCCCAGAGAGGGAATGATTTCTCAGTACCAATGGGCCCTTCTAGCACACATCTTGTTTTCACATACCATTCTAAAATAAAAGGACCTGGGACTCCTTGGACAAATGGCTAGCAGGATGATAGCAGGAAAAGTATAGAATGAAGTACTTCTATAGATGAGCCTGGAATATCTTGTGGTGCCAGAAAGCAAGTGCTCAATAAATGTGGCGGTCATATAAACAAAGGTATAGGAGTCAACCTAAAACATTGACTAAATCTGGAGTAGTCTGAGCAACAAAAAAAATAATGATGTCTTAGCTCTGGTAGCTATAACAAAATACCACAGACTGAGTGGCTTAAACAATAGAAAATTATTTCTCACAGTTCTGAAGTCCAAGATCAAGGTGCTGCTGGCAAGAGAGTTTTCATTCAGAGGCCTCTCTTGGCTTATAGGTGGTTGCCATCCCACTGTGGTCACCTGACCTCTTTGTGCATGTGTGGAGACAGAGCAAGAGTAAGCTTTCTGGCGTCTCTTCTTCTAGGGGCAATCCTCTTCTGAGGGCCCCACCCTCATGACCTCTTCTAAACCTAGTTACTTCCCAAAGGCTCTTATCTCCCAAGACCATCAGATTGGGGATTAGGGCTTTAAAGTATGAATTTTGGAGAGACCACAAACATTCAGTCCATAATGGATAATGAATTATAACCCACAGAGTAAAATAAGAATCCACAAGTCCATGGACATGTAAATAATTGAATAACTGAACAAGTGCGAGAGAAATAAAAGCTCTTTGGTAGAGCAGAATTCCAACTAAAGACTAAAAAAATAATGGAAGTAAACAATCACCACTTAGCAAATATCAGAGTAATAGTTGTTTTAGTCAAGAATCTCCAATGGATACTAAACTTAGTGAGTCAAAGTATAATGAGAAACAGGGTAAGTGCACAATATTAAAGTATCACCCCACAAGATTCTTATTAATTCTGAAGAGGAAAATGGCAACTTTATAGTGGAGAAACCTGGCAGATCCGACTTGAACCAAGTGATTAAAGTTAACATCAATAGTAATAGGACAGATTGCCATCACATGTTTTCTACTATTATATATTGAGAAGTATACACTATTGCTTTTGTGGTATTCTTACAAAAACACAGACTTGAATTCGATCAGAGGAAACCTTAGACAAACCTAAAATGAGAGACCCTAAAAGTCTGAAGTTCATGAAAGACAAAAACTGAAGAACAATACCAAATTAAGCAGAGGTGACAAGCTCATGCAATCTGTGATCCTAGATCCATCTTGAGTTAAGGGTAGTGTCATATATGATACTTCTGGGTCTCACATAACAAAAAGCATAGAAGCAAGCACTAAGTACAGTGGTTTTTAGAAAATACTTACCGATTGTTGGGGTGCCTGGGTGGCTCAGTCGGTTAAGCATCCGACTTCAGCTCAGGTCATGATCTTTCGGTTTGTGAGTTCAAACCCGGCGTCGGGTTCTGTGCTGACACCTCAGAGCCTGGAGCCTGCTTTGGATTCTGTGTCTCGCTCTCTCTCTGCCCCTTCCCTGCTCATGCTCTGTCTCTCTCTGTCTCAAAAATAAATTAAAAAAAAAAAACATTAAAAAAAAGAGTACATTAAAAAAAAGAAAAGAAAATACTGATTGTTTACGAAAGAATCTAGATGACTAGAGTCCTTTGACTTAATTAGCTCCCCCTTCTCTGAGTAGAAGCATGTGCTCTGAACCATCCATAGAGGATAGGCGTGCATTTAGGCTTGTCAGAGGAGCTCTGTCCTTCACCAGAGAATTTATAGTGCATAGGCTAAAAAAAATTGAACAGTTGCCTTGAAACTGCTAGACTCTGCCAAGTAAAGATATTTTATGATCTCAGAGGTGACTCTGACTCATTTTTTCTTGGCTCTGGAGAACTAGAGAGCCAGTGCCCCTTGATCATGTTGTCCTTAGTCCACATCTTAGAATGTCTACTGTTCTGTGAAAGGAAGGTGCATGCAAAATGACCTCCAAAACCTGAAGGAGCCATAAGACTGAAGAAAAAGGCCCTCAAGTCCAGCTTGACAAGAAATAGTTTATTAAAAGGACTTATGGACAGAAGCATGTCTTGGGTGGCTACAAGATTAATAGATCTCCATAATCCCACCTCCTGTAAGGCCTGCTTTTGTAACTGTGAGACTGCCTGGGAGGAAATATTTGAGAATCATAGTCATATCTCCAAAATAGATCAAAGATATTGTGCCCCCAGGGTGTACTTAAGGGTGTAATTAAACAAAAATAAATAATGGGGGTGGGGGACTGTGTTCAAGAAGGTTGCAGGTCACAAAGTGGTCATCATGGCATGTTTGTCCAAGATGGCATTCTTCTGGTTCACGTATCTATCCTAAGGGTGGATACCTTTCCTATTTATTCTTTTGGGCAATGTCATTGGAAAGATAAAAAACTAAAATTCCCACTGTATTTTGCCTGAGTGCTCTAAAAAATCCACCTGTACACTTTCAGTTTCCAAGAATGGTAGGCTAGCTATTGAGGTCATCTCTTTTGATGAAAAAAACTAAAACTACTGGGCAAAAGTCACTTAGAAGCAGTGATGACCTAACATGGCAGTAAAGAATTGTGAGGCCAAAATTAAAAAATAAAATGGGAACCTCAAGGAGTAAGCTAGAACAGAAACTGCTTTTTTTTCTGGGGCATTTGACAATTCTTTTTTTTTTTTTTTTTTTTTTTTATGAGAGAGAGAGAGAGAGCAGCACGAGTTGGGGAGAGGGGCAGAGGGAGGGAGGGAGAGAGAATCTTAAGCATGTTCCATGCTCAGTGTGGAGCATCCTGCTGAGCATGGAGCCTGATGCACAGCTCCATCCATGACCCTGGGATCATGACCTGAGCCGAAATCAAGAATCTGACATTCAACTGACTGAGCCACCCAGGAGTGAGGAATTTGACAATTCCAGTCAATTGTAACTTTTGTTTTGGTAGCCTCAGACATAAATCAAAGCTCAGGACATATAAAAGTTCAGCACTGAAGAGGAGAGCTAAAAATAATAGACACATGAGAAAAACTTGTGACTTTAAGGAGCTAGATCTTTAGAGTAAGATGAATAAGAAGTTAACCAACTTTCACAAAGATTTACATCCAAATTTTAATTCACCTGGGAGGTACAGGGAACATCAGCCCGTGAATTTGATTTAAGGTGGTCCTTGACTCATTTTGCCCCCATGTACCTTGAAACTATGCAAATTTCTGGAGGAGGATACCTTCATCATATTCTCACATTATTCCTGAAAGTATTTTCATGAACAATGATCAGTACAGAAACAAAGATGACTGGGTAACAAAAAAAAAGTCACCCTAAGAAAGAAACAGTAAGAACAAAAATAGACTTACAAAGATTTCAAATACTAAAATCAGCAGATTCTGGGGCACCTGGGTGACTCAGTCGGTTAAGCATCTGACTGTCGATTTGGGTTCAGGTCATGATCTTGTGGTTCATGAAACTGAGCCCCGCATTGGGCTTCATGCTGACAGCACGGATCCTGCTTGGGATTATCTCTCTCCCTCTCTCTCTGTCCCTCCCCCACTCACAGATACTCTCTCTCTATCCCAAAATAAATAAATACACTTTAAAAATAAATACAGAAAAATAAAATCACCAGATACAGGCTACAATCTGACTACATTTAATATGTTTAAGGAAATAAAAGAAGATTTGAAAATAAGTACAGAAAAAAAGAAACCATACCAAAAAAAAGAATGAAATAACTGAAATTGAGAATTCATTGAACAGATTTAGCTGAAGAAAGAATTATTGAACCAGGGAACAGGTCAGCAGATATTCTCCAGAATGTAAGGTGGAAAGGCAGCAAGAGCAAGAGATAAGAGAATAAAGTTTGAAGGCCTAACATACCTTTGACTTTAATCCCAGAAGGAGAGGAGAGAGAATATGAGGTACAGAATATGAGACATGAGCACATAAAAATGACTATGGATTTTATTATTATTATTTTATTATTTTTTGGCTATGAATTTTTTTAACGTTTATTTATTTTTGAGACAGAGAGAGACAGAGCATGAACGGGGGAGGGTCAGAGAGAGGGAGACACAGAATTGGAAGCAGGCTCCAGGCTCTGAGCCATCAGCCCAGAGCCCGACGCGGGGCTCGAACTCACGGACCGTGAGATCGTGACCTGAGCTGAAGTCAGACGCTTAACCGACTGAGCCACCCAGGCGCCCCTTGGCTATGAATTTTTAAAAATTTATACTATTAACCCACAGATTCAAGAGGCCTAACAAATTCAAGAAAGATGTATAGAAATCCACAGCTAGATACAGCACACTAAAATTACAGAAAACCAAAGTCGAAGAGAAGAATCTTAAAAACAACTAAACAAAAACACACTTTCCGTCAGAAATGCCTCAGTGGAAACTTACGTAAGTTAGTTCTCAGAGCTTTAGCCCAGATATTTTATTTTACAAAAACAAAAACACAAAAACAAAAACAAAACAAAAGCAAAAACAAAAAGGAAGACAAACAAAAACAAAAACAAAGCAAAAACCAACTTACCATCTCTTAAATTAACACACTTCTGATTTCATTTAACAATTATAAGAAATTGATATTCAGTGCCAATTAATATGAAGACACTAAAATTTCTCAGCAAAGAAAGAATTTTGCTTTTAATTTCTGTTAAATTTCCAGAGAAGTTGGATTTCGAAGGTATGCACCGTTTAATAGAACCAATCAAAAGAAAGAAAATACAGAAACATAAGATACAAATTTGGCTTGACTCTTTGGATTTGGATGGAGAACATGATGAATTTTCTGGAGATTTTTTTGTCAAATGTTTGAGACTATGTTTTTTTACTACTCACCAGGTTTAGTGTCTGAGAGATTCTGAAAATCCCTTTAATATTTTAAAAGCTATAGGATGACTGTCTCATTTATAAGAACAAAGAAGTCTCACAGGTGAAGAGATGTGGCCCAAGGAAGTAGGAATAGCATTAGCAGGATCCAAAAGATGCGGATTCCAGTCTCCGTTTAGACTCAAATAGTTGTGTGATTTGGACAAGCCACTCTACTTCAGGGGCCACAGTTATTTTTGTCTACCATGCTATGTTCTGGGTTTCTCTACATTTACCTCAGAGAAAATCTAGATTAAAATAATGGTGTCTTGTTCTCTGGTTCTAATCTTTACCCATTAGTGCAGGACATTAAGTCCCCATACTACTTCCAGATGTCACCCAGACCGGACTCATGTGCTCCTGAACCTAGTGATCTTTTTTAAAAAGTTTGTTTGTTTATTTTGAGGAAGAGAGGGAGAGACGATGGGCATGCATGAGTTGGAGAAGGGCAGAGAAAGGGGGAGAGAGAATCCCAAGCAGGCTCTGTACTGACAGTGCAGCATCACATGTGGGATTCGATCACATGAACAGTGGCATCATGACCTGATCCCAAACCAAGAGTTGGATGCTTAATTGACTGAGCCATCCAGATGCCCCTGAACTTAGTGATTTTAATTTCCTATTATTTCTTTCTTCTTTCTCCCTATTTTAGACTCTCTTTAATATGTAGCTGCAGCTTCCAAAATGGAACTTAAATATCTTCTCTTGACACCAAGGCCCATTGGACACTGTGTGATATCTCTGGAGAACCCAGGGAACCAATGTGGGTGGAGCTCCCACTTTTGGGTCACCCTCTGTCACCTGGTGCAACGTGGTCTTGAGCTCCTTCTGCTCCTAGGGATATCAGTAATATTATTCTTTGGTATTTTATTTCCTGTAGTCTCCAAACTCCCAGGAAAGCTGTTTCAAGTCTGGCTGGGTAAGGAGAGAGGAAGGTGAAGACAGAGGAAGAGATTATAAACATATAGTCATGAAGCAACATGAAACAACATGAGCCGGACATTCAAAGTCTACCTTCTTTCGTGGCCACGCTCTCTACTTAGGCTTCCGGTTTGCCTCAAAGGGTTGAGAGTCATTACCCAGAGATATGACTAAGTAACTTATCCAGGAATTATCCAGTGTAAACTTTTCCAAAAACTTGAAGTGTTCCAGCAGCAGCCCTATCTTTACTGCATTGGACTTAAAGAGTCTGGACAATGTGCCTTGAAATCACTCCATTAGAGATTTAGTTCTTTGGATTCTGTGTATTTTCCAGCCCTCCCTAAAAGTGCTAGAAATCCTGATCTTCATCTGAACAGAGCCTTATCTGTGAGCTGGCTGAGGAAAAGTTAATGCAAGAAATTAGTCACAGTTTAGAGCCTCAAAAGGAGAAAAAAGTAGAGACTAAGAGATATGTCATTTTTTGGTTCCTCTCATCATGCAACTTATTTATCTTTTCTTTGTTACTGCAAAAATATTCATTGAGGGAAATTAAGGGTTGAATTGTATTCCCCCAAAAGTTTTGCTAAAGTCCCAATCTCTAGTGCCTCAGAATGTGGCCCTATTTGAAAATAGTGTCACTGCAGTTGCCATTAGTGAAGATGAGGTTATCCTAGAGTAGGATGGGCACTTAACACAATATGACCTGTGCTCTTATAAAAAGACGGGCATGTGAAAACACAGTGACACAGGGAGAATTCCACGGGAAGATTAGAGTGATGCATCTACAAAACAAGAATGGCAAAGATTGCTGAGAAATCACCAGAAGCTAGGAAGAGGCAAGGAAGACCTGGATTTCACACTTCTAGTTTCTGGAATGATGAGACAGTAGATTTATGCTGTCTTAGGTCATCCAGTTTGTGGTATTTTGCCTTAAGAAACTAGTACAAAGGCCCATGTGTCAAATCTCATCCTACTGGCTTTGGATCATAATCAAATAAGATGTGATCCCATTCTCAGGAAAATACCAGACAGGATTTAAAAAAGAGAGAGAGAAAGAGATTGGTTAAGAGGTTTGTATTGTTAGGAAAAGGGCTTTAACAACATTGTATATGTATATGTATATGTATATGTATATGTATATGTATATGTATATCTATATCTATATCTATATCTATATCTATATCTATTATCTATCTATATATCTATAGACAGAGATATGCATGTATTATACACACACTCTACAATAAATAAAAAAGTTGGCCTGGAAAAAGTGGAGCCCTGAAGGGATGACACAGGTAAGATAGCCTCTGTCTTCTTCCTTTGGAAGTCCTGAGATGACAACTTTGGAGACTGAAAACATGGTTTGTGTTTATGGGCAGAGGGAAGCAGGGATCACCAGATTTTGGCATATTTTCCAAGAACAGTATGCATCAAAGTCAATTCATTACTTTTGACTGGGAAGTCAGACTGGTAGATGACAAAAGGTAGCAGACAAAGCATAGCAAGAATTAGACACACTTGGCAGTTTTCCTTATGATGTCCTTATGAACAAGATGAAGTGGTTAAGTTGGGGATTTAGGACAGCTATACCTATGGATTGGTGATTAATTAATGGAGCTATGCCAGCCTGAGTTGAGGTTTCCAGTGGAATGCCAAGAAGCTCTTACGTAAGTGCTGCCATTTTCCACATTTTTATCAGTGACCTGGAAGATTCAAGCATTGCCATTTTTTTCTTTGATGGGCCAGATGACTCCATCTATATCTAGAGGTATGCATGTGGTTCTGGATGGAGCCACTTACTTAAGAAGGGCACAGGGAAGCCAGAAAATGTTTTGAAGAGTGACTAGGTTAGTAACCTGGAAAACAGTAGTAGTTATGTAACACATACACACACACACACACACACACACACACACACACACACACACACCAAGTGAGGTATTTGGGGATATTGAGGCTAAACAATGGAGGACCCAAGAAAGACATGGCAGTCAAGAGATAGTTTTACTTGGTTTGAAGGGTTGTAATCAATGGATCAAACAGTAGGAAGGCGACCTCCACTTGGCATAAAAGGAGCTTTCAGGATGTTAGAGTAAAATAAAAAATGCTGACAACAACATTTGAAAGAAAGCAAATCTCTATGGATTAATCTATAAATCTAGTAAAAAACTCCAGTAGGGTTCTTTTTTTAGGAATCTAATTACTTGGTCTAAATATGTAGAAGAATAGAGGCCTGTAAGTAGCTAAATAATTTTTTTTTAATTTATTTATTTTTGAGAGAGAAAGAGACAGAGTCCAAGTGGGGGAGAGGCAGAGAAAGAGAAACAGAATCTGAAGCAGGCTCCAGGCTCTGAGATGTCAGCACAGAGCCTGACATAGGGCTCAAACCCACGAGCTGTGAGATCATGATCTGAGCCTAAGTCAGATGCTTAACCGACTGAGCCACCCAGACACAGCAGTAGCTAAATCACCTTTGAAAAAGAAGAGCAAAAATGTTACTCTTGCCCAAAGAATGGTAAGGTATACCACACAGCCATGATAATAAAACAGGGGGGAGCCGGTGCGGCCACAGGGAAACAAGCCAATGGAAAAGAAGAACTCAGTGACAGACTTACGCCATTAGGGCAACCTAGTGCACGTTGGAGGTACAACTCAGTGGCGAACAAATGGATTGTTCAATTGGTGCTGTTGAGGAAACTGGTGGACTATGCGGGGAAAAATATAGATGGAAGAACTAGTGTAAAAGTGGATGTAGAACTAGATGTGAAGGAAACTCTAAAGCAAACAGAAAAAAATATAGAGATACATTTTGTGATTTTGGAGTAGGAAGGACTTAAATGAAATTGCCAAAACACAAAGCCCTAGGGGGGAAATATTCAACTGTCTATTTCAAACTGAAAGATTTTTCAGTGATAACCTATGCAAAGTTATCAGAGTAAACAGTGATAGATTGTAAATAGCTATTTGCAACATGAACACCATGAGAAGTGAATACCTAGCTATGCAAAACACCACAAGTAAATATCTAGGATACATAGACCAATTCACAAGGGAAAGATAAGAAGCCTAGTTACGGGGCACCTGGCTGGCTCAGTCGGTCGAGCATCCAACTCTTGACTTCAGCTCAGGTCATAATCTCACAGTTTGTGAGATCAAGCCCTGCATCAGGTTCTGCACTGACAACACAGAGCCTGCTTGGGATTCTCTCCCTCTCTCTCGCCCTCCCCTGCATTCTCTCTCTCTCTCTCAAAAGAAATAAATAAAACTCTGAAAAAAAAGAAGCCTAATTAGAAAAGGTCCTATCAAGATAGACTTGTGAGACCTTGGTTTCCTCATTTGCTCATTCAATGAATACTTATTGAGTGGCTATCACATATCAGCACTGTTCCAGGCACTGGGGATAGAGCAGACAACGCTTCCTGCCCTTATGGCATTTAAATACTCCACAATATTCTCTTCCGTTAATAGGAAAAAGACATTAGTTTCTACTAAATGAAATTTCCTTTTAAATGTCAATGGTATCAGTTTAAATTGTGAGGAATTTTTAGGGTGCATTTCTTTTAAATTCATACTTCTGCATGATGATAAATAACTTCCAAGGACACACAGGTTTGACAGGCACAGAAAGCTGACGCTTCACCCGTGTTTGGAGTGTAAAGCCTAGTGTTTGGGTGGACCCAGAATGCCTAAGACTGAATCATGGCTCTTCCCTATCACCTATGCATAGTATTTGGCAACTTCTCTGAGCTTCAGTGTCTTTATCATAAAATGGAACTAATGGTCAGACTTGCTGTGAAATCGGTAAAGGATTAAATGATATAATATAAAACAGGACAGCATCTGGCACATGATAAAAACTTAATGTTGGCTCTTTTTACTTCTATGTCTTGATTAGGACCTTACGCTTCCAAAAATTGTTATTTTCCTGCACACCGTATTTCAAAATGAGTACGGTAACATCTTCGGGTTATGAATCAGGTAATTCGTTTTCCTTTTAAGTAATGACCAGAAAAGCAAATCATATGCTTTCCCTGCCTCTGTACCCTGGTGGTGTCTGAGGCGTGTCCCATGGGTTAAACATTAATCCTCCTGTGTGACACCTGAACTCAGCATTGCAGGACTGGAGGGGAAGTGAGAGACCGACTCACCAGGCCCAGCCCTGTCCCACACAGGAGGGTTCAAAGGCCTGGAGGAGGCAAGTGCCCTGCCCCGAGTTGCCACAGCTAGAACCGTGGTGCTACTTGTGTGGTTATGATTAATTGGTTGTGATTAAAAAAGATTATCATGATTAGGAAATCAAGGTTGTGGTCAGGAAAGAGTCCAGTCATTCAGCTGACTTTGTAAAATGGGATGAACCGGTGACATGAATAATCTCACCTAATTAGAGACCTGGACTCCAAAGACTCGTGGTGATTCCAGGTATGAAGAATTCGCAAGACATCCCGGTTTGCCTGTCATGCTTTGGTGCAGCGGGTGGAGCCAGTCTTCCTCATTAGAATAAGGTAAACAGATTCGACCCAGTTATAAATGGGGGGGGGAAAATGTGTGTCCTCTGTCACTGAGGGTTGTAGAAGCGGTGCCTGGCTGGAGAACTCAGTGCAGCAGAGAAAAGGGGCAGAGCATGAGTTCCAAGTCAAAATCCATTGGGATCATCGGAGTGCCTTTCTCAAAGGGCCAGGTGAGTAAAACACTCGGCTTTGAATAACTGGAATTTATCACAGAGTTTCAGACTTTAGAATTAGGAAAGTGTTCATGTCTGGTTAGTTCAGTTCCCTGGTGCAACTGGGCCTGAAATATATATTTTAAAGTCTTCTTACCCTTTTGCAACATTGTAGAATTATGATCACCATGTCACCTATCCTGGTGGTTCCTAATCTCAGCCACAGCCAGTTCTATTTGAACCTACTAAGTTTTTCTTCTTATTGTTTAAGAGAACATATTTTTATTTGAATGGAAATGGACTATTTTTGTATTATAGCTATTCACTGAGATTTCCATGTTCTTGTGGTTTTGGGTTTTACAGTGCATACATAGAGGGCATGAGGATTTTAAGAAAACACATTGGTTTAGGGATGTATTAATGCCTAGAGCCATTTCATAGATTGGTAGCAATTTTCAGACTTCTTGTAATTTGCATAACCTAAATGTTATTGCTTTATGCAACTTTATGACTGATTCACATCATTTGAGGGCTTTAATGCTTCTGTGAAAGTGTTAGTTCATGGGCTGGGCAGAACCCTTTGTGTAGCCCTTTTTGAGGGAGGAAAAAAGAAAGAAAAGAAAATCCAACTGGAAGTTGGCAGTATTGAAAGGACCGATGCATTTATGAAATTCCCTGATTGCCAACACATGCCAGGAACATTTCATTACATGGTCTTTTCTTCTGCCTGGGCACACTCATTCTGGCAGATAGAATGTGATTATGGACACCTTAGGCTCCAGGATGCATCTGTGCTTAAAGGGGGAAATAAAGAACAAAAACAAAGGCAACCTGACAAAGCGAATTGAAACTCCTAGGGGTGAAACTTTTGTCACTGTTGTTATTTCAAACGGGGTCTTCTTTGTCTCTTTGCCCATGTAGGCCGTACTTCGCTCCTCTTAGTTTTGAACCTGCGCTTGGCACTCTGGCATTTTATTGCAAAACAGATTGGGAGAGGTCAGAGGGTAGAGACCCAAACTGCATTTGGACTGTCAGTAAATACGGCAGCACTTCCCTCCTAGTCCTTTAAAGCCCTCTCCCGAATCATGGGGACATTTGGCTGACGGAGAAATGTTTCTTCTAGTGCTGGGGTTAATCGCAAAACCCACAATGTACTCACCTATTCTTGGGACAGGTTTTAACAAAGACAGAATTAAAATAGCTGACTAAAAGGAAGGAAAGGAGGGAGGAAAACAAAAAATTTCAGAAGGAAGGAAGGGAGGCAGAAGGGAGGGAGCGAGGGAGGGAGGTAACAGCCTGAGCATACTCTGGCCCCTGGACCTCGGCAGAGGACCTTATGCTGATAGGGATAGCTCTTCAAAGGGATAGTATTTTGAAATACAGCCTGATGCATTTTCCATTCTTGGTATTTCTTTTTTTTGTTTTTTCCCTACAGCTCTTCCCCTATTAATGGCCCCATGAGAATGAAGCTTACTGTCTCGTGGTAGTAAGGACGCAGAGATATTTTTGCACTAAGCCATAGCATAGAGGGAAATGGTGGCCAGCATATTAGCATCTCTCCTCACCTAAAGGAGGTAGAAGGCTGACAAACAGGCAAAGGAGAGGATTAGAGGATTAGGATGAGGAGAAGGTTGAGTCTGAGAAAAGCCTCCGTCCCCTGCCTCACTCCCTCGCAAGGCAGTGAGGGGTGGGGGAGAGGCGATGGCAAAAAATGAGGTATTATATTTATTTTATAGTTAACTGAGGATCAGAGAGGTTTAGTAATTTGCTAAGTTGCTAGCCTTGGCTGTGTGGTTCCAGACAGGATTGTATGATTCAAAGCCTATGCACCTGACTTGTGTCGATGCCTGTAGAGCCACAGCATACTTCACACTTGTGGGCATTTAGGGATCTGGACCCAGCTTCAGAGTCAGTAGAGTTAACAAAATGATTTCCAAACTGGGCGGATAAACCAAGCAACGAGGAGATACCAATCGTGAGAAGCATTTTGAATCAAACAAATAAAGAATGATGGAAAGAGTCACTCTGGGAAATGTAACCACTGTGTTAGAGCAGATATAGTGTCAACCAAGGCGTCTGTAAGACTTGTTCTAAAGCTTGAAAGGAAAGGGGAAAAGGCCAGGGAGTTTTCTCAAGGTGACAATCTGTGAGCACCTAGTAAGTGTCGG
The DNA here is from genome assembly GCF_046562875.1 of Panthera onca. Classification (NCBI taxonomy): domain Eukaryota; kingdom Metazoa; phylum Chordata; class Mammalia; order Carnivora; family Felidae; genus Panthera; species Panthera onca. Next base: position 118,168,025 of record NC_138343.1, read on the forward strand.
CCCTAACTACAACACACAGCGCCGGAAGTGGAAAGAACATTGGACTGAACTCTAATAAGGAGGAAAGACAAAGCAAGCAAGTACAAAACCAAAGGCAAAACTTGAGCCAAGCAGCACTCTATTGAGGTTTAAAGAAAGGGAAATTATATCTGCTTGATGAAGGTTGTGTGTGGGGGGGGGGCGGGGGGGGAGGGTAGTCGTTCAAGAAGGGAATGGAGAAAAGGAGCAACATGTGTCAGGAACAGGAATTTGACATTGAGGATTTGCTTAGCAGCCAGGGTGAGTCATCTGGAATTAGGTAGAAATATTTGCTTCGTTTGGTGCCATAGCCCCAATCCCAGGGATATAGACACATGAGCCTTTTGGCACATCTCATGGGACAATGCAAAATAACGTTCTGTGTCTAAAAGCCTTGTTGGAAATTAGAATCAGAGAGGTGCATAAGAAAATTGTTTCTTAAGACTTCTATTCTGCCAGGAGTCTAGAGAGGATTTATTGCAAGAAGGAAGTGTGTTCGATTTTCTGATGTAAAAACAACAAGAGGAGAATTCTTGTCCATGGTGCCTAACCAGGTCAAAACCTGAAATACCGGGCTGGTCTTTGTGGATTCAGCTCCCAAGTGATGACGTTCTGCTGCCTGCTTTCTCCCCAGGAGCTTGCTAACTCACTGCCATGAGGACATGCACGTAGGGCTCTCCTGCCTTGCTTTTTTTTTTCCCTTATGCTTTTACCCAAGTTTTCCCCTGGGTTTGCAGTATTTTTCCATCCCACCATCCATTTTCCTGAAAACCTACTTGTGTTGCAAGACTCTGCTGAAATGTCACCTACTGCATGTAGCCTTACCTGACACATGCTCTGTCCCCAGCCGAGCTAGGAGCAGCCTGTTTTTGTCGTTAAAGCATCTTGTATCTGCATTGAAGTAACTCTCCTAGTACCGTAATTGGGGTTCAATATACAAATTCCATATTAGCTTATGAGTTACCCCAAGAAAGAAGCCCTCTCTTTTTCATGATTTTCTATCAGAGTGCTTTCGCACAAAATACGTGCTCACCTTGTTGATAACATGGTGTCTGTCATGGGGAGAGGCGATGCAGGTTCTGGAATCCAAAGAACTTGGATGTGAAATAAGGCTCTGCCACTTGTTAGCTGTGTGCCCATAGGAGAACTCTATAACCTCTCTGATTCTAGATCCTCATTTTTAACATAGGACTAATTCAGTGTGCCTTGCTGTGATGACTAAATGAGATGGTGTAAATTCCCAGCTCTGTAGGAACTCAACTGATTAAATAATGAGAAGAGTTTCTATTGTGGGCAGCTGATCACATCTGAATTATTTTATTGTTTAATTGTTCAGCCACGAGGAGGCGTGGAAGAAGGCCCTACAGTATTGAGAAAGGCTGGCCTGCTTGAGAAACTTAAAGAAAAAGGTAATTTTTCCATTGAAAGACGATCAGCCTGGGGTACCTGGGTGGCTTAGCTGGTTAAGTGCTGACTCTTGATTTCGCTCAGGTCATGATCCCAGAGTCATGGGATCAAGACCCGAGTTGGGCTCCATGCTGAGTGTGCCACCTGCTTACGATTCTCTCTTTCTCCCTCTACCCCCTCCCCAACTTGTGTGCTCATGTGCTCTCAAAAAAAAAAAAAAAAAAAAAAAGGTAGAGGCTCCTGCTGGAATGGGGTATATCTGGAATGACATTTATCGCACAGAATTGCAGCACTAGTGATAACTTTAGAAGTACAATCATATATATATATATATATATATATATATATATATATATATATATGTGTGTGTGTGTGTGTGTATGTGTATATATATATATATATATATATATATGGCAGTGTGTGGAGAAAATGCTCAGTAAGTATTGTTGGATGAATATCTTCACTCAGGTATTTTGTCTTTCCAGCCAAACTTTTTACTGTATAAGAATCTGTGTGCAAGAACTGGGGTTGGGTGGGTGGTAAGGGAGGTGGGGGATTTGCAAATGAAAAGTAAGGGGCAGCAGGAAGTACAATGCTAGCAAGAGGACCCCTGTTTGTAAAAGGAAGTAAATGATGATGTCGAGGATGATGATGATGACGATAGCACCTGGTGTTTGCATAGTGTGTATGTGCGTATACACGTACATATACATTCACATACACATACGTGAGCAGACAAAGGAAAAAATGATATAGAATTTAAAAGTACAGGCTAAAGCAGATGTTGTCTTTGCATATAACATCCTGATGAAGTATCGGAGAGGACACAGGGCAACTGGAACCCTCCCGTTTCCAGTGGGAATGTATAATGATAGAGCCACTTTGGAAAGCAGGTTGGCAGTTTCTCCAAAAAACATACATTTGCCTTTTCACCCATCAAATCTACTCCTAGGTATTTATCCAAGAGAAGTGAAAACACATCCCCACAAAGACTTGCACTTGAATGTTTCTAGCAGCATTATTTATATAGCCAAAAAAAAAACAAAAACAAAAACAAAAAACAAAATGCCCATCAACTGGTGAATGGATAAATGACAAGTAGTACATCCGTACTATAAGATAGTACCCAACAATAAAAAGGAACAGACCACTGACACAAGCAAGGACATGGATGAACTTCAAAGACAACATGCTAAGTGAAAGAGACCAGACACAAAAGACTACCTACTGTATGACCGCTTTTACGTGAAATTCTAGAAAAGACAAAAGCACAGCAACAGCAAGATGATCAGCAGGGGGGCCTACCTTGGGGTGGGCGCAGGGCATGACTGCAAAGGGGCATGGGGGAGTTTGGGGGGCATAGGGGAGGTGTTCTAAATCTTGATTATGGTTCTGGTTACAAGACTATAGATTTCTAGAATTCGTTGACCTGTACACTTAAAATGAGTGAATTTTAGTAAATGATAAATAAGAATTAATTAAATAAGAATAAAATAGTAAATAAGAATTAATTAAATAAGAATAAAATAGTAAATAAGAATTACACCTCATGAAGCTGAAAAAAGGAGGGAGCTAGAGAACAGAAATGTTGGGTAAATGGACTGGACTAGTGTCTCAGTAAACAAGCATCATTTGGTCAGATTTTATATCAAGTTAAATCTCTTAAAGGTGTTACTGAATCACGGATATGCGCAAGCATAAAATAAATACAATATACAATGACTAGTTAGATCAGAACACTGAACTGGTCCCATGTCGGTTTTACATGAAGCTCTCTGTACCTTGAAGCTTCATGCAAGGCTTTCTAGCAAATGCACCCATGTCCTTAGGAACTTTGGGTTACCTGCAATTTCTCCCTATTATAAAAGTATAATAATAAAGCCTTTATTTCCTGAGTTCACTGAAGTGTTAGGCTCATTGCTGATAATATACTTATTGAATTTTGATACCATTACTGAGGCAGGTCCAATGCACAGAGGACAGAGCTGAGCTACTTCAGCAAGTGACAGATTGGATTGAAACCAAGGACTGTTAATTACAGAGTCAGGAAACTTAGAAAATACTAGTGTATTTCCTTCTGGGCATAAATGCACACACACACACACACACACACACACATATTCTTCTAAAAAAACTATTTTTTATTATAAATACAAGACACACTTATTGCAAAGGTGGAAAGAACATAGGCAGAGAGAGGGCCACACAGAGATCAAGAGAGCGAAGCCACTCGTTAAGCCCAAACCAGAAGATTATCGCTGTCATACTTTAGTGTCCAGCCTAACTGGATTGGTTCCACAAGTATTGACCGAGACCCCGGTGTTCAGCTGAGAGGATGACGTCAGGCAAAAGTAGACATGGATTCTTCTGCCTTTGCAACTTTTGCAGTCCTTCCAGATGCTTTCTTTGCTTATAAAAGTGCACTGTTTTGTAAATTTGGAATCATCGCACACAGACTCATCTTTTTTTATGTAGTAACCTGAAACTTTTGGTGTTAATTATAGGGTGTGATGTGAAAGATTACGGGGACCTGCCCTTTGTTGACGTCCCTAATGATCCTCCCTTTGAAATTGTGAAGAATCCAAGGTCTGTGGGAAAAGCGAATGAGCAGCTGGCTGGTGTGGTGGCAGAGGTGAAGAAGAATGGAAGGACCAGCCTGGTGCTGGGCGGAGACCACAGGTCTTGTTTAATGCTTTTCTCCATGAAGTCTGGCACAAATGGCATGAGGGAGGATGACCAAAACCATGAGGAGAGAGAAAATATGAAAGGGAAAGCACTGATCAATACTTAATACCAAATTTTCTGCCTTTTTTCCTTTTAATTGCATTGGTTGCTACTTTCTTTTGGAAACACAGACTCCCCTCTATTTGAAGTCTTGCATTATCTTTATTACAGCAGAAAATACATGACATGAATGGATTTCCGTAAACAATTCCACACAAACTTACATTCCGAAATAAATAAGCATGAGGAAGTCACAGCCAGCTCATTGTACTTGATACAATAATAGGGTAATAGGAACAACTTATTAAAGTCAATATTTAAAGTCTATGCTGCCCATTATAAAGGTAATATTTTCAAATTCTTGAAACATACACACACATAAATAAGATTGTAGTAATTTTAGCTTCCTAACAACCATTTCAAATGAAACTGAAATTCTGGCATATTTCTTTCCTGCCATACTGTTTTTATTGTACCTGATTTTGTTTACCAAGTGCGTGTGTTATCCTATACGTTATTCTTAACCTAAAGCACAGATTTCCTTATGTTACTTCATGATATAGATAGGCATAATTTTTATTGTTGCATAATTTTTCATCAAGGTATTAAAAATCACTATACATCTCCATATTGTCAGATACTCAGGTAATTTTCAAATTTTCACAATTATAAATGTGGCAAAAATATTTTTGTGCATTAGCCTTCTTAACGTCTACCCTCAAGGTCGCTGGATACATTATCAGAAGTCTGATCAGGTCAGAAAGTACAACATTACAATCACTCTTGATGTAAGAGTCAATCACCTCAGCTCCTTGGTTTCCCCTAAAACTCAGCTGAGAAACTGGGGTTCACTTTCTTTTTAAGTGGAAACATTTGTAAGTGGAAATTTTAAGAGTGGCATATAGCCTCAAGACAAGAAATCTGAAGGGAAAACAAACATCAAGCTGAGTAATTAATACTCAAACTTCAAGCAGAGGATCTGAGTGTTGACAGTGAGTAAGCACCCAGGATATCCTGGCTGAAATGAATACAAGGATTTCTGAGTGATACTCTCCCATTGTAAAATAATTGGATTTTAGGAAAAATGGAAGGATTCTGTGGTAATTCACTTGAGAGAATGAAGTATTTACTGAGAGAATTGAGAGTACAGAAAATCAGCCTGATACAATATTGAGAATTAAATAGTGTCTCATGCTAAGGAATTCATGTGGTTAGTGTTTTATACAGATTTTTTTGCTTAAAATAATAATTTGCAATTTTATTAGAAGGTGGTTTCCAAAAAACAAAAAAATCACAAGTTTTTTAGCAAGGCCATTGATGCAAACATAACTTGCTAGCAATTAACATAAGCTATGATTTCTCTTTTAATTGGCAGCTCTAATTAAAAATCTGTCAGAAATAGCAGCCATTTTGACTTAAAGGAAAACCAAGTGAGAGCACTGAGTTAATAATATGATGGATGTCATAAACTGCAAAGCTGATGTTTACACAAACTTTTTTTTTCCTGTGTAGTATGGCGATTGGAAGCATCTCTGGCCATGCCAGGGTCCACCCAGATCTCTGCGTCATTTGGGTGGATGCTCACACTGATATCAACACTCCATTGACAACCACAAGTGGGAACTTGCACGGACAACCTGTGTCTTTCCTCCTGAAGGAACTAAAAGGAAAGGTAAAAGGCTGGTTGGTATTCTATTACAGAAGAATCATCGCTTTAGCAGAAGTTCAGGAGATAGAAAGGAAGGAAGAACCCTGTGCCATCTTATTTGTGGTGTGATCTCAATCCATTTTGTCAGCAGTCAATAAGCAAAGGGGGTGGCGGATAAGGGTAGTGAGGCTCTGTGCCTCTGCCGTACATGGTAGTTTGCAAACTGACCTTACAAATATCTTCCCTTTTGATTTTTAAACTACCCTTTTTAGTAGGTGGGGCAGAAAGTGATCCTTTATATAAGCAAGTTAGCAGAGGTTCAGAGGTTATAACTTGCTCAAGATCACATGCCAAGTACATGGCAAGGCAAGGGCCAAAACTGGTCTCCGACAACCTACGTCTTCCTACTGCATGACACACAGCCTCTCATTCTTACCGAGTGTCCCCTCCATGTCATGGGAATTTTCAAAAGTGTTTTAAAATGTGTATTACAATGGCTTATTATTTAACATCTTTACTGTGAGAAGTTCATATCTACATCGCAAGAGGAAGAACTACCTCCTGTTCCCTAGAAACTTCTTTTCTAACACATATGACATTCCAGATTTAACACTGTGGTTCATAATTTTCATTGATATTCTGTAGCATATCAATAAAACAATTTTTATTGATATAGCTTTAGTATGTTGGTCTTTATGATGATCCTTGGGGATGCAAATCCCTTTGTTAAAGGCTCAGAACTGATGACCAAGTGATAGGTTTATAAACTTACATGGGAACAGCCATCCCTGGCTCTGGGACATCTGGAAAGCAACCAAAGGGCTGCCCGAAAATTCCCCCAGTCACTCTAAGCCATCCTCTGGGATTAAGTCCTTACTGATGAGAGAAAGAAGGAAGCTACAAAAGTAATGAAAGCACACTGATTTCTTTATGCCAGAGTTTTGGGAAAACAGCGTCCAGTGGAAAGGGGCACAGAGCAGGTAAATGCTGACAAATGATTCAGCTCAGGTCTGGGCCACAGGGTGAGGGTGGGTAAGCAAATCTAGAGTGCCACAAGGGGAGGCAGGCATTCTCTTCTGAATTTTGTACTGTCTTTAATGATTTCCTCGAAACTCGTGTTCTAAATGTAAGATATACGCAGTCCAATAAGTGCCCTTTACTTCTAAGGTAAGATCTGCTCAAGAATCATACATGTTAACCAAATGGAAACATTGCAACTTTAGATCCCTGATGTACCAGGATTCTCGTGGGTGACTCCCTGCATATCCGCCAAAGATATTGTGTATATTGGCCTGAGAGACGTGGACCCTGGGGAACAGTAAGTTTAATTCCTTGATGCGATTTACCTTCGCTTTCTCCCTTTTGCATGCATGCTGGTCAAACCTGTGACACAAAAATTGTTTTAAGTACCAAGCATTATATCGATATCTATATATCCATATAAGTATTTATGTATATAACTCAGGTGAATTTTATATTGGCTTGCTGTTAAAAATACATTGATATATACATATAGGTCACAGAACTCAAATATTTTATGTATCATACCACAACTTTCTTTTCTTTAAAAGGAAACAGTAGTGCATAGAACTAGACTCTTTATTAATTGTAGGTTATATTAATATTTCCTCTTTTATAGCTATATTTTGAAAACTCTGGGTATTAAGTATTTTTCAATGACTGAAGTGGATAAACTGGGCATTGGCAAGGTGATGGAAGAAGCACTAAGCTACCTACTAGGAAGGTATGATCCTTGTAAATATTATTAAAAAGACTTACTACTGATGTTAATAGATGTTAAGTTATTAATAAGGACTCTATATAAAATCACAGAACTTCACTGGATTGTTACTTTTGATGAAACAAGGTAAGAACTGTATTTCTGTACTACATATTAAACCACTAACTTTAAACTGAGTTTCCTGGGGTGCCTTGGGTGGCTCAGTTGGTTAAGCGTCCGACTTCAGCTCAGGTTACGGTCTCATGGTTCATAGTTCGAGCCCCACATCGGGCTCTGTGCTGACAGCTCAGAGCCTGGAGCCTGCTTCAGATTCTGTGACTCCCTCTCTCTCTCTGCCCCTCCCCCACTCACACTCTGTCTCTCTCTCTCTCTCAAAAAATAAGTAAACATTAAAAAATTTAAAAAAAAAAATTAAGCTGAGTGTCCTTCCCACCTCTTAAAAGAAAGAAAAGGCCAATTCATTTGAGCTTCGATGTTGATGGACTGGACCCATCCTTCACACCAGCTACTGGCACACCAGTCCCGGGAGGTCTGACTTACAGAGAAGGTCTCTACATTACAGAAGAAATTTACAAAACAGGTAGGTAAAAACTGGGGTGAATAAAGAAGCAAGTGTACACATGGCCAATATAGATTTATACCCCCTGATCTCAAAGTCAAGGCCCATTGGACACTTCCAGAATGCCCATCTCATGATGCAATCCCCACCTCTTTACACTCCTGGATAATATTTCAAGTCAGGTTATGAACTAAAAACGTCAACTATTTAACAAATTACATTATTTTCATTTGTTATTACAGGGCTACTCTCAGGATTAGATATAATGGAAGTGAACCCATCTCTGGGGAAGACACCGGAAGAAGTAACTCGAACAGTGAACACAGCAGTAACAGTAACCTTGGCTTGCTTTGGAGTTGCTCGGGAGGGTAATCATAAGCCTATTGACTACCTTAACCCACCTAAGTAAATGTGGACATGCCATGTAAAAATCTCATAGCTAATGTCATAATTTGCCAATCTAATAACTTACTTAAGCTTACAGCTATTGCCCCAATGATTTGATCTTCCCAAAAAATCTTCTGCCTTGGTAATTATTATTAAAATTAGTATAAACTATCAATTCCCTCTGGTATGAAATTCAAGACTTGGACATTCTAACTTCTGTGAAACTGAAAAGTTTGTATTTCTCATTTTGGCAAAAGACATCCTTAGAGAAGGATACGTTAACTTCCAAATAACATTTGCTGGCCTTTAAAACAAACACACACCTGTTTAAGCCCACACATGTAGAATGGGACTCCTGATGTCAGCAGATTAAGCTTACCCCACCTGAAAGGGATCATATTCTTATGTTGTTCAAAAGATGTGATTTTTATAATAAACTCTCTATATTAAGGTTCTCTCATGTCTACATGTTTCTAAATACATGGAATTGCTAAGGATTTAAAAAGCCACAGTGAAATCATCATCCTCAAAATTCTGTAAGCCTGGTGAAATGAAACTCTGGCTCTGGTTTCTTCAACTGCAAAATGGGCAATGATAGGGCCTGGGGAATCTCCACATTCATTAATGTTTGACGATCATGTTTTACTTTTGTAAAAACCTCAGACATGGTGTTGGTTTATATTTTAAGCAAAGCTTCTATTCACGTAGGCTTTCTGGAGGCCTACCCTGGAGGTAGAAAAAAGAAATCAAATTGCTATTGTTTCTAAGATCTAACTCGGATAGGAATTTCACTTAAAATGATCTGTGGCTTCCAAACTTCTTACTTTTACTCATTGTAATCAGAGTGTATCTCATTAGCTGAAATCCTTAAACACCCTGAAAACTCATCTTGGCTATGGAATATAGTGAGGAAAGTGGAGAAAATAAATGAGAGTAAACTACAGTTGACCCTTGAACAACATGGGTTTGAACTGCATGGGTCCACTTATATACAATTTTTTGATACATACGGTACTGTAAATGTATTTTCTTGTCCTTAGGATTTTTTTTTTTTTAATTTTTTTTTTCAACGTTTTTTATTTATTTTTGGGACAGAGAGAGACAGAGCATGAACGGGGGAGGGGCAGAGAGAGAGGGAGACACAGAATCAGAAACAGGTTCCAGGCTCCGAGCCATCAGCCCAGAGCCTGACGCGGGGCTCGAACTCACAGACCGCGAGATCGTGACCTGGCTGAAGTCGGACGCTTAACCGACTGCGCCACCCAGGCGCCCCCTTAGGATTTTCTTAATAACATTTTCTTCTCTCTAGCTTCATTGTAAGAGTTCAGTATATTATATACGTAACAGACAAAATGTGTGTTAATTGACTGCTAATGTTATCCGTAAGGCTTCTAGTCAACAGTAAACTATCAGTGGTTAAACTCTTGGGAAGTCAAAAGTTACAAACTTTCGACTATGTGTGGGGGGCAGCACCCCTAACCCCTGTGTTGTTCAAGGGTCAGGTATATAATTAAAACCAGGGAAGCAAACTCTTCCCCCTCTCCCCAACTTACATAGAAACTCAAATGGACTCTGTGATGAAGCAGGTCCCATGAAAGGATTTTTATTGTTGTTGTAACAGCTATGTGTTAAAGAGCCCCTATCACCTGATTTTTCACAAGCAATCCAGAATTTTAAATCTAACTGTTGACATTATAGACTCTGTCAGATACGTATTTTACTGAATTACTTTTAGGTCAAAGCAATTATGATACATCTTACTGTAAAGTATAATGTTCAATACAATAGCCACGTGGGGTTATTTAAATTATTTAAAGCTTAATAAAATTAAAAATGCAGCTCTACACTTCAGGTGCTCAGTACACGGACCTTCTGAGTCTTGTACTGGACAGCACAGATACAGAATATTTCCACCACTGCAGAAAGTCCTATGGGACAGAGCCACTCTAGATTACTATTCATTTTCAAAAAGAAAAACTTTGAGGATGAAATGAATATAAAGGCGATGTTTTTCCCTCAGGTGCATTCTAAACCCAAATAAAGCTTCTATCTTCTTCTATTGTCTCTGATTAACAATTCTTTTAAAAGCCTATTTTGGGAAAATCATATCCCCTTATTTTTAGCTAGAGAGGAAACAAATGGAATTTTTAATAAATTAACTGGAATGTATTTGTCCTTGAGACAGTCACACTGATTTTCACTTCCTTTATTCTGTTTGTGTAATACCAGAGTCACAATTATTCCATTCTAGGATCTCAGAGCAATATATTCTTCAAGTCAGTAAGAGTAAGTGAAACTATGCCAAAGGGAACACTTGAAATCATTTCTAGCATAACATTTCTGGAGAATTTTAAGGAAATTATTAACCTAGAAAAATTACTTATACCATTACATACATTTTAAGCCAGACTTGCATGGCAAATAAAGATGTAGTGATTACAATAATATGAACCACAAGGAGAGATCTAAGAGAAATGTATTCAGAAATAAAAATCTAAAATACAGTTGGCCACATTTCTAATTCCTTAAAAAAAAAATCAGTAACTCTTAGTTCCTAGGTCAATGTCAGGAAAGTGGAGAAAATAAATGAGAGTAAACTACAGTTTATTAGGTCAGTGTCAGTCACCAAATGCAGTGTACAACCTGTAGAAACAGCCCAGTTCTCTTGTTACAACCTAGCCAGCATACTGCCTGGAACACAGCAGACACCCGTTCAGACTGAGTAATTAATCAGACGGTTTGCTCATTCAACAGAGTTTACTAATTATTTTCAAATCTTACAATCTTAACGCCATTGCCCCACCCTCCCCAAATTAAGTTTGCCTCTTAAAATCTGATAAACCATAAAGAACCACAATGTATGCTATAATTAAAAATACATTAACTTAAGAATTTCAAGAGTATAAAAACTTAAAGAATCACATCATTGGCCAGGTGAGAGTGTCAACCTGGAAAAGCAATTAATTTACTTTTAGAAACAGAGATTGGAGAATCACCATTTAAGTATTATTTTATTAAGTTTATGCCTTTCTGTGTTATTTTTTTACATGGCTTTGAAACTCATTTCATACAGTAAGTTCAAGTCCATAGCAAAAGCAAAAACTTGCCAATCTGCCTTAATAGAAATGTTAGCCCATTTCTTTGGAAATCTATGGTAAAAATTTTAAGCCATTTTTAAAAGAATAGGAAACTGTGTTTGCTCCTGCAATGAAGTGAAAATTCGAGTCCCTTACTTGACAAAAATCTCCTATCCCAAAGATACACCAAGATAGATTTATGTATAAAATGATTTGTAATAACTATTTCACATGTGTGTTGCCTTTAAAACAATGTATTTGAAAGCAGAAGTCATTAATAATAAAAATTAAAAATAAAACCGGGGACTAGATAGGAAAGATCGAAAGGATCTAGTAAGAGTCATTTGATCATAGATACCTCAGTATTCCTAGGTAGCTCTAATAAATTGTGATGGATATGAGCAACATGTAGTTTATCTCTTAGAGACAAAAATACCGGTAGGGAGATGGGAGTTGTAAAGTATCAACAGATTCATCATTTGAATCAAAATAAAACAATCTGAACATCACTGCTTCTACTGTATCTCTCTCTATGTAGCAGGATCATGTTCAGATTTAATAGATTTGAGTCCACTTCCAAAGACAGATGTGTCTTCCTTTTCACCGCGGTACACCCTGCCCTCACTGAGTGACCGGTAAAGACACTGGCACCTGATTAGACTGAGGTGCTGGAGACCCACTATTTATGGCTTGTGGGGGCACTGCAGCTGGTTCCATCTTGCTAATGTGTGTGATGAATCGAAGACGGAGTTTTAAAGCTGGTTTTAAGTTACAGATAATCTTCTCTACCTGCGAAATAAACACATTAAAAAATATTTTAACCAGAGAACTTCAATTTCCCACCTTGAAAGAAGTGACTTATGCATATCTGGAGATGATAAACTAGGGAGTAGAGTGGGCTGGATGAAGAGTTTCTTATGTGTTTCAGGTTTTAACAAAAGCAAATAAAATTCTCGTACACGAGGAAAAAACTGCATTCGCCCTCACACACATTATATGTTATATATGTGTGTATATGTGTGTGTGCATATATCTATACATGCATACACTTACAAAAACATACCCACTTACCTAGCTAGCCAGTCATCTCACTGTCAAAAGCTAGTATAGCGTACATTACGCGTTCTTCATCCTTTTAAAATGCCACCATCACAGAAGCGTGAAGCATGATTATACTTTGAAGTTCTTTGAATAACTTATATCTGTAACATTTATCAACACAGCTAATTTTTTGGTTTTGATTTATACTTGGAATTGAAACAAAATAACATTATATCTGCTTTTACTTAGGGGCCTCCAACTTTGGTTTTGCCTCAGGTCATGATCTCACGGTTTGTGGGATCAAGCCCCACCATGGGGCTCTGAGCTGACAGCATGGGGCCTACTTGGGATTCTCTCTCTCTCCGTGTCTCTCCCCCTCCCGTGCTCACACCCTCTCTCAAAATAAATAAAGAAATAAACTTAAAAAAAAAAATCTACTTTTACTTGGAAATAAAAACATCAAGCAGTTCCATGGCTTTCTTAGCTTCCTTCAAATGCTCTTTGATCTTAACAGGAAAAATCAGCCCATTAATAATTTTTCCTTTCTGTATTCCCTGGTGTCCCAAATATACATATTTTTCAGGCCTAAATATAAAGGATATGCTAAATAAAACATTTCTGTATTGGTTCCCACTCAAATCTCCTTGACAATCTTGCTGAGGCATAAAGGAATCAACATCCTCCCTACCCCATGTCCCTAGGTCCAAGGAAACAATCCAGTAGACTAGGATTCATGTGTTTATATATCAACTTACCTTCCTTTCCTACCAGAGAAAGAATAACATTAAGGTATGGAGAGGAGTTCACCTGCCTTCACCTACCTGCCCTACCTCCATCCTTCTAAAAGAGCCAAGATTCTGTTTCCTACAGATAAGGAAACTCAGTTCTGATTCAAGGACGTCCTTGCCACTTTCCAGTGACTTTACTAGAAAGTAGCTCTTTATATGTTGACTCAGAACGTGCTTCCCTTTAACTTCACTGGAGTTTGTGTGCCCTTTGAAGTGACACAGAACAAATCTAATGCCTATTCCAAATGGCAATCCTCCAAATAGTGAGAACATGAACAATTCCCTGGGACTTTGACAATTCATGTTAAGTTCCTCCAGTTCCTTCAAATACCCTTTCCGAATTATTCTCGTGATCCCCCTGGCTTCAGTTTTCTAGTCATGCTGCAATATGTCCAATGTCCCCAGAGTGTACCCTAATCACTGTGGGGGAAAAGCAGGACCTCCTTTACTCTTTACACCACACCTCCCTGGTCTTTTCAAAAAGTAGTCATACCATACTGTTTCTTTCTAATGAGATTACTATTAATCAACAACCTCGGTCTTTTTCAGATGCCCTGCTGCAAATATCAAGGGGGGAAAGTTTGAGAAATGATAACATGTATTTACTATTACTTTATACATGCAGAATAATGTGTTCATATAGCCTAAAAGGTCTAATAACATCAGCCTTCTCCTCTTAAAAGAAAAAAATTTAAAAATCTCAAACAAAAGTATATCATCACATAGTCAAGTTGTCTAAACTAAACATCATTAAAAGATAAAATTAACTTACTTGTTCTTTTACGCTGTCACCAGTAAACATATACTTCATATGATACAGGAAGTCACAGATGGGGTCCATGTAATTTAAGTGGGCGCTGCACTGGTCTACATTCAGCAACATGTCATAAAATGCCACACCGATCTATTTAACAAATAATATAAAATTACTTAAATGGGCAAAAATATTCAGTAATTTAGAATGATGCAGCTGGACTCCATTACAAGACAAACACAGAGGGATAACATGTTTGTTGAAGAATTGTCGCTGATCATACAAACCTCTATGTGCATGGGATATATACGGTCTGCATTAATAATGGAATCCAGAGTGCTACAAAACTCCCCCCCCAATAGGGCTCAAACGTAGTTTCTCTTCGTAACTCAGGAATGTCGCTTAAAATTAAGAGGTAGACAATCTCTTTTGTAGAAACCACTTCTCAGTGTCTGAGATAACCACAGTCTCAGAGATACTTCAGATTGTACCTTCTTAGTTCCATTTGGTGGCTCATACTTTAAGGTTCTATTCCTGTCTCATTTTCTTTTCTCTATACTCTTGTAAGACTGACTGACTTCATCCATTTCCATGATTTTAATCAATTCCTCTGCACTATAGTGCAGGCTCTCAAATGCACTTCTCCATCTTAACTTTCTTCTCAAGCTTGATAATGGTTATTTCCCCTATATTTCCAATTCAGTACATCCCGCACCAAACTCATTATACGCATTCTAAGTTACAGGCACGCTAAATCCTCTAAAATTGCTTTTAGAGCCTATTAAACTAATTTCACTACTAATGGTTACGATATGCAGGTTGGAAAACACTGGGAAATAAACTTACATAGATCTTTTAGGACTTAATCTTATCACAGAAAAGCCAGATTATATTTTACCTCTATCATACATCGAGTTCTCTCCTGCTGAAATCTTTGTAAAAATGGTCCCACAAGATGATACACATAAAGCAACTGGAATTCAGTTTTCACTATAGGAAGAAGGACTTCAGTGAGAAACCTAAAATTCGAAGATTAAAAATAAAAATTTCCTGTGACTTTAAATCATTTGAATTATTTGAACTTTGTTGATGTAGCCTACCCAAGCATTTGTAAAATTTGTAATATTTTTTAAAGTTTCTCTTTCTAATTAATCTTACATTTCTCACTGGCTATTATTTTCATTTGATTATCAAAATAAATTACTTCAGATTTAGGAGTCATTCTCAACAGTACAATTACTAAGTGACAGGGGAATTACAGGTACCCCCGGATCCCCTGAGTGCTTTCTGAAAGTTTGCATCATGCCACTTTGCTTTTACAAAAGACCTACATTATTATAGCGATGGTTTTTTTTTTTGTAAAAGCAAAAATTCTCTTTGGTCTTCTTTTGGTTTGCAAAAATAGGTACTAATATAGGTCTTCCATAAAAGCGAAGTGGCGTAACATGAACTTTTAGAAAGAGTGGGATATGCTTTACTTTACGCCATTTTGGCTTATGGAAGGTTTCACAGTAATGTTCTACTTTTGAATAGTAGGAAAAACATTTATCTGAAATAAAAAGAGAATGGCCAATCTAATATAAATGCCATACTCAAGAAATGTGAATTTAAGTAATACCAATTGTATAGTCAAGAAAAAATAATCAGAAAACAGGCTAATATGAGTTATACAGTTCAAAATACAACTTGTGAGATATATTCTGGAAAAAGCATGCATTTGACGAAGTCTCCTGAAACTGTGATGGAAAACTAGATATCAGATTATTTCTTGCATATACAAATTAATTTTTACAGAAAATTCTGAAATTAAAGAGCTTCCTCATTATTTAGAAACTCTATGTAATTAAAATTCACTTTGCAAGTTTTCTATTGAATGAGATGCATACCTCATGTGTAAATGAGTTAAAAAACACACAAAACAAAAAGAGTCCAATTTATTTAAGAAATCATAATACCTACTTGGGAATGAGAGAAAGTTGCCCAATGCTGGAATGGTGCCACACAGCATGTGCGAGAGCTAATGTATAGCTGCAGCTCATCTCGGAGTAGGACTGATGACAAGCAGTGAAATCAAAGAGGCGGAATGGATAGCCAACCCACTCTGACTCAGAGGTCAAGCTGGGACTGCTGATAACACTCACAATTCGATCGTGAAGAACAATCCAATATGGCTCCTTTAAAATGAGAGGAAAGCCTGATGAAAATGATCACTTATCCAGTATTCCACCCCATTTCTAATATTCCACTCCAAAGCCTAACATAATGGCACATTCTCATTCTTTAAAATTTTTTACTTATCTAGCTTGTGTTTTTGTGTAATGGAGATTTTGAAATCAAAAGTGAGTGGTTTCACAGTAAGTCAAATACAGTTAAGAACCTGGGGATAAGTGTCTGTGAGTTAGAGGGCTAGTATCTGATACTAGTGTATGGAAAATTGCCCTTACCAATACCTATTATACAGACAACACTGGTACACATATATAACTCACAGATAAATATAGATATTTTGGAGGTGTGCAAGGAAAAAATGATTCATAGAGGTGCATAATCAAACAAGTTTGGAGAGCACAGAGTTAGATAATGTCATTGACATCAAAAGGTATCACAATAGACAACTGAATAGTGCTAAGTAGACACATGTGAGGTCACAGAAGGGAGACTTCACATGAGGGGAGGTCCAGGAAGGGTTCACTGAAGAAGCAGAACCTAAGCTGGCAAAGAATGAACAGGCTTCAGAGAAGCTGACAGAAGGAAGATGGGCTCTGCATAATGTCTCATTCTATAACACATCAGAAGTACCTCAGACATATCTCAACAAGTGTTATTTGCATGAGTGAAAGGCTCTAGATATGTAGCATGTTAAGTGGTCAAAAGCAGATCAGAACTAAGGTTGGCTAGATAATGTAAGAACTAAAGTTGGTCAGACAAAGGATACCGAGACCCATTGGTCAGGCAGATTTTTAGATCTGAAGAAGGCAAACAAAATAGTCACTGTAGGTGTCTGAAGCAACAATGATATGAAAACTTGAAAAATATGAACCACTTCCTTAATTGCATGACGTCCTTATACAAGGGCATCTTACATGCATCTTTTTTTTTTTTTTTTTTCCCATGCATCTTATTCTTTTGGCTGACAGGGAACAACTGTATTCTGGTACAAATCAAAATGATTAACTCACTGGCAGTGCAGTGATGATGAGTCCAATTGCATTCATCCATGCTGTAATATTCTCTCTTGGCACTAAAGGCTGACTATAAGTGAAGAAAACAGAAGAAAAATATGAAAAATGTGAAATTACAAAAACACCCTTGTACGGTTAATAATGGATCTTATTTTGACAACATATATAAATTGGGGCTAACAACTGATCTACTCCAATAAAACTACAATGGATTTTCATTGAGTAAAAATTTAAATATCCAAAAGCTTTTTTTTTTGGTTGTCTCCTTTAACAGCGGTTGCTGGGATGTTAAGACTATTGCCACTTATTTCCACTTCTCCAATCATTATCCCCCACTTCATGCTGATCTTCAAGAAAGGAATCTTGAAAGATTATCTTTAGTGAGATGATAACCTTATTCCTAAATGTCAAACAGCTACTAAAGAGTAGAGGTTGGGGTGGGGGGCGCCTGAGTGGCTCAGTTGGTTAAGCGTCTGAGTTTGGCTCAGGTCAAGATCTCGCTGTCTGTGAGTTCGAACCCTGTGTCAGGTTCTGTGCTGACAGCTCAGAGCCTGGAGCCTGCTTCAGATTCTGTGTCTCCCTCTCTCTGCCCCTCCCCCACTTGTGCTCTGTCTCTCTAGAAAATGAATAAATGTTAAAAAAAAAAAATTTTGTTTTTAATTAAAAAAAAAATAGTAGACGTGGGAACAAACCCAGGTCTTCTGACCCTGTCCAGGGCTCCCTCCATTATATCTATATCACAAAGACAAAATCTGGGACCAAAAGACAGTTACCGTCCCAAGTGCATCAGCCTTGGGACAACAGATTTGTCTAACAGCTCCTAATAAAATATCATTCTCTTTACAAAAAACAATGAATCTTACTGCATGAAACAGGATACACACCTTTTCAGGACGACATTTAGAAGAGCATTTCCAACATCTTCACCTGAAACGGCCAAGGCCATGAGCTCCACACAAGTAACATGCAGTGCATGGGCAGCTGGGTTGGGAAACTCATTGAATCTCCAGTCGCAGTTTGGGAATGGACCGGGAGATTTGCCAGCCATCGGTGCAGATAATTAAAGCAATAACTGTTTGCTTGTTTTGAAATTAATGGCTCATATTTGTAGAGTGCTTTACAGTTTTCCAATGTTTCACATGTAAGCATCTCATTTGATTATCAATTTATGATTATGAGGCCTCAATAAGTGAGCAGAAATTAAGAGGCAAATACCATGAACCAAATACACTAATACGTTTGACATAACTGAAATGCATAATCACAAGGTAGAAATAGCTGGTCTTCTATAGGTGTGCTTTTATAACTGTGACATGACAGCCATAGATGCAACCAAAGTAGCCCTAGGCTTCATCTACCTATTTCTTTCAATAGTTGTAAGGCAGGTAGTAAGAACATTATAATGAGTAATTCTTTTACTTCAGGAAATAAATCTCTTTGTGTAAGAAAATAAATCGTGCCCATTTACGTAAAATTGCTCTACCTAGTAAATAGTGATATGGTATACAAACATATTAAACATAGTGTGCTTATAACTTAAAACATGAAATCAAAAAAAGAAATAAAAATATAAGTAAATCAGCTTTTTCACTAAAAAGGAGGGAAAAACAAGTTTTATTATTATCTATTAATATATTTTAAAAGCATCCAAGGATTTGTTTAAAGCAACAAAATTCTAGGGGTGGGAGGGAGGGGAAAGTGGGTGATGGGCATTGAGGAGGGGACCTGTTGGGATGAGCACTGGGTGTTGTATGGAAACCAATTTGACAATACATTTCATATTAAAAAAATAATAAAGTAAAGTAACAAAATTCTATATTCTCCAGTAGCAAACAGATGCATTTACTACAATACATAGTATATTTTTTTGGAGATCAATTTTTTTTTCTTTGAAACAAATCTTGTAAGGTCTGTTTTTAAGATTTAAATTTTAATGGAGTGAATTTCTGCCTATTTGGCAGCTAAGTTGATGTTGCTAATTTAAGATGTCAAAACCTTTACAAAAGTAAAAACAAAAATAATCTTAAAAGAATTGAAGCCTTGGCATGTATAAAAATATTACCTTGAGGGGTGCCTGGGTGGCTCAGTCATTAAGCATCCGACTCTTGGTTTTGGCTTGGGTCATGATCTCACAGTTTGTGAGTTTGAGCCCTGTGTTGGGCTCTGTGCTGACAGCGGGGCGCCTGCTTGGGATTCTGTCAGTCCCTCTCTCTCTGCCCCTCTCCAGCTCGTGCTGTCTCTGTCTCTCTCAAAATGAATAAATAAACTTAAAAAAATATATATTACCTCGAAAAGGTAGTATGTGTCCTCACAAATCAACATATAGTTATTTCTGAAAGGTCTGGAAAAATCACAATGAAAAGGATATTATCTACTAGTCTGCCAATCAATCTGCAATAGTAGGAGTCATCAGGGATCCAAGGATTTTCTTCTCGTGCATTCATGCCACACTTCAGGTACGTGTCACTTAGACACCAGCCTTGGGGTCGATTATCCTTGAGTGAGCCAATGATGGCATGGACAAGTTTTCGCTTGAGATGTGGGCGGTCTCTCAGGTGCATTTCATAATAGTGCAGAGTATTATACAAATAAGTCACTGGCCGATCTGCCAAGAAGAAAACAATCATCACGAAGTTTATCCAGTTACCAACAACTGTGAAAAACTAACCCTCTGTGTTCAAGATTACCAAAAGATAGCTCAGAAGCCAATGAAACTATTTCACATGCTGGGAAGTTGCGTACGATGAATATTTTTATTTCAAAACAAGGCAGAAGGCTTCGAATAATATATACATGGTATGTAAATGAATAACTGCTGTGGCGCTGCTGATACTAGCAAAAAGATCAGAAGAGCCTCAATGGTCAAAAACAGGGTAAATCATGGCATGTACGGATTAATGGGCTTTTTATGCACTGATAAAAATAATCCATCCTAACACACTATACAGGTATTAAAACAAGGTGCAGAACAATGTGTGTATTATATATTATTTGTGGGGGAAAAAAAAAAAACCAACCCTAACTACACAATAGCTAAGGAAGGAAGCACAAGGAACTGGTAACAGTCGTTGCCCACAGAGAAAGAAACTGGCTAGCTGGAGATCAGGGATGGGACTAACTATTCTTCCCTGCGTACCCTTCTCTACCATGCGCATGTTACCTAATCCAAAAAAACAAAAACAAAAACAAAATGTTTTTACAGGAATGCTCACTTGAACTTCATACTTACTCTGTAATGCTAACATGCAATTCAGACTTCTGGTTAGGAGGAAAACATCTTAGATAAAGGACTAAGAAGAACTGCCCCCCACCCCGCCACCCCAGAGAAATATACTTTGTCCCCACAGTGGCTGCTCTAGGACTTTCATGCTCCTGTCACTGACTCCACCATTCTCTAGTCACATGGTTTCAAACTTTGTAGTTCTCTTCTTTTCTTTCTATATTCTCCCTACAAGCAGCAGTCAAGGCCTGTTCCTTCTCCCTGGACTATCTGTCCCTTCTTTCGCATTCCCAATGCCATTACAGTTGTTTAGATACTAATCCTACACCTGAAATTTTTTGACGTTAAGTTTTTGAAATGGCTTCCTCCTTCCAAAACATGCTACCGACTACAACTAGATTTAACTTTCTAAAATAATGCTCTCTATGCCATGACCTTACTCAATAACATCTAGTTGACTCTTGATTATCTGCATGTTATAAAATCAAAACTTCTGAGCCTGGCAAAGGTGATCTACATTGTCGGGTACAATGTTTAAATTCTCAAGTTAGCCGATGAGGACACTGTTGTTAAAATGCTGTGATTTTTCCAAAAGATTCCTTCTGCCTAGAATGTTCTCTTCTTCCTGTTTAGATAAATCACATACATCACAGCTCAAATCCTATCATCCAGGAAGCCTGCCAAGACCCTTTAGTTCACAGTAACATCAGTCTGCTCTGAACTCATAACGCTTCTCTTTCCCTACACATTTGGCAATTAATCACACACTATGTAAAAGGGGGCCTCTCCTGCATATCACTTTTATTTCTGCTATTTAGTACATCTGCTATGACCTACCTATTCATATTGTTATGTCACCTACTTTATACTTCATGGCATCACTATATAGCACTTACTCCCAAAACATTTTTATTGAAAAACAATTAAAATTTGAAAAAGCTCACCATGAAATTTATATAAGCCACCAAGGTGATCTAGTAGAGTCTCCAGTGACTTGGAAACTGGAAGCAGCTCTAAAAACCTGTGGATTACTATATCAAATACTGGGAGAAATCGAAGACACACATTTCCAAAATAGATGGGGAGGTAGGGAGACTGAATCTGCACAGGAGGGTCGACCTGCTCCGCGAGGCCCTCAAAATACAGTTTCTCGGGGTACTTCTGTGGAAGTGAGAAAATGGGAAATGTTTAGGACATCTTTTTTTAAATTCTCTTAAAAAATAGAGCTAAATAAACTTGTCATTTTTAAAAGAATATGAAAACATTTTTGTTTTGCAGCGCAATGAAATCTAGAGTCCTTCACTTGACAAAAATCTCTATTATCCCAAAGGTATATCGAAAAAGATTTATGTATAGAAAATTTGTGATAACCCTTTCATTTTGTATGTAAGTACTCACATCTACTAAAATTGCAGTTTCAATATATTCTTAACGGTAGAGATATTCTAGAACCTCGAGGAAGTTTAGAGAGCTAATTTACTTCTGTACAGATTAGAGAGAAAACAGTGGAACCACAGAGAAAACAGCCAAATCAATTAGCCAAATACCTAAGTCTGGCTTAAGAAGGAGTCACAGAAGCACTGATTTGAATGAGTACCTTGTGATAATTCATGTGCTTGGTGTGCCAGTCGTTCTGTAGCCAGTGCTCTGGAGAATTTTCCTTCACGAAGTCACTCACTCGATTTCTAAAATCATTTGGTTTGAGTAACAGCAACTGAATTATGAAATAACAAACCTGGGCTTCATTTCCTTCATGACTACGCATGGCCTTTGGAGAAAAACAGAAAAATGATATCAAAATGTCTGACCTGTGCAAAAGCATGGCCCCTCCACTAGATAGTCTAAATTGGAATATAGTAATACCTCACTATCATTACAGTTTCAACATATGTGGAGTCTACCCCTAACCAACTGTTCAGAATTCCCTAAGCGCATTTAACTTTCTTACTCATTTTTGGTTCTCACCATTCCTTCTGTCTAAAGTATCACTCTTTTTTCTTTTGTTGAAATTTAACCCATTTTTCAAGATATATCACCTGGGTAGATGTGCTCTCATTACTGCCTGGCGATATTTTCCTCACTCACACCTCTATCTGATCCTTCTATCTTATTGATTTATAGACTTAGCTTACTTCCCCTACTATATCATAACCATATTTATGTTCTGCAGCTAAGAGGTTAATGTTAACCAACTAAGCCACCCCAAATATCAACACTGCAGTATTTTTTTTAATGTTTATTTATTTTTGAGAGAGAGAGAGAGAGACAGAGTGATTGAGGGACAGGCAGAGAGAGATGGAGACACAGAATCCGAAGCAGGCTCTAAGCTCTGAGCTGTCAGCACAGAGCCCGACGTGGGGCTTAAACTCATGAAGCATGAGATCATGACCTGAGCCAAAGTCGGACACTTAACCAACTGAGCCACCCAGGTGCCCCAACACTACAGTGTTAAAAAAAATAAGTATTTTCCAGCCTTGTTCAGTGTCTTCTCTTAAAATCTTGCTGAAATAGGGGTGCCTGCATGGCTTAGTCAATTAAACATCCAACTTCAGCTCAGCTCATGATCTCACGGTTCGTGAGTTTGAGTCCCACATAGGGCTCTGTGCTGACAGCTCAGAGCCTGGAGCCTGCTTCGGATTCTGTGTCTCCCTCTCCCTCTGCCCCTTCCCGGCTCACGCCCTGTCTCTCTCTCTCAAAAATAAATAAATAAATGTTAAAAAAAATTTTTTAAAGTTTTTTGCTGAAATAGACATCAAAGTTGAGAAAAAAATAATTTGAGGAATATTGGGTGGCTATGTGAAACATTCAGTTCTGACTGTGGCTACCAAAGTGTACAGAAATGATTATTAACACTCTGCAAAGAAATACGATGGCTTTTTACCACTCCTGCCTCTAGTGGGAGCCTTTGGGAATCAACTCAGGGTTTAACTAACTGTTTATACTTTCACAGCATCACAAGATCAGGATCATGTCTGTCTTACTTACTTCTATACTTTCTGTGCATCAAACATAGCAGATATTCAATACATGCTTACTGAATGAATGAATGAATAAATACACTGGGAAATCTCTAGTTCCTTAGGGAATTGATAGTAAGACTTGATTATAGGCAATATAGTTTGATCAGCACAAGATCTATCAGTCACACACACTGATCCAAAACAGAATGAGGCGGCTTAGAAACTTATTCCTAAGTAAGCATATTCTTACCAGGCAGAGAATTAATCTGTCCAATGTAACAATGTTGTACTTCCATACCATGTCATTAAGAATTTCAATGCATTTGTTGAGTTGCTGACCCCCAGCTGATGTAGAGAACTCATATACTAGGAAATCTGCAAATGTTCTCACATGGGCAACCAAGGCCCTGGCTCCAATTCTTTCTAATACTCTGGAAATCAGAGAGTAAAAAATAAGTTATATTGCTGTATGGTAATAATGGATTGTCAAATGGAATGCAGATCTAGGTTTTTGGCTTACCTATAGCCAATCTGATTTATATGATCTGTTTCCAAGAGCATTTTCCAGAGAAGACAAAGGAAGAGAGGAGGAGAGCCTTGCATAGAAAAGTGGGTAATGATGTCATTTTCATTGGTCATCGACTTCCACTTCCTATACTCCTCTTCCACATTTTTTTTCAGATTAAAACGGCTTTCCTGAGGTACGTTATTTTGTTTGAAGAATGCCTAAAAGGAAGATGAGAAGTTTACTTCAAGGGTTATACTAGAAAGAACACTGGCTACAGAGTTAAGAAGCCAGTTCTAGGCTTGATTATGACACTAATAAACTCTAGGCAACCTCAAGCAACTTAGTAATCAAGCCTTGAATTTCTATAATGGGAAAATACACAGGCTTAATTTGGTATCTCTAAGATTCCCTTTCTAGATTTCCTAAACAGAAATTCCAAGCAAGCCTGAATTCAAAGCTTCTTCAATCATCTGTTGATACTTCTGTTCATCATTAAAAAGAAAAAAAAAAAAAGAAATTTATGTATCCTTTGGTTACATATTTTAGCATCTCTGTAAGGAAAATCTATTACACAGCCAAATGGGTCTCAGACCATCAGTAATGACACCACCTGGGACCTGTAAGAAATGCAGTTTTGGACCCCATTCCAGACCTACTGAATTGGAAGTTCTGCCCCTAGGGCCCAGCAGTCGGTATCCGAACAAGCCCTCTAGGTGATTCTGGTAAATTTGAGAACTAATGCTTTAGCCCTATTAGAAGTTATAGAAAGCAGATGTTCATTATGCTTAAACTTTTCTTTGCAAAGTAGAGGACAGATGAAGTTTTCTTTTCTCCATATTATAAAAGCCAAGCTTATAGTTTTTCTCTCTGTGTGATTAAGAAAAAATTCAGTCAAGTGCACCAATGTGTATTCTGTGCAGCTCCATTAACTTGTATTTCTCCCCATTTCAGTTCTAAGAGAAAGAATTTTTTAGGTAACGTGTTAATTCTCACAAGATTGTAAAACTGTTAATAATATGAGATCATAATTAAATTTTTAGGAATATATACAGTCCTAGAGTACGACAAGGAACAAGTCAAGACACTTGGAATAGCAAAGATTTTTTGAAAAAGAAATAAAAGCTAATTTCCTTTGGATATCACTAAAACAAAGTCTCTAGTACAACACTAAATGGGAAAGAATGACTTTATATATATTAAATGGAAGAATGATTTTTACATATTCAACATGTAATTCAAGACCAGATTACCTGTAGCGGGCCTGGAAAACAGCTAAGAGTGTGTGATGCCCAATTATGAGGAGTAAAACTCATGATGGTCTGAAGTATATCTTTACACCAAGTTCCCTGAATTGAGTCAGAGCCTGTAAAAAAATCTAAACATAAACAAAAAATGTAATCGAGATATAAATGATCATACCCACAATTCTTAAATATCACAGAGGAAGCAACAAACAATTATGCACACCCAAGGAATTTCACTGCAATACGCTCACTGCTTAACTAGCTACATTCAGCTTAGGACCTAAGTTTTTTTAGTCTATGTGAGTGTTTTGAATGATCGCATTAGTAAGTAAGAACACGATTAGTGGAAAGAAGACAAAAGACATTGCAATCTAAGTTTTTTTAAGGTTACAGAGCACCAATGATACAACAGTGATACAGGCCCACCACGAATGCTCATGTAGTTGACTCTGACAATAAGGAGTCAGCACTTCACTGAGCCAAGGAAATATAATTACAAAAGCAGCTATATTTTCTAGTGGTTGAAACAGCTACAGACTATAACTCTCTAAATCAAGAAGGTTAATTTATATAAAATAAGATAGTCCACACAGATGTTATTTCAGGCTGCTAAATCCAGTAACTATTTCTTTAAAACAGCAGTTCTCCAAGTGTGGTCTGTGGAGTCTGTGGGTCCCCAATATCCTTTCACGGATTTGATGAGGTAAAAACTACTAAAATAATTATAATAAGACAGCATTGACCTTTTTACTGTGTTAACATGTGCACCAATAGTGCAAAGGTAATGATAGGTAAAACTGCTGGCCTGTAGAACAAATCAAACTGTGGCACCAAACTATACTAACAGCCATTGTAATCTTCACTATGCTCTTGGCTGGGGGTCAGGGGTGGGGAGAAGGAGTCAGTTTTACTTAAGAATATCCTTGAAGTAGTGAAAAAGACTGTATCTCAGCCCTTAAGTACATCTCATTTTAATATTCTGTGTGATAAAAACGGAGGTATGAATAGTGTTCTAGCTACTATTATACATCAAAGTATGATGGGTATCTTAAGGAAAAGTACTTGTGCAATTGTTTGAATACTGAGTGAAATTAGCTCTTTTTTTAAAAATGGAATTCCATTTTTACTTAAAAGAACATCTGACAGAAAACTACAGTTATTCAGACTTGGGCACTAAGCACACATTTTCTTGAAAATTAACAAAGGGAGCCTGTTACTTCAAGGAAAACAAATGACCACATCTTTTGCCAGTGATAAAATTTGACACTTCAAGTGAAAAATCAAAATTTTGGAAAACTTGTATCTACTACTATAAACCTAATAGTTTTATAAAACTTAAAGATTTTCCTAAAGAAATGTGTAGTGATATAAACAAATGTAATTTTATGATACTGTATAATGAAGTGTGTGAACATTTATAAGATCTATATAATTCACTGACCCAATGTCTTCCAAAACACTAATTCATGAAGCTACAAAATATGGATTAAAAAAATCCATTAAATGTGCAAAACAGACCAATGGGTTATAATGTAATAGAGTAAAAAAAGTTCACTGATAGAATTTTGGATTGCATTCTACATTGCACCGAACATTTAAGAAACCATCACTTGTCCAATTTTGTGTGACATCAAAGAGTATTCACAATTATCGGAAAGGCTATTAAAATACTCCTCTCCTTTCCAACCTGTTACCTGGGTGAGGCCATATTTTCTTCATTTCTAAAATAACATATTGAGATAGGTGAAATGCAGAAGTAAATCTGAGAATCTAGCAAAGCTTTCTTTACATCAGATATTAAAGAGAGATGTAAAAAATGTGAAAAAATGGCACCTCTTCTCACTAAAGTTTTGTTTTAGAGAATATATAATTTATTTTTCATAAAAAATTAGAATGTTAATATATGTTTATTATTTTTAAGGGAATCAAACAAATACTAAAAAAGCATCTATCTTAATATCTATAAGGTAAATATTGATAAAATAATAAATGTTGATAAAATCCATATAAATGGAAAATCTTTGGGAATTTGTATGATTTTAAGAATGTGAAATGGTCCTGGGGTACCTGGATGGCTCAGTCGGTTGAACATTCCACCTTGGCTCTGGTCATGATCTCATAGTCCATGAGTTCAAGCTCTGCCTCAGGCTCTGTGCTGACAGCTCAGAGTCTGGAGCCTGCTTCAGGTTGTGTGTCTCCCTCTCTCTCTGCCCCTCCTCCCCCTTCCCCACTCACACTCTGTCTCCCTCTCTCTCTGAAAAAGTAAACATTAAAAAAAAATTTACAAATGTTAAGTGGTCCTGAGACAAAAAAGGTCAAGAACCACTATTTAAAAATGATGTAAAATGGCTGGAAACTGAAGCTCAACCTAGTTAAAAAATGATAGTACACAGAAGAACCTACATTAATGATTGAAATGGTGAAGGTATTAAAACAACTTTTTTTTTAAACATATGAAAAGGGTCTTTTTGCGATGCTTCTTTAATAATCGCTAAGGACACAGCACGCTCTAATTCATTTGTTTTCCCTATTGATGGTCGCACATTCACTGTACCTGTTACATGAGTTGCTCTAGCTAAGGTCAATATCAAGGCTCGGTTCAGCTCCTCAGATTCCGCGGACAGCACCGTTTTGGGATCACTCAGGAAGCGTGTGAACTGTGGCTGTACCTCCGAACTACCTAATGCTGTTATAAGCCTAAGTGCGGTACTCTCAACACTAAAAGGTGAGAGAACAAAAAGAAATGTGAAAAAGTTAAGTGGCATATAAAATTTCAGAATTATAGAATTGAATCTAGTTCTAGGTTAATTACAATTGAAAAATATGCAAACTTTGAATTCCTCTTCTTTGATTAAAAAAAAAAAAAAACCTTCCTCCTTTGAGTAAGAATGAACTTTGTCTTAAAAACCTGAGATACCAAATGTTATAGCAAACACCATCTGACATTTTTTACATATTTGAAAAAGATAGCCTGCAGCTTATAGGACTAAACAATTTCACCTGGATATATAGGATTTCAAAAATTACATTTTTTAGGGGTGTGTGGGTGGCTCAGTCGCTTAAGCATCCAACTCTTGATTTCCGCTCAGGTCATGATCTCACAGTTTGTGGGTTCAAGCTCCACGTTGGGCTCTGTACTGTATGGAGCCCATTTGGGAGTCTCTCTCCCTCTCTCTCTGCCCCTCCCCTGCTTGTACTCTCTGTCTCTCAAAATAAATAAACGTTAAAGTAGCCTCTTATTTAAAAAAATTATATTTAAAAAAATTTTATTTTATTTTATTAATGTTTATTCATTCAGAGAACGCACACGCACAAAGGCATGGGAGGGGCAGAGAGAGAGAGGGACAAAGGATCTAAAGCAGGGTGGGTGCTGACAGCAGAGTGGCCAATGCAGGGCTGGAACTCACAAACTGAACGATGATCATGACCTGAGCAGAAGTTGGATGCTCAACCAACCATTCTAAAGGGCTAAATTAGAACCCAAGTGCCCCTTAAAAAAAATTTATATTTTTAAATCTCAAATATATTTTCACTTAAAACAAAATCAGAATGACATGACAATTTAACCATAATCTAAAGTATATTTAAATCCAATATTCTAGGGGCGCCTGGGTGGCTCAGTCGGTTAAGCGTCCGACTTCGGCTCAGGTCACGATCTCGCGGTCTGCGAGTTCAAGCCCCGCGTCGGGCTCTGGGCTGATGGCTCAGAGCCTGGAGCCTGCTTCCGATTCTGTGTCTCCCTCTCTCTCTGCCCCTCCCCCGTTCATGCTCTGTGTCTCTCTGTCTCAAAAATAAATAAAAAAACATTTAAAAAAATTTAAAAAAAAATAAAAAAAAAAATCCAATATTCTAAATATTTTTAATGTTTAATTTTTGAGAGAGAGAGAGAGAGAGAGAGAGGGAGGGAGGGAGGGAGGGGTAGAGAGGGAGACAAAGAACTCAAGCAGGCTCCAGGCTCTGCGCCATCAGCACAGAGTCCAGTGCGGGGCTCCAACCCACGAACTGTGAGATCATGACATGAGCCCAAGTCTGACGCTTAACCGATTGAGCCACCCAAGCGCCTCCTAAATCCAATATTCTAAAGGGCTAAATTAGAACATATCATCAAAGGCCTTGAAAGTACTTTTTCTCAGTCCAAAGATCACTAGGCAAGGACTCAACTATCTTAATAACTTTCTATTTAAAAGCTGTACTCTACTTCTATATTGGAAATAAGATGCTCTAGAAGAAGAGTTTTATGACAAATGAATAAAAATACTATCAAGGATTAAGTTCCCATCTCCAACAAAGTTTCTAATAAATCTTAAGGGAAGACAGTCATCAAAGAACTCACCAGAGATGGAGCTGGTTCTGGTTTGTTTGTGCAACTGCAGCTAAAGTATGAAGATGGCTCAGGAGCTGCACTCGGTAATGAGGCTGAATGTGGTGCATCCGGTAGCTGAACATCTCGAGAAGTGTGTGCAAGATCCCCCAGGCATGTGACTTGAAAACAGTTGGCAAAAGTTGACCTTGAGGAATAAGACAATTTAAGGCACCAATTATAAAAGTTATGAATTAAAAACATTTCAAGAGTCACATGGAGTAAAATCTACGTAAAGATTTGATCATGAACACACACACACACACACACACACACACACACACTTTCCAAATTTTCTCCATAATTTCTCCCTTAATGGTAATGAAAAAAGTCCAGATCCTAATTATAATACCAAGTTTGCCCTTTTTTTCCCCCTGGAATTTGACAAATGAGACTCAAGTTCATCTAGAAAAATAAGAGACAATAAATGAAAAAAAAAATTACCCTTCCTCACTTCTCAGTTCTTTCAAATTACTTTTATAAAGTTAATGTTTCCAGTCTTTTGAAGCATGAGGATCACTTTTTAATATACAGATTGCATTACACCCACCCCTATTCCCTCCTCTCTCCCCAAAAAGTTTTATTGAACCCTTGATTATCTGGGAAGAAGAGTAATTATGGTTAAAACTAAAATTATACCATATTAGTGAAAAGTTACAATTACCATGAATCAGAAAAAAACTTCTATATTACAAAGTATATATTATTTAGAACTATGTAACAACTAATAAACATTACAAGCTGTCTTCTAAAATGCAGGAAAACTCCTTTCCTATTGCCAGACTTAGCCCCAGGGGCAAACTAGCAAAAGAAGCATACGAGACCACAGATTCTTGCATGAGTACAGGGACCATGTCTGTTTAGCTCATTGTATCCCAAGTACTTAACATAATACCCCCTTCTTATCATAATAACTTTACTTAAAAATGCAGCTTACTCTCCTGATTCTCACACTTCCTACCCCCTTTTTTGCTTTATTTTTCTCCATAAGACATATCATCTGACATATTCTATACTTCATTTATTTACTTGTCTCCCTCATTAGCAGGTAATCTCTACGATTGCAGTGACATCTTTACGCTGTTGTATCCCCAGCACCTAAAAGAATACCTGTTGAATGAATGAATGGGTTAATGGGTACAAACACCAGAAAGTCCCGTCTTACTGATAAATCCTTTGATGCCCAAAGACTCTATTTCCATATAGACCAATAAACGACTGTACGTTTCCACTAGGGCTGGAGCCAAGGCCACACTGGATTTTGCATGAGCAAGTTTTATCACTCTGGTAGCAATGCTATGGATAAGGCTGAGGAGAAACAAAAGAAAAGAAAAATCCATATTTTTGACATAAACATAGGATTAGTGTATTTATAGGAAACTTGGTATAAATCTAAGTTCAAAAATGAATGAGCTCCATTTTAATCATTTCAGCCATGCAGGACACCTGGTAGTGATGCACTGTATAACCTGAGACGAATTCTGGTTTCCATGGTGTTTTCAATGTGCATCAGGATCCCTCTGCTCATGCAAAAAGCAAAATTTGGGTACAACTCATAATGCACTTGAATTGAAAAAAAAAATAAATAAAAAGACCAGGGGCAGCTGGGTGGCTCAGTTGGTTAAGCGTCCAACTCGATTTTGGCTCAGGTCATGCTCTCACGGTTCATAAGATCAAGCACTGCGTCAGGTTCTGCACTGACGGCTTACAGCCCACTTGGGATTCTCTCTCTCCCTCTCTCTCTGCCCCTCCCCTGTGCACTCTCAAAATACATATTTTTTTTTTAAAAGACTGAAACAAAAACTAAAACACAAAAAGAAACCCAAACCTCAAAAATAATTTTAATAAAAGAACATGCATGGATGGCTTTAGTCTGTTTTTCTCTTTCAAATATGTAACTAAAACTGTTTGAGAAAGTAAACAACTTTTATTATGGAATTACTTAAAAAAAAAATCACTGCTAAGATCCAAATGTTGGGTTCTAACAGGGCTTCCCTCAACTCTGTCACCCAAGCAGGTAAAGCACATGTATAATTTTATGACAATGTTTACCATGAGAAAAAGAGCATGGCTTTTCTAGAACTGATGTCCCACAGATACATTCTCTTTCACCCACAGTGTCTGATGTTTGAGCCAGTACTTAAGAGCTGAAAGACTAGAAATAAAAATCTGGATTTCTACCCCTTCTCAAAAAAAATGTAGAAGATTTAGTTACATTAGCTTACGTTCTTACATTATAGAAATTAGCTAAAATGGCAGCACCATGAGGAAAGCTTCAGTCAGCCTCAATTCCTTCTATATACACACACTTCCATGTGCACTAATATCTGACTCTCTTCCACTCAGCAGAATGTGTCACTCATTTACATTATCAGCTTGGCTCTTAAGGGGTACTTAAGGTTCAAGAATCACACCCAACAGAGCATTTTCTGTCTTTTGGAAACCATAATGTCAATTCTAAGAGCATC
Source organism: Panthera onca (assembly GCF_046562875.1). Lineage (NCBI taxonomy): Eukaryota > Metazoa > Chordata > Mammalia > Carnivora > Felidae > Panthera > Panthera onca. Next base: position 118,200,111 of record NC_138343.1, read on the forward strand.
CTATTTGTAATCAATACAGCAAAGGCATTATAATTTTCACATTCCTGGACTCAGCTATTTCCAGCAAATTACTTGATAAAAATGTACTATGGGTAGATGTAAAGACATAAAAATAGTCTTCTAGCCATCATTATAATAGTAAGACACCATGAATAACTCATGCCCAACAATGCAGAACTGGCTAAATAATTATATATGGCCACACCAAAGACTTCTTTGTAGCAATTAAAACAGATGTTTTAAACACTGGTTTAATTTAGTGTTTAAAACACTAAACCTAAAGAGGTGTTTGATAGATTATTATGGGGAAAAGGTGATTATAACAAAGTGTTACTGTAAGAACACATTTTATTAAAAAAAAAAACAAAAAACCTAGCCCATAAATTCATATATTTATACATAGAAAAAAAGACTCAGAACATATACCAAAAAATTTTACAATGCTTATTTGTTATGATGAGATTATAGCAGTTATTTTCTTCAGATTTATTTTATATTCTAGAGTTCCTATAATAAATAACTTTTATAATAAACCAAATCATGAAAAAATGCAACTGACCATAAAAAACACACACATAATCATGAAATCATGCCTGTACTACACCGATATCAATTCCCCAACACAGGACCAAATAAATAAAAAGAACATACCTCATTTTGGCATGAACCGTCAGTGAGTCCAGGAGGTTCATGGGTAAGGGAGTAATAGACGCGGAAGCCAAGCAGCTCGTTCCAGGAAGAGGTACTCTCATAATTCCATTCCCATAAATAGTTTCTACCAGAGCTCCCATGGGTAATGTAAAACATTCTGAATTTGTAGAGTATGCATTACACAGCAGGGCGATCTTATAGTCATTCATCTGTAAACTTTTATTTCTAAGACTCTGCTGTAGGAACCTACAATTTCAAGTACCATCAAACAGTAAAAAACGCAAGTAACTTCCAGAAAGTTAGCTTTGTGTTTTAAAAAACATTTACTTTCATGAAATGATTTACCAATACTATCTTTATTCCTACAGGTATAATAGTTTCTGCTCAAAATATAGAGTGGTTAACGTACAAAAGTTTAAGTAGCATATCAACAAGAACTTAAATAATAATAAGCTACCAGTTAATGAATATGTGTTAAGTATTACTACATACACAGCACTAAGATTCAAATAATGAACAAGTAACTCACAAATTCTATTTATTATCCATCTGGCTAAGTATAACAATGTGCCTTCATTATAGATGTCACTGTGAAAAGATGATTGAGGAATGTCTCATAAAGGGACAGCCAAATGGAATGTGAAGTCTGACTCCCCTACAGTCTCCTATGAAGAGATCTGGGGATCCTTTTCAGAAGTTCTAGGTGGGAAGTTCAGATATTCCTAATATCCGTGACTATCTAAAGCCAAGTCCTATGCTCTTTTTAAGAGCATCTTCTTTGAGTTATCACAGCTCTGGAAATGATGTAAGGGAGCACACCAGCCAGAAAAGCTCAAACAGTCCTGGCAGCCAGGGAGCGAAAAAGATCTGTCAGATCACCCTCAAATCCTGAGCGCTTAGGAAATTTGGAAACATTTCCACATACTTTTGGAAATTAAGAACTTTAAATAAGGTAAAACATGTAAAAGCAAAGATTAGACCTGGAAATTAAAAATTATATATCTGCATACATATAAACAGAATTAATTTTCTAATTGTTTTCTGATGCAGGTTATTGGTCAGTCTCTCTTGGCAGGACATGCAATTAAATATTCACCTTTACCTCCAGTGGGTGTGGGGAAATTTCTATACTTCATACAAATACCGAGACTGACATTAGTCTATAATGACGTTAGGCTAATGTCATTGCTATTTTTTAAAACAGTAATTTTAAAAAATGAACTGTTAAGCTACAAATTACTTACTCATGGTGAAGCTTTAGAGAATGAGGTATTGGAATCTGTAGCTTGGAGTTGTCATTTTGGGCTTTTCTATTGAGATGAATCCAAATGCAAGTCATTGCAAAGGCATGAGTTGACTGGGGTTTGTTAATATCAGGAACTGGGATATACTGGAAAACAATTTGCATATTATAAGAAAGAGAAGAATTAACAAATTGTAAATATTTTAATAAATATGTATTCTAATAATCCATTGTTGATATAACTCTTTTTAAAATACCCTGTATTAGTTCAGCTTCAATTGTTCTTTGACTCTTTAATAATATAAATCAGAAGATCTAACAGCAATAAAAAATTAAAACTATTATAAGATTGTTTACTTGCCAAGGAATTAACAGAAATTCACAGGTGCTGTCACAGAGCATTCACAATCATTCAAAAATTTACATTCTTTAAAAAACAGACACATTATGAAATTTTACTGAATGTGATAAATATACTGTAAACTCAGAATTTCTAAAGGTCACATATATGGTTTTCAAGAACATAGAAAAATTAAGAAATATGCAATCTAAATAAGTACTGTATTCAATATATATTATCACACACACTATACATATTGTATACTGATGGGGGAAATGATATGGACATGTGGAATTTGCTTTAAAATTGTCTAGTATTAACAAAAAAAGATAAGTGGAAAGATGAAGCAAGGATGTTTCTTAAAACTACAATGATGGGGGGTTCCGGAAGATGGCGGCGTAGGAGGACGCGGGGCTCACAGCGCGTCCTGCCGATCACTTAGATTCCACCTACACCTGCCTAAAGAACCCAGAAAACCGCCAGAGGATTAGCAGAAGGGAGTCTCCGGAGTCAAGCGCAGACCAGAGGCCCACGGAAGAGGGTAGGAAGGGCGGCGAGGCGGTGCGCGCTCCACGGACTGGCGGGAGGGAGCCGGGGCGGAGGGGCGGCTCGCCGGCCAAGCAGAGCCCCCGAGTCTGGCTGGCAAAAGCGGAGGGGCCGGACAGACTGTGTTCCGACAGCAAGCGCGACTTAGCGTCTGGGAGGTCATAAGTTAACAGCTCTGCTCGGAAAGCGGGAAGGCTGGAGGACAAAGGGAGGGAGAGCTGCTGAGCCCCCGGACGGCAGAGCTCAGCTTGGCGGGGAACAAAGGCGCCAGCGCCATCTCCCCCGCCCATCCCCCAGCCAAAATCCCAAAGGGAACCAGTTCCTGCCAGGGAACTTGCTCGCTCCGCGCAAACACCCAACTCTGTGCTTCTGCGGAGCCAAACCTCCGGCAGCGGATCTGACTCCCTCCCGCTGCCACAGGGCTCCTCCTGAAGTGGATCACCTAAGGAGAAGCGAGCTAAGCCTGCCCCTCCAGCCCCCGTGCACCTTGCCTACCCACCCCAGCTAATACGCCAGATCCCCAGCAACACAAGCCTGGCAGTGTGCAAGTAGCCCAGACGGGCCACGCCACCCCACAGTGAATCCCGCCCCTAGGAGAGGGGAAGAGAAGGCACACACCAGTCTGACTGTGGCCCCAGCAGTGGGCTGGGGGCAGACATCGGGTCGGACTGCGGCCCCGCCCACTAACTCCAGTTATACACCACAGCACAGGGGAAGTGCACTGCAGGTCCTCACCACGCCAGGGACTCTCCAAAATGACCAAACGGAAGAATTCCCCTCAGAAGAATCTCCAGGAAATAACAAAAGCTAATGAACTGATCAAAAAGGATTTAAATAATATAACAGAAAGTGAATTTAGAATAATAGTCATAAAATTAATCGCTGGGCTTGAAAACAGTATACAGGACAGCAGAGAATCTCTTGCCACAAAGATCGAGGGACTAAGGAACAGTCACGAGGAGTTGAAAAACGCTTTAAACGAATTGCAAAACAAAATGGAATCCACGATGGCTCGGCTTGAAGAGGCAGAGGAGAGAATAGGTGAACTAGAAGATAAAGTTATGGAGAAAGAGGAAGCTGAAAGAAAGAGAGATAAAAAAATCCAGGAGTATGAGGGGAAAATTAGAGAACTAAGTGATACACTAAAAAAAAATAATATACGCATAATTGGTATCCCAGAGGAGGAAGAGAGAGGGAAGGGTGCTGAAGGGGTACTTGAACAAATTATAGCTGAGAACTTCCCTGAACTGGGGAAGGAAAAAGGCATTGAAATCCAAGAGGCACAGAGAACTCCCTTCAGACGTAACTTGAATCGATCTTCTGCACGACATATCATAGTGAAACTGGCAAAATACAAGGATAAAGAGAAAATTCTGAAAGCAGCAAGGGATAAACGTGCCCTCACATATAAAGGGAGACCTATAAGACTCGTGACTGATCTCTCCTTTGAAACTTGGCAGGCCAGAAAGGCTTGGCACGATATCTACAGTGTGCTAAACAGAAAAAATATGCAGCCGAGAATCCTTTATCCAGCAAGTCTGTCATTTAGAATAGAAGGAGAGATAAAGGTCTTCCCAAACAAACAAAAACTGAAGGAATTTGTCACCACGAAACCAGCCCTACAAGAGATCCTAAGGGGGATCCTGTGAGACAAAGTACCAGAGACATCACTACAAGCATAAAACATACAGACATCACAATGACTCTAAACCCATATCTTTCTATAATAACACTGAATGTAAATGGATTAAATGCGCCAACCAAAAGACATAGGGTATCAGAATGGATAAAAAAACAAGACCCATCTATTTGCTGTCTACAAGAGACTCATTTTAGATCTGAGGACACCTTTAGATTGAGAGTGAGGGGATGGAGAACTATTTATCATGCTCCTGGAAGCCAAAAGAAAGCTGGAGTAGCCATACTTATATCAGACAAACTAGACTTTAAATTAAAGGCTGTAACAAGAGATGAAGAAGGGCATTATATAATAATCACAGGGTCTATCCACCAGGAAGAGCTAACTATTATAAATGTCTATGCGCCAAATACCCGAGCCCCCAGATATATAAAACAATTACTCATAAACATAAGCAACCTTATTGATAAGAATGTGGTCATTGCAGGGGACTTTAACACCCCACTTACAGAAATGGATAGATCATCTAGACACACAGTCAATAAAGAAACAAGGGCCCTGAATGATACATTGGATCAGATGGACTTGACAGATATATTTAGAACTCTGTATCCCAAAGCAACAGAATATACTTTCTTCTCGAGTGCACATGGAACATTCTCCAAGATAGATCATATACTGGGTCACAAAACAGCCCTTCATAAGTTTACAAGAATTGAAATTATACCATGCATACTTTCAGACCACAATGCTATGAAGCTTGAAATCAACCACAGGAAAAAGTCTGGAAAACCTCCAAAAGCATGGAGGTTAAAGAACACCCTACTAATGAATGAGTGGGTCAACCAGGCAATTAGAGAAGAAATTAAAACATATATGGAAACAAACGAAAATGAAAATACAACAATCCAAACGCTTTGGGATGCAGCGAAGGCAGTCCTGAGAGGAAAATACATTGCAATCCAGGCCTATCTCAAGAAACAAGAAAAATCCCAAATACAAAATCTAACAGCACACCTAAAGGAAATCGAAGCAGAACAGCAAAGGCAGCCTAAACCCAGCAGAAGAAGAGAAATAATAAAGATCAGAGCAGAAATAAACAATATAGAATCTAAAAAAACTGTAGAGCAGATCAACGAAACCAAGAGTTGGTTTTTTGAAAAAATAAACAAAATTGACAAACCTCTAGCCAGGCTTCTCAAAAAGAAAAGGGAGATGACCCAAATAGATAAAATCATGAATGAAAATGGAATGATTACAACCAATCCCTCAGAGATACAAACAATTATCAGGGAATACTATGAAAAATTACATGCCAGCAAATTGGACAACCTGGAAGAAATGGACAAATTTCTAAACACCCACACTCTTCCAAAACTCAATCAGGAGGAAATAGAAAGCTTGAACAGACCCATAACCAGCGAAGAAATTGAATCGGTTATCAAAAATCTCCCAACAAATAAGAGTCCAGGACCAGATGGCTTCCCAGGGGAGTTCTACCAGACATTTAAAGCAGAGATAATACCTATCCTTCTCAAGCTATTCCAAGAAATAGAAAGGGAAGGAAAACTTCCAGACTCATTCTATGAAGCCAGTATTACTTTGATTCCTAAACCAGACAGAGACCCAGTAAAAAAAGAGAACTACAGGCCAATATCCCTGATGAATATGGATGCAAAAATTCTTAATAAGATACTAGCAAATCGAATTCAACAGCATATAAAAAGAATTATTCACCATGATCAAGTGGGATTCATTCCTGGGATGCAGGGCTGGTTCAACATTCGCAAATCGATCAACGTGATACATCACATTAACAAAAAAAAAGAGAAGAACCATATGATCCTGTCAATCGATGCAGAAAAGGCCTTTGACAAAATCCAGCACCCTTTCTTAATAAAAACCCTTGAGAAAGTCGGGATAGAAGGAACATACTTAAAGATCATAAAGGCCATTTATGAAAAGCCCACAGCTAACATCATCCTCAACGGGGAAAAACTGAGAGCTTTTTCCCTGAGATCAGGAACACGACAGGGATGCCCACTGTCACCGCTGCTGTTTAATATAGTGCTGGAAGTTCTAGCATCAGCAATCAGACAACAAAAGGAAATCAAAGGCATCAAAATTGGCAAAGATGAAGTCAAGCTTTCGCTTTTTGCAGATGACATGATATTATACATGGAAAATCCGATAGACTCCACCAAAAGTCTGCTAGAACTGATACATGAATTCAGCAAAGTTGCAGGATACAAAATCAACGTGCAGAAATCAGTTGCATTCTTATACACTAACAATGAAGCAACAGAAAGACAAATGAAGAAACTGATCCCATTCACAATTGCACCAAGAAGCATAAAATACCTAGGAATAAATCTAACCAAAGATGTAAAAGATCTGTATGCTGAAAACTATAGAAAGCTTATGCAGGTAATTGAAGAAGATATAAAGAAATGGAAAGACATTCCCTGCTCATGGATTGGAAGAATAAATATTGTCAAAATGTCAATACTACCCAAAGCTATCTACACATTCAATGCAATCCCAATCAAAATTGCACCAGCATTCTTCTCGAAACTAGAACAAGCAATCCTAAAATTCATATGGAACCACAAAAGGCCCCGAATAGCCAAAGTAATTTTGAAGAAGAAGACCAAAGCAGGAGGCATCACAATCCCAGACTTTAGCCTCTACTACAAAGCTGTCATCATCAAGACAGCATGGTATTGGCATAAAAACAGACACATAGACCAATGGAATAGAATAGAAACCCCAGAACTAGACCCACAAACGTATGGCCAACTCATCTTTGACAAAGCAGGAAAGAACATCCAATGGAAAAAAGACAGTCTCTTTAACAAATGGTGCTGGGAGAACTGGACAGCAACATGCAGAAGGTTGAAACTAGACCACTTTCTCACACCATTCACAAAAATAAACTCAAAATGGATAAAGGACCTGAATGTGAGACAGGAAACCATCAAAACCGTAGAGGAGAAAGCAGGAAAAGACCTCTCTGACCTCAGCCGTAGCAATCTCTTACTCGGCACATCCCCAAAGGCAAGGGAATTAAAAGCAAAAGTGAATTACTGGGACCTTATGAAGATAAAAAGCTTCTGCACAGCAAAGGAAACAACCAACAAAACTAAAAGGCAACCAACGGAATGGGAAAAGATATTTGCAAATGACACATCGGACAAAGGGCTAGTATCCAAAATCTATAAAGAGCTCATCAAACTCCACACCCGAAAAACAAATAACCCAGTGAAGAAATGGGCAGAAAACATGAATAGACACTTCTCTAAAGAAGACATCCGGATGGCCAACAGGCACATGAAAAGATGTTCAACGTCGCTCCTTATCAGGGAAATACAAATCAAAACCACACTCAGATACCACCTCACGCCAGTCAGAGTGGCCAAAATGAAGAAATCAGGAGACTATAGATGCTGGAGAGGATGTGGAGAAACAGGAACCCTCTTGCACTGTTGGTGGGAATGCAAATTGGTGCAGCCGCTCTGGAAAGCAGTGTGGAGGTTCCTCAGAAAATTAAAAATAGACCTACCCTATGACCCAGCAATAGCACTGCTAGGAATTTATCCAAGGGATACAGGAGTACTGATGCATAGGGGCACCTGTACCCCAATGTTTATAGCGGCACTCTCAACAATAGCCAAATTATGGAAAGAGCCTAAATGTCCATCAACTGATGAATGGATAAAGAAATTGTGGTTTATATACACAATGGAATACTACGTGGCAATGAGAAAAAATGAAATATGGCCTTTTGTAGCAACATGGATGGAACTGGAGAGTGTGATGCTAAGTGAAATAAGCCATACAGAGAAAGACAGATACCATATGGTTTCACTCTTATGTGGATCCTGAGAAACATAACAGAAACCCATGGGGGAGGGGAAGGAAAAAAAAAAAAAAAAAAAAGAGGTTAGAGTGGGAGAGAGCCAAAGCATTAGAGACTGTTAAAAACTGAGAACAAACTGAGGGTTGATGGGGGGTGGGAGGGAGGGCAGGGTGGGAGGGAGGGCAGGGTGGGTGATGGGTATTGAGGAGGGCACCTTTTGGGATGAGCACTGGGTGTTGTATGGAAACCAATTTGACAGTAAATTTCATATATTAAAAAAAAAAAATAAATAAAGGCATTAATGAAAAAAAAAAAAAAAAAAAAAAAAAAAAAAAAAACTACAATGATGTATTACCTCACACCTGTCAGAATGGCCAAAACAGAAAACACAAGAAACAAGTGTTGGTGAGGATGTGGAGAAAAAGGAACCCTGGTGCACTGTTGGTGGGAATGCAAACTGTGGAAGACAGCATGGAGGTTCCTCAAAAAGTTCCTTAAAAGTTAGAACTACTCTACAATCCAGTAATCACGCTACTAGGTATTTACCCCTAAAACAGAAAAACATGAATTCAAAGAGATACACACACCCCTGTGCTTACTGCAACATTATTTACAACAGCCAAATTATGGAAGCAGCCCAAGTGTACACTGATGAATGAATGAAGATATGGCGTGCGCGCGCGCGCGCGCACACACACACACACACACACACACACACGATGGAATATTATTCAGTCACAAAAAAGAATGAAATCTTGTCATTTGCAACATGGTTGGAGCTAAAGAGTATGTTAAGTGAAATAAGGCAGTTAGGGAAAGACAAATACCATATGATTTCACTCATATGTGGAATTTAAGAAACAAAACAAATGAGCAAAGAAAAAAAAAAGGGAGAGACAAACCAAGAAATAGACTTTTAATTATAGAGAACAAAGTGATGGCTACCAGAGGGGAGGTGGGTGGGTGGGGGGATGGGTAAAATAGGTGATGGGGATAAGAGTACGCTTATCTTGATGAGCACTAACATACAGAATTGTTGAATCACTATACTGTATACCTGAGACTAATGAAAAACTTAGAAAATATTTTTTGGTGATGAGTACACAGGGGTTTATTTTTTTATTCACCCTACCTTTTTTGTGCATTTAAAAATTTCCATAATAACATGTGTTTAAAGAAATGGCAATCGTCAATATATACCATATTTTACCCAAATACCTCATCTAACAGAACAATGGGGGAACATACTAAACTCACAAACAAACAAAAACAGACATTAACAGACACTGATGTTATTTGATCATTCAATGATTTGTATAGATCAAAACAGCTTAATGCTTTTAAAAAATTGTAAACCTACTTAGAATACAGAGAAATACACCTGGCTGGCTCAGTTGGTTAAGTATACCACTTTTGATTTCGTTTCAGGTCATGATCTCATGACTGTGAGATCGAGCCCCATGTTGGACTCCGTGCTGGGCACAGGGCCTGTTGAAGATACTTGCTCTTCCTCTCCCTCCTCCCCTCCCCTGTTCATGCTCCCTCTCAAAAAAAAAAAAAAAAAAAAAAGAGAAAGAGCTTGCTATAGATGTTCAATTTAAGATAAGCTTCAGAACTAATCTAGTTCAATTTCTTCACTTTCCATGAGTAAACTAATATCAAGAGAGACTAATGTACCATCTCATGATTTTTAGTCACAGAATTGGGAAAGAACCCAGGTTTTCAGCTTCCAAATCTGGTAACCTGTTCACAAAATCACACAAAAATCCTTACATATAAATTAGACATACTCCCCTCATCACACTGTTAACAATTTGTAAAACTTACTTCTTTTTCTGGATACAGAAGGTCAAAGAGCTTCATGACAGGGAGAAAATCAGCGAGTGCATTTTTCTGAATACTTCCAGAAATGAATTGCAGGAGAACCCACATTAGATGATCTCTGCCTTTAATCAGTCCTCTCCCTGCTAACTGTAAAAGATGTTTAAATACAGATCTACACAGCTGGTTAAAGAGATGGATGTAGTAAAGTTTAAAGGGAAAAAAACCAAAACAAAACCCCCACAAAAAACAGGAGAAACCCTGTTCTCCGAAAGTTAGCATCCCACTTTGGCATTTACAATACTTAATCTCAACTTAAGACACACCAAGCAAAGCCTTTTATTTTAATATTATATATAGAGTTCCTCCCTGATCCCAAAACAACTATACATATCAAAAGTTCAATTTTTTAGAGCATAACTAAGTTGATCATGTATGCAAGAGAATCAAGTTTAATATAAGATAATTGCTAAAAATCTTTCATCAAAACACAAGGAATACTTCATTATACAAAAAGGATTTTTTTTTCTTTAATTTAAAATCCTTGAGGAGTGGGTATCAAAAAACACTTTTCCTGGTTTCCTGTAGATTAGAACAGAAATCAGTGGTGGTGGGGGTGGCAGTGGGGGGAACTGGTGGTTAGAAGGATTTTAACAATGCTTACGAAAAATTTTCCCCCCAAAAATCATGCTGTAGAGATGTTATAACAACATTTATTTGCATTCAACATGTCTAAAACATTATGATAAAACCAACTCTTCTACAAATTTACTCGTCCATTTGTGTTCCCTGTTTTGGATTCATTGTCCCACTTTTTCATTCACTGCCAAAGTAGAAACCAGTGAGTGATGCCAGACTCCTGTTACTCCCTCTGTTACCTACCCATTACCAAGTCCTATTCACCTCTCAGCTTTTCTGGTCTTGGGCTCCTCCTCTCTTTTCTGGCTTAGGCCGTCAGCATCTCCCACCCAGATCACTGCAAAGGTTCCCTTACCAACATCCTTGCCTCTGACTTTGGACCCGTCCATCTTTATGTCCCCATCTTCCTACATGTGGCAATTAGCAGTAATTATTCCAACGTATATATGATGAGGTCATTCCCCTCCTCATTTGCCGCCCAAAGAGAATCTAAACTCATTAGAACAAATACGTTTGTCCACATAAAGCTTTCCACGTCTGGTCTTGCCTTACTGCCTTTCTGTTCTCACTAACACTTCCCCATTTATATTTTTCTCTCCAATTCTCACACACTTTTGTCCTTTCCAAAATGATCATCTTACTGCTATGGAAACACTTTCTTATCTTTTCCTCTTGGCAAATTTCTATTTGTCTTCAATATCTCTTTGCTAAAGCCATTCCTGATGTCTTTAACAGGGATGATTCTCCTTTGTTTCCATTGCAGGAAAACATGCTTCCATTATGCGAACTATTATTGTAATCAAATTGTTTATAGCTATATCTTCCCATGAGTAAGGAGCTCCTTGAGGGTACTGTAGTGCCTTTTCATTTTGTATCCCCTGGTCCTCGCACTATGAATATGTGGAATGAATGACTGAAACCAATATTTACAGTGACAAGAAAGTGGAAAGTTTAGAAGCCATAAAGGCACTGAACAAAACGGCCATCAGGGCTCAGAGCTTCTGCCACTGCCAAAACCACTAGGCAGCGTCGATACCCGTCTAAAGCCGACCAATCGACAGGTGAAGTGGCTCCGACAGGACAGTTGGTACTCACCTTCTGATGAAGAGAAAGGACCATATGTGGGAAACTTGCAAACTGGAAAAGCACAAAGAAAATGAGCTGACTCGAGAGGTGCTGCCACAGGAGTTGGCTCGTGCCCCCATCGTCAAACTTCTCCTCGGTCTCGGACCGCTCCATGGCATAGACCACCAGATCCACCAACTGGTCCTCCAGCACAGGGCAACGCTGCTTGTGCTGTAGGGCAGAGATTAGATACAGTATTCCAAAAGCCTCCCGGTTAGTTTCAGAAGTTTACCGGTTAATGGGCATTAATTGTAACAAGAGGCTGAGAAGCATGGAATGAAGTTGAATTTAGAAAGTTAAGGTTAGGTTTAGTCTATTAAAGCTGCATCACGTTACATTATCATAGAGGATGAGTTCCATTACAAAGATTATTTTTCAGATCTCACACAAAACAGACTTCCTATTCACTTTTAACTTTTACTACAGACATCAGACATCACTGCTTCAATTTGACAAAGGGTACTGCAAGGCAGAAAATTTAGTTATTTATCCTTTGAAAAAAAGATAATTTAAAAAGCATAGGAAATGAGGATAGTAGTATTAATTTTCTATTCTAACTCAAAATAGAAGAACCCCGAATTTCCAAGAATCAAATATCGTGAGGAGAACAAACAAGGCAGTGAGAATCTATGTATTTTAAAGCAACCACCACAAGTTTACAGTACCTTTACACACAGAGATATATCTAAATAGCTGCCAGATTACACTCAGTATCTGTTTTTCGGTGTGTGGTATTGATCCTGATATTGAAATGGAAACTTCCTCTACTGAATAACCGACCTCAAAGTTAATCTCTGCTCTTCCTTCTTAAAAGCCAAACATAATGCAGCTTTAATTTCAAATTAGACTATTTTAAAATCTAAAACAAGAAAAAGAATTGAATTTAAACACTAAAATGAAAATGCAACTTCCCTTTCTAGAGGCAAAAAGATTTATGCTTTTAAAGTGATTTAAAAAATATGCTTTTACCAAAAGAAATATGTTAAGCCATATTTTAAGCCATTTTCATATTTCTTTTATAAAATATGTTATATGACTTAATAGCCAGGCAGTTGGAAGCCTTTCTAGTGAATACAATTACTAATACAGATGCTTTCCTTCTAAGCTTTAGATGTGATTAGTCTTTTGCCATGAAAAAGGGATATGATTTCTTTAAATTTAGGGAAAAAATGCAAAATGGGGACGGATTTGGGAAAAAAACAAAACATAATGAATAGCATCCCCTCTTTTGCATGCTCTTTGCCAGCTCCAAACTTGTAAAGCTCCAATATAGCTGCACTTTCTTAAAGCATGCAAATAAAACAAACATCTATCCGAAACAGTAAGCATCAATGGTTGTTTCATATTTTTTCCAAAACACAATGCCATGATCACAGTTCAACCACATTACAGGTTTACAAATAGCAATATTAACACCACCAGTTGGGACTACAGTACTTTCCCTCCAAATGTAATTATCATTATGAAGCAGAGCAAAGTGCAACAGACAACACTACGAACTATTTCTTAAATCAGCATGCAAAACTACTGTGTACAGGGCTTGAAATTCACTAGTTCTGCCAACCACCAACAACCTAAGGAATGTGTCAGACAACACAAATTTAGAGTGAAATCATTCAAAGTATTACAAGAGTCAGAAAAATTTGTGAAAAGAAGTAAAGCCAGGATTTCCAGTAGGAATTTTTCATTACTGATGGGAATTTCCTTCTAGTTTGGAAACTAACCAATTTGTCATCTACTCCTCCATCCATGATGGTCTTCCATCAGTCTGCTTCGGGGAAAAAAGAGCAAACTAAATAAAATTGGTTTTTAGCACCTGAGTCATTTTGGAGTTTCCCTTTTTAGTATTAGCTGTGTGTCTTTAAAAAACCAGACTTTTACCTACATATTTCTAGGGTGTAGTAATAGTCATACAGTTAATGACTTAAAGAGGAAAACCAAAAATATTAAGATTTTGACAAAGTAAGAACAACTAGGAAATTTACAGTTAAAGCTGACGATCTTTCAATACATACCACAATTCAAATTCCCTCTAAGTTTTCTGTTAAGAATTAAATCAGCCTGGAATCTCTATGACACCTAATGCCCTGGCGTCTGAGTGTGCCAGAACATTTATCAGGATTAACTCTGTGTTTCCCAGGTGTTTTGATGAAAGCCAAGGATATTTCTCAAACCAAGTTTCAAGATAGGTTAGTTCCTCTGTTTATTTGCCAATTTTATTAATACAAAAAAAAAAAAAAACAAACCCCTGTTGAAATATAAAATGATCTACGCTAACTACTTTAGAATAGTAAGTTTGGCTTTAGTTTTCATTACTAAAAAATAAGTACATTAAAATTAATACTCTCCACCATGTATATTATTTTACAAAGTGGAACAAATGAAAATTTGTAAAGCAGTTTAATGATCTGATAAAGATTATCAATCACTAGGCTATGATACTTCTGTAAGCCAATGGATGCTCTATGGCTGTTCACAACATGCTTTCTGAAAGCTTCTGTAAATTTAATCCTTCGAGATCTAGGCATTTAGTTGAATTAGCTAGTTTATATATTTACATGAATATTTAGTTAAAACTTGTTTTAACATTAAGAATCTAAGTTCAATATTTTACCATTTCAATTTCTGCATGATAGTTCAAACTGTATTGGAAACTTATTTAAAATGTTCAGCTTTGGTAAAAGCTAAAAAGGAGGCACAAGGCATTAATAGAAATACTAACATTGACCTCCACTCATGCCCCTGATTCTTTCCCACCACTATTTCAAGTGGAAAATGATAATGCTTTTCAGTCCAAGTAACCATATCCTAGATTAAGTGGCCCCTGACCCTTTTGATGTAACAGTTCTGGTACTGCTTTTGTGGCAAAATTTTAACATACTGTACTTAGGTGGGCTTAAGTTAATTTCAAACCATTATTTCAGTGCTAGAAATCAATTTTAGAGCAATACCTATTCAGGACAAGTTGGGAATAAAAATCCCTTTGTACGTTATTTATCATATTCTCTGCCAATCAGCCCTATGCCAGTTAATACCACTTTCAATGGTGCCTTTCAAAGATAATTGAGTGATTGGTCTATCACTGTCTCAGGGTGGCCAGAGTTCACACACCACCACATAAAAGCTTGAGGGGTGTATCTGTTATATGATGTTCTTCTTGGGCAGAAAGAACATGAAGCTGTGTGAACATATAAAACAGGATTCTTCCACTGGGAACACTCCACCTTGCTGGTCACAGAACTGGGCTATTTACGACTTTTTGAATGTGACCAACTTTAGGATAAAATATAGCCCAATTCCTACTGGAAAATGCAATATGGACAGCTCTTAAAAAGTTTCAAGCTTTGAGTAAATTATTGCATTGCTAGAGAAAGGACAAGAAAGTATAGTGCAGGATATAGTTCTGTAATGATAAAAGATGTGATAAGATAACTTGTTTATTTTTAATCATATGCCTTATACTTTGTATTCTCACTTTCTACTCTACTTTCCAGGTGGTAAAATTAATATATCAAGTCAGTTCAGCATATATCTTCCATCTACAAGTCCATTCACTACAGAGTTTTGTACCAAACAATTACTGATGAATTGTGAACTTTTGACAATGTTTACAGTGGGACCAATACTAATAATGTTCTGTCAGCATTTCCATTATAAACTTTATTTTTTACGGATTTATGTCTTAGTCATAAACTTTTTTTAGGTTGAAACTTGTTATTAAAATAATCAAATCAGAAATACTCTTCTATGAATTGTTTTGTCAATTTCTAGTCTGAGAAGAGCTGCATCCCAAGAGAAAAAAGCTAATGATAGCTAAGGCTATCTGGGGGAAGGTACTCGCAGCTCAAATGACCATGGGTACATTTATCCACCAAACTGTAAAAAAAAAAAATTGAGTCAAGTATGACTTAAAGTTCATTGCAAAAATTAGTTTTAAGACATAGCATGAAGCATTCTTTCAAAGTTGGCTGAATACTTACCTCTAACTCAAGTGAAAGCTGATCAGAAATAATGACTTGCTATTTAAGATGTTAAATTGACAGATTGTGTGAAGTGACTGTCAGGTACTGTAGTGTGAGGCAGTTCAGTTTCACATGAACATAGGCTTGTCCAAACAAGGAAACTTGGTAAATTTTTCAGAAGAAAAAACTTAAAATAATAAAAGAGATACTGCTACTAGGGTGAGGTTTGGCATGCAAAGTTTCAACACTGAGCAAGTTTTATGGCCAAGCTATATGTCCTTAAAAATAGGGCTTTATAAATGGAAGCACTGGCACAACCTTCACTATAGTATTGCAAACAGTAACGCTATTTTATGTAACCTAGACAAGAACGTCTTTTTAAAATCAAAAAGCTGGTCTATTTTAATATGTTGGGCTCAAAAATTTTTAACAAAAATAATTGGAACCACTATTTTGCTTAAAATCTCAAAGGTGAAAAGTCCTGGAACAGACTTGGGACTGTATAAGAGTTTGGTTCGTAAAGTTTGGCCATAGTGTTTTTCTCCCACCACAGGTGAGCTTCAATTGCAAGGAGCCCACTCTAGGAGGAGGACACTTCTGGCAAAGACTGACAAAGAAGGGTGTTTGTCAAGCAGGTGTGGGGTCACCTAAGAGTGTGACATTTCTTAGTCAATCCCCATGTTTCCAAAAAAACCTTCCCTGCATAAAGTTTACCACTCCAACTTTTAAAATAACGTATCTCTAGTAAAGTACTTTTCCCTCTTTTTTGTTTTGTTTTTAATTTGTTTTTGTTTTAAGGCAAAGCAATGTAAATAGTTTTATAGATGTTATTTATTTATGTTTTAATAATCCGGAAAGATAAAGGCCACCACAAATCTTTCCATGTCTGAAAATTCCACAAGGCGAGCTTTAGCCCTAAAGTATAAAAAAAGAAAAAAAAAAAAAAAGGAAAATGGAGTGGGAAGGAAAAACCACCCATCAAAAAGTGACAGGTGTTATTGTGTGCCAGGTGTTGTCTCTTTTTGTTAAAAAAAAAAAAAAAGGAAAAAAGAAAAAAGAAAAAAAAAGAATATAAAAAAACAAACACCAAAAACCAAAACCAAAAACAATCCACCAAAAACAACTCTCATATCCCAAGAAGAAATTCGTTTTAGTGGCCTTGGTCTCAGCATGGTCCTGCCAATTTCAAGCCCCGACCATACATGTATTCTCTAAATGGAATCAGTGGCTACAAAGCGGCCAGCGTATCGTTAGTCACAATACAACAGTAAGGTTGTGAACATACCTGAGCAATGTTCAAGGTCTAGAGCATTGGAGGATGGGCAGGACAAGACAGGACAGAACAAAAATAAAGGAAGAAAAAAAGAAAAGACAAAACAGTGACTATGAGGCCAGCCTCAAGGAACCCAGAGTCAGCACAAACCCTCCCACATGTTAAACCACCAAAAACAAACATACACCAAAAAGGGGGGAAAAAATCAGCAGCCAGGCCACGCTGAAGATACCAAGGGTTATAAAAATAGGCACCCAAACAACAAAAAAGTCAAAAATTATGGTTAAGTCATGTGTAGGTTTCTCTGGCAAAAGGTATACTTGAAACTGGCCTTATAGAAAAAAAAGCAATGCAAAATAAACCAACTTTTAAAATATCTCCTTTTTAATTTAAACATTTTTAAAGCAATATATAAATGATAGGAACAATTCATTGTTTAATAAACCACATATTAAAAAAAAAAAAATCACCAAATAGTTCTTAACTGTTTTGCTCAGTTAGCTCTAGCAAAGAAAAGAGAAAAGAATAGTGCAGATTCTATGCAGAATTTACTAGGATTCCAGCATAGTACAGTACCTGCTTATTTAAACCTAGCATATTGCAGACCATATCCCTGGAATAAGGCTGCTCCAATACATATCTCAACAAAGCAGTCTGTGGTTCAAACAGATCCTTTAAAGAAAATAAAAAAAATTATTGCTTCAAGATCAAAGTAAATGTTAATTCAAATAATTTGAAATTGGGATAAAAAAAATCCACTAAAGGCACTTGTTACCTTCATACAGTAGGCAGTATCTAGTGGAAAAAAATCATAGGATTTTAGTGCTTACAGTTAATCTGACCCCACCCCTCATTTCATAGGTGATAAAACTGAGATGAAGGGACTTGCCCAAGGTCATACAGAGGCTAAATTTTGAAATGACTTCAGTTACAGTCACATGAAAGTCTTAAGCATCACTGTAAGGAAAGAATCTTCTGCTCAGAAATCTAACCAAAGGAATGGAGGCAGTTTCCAATCACTTTCATAGTGTTAATATAAACACTACTTCCAAATTTGGAGGAAAATGACTTGATAGTAAAGGGGTTAAGAGTGTAGATTCTGGAATCAGATTGTCTGAGTTCAAATACTGACTCTACCATTTCCTAAACAAGGGGCCTTAGCCAAACTGCTACCCCACTCTGTCTCAGTTGCATCATATGTATAATGGAGACACTAAGACGATAGTCGAGAATAAGGGTTATTGCAAAAAAGTTCTTAGTGCTGGGCATACAGTAAGTGCATAAGTTATTTATCTATTTTCAATATCATTGCTCTCATGGTAACTATAAATTCCATGTAGTTTACCACTCTTTCACATTCCAAAGTTTGCTGACTAATAATATGCCGAGAACTCAGAATTGTGACCTTAGTTTCACTATTCACTCTCCTCACTTCTGAGCAAGTTTCCTAATCACTCTGTACATCATTTTTGACACGAAACATTTACATGAAAAATATCTAGTCTTCCCCATACCCTGCTCTATAACCATTTCAACCATACTATAATGAATCTATCAAATTTCAGTATAGTGTTGTATCTGTATGTCATGCTTCATTTTATTGATACTTATAGATTTTTTTCCTTTGAGAATACTCTATTTCACTTTTGTCCTTTCCATCCCCTCTTTAAAAAATCTAACAAAAGTCAGGGCACCTGGCTGGCTCAGTCAGAAGAGCATGTGACTCTTGATCTTAGGGTTGTGAGTTCAAGCCCCATGTTGGGTGTAGAGATTACTTAAAGAAACTTAAAAAAATAAAAATAAAAAATCTAACAAAGGAGAGGCTCACTCTTCGAATTTTAAGAACCACACAAATTCATTTTTGGTCC
Organism: Panthera onca; assembly: GCF_046562875.1. NCBI lineage: Eukaryota > Metazoa > Chordata > Mammalia > Carnivora > Felidae > Panthera > Panthera onca. Next base: position 118,219,077 of record NC_138343.1, read on the forward strand.
TCACTTTGTAAAGGAAGAATAAAAACAAGGATTCTACTTAAAGATTCAGTTTTCTTAGTCTATGTGCTTTGTCCACTGGAGCATAAACATCCACAATATCAAAAACCACAGGGAATAATTGGATACTAGAATCACATGATAAACCACAATTTTTCATTAAATATGTACTTCTTCAGCCTATGAAGAGATAATTTAGCACAACACATCAAATAATCCAGGATGAAGGCTGTTAGATGGATTGAAAATTCCATTATATTTATCTACATACCTTATCATATGGCAAGAGGCCTTTCAAGGGAAAACGAAGAGTTGCAGGATCCAATTTCCACGAGTTACAAATGGCTCCCGAGTTATTTACAACTGGCAGAAGGCTGCAGCGGCCTGTATGTATTACAAAAAAAATGTTTTTAAGTAAACATGAACACAGAAATGCCTGGTCCTTTGATCATTCTGTGAATATTTAATAAATATCTGGGCTGAATCAGACACTGATTGTAAAAAGCTTGTAGTTAAATTTCGGGAATTTTCTTTGATTATTTTTAGTCCAGATGGTCGAAGACCAATTGTACAGACATTCCAAATTCAAAAATGTTACATTTGTCCAAGTATCTAGGTTAGAGATAGCAAACTATAATCCGTGGGCCAGATGCAGCTTGCCGCCTGTTTTTGTAAAGTCTTACTGGAACACTGATGCTTTTGCACCACAATGACAGAGCCGAGGAGTTCCAACAGACTGAATGGTTCCTAAAGCCTAAAATATTTACTATATCACCATTTATAGAAAAAGTTTACAGATCTCTAGTCTAGGGTCAACACGATTCACTTTACACATGATGTTCCTAGAGGCCTTAGATGTAGCATATGACCATCAACTCAGATACCCGACTGCCTAATGAATATTGTCACTTGGATGTCCCACAGGCACCTCAAACTTAACACATCTTAAGTTGAACTCATCATGCTTCTCAAATCTGCACCACTTCTAGAATTCATTAAATGGTACCAATATCCACTCAGTTACAAAAGCTAGACGTCTGAGAACTATCTGTCTAGTGTCTGTTTGCTTTATTTTTGTATTTCCAATCTAGAATAGCACCTGACTCAAAAGAAGTGCTGAAAATTTGGTCATCAACTAAATAATGGTCTATATACCCAAACACTGCTGCGCACTGCACAAATTGCCAAATCACATGATTATTTTTAAAAGAAAATTCTGAGGGGTGCCTGGGTGGCTAAGTCAGTTAAATGTCCTACTCCTGATTTCAGCTTAGGTCATAATCTCAGGGTTGTGAGATCAAGTCCTGCATCAGGCTCAGTGCTGATAGTGGAGACTGCTTCAGATTCTCTTTCTCTGCCCCTCCCCTGTTCTCTCTCTTTTTCTCAAAAAGAACAATCTAAGGAAAAAATAAATAAAAAAATTCCGAGAGTCTAACAAAACATGAAAAAATGAAAAACAAAAGAAATGAAGTATAGAACAAAAGTGTGAATTGGAATGGGCTGAAAGAACCTGATAGTCTTGTGTACTATGGCCAGAGAGGGACAGATCGGATGAGACTTCTAGTTGCCTGGAGATTCCATGGGGCTTTACTAGCTCTAATAAAAGTTCCCTCTTTTCACCAGGAAAAACATCTTCTAGAATGATTCCACCTGAAGCTTAGACCTAGTCCAGACACCTGTGTTTTCCTCCCTACACTCAACACAAAAAGTACCTGAAAACAAGGAAATGGCTATTATTAAGCTTCTACAGAATTATCAAAATAACAAACCACTAGGACATGTGTAAGGTACATCTGCAAATTTTGTTCAGTAGCTGACTAAAAACCAGGTATTATTTAGTGTATTTTAAATTATAATCCTACCACAAATGGAGTTTATCCTTGCTGTGGGCCTGAAGGTATCCACAAAGTCTGATACCAAGTTTCCAAGTAACTAAAAACAAAACAAAAACAAGTACAAAAATAAAATCAAGACTGCTCTGAATATAACCATCATTTATATAAAATGAGACAATATGTTAAGATTTAATACAATACCTAGCATATAAAAATGACTCAAAAGTTAGTCCTCTTATACTTCCTTACAAAGAATTACTTCCCAGTTCATCTGTCCCTGAATTAAGCCAAATCATACCACCATGTCCTTAGCTATTTGATGAAGCTGGTATATTTTAACACATGATATAGAAACTGTCTCAAGAAGATAGCAGAAAAATAAAACAAATACATTATAATGATAAAAAAAAAGCACATTTTATCTCAGGATAAAAGTGACCATTTTGAAAATAAGCACACAAAAATTAGATTAATATAACGGGAGGGGTTGTGGGAGGGGGGATGGGCTAAATGGGTAAGGGCACTAAGGAATCTACTCTTGAAATCATTGTTGCACTATATGCTAACTAATTTGGATGTAAATTTTTAAAAAAATAAGTAAAAAAACCCACAAAAATTAGATTAATATAACTATTTTTGATTAAAATTTCTATTAAAAAATATAGAAAATATCAGATTTACCCAGTGTGGAAGTTTTCCCTCAGGATATAGTTTCCTGATCTCTGTGACTGCAAAATAGGCTGGTAATAGACAGGCATTTCTTTCCAAGATATATGCTATAACCTAAGAAAAATAAAAGAACAATGTTATTGTTCTTGATTAGTTCCACAGATAAGCCCTTTATATGCAACAGTGGCAACAAGAACAAAGATATTAAAAGCAAGGATATGATATTATGGGTTTAATGGGCTTACACTATAGCATAAAAGAATTCATTTATATGTGAAGAATCTCTAAAAATGAAGATTAATGGACAATGAAATGGATGTTAGTAAATAACCTTGCTTTAAATATTGGTAGCCTCTAAGAGGAAAGCAACAGATCAAAGTAACAACTCTTGCAACATTAGTCACTAAGCACAAAGATCTTTCAGTGGTCCACAGGCTATTGTCTTGTAACAGCTGAAAATACTTTAAGTCTATATTGTTTTCATAATTAAAAGCTATGACTTAATTAAAATTTTCATTAGAAATACAATAAAAGTAAAATACATTTTAATCATATCATAAAAATATAATAAACAGTAAAACTAGAAGTGATTTTTGTAGAAGTACCCAAATGGAACAGTTCACAAACTACCATATGTTTTAAAGGCACAGATCTATATAAAAATAGACTTTTTTGAGATTATGATCAATGAATTGCAAACATGTCCTAAATTACCTCTCTTGCTGCTAGAAGCTGCTGTACAACAGCTGAGCTCACTGTATTGGGAATTGTCAAGATTTTCTCCAAAATCACTTTTAAGAGATCTCGAACACCCTGATATAAGAAAAAACTCATAGGTTAAAACTAAGTAGTGCCCCCCGTGCTAGGTTAAAACACCTAAAAATTTCAACATCACATAATCAGAAAAAAATGTTACCTTCAATGTCACATTTTCAATTTTTCTGAATCAGAGCTAACATTTAAGTCCCTAACATTAACCCAAGAGAAGAGTCATGTTGCAAAACAGAATTCTAAAGAATGTCCTACAATATGAATGAACAAAGAAAGTCACTTACAAATAAAAATCAGTCCACACTCTGCTAAGTTTTTCGGACCCTCACAACATTACTACACTTTCTATTATTATGAGAGTCCAAAAAGTTTAATTTGAGCTTACAAAAATATATTTAAATAGAACTCGAAAACACTCTGAGACATGGGCCATAATATTAAATTTTCTGGCAGGTGATCCCTTCTGCTTACTCGCTTTGTCGTATTCTAACTTTACTCCCCCTTCTCATCTATCACATACCTAATCACTCAAACTTATCCAATAAGGCTATTCTGTTAATTGGTCATCTCCTATCTATTACTAGTTGCCTTATTTCAGAGCAGAATCAGATATATAGAGAAAAAATTTCATTTAACATGCATTTATTGAGTATAAACTGTGTGATCAGTCTTGCAAAAAAGAGACAAAACATACACATGAAAGAAATTAGAAAAAAAATTATAAGGCATCCTACAAATTAGAAAGCAAAAACTCCATTGTTTCTCGGCTTTTTGGCTAAGATCAAGTGAAGAAAGCAAAAACTCCAAGTAAACCTGCTAAGGAAAGTGAAGTGTAAGTAAAGAGAAAATTAAAAAAAGAAAGAAAGAAATAAAAAAGTTTCTTAGAATTAATTTTGTATGAAATCATGATGCAGATCAATAATTAGGCAGTTTAAGTCATTTCTGATTAGAGAAAATACAGATAATACAGATAAAGCCTAGGGTCAGACAATGGCAATCCTTTCAAAAAGGACAATAACAAAGGTAGTCTGAATGGAGGAGAATGGTGTTTGCAGCAAGGGAGACCCTGAGTTGTATTACGAGACACAGTGAGAGTGTGTGCTGTTATTCTGGGTCAAGAGAAGAGCGCTGAAGCATATATGGTCAAAGGAGGTCAAAGCAGAGGTGAAACAGGGCTTGCTCCCTTTAGCAGCTGATGACTACATCCCTTCATGGTTTCACATGCCCCTGCTCTGTGCTCTTTCATTTGAAAGGGGCGCAACATTGTAAGATCTGTGACATGAAAAGGCAACAGAATCTGCTGGTGACTTCCCTACTCATCATATATATTAGGACTGGAATTTTTAAGAATGTTGGGAGGAGAGGGCTGCCTGGGTGGCTCAGTCGGTTAAGCGGCCGACTTCGGCTCAGGTCATGATCTCGCGGTCCGTGAGTTCGAGCCCCGCGTCGAGCTCTGTGCTGACAGCTCAGAGCCTGGAGCCTGCTTCGGATTCTGTGTCTCCCTCTCTCTCTCTGGCCCTCCCCTGCTCATGCTCTGTCTCTCTCTCTGTCAAAAATAAATAAACATTAAAAAAAAATTTTTTTTAATTTAAAAATAAAAAGAATGTTGGGAGGAGAGCAGAGAAGCTATGGGAAACACTGAGCAATTTTAAGTTCCTTTAGGAAATACAACAAAAAATAAATGCTTCCATTTCATTTATTCCATCTGAAATTAAGATCTACACACTAAAAATCAATCATGTCTGAAAGTGATTACTTTTTATAATTAGGAAAAAATACCTTGTAATCCACTCCCCCAATTATTTTCCGAACTAGTTTAAATGTTAAGGCCCAAAGCTGCGTTCTTTCCCATTCCAGTGTGTCAGAGTTTATCAGGGATTCACAAACCATCCTAGAAAATAAGAATACCCATTCCAGTTACATAACAGAATTTTTCAAATTCTCTAACAGCCAAGGTCTGTGTATTCTGTGTATTTATCATAGTGTTTCTGCGAAAGGAACATTACTTTTCAAACGTACTTTAAAAAATTATGTACATTTTTTTCACTTAAGTGAAAGACAGAACACAAAACTGAACACGATAATATTGTGTATATTCTTGCTAGACAGAAATCTACCAGAAACTATAGATGAAATGCTTATCATCTATCAGTTTGCGGTAGATTGTATTTTTCCAAGATGACTGAAACAAGATTTTCAATCCCACACGCTCTTTTAAAGTGTGACACTGACACTACTCCCATGAAGAGGTGGGAGAAGGGTCTACACTCTCTTCCCTAAAATCTGGGCAGGCCTAAGATTATGGCAAAAGGGGCGCTTATGACATCCAAGGCAAGGTAATGTAGCTTCTGTCTAGCCTTCTTTTGAATGCTTGTGTTGGGTGCCATCATGCTGTGAGAAAGTCCAGATCACAAGGAGAGGGCATGTGTAGATTCCAGATGATAGCCCCAGCTAGAGTCTCAGATAACAGCCAGGCATCAACCACCAGACATGAATGGGAAAACCTTTGTGATAACTATAGCCATAGCTACCATCCGACTGCAATCTCAAGATCCTGAGAAAAACTGCCTACTGAACTCAGTCAATCACTGCAACCATGAGTGTTAATAAGAGGGTTATTATTGTTTTAAGTCACAATGTGTTCATGTAGTTCATTGTGCAGGAAAAGTTAAGTGATCCTAGCTCCTGAGTTGAAAGGCAAAGCCCGCCTGGTTTTGAGCTTTTATGTACACAATTCTAAGAATACTATATGCTAGAAACTAAAACCTGACGTTTTATGAAGGATTACTTGTTGAGCCTAACCTCCTTTTTCATTCTTTTACTCTATTATAACAACCTGGATCAATTTCCAAATATTAATAAAAAAAAACTCTTTGGATTGCTCTATCAGTGAACATACCTGGGTGGAAGGAGACCAGTCTCCACTGCCATCGCTAAGCAGTCATAAAGAAAAGAAATTCTTTTAGGACTATGCTGGCCATGAATAAATTTAACAATCCACTGGATGCACTGTTCATGAGATTCCTGGAAAATTAAAAAATGATTATATTTTAGGTCCAAAGTGATATTTTATATATAGCCATATACAGAGCTAACAAATAGCTAATATACCTGGGAGTATATCAAGACTATGAATGAAATACTCCACTATAAACATTCATGAATGAAAACAATTAAAAAAAAAAGACAAAATGAAAAAATTCAGATTTAGTATTTCAGTCATATTAAACTTAAAATCAATACAATTCTATAGATTAAATTCCCACTATTTTTATTACATGAGACTGCCAGAGGGAGTAAGATTTTCTTAGTATTTTCATGGTCAGTAGAAAGCGCTAACAAAGACTGTGTACTGTGTAAGAAATTGTAAGCAATGCCCTTAATGGCAGATATAAAAATTCCTGTCATTGGGCTGGGGGAGGGGGGTGGGGTGGGGATCCACTGTGAGTCAGTATATCAGCCTCATGAGAATTGTGTGAAATCTAATCCCTAAGAGCCTAATTATGAATCCAATGACATATCAAATTTCTAGACTTGTATAACCTGATACCAAAATGTAGTACCCATATCAGTTTGTCTTCTAGGATACCCTCAAGAGGGACCTACATGTCCTCCTCTTCTGCACTACTACTGTCCCTCAAACACACTTCTATTGTTGAAAATATAATGATGATTTAGAAATATCTATTTTCTGGGGCGCCTGGGTGGCTCAGTTGGTTAAGCAGCCGACTTCGGCTCAGGTCACGATCTCGCAGTCCGTGAGTTTGAGCCCCGCGTCGGGCTCTGTGCTGACAGCTCAGAGCCTGGAGCCTGTTTCAGATTCTGTGTCTCCCTCTCTCTGACCCTCCCCCGTTCATGCTCTGTCTCTGTCTCAAAAATAAATAAATAAATAAATAAATAAATAAAAAACTTAAAAAAAAAAAAAAAAGAAATATCTATTTTCTTCCTGGCTCCCCCATTAGAATATAAACTTCTTGAACACACAGGCCATCCTTAACCCAAATTAAAATAAAATGTTTAATAAATTATTTAAAAATTAAAATATGTTGAAAAGATGTTCGATATTAGAGAAATGCAAAATAAACCATGATGACATATAATTTCTCCTGTTTTAGACTGGTAAACATCAAGAAACATTCATTAACACCCTACTGTGAGGCTGGGAACAGGTATGCTTATTCTCCCCTTGCCTGGTATGACCCTTAGGAAAAGCTATTAGGCAATCTGTATAAAAATTATAAATAGACATACCCTCTAACCTACCAATACTACTTTCAGGAATTTATTCTGCACAGTGTCCTATGCAGAATATTATTCATTTTAGTACTGTTTAAAGTATTGTTATTCATTTAGTATTGTTTAAATAACCTAAGAAATAACCTAAATGTCACTCAGTAGGAGACTGGTTAAATAAAGGAAGGTACAGTCATATAATGGATTATGCTACTGTATGAAAGGCAGAAGTAACTTTCAATGGATTAATGTAGAATTACTTTCAGAATTTAATAGTAAGAGGAAAAAAGGTGCTAATGAACAGTGTACACATTATATGAATGTTTTATAAAAATTGATTCTACATGTGTAAAATACTTCCAGAAGGCAACAAACTGGGGATACTGGCTGCTGACATGAAAAAGTAGGTGATTAAGTTAAGAAAGATAGAAGGCAGACTATTCGTAGGGTCCCCCTTTTTGGTACCTTTTGCATTTGGAGTCATATGAATATATTACCTATTAGAAAGTAATTAAAACATTTTTTTTTTTTTAAATGAATATATGCCGGGGCGCCTGGGTGGCTCAGTCAGTTGAGCATCCGACTCTTGATTTTGGCTCAGGTCATGATCTCAGGGTCAAGTAATCAAGTTTAGCATCGGGCTGTGTGCTGAGCACAGAGCCTGCTTAAGACACTCTCTCTCTGTCTCTTTCTCCCCCTCTGTCCCTCTGCCCCTCTCCTCCTCTCAGGGTCTCTAATAAAAAAAAAAAAAAATTAAAAAAAAGAGAATATATGCCATTATGTAACCCATGTTTGAGCAGCAAGTCTTATCACCAGTGGCTTAAATGGGAACGGTTCTCATTTTCCTACAAATAATTCACCATGAGAAGATAATACACTACCGGAACAGCAGCTCTTTAAGGATCACACATTTTGTCTTTTTCATGAACATATTTTCTGGTGACTGTTCTTTGTTACTAAGTTTTGCTGCTCCTTTCCTCGTTTTTATTGTAATATCTTAGTATCTTTATTATAGTATCCTTATTGTGGCATTTTTTTGTACCTTTACTTTAGTATCTTTGATCATAGTATCTTTGTATCAATGCTTTGTAGCTCCTTTGTTGAGAAAATGAATGAAATTTGTATCTTTTACACTTCTACCACAGCTCTTTTCCCTTGCACCAAATAAATCAAAATAGGATGAAAATGGTTTTATATAATCTAACATGGGGTAGATTTTTAAAGACATCTCACACTGTGCTGTTATCAACTTGACTTCTCAGTACTGGTTCTCCACTAGAAGAATACAAATGGAAACAAATGGAAGCCCGAATATACAAATAAAAAGTATTGACAAACTTATTTCTCCCTTTCCAGAAATACCTTAACAGCAACAACAAAATAATGTAAAAAAGAAGGCATCAAAAATCATCAGCTGAATGTCGTAAAAATGCAGTGCTCACCTGAGAAAGACCACCCCAAAACTGTCTGAAGGCCCCCAAACAGCTAATTAGTTTTGTTTTTTCATCTTCAGGGGTGTCCATAAACATTCTAAAACACAAAAGTCAGATTATTTGCTACTAGTTCTAAAACGGTAATTCAACATAACCAGAATCTTATGGATCTTACATATCTCCAAGACAAACCAAAGTAAAATCTTACAAAAATACACTCATGTAAAAACACAAAAATCTGCCATGCATATATACTCACCCAGGAAAAGCCTCTTCTATAATTTCCGTTTTCTGTAAAAAACAAAAAGTAAACGATGTAAAACAAACAAAAGAAGAAGAAAAAAGGAGGGACCTCGAGAAAAACACTACAATGTAACATAGGACAAATCAACTCAATCAGAGACACACACAAAATAACAATCCCGGCCTGGTCTGTCACGAAGGGTATTGTGGATTTCAAAGGCGACTTTGAAGTTGACAGCTGTTGGAGATTCCTAAACCCTTGCGGACCTGCACGGTGTCACAACAAAGGAGAGGAAGGGGACAGGTTGCCTGGGCCGGGTTCCTTGAGTCAGCCACCGAGTGTCCCCCTCGCCCGGCCACTGCCCTTTATCCCTGGTGGCTCCACTCACCACCACGTCCTCAAAAATGCTCTGCAGTTGCGTCTCCATTTGGACCATCGCCCCTGCCTTCCTAGGACGCCCAGCGAGCGGCCCGGGTTAGACCCGAGCTCCGGGAATTGAGGGGCAGAGGGGCGGAGACGCCCGCCGGAAACCTGGGCTCTCAGGAGTCGCTTTCTCTAGCGCTCAGCGGAAAGGATCCCCTTTCGAGGCCCACCAAACCGCAGGAGTCTGCCCGGAAGCCCGGAAGTGCCGGGTGCGTGCGGGTTATGAAACCTGCAGAAACCAGAGACCCAGCCAAATGTTCCGCCGGTGGAGAAGGCCAGCCTGCGAGCCAGACGAGAGCGCCCCCAAGTGGAGCTTTGAACCTAAGTATCCCGAGGCGTCGTCTGCTGCAGGTCGCCACCTCCCGGCTGGAGCGGAAGATGCTTTCGGCTCAGGGCTAGTGCTTTTGGCTCCTGGGAAGGAAAAAAGCTTGGAGCCCAGGGAATGGCAGCCAGCGAGAAATGCTCCTCCTGCAACCTAGGTGAACATGATGTCTGTCACCTGCTGACTTTCTGGAGCCTGGATTTGAGACCACACCTTTCTTGACGACAGGGACCTTATCTTCTCAAGTACGGTAACTTCAGTGACTTGCACAGTGTGTGACACATAGCAGGCTTTCAAAAAAGGTTGAAAAAATAAATGAACGCATTATTACTGATTTTTAATTAGAATAATCAAATAATAATATCTACCATTTTTAGTTATAATCATATAAAATAATAAATGTTATTTATTACCTATTACTGAATACCTAGCCTCTTTGGTGAGGGTAGGGGTGGAGAAGGGTTGGCAAATAGGAAGGCTGATCTACTGGCATGGTCAAATCAGTGGCTAAGTGCACTGTGGAGTGTACCCCTCACTCACCACTTTATTTTTTCAAGCATCAGTTTGACATATTCCTGGAAGCCTGACCTCCTCAGTTAAGCTGATTTAGGGTCTCTTCTTTATCTTCATTTAACACCTTGGTGCATAAGTAGTGGAGTACTTCATTTATGAAATATTTGTTCACCCTTTGCTCAGAGCTAGACACAATGTTAGGTACTTAATGAACCATAATGCATTAATCAATTTTGTAAAATATCCAAGCTAGAAGAATGACAGACCAGAGTTATTTTTGTGTGCTAAACAGACTATCTTATTTTGGACTATCTTTGATCAGATGCACCTTTTCTTAAGTTTGTTTGGGGTGAGGAGGGGCAGAGACAAGGAGAAGGGGAGAGAGAGAGAATCCCAAGCAGGTTCCCGCTGTCAGCCTGTCAGCACAGCCAATGCAGGACTTGATGTCAAGAACCTTGAGATCATGACCTGACCCGAAATCAAGAGTCGGACCCTTAACCGACTGAGCCACCCGGACGGCCCCAGATACACTTTTAAGATAGTTTTCAGTTACTGTCTAGCAGATTTCCAGGCTTTCACTCTGTTTCCAAATGAGTGTGTTAGCAAATGCTCAAAATCTCAATATTGGCCAGGGCTTGTATAGTTAAAAAGGAAGAATGGTCAAGAAAGAATTATATTTTTTTATAACCAAATACAAATTAATTTTTATAACATGCTTGCTGATGTTCCATCCTTTGAATAAAAATTGACCATCTATTCCTATACCTTCATGTGTTTCCCCTGATATTAATTTCTTCATTTGATGTGTAATCTATAAACAATGAAATACATACATTTTGCATGTACAGATCCATGAATCTTGACAAATGTTTACACTGGTCCAACTGCCAATTCAGTGAAGAGATGGAGTATATTTATCACACCAGGAAGTTCCTGGTGTTCCTTTGCAGCCAAACCCCCAAACACTGTTTTAACTTATGTAACTATGAATTAATTTGCATGTTCTTGAAGTTTATATAACTGGAATCACACAGTATGTATTCTTTTGTGCCTAGCTTCTTTCACATAACTTTATATTTGGAGAACCATCCATGTATGTCAATCTGTAGTATACTACAGATTATTTATCAATTCACCTGTTAGGAGGCATTTAGATTATTCTCAGTTTTTGAATAATTTGAATAAAGTTGCTATAAACATTCTTGAACAAGTCTTCAACCAGACATATGTTATCTTTTCTCTTAGGTAAATGCCTAGGAATACAATTTTGGGGTCATATGGGAAGTATATGTTTAATTTTATAATAAATTGCCAAACAGTTCCCTAAAATGGTTTTTACCATTTTTATATTCTAATACAACAAATGTGTGAGGGTTCCAACTGTTATGCCAGTATCATATTGTCTCAATTGCTGTAGGTTATTAGCAAGTCTCAAAATAGGGTAGCCTAAGTTCTCCAGTTTTATTATTTTTTTCAAGCTTATTTTGGTTATTCTAGGTCCTTTGCTCATTTCTTTTTTAATGTTTTTTGTTGAGAGAGAAAGGGGGGAAGAGAAAGAGGAGAGAGAGAGAGAGAGAGAGAGAGAGAGAGTATCTTAAGCAGGCTTCATGCTCAGCGAGGAGCCAGAGGAGGGCCTGGAACCCAGGATCCTTGGATCATGACCTGAACCTAAATCAAGAGTTGGATGCTCAATGGACTGAGCCACTCAGGAACCCCAAATATATTACTCGTTTCTCATTCTGAATTTTTAAAAAATTTTTTTTTTAATTTTAATTATTTATTTTTGAAAGAGAGAGAGTACATGCATGTGAGTGGGGGAAAGGCAGAGGGAGGGAGAGAGAAAATCTCAATGTAGGCTCCGCTCCCAGCACTCCCAAAGCGGGGCTCTATCTCCGGACCCTGGGATCATGGTCTGAGCGGAAACCAAGAGTTGGTTGCTTTACCAACTGAGCCACTCAGGCGCCCCTATGTCTTTGCATTTCCATATAAATTTTAGAATCAGCTTCTCAATTTGACCAAAAAAAAAAAAAAAAAAAACCACCTAGAATTTTTATTGGGATTAAATTGAATCTATAGAATAATTTGGGGATAATTGATACCTAAATAATATTGAGTCTTTTAGTCCACAAACACAGTGGATCTCTCCATTTATTTAGGTCTTTTACTTTTTCAGCAGTATTTAATGATACCAGTCCTCAGTGACAGAGTGGTTTTGTTAATTCTGTATGCCATAACCAAGAATCAGTCCATTCAATTAAAATATTCCTCTAAATCCTTAGCTTGAAATTTCTATAAAATGGCATATAATTTCCTTAGCAGAAAATGTCAAATCACTAAACGCTCACTAGAAGGGGGGGAAAAAAAGCATACAAGGAAAGGACTGGTTGGAGATATGCTTGAAAGAGTAATGTATCAACTGTCTTAGTTTTCCTCAAAGATGACCAAGCCTTCAGCAGGAAGGATATTACCGGGAGCAGGTCAAAGCAGACTGAGTGAAAGTGCAAATTAAAACGGCACCTAGGGAAATGTGCTAATGGTCAAACCAGTGCAACTAGATTGGTTCAAGGTGGAGGCTTGGTGCTGGGAACAGTCACTAAGTCAGGAAACAAAGGCAGAAATGAAAATAGAGGTGACCAGCAAGACTGGAACGAACTGAGAACAGCCAGGACATCTCTGAAAAAAAGCTGGTACATTCAGATCATTGTTAGTGCTGGACTCAAGATAAACAGTTTGATCAGCCCGGAGGGTGAGGCCAGGGTAGACACCTTTCAGAATTGGAGGGCCCTGAAAGCCACAGTGTGGAGTCTGAGTCAGCAGCTGATGAGATGACTGCTTTGGGTTTATAAGTTATAAGAAAGACACAAAAAATAATAATAAGCATATGGTTTAGAAGAAATACTGGGCTAGATTTGAGGGTCTGGGGGTACACCTACCTCCCTAAGGAATGGAGATAGCAAATGTAATGGGGAGTCAGAAACCCTACATGTTGAGGGTAGAGATGAAGTCGTTTAGGACCTTGGGAGGAAGGAAGTAGAGAGGAGGAATACTCCATAAGTCTGTGAGCAACATAAAGGCATCGTCTGTATAGTCATGTTTTCTATTCCAAATTGTAGTATAATGTCATAAAATGAATGAATGAATAAATGATGAATGAAAGACTATTGATATTGTAAAGGAAGGTGTGGAGAGTAGGCTGGGTTCCAGGTTCCAATCAGATAAATTATCTCACGGAGTCATCAATGAAATGAAAATCCCATTAGCTTACCCATAAAAATCCCATTGGTGAGGAATCAGCATTTGGTGGTTTTTGAGGCGGGCAGCTTTGACCTACTTCTGGGGCATGAACCATTGCACATGGATGACAGGAGCAGGGTAGAGGATGCTAGACCAGGAATGCTGGAAGTCTGTTCTTTCTAGATTCTAGAGCGATAAGTACAGTTAATTAACCTGAGAACAGTCTCCCCTATGCAAATATGGGGTTTTCACATGGAATGGAGATGACACAAAGACTGGAAGAGTCTGTTAAGCTCCCGTGTCAATCTTTCTGAGTGACCTGAGTCTACATATATAGTTGTAGTTACACACACACTCACTCACTCACTCAAGACAAATGGACTCTGGCATTAGATAGCCTAGGTTCATATCCTGACACATCCCACTTAACTAAACAAGTAGCAAACCCCTTCATTTCTTGAAGCTTCAATTTTACTATCTGCAAAACACCTAAGTCCTGTGGGTAAGAGAAGTGAATGTGTTCAAAGGATTCAGTCTAGCATCAGGCATGCGGTAAGCTATCAAGCATCAATAGCTCTTGGGAATTTATGCGCTTTTTAGAACTCCTTCACTCTAAGATGGCTGGGACCATTAGCAGCGTTCAAGTTGTGTAGGAAAACTGTAATATAAATTTAAAAGATGGGAGAGGTGCTTGGGTAACTCAGTCGGTTAAGTGTCCGGCTCTTGGTTTTCGATCGGGTCACGATCTCACAGTTTTGTGGGTTGGAGCCTGTATCTGGCTCTGCACTGTCAGTGCGGAATCCCTGCTAGGGATTCTCTGTCTCCCTGTCTCTGTGACCCTCCACCATTCATACTGTCTCTGTCTCTCTCAAAATGAATAAATAAACTTAAAAAAGAAAGGTGGGAGCAAATCCTTATCTCATGGATAAGACCTTTGGTGGAGACATTGAATCTTTGCTTAATGCATGGATAGTTAAAGAGGAAATTATCCTGTTGTTATAAGACTGGAAGGATATCACTGGAGAGCTGTTCTGGGAAATCTTATAAAGGAACATCATCTAACCATCTCAGTGTAGGTTTTTGTGATGTAATGCAGGAGTGGGGACAGAAGACATTGTGCAGTAATGAGGATTATATGATCCTCAATAGGAAAAGAATTTAACTTTGACCAAAAAGAGATCTGGCCTTTGCCCTTGAATTCTGAAGGATAATGTTTAAACCCTTTGAATGTCATGCCTGATAGAAATGTTTTGGTTTTCCTGGGGCCCTTGGGTTACCCCAAACAGTCTGACAGTGTGATTTGGAGTGAGGAAGGTTGGCTCATGAGGTCAACCTCTGGAGGCACTGGAGGTTGAGTTTGGCTACATGGGTGTCAGCCATACCTGCATGATGGATCCCCAATAATCTCTGGACACTGGGCTCAAGCAAACTTTACTGGTCAGTAATGTCTCATGTATGTTGTCATGTATTGATGCCAGGAAAGTAATGCTGTCCACAACTTCATGGGAGGAGAACAACTGGAACTTCCCTGAACCCTGTGTTATGTGCCTTTTTCCCTTGGCTGATCTCCATCGGTATCTTTTAGTTATAATAAACCATACCCATGGGTATAACATGAGTCTTTCTAGAAAATTATCAAACCTAAGTGTTGTCTTAGGGACTCCCAAACTTGGAATGGGTGTCAAAAGTGAGGATAATCTTGATGACTGCTCTTTTTAACTACGCACACCACAATTCCACTTCTCTTGGGAAGGAAAGAAGGGAGGAGAGAAGGGAGAAAGCCTGGGAGGGGAGGAAGGAAGAAGGGAAGGAGGGAGGAAGAGAAGAAGGGAGGAAGGGAAGAAAGAAAACGTCAACCACTATCTATCTGTATAGACATGTGTTCGCATGTATCAGGAGAAAGTATGGAAGTATTTTTGCCTCTGATGGGCAAAATAATTGCCCCCCAAGGATTTCCATGTCCCAATCCCCAGAGCCTGAAAAGATGTTAGATTTCATGGCACAGGGGAATTAAAGTTGCATATGAAATTAAGATTGCTAATCACCTGACCATAAACAAGGGGGATTACCCTGGATTATCTGAATAGATCCAATGTAATCAAAAGGATCCTTAAAAGTAGAAGAGGGAGTTGGAGAATCAGAAGATGTGACTAAGAAAGAATAGTCAAAGAGATGTGAGATTTCTGGCTTAGAATATGCAGAAAGGGAACCATTAGCCAAGGACTGTGAGTGGCTTCCAGAAGCTAGAAAAGTTAATGAACCCGATTCTCCCCTGAGAGCCTCCAGAAGGGAACCCAGCTCTGTTGACACTTTGGTTTTAGCCCAGTGAGACCTGTAACACACTTGTAACAAACAGAACTTTAAAATAAATTTGTTTTGTACTAAGCCACTAAGTTTGTGGCAATTTGCTACAGCAGCCACAGAAAACTAATCTAAATGGTAACTATCAATATTGGCTACCTAAAGAGATAGAAGGGATTGACTATTTATTTTAAAGTGATACTTAGAAAAATAGAGTAGAGACTTCTTTCCTAGAAGGTAGTCTCTTCACTTTTGATGCTGAAGATTTCAACATGTATGTTCCCTAAAGAATCCAACCTTATTAGGTCCAAAACCTAACTTGTCATCTTTCTAGAACACTAGACATTTCTGCTAAGGGCATCCCTCTTCTACTAGTTTAGAGTTGGTCTCTAAGTTCAGAGGTGCTGCTGTCATATTCCTCAAACTCAACACATCCCTGTTTCCATTGGTTTCATTGACCTTGTCACCTCGCTCTAGGAATGCAACAGCCACACCTACCAGGTGTCTCTATTTTCATCTCTCCCCATTCCAGTCTACTCTATTCTCCAGATCCAGGTAAATATTCTGAAAGCACATCTTCCATCATGTAACTCTTTGACTTTAGATCCTTCTTTGGCTTTTCCTTTCCTACAGACTCACAGTTTAAATTTCTCCAATCCCAGTGACTTCTTTTTTCTTTCTTTTGAAAGAATGGATTTTTAACTCCAAATGTATCATTTTCTAAATCATACCACACAGATTTCACAGCCTAAAGGATTTTGATTTTTATCATTTATTTTTGCCATGTAAAAACGTCATTTTTCCTGGATCATTTTATTTGTATAGAGATGATTTGATTCAAACAGTACTTTGACTCATGCTAGTAGTGTTCATTGTGTTGTCCAGAATTAAAAACTTTAATTTTCTGGTTAAACACCATGAAATCAATTTATAATACTATTAATATAATTCTTAACTCCTTTTTGCTGTTATTATTTTTCAAAATACTATCTGTAAATATTTAAAAAAATGAAAAATTCTCCAAAGCTTATGTTAAAAAAATAAGTTTTCAACCAAACTCCTCCTCATCTTTAACTTCCCTTTCTCAGAAGTTAGTCACTTGCAATTCTTTTTCTAAATATCATGCTTCATTGCAACTATTTCTTGCTGTTTCGGTTTTAGATATTATATTTCAACTTGTTACCGTGAAAGACAGACATTTAGTGTTCTTGGACACGACTCACATTTCCTCCTTCTCCAACCTACTCATATATCAGAATTTGTTGTGTAGATAATTGCAGACCATTCATACTGTTCTGACTCTGTAGCTATTATTTACAACTTAGCAACACAGTGCATTGTGATTGCATTTTCCTTTTCTGTACAATTTTTTTGTTTTGTATTTGGAGTTAATAATTGTCTTGTGGGTTTTTTTGTTTGGTTTGGTTTGGTTTGGTTTGGTTTTCTTCTTTGCTTAGTTTTGGATGTGACTATTGCTAATTCATCCAGAAACCTCTGCCTGAGATGTAAATCTCCTCTCAGGAACTAGACACGTAAGGTATTTATAAACTTCATCTTCCTGTTAGGGGCATCCTCCTGGATCCTCTGCCTGTCTGGATTGGCTGTTGTCATACCTGCCACACGACTACTGTGTATGTGTGTGTGTTGGGGGAGGGGACAGATAGCATCCTGGTGATTCTCTTTCGCCTTCTCCTACATAACATCTTCCGTGTGCTCAGCTTCATGACTTCCTCTTCCTCAATATACTCCCTCGTTTGGAAGATGGAGGAGAGCAGATCCTCCGTTAGCTTCCTCAAAAAACTATTCCTTTTCCCCGAAACTTTTATTTTGAAAAATTTAAAACATGGAGAAAATTTGAAGAATTTTTCAATCAACACATATTTTAAACATTTTACCACATTTACTATTTATCTGTCTCTTCCTCTCTCTCACTTTTCTCTGCCCCTCTCCCTCTCCCCACCAATCTAATTATCTCTCTGTGAACTATTTGAGAATTATTTACAGACTCATAACTTCAACCTGAAATATTTCACCATGTGCCTTCTGAAAGTCATGCATGTAGGACCCAAATTTTCTAGCCACAATACACTCATCACACTCAGGAAATTATACATCAATATAATACTATTACCTGGAATGCATCCACACTCACATTTCCTCCATTATCTCCATACTGTCCTTCAATGATCTTTTTTTTTTTTCCATTTTGTTCTTCCAGGATCCAATCAGGGATCTCATCTTGCATTTAGTTGTTAGATTTCTGTAGCCTCCTTTCAAATTATAGTTCTGTAACCCCTCCCTGTCCCCACCTCATAAAATTGACATTTTTGAATATTCCAGGTAAATAGTTTTGCAGAATGTCCTTCAATTTGGTTTTGTCTCATTCCTCATGCCATGTTGGTCCTGTTATCTCCTTTAAAGTGTTTTCTACAAGGTTTAGCTCTTTGCCTGATGTAAGCTATAGAGAAAGCAAATACACCCTTATCCATATGCATACACATATTCACAAATTCAAGTTTGTGCATAATTTCAAGTGGCTCACTGACCTTCCCTTGAAGCCTACACATGCAGGTGCACAAAACCTGGGCAAAGACTGTTCTCTAAACATAAATGGCATGGGTGATGGGACTTATGATCCTGCTACTCAGCAATAGTGCTTGAGTTACTTTTTAAGTCAGATAATGTTTATTAGAAATGTTACCTCTTAAGTTATGGCATTATTTGTTTCCCTAAAATTCATATGTTGAAGTCCTAGTACTGTAGAATAGGACTGTATTTGGAAACAGAGTCTTTAAAAAGGTAATTGAGTTCAAATGAGGTCAATAGGGTAGGGCCTAACCGATATGGCTAGTGTCCTTTGAAGGAGAGAAGATTGGGATGCAGACAGAGACAGCAGACAGGTGCATGCACAGAGAGCCAGCCATGCAAAGTCATAGAGAGAAGGTGGTCATCTGTAAGCCAAGGAGAAGGGCCTTAGGAGAAGCCAGCTGTACATCAACTTGATCTTGGACTTCCAGCTTCCAGACTTGTGAGAAAATAAATTTCTGTAGTTTAAGCCACCCAATCTGGGGTATTTTGTCATGGCAGTCCTAGCAAACTAATGTTGATACCTTTCTGAATTCTCTGAGAAAATTAAAAAACAATTTTTAACATTTTTATTTATTTTTGAGAGACAGAGAGAGACAGAGTGTGAGCAAAGGAGGGTCAGAGAGAGAGAGGGAGACACAGAATCTGAAGCAGACTCCAGGCTCTGAGCTGTCAGCACAGAGTCCGACACGGGGCTAACACCCATGAACCGTGAGATCATGACCTGAGCTAAAGTCTGATGCTTAATCAACTGAGTCACGCAGGCACCCTGTCTCTGAGAAAATTTCAATTATTTCCTCCTCCATTCCCGTAGCACTTCATTAATGCAACCAAGATAGCACATATCACACTGTATTATGGTTAAAAATGTCTCTTCTGCCAGACAGAAGATCTTTAGAGTAGATGCTAAACATTCTTGCATCACCTGGCATAAAATCTAGGGCTTGATGGTGCTCAGTTGTTATTTCTTACTCTGAATTAAATGAAAGCATCCAAAGGGCTTTTATTTCATGGGCAAGTCTTACCTCTGAAGTGATAGCTATTTCTGAAATGCTATAGATATAGGAAAAGATGTGGATCACATACAAAGTTATATCTAATAAAGTTATCATAATTTATTATAATTTGGTTTATTAGACATTTATGAGAGTGGGCTTAGACATCCCAGGTTGTTTCTGAAACCATTAATGATTTACTTAACAAGTGTCTATTGAATGTCTTCTAGGTGCTGGCCATTGTCACAGATAATGGACCAAATGGCAAGCCAAAACTGAACTTGTTCCTGCCTGCATGGAGCTGACATGCCAGAGAGATTCCAGAGTTTTGGGAAATAATTCAATTCCTTCCAAGCTTCAGAGAAGTAGAACAAACCCACAGCCTATACATTCATAGACCTTGGATAGCCTTGGAGAACTCAGGTAGTATGATAGCCCTCTAGTTTTAGGATGTCTTTCTGGAGATGTCTCTAGAACTTCAGTTACAAATGAGGTCCACTTGAGAACATTGAAAACATGAAGAGCCTACTAAAGCTTGGAAAATTTTTGGAAGTAAAATTATTTCTGAGTTTTGAAGTGAATAGGAAAGAGTCTTAGAATTCTGACATTACTGGGCCATATTTCTGCACTTGAGACAAAGTAAGAGAAATAGTGTTCCAGGACCTAGAGACGACCTTAGAAATGTTGATTATTCAGTAGAAAATAATTGCAATGCTTTAGGAGGCATCAGACCAGCTTCCTGACTTCTGAATCACAAGAGGTGGTAATTGGTGGTTCAAATGACAGGCTGATGCATGTTTCTCTGGGTAAGTACGTTAGTGGCTGGGTAAGTAAGTGGCAGTCTTTGAAACTTGGGAGAATTTAGGGGTAGATTAGGGATTAGCAATACTGTAAAGGTCCAGTTAGTAAATATTTTAAACATTGTGAGCCAAAAAGCAAAACTAAAGATATTATGTAGTTATGTATATAAAATCAGAGATGTGTGCATATTTATATACGAAGTTAAATAAATTTTTGCAATTTTTTATTGATAAAATTCAAAACACAATAATTATAGAGAAAATGTTTTATTTACCCGAGGTTCAAAATTACTGTTCCCTATCTCTAAGTTGATTATAAATGTTCAACTGTGTTTATTGGCAATGAGATTTTATGTGTTTTATGTTGGAAAATGTCATTTCACACACATAGTACTGCAAAATATTGATCTCAAGCTATGGGAATTGATTTTACTTTATTATAGTCATCGTTTGGATGTCTAGTAACCCAGACACTTTATTTATTTACTTATATTTCAGTTTTGAGAACTTGGGTCCTGAGGCCCACACTGAGCTTTTGACCTTCAGGTAAAATGTTGCCTTCCAGCCCTGGTTCAGCATTGCTAACACCAGTCCCACCTGGACGGCCAGTCCTGGAATTAGCTCCAATACGGGATCTTCACTGGCCAAAGACTAGCATCTGCCTTTCCTATACTAAGGAACTGCCTATCAGGGTAGCTTTTTGCTTGCTAGGCATGCTCGTCAACCTCTCTGTAGGTTTTTTTTGCCTTTTCCGTAAAAGAGGCCCTCCTTGAAGTTGGCCACCTGCCCCTCTGTTACTGTGTTATTTGAAGTCTTTCAACTTTGACGGACTCCTTCCTACTGCTGGGCCTGAGCCCAGTATCTGCCTCAACTTCACCACCTCCCTCAGTGTATCCAGTTTCTCTGGGCCTTCCCAGTCTGGCTCGTCCAACTACCACCAAAGCTCTAGTGCTGGAACCAGGAAGGACGGGTTTATGAGCCTTAAGGAAGTTGATGTTGGCATGCCCCCGGGGCTTTCCCAAGACAGCAGCATACTTGCTGTTTTTTTCTTTGATTTTAGAAAAGTTCTCAGTATTCTGTGGGCACAAGGACCTTGTAGAGTGTGAGAAATATTTATGATTGGTAGGAGATGTAATGATCGCTGCCTTTGAGAGCATAAGTGTTCTAGGCCATTAAGTATTACAGTCCGCACAGGGAAGCTTTCAGAGGACCCAGAAGGTGCAGATTGTTCTAGTTTTTACAGGGGTAAAGAATACAGTGGCTTACAAGGTTCAAGTAACTTAGAGAGTAATAGGATCGGATCCAGGTGACTGTACGGTGTATTCCAAAGTCTAAGTTGCATGGAAGGTATGGATTTGTCCAGAGCCCAATGCTCAGGTGAACTGTTAGGAATAAGTGTTTCTTTTTAATGTTTATTTATTTTTGAGAGAGAGAGAGAGACAGAGACAGACCGTGAGTGGGGGGTGGGGAGAGAGAGAGGGAGGCGCAGAGTCCGAAGCAGGCTCCAGGCTCTGAGCTGTCAGCACAGAGCCTGACATGGGGCTCAAATTCATGAACACTGAGATGATGACCTGAGCCATAGTTGGATGCTTAACCAACTGAGCCACCCAGGTGCCCCTGTTGGGAATAAGTTTTAAGACTTGGGACACTCAAAAAAGGTTGGGGTTAGGGTTCATTTAGGGGAATTGCTAACAGCAGAAAATATGACTAGAGACTGGACAATCTAACGTCTCTACTACTCCTGCGTGTAAGTGTCTCAGGTAAATTCCCTGAGGTTTGCTCACCTCAGGATCTGAAGGACTAAGATATTTTTCCGTTAATTTAGTAAATTTGAGATAATTTGAGATCACCTTAAAATGTAGAATTTGGTCTTAAGAGTCAACCAGTAAGTGAGACAGGCAAGACTTTATCAGAGGCCGCTTGACTTTCTTCTCTGGTGTTTTTGTGTTCTCAGGGTTGAAAGAAGATAGAGGATGAGGGTAGAAGCAGAGAGGAAGGAAGTTTGGGCAGTGGGGAGAGGTAATGAATGTAGTAACAAAAATACAGAGCCAGAGTCGGTGGCATTCCGGTGAACAAAGTTGGTATAGAATCGAGTGACATCATGGAGGGTACCAGCAAGGAGCATTTGAGTGCAACTGGGGTATCAGTACCAGGTAAGCCTTCTGGAGTCAACGTATACAAATTATTATAGAAAATACCAAGACAAAGAGTTAGAAATCAAGAAGACAAAACCCAAGATAATAGATCCTGGAGGGCCAAATAAGGAAGGGAGTTTAAAATAAGGTAAAGTCTTAACAAGAAGGAAAAATGTTCAAAGGATGTATCAGTCAAGATTCTCCAGAGAAACAGAACAAGGTGGAGGTGGGGGGGCAGGGGGAGAGGGAGAGGGAGATGGACAGAGAAAGACAGACAGACAGACAGAACCACACACACACACACACACACACACACACAGAGAGAGAGAGAGAGAGAGAGAGAGAGAGAGAGAGAGAAGAGAGAGAGAAAGGAATTGACTCACTTGATTGTGGGGGCTAGCAAGTCTGAAACTTACAAGGCAGGGCAGGCTGACAGGCTGGAAACTTGGGCTGATGGTGTAATCTTGATGCAAAATTTCTTGTTCTTTTAGTCTGAAACTGGATGGAAAGCCACCAACATTATTAAGGGTAATCTTCTTTCATTAAAAGACAAATGTTTGTAGATATTACCACCTTTACAAAAAAAACCATCATGGCAATATCCTCTATTAGCTTTTGATTAAATAACTAGGTACCGTAGCTTAGCCAAACTGATGTGCAAAACTACCATCACAGAGAGGAAGGTAAAAGTAAGAGCACTGTTAATGAGAGTCAAGGCAGACTAGATAGTCATAAGTGCAAATAGAAAAATTGAAGCTATATGTCAGAAAACTAGATAAAAGCCATAATTCCTAGGAATCTCCTAATTTTGATACAAATTGTGGTGTAGACTGGATTTTTCTTTCTTACAATCTGTTTGCTACAACAGCAATGATGACAACAGTACCCCCTGAAGCGGCAGTTTCCACACCAGGCAGAATCTGACTTCTGAGATAGCACTAACCAAGGTGATCTTGGGCAAGAAGTCAAGCTCTAGAGGTCCTCTAGTCTTATCTTAAACCTAAAGTTTAAGTAGAATCTGTAGGAAATATTTGCAAAAGAGAATTCAAAAGTGCATGTGCTGCTCAAAACAAAGTGTTTACACTGAACTTGGTTACATATAAAATGGCTTGGAGGGATATTTTAGCCCCAAATCCAGAAGATTCTAATTCAGTTGAAGTGGACTGGGCTTCAGGATTTAAAAAATAAAAACGAAAATTAAAAAAAACTTCTTGGGGTATTTCTAAGTCTATCCTGTGCAGAGAACCTTTTGCCAAAGGCATCCAAACGTGTTTTTGTTTACTTCTTTGCTGTCCATGTAAAGAAGGCTTTGGACTTTGATTTAGGTTTAGGTTATCTCTATGGCATCTTCTTCTAAAACTCATTTCTTCTGTGTCAGCAACTCATGCGGGTACTTCCAGTGATTAGGCATGAAGGTAAAGTTGGGGGGGGGGAGGGTATCCTGAGCTGAGAAAGAACAGCACAAACCCTTAAAAGGAAACATGGCTCTTATTCTGCAGTTTTCCTTAAGGGCATGGGCTCCAATAGTAGAAAAAGGGATTTTGACATGACTTTCAGAAATAATATTCATATTTATAAGTCATTGTATATTGGGATAGATTCTTTTCCTATTTCTTTTCACTGCTTTTAAGATTGTAATAGTTTAGTGTTTTCCAAAGACTATACTGAGCCTACAGGATTTTTTTTAATAATCTTTACATTAGAAAAGAGTTCTAAAGCTTCATGTAACCAAGGAGGTTTTCATAGGACTAGTGTTCCAGGGAATCACATTTTGAGAATTACTGCCTTAGGGTCATTTAAGCTGGAAGAGCTTATGCCCACCATTTACCATAACTCTCTGGCTACATTGCTGTTAATTTATTTCTTTCATCATAAACCTGTACTCCCCTTCTCAGCATGAAGTGCATGTATGAGGATGCTCTTGTCTATGTAAAGAAGAAAAGAGCGAGTTTAATTGCTCAATGAAAGTTAACTTGAATTTGGGGAGTAGAAGACTTGGGTTTCAGTTCTACTTCTGGAATCTAGAAAATATGTGACTTGGGACAAGTAAGTCACAGACCTGACTTTGAATAATCAGACCTTTATTTGACTCAACTACAAAATAGGAATAAAATGTTTATAAGGGATGTTGTTAAGTTTGATATGAGATAATACGTATGAAAACATTTCAAACTGTGAACCCTTTAAAACAAGAAGACATAATTCTTTTATAATTAAGTACTTTATATAAATTCAACAGAGTTATGGGATTCCTATATGGTTAAAGCACATTTTTAGTAGTTGACTTTCAACTGTGAAATTAAGTGTATTACAAATGTAGAAACTCCCTGGAATTTCTATAACAAAACCATTTGTTTTGGGTTATTTTTGAAGAAAACAAATGATCCAATTGTATTAAAATTTGATTATTATTATTGTTACATGTATTTTGATTAATATGTAGTATTTGTCTACAATGTCCTGGAAGAGGACTTTCATCTCATGACACTATTGTCATTACAGCCTTTTTCCTCCCTTTTGATTGTCCAATCATTAACGAGCTGTGACCTTCCAAAACATTGAAGTTACTCACAGCTGTGTAACTCATTCAGTTTCTCTTTGCTGGACTAGAAAAAGGAAGGAGTACTACTGTCTTCTAGTAAAACAGGTTTATACAGCTAATGGAGTCTACGCAGACTCTATCAATGGAAGAACCTGTCAAGAGGAGCACTGTTAGGACGTATAAGATAATTTGTATTGTAAGTACAGCTTTTAATTTTAGTCTTTGTAGCTTTGTGATAAATGTTAAGTGTATGACTCCCCATTTACATTGGTGTTGCTTTTTGAGTGTAAAGTTTTAAGTGATTGCATTCACTTTGGCCCTTGTGACAGCTCCAATGCCACGTTAATATTTTGAATACCATTTTGCCTAAGAAATTTGAATAACAAGTTAATATCTGATCCATCCTAAAAAGTTGGCATCTTGTGGCAAAACACTTTGCAGCATTGATTTTAGCACGATTATAATCCCATCCCAAATCACCATTTTATTGCGTGAATATTTTTAAGACCACAGAGTAAAAAATCAAAGATCACTGTATATCATATTCTTTGTTGGACTGTTGCTTTTATCTAGTTTTCTTTACTCCTAAAGATGGCCTCTTTTACCTTTTTTCTCTTTGCTTTTTTTTTTTTTTTTTTTTTTTATATGTTAAGATCTTCCCTGTTCTGAAAAATAAAGCTTTCCTTGATTTGATTACTCTCAAATGTTTGGGGAAGGGGAGCTCCATCCACTGCCCCGGTTTTCTCACCACTCACCCATTCATTCCCTGTTCCCTTGCTTGTTTTCACTCTCCTGAAGTCATCTTCTTGAAAGTCTTTCCTTCTCCTCTGTCCTCCTGCTGTGTCTCCATAACAACAATATGTGGATATTGTTTTGTTCTCATCTTGAATTATTCTCTCCCCATGCTTCCGTGATGGCATTAATATCCCCATTTTTATGACTTTTCTCTTTATCTGCATTCTTGGCTGACTTTCTTCTTTCTTGCACATAGCATTCCACCAAACCTTGTCTAAATATCTTTCCTTTAGGCAATCTCATCTTTTCATGGTTGTAAAAGTCATATTCTCAACCAAGAATTTCAAGTAGGCCAGTAGGTCTGACTTCTTGCTGAGTTTCTGGCACAAGATTTCAAATGCCTACTTGCTGGCTCTCATCCAGTAACTCCAGCCAAAAACAGTTGCATAATTTCTCACACCTATCCTGCTGCATTTTTCTCCTAAGTTCCCTGCCTTAGGTAATGTCACCACCATTCTGTCACTCAAGCATTGTTTCTAGAAGTAAATGAAGAAATGTGTGTGAGCATTGAGCCCAGGAACTATAACAAAATAAACTGTCAAGATACTCTATTTAGTCATTATCCTTCTGGGAACTTTAGAGTGCTCTTTTAACTCTTATGCCATTTATTAGATTTATTCCATCTATAAATTAAAGAAATTATAAACTCCTTGAAAGCAAAATTTTGTGCATCACTTATGTTCCTTCTTTCTATCCTTCCAGTGGTTTACTAGTATGTATAATAGAAGCTCAGTATTTTAATTTTTTTAACACTTATTAATTATTGAGAGAGAGAGACAGAGAGAGACAGAGCATGAGCAGGGGAGGGACAGAGAGAGAGGGAGACACAGAATCCGAAGCAGGATCCAGGCTTCGAGCTGTCAGCATAGAGCCTGACATGGGGCTCGACCTCACAAACCGCGAGATCATGACCTGACCCGAAGTCGGGCACTTAACTGACTGAGCCACCTAGGGGCCCCTAGAAGCTCAGTATTTTAAAATTGTAGTTTCAGAAATACCCTGTTTCCAAATTTTAACATAGGTTTCATTCAAGAAGCTTTAGATGTATCTACTGTGTTGCTGGCACTCTTTATACAGCTTTCTAAAGCCAAATGTTGGCTTCTTGGTGATTTTTGGAGTCCGAGTTCTCCCCTGTCCATTTTGTAGCTAGCATAAATAGTTTAAGATGCATATGCACCTAAATATCAAGAAGCTAACTCAGAATTACTCATTTAGGGGAAGTCATTATAGGAGATTAAAAATGAAACTTCTTTGGGACACCTCAGTGGCTCAGTCGGTTGAGTGTCCGACTTCAGCTCAGGTCATGACCTCATGGTTCGTGAGTTGGAGCCCCACATCGGCTCACTGCTGTCAGCCTGTCAGATCCTCTGTCCCCCTCTCTCTGCCCCTTTAAACAAAATTTTTTAAAAATGAAGAAGCTTCTTCTCAGGGAATTTACAGAATAATGCGAGAGCAAGCCAAAAATACACAGAACAAGTAGAGTCGTCAAGAAACAGACACTAAGATTTAACAGGAGAAAGTTCTAGAGCATCCTAGGGACAGCTAGATGCTGTTTATTTTCCCATCAAGTTTGAATGGTAAAAGGACTAATGATAAGATGTAAACCAAAATATACCAATTTTTAAATCTATGATTTACATAGATTTTGTAAATCTATGAGGTTTACCATAGGGACTATGTCCCAGTGTTTCCCTGCTTTGTATTCCTAGTCCTGGTCATGAGTGGCTTTTTAGCATCATAATAAGGGACTCAGTGCTAGTGATGCTATTTAGTAACTATTTATGTTCACTTTTTGCCTCTCCATTCTTTCCACTGAATGCTGGAAGGTCACTGAAACCTGGGCGAAGTTTCAGACTTTATGTAAGAATTGTTTTCATAGGGGGTGCCTGGGTGGCTCAGTCCATAGAGCATGTGACTCTCGATCTCGGGGTTGTGAGTTTGAGCCCCACGTTGGGTATAGAGATTATTTAAAATAAAATATTAAAAAAAAAGAATTGTTTACATAGTATTTTCACATATTTTCCCAGTCCCTGAATCCACTGCTGTTGTAAAAATTAGATATGTTAATTTTCCAGATGATTTTCAGAGTGAAAACAAAATCAGTGGTTTACAGTATTATCGAAGCAAATTTTGTTATTGTGTTTTTTATGAAAGTGATTTTTTAAAAAGCTATAACAAAGGTTATTGGAGTTGTAAAATACATTCCTAAGTAATTCATGTGTTTGTTGTGTTCATATTCTATGGCAATATATGTTTTTCAAGCTCTGTCATCCAGCATGCTTATCATTGGACTTACTGGGTGGGGAAAAAGGTGAGTGGGAATAATTCTCTGCAATTATATCACAGTTTAATTCTAGTCATTGCATAAAGTCCACTACACTGAAGAGCCTTGTCAGCAGTAGTGATAATGAGTGACACACACAATCTTTGGTCACAGAGCTTCCACATCGTTGTCTGTGCTAGAGATCAAAGCGGATCATTTGCCAGTTAATTATTTGAATGCTGTATTTTCACACGTATTAACTATTCTCATCCCCTCCATAGGACAGAGCTGGGAGGGAAACCCCTGCTCCCTAGGAATGAGGTAGTTAACGATTTCACAACTCAGGAATGCTCTTAGATAAATCATCTCCAAACAGGTACCTAGTTAAGAATGAGAAGTGGGCAAAGGTAAATGGCCCTCGTAGTTTCATCCATGCTTTAACTCAATCTGGGGTTATGCTAACCAGGACTCATACATTGGAATTTAAAGATCTGTAGTAAATACTATTTTAAACTTGTGCCCAGAGCTTTCTTATTTTCAGGCCTTTAAAATTGTACGTTCCCCTGTCACTGTTGGATCTGGTGTTATGAATAACTAGCTTGCTGTGGGGCTTTAGATTCACTGATGGAGGGCGGGATCTTTGCACCTTTGTGCATTTTTTAAAAATTGTAAAGGCCACTTTTCCTTATTTTAAATATAGGTTCTCCTTGCTTTGTTGGTGATTGTGTCACTTGGACTGGGCCTGGGGCTTGGACTCAGGCGACAAGAGGAGCAAGGTAACCCCTCAGTGTTTTCTCAACACATTTCCTGATTCCTCCTTTCTCCTCACCTTTACCGTTGAAACTTGTCCCCTCTCTCGAGCCCCCTCTCTCTTGCGTGGGCAGTCTCATCCAAGGTTTCTTCTTCTCCCACACCGCACTTATCGGGAGCCCACATCTGTGGTTAGCATTATCCAATGTCATTTCTGGACTTCACTCTTTTACCCTCACCCCTTACTCCTTTGAGAGTCATATCATTCCTGTATTTTCCCCTCATTTGTTCTCACCTTCATAGAGTATTTGATAACTGGATCAAAGACTCCTTCTGTCTCAACATCTACTCTAGTCATTCCTACCTGCTGATAAACTTGGCCTCAAAAGTCTTGGTTACTCCCCTCCCAGGACCTCCTGGGAGAAGGTATCACTTTCTTCTTGAAATCTCACTATTTCTTGGCTAGGCAATGACACATTCTTGAAATGTAGTGCAGACTAAAAGCTTCATGTTTCTTTATTTTTCCTCCTGAGAAGCAAAGAAAAAATTGGAGAAAGATGCTGCAACATATCAAAATACATCTTTTTTTGCAATATCTGGTCAATATGAACAATAAATAAATCATTTACAAGCATTGTCTAAGTTTTGTTATGTATTGTTTGGGTACTTTTATTAAGGGGAAGTAGGAGGTCGAACATGAGATCATTTGTTCTCCTTTTTAATTTGGCTGATTAACTTTTAGTTTGACTCCCTTGGGGAAGGTCTTTTTGCTTCTTCATTAGGGAGACTCTTGGTGAGACTGATAAACAATTTTTCAGTTATGTTTTCACTTAAAAATTAACAAACATTCAGTACTCCCAGGATAGCATGGGAACATGGCAGAACTGAAAAGGTGGACCTTACCTGGAAAATTACTATCTTTTTTGAGTCACTTGGCTGTTGTGTTTCTGAATTATAGTACAGAGCTACAGGTTGTGTTTCTGAACTACAGAGCCCTAGGCTTAGATCTAACAAGTGTTTCTGGGCCACTTTAGTAGTATTATTCTGATGTAAGTGTGCACAGAAGTACATCACTTCTTGGTTCTCTTAAATTACGTAAATTAATTGCAAGAGGCACATACTAATCTCTGGTTATTTTGGCTGTTTCTCTCACCTCCTTATTTTATTGCACCTACTGGCTGGCTTCCCAGTGTCATTGTTCCTTATTCTTGTCCTTTTATCTCCATCTGTCAACCCTCATGTGGCACCACCCCCTCCAGGACTTTGGTATTTAACTCCAGCCCCTCCTTTGCCAGCGCTCTTGAAATAGTCACCTCCTCATTCTTTTACCACTGATTCCTAATCCCCAACCCTGGACCATTTTCACCATTCTCCATTCCAGTTAACCTGCTTTTCATAGGCAGTGTGAATTTTAAAAGTGGTTCTTCTAGTTTGAGTTTGTATGTATTTTTTTTTTTAATTTTTTTTTTTAACATTTATTTATTTTTGAGACAGAGAGAGACATAACATGAACGGGGGAGGGGCAGAGAGAGAGGGGGACACAGAATCCGAAGCAGGCTCCAGGCTCTGAGCTGTCAGCCCAGAGCCCGACGCGGGGCTCGAACTCACAGACCGCCCAGGCGCCCCGAGTTTGTATGTATTCTTATAAATGTGTTCTTTTGGGGCACCTAGGTGGCTCAGTCGGTTGAGCGTCCAACTTCAGCTCAGGTCACGATCTCGCGGTCTGTGAGTTCGAGCCCCGCGTCAGGCTCTGGGCTGATGGCTGGGAGCCTGGAGCCTGTTTCCGATTCTGTGTCTCCCTCTCTCTCTGCCCCTCCCCCGTTCATGCTCTGTCTCTCTGTCTCTCTCTCTCTCTCTGTCAAAAATAAATAAAACATTAAAAAATGTGTTCTTTTATGTACACATGCTTTTTACTTACTCTTCAATAATTGAACACTGACTGTATGCTAGGTACTATTCTAATTACTGGGAAACTTCAAAGAGTTTACATTCTAGCATGGAAGGGAGACAATAAAAAAATAAATAAGTCATATATATATATATATATATATATATATATATATGATAAAGTGCTAGGGAGTAAGTAAAGCTGAAAAGGGGATTATAAAATATTGAGTTGGGGTAGGATTGGGGGTGTATGTGAAATAACTTTTGTAAAGAGCTGAAGAAGTAAGGGAGAAACAGGGATATTTGTGGAGGGACATTCCAGGCGAGAGGAAAAAAAACAAGTGCAAAGGCTTAAGGCAGGAGCTTGCCTGGCAAGTTCATTTAACAAGTAACAAGATCAGTGAGTTCGAACTAAGAGGACAAGAAGGAGGTTGGTCATAAAATGAGATGGACCAAAGGACTGAAGAGAAGCCAAATCAGTGAGGCTGATAGATTGAATATGGCCACAGGCTTTTATTCTGAGAGTGCTGGGAAGTGATTGGAGCAGAGAAATGACATGCTGTGGTTTGCTTTCGGTACACTCATTCAGGCTACTGTGTTTGAATAAATGGCAGAGTGAAACGAGGAGACGTGGGGAACACCAACTGGGAAATTATTGCCATAATCCATACAAGTTTTATGTCTTGAACTACAGCAGTGATTGTAACTGGTGAGACATGTTTAGGTCCTGGATATCTTTGATGTGGTAGATAGATTTTATTGACAGAATGGATACGGAGAAAGAAGAATGACCTCAAGATTTTTGATAGGAACAGCTGGAAATACAGAAATTCCCTAACTGAGATGGGAAACACTGTAGAAGAAGCTGGTTTGGGGAGAATAATCGGGAGCTCGTTTTTGGACATGTTAAATTTGAAATATTTACTAGATGTCCAAGAGGAAAAACCACGAAGGCAGTTGGATATATGAGGCTGTCTTTTGAAGGGAAGTTCTAGATGGACATACAGTGAGGTGGTTATCAGCATCATATGTGGGACTTAAAGCAATGTGACTGGAACACACTAACCTTACAGAATTGGGAACATGCGGTGGGGGAAAAAACCCACAGATGAAGCCTAGGAAGAATTTGTCAGGAATGTGGGAGGAAAGCCAAGTGATTGTTGTTTCCTAGAAACCATGTGCAGAAAATGTTTCAAAGCAGGTGAGTGAATATAAAAATGTAAAGGCCTTTTGTATAAATGGTATAACACTTTTTTGGTTACTTTTTCACTGAATGTTTCTTAAGATCGATCTACATTGTTATCATGCATCTATTCTTATGCATCTATCTACTTACTACTTAATACTCTGTAGCATGTATCTAATGTACTATTTAACCTATGCCCTCCCCCCAGTGCCTGACTGACGTTAGTTCCTTTACACCACATATATCCTGCAGGTTCCCTTATGGACTTGTGTGAGATTGCTTCATCATCTACCAGGGATAGAATTCCTGGGTCTTAGTGATGAAATTTTGGGGTGATGGAGGGTTTGTGGGGTCTGGAGCTGATGGCCAAGAAAGAATTCTTGAAGATGTCTTTGGTGCAAAAAGGTGATTTTATTAAAGCATGGGGATAGGACCCATGGGCAGGAAGAACTTCACTGGGGTCCTGACCAGTAACTCATTACATACCCTCAGATTGGGAGAGGGTCGAGGATAGAGTAAGTCTCTAAGGAATTTTGGAAGCAGGGTTTCCAGGACCTTGAGGGGCTAGCTGTTACTAGGGAAATGCCATTTATTACCATTTTATAAAACCTCAGTCATGAGACCCTTTAGATGTATATTGGGGGGCCATAAGCTTGGAGTATGATTGCCAGCATATATCTTGGGGCAGTTGGGGTAAAGGAAGCAGACTTACGGGATCCTCAAAGTTGGGATAATGTTATGCCAAGATTCCTTTTTGCCCCTAGTAAAGCATTATCCAGCAGCTGAGCTCCTAGAGGGAGGTCACTCTGCTGTCTCAAGGACTTGTCAATGGGCTGTAGGCAGTAAGGGAATTTAATTTTTCATTTGCTTTAGTTTCCCGTATTACCATGGCAAGCACTTAAACCCCTTTCCTTTGTTCTTGGGTAGCCAGGAGTGTCCGAGGAATATCACACATATTCCACCTGGGTGTGTGTGTGTGTACCAACCTATATTTTGCCTTCAGCTTGCCCCAAGCTCCCTCATAATTAGGGTTTGTATTTTAACTCAGTTGAGTAGCCCCAGATTGCTTCCTAGAATGGCTGCTACAGCCTACTCTGTCTTTACCATGTATCTCCACCAACTCTTGGCATTCTCTGGCTCTCTCATTTTTGGCAGTGTAAAGTTAGGTATAGAGTGATATCTTTTATTTTAATTTTTGTTCCTCTGTCCTGCTGCTCTGATCTGTGTTGTTTGCTCTCTTAGTTTTCTCTCTTTGTTTGCTCTCATATACCTATGGTTGTTATTTCGCTAGACTCTCCATTGTGTTGGATCTCATAGTTTTTGGATCTCTTTGTGTTACTTCCTCATTTTGCTAAAGAACATCTTTAGTAGTTTCCTAAAATAGGATGCATATGAGATTTAACCTGAGTTCTTACCTATATAAAAATATCTTCATCACCCTAACTTAACACTTAATGGTTTGGCTAGATAATGAATTCTGAGATGAACATAATTTTCCTTTAAAAAAGATGAAGACATTGCTTTCCTATCTTCTAGGTTCCAGTATTGCTTTTAAGAAATTTGATACCATTCTGACTTGTGATCTTTTACAGATTGCTTATGATTTTTCTCCGTGAGCTTTCAAGATCACTTTATTCCTGTTGACCTCTTGGTGTGAGTTTTGCCCTGCGAAATGTTGATGTAATAATTTAAGCTTTTCAGTTCTGGTGAATTTTATAATGTGAATTCTTTAATAATATCATCTGCACTTTCTTTGTTTTCACTTTTAGGTACCACATTCCTGTTTTAAGGTCAACTAAGTAATAGCCTTAATTACATCTGCAATGTCTCTTTGCTGTGTAAAACAGCATAGCATATTCAGTCTTGGGGATTAGGGGAACAAATCATGTTGGGAACCATGATTCTGCCTACCACAACCCCTCTACTGAATTTTTTTTTTTTTTAATTTTTTTTCAACGTTTTTTATTTATTTTTGGGACAGAGAGAGACAGAGCATGAACGGGGGAGGGGCAGAGAGAGAGGGAGACACAGAATCGGAAACAGGCTCCAGGCTCCAAGCCATCAGCCCAGAGCCTGACGCGGGGCTCGAACTCACGGACCGCGAGATCGTGACCTGGTTGAAGTCGGACGCTTAATCGACTGCGCCACCCAGGCGCCCCTCTACTGAATTTTTCATTACCGCTCTTATGTTTCTATTTCTCATGTTTTTATTCCCAGAATGTTATTTCTCTTTTTTAAATTATAGCTTTCTTTCTTATTTCATGGATACAATGTTGTCTCTTCACAGGATCTCACCATTAGCTGTGCGTGTGTATATTTGTGTTTAACTCTTCCATTCCTTGCATTGTTTCCTTTTCAATCAAGCTTTTCTTTTTCCTTTTCTTTCTTTCTCTCTTTCTTTCTTTCTTTCTTTCTCTTCTTACTTGTTTTGGTCTATGTTTTTATGTTGGATATTATCTTGCCATTCTCAAATGTCTGGTAACCATCTGTTCACGTTTGTGAATATGGCGTGTTCCTCTTTTCTCCTCGTAGCTATCCTCTGTGTCTACCTCTGTGAGGAAAGCTACTTTTCCTAAATTTCTCCAGATTATGAGCCTTCAATGTGAAGACAGAAGTGGGGTGGATAGTTGCTGCTCCAGCTCCAGACTTTCACCCAATTCCGCTACATTTAGCCTCTGCCTGTGCCTCCTACCTTCACCTAATGGTGCCTGGTATTTCTGAGTCTGGGACCTCTCTGGAGTCCTACGGAAAAATCGCTTATTATTTATCACTTTGCACTGATGAATCATACAGCGCAATAACAAAATACCTGTTTGACCTACAGAGGTCAGAGGTCTGTACTAGGTACCTCTTCTGTGTGCTTCATCCAGCTCTGAGATACCGGATAACTCCTAAGCACTGGTTTTCTCATTTCCTCTACTCTGCAGGCAGTTGCAGGAAGAAATGCTTTGATTCTTCATTCAGAGGACTGGAGAGCTGCCGGTGTGATATGGAATGTAAACAGCGGGGTGACTGTTGCTGGGATTTTGAAGACACCTGTGTGAAATCAAGTATGGACTCTGAGGATAAGTTCATTGTAACATGTTGGTTGTGCTTTCACGAATGCACGTCTGATGTGTATTAGTTTTCTAGGGCTGCCATAACACAGAAACTGGGGAGGGGGAGACTTAACCCACAGAAATTCATTTTCTCACAGTCCCAGAGGCTAGAAAGCCGGGATATAGCTGTTTTGAAGGTTGGTTCTTTCTAAGGGCTACGAGGGAGAATCTGTTCCTTGCCCCTCTCCTAGCTGGTGGGTTGCTGGCAGTCACTGGCAGTTGTTGGTTTGTGGTAGCGTAACCCCAAACTCTGCCTCCGTCTTCACGGAGAGTTCTCTTGTGTCTTCGCAGTCTTCCCTGTGTGTGTGAGTTCATGTCCAACTTTCCCCGTTTTATAAAAATACCAGTCGCACTGGATAGGGCCCACACTAAGGACCTCATTTTAACTTGAGTGTCTACAGAGATCTTTTTCTAAGCAAGGTCACATTCATGACATTGGGGGCTAGGACTCCAACATTTTGTGGGGACATTATTTAACTCATAACAGCTTGTGTATGGGATCTATGATTACCATTCCCCCCTTTACAGTACTAAACATAGAGTCCACACTTGATCTGATTGAGGTTGAGGAGTACTAGTCTCTAGCAGACAAGATGCTGTGTATGTTGCATGGAGTACAGATGTCACAATGGAGTTTCACTATGACTCAAGTTAATCATCTTAGTTTCATTGGCAGTGGCTCTTAGATTTTAGGATGCATAAGATTCACTTGGAAAGCAGAATCATCTTGGTGATTCTGATGCCAGTGCTCCACAGAACGCAACTTGAAAAACACTATTCTCTGGGGAGAAGAGACCGTTCACAATGTTTAATTTTTTAAGAAACCAGTGACGGCATGTGCATACGGGGGTGGCTAGTGATTCAAGGAGAGTAAGACTGGAATAACAGAACTCCTTACATTACGCTTTCTGAAAAGGATAAGAGGGAAGGGATAACGTACTGTAGATAAGATGTGTATTCCCTTTACTAAACCTTTCCCAGTATTTTCTAATAATAAGTGAAGGGCAATGAAGAACTTTGTGCACAATGGAAGCACACAGCAGTTACCTGTTCAATGCATTTGTCTCCGCACAGGGCTGATGTTGATTTTAGACACTGACTCCTAGCAGGTGGCACTAGGAAACAATGGCGATGCAGTCTCTTGCTGTTTTTAGCCCAGATGTTTATTTACACTGATGTCATAACTGAGCACATAGCCTGGGAGAACAGCAAGGGCATGGCGGAGGCTCATCCACCAGTTCTGTCACCCTCAGCTGCGAGGTGCCCTGACCTCCCTACATCCTTACCCACCTGACCGTGTTCCTGCTACTTCTGTTGTCACTGCCTCTTCCTTGCTGCCTGTCCTTAGATAAAACTGCTCTCGGGTGGCAACAATCATTCAGGCATAACGGTTCATCGCTGTTGGGAACTCCTATTTCCCAATAGGGTGGGGTGGGTGGGGACAGAGCCAGTGTTCAGAGTTTCTCCAAACTCAGAGGTGTACCTGCTAGGTGGATCAGAGCTGCTGCTTGAAAGACTGCACCCGTGCCAAATGAAGAAAAGCGGTGGATAGCCCCTTGTTTGTCTTACATATTCTCATTTATTAGGGCGATAAGCCAAGACTTTGACTGCCCAGTAATACAGGGATAAACGCATGGAATTCATGTTTGATATTGGATACTTACAAGAAGTTAAATGCTGGCAACCGAACTGTGTGATTTTACAGCTCAAATATGGACATGCAATAGATTTCGTTGTGGGGAGACCAGACTAGATTCCAGCCTCTGCTCTTGTTCAGATGATTGTCTGCAGAGGAAAGACTGCTGTGCTGACTATAACAGTGTCTGTCAAGGTAAGCAGAGGAGATCGAACCATTTGCCTCCACGGGTTCAGTGACCCCAGAGCTGACTGGTCTAGGCTGCATAAACGAAAACGAGTCAGAGAATCTTGAGCTACTCCACGTAGAAGAAATGGCCAGTGTGTTTACCGTGGGAAGAAATGCGGCTTGTGTGCTGTAGAGAGAGGGAGCTCATAACATAGGGACTACAGAAAAGAAGAGAAAGGTGAAAGTTCTGTATTTCTTGGTAAGGCAAGGTTTCTCTAGTCCAATGACTATGATAGAAATACTTGTGGTTTGAGACACCAGATGGCAGATCCTAAAGTTAAAACATGAGGAAAGAGATTATCTGGCTTGTATATCAGTCTGTTAAACCAATGTTACTGTTGAAACAGCTGTGTCCTGACTGGTTAAATTACTGATTAAAGACCATGAGAGAGTTAATGCAGAGCCAAGATTAGGATACAGGTTCAACTCCTGATTCCAGCTCTAAGTGAGATACTGTAGATTTTTTTTTTTAATTACTAATCCCTCTGAACACCTAATGAAATTTATGAAAAGTGAGCATAAACACACAGCAACAAAATTGCTTCAAGCTATCAACCTTTTTTTCATAATGCCACACCCGATAAGAGGACTAGGAGGAAGATGTTATAGAAGAAACATTAACTGTAATCTCTTAGTAGAAAATAGGTTTTGCACTAATGGATGAATCAGTTTTTATTACAAAATGTAATTGAAAACCAACTAAAAAGAGCTATCAAAAAAAGAAAAATAAAAGCCTGAAATGGTAACTTCTTTTTCAAATAATTATTGCTTGACATTTAGTATTGTATCATTAAAAATTCTGCTACATTCACAAAGGCAAGCATAATTTCTTGCTTGCTTATTTCTATAAGTTCACTGACCACACTGCCTCTGACCTCTATATTTTCCCAGCTTTTACCCCAAATATATAACTTTTAACTTTTTATCTCAAGACTGGTCCTCAGGTCATATGGTAAAATTTCCTGCTGAATTCCTTGCACAATATTGTTCAAACTTAATAGATACAAAAATAATTGTTTAGCAGTGTAGAAGTTTACTACCACCACTAATTGGGCACTTTGATGGAGTTAATTTCATCATTTCAGCTTATTTTTCAAAATAAATGTAAATGTGTTCTTACTGTAAGGATTCAACATTTTGTTTAAAGAGGTTACATGATTTTTGCCAAAATTAAATCTTTAAGCAGTAGCTTGAAGGCATTTGAATAATTTTGGAAGAAACCAGCCAGTTACTCTTACATTTTAAGTTTGGAATTTTAAAGATTTTATGATAAACTTCTAACAAATGTACAGAACAGAATAGTATGGTGATCTCCCCATATGTCTGGCACCTAGCCCCAGCAATTATCAACTAATGGCCAGTCTTGTCTCATCTTGACAAAGTATAATTTTCAAAAGATAAAAACACAACTCTCATATAAATGTAATGTGAACATGTCAAAGAGTAATTAGCTCATTCATGAGATAACCAACTGGAATGTTCAGTTGGCTTAAAGAGAATGAAAGAGACTGAGTATATATAGTATGGAAAGAATGTTAGAATGAGGTAAAAAGTACTGTAACTTTTGGTGGGATAGAAATGATTTGCATTTCTACAGGAAAATTTCTTTGTTATCAGACAAGAATCAGTTATGTTGCTATCACTTTTCTACCAATTAACTGCTATTGTTACTGTGAAGTAAAATAAATGGTAAAGAATAAGCTAAATAAAGGTATACATTCCTAGGTAATTAGATAATCCATTTGATTAGATAACGTCCATTTTAGATAATTCCCAGAATGATATTAAAATGAAGTTTAGTGATCAGTCCTCCTTTTGCTTATCTTCAAGTTTTGGATTTTGTTTTTCTTAAAAAAAATGTAATTTTATCCACCCCAGCTTTTCTCCCTAAATTTTAGATTATTTCTAAGTAAATCCTAGAGTTAATATTCATCTGTAAATATTTTCAGGACATATCTAAAAAATGTAAGTATTTAACAAAATTATAATACCATTAATAGATCTAAAAATATCAATTGTTGTTTGTTGTCATCAAATATCCACTGTTCTGATTTTTCTGCTTGTTTCATAACATTTTTTAAAAAGATTGTCTGAAGTAGGATCCAAATAGATTCCATACATTACAAGTGGCTGATGTATTTCAAGTCCTTTAAAAGTAGGTTCTCTTTCTTTTTTTCCCCTTGCAATTTACGTGTTGGAGGAAAAGGGCCATTTGTTCTAGTTTTCCAGTCTGAGCTTTGTAGACTGCATCCCCTGTAACTTAAGCAGTTTGTCATCTCATTTCCTGAAAATTGGTAGTTGCAATCAGAATCAGACGACTGTTCAGATTCAGGTGCTATTTATTTATTTTTTTATTTTGCAAGTATACTCCGTAGACGGTGGTATTACTTCCATCAAGAGGCACATCTTGACTGCTTGTCACCTTTTCTGGGATGTTAGCCATTGATGATCTTGCGTATATCCATCAAGGGGTGCAAGTGATGACATTTATGCACTATCATTTCTACTTCATTAATCAGCTGGAATGTTCTATAAACAGAAACATTTATGGAGTCAAATTTTTTTAGTTAAGATCTTTGTTCAGGTTTTCCCAGTTGATATCAATTATTCTCATTGGCTGCTTCTGCCCACCCCCCACCCCCCACCATGATTTCTTTCCTCCTTTCTTTAGATGGTATATCTGTATTTGTTAAACTCATTTTTTCTAATTGTCCCTTTCCAGTTAAATGAATCTCCTTTGTTTTTCTTGGTAAAGATGAGCTTCTTGATATTCGATCTGTGCAAATATCTGGACGCACTGACCTTTTCACCATGTGGAATAACACTTAACATGTTCTGGTGGAATTAAATCATTGGAATAACATGGACTAAGTAGTTTGGAAAGATCAAGGTCATTGAACATTTGTTTTTTTTTTTTTTTTATGGTGTAGTTGTCTAAAGATTTTGATCTTACATTTTTTTAGGAGAAACCCCATGGGTGAAAGAAGAGTGTGGCACAGCCCAGCCGTCTCAGTGTCCAGAAGGGTGAGAATAAGGGCAGTTTTTATTCTCCTTTAACAGATGGCACATGGAATGTAGTTGAGACACAGGGTGGAATTTCCTCCACTATATTTATATTTCAAAACAATAAAGTTAAGAAACGATGAGGATTCTTCTGACTTCAAACTCAGAGTTTTGTCTACAAAGCATTTTTAAATTAATTTTTTTATATTCATGTCTTACAACAATGACTTAAAAAGATTTGCTGAACTATTACATACTGACATCCCCAAGGTCCTATGATCAGGACTGGAATTTAGATCTGAATTACTCCAGCCAGAACTCTTCTCTATTCACATCCCGGTACCTCGAATTTATGCTTACTGAGGGGAGGGGAAGAAGTTTGCCCATGGAAGGCCTCACAAGGAAAGGTAGACCTTGAAGGATGAGGAGGACTCGTTATGTGTACCTGCATGATGAACATGTGAGGTAGAACCCCTCGCTGACCCCTCCTATGCATCTCCTCCACACATT
This sequence comes from Panthera onca, assembly GCF_046562875.1. Taxonomy (NCBI): domain Eukaryota; kingdom Metazoa; phylum Chordata; class Mammalia; order Carnivora; family Felidae; genus Panthera; species Panthera onca. Next base: position 118,259,466 of record NC_138343.1, read on the forward strand.
TGGGGTGGCTGCTACTGGACTTTTCCCAATCCTGGAAACATGCCCACAGCATGTCCCAGTCAGGATGGATTTCTTCTCCAGTGGCCCCTTATGCCCGTCCCCTACTTCATTCTGGCCCAAGCAGTGGGAGGAAGATGATGAGGTAGAAGAAAAAAGGAGTACCTGGCTATAGGAAGACTTAGTGCAGTCATTTTTAGATAGCATTATTTTATATAAAAAAAATGTGTGTGCATCATGTCTGTTTTTGTACCATGCCACTTTGGTTTACCCCAGTCCTCAGGTCCAGTTGCCCAGTTCAGCAGCATCCAGGAGGAAGAGCCAAGAATTTAGAAAAAAAATACTTGAGTTTGACTCCTGGTCTTGCCCCTGAAACTCTGCACTAGTCACTTCTCTGAACTTCATCTATAAAATTATAGTAGAGGGGCGCCTGAGTGACTCAGTCAGTTAAGCGTCCAACTTTGGCTCAGGTCATGATCTCACAGTTTGTGGGTTTGAGCCCTGCATCAGGCTGTGTGTTGACAGCTCAGAGCCTGGAGCCTGCTTGGGATTCTCTGTCTCATTCCCTCACTCGCATTCCGTCTCTGTCTCTGCCTCTGTCTCTCTCTCTGTCTCTTTCAAAAAATAAACATTAAAAAATTTAAAGTTGTAGTAGTAGTAATAATAATAATAACAATAATAATGCCAAGTTTGGAAGATTTCATGTGAGAATTAAGTCAGCATCATCATCAGTGCGGATCCTGCTTAGGATTTTCTCTCTCTCCCTCTCTTTCCGTCCCTCCCCCACTCATGCTCTCTCTCTTTCTCAAAATAAATAACATCAAAAAATAAATCTTTAAAAAGGGAAATAAAAAAACACGGTAATTGTCTTAATGTGCTTTCTAAGGATTTTCTAATTTACAGAATTGTAAGTAGTACAGACGTCTTTGTTTTTGTTTTTTTTTACAATAAAAACATGTACTAATTCTGTTTTCCACTTTCAGATTTGAATTGCCGCCAGTTATTTTGTTTTCCATGGATGGATTTCGAGCTGAATATTTGCAGACCTGGGATACTCTCCTACCTAATATTCATAAACTGAGTAAGTCCTCCACAACCACAGGCACACAAACGATGAGGACACCTAGTTAGCCATCCTGTAGATGTGCACCTTTCTTCCTGACCTTCCATATTAGTAGTTTGTCTTCTCCCAGGACCTCTGGAGATCCTGAGGACTTCACCACTCAGGATACCTAGTTTCATACTTTTGGCTCCTCCTCTTTTTTGACGCATGCTCATCTTTTTGTTTGTTTCTTGTGATTCGTTTTGTATTTGAATATAACTTCATCCTATGGAAATCTGTTCACATATAATGTCTCAAAAGCGGTGTTTGTCAGACTTGGGTTCTGGGTCTTAGCAACAAGCATATGACCAGCAAGGACATGATCCTGAAAGAGTCTGAATGGCAGAGCAGAGTCAGCACATCATACGCTCCAGAAGGCAAAACGTCTAGTATCTCTCTCTGGTTCTGGAATGAAACTGCCTGGAACCTGGCTTCACCACTTATTAGCTGTGAGACCTTGGGCAAACTTATCTCATCTATTGGCGCTCTTTCTCTCCAGCTGTAAAATGGTCACTTCCTACCTGATGCAAATACTGTGAGAATGTATATGTGGTACACACTGAATGGTTTTAAGCTGTGATTGTAATTATTGTTTCTGTTATCATCTTTATCAGGATGTGACGCTTCTTTCTAGGACACTTGGCCTTCATACAATTTTATAAAGTTATTAATAAGGAGAAATTAAGTACCTATGGATACAGAGCCAAGAAGTGTATCAGAGCATGGTTGGAACCAGAGGGTTGGTTCCAGACTCTGTATTCTTCACTGCCTGACAATTCCTTTCTTTCTTCCCCCTTCTACTAGGCCTTCTTTTGCCTCTAAGGTTCTCAAAGTTTATCACAATTTTACTGGAAGCCTGTTTTTATTTTTCTCCAAATTATTAAAAAAGAGCTGTTTGAGCCTGAGTAAGTCAATTACCTCATCTGGGTCTTCGTTTCTTCATTTGTAAAATGAGAGGATTAACTTTATGGAATTCCACTGTTAATTCCAGCTCTAAAATTCCATGACTCTAGAGAGACGAACTGCTTCCCCCTACAACACAAGATACTTTGTCTCTTCAGCTTTTTTCTTATTCCCTGAGGCAGAACTACAGCAAAGACATTGAGAGTTTGGGGCTCTGACCGAATTAGCTTCAAATTCAGGATTTGTCGTTTAACTGCTGAGTTACTTTGGCCTGGAAAGTTGATTAACACTTCCCAGTTTGTATTTCCTCATCTGAATTTTCCTTGACAATCGGGATATCCAATTCTGTATCCAAAAGGGAATTTAGCTAGCCAGGCTGAACCGAACCCCTTCTGAAGGGGAATTATTTGATTTGCTCATCCCACTCAGGGTTGGAAATGACACAAATGAAACATTGGGCCATTGAGAATGTTCCCTTTTTAAAGCTTAATATGTATTTTTTAAGTCATGCAGACAACATTTGATTCTTTAATGTGTAGACATCACTAACTAGGTCTACCAAGGCAAATGGGCTGTTAGTTTCCAGGAGGCCTGATTAAGAATAGATGTGAATGAGACTTAGGATTAGGACTTCCTGGGAAAAGTAGGCTTGAGGTGAGGTGTGTGACAACAGACATCACTTTAAGGAAGTCTAGAACCCCATCTCCAGTATCCCAAGAAGCTGCATGAGTTGAGTGACAGCGGTCTGGGAAGCTGAACATGAACTAATACCACAGCACAGTGAGTCATATTGGTGACTTACAAGGACTCAGACTCAACTCTAGTGAGAGGACAAGGTCATTATCTTGTCTTAGTGTGGGTGGGGACAGGAAAAAAAGGGTCAGGCCCAAGAACAGCAGACTGTCAGGTGAGATGGAAGTGATTCGACTTGCACCACAAGTCAGGCTTCCTGGAAAGTTAGGTAGGAAATTGGGGATAGATTAAGACTAGTAGTAACAGGTGTATCTGGCAGGCAACATTTGTAGATTTTTGAAGATCAGAGTTAGTTAGCAAAGTTTACTTTCACAAACAATAGAATTCTTAACTTCTCCACAGCAGATGCCGTTTGCTGTCTGCTGCCTCTTCCTCCTCCCCCTCTTCCTCTTTCTTTCTTCTTTTTAATTTTATTGTGGTAAAAATACTTAGGAGATATAACCACTTAACAGACTTTTAAGTGTATAATGAAATATTGTTATCTATAGGCCCAATGTTGTATAGCAGATCTCTAGAATTTATTCATCTTGCGTAAATGAAATTTTATACCCATTGATTAGCAACTCTCCATTTTTTTCCTCCCCACAGACCCTGGAAATCACCATTCTATTCTTTGTTTTAAGACCTTGACTCTTTTAGATCTCATATAAGTGGAATTATTTGTATCTGTCTTTCTGTAACAGGCTTATTTCATTTAATGTCCTCAAGATTCATTTATATGGTTTCATTTTTTTAAGGCCAAATCAAGTTCCATTGCATATATACACCACTTAAAAATCCATTTATCTATTGATGGACATTTAGGTTGTTTCCACATCTTGGTTATTGTGAATAGTATTGCATTGAACATGGGGGTGTTAATATCTCCTCAAGAACTTGATTTCAATTATTTTGGATAAATATCCAGAAGTAGGATTGCTGGATCATATGATAGTTGTATAACTTTTTTATTCTCACTGTCAGTGCACAAGGGTTGCACTTTCTCCACACCCTCACTAACACATGTCTTTTGTGTTTCTGATAATAGCCATCCTAACAGGTGTGCAGTGATATCTCATTGTGGTTTTGACTTGCATTTTCCTGATGTTTAATGACATTGATCATCTTGTATGTATTGGTCATTTGTAGGTCTTCTTCAGAGAAGTATCTATTCAAGTCCTTAGCCTATTTTTTAATTGGGTTATTAGTTTTTTTTTTCTATTGAATTGTAAGAATTTATTATCTATTTTAGAAGTCAACTCCTTACCACATATATGGTTTGTAAGTATTTTCTTCCATTCCATATGTTGTTTCTGTTGATGGTTTCCTTTGCTATGCAGAAGCTTGTTAGTTTGATGCAGTCCCATTAGTTTATTTTTGCTTTTGTTGCTTGTGTTTTTGGTGTCATATTCATGAGATCATTACTAAAACCAATATCACAAATCTTTCCTCCTCTTTTCTTGTAAGATTCTTGAGTCTTTAGTTCATTTTGAGTTAGATATTGTTTATGGTATATGAAAGTGTCCTTGCCTAGTTCCTAATTTTACTGGAAAAGCTCTCAGTTTTTCTTAGTTGTGGGCTTTCCATACATGACCTTTACTATGTTGAGGTAATTTCCCTCCATTTCTAGTATGTTGAGAGTCTTTATCATGAAAGAGTATTGAACTTTATCAGATGCCTTTTCTGCATCTATTTAGATGATCATGTGATTTTTATCCTGTATTTTATTAATGTGGTATATCACATTAATTGATTTTCATATGTTGAGCCATATTTTATCCCAGGGATAAATTCCACTTGGTCATGGTGTGTGATTCCTTTAATGTACTGTTGAATCCAGTTTCTTGGTATTTTGTTGAAGATTTTTTTCATCTATGTTCATCAGGGATATTGTCCTGTAGTTTCCTTTTCTTGTGGTGTCTTTGTCTGGTTTTGGTATCAGGGTAAATGCTGTCTTCATAAAATGAGTTTGGGACAGTTTTCTTCTCTTCAGTTTTTTGGAAGAGTTTAAGAATGATCTCCATTGATTCTTCTTGGTTTCATATGAATGTTTATTTTTGAGAGAGACAAAGACAGAGACAGAGCATGTGAGGAGGAGAGGCAGAGAGAGAGGGAGACAGGATCCAAAGTGGGCTCTATGCTGATAGCAGAGAGCCTGATGAAGGACTCCAACTCACGAACCATGAGATCATGACCTGAGCTGAAATTGGACCCTTAACTGACAGCTCCCTAGGAGCCCCGTGCATTAATTTGTCTTTAAATACTTGAGAGAATTCATCAGTAAAGCCTTGTAATCCTAGACTTTTCTCTGGAGAAGGTGTAGTCTAGCTAAAGATTTGTTAATTTTATCTTTTCAAAAAACCAACTTTAATTTTCTTGACTTTTACAAGTACTTTTCTTACAAGTATTTCTCTTTGTTTCCTTTATGTCTGCTATAATCTTTATTGTTTCCTTCCTTCAGCTAACTTTGGATGTAGTTTGTTCCTTTTCTTCTTTGAGTTGTAAAGTTAGGTTGTTTATGTAAAATTTCTTTTTTAATGTAGCTGTTTGCTGCTATACACTTCCATCCTCGTACTGTTTTTGCTGTATCTGTCAGCTGTTTCACCTACTACGCATTTAGTTTTCTGCTCTTTCTTAGAGTTTATAGTTTCTTTTTTAAATTTTTTTAATGTTTATTTATTTTTGATAGGGACAGAGACAGAATGAGAGTGGGTTAGGGGCAGAGAGAGAGGGAGACATAGAATCCGAAGCAGGCTCCAGGCTCTGAGCTGTCAGCACCAGAGCCCGATGCGGGGCTGGAACTCACTGAGCTGTGAGATCATGACCTGAGCCGAAGTCGGACACTCAAGCGACTGAGCCACCCAGATGCCCCAAGTTTATAGTTTGTAAGGATATGTGTTTATTCTATTTATGTTTCCAGATTTTTGGGGGGTTGGTACTTCCTTTTTGAAAAAGTTCTTTAAAGAGTAAAATACACAAATGATAAACTTTTAAAAATGATATTAAAATGTATATAGTAGAATAACAACAACCAACTAACAAACAAAAAAAACTCTTTCCAGATTTTTCTAGCTTTATCTCTGCAGAAGCATCTACTCTTGTTGGCTTCTTGTGTATCCTTCCTTCCTTTATGATTTAGATTATTAAGTTCTAGAAGAAACAATTATAGAATTTTTTGCTTTCTGTGAGCTGTTCTACAACAGCTCTTGTTCAAAGGCAGGTGATCCAAAATTGTAGCATGAGTCATGGATAGTCCGCAGGTGTGTCCTATTTGGGACATCCCAACTAATGTCATGTTTTTACATTACTGGTAGCTTAGTTTGTATTTTATTTTATACTCCATGACTTAAGGCATTTAAGAATTTGATTACATCACCCATGTTTGAAGGAAATAAAAAGAAAAACTGACTTTAATATTTCTGTTTATTGTATGCTTCCTCCCCCACTTAAATTCTTTTAATTATATAAGAGAATTGGATCTCATTTTATTTTCTTATTGTATGACTTCTTAAAAATAATAAATGTTGTCTTTCTCTGGTTAAGTATGAGACTTATGGTAGTATTGACTGAAAAAAAAGGTTATTTTAATCTTTAATTATACTTAGAAATCAAATCCTAGGGCAGGCCTCAAACTTAGGTACATCAGAACCACTTTGGGTGGCTTGCCACAAATGTTGATTTTTTTTCCAGATCTCTTTTCTTCATCTTCTACTTACCCCTCCATTCCTACCAGAGTCCTATTTAGTAAACTTGATATGGAGCCTAAGAAGGTTCTGAAGGAGATAATCCCTAGGTCATATTGGAAACACTGCATATTGGACCAACTCCAAGCCTATTTGAGAAAACTTTCATTGTTTCCAACTATAAACTTTGTAACTTTCTGGACAACAATCATTTTTGCTTTTTGTTTTAACCTAAATAAAATCAATAATGGTGAAGCTTTCTTTTAGAATTTGAGTTGACAGTATTTTGAAATGGAAAATTTCTTATCCTTCACCGTTGGAGAGGAAATAGCAATGCTGGAGTGGTTCTGACCTTGAGTGGTGTTATTGCACAGATCGAAAACAGCAGAACATTTGAAAGCAAAGTTGATGCCGCACTTTGTGGAAAACAGATCACAGGAAACTTCACTGATCAAATGGAAACTGTACTGAAAATAATAAGTAGTAAAGTTATTTACTACTTATTTTATAAATGTTACTACGTGACATAGGCTTATGCTCGTATATAGGGCAAATTCCTTTTCAGTTACCTAGATAGTTGTGTTGACTTTTGTTATATTGGATGCTGTCACATAAGAACTATTAGCTGGGATGAAAATGTTATATAGAAATTCTCATCATAATGACCTGAGTCAGAAAGAGAGGAGCAACACAAACATACAAAGCTGGTGGCAGTGTGTAATTTGGGGTATGCTTAGCTGAATGATCCCCAAGATGTGGCTCATGGACAAAATGTGGCCCACTCTATTTTTGTGTGGCCTAGTAAATGCTAAGAATTGTTTTACATTCTTAACTGGTTGAGAAATAAAGAAGAGAATATTTAGTCATATGTACAAATTACATGGAATTCAAATTTCAATGTCCACAAATAAAGATTTATTGGAGGACAGCCATGCTTATTTGTTGATGTAGCATCTATGGATGCTTTTGGCCTCAATAGCTGAATTCAGCTGCTATAACAAGGAACATATGGACTTACAAAGCCTAACATTTATGATCTGGCCTTTATAGAGAAATGTTGTAGAGTCTTTCACTTCTCTATTAAAAACGGACATTCCTTAGAATGTAGGAATTGTAGGCATCAGAATTTCAACCTTTTTGAAATCAAGGAATCGATCCCATTTACAGTTGCACAAAAAACCATAAAATACCTAGGAATAAATTTAACCAAGGAGGTGAAAAATCTATACACTGAAAACTGTAGAAAGCTTATGAAAGAAATTGAAGAAGACACAAAAAAAATGGAAAAAATTCCATACTCCTGGATAGGAAGAACAAATATTGTTAAAATATCGATACTACCCAAAGCAATCTACATATTCAATGCAATCCCTATCAAAGTAACAACAGCATTCTTCACAGAGCTAGAACAAATAATCCTAAAATTTGTATGGAACCTGAAAAGACCCCGAATAGCCAAAGCAATCTTGAAAAAGAAAACCAAAGCAGGAGGCATCACAATCCCAGACTTCAAGCTATACTACAAAGCTGTAATCATCAAGACAGTATGGTACTGGCACAAGAGCAGACACTCAGATCAATGGAACAGAATACAGAACCCAGAAATGGACCCACAAATATATGGCCAACTATGCTTTGACAAAGCAGGAAAGAATATCCAATGGAATAAAGACAGTCTCTTCAGGAAGTGGTGCTGGGAAAACTGGACAGCGACATGCAGAAGAATGAACCTGGACCACTTTCTTACACCATACACAAAAATAAACTCAAAACAGATGAAAGACCTAAATGTATGACCGGGAGCCGTCATACATTCTCCTTAAGGAGAAAGCAGGCAAAAACCTCTTTGATCTTGGCCTCAGCAACTTCTTACTCAACATGTCTCTGGAGGCAAGGGAAACAAAAGCAAAAATGAACTACTGGGACCTCATCAAAATAAAAAGCTTCTGCGCAGGGAAGGAAACAATCAGCAAAACTAAAAGGCAACCAACAGAATGGGAGAAGATATTTGCAAATGACATATCAGATAAAGGGTTAGTATCCAAAATCTATAAAGAACTTATCAAACACCCAAAAAACACCCCCAAAAAAACAAATAATCCAGTGAAGAAATGGGCAAAAAAACATGAATAGACACTTCTCCAAAGAAGACATCCAGATGGCCAACTGACACATGAAAAAATGCCCCACATCACTCATCATCAGGGAAATACAAATCAAAGTACAATGAGATACCACCTTACACCTGTCAGAATGGCTAACATTAACAACTCAGGCAACAATGGATGTTGGCAAGGATGCGGAGAAAGAGGATCTCTTTTGTGTTGTTGGTGGGAATGCAAGCTGGTGCAAGCCACCCTGGAAAACAGTATGGAGGTTCCTCAAGCAACTAAAAATAGAACTACCCTACGACCCAGCAATTGCACTATTAGGCATTTATCCAAGTGATACAGGTGTGCTGTTTCGAAGGGACACATGCACCCCCATGTTTATAGCAGCACTGTCAACAATAGCCAAAGTATGGAAAGAGACCAAATGTCCATTGATGGATGAATGGATAAAGAAGATGTGGTATACACACACACACACACACACACACACACACACACACACACACACACAATGGAATATTACTCAGCAATCAAAAAGAATGAAATCTTGCCATTTGCAATTACATGGATGGAACTGGAGGGTATTATGCTAAGTGAAATTAGTCAGTCAGAGAAAGACAAAAATCATATGACTTCACTCATATGAAGACTTTAAGAGACAAAACAGATGAACATAAGGGAAGGGATACAAAAATAATATAAAACCAGGGAGGGGGACAAAACATAAGAGACTCAAAAATATGGAGAACAAACTGAGGGTTGCTGGAGGGGTTGTGGGAGGGGAGACGGGCTAAATGGGTAAGGGGCACTAAGGAATCTACTCCTGAAATCATTGTTGCACTATATGCTAACTAATTTGGATGTAAATTTTTAAAAATAAAAAATTAAATAAAAAAAAAGAATTTCAACCTCTTTCCATCTTCAATCCACTCTTTAGTTAGCTTTTTATTTCTCTGTAAAAACTTTATGTTTAGATTTTTACTTAAAAAAAACTTACCAGGAAAAAACAACTTCTTCATTTCTCACTATGTTTTGTTGCAGAAACATGTGGAATTCATTCAAAATACATGAGAGCTGTCTATCCAACCAAAACCTTCCCAAATCATTACACTATTGTCACGGTAAGTGTTTGGCCCAGTGGCAAGACTGACAGGCCATAGACAGGCAACTGACCATGACAGACACGCTTACACAGGAAGTGGCTGAGTCCCATGTCACACACACATTTCAGAAGCACATGTGGCTTCATTCAGGCTAGGAGGTAGCATCTCATTGTGAGGCCATCCAGTGCTCTGAGATGTTACGTATGAATGAATGTCCCAGCAATAGGCTAATTCACCTGTGTGACAGGCCAGGATAGCTTCTTGGTTGTGAGAAATACCATTCTCCTCTGATCTTTGGATTTGCCTCCACTTTTCTGAGTCTGCTGGGAATTGTAGGTTATGTGTGAAGACAGCCACTCTGAAGTAGGAAATGTCTTTTTTCCCTAATCTTTTCATTGTATTTAATTTGACAAAGACTTCTGTTTGATAAATAAATGCATGCTGGCTATATGTCTTTAGATAAAGCAAATAAACCAAGTGAATGCTCCTTAATGTGTAATAAGACATAAGTGAAACGATCAAAATGAACTCAAAGGCAAATTAAATTTTTTAACATTTATAGATTTACAACACATCTTAAGGAGTCCTCTACCTCAGACTTTATTACCAAAGGATATTATGTCTTTACCACTTTGCATTTACTCTTTTATTACTGTAGGACAGTAACTATAATTTATTTAAATTTTAACTCTTAAGTTGCAATGTCTAATGTATGTAATGTATATATATATTATGTGTGTAGTATAATATATATAATTTATATATAAATATAAATAAATATATAATTTATATATAAATATAAATAAATATATAATTTATATATAAATATAAATAAATATATAATTTATATATAAATATAAATAAATATATAATTTATATATAAATATATATATATATATTTGCAGATTTTACCTAAATATTTGAGTTGCCCAGCTCACATATTCCCAGTTGAGGTCTAAAAGGTGACACTCTGCCTTTCTTGTTTTAACTCTCATGTAGCAAACAAACGTTTTCACGGTGTACTGACTATATGTGTGTTAGATAAGCTTCACTCAGGCATGAGTTATAGTGAACCAACAATATCTATTAAATGATAATTTTTAAACAGAAATAGACAAAAACAAGATTATGTATTGATCAGCAGATAAAAGTGTTGTGACTAGAGGCTTGCACTTTATTTTCCCTAGGAGCAATGGTTCAGTATTCACTCATTCAGTGTTTGTAGCAACTTTATAGAACATAATTACCACAGATAACAAGAATTGACTACTAATCATTAGGGAAATGCAAATAAAACCACAATAAGGTATCACCTTACACCTATAAGGATGGATAGTATGAAAAAGACAACAAATAACAAGTATGGGCAAGGATGTGGAGAAAAAGGAACCTTCACGCACTGTTGGCGGGAATGTGAATTGGAACCTTCACGCACTGTTGGCAGGGATGTGAATTGGTACAACCACTGTGGAAAGCAATGTGGAGGTTCCTCAAACAATTAAAAATAAAATTCTATAAGATACAGTAATTCCACTATTGGGTATTTACCCAAAGAAAATGAAAAGACATATAAAAACGAGCATTATTTGCAATAGCCAAGATACAGAAGCAACCTAAGTGTCCATTGATAGATGAATGTATAAAGAAGACGAGTTATATATGGCACATTACCATCTGTAAAAATGAATGATATCTTGCAATGTGACAACATGGAGGGACCTAGAGGGTATCATGCTAAGTGAAATAAGTCAGACGGAGAAAGATAAACGCCCTATGATTTCACTTATATGTGGAATCTGAAAGCCAAAACAAATGAACAAACAAGCACAAAACAAAATAACAAACAAATCATAAGTACAGAGAACAAACTGGTAGTTGCCAGAGGGTAGGGAGTTGGGGAGAATCCGCAAAATATATGAAAGGTATTAAGAGGTATAAACTTCCAGTTATAAAATAAATAAGTCCCAGGGATGAAGAGTACAGCATAAGGAATATAGTCAATAATTACGTCATAATGTTGTAAGGTGACAGATGGTAACTACACTTACCATGGTGAGCATAGTGTAATGTGTAGAAGTGTCAAATCACTGTGTTGTACACCTGGAACTGCTGAAACACTGTATGTCAACTATCCTTCAATAAAAAAAGAATTGACTATATGTGTGCATATATACATAAATATACACACATTATATATAACACATATGTATGTATATATAAATAAGGTGTTATACATAAGTGCTATTAATTTACTGTGTATGTGTGTATGTATCCATATAGTGATGTTCTGAAATAAGGACCCTAAAATCTATCTAGAAATAGTTACAAATGCATGGGATATCATAGGCATTCAATAAAATGTGTGGAATAATTGAATAAATATGTGTTAGTGGATTGAAAAAAATGATTGGATTGATGGATAAGTGGAAGGGAAGATGGAGAGAAATTTGGCAGGCTCCCTTCTAAAGTGCTGATAACACACTTTAACCCCTTTAGCCAAGATATTTGATCCTTAAAGCTTCTAAGTAGTGCATTTCTTGCTATTATTGCCAGTATAACCAGTGGCTGATCATTATTATCATATAAGAAACTTTAATTAACAGTTATTAATCACGTAAGAGTTATATTAATGTCATTGGCACAAGCCATCTGCCTAATATCATTCATTTACTGCTCTAGACCATGGTGGAACCATGCCTATACTTACATCTATACCTACACTTACACCTACCTATACTTACACCTATACCTATACCTATACCTATACCTATACCTATACCTATACCTATACCTATACCTATACCTATCTAGATACATATCTGTACCTATATCTACACTTACACCTACCTATACCTATACCTACCTACATACATACCTGTACCTATATCTGCACTTATACATACCAATACCTACACTTGCACCTATGCCTGCATATATACATATACATGTATATATATTTGGTATTTAGGTTCAGACCCAGGGGTTTTGTATCGAAAAGTATATGATGTCTTTCTAAGATATGAGTTATAGATCCTATGATATTTTAATTTAAAAGTGATTGATTGATATATTATTTTAAATCTTTTTTGAAATTATCATTTTAGGGATTATATCCAGAATCCCATGGCATCATTGATAATAATATGTATGATGTAAACCTCAACAAGAATTTTTCACTTTCATCAAAGGAGAAAAACAATCCAGCTTGGTGGCAAGGGCAACCAGTATGTAGCATCTACATGTGGCATCAAAATAATCTCCATTTTTCAGTGTGATAGTGGATCACTTTCCTTTCTGCACTTTTACATTATCTTTCTAATTTCTAAGTGCGGGGTGTAATGGGAAGGTGTTTCACCATTTATAATTTTAATTTAAATCATGTAAATATTCATGATTGTTCACTTAACTTGCCTTCTGTTGAAACTTGGATGTAGTATTCTAAACATAACAATCTAGAGGTTTCTCAGAAGGGTTTTCTGTTAATTTCCTCCCCTCCCCCTTTCTGTTTTATACTTCTTTAAAAGCAAAAGAGGAGCTATACAGTTTTACCAATTTGAAAAAGAGTGATCTTTCTTACTACCTTACTATGTTCTTGACTTTTGGGGTGGATCCCTACGTAATTAAATTTTGTGAATGTTAATTAATATTGTTTAGTTGCTAAAAAATGGCACCATTTCTACAAGTTCTACCCAAACAGATTATTCTTTTGACTTCCACTTACCTTAGGTTTTCTCTTCTTATAGATCTGGCTGACAGCAACGTATCAAGGTTTAAAAGCTGGTAGCTTCTTTTGGCCTGGATCAGACGTCGCTATCAATGGCTCCTTTCCTTCTATATATATGAGTTATAACAGGTAGTCGTTAAGATATGATTGCTCCTAGGCAGGTATGATTACTAACCTTGGTAGTAATTCTATTTTTCCAGTTGTTTGGGTCAAAAATCTTTTTTTTTAATTTTTTTTATTATTATTTTTGAGCGAGAGAGAGAGACAGAGAGCAAGCAGGGAAGGGGCAGAGAGAGAGAGCGAGACACAGAATCTGAAGCAGGCTCCAGGCTCTGAGCATTCAGAACAGAGCCTGACGGGGGGCTTAAACTCACAGACCGCGAGATCATGACCTGAGCGGTAGTCAGCGGCCCAACCAACTGAGACACCCGGGTGCCCCTGGGTCGAAAATCTTGAAGTTATCATTGATTCCTCTCTCTTACATCCCTCACCTGGTCTGTCAGTAAATGCTTGTGACTCTAATTCAAAATATATGCCATCTATGAACTTTTGTTATTTCCAGCATTACTGCTGTGGTTGGAGAAACCATCATCTTTTGCCTATATTATTGCATTTTCCCCATCTCCCTGCTTCTATTCTTGTCTCCTACCATCTATTCTCTATCTACCAACCAGAATGTTAACTTTAAAAAACAAGTCCAATTACGACGTTCTTTTGCACTAAAAACTTTAATGGCTCCCTGTTTCACTCACAGTAAAAGCCTTCAGGGTCCTATTGGTATGACCCCAACCACCCCACTGTGTCTCAGACCTTGTCTCCCATTATCCCATTATTCCACCTGGTGCTGACCTCCTGGGTAGGCCTTAACACGCCAGAATTGTCTGCTTAGGGCCTTTGTGTGGGCTGTTCCCTCTGCCTGAGATAACTCACTCCATGTATCTGCATAGCCTGCTCCGTCACCCTCTTCAGGCTGTTGCTCGAAAATTACTTTCTCAATATTGTCTTAGCCTGATTAAACTAAGATTTCAAATTCCAAACCACCCCCACCCTGAATTCTCACCTTACTGTACTCTGGTGTTTCTTTTATCCCTAGCATTTGTCACCTTGAGACACACAATAGAATTTATTTATGAATCAGATCTATTGTTTATGGTTTGTCTTCACTAGAATGTCATCTCTAGGAAGGAAAGCATCTTTGGTTTTCCCACTGATAAATATTGTTTAAAATGAACAAATAGGTGCCCAATATACACAAATGTATAAATAAATGAAATAAAAATAAACCGAATGGATAGTAATTAATGGTGTTTATTTCAGTTGGGGGAAAGTCGGAAGATGGAAGGATGAGAAAGAAAGAAAACAATATATATTTAATTTACACTGAGACAAACGTATCTCTATATAAGTATCGAAAACAGGAATCCCATTGAGTAATACTGAATCCCCTTCAGTATTCTGATCGTATATGAACACAAAATGGACATCTGAAAATATTAACTGTCTTTCTGAGTAGGAATATAGTGGAGTTATTTTTTTTATTTGAGTAGTTTTTGAAAATTATTTTTTCTCTCCTTTTCAGAAGTATCCCATATGAAGAGAGGATCTTTACATTGTTGAAATGGCTGGACCTGCCCAAAGCTGAAAGGTATTACTTAGAATCAGAGAAGGGCTGGCACACTGGGATATCTGCGAGTATAAAATGCAATTATTTCTTTACTTTAAATGACCCCTTCTGAAAGAAACTTGGCGTTTTCTTTTTTAAGAAATTTTCAAGAATTATTCCTGAGAGCAGTTGAGTTGACTTTTTGCTCTTGAGAATGTGACTGGCACTATGGGGCAATAGAGATAGAGCCAGTACCAGGAGTAGAGGCAAGTAACACAGAACCTGATGTAGACTGGAGGCAGAGTGGCGAAAGGGTCTGAAACTTCATTATGAGGATTGATTCATGGAGCTAGAGGTGCCAGAGCAAGGCCCTGTCAACAGTCCTGAGTCAGAGCATCCTGAAAGAGAGCAACATGTCAACAGCGCCTCAGAAACCAGCCATCTAAAGAAAGAATTCAAATGGCAAAACAAAGAGTGGGTGGAAAGTCAGAGACTGGGAACTATAGAAGGCTGAGGCACACCAAGAGAGGTCTTGGCAGAAAGAATAAGGGAGATTTTCATAAGTGAGTCAGACCAACGCTCATGCCCAGGAAGGTCTTACTTCCTGTTACGAGTACCTCCCCTCTGGGCCAAGTGGAACGACTGGGCCTGGATGAAGACAAGGAGGCCAGAGAAAAGGAAGGAAACTGCCACCAAGTTCTAAACCTATGCACTTGCCAAATCCAACCCGTAGGTTTATTCCAAGTTGATAATGTCTTTCTCTGCTTCAATTTTACCCCTAGACCTGCTTTTTATACCATCTATGTGGAAGAGCCTGATTCTGCAGGACATAAAAATGGGCCAGTCAGTGCCGGAGTAAGTTGGTTTTATTGAACAAATATAAAATCATCTAGCCCTAACCCACAAAGTAAAATATTCTTTAATTCTCACTGAATACAAATGTATCTGATATGAACATGAAGACATTAAAATAGCGAACAGTCTAAAAGTATCTCTACCTTATTAAAAATTTTAAAAATTACCAAAAAAATTAAAAGTCTAAAAGATATACCTGGTTTATGACAACATCTCGATTCATTTGATAAACATTCATTGAAAACTTAGATGTAGCACTGTTATTTCATACAGTGGAACCATCAAGGCTAGATACTGCATGCCAATTCAACATGCTAATGTAGCTCATTCCAAATTAAGTCACTTGCAAGTCTGTTGTGAACTATCCAGCTGTCTATTCACACACTATGTTCCATTCACAACATCCTTATAATTGGACTTTATATGCTGGTGCCCCCAGCAGAGTCCTTCCTCTCCTGGGCCTCCATTAAAATTGAAGTAGACTTTTAAATATTAGTTTTGCCATTATCTAAACCGTTATGTTACATTTTTACTACAGAAATAAAGACCTTAAATATTACTTAAAAAAAAATCATCTCCTTTATTGCTGTTATTATTGTTACACTGAAGCCTGTATTGTCCTGGACATAATAATGTAAAGCTATGAAGGCCTCCATGAGTATGGAGGCATTTTCCTGCTTCATGGAAACTTATTTAACAGTTATCCTCCATTGGAAAACAAAGCATATTTCTTCTGGTACCCTGACTTTGTGGTTTATCAGAAATGATAAACCATTAAACCAAAATGATTCCTGATACAAGGCCTTGCTCAAGTCCTACCATTTTTTTTTTAATTTTTTTTTTAACGTTTATTTATTTTTGAGACAGAGAGAGACAGAGCATGAACAGGGGAGGGGCAGAGAGAGAGGGAGACACAGAATCGGAAGCAGGCTCCAGGCTCTGAGCCATCAGCCCAGAGCTCGACATGGGGCTCAAACTCACAGACCGCGAGATCGTGACCTGAGCTGAAGTCAGACGCTTAACCGACTGAGCCACCCAGGCGCCCCATCAAGTCCTACCATTTTTAACCCATTAGTCCTCCATATTCCAACACCACTTCGGTGATATCCCAGAATTTAACATTTAATCAGGCTATTTTAAGGGTGAGTGGCATAGTAACTATCTGAAGTACATTCACCACTTCTTTTCTGTTTTAATTCTTATCCACACTTGATATGGCTAATTGTTTTGAGAGGGGACACTATAATCTGTATTTGTCTGACCCATACAGCTGAGTTAATATTAGGCACCATATCTTTTTTTCTAGTCAATGCTCTAGTTTAGCTCCCAAATAAATTTTAAGTGTAATGTTGAAAAGTGCCACAAAGGAAAAGATCAAGGTGCCCTGAGGGGTGATTGAGGAGGTCCTAACTAGTCTGAGGAGGGGCAGGGACTGTGACTGGTTAGAAAGTTCTCTGAATAAGAAAAAGGAAAAAAGTTCACAAACAGCCTGGTTGAGGGAGGAGGTGAGCATGGTAGAGGAATGCACAGAATGAACAAAGGGACAGACAGGCAAAGGGACAAATAGACATGGTGATAATGGTAAGAATGGTAATGGCAGTTAACTCTTCTTGTGTGCTCCTCTGTGCCAAGTATTGTTTGGAACGCTATGAGGATTATCTCCCTCCCATGTCTGGAGCATTGTGACCCAGGGGCAATGGCTAGAAAGAAGCCTAGAGAAGGAGGCAGGCACCAAATCATGCAGATCCTTGTTGGCCATGTAATGTGCAAGGGAAGCACTGAGGCATTTTAATCAAGAAAGCAACATGACCAGATCGGGTTGTATCTAAAGATCAGTTTTACTATGCAAGAGGAATGGGTTAGAGGGAACAGAGGAAGGTGGGGAGAGATGGGTTAGCTTTGCAACATTCCTGAAAAGAGATAATTGCACCTTGAACTAGGGTAGTGGCAACCATCATGGGAGGAAGGAGTTGCATTTGAGATTCATTTGGGAGATAGACCTGGCACGGCTTGGTAGGATTCGGGTGGTGGAGTGGAGGATCAAGGACAGTTGTCAGATTGCTATCATTAGCTGGCAGGTGTTTCCATTTACATCAATGAGGCGACTGAAGGGGGTCAATTTTGAAGGAGAAGATCTTGTCGTGGTTAAGGGGCTTGTGGTGTCCAAATGAAGATGCCCAGAAGGCAATTGAATATGGATTGAAACCTCCAAGGGGATGAAATCAGGCAGTTTGGCAGCATGTAGATGGTGCATGGAAGTGAAGATGTCCTAAGGAGAGAGTGAAAAGTGAAAATAGAAGGATTAAGACCATGCCTCATTTAAAACTTTAGAAGAGGCAAAATGGATGGAGAACCTGGAAAGCTTTATGGCTTTATTGCTGTTATTATTGTTAGTCATATACTTTAGTTTGGAGTGAATGTGACATAATTTGAAAGCAAAAGGCTACTTTAGTTTGTTTGTTCACTCACTCTTTTTCAAGCTTATTAACTTCTACATTTTTCAGTCATCAATACTCTCTTGCTCTTGCTCTGCTATCCTTTTAAGGTCTACTTTTAATAGTTTCTGGTGGGCGTGATGTTGTGCTGGGCATTCTTAGGGGTTGAAGAAAATGAAGCCATTACCCAGTAACTATGTTGAAAGGACAAATAAGTAATGACTTAATGTATAGCAAGGTTTTATTTTAAGAAACCTTTAAAATTTTGGTAGCTGAAACAGTGTTTAGGGGTGTCTAGCTCAGTCGGTTGAGAATCTGACTCTTGACTTCAGCTCAGGTCATGATCTCATGGTCATGAGGTCAGGCTTTGTGTTGGGATCTGTGCTGGCTGTGGAGCCTGGTTAAGATTCTCTCTATCCCTCGCCCTCCACCCCTCCCCAACTTGCATGCTAGCATTCCTGTGCACGTGCGCTTTCTCTCTCAAAAAATGAATTAAAGCAACAAGTGTTTATTTTTTTCTCACACCTACATTTTTTTAAAAATTTAGGGGCGCCTGAGTGGCTCAGTCCGTTAAGCCTCTGACTTTGGCTCAGGTCATGATCTCACAGTTTGTGAGTTGGAGCCTCACGTGGGGCTCTGTGCTGACAGCAAGGAGCCTGGAGCCGACTTCCAGTTCTGTGTCTCTCCCTCTCTCTGCCCCTCCCCTGCTCACACTCTGTCTCTGTCTGTCTGTGTCTCTGTCTGTCTCTGTTTCTGTCTCTGTCTCTCTCTCTCAAAAATAAACAAACATTAAAAAAAAATTAAAAATGCAAATCCAAGTTGGTTAGCATACAGTGTAGTCTTGGTTTCAGGAGTAGAACACAGTGATTCATCAGTTAGATGCAACACCCAGTGCTCATCCCAACAAGTGCCCTCCTTAATGCCCATCACCCACTTAGCCCATCCCCTCACCCAACACCCCTCCAGCAATCCTCAGTTTGTTCTCTGTATTTAATAGTTTCTTATGGTTTGCCTCCCTCTCTGTTTTTATGTTACTTTTCCTTCCCTTCCCCTATGTTCATTTGTTGTGTTTCTTAAATTCTACATGAGTGAAATCATATGATATTTGTCTTTCTCTGAGTGGCTTATTTTGCTTAGCATAATACACTCTAGTTCTATCCATGTTGTTGCAAATGGCAAGATTTCATTCTTTTTGATTGCCGAGTAGTATTCCATCGTGTATACATACCACATCTTCTTTACCCATTTGTTAGTCAGTAGACATTTGGGCTCTTTCCATAACTTGACTATTGTTGATAATGCTGCTGTAAACATTGGGGTGCATGTGCCCCTTCAAATCAGCATTTTTGTACCCTTTGAATAAATACCTAGTAGTGCAATTGCTGGGTTATAGGGTAGCTCTATTTTTAATTTTTTGAGGAACCTCCAGACTGTTCCCCAGAGTGGCTGCACCAGTTTGCATTCCCACCAACAATGCAAAAGTGTTCCCCTTTCTCTGCATCCTTGCCAACATCTGTTGTTTCCTGAGTTAAAAACAACAGTGTTAAAATGGGGAGAGTATTGTGGCCTGGTATAGCTGGAGAAGGCTTTATGAATTAGGGATGTAGAAGGTGGTGGAGAGATTTAAAGTCTTGTGAAACCAGGAACTTCTTTTTTTTAAATGTTTATTTATTTTTGAGAGAGAGAGAGAGGGAGACAGAGAGAGAGAGAGAGAGAGAGAGAGAGAGAGACAGAGTGGGAGCAGGGGAGGGGCAGAGAGAGAGGGAGACACAGAATCCAAAGCAGGATCCAGACTCTGAGCTGTCAGCACAGAGCCTGACGTGGGGCTTGAACTCACTAACTGACCTGAGCTCAAGATCTTGACCTGAGCCAAAGTTGGACGCTTAACCAATTGAGGCACCCCAGAAACTTCTTGATACCAAATTTGTTTCAATGATTCTCTAGTATTGAAGTTGAATTAGGCACAGAATGTCCTGATGGGTCTTGAATAACCTTAAGTAATGTTCTAATACTTTAACAAGTTTCACCTGTTAACTCATGATTGAAAAACAAGTTATTACATGTTAGATGGAAAGAAAAGTTAGGAAGAAAAATTCAATTTGGAAAGAAAATTGAAATTAAGAACAGATCGACTTAATTCTTGATAATGCTCATGTACATGGTAGAATGATTCTACAGCACTGAGGACCTCCACTTTTGAGAAAGTGTCATAGACTCTGGGTCTAAAGTTCTCTCTTGTCTAGTAAAAGAGTGGGATGCAGGATTGAAAGTGAGAGATGGCTAATGTCCGGGAAAAGACAAGAGCCCAGAATAAGGGTCCTTGCCCTGTATTTATTCAGATCATAAGGCTTACAAAAGTGATGGGTGTGTACAAAGAGACAAAGAAACTGGGAACGTTAGCTTGGGGACGTGAGGGAAAAGGGGATTTTTGAAGACATACAGTGTTTGGGGTTTGGGTCAATATAAAACAAAATCTGTGTGCTGGGCAGTCGGGAGTAAGGTTGGTTACGGGGGACAGGAGGCAGCACCTCTGTTTATCTTTGCCAGCCTAGGGGATGAGACAGATAGGGGAAATAACCTCAGGGTTAATAAGGCATCTTTTCTTTTGTTAGCCAGCTCCACTCTGGGCTGCTTTGCCTGCAGCACAGGGGTCCAAAGTCCAGTTCACCAATTTACCTAACCTGGCCCTATCCTCCTGTGAAAGCAGCTTTTCTGCATAGTACTTCGAGCCTGAATATCTTATCTTGTTTATTTCATACACCTATGTATTGGGCACCTTTGTGCCATTTCTATTTCAGGCCTTTGCCTCTCCCTCTCTATTTTGGGGGCTCTGCAACCCCTCTCTACTTTGGGGTGCATTTGCACCCCCTATTCTTGGGGTGCCAATCTGGTTTACCCAAACTCGGGTGTGAGCATTTCATGACTTTGTATTTCTTTATGCCTTGTCAACCCATTGGTGTAAACCCGGGGGATTCCTAAGCTTATCCCCCACAAGAAAGCATGTGGAGGTAGAATACACAGGAAGGATGTTGTACCTATTGAAAAGCCCACTATGTTAATGCTGCATAGAGCTTCCTACTAGCAGGATCCTCTGCAGTCTTGAATTTCATTTTACAAAAGGGAATGTTTGGATCCAAAAAGCAACTGTTTATTGAGGGTCTTAGCATTGAACTCATTTTATCAGTATTGATTTTACTGTTTCCACAATATCCACTGTGAAAGTGAAGGATCATGATTCCATGTGAAACAAGCAAGGTTTTCTACCCAGACTTGGTTTACCCCAAAGCTGCAGACATTTCTATTCCTATTTATTATCTTACCACCCCCCAAAATGCTCACTTGTGGTCTGTCACAGGGATTTCTCTTCTTTCCTTTGTCTGGGCTAGAGTAAGGGGCTGGCATCTAGTCATTTTACATTCAGCAATATGTGCCATCTGTGGAGTGGATACTGTGTGAAAAACCCTATGCTTGGAAAGCGTGTGGTGAGTTAGGTTGCCCGGTTCCTTCCCTGCAGGAGCTCACACTCTTCTTGGGAGGCAGACATACGCACAGATGATTTCAAATCTGTGGAGAGTCCAGTGGTAACAGATGCCAGGGTGCTGGGAGAGGACAGAGAAGGGGCTATTACTGCAGTTGGGAGGAGTGAGTAGGGTGACTGTGAAAAGGGACATAATTATGCCATGACAATGGGCGGGAACCATAACTCATGCTCGTAAACCAGAGTGCATGGTCACCGTAAGAATGAGAGTCAGGAAAGTTATCTCCGAGCTGATGGATTTTAGCAGTAGATAGAGCTGGTTTGAAGTCAATTCTGTTCTATCCCTTGTTAACTGTAGGACCATAAACATATTATGTAAAATTTTTAAGCCTCAAGTTTCCTGGTATTTCCAACTGGAAATTCCAGATGGTGGAAATAGCACCAACCATGCATGTTTGCCATGACAATTTCATGAGATAATGTACTAAAGCTCTTAACAATAATTAGCTTGTAAAATTCCTTCTCAAAAAAATAAAAAAGCGATAATTTTTATAATAGTACTATAAGAGATTACACATTTTCCCCCAATCCATTTGCTATTACAGTTTCCTCTTCACTGAAACAAATAATGAACAGTTAGTCAATTAAAAGTTATTCATTTAAGGGACACCTGGGTGGCTCAGTCAGTTAAGCATCTGACTCTTGATCTCGGTTCAGGTCATGATCTCACAGTTTGTGGGATTGAGCCCCATATCAGGCTCCCTGCTTGGGATTCTTTCTCTCCCCCTCTCTCTGCACCTTCCCTGCTCATTCTCTCTCCCTGTCTCTCTCAAACTAAATAAACTTAAAAAAAAGTTACACACTTAAAATAGTTTAATGTACTATGCTGATAAGGCATAGAAAATTTTAAAACACAAAAGAATATAAGCAATAAAATAAAAATGAACTCCAATTCACTATACAGAGACAACCATTGTTAATATTCCCTTGATATATTTCTTTTTTGTTTTCTGTGCATGTGTGTTTACTAAGGAGTGCTAAATATATTTAAACATGAAAGGATTATGAAATATCTGTGGGTACATACAGTTTAGTTTTAATATTTTATGTTTAGCATTGTATTTATGAGCAGTTCCCCATGCCATGGTTTTTTAAAATACATTTTGAAATGTTTGTAAGCATGTGTGGCATATTTATTTTTATATTGAAATTGAAATTTATTGAAATTTTATATTTTAAATTGAAATTAGAAATGAATTAATGAATGAATAATAAATAAATAAATAAAGTAATGAATAGTCCTAGGTGTAAATAGCCATTTGTACTATAAGTGTTTATGAGGACAAATTTCCAGAAATAGAATTGTTAGGTTATAGGGTAGGTCCTTTTTTTAACGCTCTGGTTAGGCATTGTCACATAATCCCTCAGCACCCAAATAACCATGTGGACTTCTAGAGAAGTGTCTATGGACTCCCCTCTCCAGCATTGGGTATTATGATGAAAGCCTTTGCAGCTGAATATTTGTTGAGGCAGAACATTTTTCTCAGATACTAATTGGACAGTAGTCTATATTCCTTTGTGGAAAACATGGTTTACTTTTTTTTATTTGCTTATAGAAATTCAGGGAATTGATATTTGGTAAATGTGGTAGCACAGTGCTGGGCTCTGATGTCCTATTTCAAAATCCAGAAATTTCAGAGAAGGAAATGTGTTCAGTTTTTACTCACTCCCTTGGATAATGATTTCATCAATTAAATTTTAATTTATGAAGACAGTCTTAACTCCATTTTTTTTCCCCCTTAGGTAATTCAAGCCTTACAGTTGGTAGATAAGACTTTTGGAATGTTGATGGAAGGCCTAAAACAGCGGAACTTAGACAATTGTGTCAATATAATCCTTTTGGCCGACCATGGTACGCTTTTTTTTTTAATTATATTTTATCATTGATGATATCTTCTCACTTCAAGGAGCATGCAAAAAGGATAGTGATATTTTAAAGTCTATACTTCTAGACCTAAAGGTTCTCGAACAAGCAAAGAATACGTTTTGTGGTAGGCTGTGATGAATAGAATACTAAAACTAAAATTTCTACTTTAATTATTTTAACATTCATTATGAAAATCCATCCTTATACTTACTTTTTTGTGAAAATGGAGGTCATAGTACTTAACAGAGATATGGTTGGGTTGTTAGTCAACCAAATATTTTTTGAGTGCCTACTCAATGTCAAGTACTTTCCTAGATATGGTGTGTTTGGAGGTATGTAAAGCAGAAATAGGCCTTTTCTAGATGGGGTGACACTTTCTACATTAGTCAAGCTAAGCTCCAAAGGCTTTGAAGGAACCAGTCAAGGAAGAGAGGAGGAAAAGGACCATGTCTACAGAACTCTTGTTTTTATTTTAGGACATCAAGATAATGAGAAACAGAGTAATTTATTTAAAAATTTCTGAAATGTTTTCTTAACACATTGACCTATTGTTTTAAAATTAAAGGGAACCATTTTAATGTGCATTTTGATAAAAGATACTATAAAACATGAAATAAATTTATAAATAAATATGAAAATAAAAATTTAAGGGCAGTCTGAAGAATCTACAAATAGAAAAAGTTTTAACTACCAAATCTTTTTTTTAAGCACATGCTACTTATATAAAGTTAAATAATACACCTAAGATCTAACGAGCTTTCTACAGAGGATTTTCTTCTTTGAAATTAATTGATTTATGTTGAACAAATGATCTGTTTATAATTCTTGTTTATTCTTCTCTGATCAATGCGACCCTTCTCCTCCACTGCCAGGATTTTTTAGATCTGCCATTTAGAGTGAAATAATAGGTTAAATTAATATAGATTCTCAGTGAAACTTAGTTTGAGATCTGCCACATAAAATATCTCTGATTTGACATCATGAAAGACAACTAATTGTTACCATCTATATGCATTCAGTGGATTTTTTTTTTTTAATTCAGGAATGGATAAGACTTACTGTGACAAGATGGAATATATGACTAATTATTTTCATCGAATAAACTTCTACATGTACGAAGGGCCTGCCCCTCGTATCAGGGCTCGTAATATACCTCAGGACTTTTACACTTGTAAGTACGAAGACACCCATGTGAAAAAAGGGGTAAAATTGAAAGTGTGTAACCATAACTTCCTGATTCTGAGGATACAGGGATTGCCAGGCCCCCTCTTCTGTCTTCTTGGGAAGACCACACAGAAGCAAATAAGAAATCCCCGTCCTTGTTTAAATATCATCATCCTATAAAGTCTATGGTAATATCAAATATCGTTAGGTAAAAGTATACTCTACTTAACTATATTAATATGAATAAAATATTAATTAATACAATCAAACATTACTATTAATAAAATATTGATATTTCCATGTAATTATTAGGTTATAATTAAAACATCAATTAAACATTAATATTACAAAAATATTAATATATTCTACTTAATCGTTAGGTTAAAATATATTCTACTTATACGTTAAATTCTAAAATAATTCTTTGCTGAAAATAATTTCCTATTTAGGGACACCTGGGTGGCTCTGTCTGTTATGTGTCTGACTCTTGATCTTGGCTCAGGTCATGATCTCAGTTTGTGAGATGGAGCCTGGAGCTTGGGATTTTTCTCTCTCCTCTCTCTGCCCCTCCCTGGCTCATGCTCCCTTTCTCTCTCTCTCTCTCTCTCTCTCAAAAAAAATCAATAAATTTTAAAAGAATTTCTTATTAATTTTACCAGGTCATAGTCATTAATAAATGTATGTGTGAAATTCATCTGATATGTTCACATTTGTAATGTGGTTTATTTATTTTTTTCTTTTGAAACAGTTAATTCTGAAGAAATTGTTAGGAACCTCAGTGTAAGTATACAGTGTCCTAACACATATATCTAAGTTAATATAATGTCCTTAAAATCTGGATTTGAGGAAATTTATGTTCCATATTTCTGAGTCCAATCCACTTGAAATTTATTTCTTAAACCCTCCGTTAATAGTATTTTACCTGCAGATCAGCTGCTTTTGTCTTAGGTGTTTTCATTTACAGTCGCTACCACTAGAGATTAGTTTGTGACAACAGTGGCCCTGACTCCTGGCTTTTACTGAGTGTGTTGCTGTCCCATTCAAAAGGGCCATGCCAGTCACATGTGTTGTGTGACTTAACATAAGAAAATAGTGAATCATGAACTCTTACACATCTTTTCATAGAGGTCAGAAAAATCATCTCTTTACCCTCTAATTCCAACTTCTTTTGACTGGTTCTCACATTCCAGGTTGTGAGTAAACTTAGTGGGGCAAATTCGAGATACAGATCTTAAAGAAAACTGGACTTTTCAAAGTAGAATTCCCTACTCCTAGAGAGACCTGAAATGTTCTTGCATGTAGTTTTAATACTTCTGTATTCAAGGTATACTCACAAGCATATTATCTATTATATGGAATTCATGAGTTTATCATTGCTTGGGGTGGAGCTATGTTTATTTAAGTATATAGGTCGTGTGCAATTATAGAAGAAAACTGTTAGGATGAACTGGGAAGGATTGAAGGTAAGAAAACACCGCATGAAGAATGTTACTGTCACCTAGGACCCACTGCAAGTCTGATGCAGAAATGACCATTAGAGCAGCAATTCTTTAGAGTGTTAATCACTTCTTTTTTCTCTTATACTTTGATATTTTGGTCTTGAGTAAACATGGTGGACAATGTCTCCCTCTGCTGGCGAAGGGCATACAGGCAGTGTGTTCATGCTGATTGGATGGGTACTTCAGAATTTTCAACAGATGGACTCTCTAAAACCACATATTGTTGTCCTTTTCCCCATCACCTCACGAGCCATAAAGCAGAAGCCCTGTTGCTGAGGAAGGGAAAATCTCTAATAATCCTGTAGTGGAGGAGGATTGGATACCACGGGCTTTGGAAACCATTAATGGTATCACAAATAAAGACTGGGCCTAGAGCTATAGAACCCCGAAGAAATGGACCATCATTTCCTGAATAGTCCATTATTCCCAGGAAATTTTCCATGTGGGGGTACAGTATTCCCAGTAGGCCTGTTTTGAGCTTATATTGGACAAACGTAATCAAACATGAACGGATGACTCTTTAAGTTCAACAGCATTCTGGTTGCATGACAGACAATGGCATCCTTGTTCTTAGATAAAATGAGCACAGTCTTCCCAACTCTAAGGTCTTCATCCTAAATTCTCAAATGCAAAGTATAACCCCGTCCTGCTTCGGAAATTGGCAGTGTGCCTCCACTTTCCTCTGGATTTACTCTGGCTACACACCAGCTAGGAAAGTGTGACTTGTCAGATGATCTGTGGTCCTCAAGGGCACATTCTAGTTCTTTGTATGTTTGAAGAAGCTTCATAACCAACTGCTGCCATCATGTACTTGCCTGGATGTTACAAAAATATTGACTTCAACAGGAAGTAATGATAAATTAGAAAGAAAAAGAAGCCCGGTAAAGATACCAAAATAAGCAAAGAAAAACTGGCCGAAATATCTGCAATAAATAATTTCTCTTCCCCTTTTCATTCTGTTACTCTCCTTGCTCTATTGTTTTTTTTTTTCAATTTCATAGTATCTTTCTTCTTACATAAATTGAGCCCAAAACAGCAGTGACACAGACTTAAAATATTTGTGTGATTATCAAGGCTTAAAATAAATAAAATGAGAAAGTAGAAAAAAATTATTTTCCCATATGCGTACCTGTATTTTTTTCCTCTTATTTCTCAAAAAAAGTTCACAAGGGAGAAAAAATTCCTTTGTAGTTCTGTTTCTCATTTCCTCACTTCTTTTTTTAGATGACTGAGTTGCATCTTTACACAGTTTTGAAATATGCCATCTAGTTACAGCAGTAATTATGAAAGACACAAAATTTCACTTCAGTTTGTGAGAAATCCATGAATCGTTCACAAATAAGGAGCCTGTACTAGGTTTTGACTTGACTTGAGAATTAAGCAAATGTAGGTTATTTCAAGGGTAAATTGAATCAACTGTAAAAGGATTTTGGTGCAATTAAACTGGTTTTTAAAATTTTTACTGATATCTACTAATGTGTTATATAATATGCATACATAATTTAAATTCAAAAATTGTAATTGCCACTTGAAATCTAGACATATCTATTGTCTGTCAAAAAAGGAGGGGAGGGTTATGGTGGCTAAAGATATAAAAACTTAGAACATCAGACACCAAATCATAATTTAAATCACATTTTAATTGCAATTTAAGTATTGTTGCAACAATAAAAGCAACCTAATTGGGGAATTTGGCCACACTGAGAATAGGGTTAATAGCCTTATTTTATTAGCCATGCTTAAATCTTCTTACTTTTTAAAGAGCGCTTAATTGTCTTAGCAAATGAAATTGTTAAATTAGCCTGCATATTTTATAACTTACACAAACAAATAATCTACCTATTATTTAGTGCCGAAAACCTGATCAGCATTTCAAACCCTATTTGACTCCTGATTTGCCAAAACGACTACACTTTGCTAAAAATGTCAGAATTGACAAAGTTCATCTTTTGGTGGACCGACAGTGGCTGGCTGTGAGGTTTGTGCATCTATTTACTTGTTTCATAATACTTTTAACCACCATCTTTCATTATAAATTGCCTTAATTTTACTGGTCTATTATGATCATGCAACTTTTCCTGAGCATTGGTATTTCCTTGACTTTTTTCAATATGTATTTTTTTAAGTTTATTTCTCTTGAGAGAGAAAGTGAGCGTTCGGTGCACTTGAGCAGGGGAGGGGCAGAGAGAAAGGGAGAGAGAGAATCCCAAGCAGGCTCCACACTGCCAGCGCAGAGCTCAACCTGGGGCTTGCTTGATCTCACGAACAGCGAGACCATGCCCTCAGCTGAAATCAAGACTCAGACGCTCAACCAACTGAGCCATCCAGGTGCCTCAATCCTTGACTTTCTATATGCTACCTAGCATTTGTGCATTTGAAATATCAGGGGCCAATCTTAGCATCGTAATCCTCACAATATAGATGCACAGAAGGGAGAGGGTTAGCACTGTTGATTGGCCGTTCCAGAAACCACAAGTACCAGCACATTCTTAACCCCCAGTTAGATCTTTTTTCAGGTAGTTGACAGGATGTAAAGATGACATCAGTTGTCTTCCAGGTTGGCAGTAAGTAATTGATTAGATAGGTCATCGAAATCTTTGTCACCTTTGTGGTTTTTAGGAAAGAGTACATTTGTGGCTAAGCTAACCAATTAGGTGAACATTTTTTTTTTCTAGTTCTAATTCATGTTGATTGTTGAGCATCTGCAAGTTACAACTGCATTTAGGGAAGATAAAAACCATTCTGGATCGCTTCATCCCAAGATAACCAATGAATTCGTTGGTTTCACAAAATTTTATTGATGCTTGTTATTGTGTATGCCAGGCTTTGTTCCAGGCATTTGGGATACAGACAGGATTCCTGCCTTCCTTGTCAAATGAAGAAGACTGGTAATAAGCCAGAAAACCAAAAAATATACACTTTCTGATAGTTTAGCTAATATTTCCTTTTTTTTTTTTTTTTGTATTTTATTCCAGTGTTTTGTTTTGTTTTGTTTTTTTCCCTGTGCATAAGTGGTTTTAAATGGAATCAGGATCACATTGTTTTCTGGCCTTATTTGCATGCTACGTCATGTCGGGGGATACAGAGGACAATGGGATTACAGATGCTGGAAGATATATTTAATAAAGAGGAGACAAAAAAGATGAGGGAGTTGGGAGAGCCTGTTCTGTGAGGTAACCAGGAAACCCAAGCAATACACCGCTAGGCCAGAGAGTGTGCATGTTCACACCTGGCCACTAGATGGCACTGGCCTCTCTTCTTGGGATAAGAAGTTTCATAACCCTTTGTGAAGGTCCTTGGCTATATGCTGTGTGGCTCAACATAACATTCTCCAGGAGATTTTAAAAGACTAAGCTTTACTTATATTAAGTATATCGGGTTTTAAATAATGTATGCGGGTAATATGTAAGCAAATATAGTCCCAAATGTGGGTATATTCTCCAAATACTTACTGTTGAGAGTATGAGATCAAAGAAGTTAGGAGGCCACTGGTACAAAACAAGAAAGTGCCCATCCATCCTATAACATGCCCTGTGGGTTGTAGAAGGAGAGTCCAGCTGCCAGGGTACCTCTGGGTATTACATAACACCCAGTCTCAAATTATGAGCTTTTTATATTTAATAGCTAGCAGTGAGATGTAAAAAGAGCAGCAGGCTGAGTTCCAGACCCGCCTCCACGCCTAGCTTGGGGGAAATGTAAACAAATTAATGTCTTGGGGCTTCATTTTCATCATCTGTAACACAAGATTAGCCTGGTTTTATTATTCTCTTGATGTTAAAGGAAACCGACTTACCCCAAAAGAAATGTTGATTATAGTCCTAACCAGAGCAACCAAGTTCTCATCTGGTTAAGTCACTCTACCTCCAATTCGTAACACATGAGCGTCAGGCTACCTAGTTTCTATGGCAAAGTATGTTGTCTTTAGTTATAGTGTCAAATGTTTGATAACTAGATTGTATTCCCTTCCCAGAGTTATAGCAAACTTTGTCATTTAGTACAACCTATCATCATCATCATCACTATCCTCATTTTGCCTAAAACATGTTGGATTTCACTAATTTGGGGAAACCCAATTATTTGAAACTACAGCTGAAGTATTTCCCCCTTAGAGAACAGAGAACATGAATAATAGCTTTTTATTTTATGATCGGAAAGTGACAAATACTTTCCAGGCACGTTTCTACGAAATGGGGATAGACCCAGTCCTCACCCTAAGGATCTTTGCCCAGGCAGGGAGGAAGACAACAATTATAATCAGGTATAACAATGGCCACACTAGGATCACCACAAATGTGCTCTTTCCTAAACAATAAGAGTGATTACACAGACTAGATGTGGATGTCACAGAACATCCAGAGGATGCTTCCTGGTAGGTGTGATTCCTGCTCTGGGCTTTGAAAATTAAGGATGAGATCGGCTAAATGCCGTCACATACAACAGGTCTGCCCCAGGCCGTTGGGCAGTCTGTGCGTTGTACAGAGGCACTCAGCCAAGAACATGAGAGGCAGTGGAAAAGTAACCCTTGCTCAGCTCACTGAGCCCTGATGGGGGGCCTGTCTGCAGGAGGCCATGGACCACTTTTCTTTTGCTGGAAGGCATCCATATTCTTGCCAAGCCTTGAGTACTGCCAGCCTGTGTCTTCTCAGGGGTGCTTCTTTCTCTAAATATTCTGCCCAGAGCAATGGGGCACCTTTTTAAAGCCAGCACCTGCTCTGGGGTCAAGGGAGGGTCTGCAGGCAGACAGGCTAGATGCCCTCGATTGCACTGGTTCTGTGTTGCCAGAGCACCAGGTAAATGAAGCCACTCTCCGCCTGACAGACCTTACCTGTCATGACTGAAAAGTGTGACTTTGCCTGGGAAGAAAATAGACCATTGGTAGATACAAGGTGGCTGCAGGTGAATATGTGGTTGTGTGGATTTGCATTTCTGAGAGCTCACAGTGTTCAATGTGATTAGGTGTGTGTGCGTGTGTGTGTGTGTGTGTGTGTGTGTGTGTGTGTGTGTGTGTGTGTTTTATGTGGGAAGATTCTGAAGTTCAGAGTCAGGATAACCAATTAGGAACTTCGTGCAGTTCAGAAGTAATAAGGGTCTAGCTTAGAATGGTGGCAGAGTAGGAAAGCAAGGGAAGATGTGAAAGGACTACACAGGCAGATAGTTGGCAACTGCCTGGAGGGGCGGGGGGCGGTCAGGAAAGAAGTCTTACTTGTCTCCCATCTGTGTCATTACCCGACTGTGGCAGAGACACTGGCCTTGATTTTGACTTTATGAATTAGACATGGAGAAGATAAAAGAGAGTTTGTTCCAGAAGATTTAATATGGTACTTGGAAGTTGAGCTAAATCATGACAGATAAAATCAACTCATCTTTTCCAAATGCCAGCTTCCATTTTTCCATATGGATTTCCAGAGCCAAATTAATGGCTGGAGAGCATAAACATGAGCAGTTAGAAGAGCAAATTTGTAACATTTTCACTTGAGAAGAGAAAATAGAGCTTTTTCAAACACTAATTTTTATCTTTTACTTCTGAATAAAGCTTTGCAATATTGACTAAAGTTTTCTGATTGAGTTGGGTTAGGAGTTGAAAATATTATAAAAAGAGATATTTCTGAAAATAGAGAGATATAGAACAGACCAAATTTCAGAGAATTTTACCAATGACTTGGTTCTAAAGACCTTTTTGTTCTTTCATTAATGAATACTCTAGCCTCCCACACAGAATTTAAAACTGAATTATCCCCAAATGGTTACGGTAATCTTTTTTTAATGTTTATTTATTTATTTTTGAGACAGAGAGAGAGAGAGTGCACAATCAGGGGAGGGGAAGAGAGAGAGGGAGACACAGAATCCGAAGCAGGTTCTGACAGCTCAGAGCCTAACATGGGGCTTGAACCCACGAATGGGCAGATCATGACCTGAGCCGAAGTTGGACACCCAGCTGACTGAGCCACCCAGGCACCCCTAGTTCCAGTAATCTTGAAGGAAGCAAATATGTATGCAAGAAGGATAAAAATATTTTTAAGACAACTCTTACCTTAAGCCCCACATTTTATTGGAATTAACTAAGGTAATGAGCTGGCATCTTAGGGTAATTGAATTTAAACACCTTATAAATAGGACTCCCTTTCTTTCCCCATCCAGCTAGTAAGTAAGTACTTAGCCTCTCCTTTCTTCCCTCTATTGGGTAGTGTTGAGTGTAGCTGAGTGTAGCCTGCTCAGTGTGATGATTTATTTTTTATTTTGTGATTTGTTTTTAATTAAGCTGAGACTCAGTTATGAATGTTTTAGAAGCTGATCTTTTAGGACACTAAATTAAAGTCCTGCCTACAACATAAAAACAAAAACATTGTGTGTGTGTGTTTTCCCTGAGGAGTGGGAGGTAGGGGGTGGGAAAGCAAATGAGACAAATCTCTTAGGGAATAAGAGTCTCTTTTTCCATTAGAGACCTAATTTGAACCAGTATGGCATTGTTGTTTTTTAAAAAAAAAATCTAGGTTTATTTATTGCCAGTTTGGACTGCTAAAATTGCTCAATTCAAATACTAAAATAGGAGAAGGTGGGTAAAAGGCAAATTAAATTTGAAAAGTCATTCAAGTAACAGAACACAACAGCCTATAGAAGAAAAGCCCAAAAGTTAGAAATAAATTCTAAATTTACAAGAATATACTAGCTTCTTCTTACCGAGTGTTATAATGAACTTTCCTTCAGTATTCTTTATACTTTTACATTATTTCCCTACCTATCTCTACTGTAGAATAGGAATCAATATTTTTCCCAGTTTCAAAGACATATTTCTAAAGCACTGAAATGCTTAAAGTAGTATATTAATTAAACTATTCTTAACCACACAGACATTAATGTGTAAAGATACAGATAAGCTTGAAGACAATTTTTTACATTTTTAAATTAATAAATAGATTTTTATTGACATATAGCTGACATGAAGTTATATTCATTTTTTTTTTAACCTATGCTTTGTTATTATCTTGTCAATGTCTAAGAGTCAAAGGCTTTTGAATTCTACTTCTGGTTCTGGAATTCTCCTTCCTGCTACCATTCTGCTACCATTCTGTTTGTTCCTCTGTGGTTATGAACTTGAGCATGAAAATATATTTATGCTGTTGTTGACAGAAAATTTACCTATATAAAAGCATAAGCTGCATAAAAATCCATTAAAGGTCAGTTTACAATAAGGTCTCATATTAATGTATTAATTGCAATGTAATATCATTTCTTTAAAGGAGTAAAGCATATTCATCCTGTGGAGGAGGCAACCACGGTTATAACAATGAGTTTAAGAGCATGGAGGTAACTTACTGCTTTATTTTATTTTTTTTAACAAATATTTATTGAGCACCTACTTTGTCACAGGCAGTCTTTAGGGCCCTTGAATACACCTGTGAACAACACAGATAAGGATCCCTGCCCTCATGAAGCTTTCATTCTAACAGAGGGATATAGACAATTGGCATAATAAGGAAATATATTATTTGGTATGTTAGGGGATAAATGCCATGGGAAATAAAGGTGACACAGAGTAGTTGGAAATGGGGCATGTCCCAGGGTACCATGGGGGCAGTATGCAACTTTACATAAGGTGGAGAGGGTAAGATTCATTGAGATGACATTTGAACAGAGACTTGAAGAAGGTGAAAGAATCAGCCTTTCAAGTGTTCAGGGGATAGGTGTACCCAACAGAGGAAACAGCCAAGTACAAAGGCCCAAAGGTAGGATTGTGCCTGACGCGTTGGGGGCAGGAGAGCCTTCATCGGCTATTGGAAGGATGTAAGACTGCGTGGCTGATTGGAGAAGAAGGAGTGAAGGTTCAGTTGGGCATGTTAAGTTGAAAATATTTATCAGACATGTAAATTAGAGATGCTTTATAGGCACCTAAAGGGAATCTACCCAGAAATAAACAAAAAATTGAGTTTTAGGTATATCAATTATTTAAAAGATACGCAGCTAGACAAGATCCTTAGAAAGTGAGTACAGGTAGAGAGGAAGACCAAGTCCTGAGCTCTAAGCACTTCTACTTGAAGAGGTTGAAAGACACCTAGAAGTATAGCCAGTGAGCAAAGAAGAAAACCTGGAGTGGAGTATGTCCTGGAAGCCCAGGGAAGAGACTATTTGGAAGAGTCCATGAGAGAAGTGTAGCGGATATGCCCACATAGGTAAACTTCATGATTTTCTGCAACCTCATTATCTTTTTAAAAAATTTATTTCTTTAAATTCAAGTTAGCTAACACACAGTGGAATCTTGGCTTCAGGAGTAGAACCCAGCGATCCATCTCTTACATACAACAGCCAGTGCTCATCCCAGCAAGTGCCTCCTTAATACCCATCACCCATTTAGCCCATCCCTCTACCCACCTCTCCTCCAGCAACCCTCGGTTTGTTCTCTGTATTTAATAGTCTCTTATGTTTGCCCCTCTCTCTGTTTTTATCTTATGTTTTCCTTCTCTTCCCCTATGTTCATCTTAGTATGCTTCTTAAATTCAGGTGAGTGAAATCATGTTATTTGCCTTTGTCTGACTGACTTATTTCGCTTAGCATAATTTCCTCTAGTTCCATCCACACTGTTGCAAATGGCAAGATTTCATTCTTTTTCATCACCAAGGAGTCTTATTCCACATCTTCTTTATCCATTTGTCAGTCAGTGGACATTTGGACTCTTTCCATACTTTGGCTATCGTTGATAGTGCTGCTATAAACATTGCGTGTGCCCCTTCAAATCGGCATTTTTGTATCCTTTGGATAAACACCTACTAGTACAATTGCTGGGTTGTAGGGTAGCTCTATTTTTGATTTTTTGAGGAACCTCAATACTGTTCTTCAGCGTGCCTGCACCAGTTTGCATTCCCATTAGTGGTGCAAAAGTGTTCCCCTTTCTCCACATCTTTGCCAACATCTGTTATTTCCTGAATTGTTAATTTTAGCCATTCTAACAGGCAACCTCATTGTCTTTCCTATTTCCTGTGTGTGTTATTCACACACACACACACACACACACACACACACACACACACACACACACATTCCTTCTCAAATAAAGAAAATGTGTTGGGCCCATTATGAATATACTGCCTTTTAACATTGCTGTGATGCATTATATCCCCTTGTAAACATTTGAAAAGTCTCTAGAGACAGAGTGCCTTTCTATCAAATAGAGTACTATTTGATAATTAAGTTAATTGCTAGAAAGAAAACCTATGTCTCCATTTATTTGCTATCTTGGAAAAAAAGGATATATATGTTTTATATAGTCCTATTACCAAAAAATAATTATGTTTGACACTTTTCTTCTAGTTATTTGCAATCTGAAAGAATTAGATTGTTATGAATAACATAATTAACTTAACATTAATTATTTAAATATAAATAAAAAGTATTTAGAATTCTTCATCCGAAAGGTAAAGGGGAGATATATTTGAGAAATCGGTGGGTTAGTCTAAGCTGTGAAAAAACTTTAGTGTTTAGAAACTTCAGCATGTTTTGGTCATGTATTAACATATTTGAACAATGATATGAAAAGACAACCAAAAGAATTCCTGATGTTATATTATGAATTTGTAATTTGTACTGTCCAGATATTGTAGAATTGTGCTGACATTGATTGTCCATTGTTGCTTGTTTTCTCCTCGTCTGTTGACACGCAAGGTGCTGTGGAATCAGGTACATTTAGAAAAATATAAATACAATATGCATTATATTTGATTGGGATTTGTGGAATCCCAGTCACGGGTGGAGGTAACATACAAGTCATTTTCAAATCTGAAAAGAAATCCTTATAATAGCAGGAGACACAGCTAGGAGAGCTGTGACAGAAGGCAATTGTGTCTCTTCCACTATTTGTTTTTGAGTTTAGATGGCATCTAGTAACAGTAGGACTGTCATCACCTAGGCTATCTTTTTGGCACATGGACCCAGTTTTAAAGAGAAGACTGAAATTGAACCATTCGAAAATATCGAAGTCTATAACCTAATATGTGGTGAGTATATCTATATAAATTTAACATCAAAATGTGGATGTAGTTTTAAAAATACATATTTTGAAATTGGCAATAAATTGAATCCCAGAGGGGGCTGCTCTGCACTAAGAAGACAGAAAGTAGAAAAGATAAGAATGAATCACCATTCTGAATTATTCAGCCATAGTAGTTTATGAAATTATTGTTTCTGATTGCTGGTAATGACAGAGATTAGATCTCAGGAGATGAGCCTTTCTATCAGTTAGTTACTACTTGAAAACTTAATAAAACTTAGGTGAGTAAGATCACATTTCCAACTTTTCAGAGTAGGAAAAGAACCCCTAAAACACAAGTATTTTCTTGTAATTACAGAGAAAAAGCTTCTGGCATAAAAGGATGATAGAAATCCTATTTGTATAGCTGCTTATTATTATACTCAGTGTTAAAAAAAAAACCTTAAATAATTAGAGTTTTAGGGGATTTCCCCTATCTTTATGCCTACATGCTTACTTCAAACCATTGTATTAACAAATCGTTTAGGCAAGGTAATGGGTAAGTTGCAATTTCACCTTGAGCTTTAGAATTCTGACATAAATATCCTCACCATTGTTACTCTTAATCTTGCCAAAGGCGTGTGGTGATTGAATATGACTTAGAAACCAAAGAGTATCCATTTGAAAATACTGTGTTGTAGCCTTAACAACTTTGATTCTTGGTTCCCCAGCTGGATGTGTGGTCAGAGATGCTGGCCCTTTGTGGGGAAGCTTAGAAGGAACCAGATAGGATTTAAGTTCTGGAAGAGATCTATTAGGCGGTATTCAGCAGGAGCCACTTAAAAGGCTATGTCCATAAAATATTTGTATATTGTATTGTTATAGAACAAAATAGAAAAAGTTATCTAAATATTAAGCAAAATCTATGAGTTTAACTTTTTAAAGGTATCTGTCCTTAGAGAAGTTTCATATAACTAAGTAAATATACTACCAATAAGATTGTAAATTATTTAACTTCTTCAAAATTGTTTTTTGATAAAACTATAGCTTCTTATGCTAGAAAGACCATGATATGCTTAAAGAACAAAGTGATCCTTTAAGCAATAATACTTTTCTGTAGAGGAGCAGACACAGTTCCTGAAAATTCCTATAGCTCTTACAGCAACGGTCCCCATTCTCTAGAAAGAGGAGGTGGTGAAACCATGGGGCAAGAGTCAGTAAACCCAATGGCACATGCAGTCCAAGACTGTTTTACGGCAGAATTTATTTATTTATCTATTTATTAATTAATTAATTATTTATTTTTTGGGAGAGCACAAGCTGGGAAGGGGCAGACAGAGGGGGACAGAGGATCTGAAGCGGGCTGTCAGCCTGACAGCACAGAGCCCGATGTGGGGCTCGAACTCACGAATCACGAGATCATGACCTGAGCCGAAGTCAGATGCTCAATCGACTGAGCCACCCAGGTGCCCCTTACTGTGGAATTTATTAATGGAAATTTTGTTTTCCTCCATCTCCTAGACAGATATTGTTGCCTTTTAACTTAAAACTACTTTGAACTTATTTTTAAAAACAGACCTTCTACACATTCAACCAGCACCAAATAATGGCACCCATGGTAGTTTAAACCATCTTCTGAAGGTCCCTTTTTATGAGCCATCCCATGCAGAGGAAGTGTCGAAGTTTTCTGTTTGTGGCTTTACTGTCCCACTGCCCACAGATACTCTCCATTGTTCATGCCCTGTGCTACAAAGCGTAAGTAATAACTTCATATATTCATAAGAATATAAAGGGGCAAACTAATTTCCATAACCAGGGTTATCGTCAGGGTAGCTGACAACCAGGTTTGTGTTCTAGTTAGGATCTTTACTAAGTAAATGTATGTGGTTTCTCTGAACCTTGTCTGGGGATGAGAGATGCATTGTCAATTAAGTATGTGACTATGCTTTGTAAATTGGAAAGCACTATTTGGAAATTATTAATTCCCTTGTGAGCTAAGTGTCCTTAACCATTCAAAATGGTAGAATCTTGGAGCTCTTTTTTATTTCCTTGGTAAACCATCCCTCTTACAGCTACAAGACCTCTTACAGGTCTTTTTAGTGCATCAGGCACTTGGCTGAGTTCAGGAGCTTGACTTCAGATCCCAGGAGACCGTCAGTAAGGTGAGATTCCAGTGCTAGGAACCCCCACCCCCACCCCCAAAAGGCAAGGAGTCAGAACAGGAGCTCAAAATGCAAGTTATCCTTGTGAGAACTAGAGCACATGGATGGGCCTTGGGGTTTCAGAATGGAATCCAAGCCCAGTTATCAGGAATCCATCAAGTTAAAACCAATGTCAACGTGCATTTGACGCCAAGTTCAAAATGTGGTTGTAGAGTTCAATAAGCACGGGCTGCCTCCGCCAAGAATTATTCCTTATAACCAGGAGTCAGCAAAGACTTGACCTTCTATAATCCTCCAAATACCATTACACCACACAGATCAAAAAGTATATAGATAGATGCCAACCAAAAAAGGCTTTAAAGGGTGAAAGTCCAGTCAAGCTTCCCAGTAGAAATCAAATCCACAGTCAAGATCAAAGTATGGATGCGGGTTTCTTACCTACAGACAACTTTGATGGAAGTGCCTTTCAAAATAATGGTAATAATAATAAACATCACAATGTGGGTGTTTTAGTCTACATT
Organism: Panthera onca; assembly: GCF_046562875.1. Classification (NCBI taxonomy): domain Eukaryota; kingdom Metazoa; phylum Chordata; class Mammalia; order Carnivora; family Felidae; genus Panthera; species Panthera onca. The sequence continues at coordinate 118,298,423 of NC_138343.1, forward strand.
TTAGGAACAAAGAAGGGTCAGAGAAGTCAGGTGAATTGTCCCAGGTCATGGATGTTTGGTCTACCTCCGGACTGCCAGCTTCCAAATTCTTCTCTGTGAAGAATGCCCTTTGCTATTCAGAGTGTGGTCACAGGATTCAACATCTGCCTCACTTGCAAGCTGCTCAGAGATCTAGAATCTCAGGCCCCACTGAGCTCAGGTTTTCTAATCAGAATCTGCATTTTAACAAGACCCTCAAGTGAGTTGTACTCCTATTAAAGCCCTAGAAGCCCAGAGATGTTGTTATTTCAGTTTAGCAGTTGATTCTAGCTGTGGTCAAAATGCTTTGCCCCAACATCAATTGCATCTTTGCAAACTCCCACACAAAGTCTTTTAAGGAGTAATAGTATCTCTGTATTTCTGAGTAAGTGGCAGAATTGGAATTTAAACTCAAGTTAGTCTGGCTTCTTTGTTGAGTAGTAAAATATTCATGTGATTACTGCAATCCTGATCAGGAAATAATCCTGATCACCTTTTACAACATGTGTTATCACTTTGACTTACTTTCTCCCTTCCCCGCATTGTTTTACAGAATGCTGCTTTAGAACATGTGAATCTAATGCTAAATCTCTCCCAAAATGAAAGTAAGTCAGTAGAAAACATGTCAAGTCTTTGATGTTTAGGCCCAACAAAACACAATATTGCCTTTTTGGGGGTTCTTTAAAATAAACTCACAGAGGCTTTTGAACATAAAGATCGTATTGCCAATATGTAGGAGGGGGAAAAAAACAGAACTAGATCTGGTAAGATCAGTTGCAAGCCTGGGTAGTTATAGTGGTTCCAGGAACACAACAAATTCCTTGAAATGGTTGTGCCTTCTCTACGGTCCCCTGTTCCCTTTCTTAGATGTGAACAGGGTTCACTGCCTGGGTTGGACTCCTACTTCTACTGCTTCTTGGCTATGTAACCTGAGCCAAATCACTTAATGTCTCTGTGCCTCTGTCTACTCATCTATAATAATGGTACCCACCTCATGTGGTTGTAAAGACTGAAGGAATTAATCCATGGAAAGAATTTAGAACAGTGCCTGGCCTGTAGCGACATTATTATTATCCGTTATCTTTAAAGTATTCTCGTGTTAAACTCATTGGGCTTGTTTCATCATTTATAAAATGGGGATACCGTCTTTATAGAGTTTTTATGAAGATTAAATGAGTTAATCTATGTGCGCACTTAAAATAGTGCCTGACGCACAGTAAAAGTTCAGTCAATGTCTTGGTTGGTTGAAAATCTTTTTATAATCTATTGAGTGTTATTCCATGGCATGAATACCTTGCAGGTTTTTAAAGTATCAATAATTGATGGAGTTTTAGAATATACTAACAGGCAAATAAAAATAAATACATTAGGGCATACTTTTCTTTATAAAATTGCAACATTGTTCCTATGATAATTATTAATGTAGGTCATCTTTGTTACAAAGTATGTCCTTTTGGTTTTGAGGTTTTCCCTCTTCAAATATGCCCTGTGAGCTGTTAGCTGCTTGGCTAAATATCTAAGCCCTAGTTTTGTAATATATAGAGTGGAATAATAACACTTCAGAGTTGTAAGAATTAAAAGGTTAAGTATGTAAAATATTTAGGAGAGTAACTGGCATATAATAAACCACCAGAGAATGATGGTTTTTTAAAAGTTTTTATTTATTTATTTTGAGAGAGAGTGAGAGAGAGCAAGTTGGGGAGGGGCAGAGAGAGAGGGAGAGAGTGAGAATCCCCACCAGGCTCTGTGCTGTCAGCATAGAGCGCCCATGCAGGGCTCGAACCCACATGAAGGAAGATCATGAACGGAGATCATGAATGGAGCTGAAACCAAGAGTCAGACACTTAACCAACTAAGCCACCCAGGCACCCTGAGAATGATAGCGTTACACATAGAAGCATTTGCTAATTTTACAACCATTTTTATGTTATTGTCATTTTAGTAACAGCCACAGAGAAACTAAATGTGCCATTTGGGAGGCCCAGGGTCATGCAGAAGAACAAGGAGCACTGTCTTCTCTATCACAGGGAATATGTCAGTGGATTTGGAAAAGCTATCAGGATGCCCATGTGGAGCTCATATACAGTACTCAAGCCAGTAAGTTTCTCTGTCCATTGATCCCCAAAGACTGGGGAAAAAAACATTTGTAGCTCTCTAATATTCTAAGAATTGAATTTTGATTTTCAGTAGAGATCCCAAAGTGAGTTTGTCTTGTAAGACAATAGCCCAGATATTGTTTAAAGGTATTTATAGGTGCTGTATGGGTGCAAAAGAGGAACACACTGAGTTTTGCCTGGAGAAATTAGAAGGTGCTTACAGGCCAATTGGTAAGGCAGGTAGGAAAGATTTCAAAAAGAAGCAACAGGAAGTACAGAGACACACCGTTTATTTTGTATATCCTACGTACACAGTGGGGTGGGTGCACCTGGAAGGTGATGGTAACTAGATTATAAAGGGCTTTATATTTATTTGATTATTTAACAAATACCTTACTATCTGCTGTGTATATTATGGCAGGCACAAGGAACACAATGTGAGTAAAAAGTAATCCTTCCCTGAAGGATGCAGTATTCTAATAAGTCAGGCTGGACTTACATGTATAGATGTCCCTTGTCATAGAGCTCTCCAGACTGAAGTTGAGAATCCAGCTGTTTATATTCTCTTCCTTTTTCACTGTCTGGAAAACACCTTTTGGGTAAGTGACCCTGGGACATGTGGCTAGCAAAATAAAATGTCAGATCTCTAACTCACACCATATACAAAATTAAATTGCTGGTAGATTTATAGACTTAAACGTGAACAGCAAATCTGTTTTCCTTTGCGTATATCCTTATGACTTGGGATAGAAAAGAATTTCTTAGGATCCAAGAATAAAAAAAAATTATTAATTTGACCATATTAACATTAATGTGTGACAAAAAGACAAAGTTATGGATGAGACAATATATTTGCATTGCATATAAGAAACAAGAGATGGGTAGTATCCAGAATGGCAATTAGGATCTAGAATAGCTAATAAATTTCTTCCAATAAACAAGAGAACAAGAGAATGATAAACTTCTTAGTTAATAAATGGACAAAGACTATGAGCCATGCAATTGAACTTCATTAGCAATCAGGGAAATGTAAATGAAAGCAAAAATCAGCCTGCCAAAAACCAGTCAAAACCCCCTTCAGGGCATGGATGGTCCTGTTTAACGTATCCGCACAATAGAGCTGCCCTGTCAATACTTCCTGAATGACTGCCAGATTAACCCCAACCATTATTTTTAAAGGCTTTAGGACAATGCAGTACTTTCAACCAGCAGGGTAAATAAATAATCAGGAAGCTGTTTTGTAAAGAAAATCTTGATATCTTAGATCCAAAGATTCTGATGACAAACGTCAACCTATACTGTTCTTCCTAAGGGTACAGATATTCCACCCCTTTTAATGGCAAGGAAGTGATTGGTTTATTTACTTATCTTCTGTTCCAATTTAAGATTTCTGGAGAAAAATAAGCATATTTTCCCACTATTAATTGAAGCTTTGTGTGTTCTGAACACCAGCTCTGCTGCTGACAATGGTTTAATTGTGGTCAGTGGTAGGAGAGCCCTGATATTTCCCAATGTGGGCAAATATTTTACCAACAGTTACCTGAGTTCATGTGTATGGTTAATGGCAACATCACTTTCCTAATACACAACATGGTGTTTGTGATTTTCTTCAACATACTGTGGAACAACAATATGAAGTTGTTTATTCCTTGAAATAATTTCTATTTGTTTTTGTTTTTGAGAAGGGCAGTATATTTAAGGCCAGTCTTATTATTCAGTTCTCTATTTTGAAAAGTCTAGGTTATCAGGGACTCTGTGGAGTTAAGGGGAATGTTGATGTTTTTAATACTTTCCCCTGCTGTCTTGCATTCCTGAATTTATATGAGCTTTAGCGGAAATCAGAGGCAGAGAGATTTTAAGTGGGCTCAGACCAGGCGTTTAGTACAATTCTTTTTTGTTATTGTTTTAAAACTGGCTTCATTGTTACCAAAAGTTCCTGCCCTTTCACTGATCCCACAGACCTACTTGTATATTTCTCCCTCCATGTGACAGGATGGAATTCTAGCAATTTTCTGCTTTCTAATTCAGAAATTACTCTGTTAGTATGTTGTGGTTCAAGAAAATTACATACAAGGATGTTTTGAGATTCACATAAAAATGTTGTAAATCAGCCCTGTGTTTGAAAAAAAAAAAAAATCAGACTTTAAATAAGCACTTTTTGGAGCATGGGCCCAATTGGCTTGTGCCTTTAAGTTTTATGGAGCTTTTGTTTTTCTGTGGTTTTGGTGGGTTTTCTAATTTTTGTTGTTGTTATTATCTCAGAAGAGTTCTGGAGAAGTAGCTGTGATTTGAAATCATGGTCCTAACAACAACTGCTTCAAAACCATTAGAGTTGATTAGACTGTATATGCATTTTGCTTCTGGGCCTGCTCAGTAGGGCCAGATGAATGGCTTTTTCTGTTGTTAGGTGAAAAATTGAAATTAAGAGCAAGAACTATGATTATGTTTTAGAATGTATGCCTTATAAATTTAAAATAAATCAAAGAACTTTTTCAGAGAAGAAAATCTAGCACACTTGCAAAGCACTTCTGTCTCTCTTGATCTATATTCGTACATACCTCGCTTATCACTGGATTTTGGCGGGGGTGGGGGGGTGGGGGGAGGGAGAGGTGGACGGGGAGGAGGGGCTCAATCTCACTACCGTGAGATCATGACCTGAGCCAAAATCAAGAGTCGGACACTCAACCGACTAAGCCACCCAGACATTCCTTCGCTGGATTTTTAAATAGCCTTGTTTTGTTTCCAAAGTTTCCTAGCGCTAATATTATAAATTATGACTTAATCGTATTTTGTGACTCTTTAAAAAACTAGGAACGTTATTATGTATTGCAAACATTTTTTTAACTATAAGAAATATTTTTCCCTATAGAAAAAACCCACATGCCCAGAAGAATAATTTAAAAAGTATACAGTTAGTATTCTTACCATAAGTTCAGATGGTAACAATCCAATCTTCAAATAAATAACTAGCTTTTATGATCAGCCTACAGGTAAAGAGAGTCTGTAGCTTCAATAAAAATACTTTTATCTCCTATTCAAGTTTTATTTTAACCCCATGCCAGACTAGAAATGAAAGTATCTTGCTTTCCTGTCTGTGCTCATCACCTACTTCTCTTGAAGAATTTTGAGAGCTAGGGAGTTCAGATTTTATCTGAGTGTCTGAGTTCTATTTATTCTTTTCCTGACTTTTATCCCCTGGCTTAAAAAACTCTAAGGAACTCTGAAAAGCTAGCAGGGCTGAACCTGTTTCTGTGTGTGGAGGTGGGGGGTTGGGGGTGCGATGGTTCACTGTATCTTCTCTCAGGAACCCAGGACTCAGAAATGACGTGACCACACCTCCCCTCTATCCTTTTAAAGGGCTGCCTAATGCATAACCTCATGTTCATACAGGAGGCCACATCCTGTCTTTCCTAGTCTTGATGCACTTATATTTGGGGTTCAAGTTTGGTATGTAAGAAACAGGATTTTCGGTAAGCAAAAAAAGTGTAACTTTTTTTTAGTACTTTCTGACTAAACCCATTTTGATCCATGTGCCCCAAAGTCTATGCTACTTAGAGAAAATAGTAAATATTTTTGCCAGTTATTTGAGTACAACTTCTACAGCTGCAGTCTCATTAAAAATTACAGTACACTTCCCTCCTTAACATTTTTATTATTTTAACTGTTGAATGCAGGCATTTCACCTTGCTTACATTACGGAAAATGTGACCGTGGCTACATTCATGTATTGCACACTTCAAGTAAAGCTTACAAAGCATGTGAAGATTTAGAGGAAAGCGATAGGGATGTGTGGTAGGAACCATCAACTCACAATATTCTGGTTGTCTACGCAGCTGACAGTCGATATTGTTGGTTCTCCCATTTTGCAACATCTTCACGTGCCCCTTTATGTCAAGTGGAGAAACCTGGTCATTGAGAACTATTTGCTAGGGTGTGTTTTTGAAAGAATATAAACAGATGTTTTTAGCTTTCCAGTGTCTGCACCAGGAGAGTGAAATAAATGGTGAGAGCTAATCCATTGCCTCTAACACAAAAATCTTCATGTTTCTTGGTTTACTTTTTGGTTTTGTAGATTATATCACTCAGGAACTTCCTGAGAAAGGAAGACGGAAAGGTACATTTTTGCGACTTTGTGCATCTTTTTTTTTTTTTTAACGTTTATTCTTGAGACAGAGAGAGACAGAGCATGAACAGGGGAGGGGCAGAGAGAGAGGGAGACACAGAATCTGAAACAGGCTTCAGGCTCTGAGCTGTCAGCACAGAGCCTGACGCGGGGCTCGAACTCATGGACCATGAGATCATGACCTGAGCCGAAGTCGGACGCTTAACTGACCAAGCCACCCAGGTGCCCCAACGACTTTGTGCATCTTAACAAATTCTTATTCTATCTACACACTTACTTGATGGGTTACGTTTAGATTTTAGAGGTGATTTTTCTTCAAATTAATAAGACTTCCTGGACTGATTCTCTAATGTTTTTATATGTTCTCTAATTTTTTTCCCATCTTTTGTTAAATTCTACTTTTTGAGAGATATTTGCAACTTTATCTTATAACTCTTATTGAATATTTTGTTTCTGCTGTCATAACTTTTTATATCCAAGAGCTCTTTCTGCCTTTTTTTTTTTTTAGCATTTATTTATTTTGAGAGACAGAGACAAAGCATGACTCAGGGAGGGGCAGAGAGAAGGAGACACAGACTCTGAAGCAGGCTCCAGGCTCTGAACTGTCAGCACAGAGCCAGACGTGGGGCTGGAGCTCACAGACTGCAAGATCATGACCTGAGCTGAAGTCAGATGCTTAACCAACTGAGCCACCCAGGCGCCCCTCTTTCTGCTTTTCTATTGTGTGCTCTTCTTTCTGTATGGATGCCATACATACTCTCATCTCTCTAAGGAGTGAGTTTTCTTCTCTCTCCGCATTGTCTCTTTTTTGTCTTGGTTCCTCCCCCACCCCGACAAAATGCCTGATGATCCTTGGCTGTAATTTTATATGTTAAGGGAGAGGAACTAAGCTATGTGGCTGGGGCTTGCAAGATGATAGACTTCGCTATAGGTTGATCAGGGTGAGAACCAGCCATTTTGTTGGGGATTCCCAATGGTAAGCATCCAGGTTTCCTTTAAGGCTGGCTTTTGTTTCCCTGAAAAGGGACACTTTTAATCTGATCCAGCATATATAATTGGTAGCCTTCATGGTAGCAATGAGACTGACAGGAGTCTTATCATTCAGTATATAGATTTTTATTTAATCCCATTACTTTCAATATGGTACACCTGCTCTCTGGGCAGGTGTCCTTTAGTCTGGACATCCCTCTTATTCAACCTCTCTAGTGAGTAGATGTTTTATCTAGCCTCTTTTACAGACTTTCAACCTATACTCTTCTTTCTGGCCCTATGTACATTACCTGTCTTTAGGAAACTCCCAAGTTCTACCCTTGGGGTTTGGCAGTAAGAATCAGCTTCTTTGTGCTTTCCCCAATCACAGGCTTTTGGTTGTCAGTGTTTACTGCTCTGTCAAGTCATGTTACAATAGTAAACAAATAGGATTTCCAGCTTCTGAAAATTTCTTATCCATTATGTGTCTTCATCATTAATGTTCTTTTCAAGGGATTTCAGAAGGGAACAGAGATAAATGTGTTCAATCAAGTTGACAAGTCTATTCAATTTCTGTATAAGTGTTTTACAACCGAAGTGTTGTAGTATGTTAGGGGGTACATTCTCTGGGTGACTTTCCCCAGACTTCCCTCATCTTTATCTCCTACCTATTCTATGTCTATTCAGTGTCTATTCTCCTACCTATTCTTCATCGTACTCTCTTGCCTATGAATGTGGTGCACGGTGTTTTTTGCCTTTTTCTTTGTGAATTGAGCTTATGCATATTATTTTTCTCCCACTTTATTGAGATATAATTGACACATAACATTGTATAAGTTTGAAGTATACAACATGATTCGTATATTGTAAAATGATTACCATATACATTTTAGACATCATAGCTTATTTTTGCTTTTAGTGCATGCAGTGAATAAAGGATATCTTAAATTAATTTAACCATTTTTTATAAATTATTTTAAAAATTTTGTTAAGAAATATACACATTGTGGGCAGTAGTGGGCATATGAATCAAAATCTGAAAAAAAAATGAATAACAAAATGTTTACTCATTCATGGTTACAACCTAATTGAAATATGATGATGATTTAATACTGTATTACCTTAAGTACTTGGGTTAGGCAGCATATTTATAGGATGCTTGCTAGTGGGTAAATTATTGTATTAGTCTTTAAATAGAGTTACAAGGAAAATTATAAAAAACTTGTTCCTATATTTCATGATAAATTAAACATGGCTACAATTTTTTTTAAATCCCCAAATAAGTAAGATCAGACAACCATAGCTTCTTTGAATTAATCTCAGGTTGCCCAGTTGAAGAATAACAACATCCTTAGTTCATATGTGTATTTTTAAAATAAATTGTTTGTTATTTATTTTCAAAATTTACTTGCAGGTACAATATATTTCACCACCTAAAAGTTAGATCCTAAAAAGAATTTTGGTTTTTAGCAGTAGCTCCCATTATTCCTTTTTTTACTCCCAGTTCAGGATTTTATTCTGTAAATGTTCCTTTCCAAGATGTATTTGATTTGCCCTCGCAGTGTCCCTAACCAGAAGGGAACCACAGAAGAAAACATTGCTGAAGACATCCATTTCCATTGCTTGCGTAGACCTGATTCACTAAGAAAATAGGAAAAGGTTAAATGAAAAACATTCTAGGGAAGTTACAAACCATATAAGGTGATGGGTTAGCCACAACTGTGGGTGTAACTTTTTTTTTTCTTTTTCTCTCTTTCAACAGGGAGACACATCGCCTCTTCCTCCCACTGTCCCAGACTGTCTGCGGGCTGATGTTAGGGTTGCTCCTTCTGAAAGCCAAAACTGTTCCTTTTATTTAGCAGACGAGAATATCACCCACGGCTTCCTCTATCCTCCTGGTTAGTATAACTCTTTTTTAGGGCAACAACTTAGAAAGCCCTCATCAGCTGGATGTGGGCATGTGCCTTAAACATATGCTCCCCACCTAAACTACCTGCTTGGGCTAAACTAGCTGCCCAGAGGCTTCCAGTGGTTGTGGGCTGACCTGATACAGTGTAACAGCTATAATAAAGACTAATAAATTTTGCAGTGGGAACCACACATTGGCTCTAATCTGGCCCAGATGTTCAGAGAGTTCGTCAGGTTTAAGTTTAATTTTAAAACGGAAGATTCTTTGGAGATGGATGCAAAGCGTCTAAAAAAATATTTTTTCTGGCTGCCACCCCAGCTAAGGCCTGCACCGAGAGTGCAGCTGTGCCCGTGGCAAGAAATCAGGCTGGAATTCTGGCCTGTCACACATGGGGCAAGCTCATGTCCGACAATTTCACACCATGGATTAAATAGCTGAATGAACTTTACGTTTTTCGTTTGTTTGTTTGTTTTAGAAAACGTCTCTTCTCTTGGGAACATACAAAAGCCAGTGTCATTTTCCCTTTTTTTCTTTTTAAATGTTTATTTTTTATTTCTGAGAGAGAGAAAGAGAGAGCACAAGTGGGGGAGGGGCGGGGGGGTGTAGAACAGAGCATCCCAAGAGGGCTCCACGCCCATAGCAGAGAGCCCGACGCAGCCAAACTCATGAACTGTGAGATCATGACCAGAGTTGAAGTCAGATGCTCAACTGACTGAGCCACCCAGGTGCCCCACCCATGTCATTTTTCTAAACTCAAATCTTTTCCCTATTCAGCAGGAAATGTCATATTTGTTAACTCACTCATGGGATTTTCAACAATTTCAGCTTCTGGGAATGGGTTTGCTTCTGCTGTTTGGCTTCATTTTCCTGGAAGCCATGACCTGTGAGGTCAGTTTAGAGATTTATAATTTAGGGATTCTTACAGTAAGGAAAGAAAGGTTTAATGAAACCAAGTAGCATGTCAGTTTAAATTCCTAACGCTGAATTAGGACAAATAAGCTGATATATCTTATTAAAATATCTTCAGACAAAGCTCCCAAACTTACACAAACCATAGGATAAACCTTACACAGTTGCAACATTTTATTAATAAAATTTTAAAATTGGCATATAATATTGTATCTGTTGAGCCATAAGGCATTTGTTGATATATAAATGTTTGCCTTGAAAAAGAGATGAAATTAATAAGTAAACAACTTGTCTCAAAAAATATTAAGGATGAAATGAAACTCTGCTAACTCTCCACTACTCTGTTAAAAAGTCTGTTGTAAGTTAATTTTATTTTTCTCTGAAAAGGAGGTAATGCTATATTGATGGCTATCCCAACTTTCAGAGCTTAGTTTAAAAAGTAGAAAAGGCTTCTAGGGGTTCTGAGGACTGTGAATAACATGTGAAATTTTAAAGAAAAAACCCAACAACTTGTTTTTCCTTGCCTTTTGGTGCCCCCTCATTAGCCTTTCATTTAAATATTAGTTAACACACCCAAATGTATGTTTAAACACAAAGAGCATTATAATTATAATAAACATTTACAGGCTTGCAGCTTTTTTAATCCTCAGTATATTTATATGACATAGATGCCATGAGACAAATGAAATGCAGAGGGACATAGCATTTTGCTCTAATGGTTCAGCTGGTAGGTGATGGAGCTGGGGTTCCAACCGAGGTAGTCTTGGTTCTAGAACATGCTATGCCCAGCACTCACTGTGCTAGACAGCACATCCATGAGTCCTCAGAACCAATCCTGTGTGGTGTCATTAGCAGTCTTCATTGTGTTAAAACTAGCTCTCTGAAGAAAATTTGACTTTAGAATGGTTACTTATAATAGCATTATTATTTTGTGCACATTCAATAACTATGCATTCACGTTGGTAGAGTGTTTGTTTTCTAGGGCTGTTGTAACAGATTACCACAAAACCACTAGCTTAAAACAATAGAAACGTATCTCTCACAGATCTAGACAGCAGAAATCTAAATCAAGGTGTTGGCAGGGCCAGCACCTCTCTGGTGCTGAAGGAGAGAATCTAGGGGAGAATCCTTTTTTTTACCTCTTCCTGCTTCTGGGGGCTCCGGGCATCATTTGATACATGGCTCATCATTCCTAATCTTTGCCTCCATCTTCCCAGTGCCTTCTCACCTGACTCTCTCTTGTTCTCAACACACTCTCTTTTTATAAAAAACACCAGCCCTCTCTAAGTCCAGGATAATCTCATCTTGAGACCCATAACTCAGTTCTATCTGTGAAGACCCAATTTTCCTGTATATCACATTCACAGGTACAGCGGGGTTAGGACTTGGACATATCTTTTTGAGGGTCACCGTTCAACCTACAGGCATCAAATGCGTAAAACTGCTGGCATTGTTGATAATGTCTGCTGGAGAGTACTTAGTATCCCTATGTTTTGACTGCTAATGAATTTTCACTAGTATGTAATTGTATTTTGCTTAGTATGGAGTATGATATATTTTCTCTTCTAGTTTGATTTAATCAAATTCATTTGTTTTGCAGCAAACAATAGAACTTCTGATAGTCAATATGATGCTTTAATCACAAGTAACTTGGTCCCTATGTATAAAGCATTTAAAAGTAAGTATACATTTAGATTATTAATTTAAGTGCCTAAGTGACTTTGTGAACTTACAAACTAAACACATCCTTTTGGCAATTTCTCCATGATATTGGGTCATTATGTTCTACTGCTTTAAATTTAGGAATAGGAAGGACCTCTGGCATATTTTTTTTTACTTCAACTCTGGGTGCCTTGTGACTAGAGCTTCAATAATTTATTTTTAATCCTAATTTAGCTGTAAATGGCTGTTCACAAAACAAAATTTTACTGGCACTTACCGTAAGTAAATGTTAGGTGGTTTGTCCCTAGAATCATAATCAATACAGCAGTCTGTAGGTTCTGACCATTATTTAGTATCACTGTCTCCAAAGCAACTCAGCACTAGGGAGGAATTTGGAAACAAATTTTACTGTAATTTCACAACGGCAACTACATCGGCAACAAGAAATATCATCAATGTGGCTCTTTATTTAATTGTGTTGTATGGACTGTTTTGCAGAATTACCTAATCACCATGGACAATTACCGAAGCAATCTCTGATGCTATTTAAATGTACCTGTCTGTAATAGAAAATATTTCCATATGCAATAAGGGTTGATATTTTTAACATCTTATTCTATTATTTTTAGAAATGTGGGATTACTTCCACAGTGTTCTTCTTGTAAAACATGCCTTGGAAAGAAATGGAGTAAATGTGGTTAGTGGGCCAGTATTTGATTATAATTATGATGGTCATTTTGATGCTCCAAATGAAATTACAGAGTAAGTAATTTGAAAACAAATGGACTTTTTGATTTAGCAGTGGGATATCATGAGGGGAAACCTCAGTACTCTAAATAAAAGCTTAGTATTTGAAATATTACACAATATATTTTATAGAGATGTTATCATTGACTATTTTCAACCATCTAAATATATAACAAAAGTTTTATATGGCAAACATTTAAACTAATGGGCAAGGAAGAGTTCAGCAAAATTTTTATTTGGAAAACTTCTAAACAAATGGGCACAGGGAAAATGTGATTTTGTAAAAGTTAAAGAGATAAGGAAGACTCACTGTATATCAGTAAACATAGAAGCATTCCAGCAAAAAATAAATAAATAAATAAAATGTCAAGTAGTGACGATTCACAATGTTGTCCAATAGTGAGTGATCCATAAAATACCTTCCAGGAGAGGGTATAGGCTTCCCCTAGAAAAGCAGTCCTAGTAATCTGTACATTTTTGTACCAAACCTGGTCATAATACGTTGCTAAGAACTACCTTTGAGTGCAGCATACAGGCATACAGAGTTTTAGAAGTTTTATCTTTATTATCAAAATGTATGAAAGGCAAACTAAATCATTGTGCTGTCTAAGCCTACGTTGTGTAACACAACAATTTCTACCTATACCTTCTGATTAACATTTTTGGTGACTCAGTGTGTGGCCTTTTTCTATTTTCATTTGCCTTGTTCTTATTTTAGTGTTTATTAATCCTGTATTTCACCAATTAATAATTCTAACAAACACTTTGATAGCACTTTACTATATGCCAAGTATTTTTCTGTACACATATACTTCGTTTAGTCCATAAAAAATTCTTAGGTTAGATTCTTTTAGCCCCCATTTAGAGAGGAGGAAACTGAGACACAGAGAGGTTGAGTATCTTGCCTATGTTACACAGCTGCTAAGTGGCAAAGCCAGATACAAACCCAGAAGTCTAGCTCTGGTTCATGTAAAAATCCTAAAATCCCAGTAATATCGCTCCTTGTAGCAGCTCATATTTTTTTTTTTTTTTTTACCAGGCTCATAATAATAGCTTTCCTTTATCGTGCTCTTAAGTTTTTTAAAAAATACTTTCATGTTCATTATCTAAAAGACTGTCATCTGTTGTATGGATTTATTTCCATATCCGCACTGTGAAGTAGGTAGCATAGGATCACCTCCATGTTAAAGTTGAGGAAACTTACTAAATCATAGAAAGTTAGAGGATCAGCACCCGCCCAAATATCTAGTGGAAATGCACGGCTAGGGTTGGAATTGGGGCTTCTTTGTCCCAGTCCCTGCTCCCCTGGAAAATGTCTCTGTGAAGTATAAAGTCAACAAAGCTGGGAAACACAGGAAGCAAAATGTCATGGTCTGCTTTTCTTTGGATTCTAATATTCTTCATTTATGCTAAAATGACCAAGTTTGGACTTCTATAAATTTCTGTTCTGGCTCATGGAAGTCTAAAAATATGTGATAAGATTTTGTACTTCCTATTCACGTACTTTTTTCTTGGACTATATTTTTACCTTGGCATTTAAAATATTTATATAATGACATTTATAAATTTTAGAAGCAAAAGTATAACAACATCCAATCTTTTCCATTGTGTTTTTAGATATATAAAGAACACTAGTGTTCCCATCCCAACTCATTACTTTGTGGTGCTGAGCAGTTGCAAAAATAAGAGCCACACCCCCAACGCCTGTCCTGGGTGGTTGGATGTCCTGCCCTTTATTATCCCTCACCGACCTACCAACGTGGAGAGCTGCCCTGTGAGTATGCTCCTGGAGAGTCCTCAGGACCTGAGAAAATGATTAGTCAGATCTCCTCCAGGCTTTTATAAAAGTGGCTTTGGCTACAACATGGGCAGGGTTGTACTAAAAATTACCACATTTTTAAACTTTTCCTTAGACTATTGATCTTTATGTAATAGATATCAATTTAAATATGGATGTGCCTACATGAACATGTTTTTAGATATGCGTATCTTATGTATTTTATTCATACACATTTTATTCACACTCACTCAGAAGGGAAGGGTTGGTACCTTATTAACATTTTGATTCTTACTATAGAAATTTAAGGTGCTGTGCCAAAGTTGGCACTAAATTAATGTTTCCTGAAGGAATACGTAAAAAAAACTCCATCAACTTGAAACGTGAGGACTGAAATTAATTACATATACATACACACAATGAGTTAAAGTAACTCTTTTTTAAACATCATGTGTTAGTCTACTTCAGCATCTTAATGGATCAAGGAAAATTGTATGTAACTAGTTACTTAAATTTGCCTGAATTTTTTTAGAAAAAAATATGTATTCTTGTAATTCGGTTTCACTAGTCATTCAACAAATATATTTTCACAGTGTACAGCACTGTGAAAGAAACTTTTTAGAATGCACCAAGGAGAAATACATAGTCTCTGCCCTCACGGAGTACATCTATAACTTTGATATGTAAATGAGACATAAAAATGAAATATAAATAAGGATAAATTAAATATGGACATGTAGATGGGTCAGTTGATAATATAAAAATTATTTTAAAAATATAAAAGTAAGAGATGTCACAAAGTTGTTATTAATTGCTAAATACTGTTATAAGGATTTAGTGTTTCAAATTTGAAACACATTTGGCGGGAATAATCAATAAAGGAAGGTTATGTAAAATGAGAAGGGAGTAGGGCTGGGCCCTGAGAATGGGCAGAATTTGTACAAATTGAGAGGATTAAGAAGAACTTTCAGTGGAGAAAAGATTTGGTAGTGGGTTGGATGCAAGAGCCAAAGAAAAAAGGAGACTGGAAGATGAATCAGAGATTTTAAATGTAGGTAATTAGAAAAAAAAAAAACATAGAGGGAAGTTAGGAATGAGAACTATTTTGGCAGGTAGATAAGATAGTTAAGTTTAGGCATGTCCGTTGTAGAAATAGGCGTTCACATGGAAAATCCCATAGGCTAGTAGAGACTGGAAAAAGCGTAGGTTCTAGGCCAGACTGGGATTCATCTTTATTCTTTTAGATGTTCAACACATAACTGCCTTCATCATACTATGTATTGTGGGAGATACACAGATGAAATAGACATGAATTCTATCAAAAGTGCTCATAGGCTAGCCCATAGATACCTAGTAAAATAGAAGAAAGAAGAGAAAAGTGGCACAAAGGACAGATAAAATTGTTATAGGACTTCAAAGGAGAAATATTTCCTGGTAGGGAAGGCGACATTCTAACTGGGTCTTGAAGATAGGATGTGAACTTGAATGTTTGAATGGTTTTTCAATGACTAGAGATGGAGGGCATAGGTTAGAGGCTAAACAGTGGGTCTCTCATAGTCCTAGAGTGGGGAAAGTTTTCCAAAAACAGGGAAGCCATCATTCTTCACTTACTCTTCCAGTGGCAGACAGTGGTGACTAATACAGTATGGTGCTGGCTACCACTGAATCAGAATTAAATAGTTCTTTACAACGGGTTCTAGGTAGAAGAAACTATTGGATATCCCTGATCTAGGTCCTTATTACCTTTTATCAGGACTTTTGAAAATGAATCTTAAGTAGCTTCATTGTCTCTTGTCCTCCTCCCCTTCACCTCTGTAGTATACCAGTTTACCTTAAACCTTAGGTTTTCATTATGACATACTTTTTCATCCCAAAACTTTATCTACCAAGAATAAAAAATGAAAACAAGCAAACAAAAAACTCCTAGCCTGCACTTAAGACTCTTCACAATTTATCTTCAGTTAGACCTGCAAACCCAAGTTGTGGGCTAACTGAAGTCCTTGAAACTACTTGACATATCTTGGGTTTCCCTACCTCGACGCCACTGCTCCTACTTTTCTCTCCTATAATGCCCTTGTTTTCCATCTGCTAAAAATTCTACCTACACTTCAAGGTAAAGAACAAATGCTATAAAGCCTCTGACATCCCAAGTAAAGATGATCTCGGAATTAATAGGGTGTCATCTCCATGGAATAAGACATCAACCCTAATGAATTGAACATTATCTAAGATTTTAAGGAATTTGAAGTATACTAATAAGGGTATGGCATTTATAAAGGTAATTATGAGACATAATATGACGAGTGTAAAGCAAATTTAAACCAAGCTATGAGAGAGATTGTGAACAAGATGTGGCTGTCAGACATGAGGGAGGTGAGAGGCAGGATGGAAAGGGTCAAATGTAACTGAAAACTTAGGCATAACTGACTAGGACATATATAAGACAATCAGTTGTTTTGGGAAGGATGAATTCGCTCTTTTTAGTCTTCAGATTGAGAGGCTAGTTGATTATCTAGGAGGATACAGGAGAAGCAGCATAGGATAGATCTTAAATGCACGGATTTGGGAGTTGGACATCTTGTGTTCAGTTATTGATATGGCTTCTTTGGGTAAATAATTGAATGTTCATCTCCTCAACTGTATAAAAAATCACCTTCCCTAATAAAATTGCTGTGAGCATTAGACAAGTTTTAAAGAAATCACATCTTATGTTGGAGCTACAGTCAACATAAAGTGAAATTGCATACAAGCAAAATCCTCTACATATCAAATCACCCAATAAGTACCAGTACATATACAAACTATATCCTAATATGGCTAAATCAACCAATATTTCCACTAGCATTAGAAAAGGTACGAGTGCTTTAAGCCCCCAATGAAATTGTTGTCTTTCTTTCAGGGGTATGTTGTAAGGAAACTGCACTTTTAAATAATCACTCCACCACTGGAAGAGGTTTGAGGCAATTAACACCATTTGTAGAAACGATAGATTCATGATTCCACCCCACGCTTGGTCTAGGGAATTAGATTCATGCTGCCTCGTTTATTTTCTTCCTTCTCTTGTCCTTTCCATATTTTCTGCCTTTTTTCCCCCCTTTTTATTTTTTTTCCCTCAGCTTTGTATTGTTAAATCCCTGTCAGTTAAAAGAGAATGTTGTCATGAGTCCAAGTGACTGTCATTATTGTAGCTTGCTCAGCAGATATCGGAAAATGCAGGCATGGAACTTGGAAGAGAAACCAGAACTGTAGAAATAGATCTGATATTAAATCATGGGAGTGAAGTAAAGTTGCTAAAGGAAAGAAAGTGGAAAGAAGAGATCCAAAATTCAAACTGAGGGAAATGTCTATCTGCTAGGATGGAAATCACTGGAATCAGTTGAAGAGATAGAGGGTGTTCACTGAACAAGTCATCAGTTAGAGCTATGCAAGAAAAAAGGAAATTTTAGAAGCCTGTAGTGATCAACTAAGTGAAAGTTCGAAAAACAAAAACCCACTCAGCTGGGTTATCCTTGCCAAAGCAATTTCATTAGTGTGGTAGCAGCAATAACCAAACTGTATGTGGTTAAGGGGAGAAGATAAAGAAGTAGGGTAGAAAAATACTGAGACTGATATTGCCTGAAAAACCCAACAAAGGGCATTGTATTTTAGGGGTATATAATACTTCTGTTTATGTAACAATTTGAACACATACACAGTTGACTCTTGAACAATATGGGGGGGTTAAGGGTGCCAACCGCCACACAGTTGAAAATCCACGTATAACTTTTAACTCCCAAATCTAGCTACTAATAGCCTACTATTGGCTGGAAGCCTTACAATAGCATTAGTAGCCCATTTAACACATATTTTATTACATGTATTGTATACTGTATTCTTACAATAAAGTAAGCTAGGGAAAAGAAAAGGTTATTAAGAAAAGCACAAGGAAGAGAAAATACAATGACAGTTCTGTATTGTATTTATTGAAACAAATCTGCATATATGTGGATCCCCACAGTTCAAGCCGATGTTGTTCAAGGGTCAGTTGTTTTTAAATATAGCTCATAATCACTCTATGTTTGCAAGGCTGCTCTTCTGTTGGATGCATTAGTACGGTAAGAGTTGTCTATTGCTGGCTTCTGTTCAGATTACTTGGTGCGGGTGAACTACCTGGTATTAAAGAACTTGAGTATTACCCCTGACTAGATAGAGTTAGGTGGCCTGCTTTAGGTTTATTTCATTGCAGTTTTAAAAGAGGGTAGACGTAGTCAGGTGTCGAGTGAACATTTAGTTGGATGGGTACCAAATAAGCCATGAGGGAGCAGAGTAATATAAATCAAGTGGGAGAAAACTTTGTGAAAAAAGTGATAAAAAATAGTGAATGCTGCTGAAATGGGAAATAAGGGCAGAAAAAGAAAAGAATCAATTAGATTCTCGTTGGAAATAGGCTCAAATTAGTACACTGCGTATTTACTTAAAAAATTAATGCACATCGTGAATCTCACAGAGAAATGCTTTAGTGGTTAGAAACAAGAAGTAGTTTCCTCTTACACTTCCTCTGGCTCAAATAATAGCTGCCTATGTTAAGCTTGCGTATTTAAAAAAACAAGTAAACCAGGGGCACCTGGGTGGCTCAGTCGGTTAAACATCCCACTCTTGGTTTGGGCTCAGGTCATGATTTCATGGTTTCGTGAGTTCGAGCCCCATGTCGGCTCTGCATTGACAGTGCAGAGCCTGTTTGGGATATTCTCTCTCTCTCTCTCTCTCTCTCTCTCTCTCTCTCTCCCCCTCTCTCTGCCTCTCCCTCATTCGCGCTGTCTCTGTCTCTCTCAAAAAAATGAATAAACAAAAAAATTAAAAAAAAAAAACAAACTACTATGCTGAAGTCAAATGAGAGTTATTAAAACACATTCATCTAAACAAACCTTTAAATTTTCTTACTTTTAAAAAAATCTAAATGGAAATTAGCAGTACCATATGAATATCAGAAAATTAATATATAAAAAATAAGAAATTTTATAGAAATCCATAGCTCTAAAGGATCGAACTAATTTTTATATAGTAAAAAACCCATTAAAAGTCAGATGGCCAAGAAATATGTGAAAAGACACTCAACTCTGATGATACTCAGGGTAATAAAATCAAACAGATAAAACACTATTTCACACTGTGGTTTGGCAAGGATGTGGGGAAGTAGGTATTCTCTTCCACTATCAATGCAAGTGTAAATTGGTATAAATAACCTGAGGAATGTGAGGTTTAATATCTGGGAAAATTAAGTTGCGTGTACACTATGATCCAGCAATTCCATTTATGTATCCTAGAAACTCATATTCTTGGATACAGGAGGCATGTGCCAAGTTATTCATTACAGTATTATTTACAATGCCAAAAATACTATCAATATGGCAATAAAAAGAAAATAAACTATGCTACCACAAACCACAGCTAAAAACAACCGATTTAACTGGCTCTGGATATATCTCTATGGATAGATTGCACACATAATTCTTTTTTTTAATTTTTTTAATGTTCATTTATTTTGAGAGAGAGAGAGAGACAGAGCATGAGTAGGGGAGGGGCAAAGAGAGAGGGAGACAGAGGATCTGAAGCAGGCTCCAAGCTCTGAGTTGTTAGCGTAGAGCCCAACATGGGGCTCAAACCCATGAAATGTGAGATCATGACCTAAGCTGAAGTCAGAGGCTCAACTGACTGAGACACCCAGGCGCCCCTGCACATGTAATACTGATTGAGAAAGTAATTATAGAATACCACTTATAATACCGCTTATATAAATTGGAACACTCATAACTCATGCTATATATTGTAGATTGATGTGCTGTAAAAATTTTAAAACATGGACTCGTGCTAATTATTAGTTCTGAGTAGAAGGACATTGGGGATTTAACTTCATCTGTACTATCTTATTTCTTTTATATCTGAAGTAAATACTAAAGTAGCTAAGCTTTATGACTTTGTGGTGGTCTGTATTTGTTATAACGTACTTTTTGTACTTCTGTTTTCCTTTTATTTTAGTAAACAACAAAATTTAGCTGTATCAAGTTAAGATTTAAGGCAATAAATACACAGGGAAAAGGAAAACCTCTAAATAATAGAAGATCCCTCTGTTAATGAAAAATAATGCCCTATGAAAAACAGGCTTTTGTTTCGCTTTTACAGGAAGATAAACCAGAAGCTGTTTGGATTGAAGAGAGATGGAAAGCCCACATTGCCCGGGTCCGCGATGTGGAACTTCTTACTGGGCTGGACTTTTACCAGGAAAAAGTACAGCCTGTCTCTGAAATTTTGCAACTTAAGACATATTTACCCACATTTGAAACCGTTATTTAACTTAATATATAAATGAATTGGGGCAGAATGTAAATGATTTTTCTGTTAAATAATCACAAAATAAAGTGTTCTATTTTTCCTTAACCCTTCTAAAAAGCCATGTCACAGAATTTTCATTATTCCCTTCTCTTTTTCATCTCTACAAGTGTGTGTTATTTTAAAGTTCCTCTTTTTTTTTTGCACAGAGATTGTGCTGTGGTATACCTACCATATTATATTTATTATCTTATTTATAATCTTTGGCCATATTTTCTGCCCAGCATTATCTAAAGAGAAAGGAGACCAGGCTAAGTGTCACTTTGGTGAAGGTTATACAAGAAATGTTGCATTTGACAATTAGACAATATTTATTAAAAGAAGCACATTACCTCATTCAGTAATTTCACTTGTAAAACCTGCCAACAGGGGTGCCTGGGTGGCTCAGCTTGGTTAAGGGTTCAACTTCGGTTCAGGTCATGATTTCACGGTTCCTGAGTTCGAGCCCCACATTGGCTCTGTGCTGACAGCTCAGAGCCTGGAGCCTGCTTCAGATTCTGTGTCTCCCTCTCTCTCTCCCCCTCCTCCATTCGCACTCTGTCTCTCTCTCTCTCTCTCTCTCTCTCTCTCTCAAATAAATAAACATTAAAAAAAATTTTAATAAAAAAAACCCCATGCCAGTATATGTTTTACTGTAGGAAAGACTAGGAAACAACCTAAAAGACTGGTTGAACAAATTCTGGAATTTGTTTATACAAACAATATGAGTGCAATGCTATTCCAATACTATGAAGAAAGAAGTAGATCTATATATTGAATGTATGTCTATTGTTAAATAAAGAACAAGGTAGAATAGCATTCTATCATTTTTTAGGGGTCAGCAAACTTTTTCTTTAAAGGGCCAGATAATAAAAATTTTTAGGCCATATAGTCTCTTTTGCAACTACTCAACTCTGCCATTACATCAAGGAAGTAGTCATAGATAATATTTTAAAAAAGGGGGAGAGTTGTTGTGTTCCAAGAAAACTTTATTTACAAAAAACAGACAAACAACCAAACAAAAACAAAAACAAAAGACACCATGGAGGGCTAGATTTGGCTTCAAGAAAACACTATTTGCAAAAAACAAAAAACAAAAAAAAAAACAAAAAAAAAAAAAAACAAAAGCCAGAACAAAACAAAACAAAACAAAAAAACCCAAACCCTTGGATGGGCTATACTCTGTCAACCCCTGATTTGCATAATAAAGCTGGGGTGGGGAGAGGTAGGAATTAATAGTAAAGAGGAATAGGGAAATAAAATTTTTATTTTGTGACCTTCGGGATTATCTAAAATTTAAAAAAATCACTTTGTATATGTTTATCTTTAATTTTTCAAAATATAGTTATTAATCAAAGAGATCCCATACTTATTTGAAGAGCAATGCCATTAGTCAGATTTTTGGATTACTAGACTAGCAATGTTCCAGATTATTTTCTGATATAAAGACCAGTTCATTCAGGGGACAAAGGCTTTGCTAGTGATGAAAAATCCTGTGACATGAGCTTCAAAAAAATAAATAAACTATTTCTATTAGGAGGTCAATTGAAGTATGATCATTAACTACAACTAATTGAAATGATAGTTTAAATGCCATTGGATTTTTTAAATATATTTTCTCCACTTGTAGGATTTAGTTTAAAAAATTGTGCAGTGAAAAATGTAAGGCACAAACTGAAAACTATTCCCAGCTACATGGCAAAAATTAATATAGTCAGAATTCCTCCAATTCATGTCCTCTGCCCACCACAGTGTGGAAATTAGATAAGATCACCTGAATTTAGGGGTGCTTGGGTGGTTCAGTTTGGTTAAGGGTCCAACTTCGGCTCAAGTCAGGATCTCAAAGTTCATGGGTTTGAGCCCTGCATGGGGCTTGCTGCTGTCAGCTCAGAGCCCACTTCCAATCCCTCTGTTCCCCCCTCTCTCTTTGTCCCTTCCCCACTTGTGCTTTCTCTCTCAAAAATAAATAAGGCTGGGGCACCTGGGTGGCTCAGTTGGTTAAGCGTCCAACTTTGGCTCAGGTCAAGATCTCACAGTTTTGGAGTTCAAGCCCAGCATCGCGCTCCGTGCTGACAGCTCAGAGCTTGACAAGTGCTTTGGATTCTGTGTATCCCTCTCTCTCTGCTCCTCTCCCACTTGCACTCTGTCTCTCAAGAATAAATAAACATTTAAAAAATAAATAAATAAGGTTATACTTTTCTATAACCTTCATCCAACTTTACCAATTGTTAATATTCTCATGATATAATTTATATACATCTTTATTTTTTTCCCTGAACTTTCTGAGAGTACATGGTAGTCATCACACCCATTTATGCCCAAAACTTCAATGTGTATTTCCTAGGATCAAGGACATTAACTCATACAACCGCAGTGGGAGGTTTAATGTTGGTACAATACTGTTATTTAATTTATAGGCCTAATTCAAATTTTCTCATATTTTCAGTAATGTCCTTTATAATATTTTCTCTTCTGGGATCCAGAAGGGAATCACTCATTGCATCAAGTTTTCTTTCCACTTTGTTCTCTTATAATGTACAACTGTTCCTCAGCCTTTACCAAATAATGTTGACATTTTTGATGAGTCCAGATCGTTTATTTTGTAGACTGTTCCTCAAACTGGGTTTTCTGGCATTTCCTCATAATTGGATCCATGTTTTGCATTTTTATAAGAACAATACTACATCAGTGATAGTGTGTTCTCAGCACTTCATATAAGGAAGCACAAAATGTTCAATTGTGCCATTATTACTGATGCCAAATTTGATCAGTTGGTGAAGTCCGTATTTACCTGGCTTCCTTTCTGTAAAGGTAGTATTTCCCTCTTCATAACTTATAAGATATTTTGGGGGTATACCTGAGACCCTATAAACTTCCTGTTTTTCATTAAATCATCCACTGTCTTTAGTATCCATTAATGATTCTTCCCTGATTAAATTTTTACTATGATGGTTAGCAAAAGGGTGATTTTTTAAAATTCCATTAGTCCTTCTACATTTATTAGCATTCCACTGTAAGGAAAAGTTTTCCTTTCTTATGTGTTCATTTGTTTATGATTTATATAGACTCACGGATTCTTTTTATCCTAATGAAATAAAATACACTATTATTGTTTGTTCTGGTACTCAAATCGCTCCAGATTTGGCCTGTGGGAGCTCCTTTAAGTGGACTCTGTGTTCTTTGACATATCCTTATCATTTTTAGAGCACCTCCTTACTTTGTGGTATAAAAAATGTTTAGGTTCATCTTATACTTTCCCTATATTAACTCTGGAATCAGCTCTTTCTCCAAGGAGCCCTGGTTCTATTTAGTGGGCACTGGTGCCCTCATTACTTCTGGAGTATCATTGAACCTGTTCCACTTGAGTCAACGAAAGTACAATTGATGTCTACATCTTTTTTTCTAGGATCTTTTTATTTGTATCTCTACTCGTATTTATAACTATGTGTACAAAAAATCATGAGTCCATTGTCTGGATATACTCATTTATTTATTCATTCACCTACTGTAAACATCTTGGTTGCTTCTAAGTTTTGGCAATCATGAATAAAGGTACTATAAATGTTCATGTATAGGTTTTTGTATGGGCATGAGTTTTCAGTTCCTTTGGGTAAATACCAAGGAGAAAGATTGTTGGAGCATATGGTAAGTGTGTATTTTGTTTTGTGCAAAATTGCCAAGATGTCTTTCAAAACAGCTCTACCATTTTGCATTCCCACCAAAAATAAATCAAAGTTCCTTTTGCTTCGCATCCTTGCTAGCATTTGGTGTTGTCAGTGTTCTGGATTTGGGCCATTCCAATCGTGTGTAGTTGTATCTCATTTTATATATATATATATATATATATATATATATATACGCACACACACAGACACTGTATTGTATATATGTATATATATATGTATATATGCATATACATTGTGTATATATATATGTGTGCATAAGTATATCTATATATCTATATCTATATCTATATCTATATCTATATCTATATCTATATCTATATTAGAGAAAGCACATGTGTGTGCCAGTGGGGGAGTGCAGAGGGAGAGAGGGAGAAGGAGAGAGAGAATACTAAGCAAGCTCCACACCCAGCTTGGAGCCTGACAGGAAGCTCCATCTCACGATTGTGAGAGATCATGACCTCAGTCAAAATCAAGAGTCAGATGCTTAACCAACTAAGCCACCCAGGCACCTCTCATTATTGTCTTAATTTGCATTTTCCTGATGATATATGATATGGAGAAGCTTCATATGTTTATTTGTTATGTTCTTTGGTTTCGTGTCTGTTAAGGTCTACAGCCCATTTTTTAATCAGATTGTTTTCTTATTGTTGAGTTTTAAGAGTTCTTTGTATACTTTGAATAACAGTCCTTTATCAAGTGTATATTTTGCAAATATTTTCTCCTAGTCTGTGGCTTGTTTTCTAATATTGTCTTTTTGCAGAGAAAAAGTTCTTAATTTTAATGAAATCCAGCTTATTATTTCTTCTATGGATTATGCATTTGGTGTTATATCTAAAAAGTCATCACCAAATTTAAGAACATCTAGATTTTCTCTTAAGTTATCTTCTAAGAGTTTTATAGTTTTGCATTTTACATATATGTCCATTTTGAGTTACTTTTTTTAAGGGTGTAAGATCTGTGTCTAGATTCATTTTTCTGCATGTGGATTTTCTCCACTTGCTTCAGGACTGTTTATTGAAAAGACTATCTTTGCTCCATTGTATTGCCTTTGCTCCTTTGTCAAAGATCACTTGACTATATTTATTTGGGTCTATTTCTGTGCTCTCTATTTTATTCCATTGATCTTTTTGTCTGTTTTTCACCAATACTACTCTCTTGATTAGTCTAGCTTCATAGTAAGTCTTGAAGTCAAGTAGCATCAGTCCTCCAACTCTGTTCTTCTCTTTCAATATCATGATAGCTATTCTGGGCCTTTTACCTCTTTATAAACTTGGAACCAGTTTGTTGATACCCATAAAATAATTTACTGGAATGTGGATTGAAATTGCATTGAATCTATAGATCAAGTAAAGAACTAACATCCTGACAATAGTGAATCCTCCTATCCATGAACATGGGATATATCTCCATTTATTTAGTTATTTGTTTTGTTTACCACTTTTATAGTTTTCTTCATTTAGATCTTATACGTATTTTGTTAGATTTATACCTAAGTATGTCATTTGGGGAGCTGCTAATGTATTGTGTTTTTAATTTCAAATTTCACTTGTTCATTGCAAGCATAAAGCAAAATGATTGACTTTTATAAATTTTTCTTGTATCTTAAAACTTAACTAAAGTCACTTATTAGTTCCAAGAGTTTTTGTTGTTTTTATTGTTGATTTTTTTGGATGTTCTACATAGACAATCATATCATCTGAGAAACAAGACAGTTTTATTTCTTCCTTCCCAATCTGTATACCTTTTGTATCTTTTTCCTGTCTAATTACATCAGCTAGAACCTCCAGCATGATGTTGAAAAGGAGAGGTAAGAGGGAACATCCTTGCCTTGTGCTTGACCTTAGTGGGAAAGTTTTGAGTCTCTTATCATTATGTATGATGTTAGTGGTAGTTTTTTGGTAGGTATTCTTTATCAAGTTTAGGAAGTTCTCTATTCCTAGTTTACTGAGACTTATTTATCATGAATTGGTCCTGGATTTTGTTAAATGTTCTTGTCTATTCTATTCTAGTCTTTTTTCTATTTATATCTATCTATTGATAAGACTATTAACATTTCCTTTTTTAGCCTTTTGGTGTGATGGATTACATTAATTGCTTTTCAAATGTTTAACTAGCCTTGCATACCTAGATAAATCCCACTTGGTCATGTAGTACAATTATTTTCATACATTATTGAATTCAATTTGCTAATATTTTGTTGAGGATTTTTGAATTTATGTCCATGTGAGATATTGGTCTTTAGCTTTCTTTTCTTATAATGTCTTTCTCTGGTTTTGGTATTAAGGTGATGTTAACCTCATGAAATGAGTTAGGAAGTATGCCATCCACTCCTATCTTCTGAAAAAGATTGTAGAGAATTGGTATAATTTCTTCTTTAAGTAGAATTTACCAGTGAACTCTCTAGGCCTGGTTTTTTTATGCTTTAGAAGTTCATTAATGATTGAGTCAATTTTTAAAAAGATATAGGTCTATTCAAATAATCTATTCCTTCTTGTGATAGATTATGTCTTTCAAAGACTTGGTCTGTTTCATCGAGGTTATCAAACCTGTGGGCTACCGTAGTTTATTAAGTCAATCTTCTATGTAAGAGCAGTTAGATTTTCCAATATTTTATAGTTACAAATATACACCAGTGTATAACCGTATGCATATGCAGTTTTGTTGGAAGAATATCTCTTGTGAATATTCCTAGAAGTGGGCAAACATATATATAGTAGCTTTATTTTCTAAAACTATAAGTACTATATTGATACAACTTTAATTTCTAAATTGGTGTATTTAAAATCTGAATTTAATGAAATAAAGTTCTCCCCCACCAAAAATGGAAATAATTTATGCTTTCTGAATCATAAAAGTAACACATACTCACTGTAACACTACACAAACTATATATATATATATATATATACATATATATATATGTTGTTATTTTATAGATAGATAAATAGATAGATAAATAGATAGATAGATAGATGTAGCTATTTTTTACTTTTGGACAAGAGAACTATGTCATCTCAGGTGATGTGATTATCTTTTCTTTTATTCTGCTAACATAGGAATATGTGATCAACTAAATTTTGACAAGTGCTTTTTATATAAATTATAATTTAATACAATAGAATTACTTGCCTTTAAATAGAAGAACCACATAGCACTACTATTTTAAGTTATATGTATTTTGGTAGACAGGCATATAAAAGGAAGATTTTATGAGTTCCAATATTACTGAATCAAGGATTATAGTTAATTTTGTTTGTAGAAAGAGAACTTTCTAATCCAACTGAGGTCACCTAAGGTCTTGGGAGTAGACTTGGAAAGAAGGAAAATTCTAAATGTTGACTTATTTTCCAGATTTAGTTAAAATTCTGGAAGTTTATTTTCTCAGTGCATTTGCTTCTTTTTCCTTCTCTTTCTACTTTTTTTCTTTTTTTAACCTTTCAGAGTTTTTAGTGCCATAGTTGGAATTAAGAGAATTCAGGGTCCATTCTTCTAGAAATTCTGAGAAATAAATTAGTTTTCTGGACAAATAGAAGTGGAAGAGTGGGATGAATGGAAGAAAGGGGTATACCTTTTGATGTGCCAAAGATTCATCTTTAGCCACTAATTTAGCTGTTTAGTATAAGAGTGCCCATCAGTGTTTGATCATTTTCAAATAAGTAAATGGAACTTCTAGGAGTCTGTTTTTATGCTTATAGATTGGGCTGATCTTGTTGGTATAAATCCCATCTGGTTTGGCACTTGAGTTCATTTCCAAATTACATTTGGAAATCCTTTGAAAATCCTCTTGCCCTGGGGACATCTCTTTCCTTCCTCCACCTCCATCCCCACCCCTGCATCACCGCTATCCCACCACCACTACTTGTCATCTGTTTACTTTGGGAGGGCTGGGCATGGGAATGGAAACAGAACATAAACTGAAACAGTTTTTGAAAACACAAACAAGGCTGTTGGGAGAAACAACTTCCTTTTTACACAGCACCCTTGGCAGACCACAATCACTCCCTCAATCAGTGGACTCACGCTTGAACAAACTTCCAGACAGGAACAAACCTCAGTCTTCCAGTGACAGAGAATTCATGCAGTTTTGACTCCCAAATCCACAGTATCGAGATGGTTGATTGATGACTAGTAAAGCAGGATTGGCACTTAGAACTATACTATTTCCATTCTCCTATGATACTATGTTTGTTAATGTGTAAGTTAAAGACTCATAGGTCTAGAAGAAATCTGGAGAGGCCATCTAGTCTCTCTCTTAAGGCTAATCAATTAAGGAATAATGTTCTATATCTCTAAGAGATGAACAAAGATCTAAAAATGTTCTATTTCTTGAAATTAAGAAATTTGCTTAATGATTACAACAGTATCTTGTCTATTTAATGTGATACTTATGAGATTTGTTTATGATAGTCTCCTAAGGAATATAGAAAGCACTCATTTTGAGCTAACCAGGCAATTGCTACTGCTTCACTTGGGTTTAGGCACAATCTTAGTGACTCAGATTTGTGGATTGTGTCAAGTTGATCTTTGTCCTGTGATTTGTAGGTTTGACTCCTATATTTCCTGCCAGGACGAGTTAGTCACATTAATAGCATCCTCCATCATGGTTTGTGGTTGCCCTGATCTTTAAATTTGGCCTGCCTCTATTACAATCCTTATGCATTAGTTAGGTCCAAGAATATTTTATAAGTTATGGCCACATAAGCAATTTAAGGGTGCGGGGGGAGGGGGGAAAAGGAATCATGGCATGGTTAATCCTGTTACTCTGGGATATTGGAAAGAAAGAAAGAAAAAAAAAAAAAAAAAACGGAAATGGATTGACCACAGTGGCTCAGATCAACTGGCCTTGGCAGTAGTTTCATGAGTTTCTTCCAGATTTGTGTGGATCTCATCTCAGAAAATAAGCTTATTCTGCAGAGATTTCACCAAGTATCACTTCAGATTCCAACTTTGGCCTCTTAAAGCATTTAAGCAATTTTTTTAAATGAAAATAAGAAATTTAGAATCAAATCTTGGTAATAATCTTAATTAATCCAATAATCTTTTTAAAAATTATTTTGATACTAAATACCTTCTTCTCTTGCTCTCCCTTTGAATCTGGAACCAACCTACCTTTTCCTAGCCATTCAGCAACATATCTTGCCTATTCAAGATCTTCTCATTAAATCTATTTATTCAACCAATGTTTATTGAGTTCCTATATCCCAGGCACTGTTCCAGGAGCTTAGGCTAATCAATGAACAAACTTGACAAAGATCCCTGCCCTTGAGAAGCTTATATTCTAGCAAGGCAGACAAGCAATAAATAATAAATACAACAGATAAGAAAATTAAATTATATGTGTAAGAAAGTGATAGGTGCTATCGAAAGAGAAAGAAAGAAAGAAATGGTAGAAAGCATCAGGAAAATGGGTTGTGAGGGCAGTTTGCTGAACATATAAAACAGAGTGGTCAGGGTAGCCTTCCTTGAGAAGGCGAGATATGAGCAGACTAGAAGATGAGGTATTAACCAGGCAGATTCATGGGGGAAGCTATAAAGGCACATGACAGGTATGTTCAGGGAGCTGTAGAAAGCCAGAATGGCTGTTAGAAAAAATTTCTTGTCTTCTCAGACTTATAACCATTTCCTGGGATCCACCTTACAAAATAGATAAGGGAGATTATTTTCAAAGTTGCAACCAACTCAGGAAAGTGATCGTTTTTTTTTTTTTTTTTTCCTTTTTGTTGTGTTTAATAGGTACTCTGAGTCACCCTGTTCCAGACTAAAATCTCCTTGTGGGCAAAGACAATAATGAATAGGGTATATCAAGTTCTAGTTTGCAATAACAAGTCTGTTAGCAATAACCTCAAGTATTATAACTCTGCATTTTATGCTCTATTCATGTTATAGTATCAAAAAAATTCGTACGAAACTACAAATATGCTAAACATTGACAATTTCCTATGGTTTAACCGATACCATGTTTTGGTGACATTGAAATAAAATGAAGCATTTTGATTTTCAGAGATGTACTTTGACATTGCCATATTTTGACAGTCTTTTGTCATGGAGTTATCATTGTTTGCTTTATGAAACTTTTCAATTCATAAAATGCACCACACACTTTCACATATCTCCTCATTTAATTCCACAATCTTTTGACACAGTTATTATTGTTCCCATTTCACATATAACAAACCTGATAAGAATGGAGTTTGAATTATTTACTCAAGACCTCAAAGTTCCTGGAACGTTAAGCCAGGATTGGTCTCCAGGTTTTTTAACTCCAAGTTCAGTGCTCATTCCATTTTACCATAATTACAGTCTATTACTATCAATCAATGATAATATTGAAGGATACAAGAATCTCAAACGTCAGGTCTTGCCTTCAAGGAGCTAACAATTCAAGCAAGGCAGTGTTTTCTAAGATGATATCTTTGGAATCCTGATCTTCAGGTATAATGTCTCATTGTGTGTGTTAACTTGGATGGATATATTCTGGATGTTTCTGAGAAAATGTTTTTGGATAAAATTTGAATTACATAGGTGGACTTTGAGAAAAGTGCACTGCCCTCCATAATGTGGGTGGCCTCATCCAATTATCTGAAAGTTTGACTTCAAACAAGAGGGGATTCTCCAGACCATCTTCAGACTTCATCTGCAGCATTATCTCTTTGGAGTTGAACTGCAAATTGGCTCCTCCCCAGGTTTCCAGCATTCTGGAGCACCCTGTAGATTTTGAATTCTCTGGCCTCCATAACTGTGTAAGTCGGTTTATTATTAAAATAAATCTTATTATTTATATAGATGTATGTGTATGTGTATGTGTGTGTGTGTGTGTGTGTGTGTGTGTGTGTGTGTGCATATCTAATTAGTTCTGTTTCTCTAGAGAAACCTAACAAACCTGGAATGCTCAATTACCCAGTAGTCTATATGTTTGGGAAGCATTAAACACTATTGTGTCCTTCAGAAGTATATACAGTGCACATTCATATATCAAAGGCTCCAAGGACTTTTTTCAGTTAAAAAAGAAAAACAAAAGCTTTGTAACTAAAAACAAAAGGCACCAGTAAGCTGTGCATATAGTGCTAGTGTTCTGAGGAATATACTTGTAAATATGGAGCAGTGGAGACAATTTGTAAGCCCAGTACTACATGGAAGGGCCTGCCAAGTGCTTTAGGGAAAGCACAGGGAACCGAAGTACAGCACAATGGTTAAAAGGTGGGGCTCTTGTATCATACTGCATGAACTCTGTGTGGATAGTTCAGTGCCTGTTGTAAAGATTAAGTGAGTTAACACAGGACACATGCTCTGAAAAGTGAAAATTGCTGTTATTATAATCTACTTGCCCTGAGAATTAACCTTGGGATTATAGATTCCAATGTGGAAGAATTTAGTCTTAAAAGTTGGATTGCAGGAAAATAATGCATTTTTTTGGAAAATATAAAACAATGTACAAATTTTAAAATATGACCCTTTGAACCACTATAGATGGTACTATTACTAGACACATTATTGTTTCAATGACATTGCTGGATAGAGTCTTAGCGAAAAGCTGGCTGATGGATCTTTGTTTCCTCCATAACTTCAGAACTTCTGCTGATACCATTACTCTTGAAAGTAATTTTAGTGCATATATTCATTATATCATAATTATTTATTTATATGCTTGTGAGCACTTTGTGAGTAGAAATCTTATCTCATTCATCTTTGTCCCAGCAACCACCAGGGTGTCTGATCGGGAAGCAGTTCAGAAAATATAAGTAAACCTATCTGCGCCCATTTAAACTTGCATTAGAAAAGTGCTAAGAGCTTCAGCTATACTAAACTATGCTCAGAGAGACTTTACTCGTGACGATGCAATAACATGATTTGTCCTGACGTATATTGAAATCTAAGTGAGAATAAACTCTGCTTAATTTTAATCTTTTTTCTTTTCTTTAGCTTCCCAGGTACACTGTAGAGTGCCCGTAACTTATAACACACATACACAGCAGACTAAAAGAATCTCTCATCCTAGAGTGTCTGAATACGACCCAAAACAATTGTTTACATTATAAGGCCACAATAGGCTTTAAACAGGACTAGACTTGGGTTCAAGTCTTCTGTGCTTACAGGTAAATTCCCCTCTGCCTTGCCATGGAAATGCCCTATTGGTCTCCAGCGTTGAAATCTACCAGTCTGAACTCAAGGTCCATCTATTTGGCTAAGGCACCTCAGCATCATCTTTTCTATCCAGCTGGCCTCGAAATCCAATCCTATCCCCGAATGTGGGATTTCTTCTCACACAAGCTGGCTCCAAACCAGGATCCATGCCACAGGGAAACAGTAACTTTGGAAAATGAGCTTCAGGGGCCTCATCTGCTCCATGCCTCCATGACCGTGCCCCGTCTCCCTGCGTTGGTTCCAGGCAGCTTGCTCCCAAAGTCCACAATGCAGGGCCACCTCCCCTGTATCCTCATAAGTTATTTCCTCACAAACCTACCACATTTGGTCTGCAGCCCAGGGATGTAAAAACTGACAGGGACAACTAATTGCTGCCATTTTCTTTTTTCTCCTTCTTTCCACAGTCCAACGAGGCCAAAAAGGAGCAGCCTCTTCTCCTTCTGGATCTGCTGCACTGAAAGCTCTGTGTTTTGGCAGTCAAGTCCGTTTCTGAATATTTTGAAGAGGAGACCAAGGAATTCACATAATCATTTCCCCAAATAACAATCTGTGGTGAAAGGTTAATGTCTCTGGGCAAAGTCCTAGTTTTGACTATCAGAACACCAGTGTTTTTTATTTGATATTTGCTAAAGAATGAAAAACATATTAATTTTCCCTACTTCACCCTTATCCACCTTTGGGCAAGTCAGGATGAATAACTGTGCTCAAAATAGGCACAAGAGAAAAATTACAATAATGCTTTTCAAAGATAATTTTTTTTTGAGAACTGAAGATGCTTCTTGTTTATGAGTTATACTGAGGGGATAACGTTGCTCTTCAGGACACAGAAGATAATTGGAAATGAGACATAACATTTTAATATTATTTCTTCAGTGCACTGTACCTTTGTAGGAAGACTCTAAAATCCTTTCTCATCTTTTTAAAAAGTATTTTTGAAATAATATAGACTCACAGGAAGTTGAAAAAACAGTACAGAGTCCAGTATACCCTCCTCCCAGCCTCCCCCGGTGGTAACATCTTACGTGCCTACAGTGAAATATCAAAACTGGGAAATGCCATTGTATGATACTGTTAACTAGACTATTGGCCTTATTCAGACCTCACCACTCTTTACATGTTTTACACAATATTATTTATTTCTATTTACACAATCTCATTTTCTACACAATCCTGAGGTTAGAGATGCAGCAAGTGAGGGTCAGAAAATTTAGAGTACTGTTCCTATCCCAGTGTGATGCCCCCCCCGCCTCTGAAAAGTATGTCCTGACATGTTTTCCTTTGTAGTTTTAACTATTCCCACCAGAGATTTGCTAAATTCATCCTAAATATGTGTGCTTTATTTTGAGTTGTATGTATCCCTAAGAGATTAACTCACTCAATTCTTTATTATTATTTTATTATTATTATTAAAGATATCTAGAGATGATAGTTGCCTGAGAGTTCTGGGTAAAACTTGGAGGATAGATGCTGATAATGAGAAAGGATCCACAAAAGGAGAGCTTGGGGCAACCCAGGGCAAATAAATCCTCCTTCACGCTTGCTGCCGGAAAGCCGTATTCCGTATTCATCAGGTACGTCTGGGACGACCATGGAATGTAGCCACTTTAGACAAGCGGGTGACTTTGGTTTTGAGGAGCAATACCAAATGAAGAAGTGCAATATTAAAATCTAAAGTGGCAATTATCTTTATTTCAAAATAAGAATGACCTGGATAACACACAAACATAAATTTTGAAACCTCAAAACAACAAAGAAGAGAATGGAAGAGTTAGACTCTCTTACGTTTCAAGAGGCAATTAGGGAAAAACAGCACAGCACTCCATTAGGCTGGAAACCAGTTGTCTGGAGGTTTTAGCGGTGCCAATGAGTAGAAAAAGTTTCCATATAATTTCAATAACCAAGTAGACTCAGAGTGACTCAAGACATGTCTGGAGTTCAGACTTATTTGATGGAAACTTTGTAGGCTGGGTTTTCCTTTTTTCCCACTCCGACTTTACAAGCCAGAGCCTACATACTTGGAAACAGTAACTAGGCAATTACTAACTGGTTGCTGAGTGATGGCGTCAATAGTTGGAAAAACGCTTGAATGTGGCTTCGTGACAGCTATCAAGGTAAGATTTCTTATTCTTATGTTATAGATAACTTTATATACCAACAAGACCCATGACTATTGAAGCAAAGTAGAAGTTTGCTTGGTATTTCCAATTAAAACTCATCTTGATCAGTCAAGTGTGTTATATAAAAGTATAGAGAAAAAATTTTTTTAAGTTTTCTTAAAAACTGCTTGCACTGGGTGGGGAGGGGGACATGTGGGTGGCTCAGTTGGCCCAGGTCATGATCCTGTGCTTCATGGGTTCGAGCCCCATGCCAGGCTCTGTGCTGACAGGCTAGGAGCCTAGAGCCTGCGTCGGATTCTGTGTCTCCCTTTTTCTCTGCCCTTCCCTCACTCTGTCAGTCTGTCTCCCAAAATAAACATTTGAAAAAAAATTATTGAAAAACTACTTGTACTGGGAGGTTCCATGTGTCCTCAGAAGCTACTGCTCTGTGCTGTCTGAGAGGGCATATAGATGGCTCCCACATACAGGGGACTTAAAGTCAAAGAGTCCTTGTCATTTTCCTGTTGTATATTTATCTATACGTGTATAAATACATGTATATTTATCTATACATATACAGATATATGACAATATTGCATATTTGTCTATCTGGCGAAAATAATACTCTCTTAGCTGCAGAATTTCACTCCCACCACCAACACATACACCTGCTTTGGTGGGTGAATACTTTGATAAACTGCTTGAGATGAAGCATGAAACACCCACGGGCCAGACTTAACTAACACTAAATATCAACTGATCTGGTTTTTTCACTGTGGTGGTGATGATGGCTGTCTGTGGACGGCATTGCCGGTCACCTGCCTGGGTTTCTTTTTGATAACTGAGGAACTCAAGTCAAAGCCTGGATCTGAATGTAAAGATAATAGAAAGATTTTGTTTGCTTGCTTGTTTGTTTGTTTGTTGATGAGAGACGGGAATGTGGGGACAAACAGTGAAGATCAACTTTCATTAAGTTTTTCTGGGTGATATGTGATGTAATTTCTTTTCCTCACTTCCCCCGAGAAAGCATCAGTAAAATTGGCTATTACTTATGAATGCGTTGTAGTGTTGGATTTATTTGGGAGATGTGGCAAAAAGCTGAGTTTGGCTTCAGAGTCGGCACAGGAGGGGAATGGGAGCACATCTGGTTCCTCAAACCTCCAGACAGTGATCTCCATGGAAAATGCTGTTATGATTATCATGTTATCTGCCATTAATACTTTCCTCCAAATTTAGCATGTTGAAGCCAAAGAGGGTGACTACTTTTTTAGGCAAGAAAAATTTCCTTTCATTTATGCCTTATAATTTATGTTACTAACAAAAATTTGAACACATGAAACTTTTTTTTTAATTTTTTAAACGTTTACTTATTTTTGAGAGAGAGAGTGGGGGAGGGAGGGACAGAGAGAGAGGGAGACACAGAATTTGAAGCAGGCTACAAGTCTGATCTGTCAGCACAGAGCCCAACACAGAGCTCGAACTCACGAACCGTGAGATCATGACCTGAGCCAGAGTCGGACGCTTAAGCAACTGAGCTACCCAGGTACCCCTAAACACATGAAATTCTTAATGGGGAAATAGGGCCCATTGTGCAAATGGGTAGTTTGGACTATGCAATTAACAGGGGAATTTCAGCTTTAAAAAGAGATGAATAAATAAACACTTGCGCTGAATTTAAAATATTATCTTAAAAACTAAACATCACCTATGAATCTTGTTACAAAGCTGTACATGCTTTCTGTAAACAGAGAAGTCAGATAGGAAAAAGAAATAACACCCAAAATATGACCAAGCAGAGCAAATCACTGCTAATATCCGGATGCATATCCTTCTAAGTGCTGCTTGTATAAGGTCATATTCTGGGTATTGGTTATTCTGTCTCCTACATATAATAGTACTGTGCTAAATGCTCTACACAAAGTATTTTACTAAACCTCTTTTTATACCAAAAGATAAATGCTATCTCATTTGTGTGGATATACATGACTGTCTAAAGAAGTAGAAATTAACTGCTTTGAGAGTTCTACAAGGGCACTCTTTTTATTATTTATGGCTTTGGTGCCTTGAAAAGGTAAGATCCACTGTTGCTTTGGTCCAGACACTGGCCTAAATTGAAAAAGTCCACAAGGAGATTTCAGGAATATAAAGAAATCCAGACCAAAACCAAACTATCTAATCTACAGAAGAAAGAATTCAGGAATATCCAATGTACAGAGTTCTCTTTTTGTTGATTGAAATTTAATAGGAAGTGCCCTCATAGTCAGCTTATTTTCAAATATAGAAGTGGTAGGATTGCCAAGATAGAGCTGAGTTGTCCAAAATAAAATATTCAGGGTTGTTGTGTTCGAACAGAAACCTGATTTTGGTCATGTATTCGCCAAAACAATTAGCATTACCATGATCAATACAATTATTGATTGTAGTTATGGTTACAAACATGAGTGTAGAAGTCGACATGATGAAGTGAAAATATCTTATGCTACAAAAAGTGTATAACACTTTCCAGATTTACCAAGCTATGAATTATTTTATCATGTTTAATTTTTTTAACAGACACACTGTATATTTGGGAAATGTGAAGACTTTTTTCCAAATGAAATTGTTTAAGACAAAATCTATGAAATATGAGTCACCTGCCAGACTTCCAAGAAACCAATACTCCTGAGTTTCCTTAACACATGGTGATTCACTCTTCCAGGATGTTCTAGAAGGTGGGTGGCAAAGGAGAAATTAAGGGCAAACATAAAAATTAAATGCTAGAATGTATCTTATTTTACACATGGTATTTCTCGCCTGAATGCATATTCCTGGTATTTTAACCCATTTTGGGGAACAACTTGATATTTTGGTTTTTCATTTCTACTCTATGATCTATGGTAATTCATTTCAAAATTGGAGCTATTAGAAACCATTGGGACCACTGGAGGACTGAGTAATGAATTTTTTCATGTGTCTGGATGTTCATCTTAAGAAGCTATATTTACAAGTACTTAACCTTACTTGAAGGATCACGTTATAAAATGTATCACAGCCTTTCCTGCCCCTTTAAACAGGCCATTCTGAACATAACTAAGTATTATCCTACAGGCTCTGTTTATTATACAGCAGTACACTCTGCTTTTTGGTCAGCCGTGTGTGTGTGTGCGTGTGTGCGTGTGTGTGTGTCTGTGTGTGTGTGTGTGTGTGTATGCACGCGCGTGCACTTGCTTTTCACTGTGTTCTCCTCTGCATCCCATGCCCACCATATTCCGTCCCTTGGTTTCAGATGACTGTTTATCATTTCTTTCTC
This sequence comes from Panthera onca, assembly GCF_046562875.1. Lineage (NCBI taxonomy): Eukaryota > Metazoa > Chordata > Mammalia > Carnivora > Felidae > Panthera > Panthera onca. The sequence continues at coordinate 118,336,191 of NC_138343.1, forward strand.
TGCAGTTAGGTGGCTGCTTAGACCGGCCTTGTCTTCCACTTTTCTCATTTGCATAATGAAGATTACATTATGGGCTGAATTGTGTTCTCCCCCAAATTTATGTGTTGAAGTTCTAACCCCAATACTTCAGAATGTAATTCTACTTGGAAGTAGAGTCTTTGAAAGTATAATCAAGTTAATATGAGGTCATTAGGGTAAGCCTTAATCCTATATGAGTAGGGTCCTTATAAGAAGAGAAAATTTGAACACAGACACTTACAGAGGGAAGATGATGTGAAGACACAGGGAGGAGATGGCCATTTATAAGCCAAGGAGTAAGTCAGAAACAGATCCCTCCCTCACAGCCCTCAGAAGTAGCCAACCCAGCCAAACTCCTAATTGAGGATTTCTAATTTTCAAAACTATGAGAAAATAAATTTCTGTTGATTAAGCCACCCAGTCTGTGGTACTTTGTTATGGCAGTCCCAGCAAACTAATACAGATTGATTTGAAAATCATGTAACCAAATTAATGAATACCATGAAAACTAACTGTAAATAGGCTTTGAAATAGTCCAGGAATATATCTTCTAGGAGTAGCTTTTACGAGCTACATAATATGAATATTGGCTGCTCAAATCCTCGTCATTTTATATTGACTTCTTAGATGTTAGTATTCATTCATCCAATTATCTATGCAGTTGATGAATATTGGTTGGACTGTATTAAACCTTGTGAATATAGTTCCAGACATCATGCCAGACATGGCACAGAGAGGTGTTGGTACAGCCCTCAAGGAACTTACAGTCTCAGAGGGGGAGACAGTTGTGTAAAAAACTCATTACAGTAAGTACAACAGGTACATATGATGTTGGTGAGGTTCAAAGGAAGAAGTGATTTATTTTACCTGGAATCTCTATATAGAGATTCTTGAGCACTCAGAAGGGAAAAGAGGGCAATACACTTGGAACATCCTATGGACTGAACTGTGTGTGCCTCAAACTCAGATATTGTAACCCTCACTCCCAGTGTGATGGTATTTGGACATGGGATCTTTGGGAGATCTTTAGATTTAGATGAGGTCATGAAGGTAAGGCCTTTATGATGGGATTGGTGTCTTTATAAAAAGAGATACCAGAGAGCTTGCCCACATCTGTCTCTCCCTACTATGTGAGAATTCAGTGAGAAGGCAACCATGGAAAAGCCAAAGAGTCCTTATCAGAAGTTGACCATGCTAACACCTTGACCTTGGACTTCTAGCCTCCAGAACTGTGAGAATATAAATGTCTATTGTTTAAACCACCATATTGTGCTATGGCAGTCCAAACTGACAAAGATAGGCTGAAAGCATAAAGTGTAAGCAAGGACTCAGAAGGAACTCATGGGCTTAAATATTCAATCATTTGTTCATTCATTCATTACTTCACCTGTTCATTTGTTCTATAAATACTTATTGGATACCACCTATGTGTTAGGAACTGTATTAAGCCTGAGGAGTACAGTGGTGAACAAGTCTTTGATCTCATAGGACTTATGTTCTGATGAAAAGATAGATAATAAACTGATGAGCAAATAAGCAAAATTCTGACAGATTATGAAAGTGTTATCAAGAAAAGAAACAAGAATGAGACGAAGAGTAACCAGGAACTACTATAGATAGTATGCCCAAAGAAGGTTTCTCTGAAGAAGTAACAGTTCACTAAGTTTGGAGAAATGAGAATCAGTCAGCCATATAAAGATCTGAGGGTCAGTGATCCGGGTAGGTGGGTCTGCAAGTTCTAAGACAGAAAACAGCTCCAGGCATTCCAGGACTAAGGCTAGTGTGGTGGGAACACAGTGAATGAGGGGATAGATATGTGAGGAAAATTGGAGAGGTATAGAGTGGCCAGGTCATGGAAGGTTTTGTGTCCCAGGTGAAGATTTGTCCAAAGACAGTCTTGTGGGCAACGGGGAAATTGGACGACATGAAGCTGGAAACACCATGGTAAAATTTTTTGCTCCCTTTGGTGCAATATTAAAGGTGTGTTTGTAGGGCTGCCAGATAAATTATAGGTTCCCATCAATATTTGAGGTATATTTCCACTAAAATAATAGTTTTCCTGAAATTCAAATTTAACTGACAATTCGGTATTTTTATTTCCTAAATTTGGCAACCGTAGTTGGAAAGCACAAGAGCAAAGTGACTCTTGTGATTGCTCAAAGAGAGATGACAAAGACCTCAAAAAGTTAAAAAAAAAAAAAAAAACGCGGGGGGTGGGGGGACTGAATAGAGGAGAAGGCAGGTGGACCTGAGTGGATGTGGTAGTTAATGACTCTGTGGGATACAGAAAGCCAAGGTCTGAGTGAAAGGGAGGGAGGAGTATAGAGTGACTTCAAGTTTTCTGACTTGGGTGGATGACATTAGAAATATAAGACAAAGAGAAAATTGTGGGGAAGGAATGGGTTAAGTTTTAGAAGTGCTGAATTTAAAGTGCCAGTGGCCCATTCGGGTGGAAATAAACAGGAGATAATTGGATATACAGAGCACAAAGTGAGGAAGATTCTGGTCAGAGAATTCTGGGCTCCTGATTGGTGAGTCATCAGCATGCTGTGGTCAGTTATGTCTACGAAAATGATCACCCAGGAAGTACTCATTAGAGCGAGAAGGGTTAAGACAAACCCTGTGATAATTTTGATATTTAAAAGACAAGAGATGGGAAGAGGAGCAAAAAGGGAGAGAAGCAACAGAATGTGGTGACACCAACAAAAAGGAAAGTTTAGAAAAGAAAGTAGTAACGTTCCCATTTCAGGTGGTAAGAAGGATCTGCTAACCAGAAAACATCCTTGCTAAGTAACACTATGTTGGATAAAATATGGCAACCATACTTCAAATGTGTAGCTGAATTTGCAAAAAGTAAGAGATATCCCCAGGGCCCATACACAAAGGAATAACTTCACCCCCAGGCGGTAAGCAGCCTCCGGGGAATGTCCCAATATTGGTGCTGAGAGCTCAGTTTCCATGAAGGAGCAGGAGATGGGATCTTGTAATTAAAAAAAAAAAATAGAAATAACCTACATATTCATAAAGAGGTAACAGTATAAACAAATGGTAACATGTACTTACAGAAGCCCACTACTAAAACGCAGTTACAATTAACTGACGACATGTATTGTTGCAGATAAGTTTCAAAAGCAATATTGGAGGAATGAAGAGAGTTTCAGAATGATACTTCAGTGTTCCATTTAAAGGAAATTTTAAGAGTATGAAAGATTAGTGTTAACTAATACATATATAAATAATAAAAGATGTAACCCCCACATGATAAGTCATGTTGGTGGTTACCTTCGGTGAGGAAGAGAAAGAAAAGAGGTCAAGGAGAGGCATATGGGAGCTCCTATGGTATTTATAATGTTGTATTCCTTTAATAAAAGGAAAAATTAGGTAAAATGTTAAAATGTTAAGACTTGTCAAACCTAGGTGATTAGTATGGTCCTTGGGGTATGCTTGAAATAATATAATGTTTAATGACTAAAAGAAGAATTTGAGATCATATCTGTAAGCTACTGAAACCAGAGAGATTTCAGGATTGCAGAATGTAGGTGCGTGCATGTATGCGTTTGTGTGTGTGTGTTTATGTTGAAAGACACTGAGGATGTTTTTATAAGTTTCGTAGAAGGTTCCAGGGCGGTTTCATGCATATGAGTAAACATATGAATAAATGAATTAAAGATGGGCCTTAACTTTCTCTGTCAACTGCAGAGAGAAAAGAAGCCAGAGGGCTTGGGGTGTGAAATTTAAGAACCAATTCTGTGGTCACCTCACACCTGTCAACACAACAAGCAACAAGTGCTGGTGAGGATGTGAGGAAAAAGGAACCCTTTTGCACTGTTGGTGGGAATGCAAACTGGTGCAGCCACTGTGGAAGACAGATTGGAGGTTCCTCAAAACTTAAACATGGAACCACCCTATGATCCAGCAATCACACTACTGGGTATTTACCAAAAATATATAAAGACATTAATTCAAAAGGATACATGCATCCCAATGTTTTAGTGCATTTACAATAGCCAAACTATAGAAGTAGCCCAAATGTCCATTGTCCATTGATAGGTGAACGGATAAAGAAGGTGTGTGTGTGTGTGTGTGTGTGTGTGTGTGTGTGTGTGTGTAATGGGATATTATTCAGCCATAAAGAAGAATGAAATCTTGCCATTTGCAACAATGTACGCTAAGCAAAATAAGTCAATCAGAGAAAGACAAATACCATATGATCTCACTCATCTGTGCAATTTAAGAAACAAAGCAAACAAACAAAGAGGAAAAATGAAAGAGACAAACCAAGATAGAAACTCTTAACTATAGAGAGCAAACTGATGGTTACCAGAGGAAAAGGTGGGTGAGGGCATGGGTGAAATGGGTGATGGGGCTTAAAGAGTACACTTACCATAATTTTTACCATAATGAAAAAAAAAAAACCCACAATCAGTTCTGTGGTATATGCAAGAGAAAGCTGACCAAAGGTGAGCAAATACATACATATTATATATATATACATCAATGCATGCATGCATACATAAAATGAATAGGTGATCTTGAGTTCTGGGAGATAAATTCATCAGATGGTTGAATTCAATATGCATGAAATAGCATATGTATGAATCTAGATATTTATTTGTCTATCTAATTACCTATGTCTGTTAATATATCAGCATATTTCAGTACATTTTTGCTTGATTTCATGCCTGTTGTAAGGTTTTGGTATCTACATATTTATTTGTCTATCTGATTACCTATGTCTGTTAATATATCAGCATATTTCAGTACATTTTTGCTTGATTTCATGCCTGTTGTAAGGTTTTGGTATCTAGATATTTATTTGTCTATCTGATTACCTATGTCTGTTAATATATCAGCATACTTCAGTACATTTTTGCTTCATTTCATGCCTATTGTAAGGTTTTGGAGGCCAGGAGATATGATGGAGTGGGGAAGTCATTGGAAGACATCTTCATGTCCTGCCTCTGTTACCACAAATAAATCACTTAGCCTTTCTAAGCTTCAGCACTTTCCCAAATAGTTGTTTGGGGGGATTTAATAAGATGAAATATGTCATAGGCCTCAGGGAAATTATGGCCTTAGGTAGTCCAATTATGATTTATTAAAGAAAAAAACGGAACCTTCCCTGGAAAAGAAAAAAATTAAATTAATAAATGACCGTTGAAACCAGGGCTGAATCAGGTACAGAGAACATATTACTATCTAAAACCATTTTAGTTATTTTAGGTATTATGTGGCTTTTTGTGTCCAAATTTCCATTTTCATTGTTTTTACTTTTCCAATAACAGTTAAATGGTGCTTTCTGCTTGACTGGAAAATTGAATATTTGCTACCCTATATATGTGGGAGCAGTTGCAGATGCCTCGGTCTGATTGAAGATGCTCCCTGATGGGCATCATTTCTGTGTGGTTAGACACACACACTACAAATTCTACTCCTGAAACCAATATTACACTATATTTTAACTAACTAGAACTTAAATAGAAGCTTGAAACGTTTAGTAAATTAATTAATTAAAAGCAAAATAACTAAATAAATAGACAATTCTGCATCTCTGAAGCATCAGTTTTGACCACCTGCTGCAGACAGGCCTCTACACCAAATGTTGGCTCTTGCTCTGTTTTCTGAACAACACGGCACCCTGTGGCAATGCCTTCTCAGAAGGTCCTGGAGGACTCTTCATTGTTCTGGGATGTTCTGGGATGATAGTGGAACTCTGCTGCTGTCTCATTTTACAAGTTTGGGATGGGGGCCACAGAATGACAATCGTTTACATTCTCTTAGTGAAGGGTGAGAGCCCCCACGGAGAGGCCTCCTGGCAAAACAGAAATGTGACTCTTCTTCCCTCTTCTGGCATCATTTAGGGGCTCGCTGGTTTGCTATGTTAAGGACTTTGGGGCACTTTCAAACATTGTTAGTGAAATTGTTGTCGGATACCATGTTTCTGGAGGACAGTGTCTCGGAACTGTGTCCTAACACAGTTAGGACCTAACAACTGCGGTGGTTTCAGCTTGGGCAGTTTATTGTCAGATAATTGGCAAGTGCTCAAAAAATGTGTGAGCGATGTTGTGTTGTTGCTTAAAGTAAGGGTGATAAGTAAGGAGCTACCTAAATGTTGAACTGATTAGTAAATGATGGTGGGCTCATAGTGATCTATCCAGCAACACAATAAGAAAAAAAGCAAATTACTAAACCATGTGTAGGATTTGATCCCCTTTTTTTTAAAGAAGTAATTTATGTTCATACTTAAATAGAAAAAGTTTGGAAGAATCTGCACAAAGGTATTCATGGTAATTATCTCTGCATAGTGGTATTTTGGGTGGTTTTAATTTACCTATTTTTTGTTTATATTTTCTAAATTTTCATCAATGATTGTGAACAGAATGCCTAAGAATGAAAAAGGAGAAAAAATATTTCAAAGAGGCATTTCATCAGTTTGGCTAGTTTTTGTCATCAAGTTACTTGGAAAATTCTTTTCTATGAGTTCCAAGAGGGCTCTCGGCTGGGGGGGGGGGGGGGTGGGGGGCAGCTTCCCACCACCCTAGAAGGTTCTGTGGCTGAGCCTAAGAAGTAAACTGACAGAGGTAGGTTAACAGGGGAAAAGCATACAAATTTTATTTAATATTTTTATTGTGTACATGTGAGTCTTCAAAAGGAAAATGGTGACCAGAAGAAGCCATTAGGCCCCAAAGTCTACATATCTTTTAAAATAATGAATGACAGGGGCAATTTTTATTATTTAAAAAAATATATAATAATTAATGATAAATTTTGGAGATGTGATAAGACAAAAGGGTTTGGGCTCAAGACAGTTAATTGTGTGTTAATTGTGGCAGTTAATTTAATTTGCTTGTATACTCATTTCTGGTCATAAGAATGTTCTCTTCCTGGTGCAGGGATGGCATATTTCTCATGGCATATTTTATGACATGTTTTTACGTACAAAGCGGGGTGGGGGGGGAGCTTCCTGCATCTGCTGTTTCTCAAGGGCCTTCAACTTAAAATAATCAATATGCCAAAGCAACATATCTTGGGTTGGCTTCCTCTGAACCCTTCAGGGCTGTGGCTGGTCTTAGACATGTTATGTTTTTCTTCTGATTCTACTGGTGAGGGCCACATGCCTGTGGGGAAAGTGAAGGCTGATGGCATAAACTTGAGTGCTGAGAAGTCATACAATGAATGTTGACTTCTTCCCACCTCTTCCCCTTCCTCCCTACATAATTCCCAACAGGAAAGAGAATCTTTATTGCACAAGGTCAAAAGTACTTTACTATCTGAGGTCTCAGGAGGGAAAAAAGAGAAAACAGTCCTTATCTTGACCTAGTAATCAATGGTGAGCTCTCTCAACCACAATGGCTCCCTTTTGCTAAGCTAATTATCTTGGTTGAAAGATTATCTTTGGGCTACTCCCAACAGACATGTCTCAGTGATGAAGAGAAGAGTTTGCAGCTTTTGGCCAACAACTCCTAGGGACACTGCCAACAGTTCTGCTCAGGCTGTTTTCAGGCTTTTCTGGCAGATTTCCAAACCCCACAAATCTTGAAAAGTTAAAATAAAAAAGAACAATAAAGAATTAGAGTCTCTCCTCTGTGCTTACATGGCCAGCCTTGACCTCTTCTTCCAGGCTGAGGCTGTGGCCACGGCTGTGGCTGAACCAGCCAAAATAACTGATCTCACACCCAATGTTCACTGTTGTTTTTGCCAGGGACATCTTTTTGGTTCTAGTGGCCAGAGATTCTATATCCCACCAACTTGTTTTCTACCTGGGATTTTTCTTTTCATTAGAATGCTTCAGATTAAATTTAGGCATTTATAGACCCATCCTACGTGGAAGGAACTTGGCTGAGAAAAGCATTTCAGTGCAGCAGTGAAGAACCAGGGCTCCGAGCCCGCATCCCCACCTACCCTACCAGCCAATTGTTTAAGCAAATTTTTAAGCTTCAGTCTCTGCCTTTGTAAAATGGGAATCAAAATGGTACCCACTTCAAGACGTTACTGTGAAAATTAAATTCAGTTGTGTTCTTTGTCAACCTAAAATTGCCAGAAGGCAATAATTAACTTGGGATTAATTATCCCATTAATTAATAATCCCAAACATTCACTTGGGATCAAAGAATCACAATTCAGGGTAAAAGTGTCCCATATTGGGCAGCAAAGTCAGGGTAGTTTTTAAAGACAAAAAGGGAATACTTGTATACATTGTTTACAAGGAATTTGGATTGGTGCTGGTGACAGAAAACTAAACTTGGTTATACATAATTGGTTGCTACGGCTGTCACTAAGCAGAAATCCATTACTGTAGCAAGTTGCATGTTCAGAGCAGAGTTCCAACCAGAATATTTGCCATTTGGCTCAGTTCAAAAGTTCAGGGTTCCCACTGGAGAAGACATGCATGAGGCCCAGTTTCTAAATGGTCTCCTGACTCCATTTTAACATCCATTAACATAAGTGACTCTCTTTTATTTCACTTCTCATACCTGCACTGCTTGGCATATAATAAGTATTTTAAAAAAGTTAACCCGGGGCGCCTGGGTGGCTCAGTCGGTTAAGTGGCCGACTTCGGCTCAGGTCATGATCTCGCCGTCCGAGAGTTCGAGCCCCGTGTCAGGCTCTGTGTTGACAGCTCAGAGCCTGGAGCCTGTTTCAGATTCTGTGTCTCCCTCTCTCTGACCCTCCCCCGTTCATGCTCTGTCTCTCTCTGTCTCAAAAATAAATAAATGTTAAAAAAAAAAAATTTTTTTTTAAATAAAATAAAATTTAAAAAAATAAAAAAGTTAACCTGAGCACAGAACAGTTCAGGGGAGCTAAGGATTGACCTGATCTGAGAGGCAGTGGAAAGACATACTGGACGGAGTTTATAACAAGAATCCGCCATGTTGGGGAGGTGACCCTCACCCACGCGGAGTCATCTAGGCTGCTATTTCTTTCTGCTCCTAAACCCCAAAACATAGTATTTAAAAGAGCACTACCATTTTATGAAGGTGATGTTTTGGATGTCTGTTTTCCTGAATAGTTCTTAAATTTATGCTTATAGATGTATGCCCATTAACCATAGTACATCTGCGGTGCAGAAATCTCCTGGGAACATTTACCAGAGAAAAAGAATGCTTCTTCTTATGCTGTCTGTCCATTTCCTTGTTAAGGGCACACAGGAAAGCTCAGAATATTTAGGTTATTTGAGAATAGTAGGAAAAAGTGAACTATTAGATACTAAAAATAAAGAAAAGCCATTAATCTACTTGAACTGATCCCTGCAGCTGGCAGTAGCTCATTGAAAGTCAGTTTCAAATGTGATAGCTTTCAAAGACCCTTTTCATATATTTTCTGACGTCTCCCTGAAAGGATCCCTTTCTTTGTGAGCAACGCTGGTGAAGATGGCCTCTATAAACCAAAATGGATTTGAAGGTAAGCATGGTTCTTGAAGGAATAGAAGCCAGATTCAGAAATGTTTATTGAACTGGAGAAATCCAACTGACTTTGCTATCCAGGCATACCAATTTTGCTCATTTTCAAAGTGGACATGACATTCTTTTTTTTTTAATACTTTTTTTAAGTTTATTTACTTTGAGAGAGAGTGTGTGAGTGGAGGAAGGGAAGAGAGAGAAGGAGAGAGAGAAAGAGAGTGAGAAAGAGAGAGAGAGCAGAATCCCAAGCAGGCTCCACACTGTCAGCACAGAGCCCGATGCTGGGCTCTAACAGACAAACTGCGACATGACCTGAGTGGAACTCAAGAGTTGGACGCTTAACCGACTCAGCCACCCACATGCCCCTGGACACCACATTCTAAAGGTCCAACAGCCCATTTAGGAAATCAGTGAGCAGCTGTGTCTGCACAGGCTCGTGCCATGTGTCAGCACACTTTTCTATGGGATTGGGCTGCTGTGGCATTTCATGTTGTGTTCCCTGTGTCCTTTCAGCTTGTACAGTCATTTATGATCCCTGGAGTGGTTTCTCCACTGCCATCTGCCCCTAAAGTCAAATACTTTTTTTCTTTTCTGAATCTTCACTGATGTTAACTGCTTGGAAGTTTTGTTTTGTTTTGTTTTGTTTTGAGAGAAAGAGGGTGGAGGGTGGAGAGAATGAGAGAGAGAGAGAGAGAGAGAGAGAGAGAGTCCTATGCAGGCCCCACACCCAGTGTGGAGCCCAATGCAAGCCTCGATCCCACAACCTTGGGATCATGACCTGAGTCAAAATCAAGAGTTGGACACTTAACTGACTGAGCCACCCAGGTGACCCCAGCTGCTTGGAACTTTTGCAAACAATGGGAATCAATTAATACAAAAGCAACAATTCAGAGCCTGGGAAGATGGGACTGGCCATCCATAAAGGATGTCTTTCAGTGTTCCTCTTGTTCTTGGGGACAGACATTAGGTGCTTGTGTCCCTCAGGGATCAAACACATAAAGCTAAACATGAGGGTTAAATGAGATAATGCCCCAGAGGCCCAACTCCAAGGTGGTCCATACTCCTCAACTCCACCCACCTTGCATCACCCTTTCTAGAAGGGAGGCAGCTGTTATGTATTCTTTGAATCTTGTCTCTCAGGGCAAACACCTGTGTGTTTTGTTTTGTTTTGTTTTGTTTCCTTTTCAGTGTTCCTCATTGAATCAGGCCTGTGCACCTCCTCAACATATTTGTATTGTCCTTGACTTAACACTATTTCTTTTCATTTCAATTGTGATACGTGGTACTGAACTCAGTGCTCCGGGGCAGGCCACCTCCACAGAAGGGAGTGGCCTTTATACCCTCTCTGAACATGATTCCTCCCTCCTATCAGACCAATTTCACTTCTTGGTTCACTCATTGTGCCTCTGATCCGTAACAAGGTGAAGATCCAGCTGTGCTCTGACTACAGCATGGCCTACATTGACTGGTTACCGAAAACAAACAAATGAACAAACAAAAAATCCATGGTGTTATTTTCCATGAGGGTGGGAATTTCTTTCATTCAGAAGACATTTATTGATGTCACTGGTAGGCATTGGTTTATTTTTGAATAAATAGATGAATGAATCCGTACTTCATGAATTAATATGTTCCTGTTACTCCCTTGGACTGGTTTTAACACGTGTTTTAAAGCCAAACTATGGCTTGTGCAATTTACTTTAGGGAATTGTAATGACAGCAGCCCTACTGTCATCTTCTGTCCCTCAGCAAGTATATTTCAGTTCCCTTCTCAGAAGGAACTGTCAATGGCTAAGATATCTTAAGAGCCCACCGCTTTAACTTGTGGGGATGAACTGGTTCCGAGTAGTGTCCCTTTCTCTCACAATCTCACATATTCAGATATTTATGCTTCTGTATCCTCTCATTAATGTTTATTCTATTGTTCTTGGTCTGAAGCCTCTTCTTCGTGAAAGAAAACCAAAGAGCAAAATCGAACACATTTCTATTCCTGCTTTCTTTTGGTCATTGGTCAATATTATACTATTTGCTGCAAGAAATGAACCTGTCCCTTCTGGTCTTCTAACTTTGTATAGTATTAATGGGGCCATTGTTTATGACTTAAGAAACCTAGGCTTGGACAATTGTGTCTTTCAGCTACTGATACCTCCCAGTAACTAACTGACCTGCTGAAGTTCTCACAGAGGAACTCAGAAGAGCTTGTGCTATTGATGAGCTTTTGGGTAGTGTCTAGGGTGCCAAAGTGAGCAAATACTTCTGAGTGCTCAAACTCTATTTATGGCTTATAGAAGCTTGTTTGAAAAAATATAGCATTTATATGTTTTGTTCACTATTTCTTATACAAATATTGTGATGATATCAGTGATAACTACATGTATGTCACACTGGGTGCTTCATGTGTGATGCTCACAATGCTACTCTTCATTTTCTTGCCTTGTTTTTTGTTTGTTTTTGTTTTTGTTTTTTGTTTTTTGGTAAGAATAGCGACAATCTCTGTTCTGCATCCTGGGATTATAAAAGAACTCGAGATCTGGAGTTCCATAAACCCTAGTTTGAATTCCAGTTCTTCCATTTATTAGCCATATGACCGTAAGAAGTTGTAACCGCCTCTCTCTACAACCTCAGTTTCCTCATCTATGAAGTGGGTGCACTGACAGCATCCTGCAGAGTTGTCATGAGGATCAAGTGAGATGACGTGTGTACCGTGAGCCTGGTTAGAGGATCCTGTGATATCATGAGAGGAGGCCACGTTGTGACTCCGTGCAAATCAGGTTATTGTCATTAAGTGACTTGGCCAAGATCACATAGGAGGGGATGAACACCAAATAGTGTCCAGAGGTGTCCAAATGTCCCCAGACACGCAGCACTCAGGAGCGAGCCAGCAGCTTCTCTGATGGCTTGGATGGAGGGTGGGGAAGAGAAGGGTGGAAGGTAGAAGGTGGGGCTGGAAATGAGGCCGCGTGTCCATGTCTTGCATGCTGACAACAATGATGTTATGGTTTACATTTTCACAGTTGGAGTTGCTGAAGCTTCAGAGTGTGTAGTAACTCACGCAAGCTCACCCAGCTAGAACATGCGGAGTTGTGGTAGAATTCAGGTTTGCATACCTAAAGCCTGCACTTCTTCCACTACATTACCCTGCTAACTAACTTCTATTCTTCTATTTGAAAAATATATATTAAATGCCAGACAGTGTTCTAAATGCTTGGGATATGTGAATGAAAAAAGGCAAAGCTTCCTGCCCTTATGAATTTTTTTTTTTTCGAGACAGAGAGAGAAAGAGAGAGAATGTCGGGCAGGGGGCGGGGGTTGGGGGAGGAGCAGAAGGAGAGGGAGAGAGAGAAATTTAAGCAGGCTCCAAGCCCAGCACAGAGCCCAACACATGGGGTTTGCTCTCACAACCTGAGAGATCATGACCTGAGCTGAAATCAAGAGTCAGATGCTTAACCAACTGAGCCACCCAGGTGCCCCAAAATTTTAGACTCCAGCAGGAAAGACAAAGAAACAATATAATTTTATATAAAATTTATATACTTGCTTACAGGGGACAGAGAAAAGGAGAACAGAATTAAAGGAGTCTGGAAAGCAGTGGGGCCCAGGACAGGTTGCCTTATTAGATGGATGTCATTTGAAAAAAGACTTGAAGGAAGTGAGGGAGTGAGTGAGCCATGCAGATCTCTGAGGAGAGACATTCCAGGCAGGAGGAACTGGGGGAGGAAAGGATCTAGAAAGGGAATGGTCCCTGGCTAGTCCAGGGACCAACAAGAGACCAGGAGAGTCGAGTATAGGGAGTGAAAGGCAAAGGAACAGGAGAGGAGGTCAGAGTGGAAATAGGCCCCTGTAGGGCTGTGAATGTAATGGGTAGGTAGTGTGGACTGGAACATTTTGAGCAGTGAAGTGACTTAACCCTCAGCGGGGTCACTACATCACCCACATTGAGAATTAACTGTCAGTAGGGAAAATGTAGAAGACAGGCTGTTTAAGAGGTATTTGTAAAAATCCAGGCAAGATTCGATATCACTTGTGTTCTGATAATCCAGACCTCAGTGGGAGCAGAGGTGGGAGTGGGAAGTGGTCAGATTCTACATGTATTTTGAAGGTAGAGCCACAGATTTGCTGAAGGAGTGGGTAAAAGAATTGAAAGAGAAAGAAAAGTCAAGATGACACCAAGGTTTTGCCGTAAGCAGCTGACAGAATAAACATGGTGTCAACTCAAACAGAAAGTCTGGGGTGAAGATAAGGAGCTTACTTTTGTTGTATTGTGGTTTAGGTGCTGGTTAGATACCGAAATGCAGTTGGGAGTAACCAGGCAGAAACTTCCCAAACAATTTATATGCATCCTCATGTAGTTTATTGATCAAATGATTTCTCCTATAAATGGTTTGAATAATTGGTAAGTCCTAAACATCTTGCCTTCATCTTCATTTGCTTATAACTATATTTGTTGGTGTGATTCGTTGAGCACCGTCATTAGACTCTAAACTGCATGAGGACAGGGATCACCTTTGTTAGTGCTCATTTCTTCTTTATGTTTCCGTCGTCTAGCAAATGTGCCTGTGAGGTGGTAGGTGCTCGAGGCAGGTATCAGCCACTCAATTCGTATTTATTAAATAAATTGATATTTGTTAAAAGAGTGGAATAAAAAATAAATAAATAAGAGTGGATTTTTTTTTTCAAGTTTAGAAGAGGGATACTGATTTGAAAATATTTAGAGATAAGAAAAAATTTTTCAAATTTTTTCCAGTGTTACTACCATGCTGTTTTGCCACAGGTATCCACCAACTTTAATTCAGAATTTAAAAAATGATTTGATCAGAAATTATAGTCTTCTTAAATATGACATTTCAAAAAGTCTGAGGCATCATGACATGTGACTATTAATGTAGCTCGTGAAAAAATAGATATTTATTAAATATATATAAATATGTAAATTTAAACTGTGTATACAGATGTATAAGTTGTGCTCTTCAAGTGAGATGGAATGTCTGAAATGACAATGTGCCCAAAGGAAAAGCATTAATAAGGTTTATAAACATTGCAAAAAAGTAAGTCAGAACTTTTCTAGAATGCCTCAAACTTGTAAAGAGAGACTCGCTTAATATAAATGCTATGGATGGCAGTGGAAGGAGAGCAAGGAAATGGTGGGGTGACAGTGGGTGGAATATCTTGATGCAAAAACCATCAGAAGTTTGGATTTTGAAACACTTGGGACTCTGTGCTCCTGAGTGACCCAACCTCAAGGAAAGTAAACCATCATGTGTCCTTGGATTGATTCATCCGTGTCCTCAGTGAAGAGCTTTTCTTGAGTCTTAGAGCCACTACCTCCTCTGTCTGATGTGGTTAAAAAAAGGAATGGCCAAGACCCTTCATGTACATCCTACTTCATTCATTTCTTGGAGATCTTCTGGATTTCTCATCCCGAGATAAGGAAGGGACACACACAGAGCAACAGTGCTGCATGAGCTCTGGAAGAACTGATGGTATCTAGTTAGTTGATTTCTATGATTTTCCCAAAACACATAATTCTGACTTCTTCAGTTGAAAATGGACACAGATATGGAAAAAGTGAAATAATGTGTCTATATCTATTTTTACAATGTTTTCAGACCAGTTGGCAAGCCTGTACAATCTGAACAAGCCAAGATTTCCTGTGGCTTTCTCGACCTAAAGCAGATCATTCATCAGAGTGTATATCACTCATTCATCAGAGAAATCCATCAAGGAATAAACTAGATTAAATATCACAGCCAGAGCCAGTGATATCAGTCTGCTTATTTCTTCTTACGGTTTGAATATATTTTACCAGTTCCTCATACCTCCCTCTGCAGAGTAAATGAAAATATGTGCCTTTGGCAGCCACACAAAGCAACGCTGTGCAAATTTTTTAGACTCTAAGCATCAAATTTTTAAATATATAAAATGGTTTACTAACTGAGTACATCAGAAACTTTTTATGGGCTAATACATGTAGAGTTAACACATGCTTATGATAGCATCTGGTACAGATATCATCTGGTACAGAAGTGTTGTAAATAATCGCTTCGAATACAGACAATTTGTATGAAACATCATTGTGGTTATAAATAAAGTAGGGTGGGGTTAGAATCCAGAGTCAATTCACCTTAATTTGCTGTTGAATGCTTCCTACCCTTGGATTCAATCTTGGGCTTTCCTTAAAAGTCTTCTCCTCATTAAAAAATTACAATGGCATCCGGGTACTATGAAACATAATACTAAATAGTTTAAAATAGTTCAAAAGATAGCAAGTCTTAACTCACAACTTATTACTAGCTTGTTGAAAAACAGGCATTTTGAGGCACCTGGGTGACTCAGTCAAACACCCAACTCTTGGTTTCAGCTCAGGTTATGATCCCAGGGTCATGGGATTGAACCCCATGTCAGGCTCTGAGCTGACAGTTCAGAGCCTGCTCAGTATTCTCTCTCCCTGCCTCTGCCCTGTTCACACTCTCAAAACGAATAAATAAACATAAAAAGAAGAAGAAGAAAGGCAGGCATTCATTCAGCAGAAGGAAGGACAATGAACTCACCTGGGCAGTAGAGGTGGACACACCTTGCAACAGGTGTAGGCCAATGTGTCCCCTTCAGAATTCATAACTGCCTCTCCCATCTTCTGCAGGTCATTATCTTATCACCACATTCTTACTGTCACAGCTCAGGAATGCCTACATTCCTGATTGTGAATCCTCCCATATACTTTTTCTGCTCTTGACTTAATTGGAAGAAGTCAACAGCAAAAAAATAAATAAATAAATAAATAAATCTTTGCAGATTTAGATCTCTGTAGAAACTGAGAGCAAATACAATTCCAAATGAAAACCTGTCAACATAACTGCCATCGAGGGAACAAGGAAATACGTGAGGATCTTGCCTTAAATTGGCAGAGGCTCGAAACAAAGGGCAGAACATCAAGACAGTAAATTCTCTGGCTGCACTTGGATAAAGGTATGAAGTCCCAGAAGATACTCTCTAGGGGGGCCTCCCATGGTGGTAGTTAGTTCAGTGCTTGTGGGACTTGGGGATGGTCAGGGTTATTTCTTACCTCCAAGGCCCAGCCTCCTCCCCTTTTTCACTTCATCTGCTCTCATCTTCCCTCTCCAACTCTGCTGCAGCAACACTGGACCCCTGGGCATTCCTCAGAAAGGCCAGGCAGGCACAAGCCTCAGAGCTGTGCACCTGCCAGGTCCCTATTCCTGCAACACTCCTTCCCCAGATGCCCTTCCTCACCTCCTTCAGGCCTTAGATGACACCTTCTCAGTAAGGCCTTCCCTGGCCACTATGCTTAAAATTGTAACCATCCCTCCCTAACACTCCTCTCCTCCTCCCACTTGTTTTTCTCCATAGAACTTACCATTTGCTGATACACTATGTGTTTTATTTACTTATTTTCCTTGTTATTTGCATCCCCCCAGTAAAACATAAGTGTCAGAAAGGCAGGGATTTGTGTCTCTTTCTTCATTGCTACCTTACCAGTGCCAGCCATGTGTGGGGGATAAGCTTGGGAATCCCCCAGTCTTATTCCAATGGGTTGACAAGGCATAAAGAAATACACAATCATAAAATGCTCACACCCAAGTTTGGGTAAACCAGATTGGCACCCCAAGAATGGGGGGGTGCAACGGTGCCAGAAATAGGAAGGTGCAAAGGCACCCCAAAATAGAGAAGGGTTGCTGAGCCCCCAAAATAGAGATGGAGAGGCAAAGGCCTGAAATAGAAACGGCACAAAGGTACCCAATACATAGGTATATGAAATAAACAAGATTAGATGTTCAGGGCGGAAGCACCCCAATTCAGTACTAAAGCAGAAAAGCTGCTTTCACAGGAGGATATGGCCATGTTAGGTAAATTGGTGAATTGGACTATGGATTGCTGCCCTGCAGGCAAAGCAGCCCAGAGTGAGATGGTTAATAAAAGAAAAGGTGCCTTATTAACCCTGAGGTTATCTCCCCTGTCTCATCCCCGAGGCTAGCTAAGATAAACAGAGGTGCTGCTTCATGTCCCCTGTAAACAACCTTCCTCCCTACTGCCTGGCGCCCAGATTTGGTTTTGTATTAACCCAAACCCCTAACCACAAATATCCCAAGACCCCCTTTTCCTCACATCCACAAGTTAATATTCACAGATTCATTATGTCTTTATGCACGTCCATCGCCATGTTTGTAAGCCTTCTGATCCTAATAAAAACCGGCAAGGACCCTTATTTGGGGCTCTTGTCTTTTCCTGGACATTAGCCATCTCTCACTTTCGATACTGCATCCCTCTCTTTTGCTAGACAAGAGAGAAATTTAGACCCAGAGTCTACAATAGCCATGTAATAGGCTCTCAGTATCTTTCTGTCACACACAGAGGTGAATGTCCATAAAAAATGGGTGGAAGGGCCTTGATGGTGGTAGCAATGGTGGTAGTGAAGGTTAAAGCAGCTCAAGATAGCAAGGTGGACAGATTGAGGGCTGGAGAGGATTTGATAGGCCTGCTGAGGTTAAACTTATTAACTTATTTTCTTTCTTTCTTTCTTTCTTTCTTTCTTTCTTTCTTTCTTTCTTTCTTTTGAGATAGAGTGAGCTACCCATGCATGCATGAGCAGGGGAGGGGCAGAGGGAGAGGGAGAAAGAGAATCCATGCTGGGCATGGAGCCCAGTGTGGGCCCCGACCTCACAATCATGAGATCATTACCTGAGTCGAAATCAAGTATCAGACACTTAACCAACTGAGCTACCCAGGCACCCCAAACCTATTTATGACCTGCTAGCTCTATATTGGAAGTAGATTAGACCACTGGTGAGGACTTCCAGGCAACTATGTCATTGATACTGATTAAGAGTACAGTTTTCTGGAAACAGGACTCTGAAGAAAATAACATAGGAACCCAATGGTCAGCAGGGTGGAGCACATCATAGGTTGTTACGGAGTGGATGGGACAGACCTAGGATGGTGAGGAGCAGAAAGGACACTAGGAAGCAGCAGAAACCAGGGCAACTGGAATATCTCGGGAATACAGAACATGAATTCATACCAAGGCTATATGTGTTCTTAGAGCTTTTCCACACCTGTTTTCTGGAAATCTTTCTCCAGATGTGCCTAGCCACTTATTGTGGATTTTTAAATTCCCTCTTAGCCAAGGGAAGTTCCATCTTGTTCCACTTGCCTCATTAGGTATGAAATCCTGATTTATCTTATTCACTAATTTTTCCTTCTTTCTTTTATCCAGATAACCTACACTACCTCAAGTGGGGGAACGCTGTCAGGAGTAAGGTTCAATAAAACAAGGTTAGAAAATGAATAAGCTGATTTCAGAGTGCACAGTGCCCTTTGTGTGCATTTTCATTGTCATAGTCATTTCAGATGCTCCGTGCCCTCATCCTCTCTCTCTTCTTTCCCTATCAGAACCAGCTCCCGGTTGTCATTAACTTTTCTCCACTGAGATATAAATGCTAGATAAAACATTCTATCATCCATCTCAACAATACTTGCTTTTTGGTAAATGAAGGGTTAATATAGGTAAATAAAGCATTAAGCTAATGAAAGCATTCCCAACATAGTTATTGTGTAATTTCAGCATCTTGTGGTTAATGAGGGAATACTGGAACCTGGAGGTTTTGGTTTCTGAAATGAAAGTCTATGTCCGTGAACGCATGTATGAGATACACCCAGCCATGCCCACCACCTTCAGATTGGTGCTTCCTCTGCCTGGTTATCTTTGTGATCCTAGAGAGACTGATCTATGCACAATAAGTGCTTCATTTTTTTTTAATTTATTAAAATTTTTTTAACGTTTATTTATTTTTGACAGAGAGAGAGCATGAGCAGAGGAGGAGCAGAGAGAGAAGAAGACACAAAACCCAAAGTAGGCTCCAGACTCCGAGCTGTCAGCAAAGAGCCCGACACAGGGCTCGAACTCACGAACCCTAAGATCACGACCTGAGCCAAAGTTGGACGCTTAACTGATGGAGCCATGCAGATGCCCCAGTGCTTCATTTCTGATTTTAGATTGTAGAGACCACAAAAACTTTAGACTTTATTCCTCTGGAGTCATCACTGATCAAGAAGGCTAGTCAATTATCACTGGTTACTCTGTGTGGTAAGACTTCGATCTTTATTTCTCTACAAGAAATCATCGACACAGCAACATGTAAGTGTTAATATTTCCTGATAATTCCAGCATATGTTATTTTAACTTTGCTCGTGGGTTTGAGAACTAGTAGTGCGTTCTCATTAGCAGAGCTCTATTCCAGGAGTTGGAAATTAAGAAGCAATAAATCATGAAAAATACTTTCTGGTTGTAGTAATAAGTCTGGCTGTTTCAGTGTATTTTTCTATGTTTACTTAGCAAAAGTCTTAAGTAAGCCCACACTGAATAAATATGGGTCAGGGTTCCCTTCCCTCTCTTCCATTCTACTTCTCTCCAAGGAAATTGGTGTGGAAGAAAATCGCTCTGTCTGAAATGGTGACCCTCCTTGGAACCGGACTCATCCAGATCTCCATCAGCTCACTCTCAAGACATTTAACTCAAGCTTCATACAGAACCCCTGGGCATTACGTTTATAGTTTCTACAGGAAGGCTTATTGAGAAGGAGAAGAGTGAGGGCAAATATGGAACATCGGTGCCCAGGGAGCTGATGGAGGTTGGAATTCTCTTTCTTGCACCCTGGGAGAGTGGTGGTCTCACTGACACTCACTCTCAGTACAAGATCTTGGTTCTGGCATGAGAAGTCGGGCAAATTCCCACAAGAAGAAGAAAGGAGGAAAAGGTATGGACAGGATCCAAAGTTTCAAACTCCCTCTTGGAAAACCAAATTAATAATAAATGATTTGAAATTTTAGAATAAAAATTTTTATTTAGTGTTTTAAATATAAAATCGTATCATAATAGTATTTCCCCCCAAATACACAAGCCTCACTGAAAGTCTAATATACTCCACAGAAGATCTTTGGTCTGAAGTATGGGTATTTCACCAGGGGTCCTGGTCACCCTGGGGTTTGGGGCTTGGGAGTCGGGGTTGGGGTGGGGGCTAGAGAAACACTGGAATTTCTTAGTTCTCCTCCCTGTAGGGAGTTTACCTTTCTAAACACTCCTGGTATTTTGGTCATATTAGGAGCATGTGGCATACCACCCAAAGAATGGATTTGGCAGTCATTCTGGTGATTTGATTAAAAAAACCCAGCCAACTGGAATAATTCAATTTGATGAGCATATTTTCTTTCTTCCCTTCTAGTTTGCCTGCTGTTTATAAAGTCATGATTCCCTAATTTTTTTAATGATTCCCAAATTTAAAACTTGTGCACAGACTGGTCCTGATACTGGTGGAAAATTTAGAACCTAGGATTCGATGCAAGCCAAGTAATTATTTTTTATGAGCTTAATTTTTTTTTTTTTGGAGCAATTAATCTACGACAAAGCAGACAAGAATACACAATGGGGAAAAGACAGTCTCTTTAATAACTGATGTTGGGAAAACTGGACAGCTACATTCAAAAGAATGAAACTAGATCATTTCCTTACACCATATCCAAATATTGACACAAAAGGGATAAAATACTTGAATGTAAGACCTGAAAACACAAAACTCCTAGAAGAAAATATAGACTATAAGCTTCTTGATATTGCTCTTAGCGGTATTTTTTCTACCTGAATCCACAGGCAAGGGCAACAAAAGCAAAAATAAACAAATGGGACTACAGCAAACTAAAAAGCTTTACACAGCAAAGGAAACTATCAACAAGATGAAAAGGCAACCTACTGAATGGGAGAAACTATTTGCAAATCATCTATCGATAATATCCAAAAAATATGAAGAACTCTTATAATTCAAGAGGAAAAAACAACAAATCTAATTCAGAAGATCTGAACAGACGTTTTTCCAAAGAAGGCATGCAAATGACCAACAGGCACATGAAAAGATGCTTAACATTACTAATCATTGGAAAAATGCAAATCAAAACCGTAACAAGATATCACCTCATACTTGTCAGAATGGCTATTATCAAAAAAGCAACAAACAAACAAACAAAAAAGAAATGATAAGTCTTGGTGAAGATGTAAAGAAAAGGAATTCTCATGTACTATTGGTGGGAATGCAAATTGGGCAGCCACTATGGAAAACAGTATGGAGTTTCCTCAAAAAATTAAAAATAGAATTACCATATAACCCAGCAATTCCACTTTTGGGTATTTATCTGAATAAAAACACTAACTTGAAAAGAGGCATACAGCCCTACCTTCATGGCAGTGTTATTTATAGTAGTCAAGATATAGAAGCTACATGTGTCCATTAATAGATAAGTGGATAAAAAAATGGTACATACACACACACACACACACACACAATGGAATATTACTCAACCATAAAAAGAATGAAACATTACCACTTTTGACAACATGGATGGACCTGGAGGATATTATGCTAAGTGAAATATGTAAGATGTAGAAAAAGACAAATATACGATTTCACTTAAATGTGGAATCTACAAAACAAAACAAATGAACAAACAAAATGAAACAAAACCCGACTCAGAGTTACAGAGAACAGACTGATGGTTGCCAGAGGAAAGGGCATTTGGGGGTGGGCAAAATGCATAAAGGGGGGATCAAGAGCACAAATTTTCAGTTACAAAATAAAATCATAGGAATGTAATGTCCAGCACAGGGAATATAGGCAATAATATTGTATTAACTCTGTATTGTGGCAGATGGTAACTAGACTTGTTATGGTGATCATTTTTGTAGTGTATATATATAAATATTGAATCGCTACGTTGAACACCTAAAACTAATATAATATTGTATGCCAATTATACTTCAATAAAAAAGAAAACAAAACAAAGGGCTGTTTCTTTTAGCAGTATGGTATCTTTCAAATACTTCTTTTTACTATTAGCCAAAGAGTAATTTAAAATCAGCAGAACTATTGTATGATATACAAATTACATTATATGCATCATATGATAATAATACATCTTTGGGGAAAAAAACCACATGGGATATTGACGATTGGGCAATAGGATCAAGGAACATCCAGAATCTTCCTTATGAAAGGGTATTTGAATATTGCATTTTACCTGGAGCTGATGACGTCTTGGAATAAGAGGCTCAAAGGGAGTGAAAATAGGCCAGGATCGTGTCAAAAAGTGATATTAAGTGGCAAAGAAGTCTTAAGTGGTTTTTTTTAGGAATGAAAGTCATTATAGTCAGGAGAGGGGAAAGGGAGGGCAGGTCTGTTTATCTTATCACAGATCTTATAAAAAAGCACTCTTTTATTTTTAAACTCCCATTTTACCTTGAAACAAAGGGTTAGTTTCTTGCATAGAGTTCTGTGTGTTTAGAAATTTACTTTGGATCCTCAGACAGGTCTGTAAATTTACACAATGATCACCTCAGGATAGAAGGTCCTTTGGAGCAATTAAGAAAAACCAGTTTGCCTCCTTTGTGGTTTTTAACCTGAAAAGTTTTTTTCAAGGTAAAAACACCTTTTTGTGTTCCAGTAGTCGTGGTCTGAAATTAAAAATGAGCATTAATTTAAAACATAATGTTAACAAGTTATGTTTGCCAATGCTTCGTTTGAAACAAAAAAAATAAAATCCTAGGAAGTTGAGAGTAAACAAACCACTACTCCAAAGTGGCAGATTCACTCTTTAGGAATAAATGGTTGGCTTCAATTTGCACCTGCTCCACAGTGACTATAACAGGAACACCATCACCAATTCTAAGGGTCCCTTAAAATTTACAAAGTGCTTTCAACGTCCAGAATCTTATCTTTCTTTTTTTTTTTTTTAATTTTTTTTTAACGTTTATTTATTTTTGAGACAGAGAGAGACAGAGCATGAACAGGGGAGAGGCAGAGAGAGAGGGAGACACAGAATCTGAAACGGGCTCCAGGCTCTGAGCTGTCAGCACAGAGCCCGACGCAGGGCTCGAACTCACAGACCGTGAGATCATGACCTGAGCCGAAGTCGGACGCTTAACCGACTGAGCCACCCAGGCGCCCCTTAATT
Source organism: Panthera onca (assembly GCF_046562875.1). Lineage (NCBI taxonomy): Eukaryota > Metazoa > Chordata > Mammalia > Carnivora > Felidae > Panthera > Panthera onca. The sequence continues at coordinate 118,359,617 of NC_138343.1, forward strand.
ATCTTTCAAACAGCCTTTCGAGATGAGCAGAACAGATAGTATTATATTATCCTTATTTTTATAATGTGGAAACCAGGGATGCCTGGGTGGGTCAGTTGGTTGAGTGTCCGACTTTAGCTCAGGTCATGATCTCGTGGTTCAGGAGTTCAAGCCCCGTCCCGGGCTCTGTGCTGACAGCTCAGAGCCTGGAGCCTGCTTCAGATTCTCTGTGTCTCTCCCTCTCTCTCTCTCTGCCCCTACCCCACTTGTGCTCAGTCTCTCTCTCTCTCTCTCTCTCTGTCTCAAAAATAAATAAAAGCATTAAAAAATAAGTAAAAAAAAAAAAATGTTGAAACCAAAGCAGAAAGAAGTGAGGTAATTGGGCTAGGTCATTCAACTATGAAATAGAGAAACTAGGACTTCCACAAAGGTATTCTGATTACAAAACCTTTTCTCACCACAAAACGATACTTCTTTAACTACCTTAACAAATAGTTGCAGATCCTTCAAAATAGTATATTTGGGTGCAGTCCAGTCGGGATCCATGGATATCAGGCACAACCTAATCATGTGCTTCCCTTCCTGCTCTCACTGTCCCTTCTCTTCAAAGAGAATCTTGGCTCTTCAAAAAAGAATCCCCAAAGAAAATATCTGCAACTAATGGAAAAAGTTGTATGAGTAAATACATTTAGGAGGCAGATTTACCAAACATGTTGGAGGCCTAGAAAGAGTATTTTTATATAGATTTTTATGACTGCCCTGGGATTCCACACAACAGATGGGCAAGTAAGTACTAGGATGTTTTTAGTGCATCACAGAATTGATGTAATGAAAACAATGAAAAAAATACGTGAAATATGGATTTTTATTGAACTTATGCAAATAACTATATTGTGTAATGCCCCCGATTTCGAATCCGAGAGACCACCAAGGAGCCGATACTGATGCAAACGTACGAGGGTTTATTTACAAGTTCGAGCTTGGGCCCAAGTATACCCGACACAGCAGAGCAGGGACTTGGACCCCTAGATTAAGAGGCGTAGCAGTTTTATAGGGGCCAGGGGCCAATGAGATTGTAACACACACAGAAAGTTGCATAGTCATGTCAGTCCACACGCAGGTGGCCAATTGAGTTACAATTTACCCTATAGTAACTGTTTGAACTAGCCTATCACTCTGGTCAGAATTGGCGTGCAAGTTTGGCGGGCAAAAGGTGGGGTTTACATTCTTCAGCGGTTAGGGGTTCCGTATTCCTATATGAGCCGGTTTCCAGTAAGGGTGTGCTCAGAGGCTTGACTAGGGTGGGGGAGTGTCTTAAGCAATAAGTAGGTCATGTGGGGGTTATACATGAGATGGTGGGTGTAGCACAAAATGGAGTTAGTCTTGCTCTGCTTGTCCAGGGGTAGGGGATTTTTGTTAAATTCCTTGGGTCCCACAATTGCCAGAAAAATATAAAAATATTCACTGACCGTGCCAAATTTGGAGGGATCAGGTAGGGGAAAAAAAGATGTTTTATCTTTGCCCTAAGTCACAGGAAGCTTAAGAAAAAAAGAAAAAGCTTTATTTATATCTAGCAAACCAAACATTACAAAATTAGCAATGTTTCGGGGCACCTGAGCAGCTCAGCTGGTTAAGTTCCGACTCTTGATTTGGCTCAGGTCATGATCTCGTGGTTTGTGAGATTGAGCCCCACGTCAAGTGCAGGTCACTGCTGCCTGCTTGGAACTTTCTCTCTCCCTCTGTCTGCCCCTCTCTCCTTCAAAAATAAATAAATAACCTTAAAAAAATAGCAACGTTTCAAATAAAAAGTCATAAAAATTATAGGCGTTATTCTCAATTCATTCAGTCCCGTGTAATTACCTCTTGTTGATCTTTTATTATGAAGCCAGCAGTGTCTCCACCAAGGGTTCTATAAATTCTTACTTAGTTGAGTGATATTTGAAAGTTATCAGAAATCTGTACTCCGAAGTACCCGTTAGATTCCTTTCATGAATTTCTCTGAAGATGAAACACGTTTTCAGGAAGCTTTTGTAAAAGGATCCAAATAAAACGGTAACCATCTATACATAACAAAAGACTTAAAATAGCCATAGTTAAACATCTGATGAGAGCTCATTATAATGCAAAAAAAATTGACAAGATCATTTATTTCTGTGACACATAACATTTTAAGATAATAATAAATAGAATTATGGTTGATATTAGGACATATCACAATTCTAGGAATGTTATATAATTCTTAGAATGCTCATATTATTAACATTCATTTATATCATACAACCTAAGAAAGTTTACCATGGCTTATTTGACAATGCTTCTATGTAATTTAATATATTAAATAAGCCTAATTTGTGTAATATTTCTTTTATAAAAAGAGAGAATAAATCTTTTGAGATATCCCAGGGACCCTGTTAAGATTCTCAACATTTGTTTGAGGTCAAAAGACTTTTTTTAGAATTTGATTTGGGGGAAGTTTGTCAAAAATACTGAAAAGGTTTTAAAACACTTGGTGAAATAGGATCATAGGTCACTGTGAAACAATACTTAGTTATCTATTTAACCAAAGTGATAATTATAGACCTTATAGGCAAACATAGATGGTTACATAGTTCTGAGCAAAACTTAGCTCCTTTAATATCAAGAGGGTTTAATTTAGTAATCAAAGACCTGATAACACAGGAAATTGTATTGGAAAAACATAGAATCCTTGTTTTCTAAGCAGATTTCTTTAAAAAAATAAAAAAACCTTTATTATCTCTTATGAGAAGCATAAATTCATGTGAGAAGCAGACCAATAGTCCAAGCAAACTTATTTGTTCTTTTAACAGATGAAAGAAAACTAAATTCCATTTTGATATAAGTACACTATTGATACTCAAGCTTGTTTTTTTTAATGTTTATTTATTTATTTTTGAAAGAGAGAGAGAAAGAAAGAAAGCTTGAGCACGGGGGGTGCAGAGAGAGAGAGAGAGTGAGAGAGAGAATCTTAAGCAGGCTCCTCACTGTCAGCACAGAGCCCCGATGCAGGGCTTGATCTCATGAACCACAAGATCATGACCTGAGCCAAAACCAAGAGTCGGACACTTAACCCACTGAGCCACTCAGGCATCCCTCAAGCTTATCTTTTCAATACTAATAACAAGTCAATTCAATCCCGTCCAGCTAAATCACATAAAAATTCTTTCCCCACCATAAACCCTCTACAACTTTCTATGTCCATTTTAGTTTGTCTCGTTATCTTTCCCATTCAGAAATAATCAGCTTTATTTTGGGACAAAATTACTTTTTTTCTCTCAACAAAAATGCATCTTTATTCCTCATTCATTTGCTTGCTAAAAACATATATCCTACTGTTTTTGCATACAGAGTTATCTCTCTTATTTCTAGTAGTTTTAATCACATATATTAGTTAGAATTCTTAACTGTTAGAAACTTTAATTTCTAGTGAAAATTAAAAAGTAAGCAATTATGAACTGTTATATCAGTATTCCTAGACTGGCAAAATTATTAATACACTTCATAATTTCTAGAAGTATATATCTCCTTATAGCACGATTTATTTAACATAACACAAGATATGTTTACTCATACACCCAAATCTCTTTAGTTTCTTTATTTAAAAAAAAGGTCAAAAGTAGGTAAACCTAGACTTGCTTAGCAATTAATGTTTTGGTATTTTATCTTATTTGGAAATGATCTAGATATTCAATAAGTTCCCATAATTTAATTTAACTTAACAAAATCCTAAGGGTGGAAGTTCTGCAAGTTACCAAATAGATTCGGAAAACTTTTTAAGTACACCTATCATAATGCAATCATTGCTAAAAAGTCCACCTAAAAACTCTTCTGTTTGAAGAAGATGAGTAAGTACTCATCATCATCATCAACATCATTGTTGTTATTATTTAACTCATTTATTCTTATCATATTTAGACTACTCATGAGAATTTCTTGAGACATTAAAGCACTTAGTCATTACCTTAGGTTTTTTTCTTGCGGACAAATTTTGTGACAGAGATAACATGAGCTTATTTGAATTTTAGTAAACCTAGGTGGAATAAAAGTATCATATTTAATGCTGAGAACTCTAAAGACATATCTATATTCATTAAGCCAATAAACTTAAACTTGCTTTAATAACAACGGTTTTCCCAAGGCATGTAATTTTGAAGAGCAATAGAGTTAGTTTCTATTACCTTTTTTTGAGAATTGGAAATACTTAATTTATAAGCACTTAATTTTAACCCGATTAAATAGAGCTCTTTTATGAATTAATTTTGGTGATACTGTCCAGAGGTAGAAAAGTACTATATTTTAATGTACATATTATAGACATACATAGAGGAGAAACATAAATAGAGATCCTATGGCTTTAATTTTAAAATTTTAGTTATGAATCAGGTATAACAATATCAAACTCACTAGGTTATCAATAACATTCAGAATAAGTGTATCCATTCAGATAGCTAAAGCCTTTTACTATTTGCAAAGAAGATTTTTTTTTGTTTTAGTTTATTTATTTTGAAAGAGAGAGAGAGGAGGGGTTGAGGGGACAGATAGAAAGGGAGAGAGAGGGGGGCAGATTGAGAGCGCAGAGACTGACGCAAGTCTCCATCTCATGAAGTGTGAGATCTTGACCTGGGCCAAAATCAAGAGTTTAATGCTGAACTGACTGAGTCACCCAGGCACCCTTGTGGAGAAGACTTTAAAGATTTGTATTTGTCACTGGAAGTGATCTTCAGGAAGCTGTGATATGGAGTTTGGGCAAGGGAGCCTTTTTAGTATTTCTATTTTTTAAAAGCCCTCTTTCTCTTTTCCCCCTTAGTATCAAGCCTCAGTGGGTTGTATTTCCATTTCAAAGCCACGATAAGATTTACAGCCTCAAGGAACAGAGGAAGAATACAAGTGTTTTCCTCAGAGTTTTGGGGTATATTTGCCTATTACTGGAGGTAAGCCTGAAGTAACTACTATTTAAATTTTCATTCTTTTTCTCAGGTACAGAACAATTTTGTTTTCAGTATCTTGGTTTCTTTATAATATCTGCAAATTTCTGAAGGCAAATAGAAAAGGGTCTGAGTGAATTTTGAGCTGCTCTCAGAATTCTGCTTTTGCATTTCTCAAGTCATTATAAATTAAGAATCATTGATTTTAACTTCTTTTAAAATCTGAGCTTCCACAAGCTGTCTTAAAGAGTTGGGTAGCCTTTGCCCTTAGAATGCTTAGAGGTTGATTTGCCCACTCTACCACTTTATTTTGAATTTGCCTTTTTATATCTATTGGAAAATTCCCAGCTAAGATGGAAATCAAAAGATTTCTATGTTCTGCTGTCTAGGGAAGATGAATTTTTTTGGGAGGGCATTTTGGATACCACAAAGGACCTTGCATAGGAAGACCTGAAGCTGGCAAAGTCTGATTATAGAACCCAGCAAAAGGAGCCTGATTGCTCTTACCGGGTATTTGTGCTAAATTTATTTCTGGCCTTTTTAGCATTTACATGAGTAACTTGTAGACTTTGGGCCTAGAGATTGGGCTGGCGTGCTCTCTGTAAATCTTATAGGGAAAAGGAAGTTAAAACAAGCAGCTGAGTGTTTAAGGGATTTTCTGGGGAGGGTGGAGGGGTTTGAGGTATTAAGAAAATTTGGGGAGATGAGACCAGATTTTAAGAAGGGGAATTTATGTTGGATGTGGACTTTAATTTTGTTTAAAGTTTATTCTGTTCTTTCATCTTGTTCATGGAGTCCCTAAGGCTGGCCATCATATTTTTTGTATTGACTTTTTAATTTGGTCTTTCTATAGGTACCAATCAGACAATTGTTTAGGATGATGGCCGTCTAAAATGTAGAAGTGTTTTTCAATTCAAAGGATCCATTGTATGACCATTGATGAATAGGATCTTATACTAATATAACTAGTGACTCAAACCAGCAGGTTTTTTGTTTTTGTTTTGTTTTAATGACTCAACCTGTTGGAAAAATGAATAAAGTACTGCACCAAAGATGGCTGACGGGACTAAAACAAGCTCTTGTCTCTCGCTTAGAGACCTCTCTTCCAGGTCCTTCTTGTCCTGTTTGCCATGCGCAGAAAACCCGCCATGAATATGGAAGCTGACAACTGTAAATTACCCTTCCCACTTGCACTCGGGGCTCAGATCCTTAGAGAAATGGTCTCCTCTGAGCCCGCCATTGTTAAATAAATCTCCGATCCACCAAGATTTCCAAGTGCTGCTTGGTTTTTCCGCCAGCATTCCAGCCTGGTTCCGTAACAAACCAAAGATGCAAGAGGCATCCCACAAGAGAGTGCAAGAGCTACAACCCTCATAGATCCAGACAGCTTAAAAGGATGGTGAAGTGAAAATAGTTTTTCTGGTCTCTCATAGGAACATGAGATGCCTCCAGTTGTAGGCCCACTAATCTGTGACATTGGGCAGGTGCTACTAAATTGAGACTTTTGTAGCATCATTGGACAACAAGCCTGAGATGACAAGGGTCCCTTATGGACTGGGACCTGTTTTGACCAATTTCCCTGAGAGCTGCACATCCAGACAAAGAGAATGCTGCTTGTAAGTTGGTATCTTGAAATCCCAGTCCATTCAACTGGCCACCAAAGTGGACACTGGTGAGTGCATCTTCTGGATGGTGGAGACCAGAGAGAATATTCTCGTTGGTCATAAAGTCACACTCTCAGGACATAGAATAGGACAAAAGGTAAAGCCTCATTTAGCTTTCACACAGGGGACCCACAGCAAAGTTTGTTGTAAACTGACACTGGTTTGGTAAGAACTGTGAACTCACCAGTCTGTGAGGCTAGTTTGAACAGCAGGGCTTACAAGGTCTATGCCTGTGTTTTGCCCTGTGATTCTTGATCCTTATAAATGATATAATAGACAGAAACAAAGAGAAATAGTGGCCATGTTTGGGAGGAAAAGGATCAATACAAACTGAGGGTACTCATACAAAATCTTTACCAGAGACATTATATCCAAGGAACTAGTGGGGCACCTGGGTGGCTCAGTCAGTTAAGCATCTGACTTTGGCTCAGATCATGATCTCACAGTTCGTGAGTTCGAGCCTGGCATAGGGCTCTGTGCTGACAGCCCAGAGCCTGGAGCCTGCTTCGGATTCTGTGTCTCCTCTCTCTTTGCCCCTCCCCCACTCACGCTCTGTCTGTCTCTCTCAAAAATAAATAAACATTAAAAAAAATTATCCAAGGAACTAGTTCCACAAGTATTTTCTCCTGATAATCCAAATTTCATAAAAGAGCAAAAGGATTTTCACCACTTACACTTCTGTTGAATTCTCTAGATAGAGATCTGGGAGGCTGACCGGTAAGAATTCTTACTTACTGCTGGTGCTTATCAGAGGCCCTGGGATCTTCCAGTTGTAGTACCAGAACACATGGTGTCCAGCCATTGAAGTATCCTGCCCACTGTGCCAAAACTGTTAGGGAAGGGACAGTTTCCCCAACCCCTCTTGGTTCTTTTGACTGGCCTAATACCTAAATTAACATAGCACAGATTAACAGAAGAAAAATAAATTTAATTTCGTATGTACTGAGCCTCATAAGAAAATGAGATCCAAAGAAATGACCAAAGGAGGGAGCTTTTATACCTTTTACACAAAGAAACAATAAATCTGTGAAGAAGTGATAAGACAAGGAAACTTAGATTTGTGTGCTAACTGATGAGGAAACTAAGAAGTTTGTTTACAAAGCCTACTTGACTTTGAATTCCCTACCTTTAGCAATAAGGATGTCTCTATATCCTGGTGCAGGGAGGGTGCCTTTTGCATGGGACACTCATTTTCTGCTGTCGGAGAGAAAGAGTCAGAGTGTTCTTTTTGTACTGGCTCTTCTCAAGTAAGTTTAATTCTAGAGATACCATTGGCATTAAGCCTTGGCTCAAAAAAAGCAACTTCATGTTTCAGCTGCTCACCAGATGCGTCTGTCCCCAACAGCTGTTTTCCAGACAATCTCAATCATGGCTTACTTCTAGTGAGCAGAAGAACGTGATTGAGTGAAACCTTAAAGTCCTTCTGCCTCTCCTGGGAATTACTTCACTTGTGTTTACAATTTTCAGCAATTGCTAGAGAGGGGGCCTAGGCCTCCAGGTCACGTGGCAGTCTCACCTCTGAGCTGGGAAGCCGATTTCTTCTTTATGCACAAAGGCCCAACGTTGTGACCCATGGAGTCCACGTCCTTCTATCTTGAAAGACACGTAATAATCTACTGAAATAAAATTTTGATACCTTTTACGATTTGTGATTTATAAAGCTCAAACATCTCTATTCTGAACAAAATGTAAAAAAAAAAAAAACAGAATAAATCTTTATGTTACAGTTTTTTTTTTCTCAGTCAAGCATTCATTCCTATGAAGTGTCTTTGAAAGTTTGACTTCATACGATTGAGGAGAAAAAGCACAAGACATTCAATTTCCTGTGACAACCGCCTCTAGGTCATTTGTTGCAGTGCCTCAGGACTCAAATTAATTTAAAACAAAAAATATCTTTACTGATCTCCTTCCTTGACATCATTCTGCGACGTGCTTTCTTTTCAAATCTCCTTTTGATGTATAGCTTTTCTTATTTATGTGACTCCCCTTATTTTCAAAATGCATATTTGAATCTATTTTCAAATGTATATTTTATCTAATTTACTATTTCTCTTCCTATTTTCAGAATGCATATACCCGAATCCCATTTCAAATGTGTATTATTGTCATCATCTTTTTGAAGTTTCTTTTTTTTTCCACTTGTAAATTCAAGTGCCCCCCTGCTATCTGGCTCCGAAAAATATTTCCGTCAATGTTGGGAGTATCTTGAATTGTTCTCAGGTATAAAAGGGAACCCATAAAATTGGCAGATAAGAAACTGATATGTGAATGGTCTCCAGTTTATGACCCATGATTCATTTATCTCATTTCTTCCTCTCTACAGATGTTACGCAATCAGCAAAGGTCAGTTTTCAAAATCATTGGGTCTTCCTCTCATTAAACCCTACTTATCTTTCAAAGTTTGGTCCAAGCATCACTTCCTCAGGGAATCCTTCTTTGACCACATCCTACCACTGGATAGGATTCCACCCTAATTCTATAGAATTATTTTCTCCACAGAATAAACATCCAGTTTTGTGCTGACAAAGAAGGAAGAGACAGGCCAACTGTATGGGGCTGGGAGAGAATTTGGCTCTCTACTTCTTAAACAGATTTTAACCAATTATCCTGTTTTTAAGTCCAACTCCTATGCCCTCTAACAGAAGTAACAGGTGCAGCTCATTCTACATATAAATCTAGTTGCATCTTGGTTTTTTTGCTTCTGGTTTAGGGTTAAACTTTCTTTGGTCTCCTAAAGCAGTTACCAAGGGTCCATCTGTTTTTCCACCCAAAGTTATATATTCTTGGTCATCTCTTCTCCACTTCTCTTTGCCCTTGTGGATTTATGCCTTTAAAAAAAATCATTCTGTTATTTTAGTTTGGTTTGGGAGAAAGAGAAAGAAAATATATATGCTTTGATCCATCACCATTTCCCAGAAGTCTCTGTTCATATTACTTCATTGTTTAATTTTTAAAAATCAGCTTTATTGAGGCACTTTTTGTATACAGTGAAATTCTTTGCTTTAAGGTGTGTTGTTTCATGAGTTTTGACATGTGTGTACATGGAGTCATGAACCACCACGATCATGATATAGAGCATTTCTATCACTCCCAAAAGCCTCCTTGTGCCCGTTTATAGTCAACACTGACATGCTTTCCAGCACTATAGTTTTGCTCTTCTAGAATTTCCCATAAAATTGTGTATAATATTATCCTTTTAATGTTCGGAGGACTCATAGTGTTTGTGTCACCTGTTTCAATACGGGGAATTTGTGACTTCTCTCTTTTTTTTTCCTGGTAAGCCTAACTAGAGGTTTATAAATCTTATAAACTTTTCAAAGAAACATTTTCGGTGTCATTGATTTTCTTCCCTTTTTTCTGTTCTCAATTTCATTAATTTCTATTCTTCTCTTCACTATTTGCTTCCCTCAGCTTATCTAAATTTAATTTGTTCATTTCATTCTAAGTCATTGATTGGGAACTTCTTTGCTGATACCAGCTTAAACATCATAAAATTTCCAGTGTGTATTGATTTAGCTGCTTATAACAAATTTTGATTCATTATGTTTTCATTTTCATTAAATTAAAACTATTTCCATTTTCTCCTGTGATTTTTTTTTTTTTTTGACCCAAGGGTTATTTACAAGTATGCTATTTAAGGGGCACCTGGGTGGCTCTCGGTTAAGTGTCCGACTTTGGCATTGGTCATGATCTCGTGGTCCATGAGTTCCAGCCCCGCATCAGGCTCTGTGCTGACAGCTCAGAGCCTGGATCCTGCTTCAGATTCTGTGTCTCCCTCTCTCTCTGCCTCTCCCCTGCTCACAGTCTGTCTCTGTCTCTTTCCAAAATAGACATGAAAAAATTGTTTTAAAAAAGGAGTATGCTACTTAAGTGCCAAATATTTGGGAATGTTTTTATTTTTAGGTTAGATCTGTTGTGTTCAGAGAACATACTTTGTATGATTTCCATCCTCTTAAAAATATTGTGGCTTATCTTATGATCTATATTGGTTTTTTATTCCATAAGCACATGAAAAAAAAGGTGTATTTGGCTGTTGGGTGGAGTTTTTTATATATATGCCCGCTATGTCATTTTGGTTGATATTGCTATTTAATTCTTCTGTATCTTTACTGATTTTCTATTTGTTCTATCAATTACTGAGAGAAGTGTTGAAATCTTCAAGTATTATTGTAGATTTATTTTTTCAAGTTTATAAGGTTTTGCATATATATTCTGATTAAGTGCATTCACATTTAGGATTGTTACATTTTCTTGATAAACTGGCCCCTTTATCATAAGAGAATGTCTGATATCCTTGGTAAGTTCTTTGTTTTTTGTTTGTTTTTAAACTTCTTTGTTGAATACTATTATAACATGCTCACATTTTTAAAATGTTTATTTATTTATTTTTGAGAGAGAGAGAGAGAAAGAGAGAGAGAGAGAGAGAGAGAGAACAAGCAGGGAAGGGGCAGAGAGAGGGAAACACAGAATCCAAAGCAGGCTCCAGGCTCTGAGGTGTCAGCACAGAGCCTGATGTGGGGCTCAAACTCAAAAACCATGAGATTATGACCTGAGCTGAAGTTGGACACTTAACCTACTGAGCCACTAAGTTGCCCCAACTAGCTTTCTTTTGATTAATGTTGCATGGTATATCTTTTTCCATCCTTTTCGTCTATCCTATCTGTCTTTACATTTAAGGTGAGTATCTTATGCATAGCATGAAATCGGGTTTTGCGTTTTTATTCAATATGGAAACTAATTAAGGTAGCTTTAATCCATTTAAAAAAGTTTTTTTAAATCTTTATTTACTTTTGAGAGAGAGAGAGAGAGAGAGAGTGCACAAGCAGGGGAGGAACAGAGAGAGAGGGAGACACAGAATCTGAAGCAGGCTTTATGTTCCGAGCTGTCAGCACAGAGCCTGATGCGGGGCTCAAACTCGTGAACTTTGAGATCATGATCTGAGCCAAAGTTGGATGCTTAACTGACTGAGCCACCCAGGTGCCCCAGTTTTAGTCCATTTATTATTATTTTTTTTTCAGGGGTAGAATTTAGTGGTTCATTACTTACATATAATACCCTGTGCTCACCCCTACAAGTGCCCTTCTTAGTACCTATCTCCCATTTAGCCCATTCCCCCATCCACTTCCCCTCCAGCAACCCTCAGTTTGTTCTCTGTATTTAGAGTATCTTATGGTTTGCCTCGCTGCCTGTTTTTTATCTTATTTTTCCTTCCCTTCCCATACATTCATCAGTTTTATTTTTTTGAATTCCACATATGAGTGACATTATATGGTATTTGGCTTTCTCTGACTGATTTATTTCACTTAACATAATACACTCTAGTTCCACCCACATTGTTGCAAATGGCAAGATTTCATTCTTTTTGATGGCTGACTAATATTCCATTGTACCTATATACCACATCTTCTTTATCTGTTCATCAGTCGATAGACATTTGGGTTCTTTCCATAATATGGCTATTGTTGATAGTGCTGCTATAAACATTAGGGTGCATGTGCCCCTTGGAAACAGGATTTTTGTAGCCTTTGTATAAATACCAAGTAGTACAATTACTGGTTTGTAGGGAGCTCTATTTTTATTTTTTTTTTTTGAGGAAAAAATGGCTCAAAAGTTTTTGCAAATGGCTACAACACTTTGCATTCCCACCAACAATACCAAAGTGTTCCCCTTTCTCCACATCCTTGCCAACATCTGTCGTTTCCTGAGTTGTTACTTTTAGCCATTCTGACAGGTGTGAGGTGGTGTCTCATTGTGGTTTTGATTTGGATTTCCCTGATGATGAGCGATGTTGAGCATCTTTTAGTGTGTCTGTCAGCCATCTGGATGTCTTGTTTTTTGTTTTTTGGGTTTTTTTTAAATTTTTTTTAACGTTTATTTATTTTTGAGACAGGGAGAGACAGCATGAACGGGGGAGGGTCAGAGAGAGAGGGAGACACAGAATCCAAAACAGGCTCCAGACTCCGAGCTGTCAGCCCAGAGCCTGACGTGGGGCTCGAACTCACTGACCGCGAGATCATGACCTGAGCCGAAGTCGGATGCTTAACCGACTGAGCCACCCAGGCACCCCTGGACGTCTTGTTTTTAAGGCTATTGTCAATATAAGTAGATTTAAATCTACCATATTATTTATTTTTTATATTCCCATCTTTTGTTTTTTTCCTGTTTCCTCTTTTCCTATTTTTTGGATTAATTTGAATAATTAACTATGATTCTATTTTATCTCCATTATTGGCATATTAGCTCTTTGTTTTGTTTTATTTTACAAGTGGTTTACTTAAAGTTTGCATTATACATCTTTGAACATGTCATAACTTATCCTCCAATAATTTTGTAACACTTCACCCATAGGGTATGAACTTTATAGTGGTAAATTTCCATTTCATTCTCCCATGTTGCATGTTATTGTTGACATGTCTTTGACTTCTATGTATGTTATTATTAATTTTGCTGCAGTGAATTCTACTTTAAAGATATTAAAAGAAAAATCCCTGTATTTATCTAAACATTTACAATTTCCCATACTCTTCATGCCTTTGTATAGATTTAAATTTTGGTCTGATACCATTTTCCTTCTTCTGAAGAACTTCCTTTGATATTTTTTTATAGTACAATTCTGCTGGGGATATATTCTTTCAGCTTAGTTTGTCTGAATATGTTTTAATTTTACCTTTGTTTTTCAAAGATATTTTTCACTGGGTAAAGAAATCTAGTTTGACAAGTGTTTTTTCTCTCTTTCCTTTGAAGATGTCTCTCCATATCTTATTGCTGCAAAAGATTCCAACAAGTCTGTTGTGATTCTTATCTTCCCTCTAACCCCCTCTGCATATAATACAGCTTTAAAAGACTTTTTAAAAGTGTTTATTTATTTATTTTTCACAGACAGAGAGCGTGAGTGGGAGAGGGTCAGAGACAGAGTGGGAGGTAGAGAATCCCAAGCAGTGGGCACTGTCTGCAGAAAGCCTGACAAGGGTCTCAAACTCATGAGCCATGAGGTCAGAGTCACGGCTCACTTGAGCCAGAATCAAGTGTCAGATGCTTAACCAACTGAACAATCCAGGCGCTCCTAAAATTTTTTTTTAATGCTAGTTTTCAGCAATCTGACTACGATGTGCCTTGATACAGTTTTGTGTGTGTGTGTGTGTGTGTGTGTGTGTATGTGTGTGTGTGTGTGTGTTGTGTGTCTGTTCTGCTTGGCATTTGTTCAAATTCTGAAATCTGTGAGTTGATAGATGCCTTAAAAATTGGAAAATTTTGATCCATTTATTCAATTACTTTGTTCCATTATTTCTTCAAATATTTTTTTTCCTAAACTTCCGCCCCCACCTCCACCCCCAAAATCTTTTTCTGAAGTTCTAATTACATTTGTGCTCCTCAAATGTCCTTCAGGTCCCTGATGGTTTGTTCATTACTTTTTAGTCATATTTTTTTCTTTGTGTACTTATTTTGGATAGATTGTATTGCTGTGTCTTCAACTTCACTGTTCTTTCTATATACTGTTTTTAATATGCTCTTAAATCTATCCAGTGTATTTTTCTTTTCAAATATTGCATTTTTCATGACAAGAAGTTACATTTTTTTAACATCTTTCATTTTTTTCTTCATCATGCTACTGTTTTGCCTGTAACTTCTTTAATATATGAAGAATATTTATAATATGTATATAAATGTAATATGTATATAAGTGTAAGATATTTATAATATGCTTTGTTATTTCTCCTAAGTCGCTACTAAAAAAAAAAAAAAAGAATTGGGCTGTTTGCTACATTTTATTAAGCCCTTATCTGCAGCTCCATCATCCCTGTCGTTTCTGGGTCTCTTTCTATTGATTAGTTTTTCTCATAGTAAAAATCCTATTTTTCAGCCTCCTTAAATGTCTGGAAAGTTTTGACTGGACAGTTGACATGGTGTGTTTTATGTTGTCCATTGCTAAATTTTATTGTATTCCTTTAAATTGTGTTGGATTTTGCTTTAACACATAGTTAGTTGGTTACTTGGAATCAAGGCTACTTTTAAGCTTTTGTATGGTGGATCCAGACCAGCTTTGGCTGGGTCTATTTCAACTTCATTGTCAAGGTAATAATCTTCTGAGGAATCTATAGTGACCTGTGTTTTCTAAGGCTTTTCCACTCTGGCCAGTAAGAACACAAATGATCCCCAAAGTCTTTTTTCCCCCTAAATGTCATCTGGACATAATTCTGGCCAGATTTAAAATTTTTTTAATGTTTACTTATTTTTGAGACAGATAGAGACAGAGCATGAGAGGGGGAGGGGCAGAGAGAGAGAGGGAGACACAGAATCTGAAGCAGGCTCCAGGCTCTGAGCTGTCAGCACAGAGCCTGACACGGGGCTCAAACCTAGGAACTGTGAGATCATGACTGGAGCCGAAGTTGGATCCTTAACCGACTGAGCCACCCAGGTGCCCCATGATCCCCCAAATCTTAAGGGCACCTCTACAGATGCTCAGAGTAACCCTCTCCCCACTTTCCCTTCTCTCTCTCTTTTAGTTATTTCCTATCTGATAATTTTTCCCATAGATCATGGCTGTTTTGACTTCTCTGAATATCAATATTTGACTCTTCGATTTAGTGACACCATAGGGTTTGTTTGGATTTGTCTCCCCTGTGGCCTCAAAGTTGCCTTTCGGTTATAAGCTGATCAAATATAAAGATCACTCTGTTTTACTTATGTAAAGGATAGCAGTTCTTACCTGCCTGTACTCAGTATGAAAAAAGCGTTTTTAAATGTTTTGTCTAATTTTATTTCATTGGCAATTCAGCGTTTCTTTGAAAATTCTCCTATTATTAGTGAAGACATTGCTTTCAATGTTTTGGCCATATGCTTTTCTATTTCCATTAAGTGGCTATCTTAAAAAAAATTGGGTCATTTATCATTTTTTCTTAAGTACAAAACTTTAAATTGTCATTAACTTTAAATAATTATAAATTTCATTGTCTATTAATAAAAATAATACTTTATCTCTCATATTCATTTATTCTTTCAAAAAACTATTTGTTTGAAAGGTCAAGAACTATGAGGTACTTTTTAAAAAATCATCTACATTTTCTTTATATGCATTTGTGAGTTCCTTTTTGTTTTTGTTTTGTTTGTGTATGTATATGTTTACATTTTATTTTTTGAAAGTTTATTTTGAAATAAAATGTGACATATCCCTTTTTTATTCTGTTTCTCCAATGTTTTCCTTTCAGGTGGCTTAAGGATAGAGAACTTCCCTTTGCCCCACTATACTCCATATTATAAGAATTAAAAACTCTGTCTTACACTAGGCCAGACCTCAGCCTCTGCTGCCCTGGATAATGTCACCAGCACAGTGAGGAAGAGTACATTCTTATTCTTTGGGACCCACAGCTGCAACATTCTTGCCTTCTCCCAAGACTTCAGACTATCCTACAATTATGGCATCTTTGTAACAAACGTTCTTTCCCATGGGTGAGAAGAAAGGTCACGTGGTCCTTTGGGTGGGCCCTTTGGGTCCCATGCTCATTCGTGACCAGCTTTCATGACCATATGGATAGAAAAAATGGGATGCCCCAGATTGGTGAATTTTAAAAAAGTCAGACCTTTTATATATGCATATCAAATGTGGTTATATACTTGGAGGCATATAAATGGATAATAATTTTGAAAAGAATAATGAGTTTTCATTTTTCTGCCTTCATTTCTTTCTTTCTCCTTCTTTCCCTTCCCTATTTCTTTCTGTCTGTCTTTCTCTTGTGTGAGTGATCTGATTCCTGATCAACTAGAATTATCCGCCTGCCTCAGAGCTGGGTGAGGAAGGTAAGGTAGGGATCCTTAGCTTCATTATTCCAAATATACAAAGATACAAAGATAAAGGAATTGTTATTACAATCTTTCATCTAAAAGATATAATTTGAATACTTAGCAAGGCCATAGTCTTCAAAGCCAGGTGTTGTCAAGAATGAAAAGGGTTTCTAAATTTCTCAAATTTCCACAAACATTTAAGAGTGAGGCCTGAAAGAGCTGAATATTAATTTTGCTTTAAATCATGGGAATACAGAACTTAGAATGTGATATATAAGTCCCTTTTAGGCCAGAATGAGAGAAAGTTGACTTTGATGCTATGGAGTGTGGACAGGAGAAGTGAGAGCATTAATGAAAGCCCTCAGTTAGACACTTTTATGATAACTTTACCTTTTATGAGCTGAAATCCTGGATTGGGGTAAGCATTAGCAGGTTATATAGAAAGCATAAAGTACAGATGCTTTTACTCCACTTCCTGAGGAGCCCCCTGGAGGAACCATTGACAGAATGCTCCCCTGACTAATATAGTTAGGCAGAATATGAGTAGCACTCTGAGCTCTCTTTGACTTTCCTGTACAAAGGGAACGATTCACAAGTTCCTGCATGCATTTTGGGGATATGGAAAGTGCTGAGCTGAGAGCCAATGGAGTTATGACATAAACCTTACAGTTAAAGATGAGGTGACCCTAACTCCGAGAGCATAACATGAAGAGCTTGGACCATGGTTGGATGGAGGAAGTGGCTGTAATGAGAAGTATCTGTAGCCCTACCATGGGTTGAGGTAGAGTTTAATCAAATGTAAAGAGTTTCTGAGCTCTGTCGGAGCCAAGAAAACAAGTCAGACATTTACCAACCGCATTTCAGAAGACACAAGTGAATGTGCCCAGAGGCTAGATCAGACCTGACACTGCCCACATAAGATCAGCAAGAGTCTAAAGACAAACCTCCAAAGAAGCAAGCCAATGCAAGCCTCTTCCACACTACTTAATAAGCGCTCTTTCTGTCCAACCCCTGCCAACAAACACCCTGGGGAGCAGAGGTATGGGAGCAAACAGAAAGAAGGGGCACAATTATCCCCCAAACACTGAGTTACTCCAAAGATACTGAAAGGGACTGAGAGAATATGCCCCAAGATCACCTCAATCCCCAGTTATCCTGTGAGATGAAGGCTTAGAAGGCAAGATCATTTAATACATGCTGTGCATTTGAATACTAACATATACGTTTGTGTCTTTTCTACACATATTTCCTAACATATCAAGAGGCTTCTAGAGAGCATGCATAATGCCCACAATCTTTTAGTAGCAATTTGTTACCTTGTATGGAACTGCCCATGGAGACCTCACAATGCTTAGAGAGTTCCAATAGTAAATAAAGCTTTGAAGAGGTTGTAGGGGATGTTTGTTGTTTGGCTATCTAGCATCCAATTGTCTTTCTTCTGGAACAACATTATATATTGGGGCATCAGTCCCTTCACACCTTAACTCAGCTCAACAAACATTCAACTTTTTTTAAATGTTTATTTATTCTTGAAAGGTGGGGGGATGAATTGGAGAGGGGCAGAGAGAGAGGGAGACACAGAATCTGAAGCAGGCTCCAGGCTCTGAGCTGTCAGCACAGAGCCTGACACGGGGTTTGAACCTAGGAACTGTGAGATCATGACTCACAGTCAGGTACTCAAGTCAGGTACTCAACCAACTGAGCCACCCAGGCGCCCCCACATTGGACTTTTTATATATTACCCCCATCACTGAGGTACCCCAAAGAAATATAAAGGGATTGAGATACTGTGATTTAGTCTCTATGGAGTGGACATGGGCACAGATAGGGAATTCCTAGGCTGGGGTTAAAATGAAAACTGAAGGAGAACTTCAATGCTTTGCAGGCTTACTTGGCATACTCAGGATAGAGTGCAAATTGAGAGCCTACGCATCAACGGATCTTTCAGGTACATTTTGTTGGCTTCCATGGCATCTTTAAAAATATTGACTCAGTTGCCAATATTTAAAATTTTAAATAAATATCAAAATTTCCGGCATTAATTAAAAAATCTGAAATGGATTTCCAGCTATGTTAGTGTAAAAGGATTTGCATATTCTCTCTATAAAATAGAAGTATAAAAATGGACAGATCTCTCAATAACAATAATTTCAGGGTTCTGTAAGTTGACCGATGGCAGACAAGTTGAGAAATATTTATTCTTGAAAAACTGCTAGGGCTTTGGATAAGAACAGTGAGAATTTGAGGCTTTCAGCCACCAGAGGGGTGGACTTAATTTGGTGGGGTAGTGGTGAGGTATGAAAATGGCAAAGGTAGAAAACAGCAGGACAAATCTGTAGCTATAAGTCCAGGGGAGTGTTAAAAAAGGTCAGAAAAAATAATCAGAATCCAAAGTTGCTACAACACATTACCTGACAGCTCAGTTTTCAACCCAAAATTACAATACATGCACAGAAACAAGAAAAAGTGATTCATATTCAAGGGGGAAAAAAATCTGTGTGTGTGTGTGTGTGTGTGTGTGTGTACATGTACCCTGTTCTCTTAATTTCTCTAAAAACACATAAGGTTTAAAATAATAACACTGCATCATTGGCTTTATAACACATATAGACTAACATTAAGAGCAAAAGAAAAGGATGAGGAAAGAAAGATGTATTACAGGAAAAAAAAAAAAAAACAACACTATATTTTCCCAGAATTAAGTCCGTATTAATCTGAAGCAGGTGGTAAGTTAAAGAGTCATGTTATACAGAGCAACTGCTAAGAAAAACTCCTTTTGTTTTTTAACGTTTATTTACTTTTGAGACAGAGAGAGACAGGGCATGAACAGGGGAGGGTCAGAGAGAGAGGGAGACACAGAATCTGAAGCAGGCTCCAGGCTCTGAGCTGTCAGCACAGAGCCCGACGCGGGGCTCGAACTCACGAGCCGTGAGATCATGACCTGAGCCGAAGTCGGACACTTACCCGACTGAGCCACCCAGGCGCCCCGAAAAACTCCTTTAAAAAAGCTGAAATATAACAGAGGAATTAGCCCAGTATAAAAAAAAAAAAAAATTAACACAAATGTAAACAAGTGAAGGAAGAGCAGGGGGGGAAAAAGACATGAGGCACCTAGAAAGCAAATAGCAAAGTGGCAGACGTGAATTCAGATTGTTGGCACCTTGAGGTTTTGCTGGACATGAGGTATGAGAGATGACGGAAGTGGCAGAGATTGCGGCCAACCGGAAAGTGAAGGAGTGGGCTGGACAGCAGCTCCCTCTAGACTGGGTACGTGTTTTCCATCTTTCCACAGTGTCTATTACTCTCAGTTACAGTATACGCTTCACTCAATTTTCTGTCTGCTTGATGACAAACCATGGCTCCTCCACCCCCGAGAGGCAAGCATCCCTTCCGGACCCCACAGGCTCTCCTTTTATAGATGCGTTTTCAATGGCAGCTCTCAAACCTTTCCAGGAATTAAGTGTAACTCATGCATTATTTTTTAAACATTTTTAAATGTTTATTCATTTTTGAGAGAGAGAGAGAAAGAGAGAGAGAGTGAATGGGGGAGAGACAGAGAAAGAGGGAGACACAGAATCTGAAGCAGGCTCCAGGATCTGAGCTGTCAGCACAGAGCCTGACGCAGGGCTGGAACTCAAGGACCGAGAGAAACTCAAGGACCGAGACACACTTAAGAAACTGAGCCACCCAGGTGCCCCTAAATCATGCATTATTTATGTGGAAATTAAATTGCTTTATTCTGTTAGGGATGTCAGTTGAGTGATTTAAATATGGAAAGGATACACTTACTTTTTTATTATTTTTTATTTTTTTATTTTTTGAGACAGCATGAGTGGGGGAGGGGCAAAGAGAGAGTGAGAGAGCGGGGGACAGAGGATCCGAAGCTGGCTCTATGCTGACAGCAGAGAGCCCCATGTAGGGCTCAAACTCATGAACCACGAGATCATGACCTGAACCAAAGTCAGATACTTAACCGACTGAGCCACCCAGGCAGCCCTAAACATGGAAAGAATACATTTAAACTTTTATGTAAGTTGGGGAAATATTAACATTTTGTTGGCATTTGGAAATAATGATGTAGTTTTATGGTATTATTTGTAATACCAGTTTATAAACGAGGAAGCCGACTCAGAGGTCCTGCAATCTATCTGGACAAGGTCACATAGTTATCCAAGCTTCTCCCAGAGAGTGTATTTTTGTGCTTACAAAAAAGAAAGAGAAAGGATGTCATACAAAATCTAAATATTAAGTTAACACTATGGAAAACATTTTTTTCCACGTCTTACAAAGATGAAAGAGCCATGTAGTTTTTTAGACCGGGCTAGATGTCTTTGGTGTTTTACTGGAGAATTGGAGAAAGCTGGAGAAGGTGTGGGGCAGCTGGTAAAAGAATTACTCTACAGCATATTTCCGTTTCTAAAAGCCAAGAAGAGCTGTTCCTCAATGTTGAGAAGTCACAGTTCAAACATAGATAAGTCAGTTTTATCTGGTGTTTTGGTCTTATCTGTGTCTCAAGTTTCAGGCAGCAAGGGAGAAACGTTTACGTATGTCTGTAGAGTAAAACTTAAGGAATCTCATAAAATCTTAAACTCTCATCTTTACTGTTATACTAGATTAGAGTCTTCAATCATTAAAGCAAAGTGGTTTAGGACCAAGGATGAAACATTCAATACTATTTTTTTTAAGTTTATATATTTATTTTGAGAGAGAGAGAGAGAGAGGGAGAGAGAGAGAGAGAGAGAGAACGAACCAGCCGGGGAGGGGCAGGGGTGGGGGGCACAGGATCCAAAATGGGCCCAGAGAGCTCAATGCAGGGCTTGAACTCACAAACCGTGAGCTCATGACCTGAGACATTTAATCGACTGAGCCACCTAGGGGCCCCGAAACGTTCGTATTAACCTTGGCCTAACCAAGAAAGTAGTGTTGCAGATTTATGTTTCATGGTTCTGTTGTACTTAGGAGTGTAAAGCCATCTCTCAGACTATTTGGAATATAAACAAGACTGAGGCAAATCTTTGCTACAGGCATCGTGATGTCTGTAGCTAAATAATCTGAGTGGCATACTTGATCCATTCTTATTCCTTTGATTTCACAATTTCAATTAGACTTTTATAGTTACCCATAGATGTTCTGACTGGCACAGGAGAGGCCTGAGCAATGTCAGAGGCCACATCCTGGTGGCCTGTTTGCCGGGCCCACCCTGCAGATGTGTTACATTTTGTTTGGCCTTTCAAGTGTTTAAAGAAATTGTTTTTCTGAGTTTTGTAGACAAAGTTTTGCAATCTGGAGAACTCACACAAACGTCTAAATTTCCTGTTTCTCTTGAGAAATCTATCTGGCCACAATGGGCACACAATCCTGCTGAGTAAATGCCTCACCCCTATAACAGGGCACACGGTTCACCCACAGTGGGGCTGCCTCTCTTATTTAGGGCATTTGAGTTTGTGACTGCAGACTATGCTGACGGGTCCCATGGGCGAAGCCTTCAAAGTGATGCTACAGTGAAGACACTGATTCCACGTGTTTTGTTAGGTTCAAAGCCACTTTGGACGTCTATGTTCAGTTTCTTTTAGATTTGATACTCATTTGACCAGTCTCCGTGGCACAGATCTTTGTCCTTGAATCTGATTTTTGGAAGCAGTTAAAGGAAAATTTGGAGCCAAGTTTGGGGTAAAAAATATGTGTGAGTATGAAATAGTGAAAACCTGTTTCTCTTGGGTGGTTTGTAAAGCTGACTCAAAGGTAATTAAAAAAAAAAAGAGCTCAATAATGTTTTGAGGGATGGCTTTTACTTCTTCCAGATGTCAGTTACCTTCCCACTAAACTTTCAAAATATCCTATTTGTGACTCTATGATGCACATATGACTTGGGTTTTATATTATTTTGTTTATTTTCTTTACCTACTTCGACCAGACTGAGAGCTATTTGATAAATATGTACTTTTATTCATCTTCGATATGGTATATATAGTTGGAGGTGAAAAGATTGAGTTGAAAAATTCATTAATGAATGAATGAATGAATGAAGTCAATATAAACAGAAAGCACCCTAAATTGACCATCTTAATGTTTATTTATTTTTGAGAAAGGGAATTTGAGCAGAGGAGGGTCAGAGAGAGAGAGAGAGAGAGAGAGAGAGAGAGAGAGACAGAGGGGGAGAGAGAGAGAGAGAGAGAGAGAGACAGAATCTGAAGTAGGCTCCAGGCTCTGAGCTGTCAGCACAGAGCCCCAGGGACTCAACTCAGGAGATCAAGGCCTGAGCTGAAGTCTGACTCAACCCAGGGAGCCACCCAGGCGCCCCCTAAATTGACTACTTTAAAGGGAACAACACATACTTTATATCTATTAAATATCCATGAATTGCCTACATTCGTGTAACCAAAGTGGATTGAAAATGGATTGGTTTTTTACTGTATAACTTTCTTTGGACACTGAACTCAGTCCCTGGCATTGCAAGGCAGTTGAAAGTCACCGGTTTCACCTTGACAGAGAAGAATCACTTCGCTACACACGTGTGGTTTTTCCAACTGATGAGCCAGGAAATGTAAAAGTTGTAGAATCAAAGGCGAATCAAAACCCATCAAGAATTATAGCCCACCGTTCGTGTCCTAGTTCAAAAATAAGGTTTCAAAGTATTTCAGACTGTGTTAAAATGTTCAATATTGCTAACCAAGTATCAGGGTCAATTTCAGAATAAGGCAGCATGGGCATTTTGAAACCTTCAACACAGAAAGTCTAAAGGAACTAGTAAGTAAATATATTAAAGCCGGATCAGCGATAAAAACCCAGAAACAACACAACACCGTGAAAAACTAAGTATCCATTATATATGAGCACTTTTGTTAACTAGAATGTTAAGGTTGGCTATTCCTGTCTCAGAGTAGAGTCGTAGTGGGTAGCAGGGCTTTGAGGGAATCCTCGCTCGCTTCTACGCAGGAGAAAAAGGTGGCCCTGTCCCACCCTCGACCCTCCAGCCGATTTGCACGTCCATGTAGAAACACAGGTCGGCCCGACTCCACTCCCCCGGCGTTAAGAAGCGGCACCAGCCTGGGCTGCATCCTTCTCCTCCTCCCGCTCTATTTTGGGGCCCCATGATCTCATGCCCTCTGCAGACCACATTCGGCAATTCCAGTCCAGGGCGATTGCTGCAAGTGTTCGGAAGGTGCCCGGGGCGCGGCGAGGGGAAAGCTCTGGGGGAAGTTAAAGACGCGCCCACGTAAAGGACCCAAAATAACCGACACGCAGAGTGCCCGAAATCAGACAGGAAGCCAAATAATCCGGGGCGTTGAGTTGCTTTCCCCTCACTTCTAGCGCGGGGCGGCTGGCGCGGCGCCAAGGGTCTGGCGGCGAGGGGCGGGCGCGGCGGCGGGCGGGGCGGGGCCGGCGCGGAGCCTATTAAAGGCGCAGCGAGGCGGCGGGGCCGAAGCGCCGGGGGCCACGATGGAGCGCGGCGGCGGCTCGGGGGGCGGGAGCAGCGGCGGCGAGGGCGGCCACGGTTCCCGGGAGGGCCCGGCGGGGAACGGCCACGACCCGAGCCACGGCCGCGCGGCTCAGGCACCCGGGGAAGGGCAGGCGGCCGCGTCCTTACTGGCCCCCATGGACCTGGGGGAGGAGCCGCTGGAGAAGGCGGCGCACGCCCGCACGGCCAAGGACCCCAACACCTACAAGGTGCTCTCGCTGGTAGGTCCGCGGCCCGGCGCCCGGGAGGGCGGGGAGGGCGGCGCCCGGCTCCTCCGCTCCGTGCGCGGTCAGCACCCGGGGCCCGGAGAGAGGCAGCGTTTCTGCCGCTCCTCTTCGCCTGCACGCGCTCCGCACTGTTCTTCTCTTTACCCCGGGGGAGTAGGTCACGTTCACGTGTGCCACCGATGCTTCTAAGGGCCTGCTTAGGAAATCACAGTGTTCATAGTGTGATCTTTGGAGATACCACCTCGTCCCCCCACCCCTCCCCATGAGAGTACGAAGTTTTTAGAAGGGAAAAATGACCAGCCCGCCAGCCCGAAAGTTGTCAGTCTTAGGAAGGACCAACTTTTTTTTTTTTTTTTTTTTTTTTTTTTTTTTTTGCGACTGCAGTATTGATGACTTTCTTTGCATTAACTAATTTCACTTGAAAAGATTTAACAGAACTCTTCAAGTTTTGTCAGGAACTTTAGGAAAAACCTTTTCTCTTGGCTCTACTGAGGAATTTCCTTGCAGCTGTTCAGAAATTCATCAATATTCATGTTATGCGAATGTGAAGAAACGTTTACCATTCTTTGTCTACTCTTTTAACCGTAGGTTACACGGTTTTTGTTGCTAACAAAAGTAGCCATTATTCCTCTGCTATTTGTTAGGACAGTTGCAAGATCCACAGTCACTTTTATAAAGTGTTGGGGGAGGGGGTGGGAATTCATTCTAGATGGATGGTAGGAAGTGCTGGATGGAGTCAGAGCCTGGGTTCCTGGTTTAGTTAGTGGTTGCTAAGTCCTTGTATAACTCTCCCAAACCTCAGTTTCTTATTTGGTGCAATGAGGACATCGTCTTCATTGCCCACTGCATAGAATTATTGTGGGGATCCAATGGGAACAACGTCTGTGGGGAAGTAAATTGAAACTTGCAAGGAGCCATAATTTTTATTGTATTATATGGAAGTAACATTATCACTTGCTATGACTGAACAATGCTGTGTAGAGAATATCTTTTCTAATGTATGAAATCTACTTTCCTTTCATAAGCATTTCCATTTTCACTATGTTTTAGGTTTCATGGAGAGGTTATAATGCTTTGAGGAACCAACATTCCTAAAAAGATGGTGTCATATGCTTAGTACTTAGAAGTTAAGCCTAAGATTGGAAGGGTTGCAAACCACATAATGTTTGTATCTCAACATATATTTTTGCATCATATATCACTGTTTGAGTCTAGAACACGTGTTATTGATGAGAACCTAGGTTTTATCTGTTGAGTACCTTTTTTTCTTTCTGTTAATGTGAGACTTTTGTTTCTAGAACATGATCACTTAAATGATTTAGTATCACTATTTTCACGTGCTTAGCCCACTACAAGTTATCCAATAATTGTACATTGTGCGCAACTCTAATGTGAAATCATTTCTAAATGCCTGTAGTCTTGAAAGGTTGCTAAATTGCCAATTATTATATTCAGTTTTTAAATCTTTCCTACTCATTTACTTATAGATCCACAATAGGTATAAGCAAAGTCCTATTTTTGAAACACGCATTTCAGTCTATGACACGTGCAATCAGCTAAACAGCATTCCATTGTGCTCTGATGTTGCACCTCTAGGGATTTTAACAGTTGACGTCAAAGAGTTCTGGAACATGTCTTCTAGAAAGGAGCTGCATTATGGGGTTCCTTTTTTCCAGTTAAACATCAACACACTTTTCATAAACTTGGAGAAATGGACTAATTGCATCTGGTGTTGGGATTCCTAGAGGCCAATCACTGATATGGTCCTCAGCCTCATGGTTTTTATCTAGCAGGATAATCACAAGAGCTGCCTTCCAGAGAATAATCAGTGGCAACTCTCGCATTTTTCTGAACATACTTTGGCTAAGCTTAAATGATGCAGTAAAGAAGGAAAGATCCTGCTCTACCCTCCCTTCTCTTTAGGTATGGTGTTTGATCCCAGGGAAAGAATTGCAGTCTCTGGTGGCTTTTGGCCCTGGGCCCTGGAAAGGCACTGAGCCAGACTGTGGAAAACTAAGAGGGCAAATACAAGTATTCTCTATATGCTTCAGTAGATATGTTAAATACTGAATGCCTTTCCCTGGTTCCAAATTAAATTTTGAACTGAAATTTTGACTTCAACTGAAGTCGTACTTGAAGATTTGAAAAAAAATTCTTGTTCCTGGTATTTTAAAGGGCAGAAAACTTTCTTTAAAAAAAAAAAAAAAGTTATTTATTGTGAGGGGGGAGGGGCAGAGAGAGATTGGGGAGAAGGGAGAGAGAATCCCAAGCAGGCTCTACACTGTCTGCACAGAGCCTGACACAGGGCTCAATCTCACAAACCATGAGGTCATGACCTGAGCAGAAATCAAGAGCCGATGCTTAACTGACTGAGTCACCGAGGCACCCCAAGGGCAGAAAACTTTCAGCCACAATGCAGTACATTTTTCCATTCTCCAGTGAGTTCCTCTACAGTATTACTTTGTGTTTCTGGCCTTCTGCTGTGCTTATGAATACATACACCTGCGTATGTGTACAGGGCTGTATGTATGGGTGGTAGTTATGGGGGACTACTTTCACCTTTCGGTGAAAGAGTTCTTTGTAAGTGGCCGTGGTTGCCCTTGTTTATCAGAAGTTTGGGTATGAAAATTATTACTTTGGTTAGCTTTTCTCCCCTTTTTACAACGCATTGTCTTATCTCTAAAGTACAATGTGGAGAACAATCAAGATGGTTCTCTGCTCTTAATCAGATTTGGACTTGGCATTATTCTTTGCTTTGTAAAATTTAACATCCGGCCAGCCATGGTTTCGCATATTTCAACATGACCAGAGCATCTTAGAGGTCAGAGAAGGCTCCTGTTTGCCTCTTATGGTTTTTGTGTCACACGTTGTGATAAAATGCATCACAGATTTCTAGGAGCCAAGTAAGATGATTGTGTTTACTACTGGACCTAAGAAGGTGCCTTACACTCAATGTTGGCTTTTGGTTGAATGAGTGAATGCGCTGCATTTTTGCTTAGACCAAGTGACACTTTACCTTGGCAAAGGGCAAGATGGGAAGACAGAATATACATCCACAGACCCACATGACCAATTGAAGGTCAGGAGTCTCAGGAATCTAAATATAGATGCACTAGTAGGTATGGCTCTTGGGTATAAATTCAGGGATAAGATCAAAACTGGAATATCATTCCATTAGGGCGTTGGGAGATGGAAGAGGCAGTGAATGAACTATGAACCAGTTTCCAGCCAAGGCCAACCTTAGGACAGGCCAGACAAGGCCCCTGTGATCACTTGCATTCAGAATCAGGACCTCACTCCTGGGCATTCTCTCAGGTTCCAATGACCCAAGTGTGGCCATCTGGCATGCATAAGGTAGGTCATCCTGCAGGTACAAAGGAAAGTCTCCTCCACTTGTATCGAGGCCTCTTCTGTTTTGGTGACTTTGCTATCATACCCCAAATTCAGTCTTTTTGGCTTTTGTGGGGTATTGTTTTCTCCAGCATTGCTTTCTATTACTTCCTTCTGCTTTGAGTCATATTCTGGTCTCTCTCTGTCACCATTGATACCTCACCTATT
The DNA here is from genome assembly GCF_046562875.1 of Panthera onca. NCBI lineage: Eukaryota > Metazoa > Chordata > Mammalia > Carnivora > Felidae > Panthera > Panthera onca. The sequence goes on from NC_138343.1 coordinate 118,387,227, forward strand.
TTCGCTCCATGGATACACAGCCATCCTTTCAACATTTTCTTTTTTCCCATCTATTCCACTTGTTCGGTTAACTCTGGACACTCAGTGTTGCTGTCCCCCACCCCCATTATTTCCTAATGGCTAGTGGCTGTGTTAAGAGACCTTGTACATTGTGTATAATACAGAACTGAGGACCATTGGCTCATAATATTTATAGAAATTCTTACCATCTTCTCATCTTCCTCCAGCTAGCTTTTTTCTCAGATACTAATATTAAAGGTAAATGAAAATAGTTTTATATTCGGTTTGAGTTTGATAAATTCCACTGCAAAGTATCTGTGTGACTTGTAACTCATAGCAAATGTATTTCATCTGTGTTTATGGGCTTTTTGGACAAGCTAGAGAACTTAATTATGATTCATAATTGGGGGGGTAGGGAGAGAGACATTTCATGTTTCAAACAACTTAGGAACAAATAAGCTTTTGGAATACAACTTGTAATTAGAGAACTACCTTGGTTAAAATAAACATGCCTTTATCTACCATGAAACCTTTTAGCAAACGAGTTCAAGGCAGAGCATAGATTACTCTTTTAAGCCTAACAAGAACTGATATTCAGAAAACTGGCTCAAAATAAAAATCCTTTGACATCAAATCAAATCTAAGTGATGTATTTACCACGGAAAGTAAATACATTAATATATTTGAAAGGGCTTTTCTAAAGTGACCAGAATGTCCAGCTAAATATTAACTAGAACACTCTGTTTCCTGAGTATTTTAGTTATCTGAGGTTTAATTATAAGAATTAAGATAACATCTATAATAATCTTTATTTTATCCTCGCTCACTTTTAGATGTTAGAATAAGATTTGGTGGAAATGTAGGTGGTAAAAGTTTATCATTCACAAAGCACTTTGCAGTTTTAGAAAACATTTTCCCAGATAATTGATCCTCAACGCGTCAGCAACTCTGAAACAGTTAAGTATGGTGACAATTAATCCTACTTGATAGATTAGGAAACTGAGGCTCACAGGCATGCAGTCAGGTTTCTCAAACAGCAGAGTGCTTAGGAAACAGCCCAAAACTGTTAAGGACAACAGATTGCTGGGCTCCAATCCCAGTGGTTATGGTTCAGAAAGCTTGAAATTGTTATGGACTAAATGTCTGTGTCCTTCCCACATTCATATGGTGAAGTCATAAGCCCCCAATATAATGATATTTGGAAGTGGGGTCTTTGGGAGTTGATTAGACTCAGATGAGGTTGTGAGGGTAGGCTGTCATGGTGGGATTAGTAGCTGTACAGGAAGGGGAAGAGAGAGGAGAGCTGAGCCGGCTCCCTCCCTTCCCTCCCTTCCTTCCCCCATGCCCATCTGACACTGAGGAAAGGTCCCGTGAAGACACAGTGAAAAAAAGAAGCCAGAAAGAGGAGAGTCTTCACCAGAAAGCAGTTTGGCTAGCATCCTGATCTTGGACTTGCCAGCCTCTAGACCTGTGAGAAATTTCTGTTAAATTACCCAGTCTACGACATTTTGTTACAGCAGTTTGAGTGGCACTAAGATAGGAATGGACCCAAATAATCTTGCATAATTATGACATGTACCTTAAGTTATTCAGGTGTAGTTGGTGTATTTATTCTATTTCTAGAAAGAGTAGGTTAAATTTATAGGCGAAAGTCATCTGCCATCTGTAAGTAGGAAACTATGCAAGGACTTTTAACTACAGATTTTTATTCTGTATTAATGGCAAATGGCATCCCATTCATATGCCTTTTTATCAGTGTGATGTCAATAATCACATGTTATTCTGAACTTCCAATGTATACAAATTTTGAGGAAAACGATTTTCATCTTCTTAATTTGAGTTTCTTTCTTTCTTTCTTTCTTTCTTTCTTTCTTTCTTTCTTTTAGTTTATTTGTTTTGGGAGAGAGAGAGCATGAGAGGGGCAGAGAGAGAGAGATGGAGAGAGAGAGAGAGAGAGAGAGAGAGGGAAAATCCCAAGCAGGCTCTACACTGTCAGTGTAGAGGGAGATATGGGGCGGGAACTCAAGCCGTGAGCCAAAATCAAGAATCAGATGCTTAACCTACTGAGCCACCCAGGCACCCTTGAGTTTCCTTTTTAATACATTTTTAAATGTACCAGAATAGGAAAATAGAGTCATGATAGAAAGTCATTGTGAAGGGAGTACATTTTCACAAGCATGTCTCATTTGTGGATCGATCGTTTTTCTCCCCATATCATAGGATTTTACACAGATTTAAGGTGGCAAACATTCTATCACAGGCATGGCCTGAGATCCTCAAAGAGCATTCTAGCTTGGTTTTCAGGAAGTATTTCAGAGAAAAGTAGCTTGTTTCTAAAGCTGATTTCTTTCCCTTGAAATGCTTTTTGACATAAGTAAGCGTCTGGGGCCTACGGTCTGTCGTGGAGAGAGAAATGGAAAGCAGCTCAAGTAGTTTTTTATGATGCTGTTGTGCAGCAAAAGAAAATACAGCCGTCGTTATGACATTTTTCCAGATAGAGTCTCTGTTGCTCCAGAGTACCTTTATTTTGAATAGATATGTTTCTAAGCAAAAGACAACACAAGTAGAACAAAGTTTCAAGAGCCCACATCCACATAGTTTAGACCGCAGCCCTCAACCTGCAGTGGGTGGGTCCCTGGGTGGCCAGGGGGCCATGGATTGCAAACGATTTTAGCGACAGTAGTCAGATGTTGCCTGCCCTTTTCACTGTGCTGACCTTGACACTGAGGGCATGAAGGCAGTGGCAGGGACCACTGCTGTCGCCTTAGCAGGGATCAAGGCAATGGGTCGCACCAGCAGCTGCAGGTGGTCCTGCACTTGCTACTAAAACACAAAGAAGTCAGTTTCACTTAAAAGAATGTACTGGGTGAGTCGGTAAAAATGTCCTTGATGAAGCAGATTTTATTAAAGCTCAGCCATAAACTACCTACCTTTTTAATAGGTGGGAAATTGGAAGTACGCACTGCTGCGTCTGAAGTGCTTTTGTTTTCCGGAGGGGAAACTGTGATTGAGTTTTGAGCTGGACTGGTTGCTTTTTTTTTTTTTTCCTGGAACACCAGTTTTCGTTTTTATTTGAAAGAATGGCCAACACGCACTGGTTATTCGGATTTAGTATTTGGCCCACATTTTCTCAAAATGAATAATGTTAGCTTGTCACTTGAAGGAAAACAAATTAAGGTACCTGTTGCCTATGGTAAAAATCCAGTCTTTTCAGTAAAAATCAGAATTTTGGGGAACTTGTACCTGTTATTGTATGATTGGTAGCTTCCAAATTTTAAAGACTTTTCTGAAGAAATTGATGAAGATAGTAAGAAGTTCGACTTTTTTTTTTCCCATAAGGTATGATGACTTGTGTCAACATTTGAAAGAACTACGTAACTCAGTGAACCAGTATTTTCCAAGGGACCAATGGATGATTTACAAAACTAGGAATGGGTGTAAGTTTCATTCAAAGGGCAAGAGAGATTAATGGATTTGAATGTAACAGTATTGAACGTTCGTTAATATTGTTTCAAGTTTGTGTCCTGAATACGTGGTCATTTTTCTTGTGGTTATTGATAAGCTTTAGTGTGACTGAATTTTTTATTTTTCCTTACTCAGGAGACATTCACATCCTTGCTACTCAAGGTGTGGTCTGCAGACCTCAGCCTCACCTCCTTGGCACCTGTACAAAATGCAGAATTTTGGGCCCCACCCCCCCCAGACCTTCCAAACCAGAATCTCTGTTTTTGCAGATCCCCAGGGATTCGTCTACACGTTCATGTTTGAGGAGCAGCACTCCTTAAGGATCATGAACTGGTAGAGAAGGCACACCAGCCTGAATTTCTTTAGCTGGGGCTGCTAATTAGCCTTTGTTCTTCCACAGACCTCATACATGATGCTACGATTAAAAAAAAAAAAAAAATCCTGACTGTTCCTTAAAGACCTCAACTGTGTTGGCTTTGGCTTGAAATGGCGCTGCTGCTGGTTGCATTTGGCTCCTTTCTTTCCTTGGACCTCAGAGGCGCCTTGCTTAAAGGTGCCCATTCATTGCTCTCGTTGCGTGTACAGGACATGACATACACTGTCTCTTCCCTCCCATCACGTGTGCAGTTTCCATGTGGCAGGAGCTGACCTGCGCTCTCATTTGTTTCTTGTACTTTAACTGCCTTTTCCTCACTCTGTCCTGGCTTGTCCTTTAATTGCTCTTCATTGCTCTCAGCTGTGCCAGCTTCTGCCTTTGCTGTGACCTGATAATATTTGGATGTTCCTTCCAATTCAAACATCCATCTGAATACCCAGCGGGTTTCACTTTTACATCACACCATCAATAGAACTCTTCAGTTCAGACTTTCCACTGCCAGTACCTTCTCAACGATCAACAATATACTTGACACAAAACCAAAACAAAGAAATCTTGGACCAGGGCATTTTCAGGTGGCATTGAGTCAGGTGAAGTGTCCTTGGTGCAGAGTTTATTCCATAATATTTCATCATCCAAACACATAGGCTTCCTATAGAGAGCCATCCAGCATCACTTAGATTAGAATCTCCTGGAAACTAGGAAACAGGTGAATGGAGTCTATTCAGGTGGGAAGGGTGTGGGTTAGGAGCATTATGAATAGACCATGTTGTTCTTGTCTCTCTTTGAATTAAGAAATAAGTACAGAACAACTCTACATGTACACTAAAATACCTTACTGATCAGCTCAAAAGAAGTAAATGTGAGGAATGTTGCCATATAAAAGTATTTATACATTGGTCATCTCTTGGAAAATGTTTTTTGGTAAAAAAAAAAAAATGTTTACTTATTTTGAGAGAGAGAGAGAGGTTGTGGGGGAGGGGTGGACAAAGAGGGTGACGGAGAATCCCAAGCAGGCTCCATGCTGTTAGCACAGAGCCAAATGCAGGGCTCAAACTCAAACCGTGAGATCATGACCTGAGCTGCAGGCAAGAGTTGGACGCCTAACTGACTGAGCCCCTCAGGCATCCCAGGTCTGGAAGCTTTTAAAGGAAAAGGGGGCATTGATTTTTCTGGGATGACTCAAGCAGTTTTAAGAGACAGGGGTCATGTAAAGAGCCTGAAACTTGGAGTTATAGGAAGTAGTTGCTGTGCGACCTTTGAACATTTGCTCTGCTTCTCTGACTTTCAGTTTCTTTGACCATGATACAAGGGGTTTGGAGTTGGTTGGCTTTCTTCTAGGTCTAAAATCTTTGTATAGAGAGCTTATAATTTTCCCCTCGTTATAAAAATACTTCATATTACAGGTGATGTAAAGTTCAGAAAATGTGAAAAAGTGTAAGAAAATAAAGATTGCGTTCTTTTTATCTGCTGTTAATCTTTCTTTTTAACCTCAGGAGTTTTCCATGTGTGCATTTCACTTCCTTTTCTAACAAAAATGAGATCACCTTACAGATACTGCTCCATTTCTTTTCATTTGTATTCTACCACGAGATTTTGTCAGTGCTAGACAGTTTTTCAGCCTTTCAAGAATAGGATTTCAAGACTTTTATTTTACTAGTTCATGGGGTAAACTTTGGAGGCGTCTCTACTCATACCTTAGTCCCCAGTAATCAAAACAAATTTTTTTAGAACACATTTTTTGTTTTATTCGTTCATTCATTCATTCATTCAGATTTTTTTTAGAACACAGTTTTTGTTTTATTCATTGCTCAGCTTTACCTCCACTGCTCAGGCTTCTTTCTTATGGTTCAGTTGTTAGTTTTCCTAAACATAATACATGAGGGGAAGTGTGTGCCCCTAAACTCAGCCTTCTTTTTGCCTGTTTCTCACTGCTTGAGTACCAGTGTTACCACTTGGGGACTGGGCGTTTCAGCTTCATCCAGTCACAGCAGTCCTGGAGGTCTGTGATGTATATGTGTGGCCATGGGTCAGGCGGTATTTGTCAAGCACTTAAAGTAGACCTTTGTGCATGGTAAGAGCTCTGGAGGTGTTTGGCGAATTTATACATGCCTTTATGGAGTTGACTCTTTGTCAAACTCGATGTGAAGCACTTTTTCTCCTTTGATTGGCAAAGTTGTACGATGTAAGAGGGAGCACACGTGATGGCTGGTAAGTCCGGTCTGGGACCCACCTGTTAGAGGGACTCTGTGTCCTTTCTGTAAGATGGGACATGTGTACGTTATATGCCTAATTTGGATTCAGATGTTCGAAGACTCAGCTTGTTTTCAACTTCTGTTCTTATGCTACTGGGCCAGTTGAGAGAGTCAGACGGGGTCTCAGGATGTGTGCCCCCTGGTGTCCCAGCTCTGCTGAAACATACCTTCTATTATCGTCGGCTCAGATTTGTGCTGTTTTCCAAATACACTTTGTGTTAATGATTTCTGTTTTCTACCCCAGGAATGATTTTTTTTTTTCTTTTACCTCCCTATTTCTTACCTGACGCCAGATACTCCCTGGGATCCAACTCAGCTTCCCCTGTCACGGAAAACATTCCTTAGCTGCTCTTTGTCTCAATATCCCCTGTCCCTGAAGGTCTCAGTTGCTACTTTATCACAGAGAGGTCATCGAGCTTAGTGGTTAAGGGCCAGACTGCTGGAATTGAAACCTGTCTTTCCAGTAAGTACTGTGTGCCCTTGGGCAAGTCCTTTAACTTCTCTGTGCCCCAGTTTCCTCATCTGTAAAATGGGGATAATAACAGTAGCTAGCTACCTCAGAGGTTTGTTTTAAGGGTTAAATGAATTAACATATGTACACTAATGAGTAAAGTACCTGAGACAGTATAGATGCTAGATTAGGGTTTATTGTTATTGCTGAGGTTGATAACTTACTAAATAAATATTTAGAGTTCCTACTGTGTGAGCAATCTTGTGTAAGAAGCTGGGGGCCAAATGGAGGCTAGGGGAAGGGAAAGACTTCCTCCCTGTTCTCATGGTCCACCCCCACAGGACCAGAGAGTTATCAAAGAATCCTACAAGACTGTCTCATGTTGACGCAGTGGTATGTGCTGTCTAGAAGCTAGGGGGGCCCTGAGGGAGAGTCCTGAGGGGGAGGGGACCTAGTCACAGAGGTCGAAGGTGTCCTGGGGGAAGTGACCGGTGACCCAAGAGGATTCTGCTGTACACAGGCCCTGGGAGAGCCAGGAGTAGTGTCCATTCCCGAATTGGAAGGAGACCAGGCTAGGTGGTGTGCACAGGTGTGTGATGGGTGATGAGGCTGGAAAGGGGGTCTGGGGCCAGGTCCAGGCTGGGCCTTGCAGACAGACTATTGGACAGATTTTGCTTTTTAAGAGCAATTGGACATCACTGAACTGTTTTCCTGTCTGTTTTTGTTTCTATTTTCATTCTTAATGACAAAATCTGATTTACGTTTTGGAAAGACCATTTTAGTTTCAATGGTAGGAACAAAATTAAAAAGGATGGCTGCTGAGGAAAGTTCGCTTTTACTCTCTTTTTACTTGGCCGTTTCATAACTGCTTTCTCTTTTCCTGCTAGATGTAAGTTCCGCATGTAGCTATTTAAGTTAAAATTTATATCAACTAAAGTCCTATGAAATAAAAAGGAACTCAGGTTTTCAGTCACGTCAGCCACTTTTCAAGTGCCCGGTGGTGAAGCTACCAAAGGGGGCAATTCAGGCAAATGCCACAGTAGCGTCTTAAAAACTTCTGTGCTAGGACTTGAGGGTTGTAATATTACAGGTTTTGTTGTTGGGTTTTTGTTTGTTTGTTTGTTTTGTTTTTACTTTTATAGTTCTTCCAGCAAGTAATAATGAAAATGTATATGGAACAGATGTTCTTTGTTCAAGAAACATTTGTTAGAACAAAATAAATTGCTCAAAAGGCTTAATTTTGTGATTGTTCATACAAATGTAATTTTAAGATTTTTTTTTCCCAAATGAATGAGTGTAATGAAGTTGACTTAAGCCTAAATATACACATTAAAAGGTGACACATTTCTAAAATTATGTTCCCTCCTAAATTATAAGCCCTTGTATTCCCTTGTAATTTTTAAGTTCTGTCTTTAAGTCTCCACTGTAATTGTGACCGAGTAACTATTGTGTCTCTACTGAAAGTAAGTGGTCGTTTGTTATCTCCCTGTTATCCCGTTTTCTGTCCTTGGGGAGAATTACCAGGAATCCTCTGGAGAGTTTTTTTTTGCTGTTTATTTCCCTCCGGGCCCATCTTTCAAGAATAAATGTAAGGTACTCTTCTGATCATTATGTTCCAAAATTTATTTTGGAAAAAACGCAGGAACAAATCACATAAACCTAACTGAGCACAATGTCCTGTCTCCACCTTTTGTGTTTTATCTCTGATCTACCATCTGTGAAGGCAAGATACCTGCCTAGGCAAGAAAAACAGTGTACCTTGGATAAAATCCATAGTTCCTTACCTTTTAGTCCATCTGTTTTGTCCACAGCCTGAGGGTATGTCTTATACCATAAAGGAGCTGCTTTTCCCTCTTTTTTCTGTCTCATGAGCTTAACAGACTTAAAATTTTTTTGTTCTAAAATCATTTACTAGCACTTTTATTTAATGACTCATATCTGTCTTGATCGTAGCTTCAAAAGAAACACCATTTTCAGGATTATTTTGGCAGACATTTTTTTTCTTGAAATCCAACTGAAGCAAGATCTAATTAAAAATATATATTTTTGTATCTAGGAGATTGAGAATGAAAAACACATGAATCTTCAAAATGGAAAGTTCTTTGCCAATATTCATTTTAGTTTAGATTATGCCTTTACATCATGCCTTGGTGTGTGTGTGTGTGTGTGTGTGTGTGTGTGTGTGTGTGTGTGTGAGACAGAGAGAGAGAGAGAGAGAGAGATCACTTGCTCTATTCACCAGGGTCCAATCACAAAAAGGCCATACTTGGTAATTTAATTAGGAGAATTTAGTATAAGAAACAAGTTGGAAAGGTGTTGGGAGGACTGGACTGAAAGCCAGACTGGATAGTGTGGCAATGAGGCCGCCACATGAAGGGGAGCTGGAAGGAACTGCCACCCTCTGGAGGGCAGGAGGGGCAAAGGGAGAAGGTGGTGCAGCCAGAGCCCGGATGATTAACAGCTTGCTTTAGTCTGGTGCATTTGTCACAGCTAAAGAACCAATATGGGTATAGCCTTTTTGACTAGAGTCCTTGCTCTATTTGCATCTCCTTAGTTTTTCCCTGATGTCCTTTTCTGTTTGCTGTTCCCGTATCCCATCCAGGAGCACCACATTATGTTTCGTTGTCCCATCTCTGTAGCTTCCTCGTGGCTGTGTTTCTCAGACTTCCTTGGTTTTGATGCCTCTGACAGTTTTGAGGAGTGCTAGTCATGTATTTTGTGGAATGTCCTGCAATTGCGGTTTGTCCGACGGTTTTCTCATGAGTAGAGTGGGAACGTTCACTTTGGGGAGGCAGACCACTGAGCTAGTGTTTTTCAGCGTTCTTCGCTGTAGAGATAGTCTTTTTTTGTACTTTTCCATCCTGTACTCTTTGAAAGCCCAGCCCACACTTACAGAGTAGAGTATGTTCTACTTTGAAGGTGGTTCATCCACATAAATTATGCCGAATTCTGTACTGGAGATTGGTCTGTTCTTATTTATACAGTCATTTATTTATATCAGTTTGAACTCATTCATATTTATTTTATGCTTTATATCCAAAAATATGTTATTTGTACTTTTGCTCAAATTGTTCCAGCTTTGGCCATTGGGAGTTGGGGCCTGTGTCCCTTTGACACACCCCCATCACTCCGTGTGTGTGTGTGTGTGTGTGTTTGTGTAACACTTCCTTCACTTTCTGGTACTACAAGAGGATTCAGACTTTCAGGCTCATCTTGTCCTATTTTTTCCCCCTAAACATTTACTAATATTCTTAATACTATAAACTAGTGAGTATAACCCAGTCTACTTTTCCACTTGAAAATTAGAAGTGGACTTGCATAAATGTTTGCGCCTAAATTCTCTGCGCATCTAGCAAAGGGAGTAAAGTACTCATCACATCGCTCACATCCCCATATCACTGTGTGGAGTATTTTTCAGGCATTTCCCTTCGTCCAGTGAAGTGCTCAGGAACCAGGTCATTACTCTGAATGAAGCTGGCCATTTGTGTATTTAAGCAGAGTCAACTCTTCCATTGCTTCATTGATCATTTTACCTCGGGAATGATTTAGGCACAAAATCTGGGAGACGTGTGTCCTCTCCTATGGTCAGAGAGGCATACTGGTTGGTACTACCAACTTGATTGATAAATTCATCCCTGTTCAGCATCTGGTCATCAGTTGTGCAGATTCAAAACCCTCTTATGGTATTTGATGAATCAGGAATTTGGAAAAAGCTTGGCCGGGCAGGTGTGGCTCAGGGTCTGTCATGTGGTTGCAGTCAGATGGTGGCTGGAGTTGCAGCAGCATGGAGTGGGGCATCTGCTCCACTGGCCAGGCATCCTGCTCCCATGGAGGGACCTCTGCCTGTGGTCTGTATGTTTGCATGGGATAGTTTGGACATACGGCATGATAGCTTCAGAGTAGACTGCGTACATGGGGGCTGAAGGCTTTAAGAGGAAACACACTGGTGATGGATTTACCTAATTTCAAAATAATTGATCAGTGTTTTCTATTGTTTGGGTCTACCATAATGTATTGTATTTATTCAGTTGTTTATTAACAGAAAATATTCGCATATTTTTTTGCTGTTATAAATAATGCTGCAATAAAGAAATATCTCTGTATGCATATCCTTATACGCTTATGTGAAAACTTCTAGCAGATGAATTATTAAACTCGGAATGGCAGGAGTGGCGATTCTGTACATTTTGAATTTAGGTAGATTAATCTAAATGACCTTTTGGAAAGGAACATACGTTTTTATGAAGATAGTGGGGAAAGTGCCTGTCTCTTTTTACATCCTTGCCAACTACATCCTTGTAGTTACTAATCTTTTTTAATGATTCTCAATTTCATTGGCTAAGAAAGGGACTCTGATTTATAGTTCTTTGATTTTTAATGAAGGTGAATGTCGTATTTTTATTAGCTGTCTCTCTTTTTTGCCTAGACTAGTTTATTACTTTTGGTATTTTAAAACCGTGGGTTATCTTTTCCTACTTGGTTTTTATGCACTCATTATCTATCATCGACATTAACCTTCTGTTGTGTGTTGAAAATGTGTTTTATCCTAGTTCCCCCACTCCAGTTTTTCTTGTGGTCGATGTTCTTTTTCTTTGGCATTACAGACATTTCTTATTGTTATGGATCAAATACGTTAACTTTTCCATTCTAGTTTTTGGAGTTTGTGCCATCCTTGTGATGGTGTTCACCACCCTAAAATGATAAACATTTTGCCCATGGTTTTCTTCTAGTGATTTCTCATTAAACCTTTAAATATTTACTCCATCAGTCATTTTATTTTGTTAGAAGGCAAGAGATAGAAATCCAGTTTACTAAACATGCTCCTGAAGATCTTTTCTCAATTGCTTTTCTTAAGAAACCACAGTAAGTCAGATTACATAAAGAAAAGCCACAAAAATGTAGTTTGCTAACTGAAGATAAACAACAGTTAAATAAACCATCAGACCAAGAAGAGAGCGTTGATATTTAATAATTCTGTCATCACTGGTGAGCATGATCCTTGTGTGGGTGTAAACAGAAGCCCTCATGGCAGGAAGCTGCATCTGAGGAGTTGCCCTCCAGCCTTTTGAAGAGCAGCCCCTGCTTTGTTTTGAGGTGTTTTCTGTTCCTGAAAACCTTGTTCATTAGGTGCTTACCTCTCAAGATTCCGTGAGGGCGTACAGGTCATGGAGTGAAGGTTGCCGTCCGAGCTAAATCTCTATTGAAACCATCGCTTTTTACTACTGAAATAGCCACCAAATGCACCAAATGACTGTTTTACCCTTGACCTTTAACTTCAGAGGGAAATGGTCTGTGAGAGCAATTGGTGAGATCTTAGAGAAGTGATTTGCTGGATATTCTTCCCTTTGAAGTGCTTGGTACTTTTTGAAACAAAAATAAACGGACAAGTTTTTCTTTCTATTGTATCTCTGTGAGATGATGGCTTTTAGCCAAACCATGGTGATCATTTCACAATATATGTCAATCAAACCATCGTCCTATGTGTCTTAAACTTATACTGTGATGTATGTCAGTTATTTCTCAAACTGAAAAAAAATTAAATGAACATAATAGGAAGGGACACTTGAGAATTCAGCTCTCTGGAGGCCTTGCAGCATCCCAGGAAAAATTTTAACTATGGAGGATATGCTCAGGTGAGTTTCTGATCCCCTTTCTGCTTTGCCTGCAGAAGTAAGGCTCCAGGGGTGGTGTTTCCAGTTCTTTTTATGATAACAGGCCTAATAGTTATTCCACTGGCCTGTGTTCAGCCAAGAATTTTTTTTTTTCTTTTTCAAGTTTTTATTTAAATTCCACTTAGTTAACATACAGTTTAATATTAGTTTCAGGTGTAGAATGTAGTGATTCATCACTTATATATAACACCCAGTGCTCATCACAGGTGCCCTCCCTAATCCCCATCACCCATTTAACCCATCCCTCCCCCCCCCCCCACCTCGCTTCCGACAACCCATAGTTTGTTCTTTATAGTTAAGAGCCTGTTTTATGGATTGCCTTTCTTTTTCTTCTATGTTCATCTGTTGGGTTTCTTAAATTCCATATATGAGTAAAATCATTATGGTATTTGTCTTTCTCTGACTTATTTTCCTTAGCATAATACTCTCTAGCTCCATCCAAGTTGTTGCAAACCTTTTTATGGTCGAGTAATATTCTACTGTGTGTGTGTATATGTGTGTATGTATATGCTGCTGTAAACATTGGGACCATGTGTCCTTTCAAATCAGTGTTTTCGTATCCTTTTGGTAAATGCCTCATAGAGCAATTGCTGGATCATAGGGTAGTTCTATTTTTAACTTTTTGAGGAACCTCCATACTATGTTCCAGAGTCAGCCAAGAATCTCTTCTTTTTGTTGTTTTTTGTCTTAATGGTTGTTCATTCTTTGAGAGAGAGGCAGAGTCAGCATGGATGGTGGAGGGGCAGAGAAAGAGGGAGACACAAAATCTAAAACAGGCTCCAGGCTCCAAGCTGTCAGCACAGAGCCCAATGCGGAGCTTGAACCCATGAGCCATGAGATCATGATGTGAGCCAAAGTCGGTCGCTCAACTGACTGAGCCACCTAGGCACCCCAAGAATTTTAATACATTTACATATACGGAGTAATATTCCTTAAGAGGGGAGGGTATAGGAGATGGGGTCAGGAGTGATCCAAATAAAGGTAGGATCAATTGTCAGAGAGAAGTAGATTCTTAGGTATTTTAGGTTTATCAGGCACCATAGAAAATATTCCATCCCAATGTGGGACTATAGATGATGTGGCTTCCTTGGTATCACAAAACTTCAAATGTAATGCACATCCTTATTTGAAAATAAAGGCATGAGAGTTATTGCTCTTTTTGTGATTAGGGCCACAATTTTGCCATACTTATATCTTTAATTGAAAACAGTTATGATTTTAATGATTTCCTCATGGTTTATGGCAAAGTACTAACATTGTTTCTGTTTTCTTAAGCAAGCCTTTTAATTTGATATTTTATTTTAATCTGCCCTAAAAAGATTATTTTTCAATGATCATCACCAGCCCTATTGGCTATTAATATGAGCTTTCTTTGAGACTTTTCTAAAAATGCTTGCTTAATGAGGATAGATATGTCATTGAAAATCAGGGAATTGTTGAAATGACTATTTGCTTAAGTATTAAAGATGCCGAAAGCTCTTTTCTGGACTACTAATTCTAGTTAAGGGGAGAATCTCATTGTTTTATCAGCCCAAGAGACTAGTTCAACCAAATGTGAAATTTGTTTATTCAACATAATTGTTTTGAACTGCACATTCTTTTATCAGTAGCATCTAACAGATTTATGTTAGACTGGGGGCATTGTCTTCTCCATCTTTCATATACATACTATGAGACCTGAATGTTATAAGATATCTATTTGCTATTTTCTTTCTTTCTCACCTAGGAAAAGGTTAGATGCCCAGAGCCCCGGAGTGACAAATGGTAGCATTTAAGAGAGCCAGTATTTAAAATAGTAATAATTTAAGGATTTCTATTTTGTGTCCTACTACACTGCTCTACCTCCTTCTGACTTTATTTCTCTCTCTCTTTCTCTTTTTTAAAGATACTAGAAAAAGAACCTAAATCTTCCAAAGAAGAGTGTGTGGTTTTTCATTGTGAATATACTTCCCCTTACTCACAACAAGAATCTACTTTGATAAAGTCTTTTAAACTAAGCCTGCTCTTGATTTCCCCTGCTTACTAAATATGAGAAGTATTTGCCATTTAAAAAAATGTAACAGATTCATAGCACGATTTCTGACAAATTAGAAGCAAGTACTGTTTGAAATGGTGGCATACATTCAGCAATTCTGTTAATCAGTATTGTAAAAAAATGTGTTGATGATGGAGTTTTAGAAGGTCAAACAAAATTTCTGTGATATGTCTTCAAAGATTGTTTTTGTGGACTCCTGTCTTAATACCTCTCACTTTAAAATTGATATTTCCCCCTTTATGTTTGTGGAAAGTGCTGTACTGGTATCCATGGAGCAGATTTATTTATTTATTAATTTATTTATATTTATGTTTAAATTTATGTTTATATTTATATTATTTATATTTATTTATTTAAATCCACATTACTAGGAATGTCTCTGAGGGACAGTGCTGTGGCTTATGATCTTAGCTTGCTTGTAATAGAGTGTTCCTAGAAGTGCTTTAGCAGCTGGGTTTGAGCAGGGAGTAGTAACAAGTTGTGCCTCATATGCGTGGATCTTTGTAGATCCAAAGGAACCACAATAGTGTCCCCTCTGTTGGGTTGTCATTAGTCTTCCGATTGGTCCTTCTAGTTACTCTTCGAAGCAGTGGTTTGATAGCAAATGGTTTTGTCCACCAAAACCGTAGGGATTTTTTGGGTTTTGTTGTGTGTGTGTGTGTGTGTGTGTGTGTGTGTGTGTGTGTGTGTGGTTCAATAAATTGCTAGTTATTCCTGAAAGCTTCATAAAATGACTGTTCTATTTCTCTTTTGTTCTAGCACCTGCTCCTCATTCTGTCCTTGTAGTCGTGCACCTATACTAGCTATAAGATGATAAATATTACTATAATGATTTCTGCGACTCTTAATTGAGACCTATTAATGAGATAATAAAAATATCACTATTTCCATAAGTGCCAAAATTGACCTAACTGTGAGGATAAAGGGCATTCTACTTAAGACAGTTATCATATTAGATGTCCCCTGATACAGTAAAGGCAAGCATTAATATTTCTTAAACTGAATTTGATGAGCTTGACAATTGGTAAGAGAGACAGAAATATAAAAGGTATATTTCTGGAACATATCATAAATCAGAAATAAAGTTTTGAAGTCATTCTTTAAAGAAGCTGTGCATGCTTATATATCTTATATGCTATGAATTATGTTCTAAATATATTACATTTGTATTATGTTATATGAAGTTAGAACAATCTGTGAAGGATCTAGCTACTGTGTAATTTATGGTATATTTCCCATAAATAAAGATATATGCAAGTTGATCTCACTTTATCTACCTCAAGTTGTGAAGGTGGTCTCAAACTTGAAGTTTCTCTAATGTTTTTAGCAGGAGCAAATATAAATCCTATCTGGAGGAAAACACTTTCATCCTAGGCTTTAAAAACTCCTGAAAATCTTTAACATCAATAAACAGAACACAGTTAAAAACAACCAGGCACACGGAGGAAAATGGCACCGTGAGCAAAAGCCAGCAGGAATACCACACAGCAGAAGCAGACAAGCAGTGACTTCAGATGGTAGTGTTATCAGACACAGGTTATAAAAGCCTTGACTATTTTTGAAGAAAATATGGAAGAAATAATATTGAATTGGAAGAAGGGTAATTTCTTGTCATCTTTCTTTTTGTGATATATATCAGATAATGTCTTCTGGACTGTCTTCCAGCTTACTAATTCTGTTTTTCACTGTGTCCCTTTTGATGTGAAGCCTCATCACTGAATTAATTTATTTTTTTATTTCTAGACATTTTATAAACATTTTATTTTTTAGTGTTTATTCATTTTTGAGAGACAGAGAATGAGTGAAAGAAAGAGTGTGAGTAGGGCTGGGGCAGAGAGAGAGAGAGACACAGAATCCAAAGCAGACTCTAAGCTCTGAGCTGTCAGCACAGAGCCTGATGCAGGGCTTAAACCCATGAACCATGAGATCATGACCTGAGCTAATGTCAGATGCTCAGCCGATGAGCCACCCAGGTGCCCCTATTTCTAGAAATTTTATTTGTTTTTTTAAAGACTTTCTAGGTCACTTTTTGTAGTTTAATATTTTCCTGTTAATATTATCCATTTTTTCCTTTTATTTTGAATACTATCTGAAGAGGTGGCAATTTTCTAGAACGGATGAAAGACACCAATCCTCAGATTTAAGTAGCACATTGAATCTTAAGCAGAATAAATTATATATATATATATATATATATATATATATATATATATATATATATATAGTCAACAAATGACAGAATAACATTGCAGAATGCAAAAGTAAAAGTAAGCATTTTTTTTTAAAAGTAAGCATATTTAAAGGTATTAAAAAAAGACCTATTTCCTTCAAAAGTACAATAGACTGACAGCTGAATTCTCAATAGCAATGATTAAAAGCATAAGATAGTGTAATGACATCTTCCCTGTGCTGAAAGAAAATAATTGCCAAATTGCAATTATATATCCAGAAAAGAAATGCCTTTCAAGAATGAAAACAAAATAAAGACATGTATAAACTAACAAATACTGAAAGAATCTGCCATCAGGAAAATTCCAAAAGATATATTTTAGGTAGAAGAAAATGGGTTCTAGACGACTCCAGATGAAAGGTGCAAAGGAAAATGCATTAAAATGCATAAAGTCATAAATATTTGGATAAATCTAAATGAACTTATAAAACAACAATGACTTAAGGGGTTTAAAAATTAGAATAAAAGTAATATTAAAAGAGAAAAAAGTCTATAAAGCTATAACCTAAGTGTCTATATCTTTAACTTATTAAAAGAAAAACAGAGTAAAATTAAACCTAGGATACAAAAGGAAAGAAAAAAATAAAGACAAGACCAAAAATCAGTAAAACAAAAAATAAACATATCAAAGAGAAGATTGACAAAGCAAAAAGTAGAGTCTTTAAAATAGAATATTATTTCTGGTGAGCCTAATTAAGCCAAGAAAGAAAGAAGGCACATTATATCAGGGAGGAACGAAGGATCACAAATACAAAATGTACAAACACTGGAAAAATAACAAAGGGCTACTATAAATCACTTTATACTAATGTATTTGAAAATGTAGGTGAAGTGAAAAATTCCAAGAAGAAATACAACTTACCAAAACCGACTCAAGAAAAAATTAGAGCATCTAGATAATTCTATAAACCCATGAAGGGATTGAACCAGAAATTAATAAGCTTACTACACAGATCTTTCTAGGCCCACAGAGCTTTACCAGTGAGTTCTACTAAACCTCTAAAGAAAAACTAACTCCAATCTTATACATCTTTATTGTTTTGTTTTGTTTTGTTTTTTAAATGAAGTTGGCATAGCTTTTCCTTTAAGGTCTTTTTGTCATTGGTGTTCTGGAATTTGAAAATCATGTAAGTATGAGCCTTCTTTGATATATCATTTTGGATATTTGACATTAGGACTTTTGGATTTGAGGATTTGCACAAATCTTGAATCCCACTGAGAATACTAATTATATGTTTGTTTTTAATATTTTTCTCTCTTCCTCTCCCTTTTTTTTCCTTTGTGTTGATATTACACTTTTTGTTTATCTTATATTGTAGGCTTACCTCAGATGAGTGGTGAATCATGGCTGTTGACTGATATTTAAGAATGAGGGAGGGGTGCCTGGGTGGCTCAGTTGGTTAAGCGTCTGACTTCGGCTCAGGTCATGATTTCACAGTCTGTGAGTTCAAGCCCGGTGTCGGGCTCTGTGCTGTCAGTTCAGAGCCTGGAGCCTGCTTCGGATTCTGTGTCTCCCTGTCTCTCTGCCCCTACCCCACTCACTCTCTGTCTCTCAAAATATGAATAAACATTAAAAAAATTTAAAAAAGAAAGAATGAGGGATATTTAAGAATGAGGTTGAATGCAACGCCTTGGTGATTCAGTCCGTTAAGCATCTGACTCTTGATTTTAGCTCACGTCATGATCTCCCGGTTCATGGGTTCGAGCCCCACATCAGGCCCTGCGCTGGTGGTGCTGAGCCTGCTTGGGATCTTGGGATTCCTTCCCTTTCTCTCTCTGCCCCTCCTCTGCTAGCTCTCACTGTCTCTAAAAAAAAAAAAAAAAAAAAAAAAGAGGTTGAATGGAATCAGAATTTGTTGATTGGAGTTTGCTTAGAGTATGTAGGCAGGGAGGAGTTGCCTTTTATGCTGAAAGATCCCTAAAATGTCAAAATGGGAAAACTTTACTCTGGGTCACTAATACCCATCTACTAGCCCCCTTAGTTCTTCTGCATATGGGTTCACTGTGGAAACTTTGGAAAATAAAGGTAAGTACCAAGAAGGAAAAAAAAATCACATATGAGCCCATCAGGCAGATGTAAGACTATTTATAAAAAATATACATGTATAGCAGAATATTAGGACTATACTGCCATTTTATTTTATAATTTATAGTTTATAGTCAATAATGTGTCTTTCCCCATGCTATTAAATTTCTTCTATGTCATCATTATTGGCTGTATAGTATTCAATTACATAAGTATTTCATATTTAGACATTTTCAATTGCTGGAGATTGCGTATGTGTCTATTTTTTTTCTTGTAAGTAATGCTACATGTAAATATTTGTAATAAATATTTATAGATAATTTTTTATCTTAAAGAAACTGCAAGAAGTGTAATTTTTGAGTCAAACAATATGAATATTTTAAGGTGTTTCAGAATTTTTCTATAGCTTCTTATTCCCACAGCATTTGAATCAGCCCAAGCATACTTTGTCACATGTGCAAACGTGGATCTGAATTATTCTTTAATATGCAGATTGGTGTTTATATGGGTCCCTTTTTCATTAGCATGGTTTGGAGAGCTGTTGTATGGATATACCTAAAATTACTGCTACCACCATCCCCGACAAAATACTACTTTGCCTTTTTTCTGTTTCGGTTGCATCCTTTGGATAGGGTCCTTTTTAACCACTGCATGGTCTTCAACAACTGTTGAAAACAGATTACTGCAGAATTAGTAACAACAACAAAAAAGAAAGAAGAAGGAGAAGGAGGAGGAGGAGGAGGAGGAGGAGGAGGAGGAGAAGAAGAAGAAGAAGAAGAAGAAGAAGAAGAAGAAGAAGAAGAAGAAAGTGTTAATATAGTAATTTATGGCATTTCTTTTAACAGCATATAAAAAAGAATACCCTGTAGTTGGCTTAACCATTGGTTATATTGTGGCTGTGTAAGAATCTATAGGGGGCTCTTAGTGAGTTGTTCCTAGTAGGAACGGTCATTTATTGAGCACCTCTGTGCCCCCCGTCACCAATCCGGACACTTTCTGTACATTATGCTCAAAGCTTGTGCCAACTTTGTAAGGTAGGTATTATCAGAATTAGAAATGTTTCTAATGTTTAAAACATTAGAAATGTTTTAAAAATGAGGTTTAGTTAGGATATGAAGCATTCCCTTATCACACATTTCGTGGTTGTCTAGAAGTCACTGGAATGTAAGCTCTATGTAAGCACTGAAATCATTTTGTTCACTGGTGTATTCCCAGCATTAGTTCAGTCTTGACATGTAGGCTCGGAAGAAATGTTTGTTGAATGCTGACAAAAATGAATTGAGAGAGGTGGGATTTGAACCCTAGCCATTCTGAACCTGAAACTCTACCAGGAAGAAGCCAGCTTCTTCAGAGGTTTAATATCTTACTCAGAGATTGAGTTTGGTTTGCCCCAAAGTGATAGACTTGTTCAGTGCTTGGTGTCTTCTTTCCTCATTTTCATTTGATCATTTATATAAATTACATAAAATATCACTGCCATTTGGGAAAACCTTCAATTAAGTCAAACATAACTAAAATGATAGAGAGGGTATAAGAGGCCAAGCAAAAGTGAGAACTCTTTCCTTAAAAAGTTCTTTAATCCACTCAAGCAGTTGTTCTAACGTGTACTTTGAGAAGAAATTAATACTACTTTGTAATACTGAAAAGTTCTTCAAGAGTACAGCATTTCCTTTGAACCTCCCTTTGAATCTCCTGTGGAAGTTTCTGAGTATCTAATCCTCATCTTCTGGGGAAAAAAAAAGAAATCCCTGCAGACTCAGCACTGTGTCGATCTGAGTTTTTACAGAGTTGTTTTCAGAAGGCATGCAGCTTTGGCCAGAGGCCAGAGGAGTGATAGGCAGTGTGGTCAGCTAATTCATCTTCATCGGATAGGCGTTTATATGACACCTGTCACATTTGAATACCAAATCCGGCAATATACCATTTCCTAAAAAAATGTTTTCATGTCTACGTATTGTAGACATCCTTTATATAAAGCAGATACAAAGGTACTTAAACTGGCTGACTTTGTGAAGTCATATGAAGAAAAGGGGGAGGATTATGGTTTCCCCCAAATTGTGTTTAATGAAGTCACAACTTGCTGATTTTCAGCTCAACAGTTATTTGTCGAATGTCTGCTATGTGCTAGGCACCATGCTAGACATGGAAAATAGAGAAATAAGTAAATCACCCCCCCCCGGAACTCACAGTCTGGTCAGCGACATGGATCTCATAGAACATGGTGAGAGCCGTAGTGGTTGGGATGAGGAAAGATGGAGGAGGACAGAGCGTCTCCTGAGAAAGGAGAGGCAGGTAAGACCAAGCGCTGAAATCATTTCACTCTTGGACTCATACCAGAGCTTTCCATAATGTTGCCAAAGACTCTTTTTAGAATTTGTAAATCCAGGGACACCTGGGTGGCTCAGTCGGTTAAGTGTCCGACTCTTGGTTTCTACTCAGGTCATGATCTCACAGTTGGTAAGTTTGAGCCTTGCCTTGAGCTCCGCGCTGATAGCGCAGATTGGGGTTCTCTCTCCCCCCTCCTCTGTTTGCCCCTCCCCCCGCTCGCTCTCACTGTCTCTCTCTCAAAAGAGATAAACTTAAAAAAAAAAAAAGAATTTGTAAATCCAATCATATCAGTTTCATATTTTAATGCCCCAGCAGCTCCCTGCTACCTGCTCCCAAGGCACAGTCCTCTTTCAGGCACTCCCGTGTCCACCTATTGCCCCACTGCTTACAGCCTGACTGCCTAAATTCGGATCTTGCCCCTGCCACTGGTCAGCAATCTGCAGCTCCATTTTCTTAAACCGGGTTAATCTCAGTAATCTGTGTCATAATGTGAAGATTAAACGATTTGATGCAAAACTCTGAGAAAAGTGCCTAGCACGTAGTACTGTAGAAGCCATGCTTATTGTCGTTACCACTCTCCTTCTTTCTCCCAGACCGCGGTGGTTTTCTGTACCTCCCTGCCTTTGCACAAAGTGCCATTGCACGGATTGTCGCTACCCCGTGATTTAATTCTTAGGCTGCTTCTCACCATTTCCTGTCTTTGTCATTAACAAATTCTAAAGTCATCACCCTGATTGGATGGTAAACTCTGAGATTAGGGATTTCACCACAAATTCTTTTTTTGTTTTATTTTGGACCCCTCCCTCCTCCTCAGAATCTAAATACAGTGCATATTGCAGACACTCAAACATTTGTATATTGACTGAAGGGGAAATCCCTTTGTCTCCAGATCTGTCTTTGTGAAGTTCTTTTAATCACCATTCTTTCCTTTTTTTCTCTCCACTGTGCTATTAGCATGTTAACATTTTTAAAAAATGTTTTATTTATTTCTGAGAGAGACAGCGTGAGTGGGGGAGGAGTAGAGAGAGAGGGAGACCTAGAATCTGAAGCAGGCTCCAGACTCTGAGCTGTCAGAACAGAGCCCGACACAGGGCTTGAACTCATGAACCATGAGATCATGACCTGAGCCGAAGTCAGACTCTTAATCTACTGAGCCACCCAGGCGCTCCAGCATGTTAAAAGTTTTTTACATATATCTGCTGTAGCTCCATTGTAATCATTTATTTTCATGCCCTCCGCACCCCGCCCCCCCCAGCTTCATTTCTCTGTCAGGGTGTGAGTTGCTTTCATTTGTCTCTCTGGCCTTTAGCAAAGGGTCTGTGTACAGTAGGCACTCATATTTAAATGAATGCTCAATAAAGAATAATACATGTTGTATTAATACGTTTTAGGGAATCTGTGAGAAAAAAAAAATTGAGTGATTTCTTTATATCTATTTCTTTTGGTTCATTAAATGTCCAAGAAAGGCCAAACGATTTAGGTACTCTAAACAAGCAGGAAACTCCCAAATCAATAGTCTTCTAACGTAGAGGCAAAATATTCTGCCAATTTACTTGTATGTCTGGTGGCTCTATGTGGTCTAAGGTAAAATATCTCATCTTTAGTTTCTAAGAGAGTATCAAAATATGAAAACTACCTAAATTGTTATAGAGGTAAAAAATGAATAGTGGATTTTGACATTGCTGTTTTAATCTACTTTGAGAAGAAATTAAAATTGAATTAGATTTCACAGCTCTGAAATTTCCTACTAAAAACTATCCTGAGTGGGAGTTGGGTAACACAGTAGTAGGTGATGTAAGTTTCATCTTTTATAGGCGTGATTATAGATGAGAATTGATTGTTCCTCTTGTCATACTTCTGTTTCATTTCCATGCTCTGCATTATCTTATAAAAGTTAAATCTAGGGGTGCCTGGGTGGCTTGGTCGGTTAAGCATCCGACTTCGGCTCAGGTCATGATCTCACGGTCTGTGAGTTCGAGCTTCGCGTCGGGCTCTGTGCTGACAGCTCAGAGCCTGGAGCCTGTTTCAGATTCTGTGTCTCCCTCTCTCTCTGCTCCTCCCCTGTTCCTGCTCTGTCTCTCTCTGTCTCAAAAATAAAATAAACGTTAAAAAAAATTTTAAAAAGAAATAAAAGTTAAATCTAAGTAACATTTTTTTAGCAATGAAGAGGTAATAAAAAAAAAAAAATCATCATGCCCCTGCTGCAGTTTAATGAGAGGAGAGACCTATATATACTGGGTGTGTTTTAATCGCATGCTTACGATTTAAAAGACATTTTTTCCCAATGTTTATTTATTTATTTTGAGAGAGAGACACAGAGCATGAGTGGGGGAAGGGCAGAGAGAGAGGGAGACACAGAATCCGAAGCAGGCTCCAGGCCCTGAGCTGTCAGCACAGAGCCCAGTGCGGGGCTTGAACTCTCAAACCGTGAAATCATGACCTGAGCCAAAGTCGGATGCTTGACCCACTGAGCCACCCAGGGTACCCCCGCGTGCTTATGATTTAAATGCTTGCTTACCACCAAATCTTCCCATAGTTTTCATCAAGGTGAGACTTAATTGTAACAGAACTGTTGGCAAGTTCTTTTTTATATTTGGGAAGGACAGTACAGTTGTGGGTAATACAGCTCCATGACTGAATTTCTAAATTTTTTTTTTTTTTTCAACGTTTTTTATTTATTTTTGGGACAGAGAGAGACAGAGCATGAACGGGGGAGGGGCAGAGAGAGAGGGAGACACAGAATCGGAAACAGGCTCCAGGCTCCGAGCCATCAGCCCAGAGCCTGACGCGGGGCTCGAACTCACGGACCGCGAGATCGTGACCTGGCTGAAGTCGGACGCTTAACCGACTGCGCCACCCAGGCGCCCCAACCATGACTGAATTTCTTACAGCAGTGAGGGAGTATGTCTTTTAAGGCCATACATTTCTGAATGTAAAAAAGTTCTCTCACTGTGATTTGTATTTGTTGGTATAAACTTAACTCTGATTACTAGTGCAAGTACTTGGACTTTTGGGCCATCTTGCTTCCAAGGAGTATTTTCTGCCGATTTCAGGTTTCTCCCTTTGGTTTCACCTCCATTCCAAACTGTCCCACTTCAGAGCACTCAGACTCTGAAATTGCTTTCAGGCTCGTAACTTCCATCCCTCCTCCTTCCTTGCTCCCTCCCTGTTCCCACTTCCACATGCACCGGATCCCCTGTCTTCTCCCAGTTCTCGAACCTCCATGTGCACATGGTCTCAACCCTGTTCAGCCTTTGCAGCCACCTTTTGACTTTTATCAGCTTTTCTGCTCTGTTTCCCCTGCTTCCCATCCCCCATGCCATGTTATCGTTTTGTCCCATCTCCCTATTCCCAGCCCTGGAATTCCAGGCCACTTGGGTCCATTATAATCCACGTATTGGGGTTCAGCTGGGCTCCCAGAGCTTGAAGGTCTTTATGCTTTTGTTGACTCTGTCTCCCTCGTTACCACATATTTGCAGCCATCCTCACTTAGGATGTCCTGCACCCCCTCCTTACTACAGAGCCCCAGGTAGACTTCTTCACTCTCTGGAGATATTCTTACTTGCCCAAGGAGATTGAGGGAGTGCCTCCTCAGCTTCTGGCTTCTTCTGGCTCTATCTCAGTTTTGTTGTTGTTATCGTCGTCTTTACCTTCCTCTCTGACTTCTGACATGCCTATCTCTGAGGCTGACCTCCTGAGATTGTGTTGATGAAACTGACTTTTTAAGCCAGTTTCTTAACGTGATGAACGTGGGTTATAGTTCTTGTTTTTTTTGTTTGTTTTCGTGTCTGTTCATTGTGGATACAAGCGGTTTTGAAATGAGCATCTTTGGACAGCTGTATTGCCCACTTGTACGAGTACAGGCAGCCCAGGTTTGCAGGACTCTGGCATGCTCAGTTTCGGTCACCACAGTTTAATTAAATAACACTAGTCCCCAAACAACATGGTTCAAATTTCAGTTCCAAGATTTATTAACTGGGGGGCGTTGCGTAGAGTGCAGCCTTTGCTGCTAGCTTTTTCAGTCCACAGATCACTGCGTACATAACACATGCGTGTGGTGGTCAGTGACCAACGTGGGTCCTTTTAAAGCCTGTCAGTGATTGGTTACTGTCTGCTTCTGTTGCTCAGCAGCTCACAGACAGCAGGGCAAGTGGTGGGTTGCTTCTGTGTCTCCTGGTGGTGAATGTACGTGACAGTTTATAAAATGGATAATTGAAAGAGAGAATTGGCCGATAAAGATGCAAACTAGGTAATGTGATAATGCCAGAAGTGAAATTCAGTTCAAAAGTAAATGGGGTTATGGAAGGAAAAGCAAACTGCGGGAATGTTCACACTGCCTCTGTTCACCAGCCTCCAGCTCTGCGGCCAGAGGAACTCGGGGATGGCGAGGTTATCCCCCTGGTGAGGAGTGTGGTTGTGATGAAAGGATGCAGATGTCCCAGAGGAAATGACACTGGCACAAGAATTCATATTAATCGAACTCCTGCAGATACTTGACGATATTAAAAGTGCAAAGGTTACAACATGGGGAACTGATCTAAGCTTGCAAAGGAATGTGGCAGTTTGTTAAGGCACGGAAAAGTTTCTCACTATGGATTGCAAATTATGTGATGAGAAGAAGAGAAAGCACTGTTCAGACTATTCTTGATAAGTTTATTACTAAGAAAACTTTAACCCTCCATGTTTTAAATTACAGTGTAGGAAATACAGATGAGATGTACAATTTTTTCATTTCCTTGTATGTTTATAATTGACCATAAGAGTTCTTAATGTTTTTGATAGAAACGTAAAAATTACCTCTCATGGAACGCCTGGGTGGCTCAGTTGGTTAAGCCTCTGGCTCTTGATATCGGCTCAGATCATGATCTCACGATTCCTGAGTTTGAGCCCCATGTCCAGCTCTGTGCTGACAGTGCAGCTCTGTGCTGACAGTGCAGAGAATCCCTGCTTGGGATTCTCTCTCTCTCTCTCTCTCTCTCTCTCTCTGCCCCCGCCCCCACTTGCACTCTTGCTCTCTCTCAAAATAAATAAGCATTAATTTTTTTTTAAATTACCTTTCATATGTTTGTGTTAGTTTACACCTCAAAAGGTTTAGGAGAATCCCTTAGTGTTCTGGTACTTTGTTCCATTTTTCATTATTTACATATTTGTTCGAGCTTTTCCTCTGATGACTCTCTATTTGAATGGACGTGTGTATGCTTAGGTTTTTTTATTTCCTTAAAAAAAGGTTTCACCTAGACCCAGTTGTGTTTGAGACCCGCTGCACTCTTGCTTTCCCTTCCCTTACCCCATTTTCTTCTGCAATAAGTTAGACCTCCTGATTCAATTTACTTACGGTTTACTTTCTCTTTAGTTTTTACAGTCACTTGACATTAGGCACCTTGAGGACAAAGGTCATGTCTGTTTTGTTACTGAGTATTCAGTACCTAAACCTGGGGACTGGTATATATGGTCAGTACTTGATATGTTTTATTTGAGGGAGTGAGTTCCTAAAAGCCCGCACCCAACATCCACCCTGCCCCATTCACCCATTTCTCTTGTGGAGCCTTCTCTGATCTCTCTCTCCCCAACCACCCCAAACCTTCTCCTTCTTTAAACAACTATGTAACTGCAGGTGCCTCCTAGAGCCTGCCAAATATGAGCCATTTATGCTGTTATTTTTACCCTTGCCCACACAAATAGCAGCTCCCTGAGGTATGTCTTTCCTGTGCATAACATAGTCATTACACATAGTTGGTACTGAATGCGTATTTTGTTGGATTTTCCTGCAAAGTGAGATTCCAGAGAGCTGTCAAGGAAACTCCATCCCACTAAAAAAATTAAGGGTTGTTCTAGAATCTACGTATTTCCCCCCCCCTTTTTTTCTAATTCTCAAACAAAAATTCTGTCTGGTGTATGTACTTATTTTAAAATCAAAGGCCACAAGAGTGGGGAATTGAGAAAGTGGCAAAATGTTAGAGCTGGAAAGATTTTTAGAGATCCATATAGTCTCACCCTTTAATTTTATAGGTGAATAATTTGATGTCTGGAACACTTAAGTGATCTTCCCCAAATCACACAACCAGTTTGTGGTAACATTTGGGGCCACAGTGCAGTTGCCTAACCCCATCCAGTGCCCGTTCCCATAGGCTGCCATGGGGCATACGAGAATATTGTTCAGGTTTGTGTAGTTAACCTGTTCAAAGAGGCAGCTAATATTCTCATATTGCGTTTTATGGATTAGCAAGTAGGAAATTGAATCTGTAAATTGATTTTCCCCACTCCATCCCTTAATTATTTCAAGTTCTCTGACTAGATTCATTTGCATTAACTGGGAAATTCTGGAAACATTCGTCCTGGATGGCACAGATTTGTTTGCTGACATGTAAGCAAACTTTTTCTTGAAGTATAACATACATGCAGAAAAGTGCAAAAAGTGTAGGCATGGGGTTTGAATTTTCACGAAGCACGCATATCCACGTGACCTGTACCCACAGCAGGAGACAGAGCGGCCCCAGCACGCTGAGAAACATTTGAAGAAATAGAAGGGTTTTGAAACTATATAATTTTCTTTTTTCTCCCCGCAGGTATTGTCAGTCTGTGTGTTAACAACAATCCTTGGTTGTATATTTGGGCTGAAACCAAGCTGTGCCAAAGAAGGTAATTGCTGCAGTATTTAGGGTGTGTGTGTGCACACATGGGTGTGTGTTGCTACTTAGTCCTCTTCAGAATGTGACTGAGAAAAGTGTCCTGTCCTAATCTGTGGGTACTCCATAGTTATTGCAGATGTGATAATGGTTAAGTCTTCTTAAAACTCTTTTATTATTTTAGCCATGTAATGTTTTTTTAGTTGTAAAACTTCACCCTAAAACAATGAAGAGGGGCTATCACCAAAAAATCAACCAAAGAACAAATCCCCAAAACAACAAAAAATAAATTAAGAGCAGTGAAACATACAAGCCAATATGGCCTGAATGTTTTGGTGCTGCGCCCTGGAGCCCTTCTCCCTGGACTCTCTCCAGGAACTCTGAGGACACTCTTTTTTTTTTTTTCCCAAGGAGTTAGTTGCTGAAGCAGCCTGGAAAGATTACTTGGTAACCAGTTAGCATCGCTGGGCAATCAGAAATTTATCATTATGTGCCCTAACGGCTTTTAAAATTACGAGCATTTGTGGTTTCAAAGCTATAGTGAAATGACAATTTTAAGCTTCTACATATTTTTTTTCTTTATATTGAGTGCAGAAATCTATCCAGCATTGATGAGATTACTGTAACTAACAAAACTCTGAATCATAGTACATTGCAGTAGTCATTATTTTGGCTCTGAGGTAGGTTTCTCCCCCATGTGAAATCACTGATGGTCTTCCTAGGGAATTCAGTTTAAAAATTTTTTTTAATGTTTTTATTTCTTTTTGAGCCAGAGAGAGACAAAGCATGAGCAGGGGAGGAGCAGAGAGAGGGGGAGACACAGAATCTGAAGTGGGCTCCAGGCTCTGAGCTGTCAGCACAGAGCCTGGTGCGAGGCTCGAACTCACGGAGTGTGAGATCATGACCTGAGCTGAAGTTGAAATGCTCAACCAACTGAGCCACCCAGGCGCCCTGGGAATTCAGTTTTGAAAATTGAAAAATTATTTTCCTGTTCAACTCTTCTGTGATTATAATATTGGTCATTTAAACAAGTGTACTGATTTTTAAGTTTTCACTTATTGCTTAAATGAATTAAATGTAGTAATTTCATGTGTTTGGTCAGCCATCTATCCACAGCAAAACTGTCTTAAGTTTAACAAGATGAAATAGCTACAGACTTTAATGTTCATCTAGGCATAGGCATGAAGTAGTTTAGTTTGAGTTTAAACTTTGAGTTTAGTTTAACACATAAAAATAAAACTGAAGGTTTAAAAAAAGTAATTTTAATCTAAACCTAACATAGTATGCGCAGTATTTTACAAACTACTAGGTGCTTAATAATGAGCCTCAAGCAGTAGCTATTATTCTAACAGCTCTCCCTGGCCCTGCCCAGGTCAGGAACGTTAGTATTCCTGACCTTAGAAATCACTGTTGTCATTTCATATCTTTAAAATTGCCAATTTTCCCAGTGTCATGAGGGTTAAATTCTATGGCAGTGTCTTCTTGGGTTAGGAGATCCCTAAAGTCAGGAGCTAGGATTATTCTTTTTTTTTTCTGTTGGACTTTCATTATTTTACAAGTGGGTTTTTTTTTTTTCCTTACCATCCTGATGTTTTAGTAATCTGATGAGAACCTAGCTTTTTCCAGGTATATAGTAAGCACAACATAAAATTATTATATTTAATTAAAAGTTTTCCTTCCATATCCGCCATTTATCCATTTAACAAAAACTTACTGGTATCAGCTATAGTCAAGCATCTTGCTGGGCTCTAGGGATGCGGTGTGCTGGGTACAATGCAGGTGTGGACTTTGCTCTCAAGAAGTTGGTAGTCCAGGGATGCCTGAATGGCTCAGTTGGTTAAGCGTCTGACTCTTGATTTCAGTTTAGGTCATGATCTCACAGTCTGTGGGTTTGAGCCCCACATCTGGCTCTGTGCTGACAGTGCTGAGCCTGCTTGGGATTCTCTCTCTCTCTCTCTCTCTCTCTCTCTCTCTCTCTCTCTGTCTCTCTGCCCTAACCCTGCTTGCACTCTCTCTCTCTCTGAATGAATGAATGAATGAATGAATGGAAGTTGGTAGTTCAGTGTGAGACTGGGATATTAACCAAATACTCTAGTTCAAATGGAATTAGTGACTGAGGGGAAGGACAAGGTTTTACAAAAGCTTAAACAAAGGAAATTGGACCTTGACTGGGGAGTGTAGGAACCCGATTGGATCTGAAGGTGAAATGTGTACGTTAGGTGATGGTGGGAGGGACAGTCCTGCAGAATGTCCTGCATAAGCACATTACTTCTTTGATAAACCAAGAGTGAGAGTACGGTGGGTCAGGTATTCTTTCTCCTCCTGAAATATTCAGATAATCACTTTTAAAGTCTTTTCTCACAGTTTGAAATTTTAGAGAATGTTATATAAGCATAAAACTTTCAAAACAAGTCCTTATTCAGAGGGGTGCCTGGGTGGCTCAGTCTGTTAAGCGTCTGACTCGATTTCTGCTCAGGTCATGATCTCATGATTCCTGAGTTCGAGCCCTGCATTAAACTCTGTGCTGACAATGTGGAGCCTGCTTGGGATTCTCTCTCTCCCTCTCTCTTTCCCTCCTCTGCTCGCTCTCTCGCTCTCTCTGTCTCTCAAAATAAATAAACTTAAAAAAAAAAATAAAAAGAACAAGTCCTTATTCTGACTTTTCTTTACCATGCCATAAATATTGAAGTCTTATCAGACCCGGTAAGGTTCGTAATAAATTTTAAAACTTCTTTTTTTCCCCCCTATGACAAGAGATAGAGTTTTCTTTTTGTGCCACTTTCTATGTGTATTTTGTGAAAAGATTGTGGGATAACTTCATTACCCCATCTGTATTTTCTAAAGTAGGATTTGAATCTAGCTTATGTATACTAGTTGATGTTTGCTTCTTGATTCTGTGATTAGAAACTTCTAACTCATTATTCAATATTTTCAGTTAAAAGTTGCAAAGGTCGCTGTTTTGAGAGAACATTTGGAAACTGCCGCTGTGATGTTGCTTGTGTTGACCTTGGAAACTGCTGTCTGGATTACCAGGAGACGTGTATAGAACCAGGTAAATAAAAATACGCAGGGGAAAAGATGATGTCATGGGCACTAGTCAAAGATCAAAAAAAAAAAGTTCTGCATTTTTTAGAAATGTGATTTATTGAACTCACTTGAGGCTTTTTTAAAAAATTGGCCTTTGTATTTCCTTAGAGAAGAAATTTCATGTATTTTGCCTTTGTTAAACACTTTATGGATAGCAAAACTGTGCTTGTTTTTAATGTATGCCGAGAGCCTGCGTAATTGAACTTGCACTTACACTGCAAAAAGTCTTCTTGAAACATATGAGTATTTTCAGTGTGGGCTCACTAAAGCAAGAGTTCTTAGACATCCACTTCTTTTTACTGAAGTGTAGCTGACACAGAATGTCACATTCGTTCCAGGTGTACTTAGAAACCTGCCTAACACTTTGAAATAAAACCATCAGAATGTGTATATTTTCTGTTCCATTCGGATTTGTCTACATAGGACTTATTTCCTATTTAAATGGGAGTAAGCCAGTTTCAGATTAAATGTTGAGAACCCTGAAAATGGCTGGTGGAGAAAGCCAAGATCTGTATATGAATTGTATAATAACCATGTTTGCCCATGTTTTCAAATGATGAAATTCTGTTTTCTTTAGTGAAACAATAACAGCTGTTGCTTGTATGCTTTCTGTTTGTTAGTTCAGGTCGACCACTGTGGTGGCAGATTCTGTGAGTAACTGAGTTATGAAATAGTTCATTGTCCCTCCTGGATCGTGCTCCAGAAGAGAACAGTTCTGTGTCTACTTCGGATGTGTTAAATTGGGACCATAACACGCCTTTTGTTGTTATTTGTTTCTAGAACATATATGGACTTGCAGCAAGTTCAGGTGTGGTGAGAAAAGATTGCCCAGAAGCCTTTGCTCCTGTTCGGATGACTGCAGGGACAAGGGTGACTGCTGTGTCAACTATAGCTCTGTGTGCCGAGGTCAGGTTCCCATGCGCCCATCGGGCTCTGCAGCAGCCCAACATCCTTCTAGCTGTTAGCTAGGTTTTGCACAGGTGTCATTTTTTACATTAGGAGTCATATTTGTTGACCAACTGTCTTAGCTGAAAAAATACTTAAAAAACATCTTATTAGAGTAAAATTCAAATAAAGAAAGTATGTAATGAATCTTGTACTCATCAGTCTTTTAAGAATCACTTTTATCTACACATGGCAAATCTTGTTCTGTCTATAGTAGTTCACTCTCCTGCTGCCACCCCTTCATTGTTATTTTGATATTAGCTACATTTTTAATGCTGCTTTGTGGAAAGATCACTTTTTGTAGTCCTGGCTATCTTTACGTTCCAGGTTCCCTCGTAATGTAAATGAGGGCAATGTATGCCATGTGTTGAAAGAGTAGATGTGAAATTACTGCCCGAGGTTATATGGGGTATTATGTAAACCGATGCTGTTGTGAGGTTTCATCCAGTTACAGGGTTCTTTGAAACTGATAAGAGGAACTAAGACATCAAGGATTTAATACTAGAAGATGTTAGTGGATAAAGGAGGGTTGTAAATGTTGGCTGAAAATATGAACAACTTGAAAATGGAAAAGATGCCTTTAAGTTCTCACAAATACAGTCACATGTTTGAGTCTTGCATTTAGTTTTCCATTCACTGTTTTTCTTCCTGATATCAACTGGCTGTTATTTTGAGACATAATAACTTACTGAATTTATTGTATTTCCCTAGAACCATGACCCATATTACGTATATATGTGTTAACATGGTTTGTTTTTGGAATCTGTCCTAAGATGTCTCACAGCATCACAGTTATTGTCACTATTCAATATGTTCACTTTGTTTTATTTCTTGAAAATATTTTAGGAGAGAAGAGTTGGGTAGAAGAAACATGTGAGAACATTAATGAGCCAAAGTGTCCAGCAGGGTAAGATGATATTCTGAGATACTGTTTTGTTAAGGTACTATTTTTTTTCTCTTTCTAAATTGAAAAGATAGAAGTAATAATTAGTCATTGGTTCATTAAATGCTATTTTTAGTCAGGCCCTGTGGTGGGCACTTGTGGCATACGGTTGATTATGGAATGATCCCCACTCTGGAAGCTAATGGAAAAAAGAGAGGTCACGACTATTTAGTCTTTAGTATTCATGAGGGTCGCTGGAAGTGTGTTGTCTTTCTCCTTAGGAAGAAAGGCCCTTTACTTAGTTTTAAGAATGAAACCTGTAGCCAGTTACTTTACAGCTTCCTTTTTATTTTTTGTATTTTGGTTCGCTTATAAATTCGGGAGATAAGCAACGTGTCTGTGAGCGAATGTTGTGTAAGTTTTATAATTCATCTTTGTTCTTTTTGTCCTTAAAGTATTTTGCCCAGTACCTTATGGATACTAGGCCATCAAAAAATCTTGTGTGGAATTCAAAGGGGGAGATTTTGTGAAGATGTAACGTAAATTTTCTTTGCTCCACTTGAGATCTACTATTTCATATAATTTGGCTTATTCATCTTCAGAAACATATTTTTACCTTTTTAAAGTAATGAGTTTTTTTCCAAACTGTTAAACATTTTAAAGCTGTACTTTAGCTTATTTTGTTTGTGTATATAATTTAGTTTTGCTTTATAAGATGGGCGTTTTTTTTTTCTTTTGGATGAAAGAGTACTTTTTTTTTTTTTTGTTTAAAGCAACAGTAATAGCAGCAGCAAAAACTAAACCCAAACCAAAATATTCCAACAGAAGAGACTTTTTTCAAAGGGTACGCTCCTGTGCCTTGAGCTGTCTTTTAAGTTCAAGATATCTTGGAAAATTTAGACTTAGTGAATTTTGAATCTTTCTTTTCCTTCTACGTATTGATCATTACTTTTCAGTTGTAATGTTGATCCTTGTAGTGGATCTGTAACTCTTCCTTTCTTTACAATAAGATCATAAGTTAGAACATGTGTTATTCTACTGGAAGTTAAACCAGTGTATTTACCTGATGGCACAATAAACTGTTTATGTTTTATGTTGATTGAATACAAATAATTTTCTACAGTGATGGACCACTGAGACCCTAGGCATTGGTTCTGGAATCTTCCAACTGAGCTATGATGCAAATACTAGTTAGTGGAAATCACATACCGATATATATATTCTTTTCTTCTTCCTTTTGTGTTTGCATGTGAGAGTAAGCTGAGGAGGAGGTAGAATTGAAAAAGGCAAGAAGAGTTTAGCATTTGCTCTCAAATTTTAAATTACTGAGTAAGCTTTAAGTGGAAAGTTTTTTTACAGTTATCCTGCAGTGTTCAACTCCCTACAGTCTCCCAATTATCATTAGAAGTTCAAAATTTCTGAACCATGCCCATTTTGGTTTGGCCATGTAACAGTTTTCCATAGTTATTCACTTTGACTGAGCACATCATTGTACGTGTTTGTTGTTTTTTTTTTTTTTCCTCCTTTGGATTTGTGCACCACATACATCGTGTGTGTGTGTGTGTGTGTGTGTGTGTGTGTGTGTGTGTGTGCGCGCGCGCGCACATGCATGCACACGCACGTGCCCTCCTTGTTCATTTCTAGCTTTGGATCATTTGTTGTTTATTTATTTAAATGTAGTAAATATATCTCAAACTTCTCAACTAAATAGTAACATCTTTCAAATACAGTAAACTTAAAAACCAAATGTTATGGGGGCGCCTGGGTGGCTCAGTCGGTTGAGCGTCCGACTTCGGCTCAGGTCGTGATCTCGCTGTCTGTGAGTTTGAGCCCCGCATCGGGCTCTGTGCCGACAGCTCAGAGCCTGAAGCCTGTTTCAGATTCTGTGTCTCCCTCTCTCTCTGACCCTCCCCTGTTCATGCTCTGTCTCTCTCTGTCTCAAAAAAAAAAGGAATAAACGTTAGAAAAAAAATTTAAAAAAACACAAATATTATGTATAATTTTTGTGATATGGGGTACCATCTATTAGATTCATGTAGACAATATCAAAAAGTGGTTGTTCAGGAAAAATCTTAATGGAAATAAAAACATAATTTAGAAAATGCTGTTACTAACATTTATTCTCCTGGAGATTGGGAAAATATTATTACATTTTAGTAGCATTTGGTCCAGCTTTTGGAATAGCAGGAACCATGAATGATGTTCTCCATATGGTGGCTCAAAATGGTGTAAATGCTTGAAAATACTAGTAGATGATATATATATACATATGTATATATATATATATGTGTGTGCGTGTGTGTGTGTGTGTATGACATATATATATAGTGAAATATAAAAGCATATATATGAATATAAATGTAATATCTCCTTTATAAGAATGCTTGTTGAACTTGTTAATTTACTTTAGATTACATACTGACCTCAGTGAAAAATTTTCATTTTTCATTTTTCCGTGTGCCAGGGAAAAATCTTCATTGGATGTGTATCCTCCTTCTGCTTCTTTAAACATTGTTTTTCTTCTTTCTCATTACCCAGGTTTGAAGCGCCTCCTACCCTCTTATTTTCTTTGGATGGCTTCAGGGCAGAATATTTACACACTTGGGGTGGCCTTCTTCCTGTTATTAGCAGACTAAGTAAGTAACTTCGGAGTTCACTGTTGAGGTGTCACAGTTTCAGTGAGATAGACTAGAGAGGCAGTCTTTTTTTTGGAAAAATACTGGCAAAATGTGTTTTAGCAAACCTCTCTATGGCAAAGTAGTTGAACCTGATGATAAGGAACTAGTCTTCAATATTGTAATTACTTTGAAGCTGCCTTTTAAATACTTCTAAG
Organism: Panthera onca; assembly: GCF_046562875.1. NCBI lineage: Eukaryota > Metazoa > Chordata > Mammalia > Carnivora > Felidae > Panthera > Panthera onca. Next base: position 118,422,439 of record NC_138343.1, read on the forward strand.
ATAGTACAGTTATACACACACACACACACACACACACACACACACACACAAGCACATACAACATGTGTATATATACGGTTATATATAAATATATACACACGCATATAAATCTGTATGTATTTTTAGAATTTTGGATTCCTTTTGTGGAAAAATCATTTAATAATTATTACATCTTAAAATAGAATTTCAAAAACTGAAGGTATTTCTGATATGCTTCTAGTAGTGTAGACATTGAGTATTTGCTAGTTATCCTATAGTACCATGTAGCATCCTTCCAATTTCTTTGCTTCACTCAAGGCCTTAATTGGATGATTATTCTGTAATCAGAATTGATTACAATTGATGCAATAGTAGAATAGTTTGCAATTATTGATGCAATAGTAGAATAGTCTTTTCTTAATATTAATGCCAGGGTTTTAAACCACATTAACCCCCAGTTATATGGGTATTACTTGTATCATCGTTACTGAAAAAGGAAAAAAAATAGTTTATGGGTATAAAAATTAGAGAACTTTGCTCATTATCAGTGATCAATAATTAAGTAGTTCCAGTGGAACGCTAAACTGAAATGGAAGTAAATACAACTATGTTGGAGTTCTGAATTGTAAAATATTATTTATTAGGCTTGAGTGTATGAGATTAGTTTAAACATTAAAATCACTCTCAGTAAATACATGTGCACATTTATTATACTTCTTTTATGACAAACCAAAATAATTTGGGAGTATCTTTTTAAAATTTCAGTTTTTCTAAATGTTTATTTATTTTGAGAGAGAGAGAGAGAGAGAGAGGGAGAGAAAGGAGAGTGTGAGCAGGGGAGGGGCAGAGAGAGAGGGAGATACAGAATCTGAAGCAGGCTTCAGGCTCTGAGCTGTCAGCACAGAGCCTGATGCGGGGCTCGAACTCATGGACTGCGAGATCATGACCTGAGCCAAACTGGGATGCTTAACTGACTGAGCCACCCAGGTGCCCAAAATTTCAGTTTTTAATTTCTACCTAGAAGAAAATCGTTTTTGTAAATAATTGTTTGACATGGAAAAAAAAAGTCGTCAGCAAAAAGCATGCAAGAGCAGGGAAGGCTTTATTCTGACCTGTTAGGCCCATGATGGGCTTTGAAGCTTGAATCCGGCCCTTTGTTGCCATTAAAAGGAAAGTTTGTTTCAATGGCACCAAACATTGCATCCTGAGTTCAGAATTAAATAGCTGTAGCTACCTGTATGTGACGTTTAAAAGAAATCAGTACACCATTTGCCTAAGCCCCAGCTTTGGATAATTGAGGAACATACTCTGTAATTCTGGACTGTTTGGAAGGCATTGAGATAGACACATGCCAACCTGAGGGACATTTTTTGGCAATGACTTATTGAGATGCTAGAATCATTAGGTGTATGTATTTTTTTTTTTTTTTTTTTTTTAATAGTAGAGGCGGGAGAAAAGGAGCGTGACACCAGGGCTAAATCTGGAACAGTCTGACTTCTGTGCCTTTCTCTAACTTGAAGCCAGAAGATGCCTTTTTGTCTTTAGAGCAGTGTTGAGTATGTCCAGAGTGAGCTGATTCTGGATTTTCAGACTGAGACACTGCCACCCCAGCTACTGCTTCACCATTGTTTTAATTTTGCAGATTTTGCTACTCGTGCAGTTTGTTTTTTCTCTCCTTTATTTTTTAATCAGTGATTCATCACTTACATATGATGCCCAGTGCTCATGCCAACAAGTGCCCTCCCTTCATATCCATCACCCATTTAGCCCATCCTTTCACCCAACACCCCTCCAACAACCCTCAGTTTGTTCTCTGCATTTAAGAGTTTCTTATGGTTTGCCTCCCTCTCTGTTTTTATTTTATTTTTCCTTCTCTTCCCCTGTGGGCATCTGTTGAGTTTCTCAAATTCCACATATGAGTGAAATCATAGGAGGCAGTTTGCTTTTTTAAAATTATCTCTTGTAATTTAGGTATGTGACCACCAAATAATATCAGACAAAGATCTAGTAGGCATCATTAGTACAAATGGTCTACCCAGAACTTAATGTTTTTGATAAGTATGGGATAATTATTTCATAGACTTAATTATTTCCTTTAATATTTATCTGAGGAAAACTAACTTGAACACTGAATTTGAATCTGCAGTGTTGCTTTATAATTAACCCTAAATTTTCATATGGTTATAAATCCCTCCTGGGTTAGTTTTTTTTAATACTATTTAGACTTACTTCGTACCAAAGCTAGATGAATTAAACAGATTATTGATTGCATTTAACAACAATCTTTGATTTTTTTTTTCCCTTATAGAAAACTGTGGAACATATACCAGAAACATGAGACCAGTATATCCAACAAAAACTTTTCCCAATCACTACAGCATTGTCACCGTAAGCTCCACATTTCAACTTTTACATGTTCACAGAAGTGAGATGTAAATGTTACATTTTTCGAGGGAATAATTAGACATCGGATCAGAAAAGAATAACTTTTTTCCAAAATGTAGTTAAGCAAGGAAACCTAGGTTTTGGTCTTTGCCTCTGCCACCAACTAGGTGTAGTTTGGGGAGGATCCCTTTCATTCTGGTCTCAATTTTTCCATCTTGAAAAGAGGTGACTGAAGACTCTAAGAACTGAGTTCTTGGTTTCCTTTCAGCTTTAAGATTCTCCAATTTTTGTGTCTTGTTTCTTCTTATGGTTTTGTAGCTTGCTTTGTTGGTACAAATCTGTCCTACACTCATGGATTCTCAACCTGTTCCAGTCATCTTGATGTATGAGTTTAAGCAAGCCACTTTGCCTGACTCTAGATAGGATTACAGCCCTGTTTTTGTTTCAAAGTTTGCCAATTTAATTGGAGTCCAAGAGAAAAGTCAAATTCATTAGGTGTTAGGGTTCAAGCCAGAAAATGAATTCTTTAGCTTGTATTAATGCAAGCTCTTCTCAGACTGAACCAAAACATAGTTTGTTCTACAGAAATTCCTTACTCAGCAATGCAATGGGAAAATAGGGCACTTTTTTAGAAATTGAGGAAGCTGCCTATTAATATAGGCCCTTATCCATAGCATTCCTACTTACTTTCTCCTGTTAAATAAAGTACAAATACTATATAAAACCTTGAGTGGTTGGTTGTATTTTAAAAATCCCAAAGTTTTGTTCTTCCCTCCTTAACTCTGCCAAGTTCCCTGTAGCTTCAGTTACATGTTTCTCTTTGATGATTTTGTTTTGTGATTTTATTTAACATTAAAACAAAAAATACCTCACAACTTGCATAAAACCTGTTTTTATATTTTTTAGGGACTTTATCCAGAATCCCATGGCATAATTGACAATAAAATGTATGATCCCAAGATGAATGCTTACTTTGCACTTAAAAGTAAAGAGAAATTTAATCCTGAGTGGTACAAAGGAGAACCAGTGAGTTGTTTGTTTGTTTTGGCTACTAAGATTTTTTTTTTTTTAATTCTCTTCTATTTCAGTCAGAGTAAACTACCAGATTCTCTGGAGCTTTTAATAACCTACTTCATTTATTGTGTCGTGGCCATCCTTTTGTAAATGGAGACAGATGCTGATCATCGTGAACACAGCTTGTATCATTGCGTAATGAGAGTAGTTTATTTCATAACTGGGTTTGGGTAATTCTGAACCATTTTTCTTTTCTGCTTCATTCCACCTTCTATACACTAGGAGTGTATAGAAGTCGTCGGGGCAGTCTTTTGATCCACACAAAACTAATGGTTTCTGAAGGAGGTAAACTTTGACTTCATTTGCATTGGCTAACACAAAGATTCTTTCTGGCCATGATTCAGATGTGTTTCTTTGTATTTTTCAGAAATTTCCACAAAAATCCCATGGGGTCTTTTTAGATAGTCTTGATATTCCTCTTAGAAGGAAAAAGAGCATGATGTGTAATTTACAGGGTATAAATTCAAATTTTAGTGCTGACACTTAAAGTTATGTGACTTTGGGCAAATTATTCTTTCTCTGCCTCCATTTTCTCATGTTTATACTGTAGATAATACTGTTAACTACCTTACGGGGTTATTGTGAGGATTATCTAAATTAATAATTGGGATGCTTAGGGGGATACTATTTAGAACTGAAATTGGCAATAAGTGCTTAATAAATGTTAGTTACATAACAAAAATGTCAGCACATTAAGCACATGTATATTTGGGGGTTTTTTCTTCTTTCCAGGGGAAACCCCATTAAGTAGGGGTGTGGCTCTGAAAGTTGCAGAGATTTCTGAAAACGGACTGTCTATATTTTTTAGGTTAATTTAAGTTCTTATTATTTTGCTGCTGTTCAGAGTCATATTGATTATTTTATAGTCTCGCTGCTGGAGCTCATTAACCTCAAACATAGTCTAGCACTTGAGAGAAACACACTGATGTTACATGAGTGTATACTTTGCTAAGAAGTGAACAGTTGTGTAATTTTCTGACTTGCCTTCATTCTCTTCCCCAGATTTGGATCACTGCTAAATATCAAGGCCTGAAAAGCGGTACATTTTTCTGGCCAGGATCAGACGTGGAAATTAATGGAATTTTCCCAGACATCTATAAAATGTATAATAGGTAGGTATAGGTGCACTTTTTCAGAGTTGCTCATTTATTTATTTTTTAATCTCAGCTTCTCCTTTTTATCAAGTCCTAAGTGATAGCATTTGCATAGAACGTTAGCTGAAAAATGAGAATGGTCAGAATAAGAACTCTATCTCAGATAGCTTTTAGGTGGAGGGTAGGTGAGTTTTGAAGGGATGGATGGACAGTGAAACTGGACAAAGTTTTTTCTGAAGGTTTTCTAGAAAGTGCTGGTTACATGTTACAGTTTGCATTCAGATCTTTGGGCAGGAATAAAAAATGAAGTCATAGCGACTGACTCCAACTTTTTAAGAGTCACGAGCAAGTGAGTTCTCCATCAGGTACCTTTTGTGAAATGTATGGTGGTCACATGGGTTATTCATGTGGTAGCAATTGCTATTCTCAGATACAGGCATAATATCATCAAGTAGATGTCAGAAGCACATTTTTAAACCTAGGTGCAGCTTTCATTGGGATGCTTATGGGGACACCATTTAGAACTGTAATTGGCAATAAATGCTTAATAAATATTAGTTACATAACAAAAATGTCAGCAAATTAAACACTTGCCTTCATTCTCTTCCCCAGATGGAAGCTTCCCCAATGTGAACCTTAACTTTTGGTCCTTTATTGGGAAAACAAGTTGGAGTTTTCAAATAAAACTTATACATTGTTTCAAACACAATTAATGCATGCAATTGCTTTAGTCTTTCAGTGTGCTTTTCAATAAGAAACACACTGATATTTTAAACTCAAACAATGTCACAGACTATTTCATTTTGTTTATCCTTAATTTTAGTTCAGTACCATTTGAAGAAAGGATTTTAGCTGTTCTTAAGTGGTTGCAGCTTCCTAAAGATGAAAGGTATGTAGATGACTAATTTGTATGGTAACTACTCCTTTGTTTTATAGATATCACAGAATATTTAAAAATAAGCAGCAAGAAAACTTTGCAGTTGGCTCTGGCATTTTATATCCAAATAAACTCTTTAGGGAGCTCTTATGGCTACCATTTTGAAGAACTCCAAATCTGCAAATTATTTCTCAGAAAGATTAGAAATGTTACCCCAGTGTTGTAGACTTTTTAATCACTATCAATTGTTAAGTTATACTTTTCATTCTGTTTTACAATGTGTTTATAAAATATTACATTTTGATGCTGTTTGATTTAGACCACACTTTTACACTCTGTATTTAGAAGAACCAGATTCTTCAGGTCATTCGTATGGACCAGTCAGCAGTGAGGTAAGTACCTTTTTATCAGTGATCACTTCATGAAACCTGGTGTCATGTAACTAAACCTGCTTTGAAGCAGGTTTCTAGACCATTCTAGCAAGATTCCATGATTCTGGGAAGAGTAGTAAGCACAATTTTACTAAACCAAAGGATGCACTCTAGTAAAAATAACAGTAGTCTGGTCTATACTTTCCACAGTGCTCAGTTGAACTGATGATAAATTAAATTCTATATTCTCATTTCCAAAGCCTTTATCCACTCCATTTATCCCTACATTGGCTTAAAAACTAAGGGTCTTTAGAAGTTTTGTAAATGGGTAGGACTCCAATTTTCTTTTTTCTTTCTTTTTCAATCTTGACTTATTTTATTCTTTGTTTGAGAAACAAGAGTGTGGATAGCAAAGGTTCAGATAGCCAGGGTTCTGGCCTGTCCATAGACTGGTTTCTTTTTTTTCTTTTTTTTTTTTAGTTCTTGTTTTGATGTTTGTTTATTTATTTATTTATTTTTTTTTTTGAGAGAGAGAGGCAGAGTACGAACAGGGGAGAGGGGCAGGGAGAGGGAGACACTGAATCTGAAGCAGGCTCCACGCTCTGAGCCGTCAGCACAGAGCCCAATGTGGGGCTTGAACTCACGAACTGTGAGATCATGACCTGAGCCGAAGTCGGACGCTTAACTGACTGAGCCACCCAGGCACCCCTAAGTTTTGTTTTTTTCTTCTTAATTCAAGTTACTTAACATACAGTATAGTCTTGGCTTCAGGAGTAGAACCCAGTGATTCCTCTCTTACATATGACATCCAGTGCTCAATTTTCTATGTAAATATAGGAGAATTAGTCAAATAACACAAGAAGCCTACTATGATCTCTCCGCCTTAGGAGATCTAGCTCTGACCTCTGAGATCATGCTTACAACAGAGCTTGGGCATTAAAGAATAGGAGATTTTGTCAACACTATAGAAAATTTCAAATAACCATGGTTTTATTGAACAGTTACTAGGAAGTTAGAGATGAGGAAATGGTTCATGTACTAAGGCTGTCAACATGAGATCTTACTTGACCTGACACCCTTTTAGGAACTTAGCCAACCCCTGGCTAGGTTTGTAATCGGTATAGTGCTTTGAAAGATCAAATACTGCTTTCAGTTTTTGTGCGGCCATAGAATTTTTATATCTTGGAGCAGAGGAAGCATTGGAACAGAAAACGATTTGAGCTTCTTTCCTTGTACTTCTAAGCTGACTTCCCTTATGCTGTATATTTTATCTGTGACCCAAGATCTGAAAAGAAACAGGGAGTAAGGATCTAGGCATATTGGTGGTCATGATGAAAGGAAGAAGAGGTATAGCCAGGGTCCCTAATCTCAGAATCCTTGTTATCTTTTCCCCCATATGACTGTAAGAGATAAAAGACTAGGGATAGCTAGAATTTCACCCTAGTCTGCATAGTTTGTGAGCCTCAAAGTCTCTTTAGCACAGAGTCCAGACCAGAGCCTATCCTAACATGTCTATTAGCTCCTAACATCTCCAGCAGCTCTAATGTAGTTACTAATTGTGTGTGCCCTTGCTTTGCTCTTTAGAGGTGAGGTAAGGAAGACACATGGTCAATAAGGTGACTGGGTCATAATTGGTGACAGGGAAAAGTTTTGTGTCAGTGTTTTCTTGGTTTGACAATTGACCAGATGCTAGTGTAATTTTTATTCTTTCACTAAATTCACTGACACAACTCATGTCTAGGTCAGTCTGGCTACAAGGAAGTCTGAGGATCATTTTGTAATTGTTTGGTTATCAGCTCATATAAATTATGAAATCGGTGCTGCCTTTTCTAATTTCACTGAAGATTTTCCAAAGGACTATTTTTGTGATTCATCTTCATTCAAGATTGAGCCCCTTGCTTTTTGTATCATAGTCACCAGCTTGTAAACTCTGTTAAATTCTAATATTACTGGCACATCAAAACCCACTTGATTTTAATACTTAAAAACTCCAACTTGCATTACTTGGGTGGCTTTGAATGAAAGACCATATTGAAGGAGGTTGTTTCATTATTACAGTGGAATAAATTGACTATAGAGATAAGACTGATTTGATACATTACAGAAAGCACATGTAGAGCTGCAAAGAATTTTCCTGGTTTTGCAAGGAGAGCCGAAAAGAGAAATGTCAAAAGCAAGTTACTAAAACTATTTGCTAGTCTGTCCTCGTGATAGATGTGTGCAAAATACATGCAGTTTGCAAGGAAATAATGGGTTGTATTCCTAGGAGTTCTAATTTAAAACATTTTTGTCAATGTTTATTTATTTTTGAGAGAGAGACACACACACAGAGTGTGAGTGGGGATGGACAGAGAGAGGGAGACACAGAATCGGAAGCAGGCTCCAAGCTCTGAGCTGTCACCCGATACGGGGCTTGAACCTACGAACCGTGAGATCATGACCTGAGCCAAAGTTGGAGGCTTAACTGACTGAGCCACCCAGGCACACCCTAGGAGTTCTAGTTTTAAAAATCAAACATAATGAACTATAAAGCATTTCATGAATAATTTTAACATTTTTGGCAATTTAGACGATCAGGTCGGCTAGTGACATTTCCAGTACTTAGGATTGAGCATGTACCGGATTTGGGCCCTTCTTTTTATTAATGGGCATTATCTTACCTGGCTTGTCTTAGCCTAATGCAAATCATATGTAGTTCATCATAGTAGTTGCATCCACTGAACTTTTCCTTTATGAACAGAGATAGCTTTACATAGAAATAGCCGTTAATATGGAATCCATCACATGAAATTGCTTCCCTTTCTTAGGTCATCAGAGCTTTGCAGAGGGTTGACAACATGGTTGGCATGCTGATGGACGGTCTAAAGGAGCTGAACTTGCATCAGTGCCTGAACCTCGTCCTTGTTTCAGATCATGGTAACCTGAATTTTCATCATTTACCCTTCAGGTTAAATGGTGCCCCAAAAAAGGGTTCCTTGACTGGTTATTGTTTCATTATTTCTTCTGATTGTTATAGTTAATTCTTTGTTTTTTGTTTTTTTTTAATGTAGTTTGTTGTGGAAAATGTTTAGGAAAAAATTATATAAAATATAAAGTACAAGTAAAGCACAGAATTCACAGCTATCAATGATAATGCACCCATTTCCTGATTTGAGGAAGGTTTGTACCAGGAATTTTGAAAAGTTAAAAAAAGTTTTTTAATGTTTAATTTTGGTAAATGTAGTGTAATAATTTTAGATTTAATGAATACATTATTATGTACATCTTCTATTTAGCATAAAAATCTGATTTTAGAAGCAGTATGTATTAATTTTAGTACTATGTTAATTTCACTTTTTACTTATTTTGACCTTTAGAACATGTTTGTGTAACAGCCTTGAGAGTGCAGAAGCAATGAATGTACAAGAAAATAGAAAACACGCCCTTTGCGTTTGTTTTTTTTTTTTCTTGTTGTTATTGTTTGTGTCAGAAATAATTGCTAAAAGCTATTTCTAGAAATAGCTGTAAGAAGTTTTGTTCCAAAGAAAATGCAGTTCTGGAATGACACTGAGAATTTTATAATACCAGTTACTATTCTAGGTGATCTTATGAAAACAACTAAGCTTTGCTATTTGGTCTGAAGCTGTGATATTCCTCCTCACCTACCTAAATTAGAAGAAACAATAAAGTAATTGTGGATGAAGGGGAAAATATTTTTTTTAAGTGAGATGGTGGATACAGCTGAAGTTCTGTGTCTTACCTACTAGATGTTTAACTCACATGAGCACTGAGCACATATTTATTGAATTACATTCTGGAAGTGAAGGAAATTCTCTTCTATGTGTGAAATTCCTTATTGAAGTTGTAACATGTTTGGGAATTTTTTCTCCTAGGCATGGAACAGGGCAGTTGCAAGAAATATGTGTATCTGAATAAATATTTGGGAGATGTTAAAAATATTAAAATTGTATATGGACCTGCCGCTCGCTTGAGACCCTCTGATGTCCCGGATAAGTACTTTTCATGTAAGTATATATGGATGCTAACTTTGAATGTGATTACATTCTGAATACATTCCTCTAAATTATTGTATCTCCACACTAAAGTGCATCAAGTTAATTTCCTTTGCATGATTAAATCTCCAATGCAGGTCTTCTGCACCCAAAGGGATTTTATTCAAGACATAGATCTAACCACTTATTTTTGTTTTTTGTTGCTAAGCATATTATGTGTGTGTGCTCAGTACATTTTTATGTCGTAGTGTGTGTTTTACTTGTATTGGGTTCGAGATTACTTGTACTAAAAATAAAAACAAAAACAAAAAACAAAACAAAACTTAAAAGTTCATCTGCATTTATTCAAGTTTCATTAATGACATTTCATTAAAATAACTTAGAGCTGTTATAAAATAATATTCTGTCACAAGGAGGAATGCAGGAAATTCTGTAATTCTTATAATTCCATAAATAGCTGGTTTCTGTCCTCAGAAATGACTTTCTTTTACCATTCTAAAACACAGTGAGAATGTGTTTTGTAAACAGAGAAGAAGAAATTTCAATTCTATGTTGACCACATGTGCAACCCAAATTGCCAAGGAAATTTTTTAAATGTTAATTCTTTTGCAAGTCAAGTGCATTTCCTAACTGTTTGCACCTCTGTTGTAGCCTGCTTAAAAGTCGTATACAATTGTTATAAAACCTGTTATAAAACCATATAGGCGGAGGCAGTGCCCAGAGATGTTTAGGATGGGATGACTAAGCTTTAGCTTTCTCTCATTAGGCCTCTGTTTCCCAAATTAAGGCAAAAATATCTATATTTATTTATCAATATACATACATGAAATATAAATACAAAACATTTATTGTATCTGAAATTTTTTTTCAAACTTTTCTAAAGTATGGCTAGAAGAATCTTTGGAAATCTAGACATATATTGATTCGTAGCACAGAAGACACTAAGTAAATCTGTGTGGTCTTGCTATGCAAATTCAGTTACAAAACTATCTACTTGCTCTCTCTTCTACGTTTTCCAGTGTCCTTTTTATTTGGAAATTCTGGAGTTACCAAATATCAAAGTATATAAAATAAAAAGTAACGGTTTCCTTAAATCTCCCTAATTCACACCTCATTTCCTCTCTCTAGAGATTAAACACTGTTAGGCTTGGAATGTCTTCCCAGATATCTGCTATGCGTATATAAAACACTATTTTTTTTTTTAAATTTTTACACTATGAAATCATACTAGATCTAGATGCATGGTCATATAGATGGATGGCCAGATGAATGGACACACATATGGATGAACAGATGGATGGATAGATAGATATTCTTTAACTTGTCTCTTCATTTAACAGTACAACATGATTTCACAGGCACGGAGTGGTTCCTAAAGATCTGTCTCATTCCTACCAACCACTAATATATAATGGTTTAAATAAGCTGTTTGGAACCTGCTTTGAGTTTGAGTCTGACATTCAACATTTTTGTTTTATTTTTATTTCTAATTGTAGCATAACATCCATGATTAATTCTTATCTTTGTCCCCCTTCAGTTGACTATGAAGACCTTGCCAGAAATCTTTCCGTGAGTGTATTTATTTTTCCATTATTTACCTATTGTTAGTTTTAATATATATTTAGAAAAAAAGTTCAGTATCTGTTCTTGGGATTTTTTATCATTAGAATTTTTGAGTATGTGGGCCAACATTTAAACGCCCTATAGTTTTTATTTTTCAACGTTTTTTTTTTTTTTTATTTTTTTATTTTTTTTATTTTTGGGACAGAGAGAGACAGAGCATGAACGGGGGAGGGGCAGAGAGAGAGGGAGACACAGAATCGGAAACAGGCTCCAGGCTCCGAGCCATCAGCCCAGAGCCTGACGCGGGGCTCGAACTCACGGACCGCGAGATCGTGACCTGGCTGAAGTCGGACGCTTAACCGACTGCGCCACCCAGGCGCCCCTAAACGCCCTATAGTTTTTAAAGATTTTTAAGGACACACCCCAATAAACCAGCATTGAAAGTTTTTAAGAATTCATTTATTGTCATCAATTAATTTTTATAACAGTAAAGAAATAATTGGAAAAATAGAAGGGAAAAAGTCTATAGCTATCTCAGCATAGGTACTGTTGGCATTGTTATATATTTCCTGCCAATCCTTTTATGCCCATTTAAAAAATAAATTCTTGACTTGGTGATGAGTTATCTATAGTACATTTTTTTTACTTGATATGTTTTATTTATTTATTTATTAAAGTTTATTTATTTGTTTTGAGAGAGAGAGAGCACACAAGCAGTGGAGGGACAGAGAGAGGGAGAGAGAGAATCCCAAGCAGTCTCTGCACAATGTGAATGGGGCTCCAGCTCACAAAACTGTGAGATCATGACCTGAGCCGAAACCAAGAGTCAGACACTTAACTGACTGAGCCACCCAGGGGCCCCGAAGTGTTTTAAATATTGAAGAAAATGATTACCATTGCAGTTATAAGAATGTTTGGAAATGGTATCATCGATAGTAACCCAAATATTAATGAATGGCATAGTCTAAGAATTTTAGTTTTTTTTTTATGTAGCAATTATGATTTCCTGTAAAAAATACGAATATTGAATCGTTGGGAATAGAGGGACTCCGTTATTTTTGCATCTGTGACTTACTGAGCAGACTGGTAAAATTTTTAACAGAAAAAAAATCTTACGGAATTAGAATACAGTCTCAAAAGAAGTTTACACCTAAGAAAATATCGAAATAAGAGTTTTTCTTTACCTTCTGTAATATCAGTGCCGGGAGCCAAACCAGCACTTCAAACCTTACCTCAAGCATTTCTTACCGAAGCGTTTGCACTTTGCCAAAAACGACAGGATTGAGCCCTTGACATTCTATTTGGATCCTCAGTGGCAACTTGCATTGTAAGTTCTGATGGTTTCCAGGTAAACCTCACCTGATATGTTAGTCATTCAGCGTAACTGTTGGGCCCTTTTCAACAATGTTGTTGTGTGAAAACTGTGCACAGATGATTCTCTTCACTCTGTCCTGGGGCTTCTCAACCCGGGATTGACCTTTTGGGGTCAGACCATTCTTTGTTGTGGAGGGCTGTCCTGTGCTCCTGTGCATTGTGGGATGTTTGAAAGCATCCCTGGCTTCTACCCACTAGATGAAAAAGCACCCTTTCCATAGTTGAGCCAACCAAAAATGTCTGCAGACATTGCTATAGGTTCCCTGGGGAGGGCCATTCACCCCCAGCTGGGAGCCACTCCTCTGCCCACATCCATATTGATTATTTATGTTCCATGTTGGTGTTACCACTTGCCGCTCTTATCTCTTCTGCACATTACAGTTATCCTAATAATACCTTCAGATCCAGCGAATAATTGGTAAAACCTCTTTATGATAATGAGCAATTGCTTTCTTCATTTTACAAAGTTGTTTTTTCAGCTCTAAAGTTTATTGATGTGTTGGAGAATTATTTGGATGGTTAATATTGTTAATATCTCAAAACCTGATAATTAACTCTTTGGATGGTTGCCAGGAAGCCAGGGACAATAAATACCCCTGTCAAGCAAAACCTAAGCAATGAACCAGGATTCACTTTAAGAGTTTCACTGTCTCTACTTTGTCTCTACTTTTACTAGAGGGCTGTGCTTTTCGTGTTTGGAAGAAAAACATTGAAAGAAGGGATGGTTCTTGCCTTCATGGGAGAACCAATATTTTACGAACATCTATATTCCAAAGATTGCTTTAGGCTAAGCCATTTAATTTGTACAGACAACCCAATACAACAAGATTGAAACGAAGATAAGAGAACTACATGGCCAGTGTCACAGCTAGCAAATAGCATAGTCAGGGTTCAAAACTAGTTTTGTGTCAGTGCTAGTGGCTTTTTTCCTCTATGCCATCCTGCATTTATGGTTGATTTGTCTGCAAAATAAAAGATAAGGGTGGCCTCTTACTGCTTTGCAAAGCCAGGTGGTTTTGTTTACCATTTTTTGGTTTGTTTAACAAAATAGTTACTTATTCTTGATTAACAGAAATAATGTGACTTTAAATTTTGCACTATGAATAGACTTCACATCATTAATTCATACTATGTCAAAATTAGGAATCCTGCAGAAAGGAAGCATTGTGGAATTGGATTCCATGGTTCTGACAATATATTTTCAAATATGCAAGTAAGTAAATCTGATATACTTAAAAAAAATAGTAGTTTGTATCTGAAGAAAAACTGATATACAAAGTTTTGATTTATTTATTTATTTATTTAAATATGAAATTTATTGTCACATTGGTTTCCATACAACACCCAGTGCTTGGTCGAAGAGGACGACCTTCCCCGATAGACGAGGACCGTTCTTTGGTCAAGGGTATACGAGTAGCTGCGCTCCCCTGCTAGAACCTCCAAACAAGCTCTCAAAGTTTAGATTTAGAAACACGGATTGTGCTTACATGTCCTGGATGAGAATTAATGAAGCATATGATTGCATGTAGTCATTTTATTTTGAGCATGGTATTAATAGAATTTGTTAAAATATTCATGTTTCAGGCATGTATGACGTATTATATGACTTATACCTCATACTAAATTTCTAATAATCATTTTGCATATGTTTGTGTTCTGTTAAGAATATTGCTTTCACAGTAAATGAAAGCTGGTGATTTAAGAGGAGAAAAGATATCATACTTGTTCTAAATGAAGGTAATGCCTTACATTCATCTAGCAATTTAAAAGTTCAAAATATACGCACAACAGTTATTTAATTTAATCCCTACAGCACTGTGTAGGGTGGGCATATCCCATTTCACAGATGAGAAACAATTTCATCATCTGTTCTCTTCTGACTGTCAAGTCAGGAATCACAGTAAAGCTGAGGGAAGTATCCTACATGTCCTTAGATTACATGTGCAACAGGGGTTAACACCATATCCTATGAAGCCTGTGGGCACGGTATTTTTCTGATATCTTAACATAACCAGTCTATATATGTACAATATGGATAATATAAAATAATTTTTTTCACCAGCTACATACATAGCTGATATGAACTGATAAACTGTTAACTTTTCTGGCCAATCTAGGCTCTCTTTATCGGCTATGGACCTGGCTTCAAGCACAGCATCGAAGTTGACTCTTTTGAAAGTATTGAAGTCTATAATTTAATGTGTGGTAAGTGTGAACAGGCTTCTTTCATTTCTTCTGAAAACAGAGCTGGAATAGGATTATGAAAAGTAAGTCACACGGTGGGCATCTCTGTAGAGATGAAGATGATGTAAGACAGATCACATTTTTACCTTTCACCTTCCTGACCCAGAGTCATTGAAAAAAATATGTGGATCATTGCCATCTGATTACTGGTGTCTCTTCCATGGGTTTGCACACAGGTAAACTGCAACACCCAGAGCTGTGAGGTCTGTACATCCCCAATGCCTAGCAGTTTGCCAGGCCCTTGGCTTAATGATACGACGATTGACTCAGGCGTCAGGTGGAAGCCGGGGAAAGAGTTTGGAGTCTGTGAAGGGAACACAAAAGAGGCGGAACCTCTGGTAGCAATAATAGTTGAATGGATGACGATGTCACAGTTGTAGAAATGGAGGAGGACCCATTAGATATATTACTGACTTACTCTGTACTTTCTTAATTAATACCTTTATGGTTGGATATTATGTTTTAAGTATTACTTCCTTTTTCTGATAATGATACTAGACATTTGCAAAACCTTAAATATGTCCTGAGTATGATTCTTTCAGTGGGGGCCTATACACTCAAATGAATTAATATATCCTAAAGCACTTAAAACAGTGCCAGGCATATCCTAAGTGCTTTACTGTTTAAGTGTTTGCTATTGTTATTATCAAGAGCATGAGTTTTATTTTATTTTATTTTTTTTAATTTTTTTTTAACGTTTATTTATTTTTGGGACAGAGAGAGAGACAGAGCATGAATGGGGGAGGGGCAGAGAGAGAGGGAGACACAGAATTGGAAGCAGGCTCCAGGCTCTGAGCCATCAGCCCAGAGCCCGACGTGGGGCTCGAACTCACGGACCGCGAGATCGTCACCTGAGCTGAAGTCGGATGCTCAACTGACTGAGCCACCCAGGCGCCCCAAGAGCAGGAGTTTTAGACTCAGACAAAGCTGGTTTTGAAGCGTAGGTCTTACTACATTAGTAGCTTTGAGGCCTTGAGCAAAGCACTGTGATTATTCATCTACCAAATGTTGACAATAACTTATTAAATTGTTTTGAGGATTAATTAAGAAAAATATATTGGCACAGTGATTGACATTAGTATGCAATGGTGGTAACTATAGTTATTATACACTTTAAACTTCAGAAGTTTCGTTAGAGACGCACAGCAGAATATCAGTAATTCCATTAAGAATAGCATAGTCATGTGCTTGCTTCAGCAGCATATATGCTAAAAAAAAAAAAAACAATAGCATAGTCATAAATGCTCTCAAATTCAAGAGAGTTTTATAGTTTTATTTTAGGTAGAGAGTAAAGAAGCCTTACATACATTTAGTTCTAAAAAGATAAAAATAGTGTAAGTCTACCATTTATTTGATTTTAAAACCTCGAGGTAACCATTTACCATTCTTGGCATTATGCAGATTTACTGAATTTGTCACCTGCTCCTAATAATGGAACTCACGGAAGTCTTAACCACCTTCTAAAGAATCCTGTTTACACCCCAACGCATCCCAAAGAAGCCCACCCCCTGGCACAGTGCCCGTTCACAAGAACGCCCAGACATAACCTTGACTGTTCATGTGATCCCTCCGTAAGTATTGACAAAAAGTGTAGCCCAGTTTGTGTGATTCTGCAGCACCCTCTGCATAGCATGTGCTATAGAAACACTTCATGATCAAATTAAAATGTGTAAGTGAGCATAAATATATATTTATGTTTAATTCCAAATAAGCACGCACGTGCAGCCCTTTTATTATTTTTCCTCTTCCTGGTTTTTGCATTTTCACATATTTTTAAATTTTTATTTATTTATTTTTGAGAGAGAGAGAGAAAGTGTAGGCGGGGGAGGGGCAGAGAGGAAGGGAGACCGAGAATCCGAAGCAGGCTCCACACTGTCAATGCACAGCCTGTCATAGGGCTCAAACCCACGAACCATTGAGATGTGACCTGAGCTGAAGTTGGATGCTTAACTTTGCCCAGGCAGCCCTCACTTCTGTTTTTATCCCTTGGTGCTGTGACTTGACTTGGGTGCAGGTTGGAAGAAGTCCAGCTAAGTTCTGGAGCATCCTGAATCATGGAATCTGTGCTGCTGTCCTAGCAGTGAGGTCTTGATTATAAACCAGTCACAGTATTCTTTTCCTAAACTATATCTCAGTTTATTTTAAAGTATTTTTTAATGTTTATTTATTTTGAGAGAGAGAGAGTGAACTGGGGAAGGGAGAGAGAGAGTCCCAAGCAGGCTCTGCACTGACAATGCAGGGCTCAGTCTAGGAACCTGTGAGATTATGACTTGAACCAAAATCAAGAGTCCAATGTTTAACTGACTGAGCCACCCAGGCACCCCTCAGTTCATCTTAAATTTAGAGGCAAAATAACATTTTTTGGCAAGAAATGGATATATGGCACTTTACTTTTTAAGTTTATTTATTTTGAGAGAGACAGAAACAGTGCAAATGGGGGAGGGGCAGAGAGAGAGAAAGAATCCCAAGCAAGCTCCAAGTTGTCAATGCAGAGCCTGATGCGGGGCTCGGTCTCATGAACCATGAGATCATGACCTGAGCCAAAACCAAGAGTCGGACGCTTAATGGACTGAGCCACCCAGGCGCCCCGGCACTGTTTTCTTTTTACTCCTATCTTAA
This sequence comes from Panthera onca, assembly GCF_046562875.1. NCBI lineage: Eukaryota > Metazoa > Chordata > Mammalia > Carnivora > Felidae > Panthera > Panthera onca. Next base: position 118,440,011 of record NC_138343.1, read on the forward strand.
CATATAGTTTTAAGAAGATAAACATTTGTGATAACAAGTGAGCAAAATTGATAGTGTCCATGAAGATAGAGATTTGGGGAACAGTTGATTTTATGCCTTCCGTTTTGTTTTAGGCTCGTAGAAAGACTGTCAGAGTAGGGATAAAAATTATAAAACAGCAATTCTTATTTTTCATTGATAGTGTTGTGCTTATGTAACAATTTTGTCTTCTTGCAGCTGTCATCCGAATTTTTATTTTCTTCCTCAAAAAAATAACTTTCACTTGTACAAGATGGTTTTATCATTGTCCCACGATGGAACAATGAGGTTGCAGAAATTGTTACAAAATTAAAACACATATCAAAACAAACAAAAAAAACATGTCTCTCATCGCTTAAAATAGTATTATTAACTTTTAGGTTTTGCCAGTTGTGGATTTTGAGATACAGTTGAATTTGACTGTGGCAGAAGGTAAGGAAGGCATCCTTACTCTTGAGCTTGGATTGTGGAAACAGGCTTTTTCTCAACAGTGTCAACCACAGAGAACTGGTCTGGGGACATTAGCTGAGAATAGCCAGTAACATAAAGGTAGTAGGGGAGGACCACCTGATGAAACATGGCAATGTCCTTGCTCAACAGTCTAGACTGCTAGTCATAAGGAAGGAAGGGATAGTTACAGCACATCATGCATTTAGTGGAAGCTGAATAACTCTTTATGAACAGAGTTGAGGTGGTTTGAGATTTTGGAGATTTTTATAAGTTTATAAGAGACCCTCAGATTTCCATTGAAAATACTGTTAAATTTCTATCTCACCTGGTTCTTAGTTAATTACAGGAGAGTATAAGTTGATTGATTTATCTAAAATTATTTCTTCATAGATTTTTTTTTTTTTTTTGAGAGAGAGAGTGTAAGCTGGGAGAGGCAGAGAAAGAGAATGAGAATCTTAATTAGGCTCCATGCTGGGCATAGACTTTGGGGCTCCATGCAGGGTTAGATCCCATGACCCTAAGATCGTGACCTGAGCCAAAATCAAGAGTCAGACGCCTAACTGACTAAGCCATCCCGGTGCCCCTCTTCATAACTTTTGAGTGAAAATTAAGCATATTTAATACACAGACAACTGAGAACATTTGTCAGCTGGGACTTGGATGCTCAGTGTCACTTTGATATGATCTCTGATACACTTTGATGTAGTCTCTGATCATTAAGTTACTTGGCTCAGTTTTTTCCTTCTGGAATAAAAAGGTGAATTCTACATTATTCCCAAATTGAATTTGCCTATATAAAATCTCTACATGTTTAGAGAAATCTTTGATGGCCCATGGTGACAAAGCATAGTGAAAGATGACACTTTTGGAATTGAGTAGATCTGTGTTTGAATATGAGCTTAGGAACTGTATGTCCATTGGAAAAGTATTTACTCCCTGTAAACTGCTGTATTCTCATCTGTACAATGGACATATAACCTTAATTCATAGGACTGTTTAAGAATTCAATTAGACGATGTCTACAAAGGACTCTACAAAGCACTTGACGCTTGGAAAAAGCGCAGTAAACGGTATATATACTATCACTGTTTCATTCAGCTTTATCTCATAATTTCAGTTCTGAATTTTTGTTTTCCAAGCACATACATCATCCTCAAATTTTTCTTTCTGGAGATTTGCTCTAAAGAATAAGTCATTAAAGTAATGTTAAAGAATTTTAGTAATATTATTTAAGACCTATTTGCTGAAATTTCTAGCAATTTCACAGTGTCCCCTTGTGAGATCTTGATATTACACTGATCTCTCAGAATCTTCATAGGCAAAAACTGTGGTGAATCCCTTTTATTTTCTAAATCATTTATGGTTCTGCTCTTTGTAATTAGTTTGTGTGTTTTTTTTTTTTGTAGTAAAAAATAATTTTTCGATAGGGTCTTAAGGAAAGAATTAGATGAATGTTATCATTATATATTATCATATAGTTCACAGTAAGTTTGTTTGAACGGTGGTTTCATTTTTCTCCTATGACCCAAGAGAAGGTTATTAAGCGTGGCACTGTACCCTATGGAAGACCCAGAGTTCTCCAGAGGGACAGCACAGTTTGCCTTCTTTACCAGCACCGGTTTGTGAGTGCTTACAGCCATGACATCCTGATGCCCCTTTGGACATCCTACACTGTCGACAGAAATGCAAGTATTGGTCGCCCCTCTAGCTACGTGTGATTATTTCATTAATTATCATTAAGCAGAACATTAAAAGCATGGTTAATTTGGGCCAAACTAATCTTGGCTTCATAATCAGTTCCTATATTAGGAGATCACTGAATTGGGAGTTGCAGGAATTAAGTTCTGATTCTAGCTCTGTGACTTTGAGACTCCGAGCAAATTTCTTCTTCTGGGAAATGAGGAATGTGCATGAAAGTATCTCCCTTGCCTTGTGTTTGTTTTCATATTTTATGATTCTAACTTATGTAATCAGTTTTGCAGTCAGTCACAAGTATTCGTCTCTAAATGCATAGATGTATGAGTATAAGGACTTTCCTTGGTTGTACTCACCTTAGGGGGTCCTCACTGATGGGGAAGGCCATTAAAACTCAGTAATTTTTCAGTGTGTAACACCTATGGGAAGATCCTCAAATCAAACTACAGAGAGGCTAGGGATCCCGTCCACCTCCCAGACCACAGGAAGCCCTTGAAAGGAGTTGTGGGTAGGCGTGGTATGGAATATCCCAGAATAAGACCACCATTCCCCCTCATCCCTGTCCCCTGGCTGCTGTAGTAGAAAGAGAAGCAGAAGATAGGCCTTGAAAGAGAGAAGTGGAGAGGGAATGAGATTTAGATTTTGATCAAATTGAAGTTTTAAACTAGTCTGACCAAATTTTCAAAGACTGAATGCCTGGCAAGACTGAAGCCCTTAAGGGATGGAAAGGGGATTTGAGAGAGCTTAGTTGAGTCTAGCAGTTGGATTTAAAAAATAAAACTATTGTTAATACTCACTGAGAAAGCTAAATAAAAAAGGTAGGGATGTGTGCATGTATATATGTAATGTCTATGTTAAAAAAAATATGTATATATTGCGCACCCCCACATATTCTCATATTTACATAAAGTTTCAGCCATAAATTTGTTCTAATTTTGACGACTATCTTCAAACACTACAAACATGTTTTGTACTTGACTTTGTAATATGTAGGAGTCTAGCCAGTATTGTGTAGGTGCCCATCAGATTTATTGTTTAATGCCTTAATTATGGTGTTCTTTGCTTTGGTTTGAATGTTCTGTTTTGTAATACAATCAAAGCAGCATAAATTCAGTCATCAGTGCTCCCGAGGTTTTCATGCTGCACTGTTAATTCAGTGGCTCCCCAAGCACCAGCTTTCAAGTCTATGCAGTTGTCTTTGGAAGATAGGCTCAGGTCCCCCCAAAATCGGCATTTCGCTCCCTGAAAGTTTGAAACTTGTAAACAAAATGAACCCAGCATAATAGGCCAATATTTGCACATGTGACAAATGACTAATATCCTTAATAGTATAAAGAGTTGTTGCCTTTCAGTTAGAAAAAAGATGAATACACTGTTAGAAAAATGGGAAAATGGAGTAGAACCTAAAGGGACAAGTAGGGTGATGTTCACAGACCTTGTAGGGTGTGGTTCACCCTCAACTCTTCAGAAAGCAGTCTTCTTTTCTTTTATATGCCTGATACCTCATGGCTCTTTACATTTTGTTTTTCAGGACAGTTTCTCTACAGAAGACTTTTCCAACTGTCTCCACCAGGATCTTCGAATTTCCCTCAATCCTGTCCATAAGTGTTCGTTTTATAAAAATAATGCTGAACTGAGTTACGGGTTCCTCTACCCACCACGTAAGTTTCTTCCTCCCTGACCTGCCCTTTCCCTGGTCTTCTTTCTCTCTTCCTTCTCCTTTTCTTTCTTTTGGGGCAATGAACACCATCTTTTTATTGTTGATCATCACGAATGAGAAGTATAACTCTTAGGGGAAATTTTCTAAAGCATCTAAAACTTGAATTTTACAAAACCTTTAGCTTTTGTTTGGAGGGTAGTTGATTTAGTGCAGACACTGTAGATAGGACATTCTTCATTTTTTCTACCTTTCTTTTACACAGAATTTGAGAAAACTTGAGTCAGAAGGATACAGCAGGGGTCTTAGGAGGGAGATATCATTTTGTTTGTTAAAAAGAAAAATAATTTGTCAAAGAATTAGGAATAGGCAGAGCCCAAGTGTGCTTGCCCTTTACGGGACAGAGCCACTAGGGAAGATTTTTCTCTCTCTTTTTTCTTTTTTTTTTTTTTGAGGTTAAGTGTTCTCTTTTTAATGTGGCAAATTTGTATGTTAATGAGAAGACATTTTGAGGCTGGCCTTAAAAGGCAAAAATCAGAAGTCTCCAGGTGCTTAAATACTTTCAGTATCCAGTCCAGCCCCCAGAATAAGTGTCTGAAGTCAGAACTTGGTTATTGCTTTATGAAAATAGAGCAGATCCAAGCTGAAAATCCATACAAAGAAGCCTTGTACAGCATTTCGAGGCAGACGTCCTGTGATGTTTTTTTAGGGCAGTAGGTGTTGTTCTGAAGCCAGATATCCTCTTTTTTCCTTTCACTGTAAAAGAGTTGAAGGAAAGAAGATTGTCCACACAATACATCGTAGTTGAAATAAGGCAAATAAGGTAAAAATTGAACACGTTTATTTTGGGGCTCTTATTAAGCTTTTGTTTCTTTGCTAAATTCATCTTGAGGAAGAAAATACTTAGATATTTTCCTTTTTTTTTTTTTTTTTAACGTTTATTTATTTTTGAGACACAGAGAGACAGAGCATGAACGGGGGAGGGGCAGAGACAGAGGGAGACACAGAATCGGAAGCAGGCTCCAGGCTCTGAGCCATCAGCCCAGAGCCCGACGCGAGGCTCGAACTCATGGACCGCGAGATCGTGACCTGAGCCGAAGTCGGCCGCCCAACCGACTGAGCCACCCAGGCGCCCCAATATTTTCCTTTTTTTAAAGGGACTTGACCAAGCACATTGCCCTTTCCCTTGACCCAGTACCTGGGAAAGTTTTATGGGTTTAAGGTGATAGCTAATTTTTAAAAATGCTACTCCCATGAAAAAGTGTAATGTCTAATGCTACTCATGAAGAATGAAATAGTTGTCTTTTTTATTTTTATTTTTTTTGTAGAACTAAATAAAGGTTCAAGTCAACTATATTCTGAAGCATTGCTTAATACTAACATAGTGCCAATGTACCAGAGTTTTCAAGGTAAAAAATTTTAACCCTATATTTCATAATCTCAATGAATTTCTGTGTATTATAGGTATAATTTATATTAATAAGGTTGACCCTCTAAATTAAATGACTATCTGATACATTCTTATCGGTTTAACTTGGACAACACCAATACACAAAAATTCTACAACTGTTAGACTCATGATATATTCCAATACCATTTATTCTACTCTGTATTTAAATCTCTATAAATGACATTTTTTGGTGGAAAAAGTATGTAGTCTTCTTGGAAAGTTATCCAGTTAATATAATCTACAACATCTACATAAACTTTCGGTATGTTTCCTTATTTAACTTTTGGAAGTTCTTGATAATTGCTTTTGATCTTAAAATGTATGGATTTTACATCGTTATTAATTATCGCAGCATTTGGCTCTTACAAGGATAAATATAAATTTATACCTCAAGTGACATATAGGATTTCACAATATAGAGCATACAGGAGATTTTTACTCTAATTTACATGGAGAGTACTTGTGACTATTTCAAAAGGAATGTTCAGATATTAACAATAAATCTGAATAACCTGCCTTGTTTACTGATGTTCATGGTTTTTTATGCTTTGTGGTGGTCTGTGATCACAAATTCATGGTGATGCACATGATCAGTCATGTCCAAAATAGTCTTGAATTCAACATTTGTTTATTAGTTCTGCCAAAGGCCAAAGTTGAGCAATGGATTTTTGGCCTCACATTAACACTGAAGCCAAATTCGACTTTGTCTCTGATTATTACAGATGCTGATTTCAAATGAGGTTGTTGAGTTTTTGTAACACAACAGCATGGCACCTTATTCTTTTGAAACTGCACTGACTTCCTTCTTGTTTCAGTTATATGGCACTACTTTCATGGCACCCTACTGCACAGGTATGCAGAAGAAAGAAATGGTGTCAATGTTGTCAGTGGCCCTGTGTTTGACTCTGATTATGATGGATGCTATGATTCCTCAGAGACCCTGAAGCAGTAAGACATATTTCATTTCCTCTTAAAAACAGCTGTCAAGTGGGATTACCATCCAGTTGAGTCACCAGAGCCTTTTCTGTCTGATAGTATTCATATTGATGCACGTGACATTTCCGATTACACTGAGAGCCCCTTGAAATACCTGATTAATTTTGATGTTTTGCTCAGTGTTCAGTAAAATGTTTTTTGGAGGAAAGAAGGAGTGTTTCTCTCCCACGCAGCTTAGATAAGTAATTCTTGAGCTCAGATTAAGCACTGAACTCACTGTATGTTAAGAAGGTAACATCCATGTTTAAAATCTCTATGTGTGGCTGATTGTTAAAATACTGTCTTAATTAACATACTGCTGGCTAGAAGATGAACACGTGCTGTGGCTAGAGGCATCCTGAAAGAACCAACAGGGTTATAAATCTATAGTGTCCAAGCTTAGGCCTTGAGTGAATGTCACAGCTTTTACCCAACTTTGGTTAGAGGGAGATGGAGTGACCATCTTGAAAAAAAAAACCAACAGTGGTTTTTCATAAAGGAGAGGAGAACATTTTATTTTTTTTTTAATTTTTTTTTTTAACATTTATTTATTTTTGAGACAGAGAGAGACAGAGCATGAACGGGGGAGGGTCAGAGAGAGAGGGAGACACAGAATCCGAAACAGGGTCCAGGCTCTGAGCCGTCAGCACAGAGCCCGACGCGGGGCTCGAACTCACATACCGTGAGATCGTGACCTGAGCGAAGTCGGACGCTTAACCGACTGAGCCACCCAGGCGCCCCTATTTTTATTTTTTTTAATTCACATCCAAATTAGTTAGCATATAGTGCAACAATGATTTCAGGAGTAGATTCCTTAGCGCCCCTTACCCATTTAGCCCATCCCCCCTCCCGCAATCCCTCCAGGAACCCTCTGTTTATTCTGCATATTTAAGAGTCTCTTCTGTTTTGTCCCCCTCCCTGTTTTGATGTTATTTTTGTTTCCCTTCCCTTATGTTCATCAGTTTTGTCTCTTAAAGTCCTCATATGAGTGAAGTCATATGATTTTTGTCTTTCTCTGACTAATGTCACTTAGCATAATACCCTCCAGTTCTATCCACTTAGTTGCAAATGGCGAGATTTCATTCTTTTTGATTGCCGACTAATACTCCATTGTATGTCTGTATATACCACATCTTCTTTATCCATTCATCCATCGATGGACATTTGGGCTCTTTCCATACTTTGGCTATTGTTGATAGTGCTGCTATAAACATGGGGTTGCATGTGTCCCTTCGAAATAGCACACCTGGATCCCTCCATTTGATCTTTCTTAAAAAAGTAACATGAGGTTTGGAAGCAATTTTGCTATTAAGGCTCCAGGATAAAGAAATTGAAACATCTGCTGAGATTCACCTCCTCCCTGAGCACCGTTCTTCCAGGCAGGCTCGGAAATTACTCTTCACACACATATATCTGTAGCACATTAGTTTGTAAAATGCCAGGGGTTTTTTTTTTTTGTTTGTTTGTTTGTTTTAAACTATATCCCTTGAAGAATAAGGGTCCTAACATAACTGCCTCAGAGGTCACAGCAGTAGAATGGGTAAAGAAGAGAACTTTATACATTTTGCATCCTACCAGAGCTCTCTGTTTTAATCCATCTTCTATATTATGGCTCCACAGAAGATTAAAATTGAAAACATTGCTCCCACTACCTTAAATTTTGAAAGATGCTGAAAAACAAACAAACCTAGCTTTGAGCCCCAAGGAAATAGAATTACGATGAGGTAAAGGTGTTACTTGGGACCTCTTCGAGAATATACTACAATTTAAAAGAAATTATTGGGATGGGAAAGGAAATGCCTTTAAAACAAAGAAGAGTCACAGTTTACATCAAAATGTAAAAACATATGACTTCTCTGGAGGGGATGGAACAGAAAAAAATCCCAGACTAGTTTCCTCTCTGTCTACTATCTGCACAGTTGCATACGGTTGAAAATACTTATCAATAATGCTTTAGAATTTTGGCTGTAGGTATTCGAGAATGATACATATTTTTTTTTCTTTAGCATCTCCATTCCAATTCCAACAAAAAAAAAAATCCGAAGTTCAATAAATTCTTATAGAAAACAAAAAGTATTTAGTGTATGTTTATCTGAGTGTCTTCTAATTCATTGTTTCAGTCTGGCAGATATGTTGAGGTATCACAATGACTAACTTCATACTAACATTTAATTATTTGCATTGTATTTTTAGATGCATTGCATTAAAATTATACTTTCCTGAAGTATTCATTAAGAAGATAGTTATTTCTTTCTTAAAGTGAATATTGCCTTATCTTACAGAAACAGCAGACGCATCCGTAATCGAGAAATTCTGATCCCGACTCACTTCTTCATTGTGCTAACAAGTTGTAAAAACACATTCCAGACTCCCTCACAGTGTGGAGATTTAGACACCTTAGCTTTCATTTTGCCTCACAGGAGTGACAACAGTGAGAGCTGTGTGGTAAGTAGCCTTTGTTAGCTTACCTGACACGTTGAAAATACGGATATAAGTATATTGGTGTGTTGTATCTAACATTACTCTGGGCAAAAACGGAACTTGAATATGCATGTACTTTGAAAGGATGCACTTCACATGAACTTTGCAGGACGGTTTTAAATCTGATACTCTGAGATGACCTATCTCTGGAGAAGACCACCCTTGCCTGTTAAAAACACAAACCAGGGGTGCCTCTGTGGCTCAGTCAGTTGAACGTCTGACTTTGGCTCAGGTCATGATCTCATGGTTTGTGAGATCGAACCCCACGTTGGGCTCTCTGTTAGCTCAGAGCCTGCTCGGGAACCTCTGCCCCCTCTGTCTTTGCCCTCCCCCTCCCTGCCCCACCCCATGCTCACGTGTGCATGTGCTGTGTGTCTCTCTCAAAAAAAAAAATTTTTTTAAAACACAATAAAATAGATCAAAATGTAAAAACATACGAATGCCTTCATATGGCATAGCCACTAAATTCTAGGTTTATTTGAGCTATGAATTTATTCTTGTTCCCAAACTGGATTTATAATTCCCAGAGTGTTAACATTGTTATAAATTAGTCTTAAAGTTATAGTTCTGTAGTATTTCAGATTAATTTTCTGTATACGACTTTATTATAAAATTCAGGTTTGTCTTTAATTATCTTTTCTTATTCTATGGTCGTTCAGCATTTAGAAATAATTGTTTTATGTTACCTTATTTGCTCAGAATTTAAAATACCTAAACTCGTCTTTGAACATCAAGACTCCATTAAAATTTTAGGAATTTTAAAGTTTTTCCTTATGGTGAGCCAAATTTTTTTTGTTTTTTTTTGTTTTTTCAGAGTACTTCCCAGATTTCCCAGTAGATTTTTTTTTTCACTTTTTTTTTTTTTTTTTGTCCATTGAACTTACACCCTCTAAGTTTAGATCTAAGTTGGCAACAAGATGTGGCTTTCTTACCAGCCTCATTTGAATGCGTGGTGGATATCTGGAGTCCTGTGGTCAAAAGGATGAGTCTGAGCTCAGCAGGAGAGAGTGCTATGATTGCTTATTCATTCCTCCCTTTATTTATTCATGTATCCCTTCTTGGATCCAGCCGTTCTTTTCTTTAATAACTACGTGTTGCCAGGGACTCTTAGTACAGAGAACACAGCAGTGAACAAAACAGATTGTGGTTTCTGCTGTGGGCCCAGGAGTGGAAAATAGGGATGTATTGCCCTCCTTGATCTAGGAGTCTATGTGTCATTCGTTAAGAATTAATGAAGATATTTCACTCTTTAATTGTTTCTCTGATAAACTTTGAGATTGATCAGTTCTCATAGAAGATATTTCTCATTAAGTTATTTTTCCTTATTCTTCAGAATTAAGTACAGAAGAGCAGGATTTTACCTTTTTTACCTATGCCAACAGGCATCTAAGTCTGCTAACTGTTCAATGTTCAACACTGTATGAGTATTCCCTTGTTCATTGATTTCTTTTTTCCCAAGAGATTAAATGATCACTAAAGGTATCAGTTAGTGTTCTGCAGAAAATAAGAGGACCATGTACAGTGACTTGAGCAAGTCCTCGTGTAATGGGCCATCCAGAGGTAGACAGTCTTGGGTCAGCAGCACCATTAGGGACCCAGACCTTTCCTGTGTTCCTTTGCTGCTATTATTAGCATGTAGCGTATGTGGGCTGAAGATGGTTTCTACTTCTCTAGATATCATGTCTGAATTCTGGGCCCTTTCCCCCCAAAAGAAGGCAGCAACAGACTTACGCTTACATTTCATGACCAAAATAATGTCAGGTGTCATGAGTTAGGCACCGAGTTCCTTTCCTATCTCTATCATTCCAAAAGCTCTTGTACAAACATTTTATCAAATTCTATAATAGCAGTGTGCCTTGAAGACACTAACTATTGGACTTGAACCAGAGAGAGGATTATTTGAAGGTATATCACCCATACTTACTGATTCCTTCTGTTTCATCTCTGAAGTAGTGACTAAGGATCAACAGGATATTGGCCTGAGAAAACAGATGTCTTACATGTACTTTGCATCTTTTCCTGTGTATGTTGGGACAGATGAAAAATATCTACTGGCCAAGTAATGCACTGAGTCAGGGCTATTCCTTTGAGGGCCAGAGTGAAGATTGCTGCAGAGAAAAACTGAGTGGGGCAGCAATTAGTACTGGGTATAGTGATGATTGGAGGCTAATGGGAAAATGGAAACTATTGATCCATTCCCTTTTTATGTGAAAAGTCTATATTTGTCCTTACCAACTAATAATGTCCCAAGGGCACAGGGATCTTTATTGAAGGATGTCTTTAAAGTACAATCATAGGGGCTCAGTCAGCTAAGTGTCTGACTCTTGATTTCCGTTCAGGTCATGATGTCATGGTTAACGAGTTCGAGCCCCACATCAGGCTCTGTGCTGACAGCACGGAGCTTGCTTGGGATCCTCCGTCTTCCCTGCTCCCTGCCTCTCCCTCACTCTCTGTCCCTCTCTCAAAAAATAAATAACGTTAAAAAAAATCAAGTACAATTCTAGACCACCAATCAGTGGATACTTTCTTCACCTGACCCTCTCCAGGAGCCAGATGCAGAAAAATGGTACTTATGCATGAATGTATGATTTCTATCTCTGTTACCTGCCTCAGCTACCACTTCTGCTTCCATGTGCCAGAGCACATGCCTTTACTTCTTGTCTGATCTCATGTTAGCTGAGACTTCGCTACCAAACCAGCTGAAATTGTGTTTCACCACTTCCCCCAACACTGTCTTCATTGCAACTGTGTAGATAACGGATTCTGATAAGAGCTGGTGTTTTTATAGTTTGCACACATCATTACATTTGATCCTCAAAAACAACCTTATAAGGAGGGTGCAGGTAAGAGAATCAGGAATCAGATGTTAACCAACTTGCCTCAGTTTACGTGGTATGAAAATGATGGAACCAGGACTTGAACCCAACTTTCTTTCTACTAATTCCCACATTCTTTCGGCCATGCCACATTGCTTCTGTTTTCCAGCATTTTTTTTAACCTCACACTGATCCAGTCTCTTGCACCAATGCAATATATGAGCATCTATTCCAGGTGTACTTTCCTTTCCCCAGATTTGAGACATCTAATTAAACAGACGTGCATAGTATATGTTAGATAGTGAGCTACTCAAGAGCAGGGATTGTACCTAACAAATCTTGTGGCCTCTGCCACCTGGGAGCCAAAGTGCCATAGCTGATTGAAATGGGAAGACAAAGTGCTTGTACAGAAAGTGAACGGACTGTTCTCCAGTGACTGTTTGTTTTACATTTCCCACCTTCATAGCATGGGAAGCAGGACTCCTCGTGGGTTGAAGAGTTACTGAAGTTACACAGAGCTCGGATCGCAGATGTCGAACACATCACTGGACTCAGCTTCTATCAAGAGAGAAAAGAGCCAATCTCAGACATTTTAAAGTTGAAAACACAGTTGCCAACTTTTAACGAAGAAGACTGATATTTTTTATTCCAAAAAACACATCATAAATGTTTTTGAAAGAACCTTCTATTTTATACAGCCCTCTGTTCACGCTGTCGCGTTGTTTGGAAACTGTCGACCAGAGTTAGAGCTGAGAATCCTCTGTGATACGACCGTCTCAGGGAACCCTGTGGCCTCAGCCTGGCAGTAGGAAAATGTTCTTCTTGAGTCTCGCACATGTTTGAATGTGTCAGAATCGTTCCGATTTGGGAAATAAAGACAGACCATACCTAAAACTGCTCTTCTATATTCTCTTAAGGGCAGAAGTAGCTGTGAACGTTGTCTGGACACCAGACATTTGAATCTTCCTTTCGTTAATAAACTTCTGTGGAACTGGCAAACAGGGCGCTAATGGATAGGATTGGAATAATCCGTGTTACAGCATTAGTATTTTCGTAAGAATTTAAAAGTGATTCTGGATTCTTTTTAACTTGGAGTTTTATTCATCTGAGTTTTAACCAAAAAATTCAGTGGAAGTAAAAATATCTCTGAGGCCCTCTTTCTGTCTTTTCTGTATACCCTTTCCAAAGCCAAACTATGCAGTCCTGTGGGTTTTTGTTTTTAATTGTGATTTAGCAATTTCAGATTTAATGTCTTTAGCAAGTTAAACTTTGAGGCAACATCTGTGAATTATCTACCTGCTATAAAATATTACCCTACATTTGCATTAAAAAAAAGAAAGATATTCCCATCCTGCTCACTGGTAATTAACATAGGTTGAAAATAGCTCTAAAGTAGTTGTTTTAGACTGTTACAAATGTCTTGATGAAACTTCGGAGAACTTGTCAATACATGCAAGGTGACATTTTTCATCAAGGTGGTAGGAACATTTTCCTCTGTGCATAAAAATGACCCCACCAGTGGCAGAATCATGCTGAATTGTTCATTTTGTTGAAAGGAATGTGTAGCCATTGCTTTATATCTTCTTGGTGGTCATGATAAATGAACTTGATCCACTATATAGACTATACCTGTTAGTCCCGGCCTGTGGACCTCCAAAAGCTACTTTCATTTTTGGCTACGTGGGTTTGATTTAGGTGTTATATTAGTACACCACAATTTTTATTTGTCGTTCATATGCTGATCATTCTTCAACAGACTGTGGACCACAAAATCCTTTAGATAATACAATTTATATCTAAAAATTATTTAATAATTTGGAAGATGTCATTGGTTTTTGTATTAGTCCCATTGGCCTGGAGGGTTTGTACATTGTATTGTTTTGTTTATTTTTTTTTTTTTTCTTCCAGTCTGTCTTCTCTCTGTTGTTCCGTTTGGGGCATTTCTATTGTTCTAAGTTCACTGATTATTTTCTCTCTCTAATCCATTTTGTTGTTGAGCCCGTCCATTGATTTTTGTATTTCAGTTACTGTTTTTGTTTTTGTTTCTAAAATTTCCATTTGGTTCTTCTTCATATCTTTTATTTCTTTGCTGAGAATTTTTATTTTTATTTTGGCTGAGACTTTGTATTTTCTCACTTATTCCATGCATATTCATAATATTCACTGAAGCATTTCTGTGATGGCTGCTGTAAAATTCTTTCAAATAATGCCAACATCTACATCATCTCAGAGGTTGGCATCTTTTGTCTTTTTTTCATTGAAAAAGATTTTCCTGGTTCTTGGCATGATGGATGATTCTTGATGGAAACCTGAATATTTTAGGTATCATGTGGCTAGGGGTTTTAGTTAAACCTTCTGTTTTAGCTGACTTTCTCTGGCATCAGCCTAGCGAGGGCACGGGGGCCTAGTGCGGGAATGGACACTGTCTAGTTATTTCCAGGTGTGGCTATGAGTCCAGGTTTTCCATTCAGCTGCCATTGACACTAGGGGCGAGATGGGACCCTTGTCACTGCTGGGTAGGGTGGGAGTGCAGCTCCCCACTGGGTCACCATTGATGCCTCCCTGGCTGGGATGTGTAGGGTGTCTTGTCACTGCTCCCACGTCGTGTCCACTGACACTATTGGCAGGAAAGCTGGGAAGACTTTATTATGACCAGGTGGGGGTGAAATGACCAGTTCCCTGCTCAGCCTTCTCAGAAATCACCCTGTCAGGGGAGTGAGAGCACTTCATTATAGCCTGCCAAGAGTGGAAGTCTAGGCTCCCCGCATGGCCTTTGCTGGTGTGGGTGGGGCCGTGGCATTTTTTGTGGGGTTTGCTGGAGTGGTGCAATTACTGTTCTCTCTCTTGCTAGGCTGCTTGTCTTCTAGTCCTTTGGCTAGAGAGCAGGACTTTCTTAGGACTTCTTTTTGGCTGCTCTGTTGGCATTTATAGGTTGGGAACTCTTCAGTTCCAAGTCTGGGACATTTGAGCAAAAGAGCAAACTCAGGAGAACTTATCACAGTTTTGTTCCTTGGGTTCCAAGATCCCTAGCCTGCCTGCCTTGTCTCCACCTTTCAGAATCTTCCTATTTTTATTTTATGTATATCTAAGCTTTTTATCTGCACTTAGCAGAAGGATATATACTTCTTTGTAGAAGTGTCTCATTGATTTTTATATATTCTTCAAAATACATTCAGACACATGATTGCCTCTATGTAAAGCATTCTAGCAGATCTTAATTAAATGGGTAGGTGTCTCTTGCCTTTGCCAGTCACCAGGAATATGAAGAATGACAAGTTATAATCCTTACAGTTTGGGGGAGGGAGAGAAGGCAGCAGAAGTGTATGTGATTCCTAAGGGGGGGCAGTAGATTTTTTAATGGAGCCACGGGCAGGGTGCTAGGGAGGACAAAGAACACACTGGGTGGGACTTGACAGGTCTCAGCAGTAACTTCCTAGATGTGGTGGCATTGGGCTAGAACTTGAAGATGAATTGGAGCTCTTCAGGTGAACAGGCAAGGAAAGGACATTCTAACATCCCTTGGATAGATGTGTTTTTGGCATTTTCCCATTTACCACTACTTTTGATATTTTCTACAGGTGTTGCTATGACCAACTTATGATTTGCAACTTTTATTTTTCTTACAGTTATTATAATCTCCTGTTCTTAAAAGTCAGACTGTAAGTGAATGCTATGCTGACTCTTTAAAGGGCATCCACATCTGTTCCTATTAGTTTTTTTTTTTTTTTTCAGTTGCTCTTATGCAGTATTCTTATTCTTATCTTGAAAGAGGTCTCTCCTCTTACTATTTCATCAGTTGAAAACATGTGACTGGCCTACTTCCCCAGTTTGAATGGTAAATTCACATAACTATATTTGAAAATGTCTGTACCCTACTGTGTACAATAAAGGCTATTCTTGGCTTTTCATATGCAAAGCAAAACCTTTACTTACTTATCCCTAACTTTATTGCCCTGCCTCTGATCAGTACTTCCTTAATGAGGTAAATAACTTCCATATAAGATTTCATAGCTAAGTCAGCTCATTCATGGCAGAGCAAACAACCAGGTGGAACTTAAAAATATTTCCAAGTTTCAGAGAAAAGAGGGCAAACCTTAGGGGGAAGAAGGCAAATGTTCAGGTCCCAGGAGGGCAGGTCAATGTTAGGCTAGTTGGTCTAGTCCTGGTTTTAGACCAGATTGGAGCTAAGACCACCTACTTCCCCAGGAGAGGCTGTTACCCCCTGAACCTTTACTTTTTTCTGTCGTTAGCTACAGTAGCTGTACTGCCTTGACCTGTGGGTACGTGCTTATCTATAATAGGAACAGGCATTTGAACTTTGAAACTAAATGTGGTGATTACACTTCATGCTGAAACCTATCACAGGAATTTGGTGTGTGGGTGCTTTCGTAAGCATTAAGTAAAATTTTAACATGGCTACAGTCCAAGGATGTTTTCCTTGTTTTTTGGCAGTCTCAATATTATCGGGGAGAGGGAAGAATCTATAGAATATAAGTCTCTAAACTAAGAAATGTGGATTTACCAATAAAAGTTGTATATACAGAAGCTTGGCTGCTTATGTCTGTGTGTGTGTGTGTGTGTGTGTTTGGAGGATGGGGGCAGGGAATGGGTGGTGGTGTTTTCCCAGGGATGATACTGAGTACAGGGGTTGTAGACAATTAACCACAGCTGTATTACTGGAAGAGAAAAAAGTTCCAAAGTTCATTTCAAATTCACAGAGTAAACATCAGCTTCTGACCTATATTCTTGTTTTTGTATTTTAATTATTTGCAATCATACTTCCAGGTAAAAACAAGACAGGCATGTATAAATTTCTTTCCAGTATATAGAATTGTCTGAAACCAGAGGGAAAGCATCCAAATTATAACTTCAATAGATTTTTTTCAACGTGAAATTTTTGTACTTATCCTTTCCATTCTACATAAATAACAATTGAAGGAAAAATAAAGATTTTACTATAAATTATAGCCATGGAAGAAACTAGAGATACATAAAATGTGTTTTAGTCTGCTAGAAATGAAAGAAACTCTGGAAAAGGATTTATTTTCATAAGAAGTCAAAAGGAAGCAACAGAAAAGATGCACCTTTCATTCCACCCCAGTGTCATTGTTTTAATGTTTATTTTTGAGAGAGAGTGTGTGAGTGAGGGGCAGAGAGGGAAGGGGAGAGAGAGAGAGAGAGAGAGAGAGAGCGAGAGAGCGAGAATCCCAAGCAGGCTTCATGCTGTCAGCGCTGAGCCTGACGTGGGGCTCAAATCCATGAACCCGTGAGATCATGACCCAAGCTGAAATCAAGAGTCAGACATTTAACAGATTCAGCCACCCAGGTGCCCCCACAATGTTATCATTATAAATTTAACTTCATGCTTGCCCATAAATCCTCAACTCAGGGGGCAGGATTTTAATAAAAATAACACATTCACTTTTAAAACTCTTGTAGGATTTCTGGGTGCCTGGGTGGCTCAGTCAGTTAAACATCTGACTTTGGCTCGGGTCATGGTCTTGTGGTTCATGGGTTCAGGCTTCATGTCGGGGTCTGTGCTCAGAACTCAGAGCCTGGACCCTGCATTGGATTCTGTGTCTCCCTCTCTGCCCCTCCCATGCTCTCATTCTCTCTCTCTCTCAAAAATAAACATTAAAAAAAAAATAAAATAAAATAAAGGTAATAAGTCTTTAAAAAAAAAAACTCTTGTAGGATTTCATTATGTATCAAATTCAGATCTCATAATTAGGATACACTTCAGCCTTCACAGAATTGAGATATAAAGCGATATAATAAATATCCAGGAAATGAGGTTTTTCTATCTCTTGATAATTTTGCCCTAGGACATCCAGGTACTTTTTACTATCAAAATGTTTTATGCCGATGCCTAGATAACATTGTGCTGAATATAATACAAAGACGGTGAAACAAAGATCTCAGGACTGAAAGTTCGTAAGTTAATAGAGACTGGAAATGATTTTAAATAAATGAGACCAAAATTTCCTCAGTTCAATGAATAGATCTCATTGCTCGAATTTTTATCATTAAAAAAAATCTCAGATAAAACCTATAATTTTGAATCTTCCATCATAACCCATTCTAGACCTTGACACAATTTCACTGTTTTGAAGAGTCGCTCACTTTTATGAAAGTCCGAACAGAAAGAGTGGTTAATCTGTGAGGCCTTTGTGCACTTGCGTGTTTTTCAGATCCCACCCCTGTTTAACTCAATAGAACACTTTAACACATTCCACTAGATTAGATTCAATTAGATCAAGACTGACAACAGATTTCAAAGCTGTGTTTACTCTGTGTCAAGGAAATAGGCATTAGGGCTAAATCCAGGGAACAAGACAGATGGGATACCTCCCCCTTGGTGCTTACTTAGCAACAGTCCATCTTGATTTCAAGATCTCGCCCAAGGCCTGTATCCTTTTGACACCAGTCTTCTCTGTACCCCTAAGCATGGTCATGTGATCTGTGGTCAGACCCTCCCAGACCTTGTAGGTGACAGAGCACCAGCCCTCGGGCGAGTCATTGTTGGTAATTGCAACCAGCTGTGTGCATGATGCATTTTATTGCCCTATAATCTGTATACAATGTTGTTAGATGGCCTTGCAATGTCCTAAGAAGTTGTACTCAGCCCCTGATGCTAGATCCAAATGCATGGCTTGCTAATGGTGGGTGGTCTGCAACCATAAAAGGGAATCGTTTCAGGGTGGGGTGGTTAGTGGTATGTGAAGATTGTTAGCTTCCATGTGGGGCTTCCAGGAACCTGGGAGTATCTTATCCTAAAGAGAACACATTCCACAAACCTCATAAGAAAATTAAAAAGTCCCAAGAAGCTGTATTAGCTGAGCATTTCCTAGCCTGTGATCTTCTGTTAAACTTGCTAAGGCTGTACCCTTTGAGTTTTTTTCCCCAAAACTGTAACTTCGATGAGATTTATGTCAAGAGTGCACTGTTCCACAAGGAATACAACTCAATCCTGTAGGATTTTTCCCTGGTGGTTGTAACTCCCATTTAACATTAAGCAGATATTTTTTTAAATTGTAGATTTCTTCTCATGTATTGTCTCCAAAATCATCTGTCACTGAGAACAGAAAAACTCTTTATAGCTGCTGTTTCTAGTACGGTGCCTGGCACATAGTAGTTGGTCAATTAAAAAAAAAAAGTCCAGATGAATGAAACTCAATAAGATGATCCTACTAAAACATCCATTTAAGATAGCTCAGGAATCACAGGTTACAGAAATGTAGCTAGAGGACAATCACATTGACATTAATTATTCTTTGCCTCCCTACCTTTTTTAAGTGCTAGATGGTATTTTCAATGGGGTATTTTTAAAAAGCAGGGCATCTATAGGTATCTTCCTAGTACACAAGGCAGAATTTTAAAAATATTATAAATATAACACAAATATAAAAAATAAAAATACAATAAATATACAATAAAAAATTCCTTTCAAGGGCCATTCACAGTTTTCATTCACCACATCCTGCGTCAAGCATCATGCCTGGTGAACTTTTCAGAGTTTTGACATCTCCGATGAAAAACCTCTCTACAAAGCATATGGTGTATCTCCAGCGACAAACTGCCGTCATAAACATTCACTGACAAAGGTAGAGAAGCACAGGAGCATCTGTTCATTCTCACTTCCATCAACTTCAGGTAACACTTCTGCTGTGAGGAAAAGCATATCAGCCTGGAAGAAAATAAGTAGGTGGTAGCAACCATGCTGGAGCTTCTAGAACAAATATTTCAGGCAACTTCACTTTACTAAAAAGGAGAGACATACCCCTTCTTACTGTCTTTGAAATTCCGGGCGACAGAATTTAGCACTGGCTGAGATAGTAATGAACTAAGTATTAGTGATGTGAAATCATCTCTCTCCCTCATGGAAGGTTGACAGTAAACAAATTAAATATTTATATACCCTATGAATCAGTCACATTATTATGATAACAAAGACATCTGTGAAACTAGATCAAATATGATGACAATTATAAGGATAGCTACCCTTGGGGCGCCTGGGCGGCTGTGGGTTGAGCGACCGACTTCAGCTTAGGTCATGATCTCACGGTTCATGGGTTCGAGACCCGCATTGGGCTCTGTGCTAATGGCTCAGAGCCTGGAGCCTGTTTCGGAATCCGTGTCTTCCTCACTTTTTGCCCCTCCCCCACTCGCACTCTGTCTCTCTCAAAAATAAATAAACATTAAAAAATTAGGGGCACCTGGGTGGCTCAGTCGGTTAAGCGTCCGACTTCAGCTCAGGTCACGATCTCGCGGTCTGTGAGTTCGAGCCCCGCGTCGGGCTCTGGGCTGATGGCTCAGAGCCTGGAGCCTGCTTCTGATTCTGCTTCCCTCTCTCTCTGCCCCTCCCCCGTTCATGCTCTGTCTCTCTCTGTCTCAAAAATAAATAAACGTTAAAAAAATTAAAAAAAATAAAAATAAATAGATACTCTTCACTGGGTACATATTTAGTTCCAGACATTGTGCTAAATGATTCACATATATTTTCTCAATTATTTTCTCAACAATTCTGTAATGTGAAACTACTAACCTTTACCCTGGCTAGTAGGTTATCCCTGGCAGGGATCTGAGCCCAGGTCTTGCTAAAACTCATGTATTTAAACAGCATGTCACATTGCCTCCTTGAAAAGCACATTGAAAATGTTCAAATTCATCAAATTCTACTCCATCAGCAGTTGAATCCCAAGCCAGTTCTTGAATTAAATTCATTAATGGAGTATTAATAGCTCGAAATACCATCATTTAAAAAAAGCGCTTATAAACAAAATAAAGGGGTACTTGGGTGGCTCAGTTGGTTAAGCATCCAACTCTTGATTTCAGCTTAGGTAATGCTGTCATGGTTTGTGGGATAGAGCCCTGCATTGGGCTCTGTGCTGACAGTGTGGACCCTGCTTGGGATTCTCTCTCTCTCTCTCTCTCTCTCTCTCTCTCTCCCCTTTCTCTCTCTGCCCCTCCCCTGCTCTTTCTCGCAAAATAAACAAAAACATTAAAAAAAAACAAAATAAAAAATGTTAACTCTCCACTGAAAAACTGGCAAAAGTCTGGAATAAAACATTCATAGGAAAGAACTGTAAAAAAACAAATTAACCAGCATGTTTTAGCTCATAAATTAAATGCAAATGACATTTTTGTGTTTACCACGTGGGAAACGTTTTAAAAGGCGCAGACCCCCAGTGTTGCAAAGTTAATCGGCAGTGCCGGGGTTTGGGGTGGTCCTCCCTTTCTTGTTCCCCTGTAAGTCATTACTTTTATAATCTGGAAAAAAAAGACACTAGTAAAATTTGTTTAGACAAAAAAATGCTCTTCAATCATAAAGTATTTGAAGTGTCTTCACCCTTATCTATTTATGTGGTGATGCACATCCAAACAGCAGAAAAGGTCCCAGTACCTAAGGATATCGCTTAGGTGTTGATTAAGGGGTGAGTGATACTCCCTCATTTCATTGCTCGTCACCATGGTGATGTTAACACAGTTCAAAAGGCCCACTGGGACTTGAATTCCACCATACTACACAAAACCTTTGTCTTTGGTCATCTTCCGTTCCCTTCCAAGCTTCTGGTGTTCACACCTGCCCACCTTCCTTCCAGTCCCTTACGGAGAAAGTGTGATTCTTTTGTTTTTTCAGACCTGAGTTCTCATTTCCTCCCAGGCTCTGTTTTCTTCGTTATTGACCTTTCTTTCTCATGCACACTTCTGTGATTCCCATCTCTCTGTTGCTGCCGTCTCTCTGCTTTGAGTAGGTACTTGTCCTTCCGTTTTCCAATGGCGTCCACCCTGTTTTGTCTGTCCCTCGAGCTCTCACCGTGAGACCGGACAAATAGGTGCCTGGTTTACATCTCCTCACTTTATTTCCTTGTTAACTTCTCCCATTTTTTGAAACTCTGGTGAGTTGGTTAATGACCGCTCCCCTCGCCCCCCTTCCCATAACCTCTCTTTTTTTAAAAAAGAACAATGATTTCCTAATTGACAGATTTCATTTTTATTTTGGAAATGACAAAATGTGCTGCAAACTATAAGGAGGGAAATAACCATCATCCCACGCAGCCTCTCACTGTTAACATCCCAGCTCCTTTATTAGCTTCTTGATTATTGCATTAATCTTTCTTGAATATATTTTCAATCACTGCTACTGTCTCAAACATCCCTCTATGCCCCTGATTCGAGTTTTCAGCATGTTTGTTCTCTTCTTTGCTATTTGTAAGTTATCATTTTTGTATTATTATTTCTTTGGACCTGCCATCCCTTCTTTTGAAATCTCCTTTTATGGTTTTATCCTATCTTCTTCGAGATTGTTTTTATTTATTGGATTCATGCGTCTATTTTCTTTTTCTTGTTTGACCTATGTTGTCTTCTAGGTGAAATTGATGGAATGACTTTTCCTTCCTTCCCTCTCACTCTGCCTCCTTCCTTCCTCTCTTCCTCTTCCCCATGCACCTTCCTCCTTTTCTAGCCCATAGTATATTTGCTGAGTTTAATGCCATTTCTTTTCATCTTACTCCTGTTTGACATTCCGTTTTACTCTGAGATGGAGTAGGTAACCATCTTCCAATTGTATCTGAGAGTCGTTTGTTTTTTCCTTTAAATTACAGTTTCAGGGAAGAATATTTTGCTTCCTGTCCACTGTTTTTAAAGCCCAAGGGTAGAGTAGTGGTGGGAGAAAAGACAGTTTGAGATTGTCTTAGACTTTCTATGATATTTGGGCTCCTTCCCTCTTCCGAGATTGTTCCTTGTACAAATGTTCACGTCATCTGGAGTGTAAATTCCAGTATTGGACACTCATGGACTTTGGTTCATTTCCTCAATTTAGTTCATGCCCAGGAGATTTCACAACTCTGTCAACCCTTTTTTCTCTTTCCCTATTTTACTTGTAGTTTCCATTACATTTGCCGGTTCGCCACTATAGTAGATTGCTCTTTTTGTCCTGCATGCTTCTCTGCAGTATGACTTTGTTCCTCCAATGCACAAAAGCCTTGTGACTTGCTCTGACCATTAGAATGTGGCCAAAGTGACTTTTTTTCACTTATGAGGTTGTCCTTAAGGGTCCTTACACCCTATGCTTTGGGCTCTGAAAATTCTCCTACCACTAGGTAAGGAAGCCAGGGCTAACCCGCTGAGTGATGAGAGACTGTGTAGAAGAGAGGCTCAGCCTACAGCCGGCACCAAGGCCCTGTAAGAGAGGGTAAGGCCATTTGTGCCCTCCAGGACTAATGGAGCTGCCTGAAGGCTGCAGTGAAAGGTGTGAGTGGCCCTAAGGAGACCACCAGAAGAACCACTCAGCTGAGCACAGCCAGAACCATGAGAAATATTGAATCATTCTTTTAAGCTACTATGTCTTGGAATGTTTTTAGGCAACAATACATAATTGCAACCTGAGTAATACTAAGTGCTACTTGAAAGATGTGGCATCGGCTTTGGCATCAGGCAGTGGGCAGAGGCTGGAAAATGGTAGAGTGACATACTGTTGAAGGCAGAGGAAAAGAAGACTACCTTTACGATATGCCATATAATGTTTGGATCCTTCAAAAACCTATCTCCAGTTGTTTATGAAGGCAACAAGGCTGAGTTAAAAGTTGAGATCCAAGTCATTCGTGTGTGTGTATGTACTGATTCATATTTAAAAGGCCAGGTTGATGCATACGATGTTTGTGGTGGAACTATTCACAATAGCCAAGAGGCGGAAGCAACTTAAATGTACATTGACAGTTGGATGGATAAGCAAAATATGGTATATGCATACAGGTAAATATTATTCAGCCTTAAAAAGGAAGGAAAATCTATCATGGGCAACAATACAGATGAACCTTGAGGACATGGGGCCGAGTGAAATAAGCCAGACAAAAAGCCAATCTTGTACAGTTCCACTAATATGTGGTATCTAAAGGAGTCAAACGCGTAGAAGAAGAAAGAATGGTAGTTACCAGAGGATGGAGAGGGGAAGGATATGAGAGCAGTCTAGGTAGAGAGCTTCAACTTGGCAAGATGGAACATTGCAAAATGAATATATTTACCACTATAGAACTGTGCACCTAAAAATGGCTAAGATGGCAAGTGTTATGCTATATGTTTTTTATTTTTACCAGAATTTAAAGAAAAATTGAGAAGGGAGAGGACATGGTGACAGATTAGATGGTTAAGTCTTGATTACACATGGGGAATGTGCAGGTTTATGAATATGCATCACAGCAATAATAAATATAACGGTAGTAAAAATAACAAAAACAGTCATCACTTTAGAAACATCTTTAGCTCTATAAATGTAGGCATTGGGTAAAATCAAACATACCATAGCCACAAATACAGGTTTCCCCCACTCTCCGAAAGTAGAGCAGTCCTGTGAACCTTTTTCTAAGTAGAAATGGCATAAAGTAAAGAAGCAATGACCATTAACTTCTGGGGGAATTTTTTTGAGCATTCCCAGACTGATACCTTAGGACACATCTTGCTAACAGAGGCACAAACTAAACTGAGAGAAAGCACAGATGCTCCCAGACACAGTTCAAAGCTACGGCATCTTGGTGCTGAAATGCTGAGTGTAGTTCTGGGGTCAGGGGCTTGACGGGGTCCCTCTCGAGACTGGTGCATGCTGCCTGGGTCAAGGCTGCAAGCACGGCAAAGCAAGTGCTGAACGCTATTTTTGCTCTTCGACATTTTTGTAAAAACAAAAAGCCTCTTCGCATTTCTTTTGGTTCGCGAAAACAGGTACTGATGTAGGTTGGTTGGTTTGTTGTAAAAGCAACGAGGCGTAACGTGCACATCGGCAAAACAGGGTAACTGTTGAGTAGTTTGGATGCCAACTCTAAACTGAGGAGTAGTTCTCCCCCTGCTGGTCATCTTGGAATTGTTCGGTTTTAGGAAAAACCGGGACTGCTGGAGTGAGAACATGTCCCATAAGATTCTGCTGTCATTAAAATGTGGACAAAAAAAACCAAAACCAAAACCAAAACACACACACACACACACACACACACACACACACACACACACACACAAATAAATAAAAAAATAAATAAAATGTGGACAACAGATGAACATAGGGGAAGGGAAGGAAAAATAAGATTAAAACAGAGAGAGAGGCAGGTCATAAGAAACTCTTAAATACAGAGAACAAACTGAGGGTTGCTGGAGGGGAGGTGGGTGGAGGGATGGGCTAAATGGGTGATGGGTATTAAGGAGGGCACTTGGGATGAGCACTGGGTGTCATACGTAAGAGATGAATCACTGGGTTCTACTCCTGAAGCCAAGACTACACTGTATGTTAACTAACCTGAATATAAATACATAAATTGAAAAAATATGTAGACATTTTCATTCACCAAAATATTTCCTGTAAACTCTCATAGCCATTATCTGCAAGTATTCACTCATTCATTCTTCCATTTATTAAAATTAACATCCAGTTTATTTGGATATAGCTCATTGACTGACCCATGTATAATCTTAACAGCGTCAGGAACTGTACTGAACACTGAGGTTTCAAAAGGTGATATTGGTGTGGACCTGGGTGTGACATTTAATGGAATAATGTACACATGTGAATCATTAAATCAAATGCAGTATAGAGTTATGAGTTGATAGTCACTCATGTACTAGAGTATAATAATTGGGGCATAAATAAGGCAGTAAAGCAATTCAGCAGAACTATAATTAGTTAATTGGATTCTTGCCCTTGGAATTCATTAATAAGAGGTAATCTGGTCATATACAGGTACACAGATATATTAATTGTCAATAAGCATTTTTTTTCTAGTTGGATTTTTTAAAGTAGCTTTTTATTTTGAAATAACTATAATTGACCCTTGAACAATGTGGGGATTAGGGGTACCAACTCCAGTGTTGTAAAAAATCCTAATATAACTTTTGACTCCCCCAAAACTTACCTACAAAAAGGCTACTATTGCCCAGAAGCCTTACCAATAGCATGAACAGTTAATACATATCTTATATATTACACACATTATATACACTGTATTCTTACAATAAAGTAAGCAAGAGAAGAGAGGATGTTACTAATAAAATCGTAAGGAAGAGAAAATACACTTACAGTATAGTATAGTTTTATACTGCAAAACTTTACTTTTATAGCATAGTTAAAAAAAATTTTTTTAACATTTATTTACTGTTGAGGGACAGAGACAGACAGAGCATGGGCAAGAGGGGGCAGAGAGAGAGGGGGACACAGAATCCAAAACAGGCTCCTGGCTCTGAGCTGTCAGCACAGAGCCCGGCGCAGGACTCGAACCCACGAACTATGAAATCATGACCTGAGCCAAAGTTGGACGCTCAACCGACTGAGCCACCCAGGCACCCCAAGGCAGGCTAGCGTAGTTTTACCATACTATAAGGTTATGTCATCTGTTTACGAGATAAATCGTCAGTACGTCAGTAAAACATACATACCATTTTATATGATACAAAACACGGTAGATGCTACACATATTACTAACACTAGAAATAAAAAATGAAAATTCATATTTATTTATAGGTATAATGATTCATGCATTGATAAGAATCAGCAATATGCTTACTTTATAGCAGTCTAGTACAATCAACATGATTGCTTCAAGTAGCTTAGCTTATACATGAATGGTCCTTATAAAATTTTATAGCATACAATATTACAGTCATGTTTATAATACAGCATTAGAAACATTGTTACAGTCTTTATAAAAATCACTTATGTGTGATGATAGAATGACACCCTGTTCCTCCAGTTATGAGAGAAGCATACAATATGGTACTATAATTCTCTAGAAGCAAAGCTATAAACAGTAACAAAACTAACATCTTATTAATTTTATGTTAAAAGTTACTCACATTACACCTGTGTAAGGATAAGCTGTCCACTTCCATATAAGTCTTGCAGACAGTATTCTACACAATGAATACTTAGGCGATAAGACTGATGACACAAAAATGTCTCATACAGTTCTTGCCATAGATATTTTCACATGAAGACATTCACACACACACGACAGATAAGTTGATGAACTCTATAGCATGATGATTATGTACTATTGTTAAGTGGAAATGGATCATCGTAAAGGAGGAAGGGGGGGTGGTCTTGCTTTCTCAGGGGCGGCAGAAGCAGAAGAGAAGGAGGAGGTGGGAGGGGAGCAGGAGAGACAAACAGTTGGTGTAACTTTACACAACTATATCGTAATTTCTGTCGGACACTTTTGGTACACTCCTTGGGATTTTTTATGTAGGCAATCATACCATCTGCAAATGAAGACAGTTTATTTCTCCCTTTCCAACCTATCATCATTTCATTTCTTTTTCTGCTTGTTTTATTTCACTGACTGGAACTTACAGTATCATGTTAAATAGCAGTGGTGAGTGGAATTTTTACCTGGTTCCCAATTCTACCAGGGAAACATTGTCTTTCACCCTGAACAGTGATGCTAGCTGTAGTTTTGTGTGTGTGTGTGTGTGTGTGTGTGTGTGTGTGTGTGTGGCAAATGTTGGTAGTTTCTCTTGATAGACATGTAAAAGTTTAATTTATCCATTATTCTAAAGTGCAAGAAATGCCATTTTATTTAATTTTTCTCAAATTAAATCTGAACATCAGTTGCTACATTTATGATGAGTATTCATTGTTTTGTATAAAAACAGGAAGTTTTAAAATAAAAAGTTAGAAAAAAAGAATAAATAATACAAAAAACTTGCACTCCTAGTAAAATTTTATAGTAATCGTATGGATATATTCATAAAATTTTAAATTTCACCTTGCAGTAATTATGTGAAAAGCAGTGATCGCATTCATAGTTAGCTAACCAATTAATTTGAAATACCTTTTGTGTCATCTTTTGGGTGCTTGATTTTCTTTTCATGATGAAGTTCTTATCCTTACACATTATAGAAAATAAAGTAAGTCAGCAACTTACTGGCCTTAGTTGGCCTTGCAATTATGTTTATGTAGAATTGATAAGGTTTTTTTTGACATAATGACTTTGACAAAAAAAGATTCATCTTATTGATAGAATAAAGTGGATAATATGAACTTTTAAAAATACTATTAGATCTCAGAGATATATCACCACAGGTATCTTCAGTTTAGGAAATACTAGGGGCATATGGACTAAATATACAGACGACATAGGAACTCCCTGGGAACCATGGCCTGTTTGAGTATTCATCGAGAGCACTGAACACGAAGAGGAACTATTTACAGGAGCATCATATGTGAGAAGCTCCTTTCCTTGTATCTTGAAAGGTCCCTGAAGTCTGGGCAAATCAGCAGAAATCTTCACCAGGCATGTAGAAGCTCTCAGAACAGCCAGCAATGGCTGAAGATGCCACTGGTTATGTTTCTCTGAACTGCATGGACCATCTTTCTTCAACTGGCTTTTACTTTAACAATAACAATGACACCAGGGCCATACAAATAGCCCAGAAGTTGTAGCTTATGCAGATATTTGAGATAATTTGACCTTGAGTGCTGCACCTCTTCACCCAGCAGGTGGCAGTAAGTGATTACAGAAAACACGGTAAAAGGCATCAGTGTAAAGGACCTAGGAACCAGGGCTATTTGGAAAGGTCATTCCAAGAGCATATTGGATATGATGCTAATATGAAGTTAATGTTGAATTTGAATATAACCTGCCATACTGTTTCATTTGGACCCTCTAAACTGGTGAAGTGATACTTGCTGCTTAAGCATAAAGCAGATTAACAACAGAGCTGCTTTCTTTGAATAGGGGCACGAAACCCAGAGCTTAACTTCTCAGTGCCATGTTCCCCAAATGTAGCAGACCTCTGAGACTTTGAAGACCTTGCTTTGACTCAGCTTCTCACAGGAACAAGAGACTTGTAATTCTTACTGGTCACCTTCATCTAGGTGTCTGCCAGTCATTTCAAATTCAACTTGTTCCAGCTAGGCCGTAGTTTACTGGATCCAGCCTCTAGGGGCTCAAGAGAGCCAACTGATAAATTGTCAGAGATTTTTGCAAGCTG
The DNA here is from genome assembly GCF_046562875.1 of Panthera onca. Lineage (NCBI taxonomy): Eukaryota > Metazoa > Chordata > Mammalia > Carnivora > Felidae > Panthera > Panthera onca. The sequence continues at coordinate 118,468,521 of NC_138343.1, forward strand.
GTGGACTTTGAGATTGGCTATCTTGGAAGCATTTACAGTAGAAAGTTTCTATTGTTGCAAACCAGGACCTTCCACCTCTTCCAGCTGGTTGTTAAATATTCACCAGTATTCCACTGATGCAAGCACAGTTACTTTGTCCCTTAGCAATATCTCTTCTTCTGCTCACATGTCCTATCAATTTCCAAACCTCTGATTATCTCACTCTGCAAAGCCCAGTTCAAATTCACCTAATATTTGTGACCAACCAATGTTTTCCAAGAATATTCAATGGAGAAAAGACAGTCTCTTCAATAAATAGTGCTGGGAAAATTGGATATTCACATATAAAAAAAAAATGAAACGACCCCTATTTTATACCACTCACAAAAATAAATTTAAAAGGAATCAAAAACTTACATGTAAAAACTTACATTAAATTCCAAGAAGAAAATACAGGAAAAAAGCTTCTTGACAGGTCTTGGCAATGATTTTTTGGATAAGACACCTAGAGCACAAAGCAACAAAAGCAAAAATAAACAAGTGAACTATGTCAAACTAAAAAGCTTCTGCACAGCAAAAGAAATGATTAGTAAAATAAAATGACAACCTACATAATAGGAAAAACTATTTACAAACCATATATCTGATAAGGGATTAATAGCCGAAATATATAAGGAACTCACAAAACTTAACAGCAATAATAATAATAATCCAATTTTAAAATGGGCAAAGGATCTGAGTACACATTTTTCCCAAAGAAGACATTCGACAGATACATGTAAAGGTGCCCAACATCACTAAGCATCAGGGAAATGCAAATCAAAGCCGCAGAAAACACAAAACCTTACACTGTTAGAATGGCTATCATCAAAAAGACAAGATAACAAGCATTGGAAAGTGTAGAGAAAAAGGAAGTGTAAGACAGTACAGCCATCATGGAAAACAGTATGGAGTTTCCTCAAAGAATTAAAAATAGACTATCATATGATCCTTTGGGTATATATTCAAAGCAAATGAAATCACTGTCTCAAAGAGATATCTGCATCCCCATGTTTACTGCAGTATGATTTATAATAGCCAAGACATGGAAACAACCTAAGTGTTCATTGATGGGTAAATGGATAAAGAAAAAAATACACACACACACACACACACACACACACACACACACACACACAGTAAAACCTTGGCTTTTGAGCATAATTCATTCTGGAAACATGCTTGTAATCCAAAGTACTTGTATATCAAAGCAAATTTCAAGAACTATTGGCTCAGTTGTGATCATGTGACATTCAGCATCACGTACTACTTGTATCACAAGACATCATTGGTTTATCAAGTCAAAATTTATTAGAAATGTTTGCTCATCTTGCAAAACACTCTCAGAACAAGTTACTTGTAATCCAGGGTTTTACTGTATATGCAATGGAATATTATTCAACCATAAAAAAAGAAACAAAACTTGCCATTTGCAACAACATGGATGGACAGTATTATGCTGAGTGAGATAAATCATACAGAGAAAGCCAAGTACCGTATCATCTCACTTGTACGTGAAATCTAAAAACAAAAAGCAACAACAAAAAAACCCTTAACTTCTAGAAACAGAACAGATTGGTGGGGGTAGGGAAAATGAGTGAAGATGGTCAAAATGTAAAAGCGAAAGCCAAATTCACCTCCTCTCGCAGTGACACGGAACCTCTGGCTTCCTGAGGCACTTTGTTCATTACGGGTTAAAATAGCCTCGTATAATGTGTGTTTCTCAAGAGTCTAGTGACTAGACAGTAGACTGTGAGTTCCTAGAGGGGACTTTGAGGACTGTGCCTGGGACACTGGTGGTAACCTCAGTGGCTATGGTAAAACTTGGCACATAGCAGATACTAAGACGGCTGTGGTTTTGGTCATCACCACAAAATAACTTTGTACTTCTTTTACATTCACCTCTGACCCCAACCAACTTACTAACATTATTTTTTATTCCTCATCTTTATTCGTCCTGTTTAATTTGTTACATTTTACTCACACCGAGGCCCTTGGAGTGCCCGTAGCCAACCTCCCATCTTCTCCATCTTTGAGTCTGCTTTTCCGTGTCTCCGTGGAGTGCCCTTCCCCATTTCCTTCAGGCTGTTGCTCAAATGCCACTTTTTTCCATGGAGCTTTTCCCTCCTTACCCTTTCGATTCTACCACTCTAAGTTATCTGATCTCTCAACAGCAAGAGTCTTGAAATCGGTCCACTAACTCCTAAAATTCTGTTAAAATGGGAAACTGAACTAATCCGCTGTGGTTGGCTAGACCGCAAAGAGGAATGCTGGAGGTCATGAGGAATATTCTGAGACTTGCCAAAGTCACTCCCTTGTCCAGACCAAACAGTGCGAATGATGGATAGAGATTTCGGATGTGGGGCACGATGAACGGGAGGAGGGCCGAGTTCTGTCTATTTAAAGTGGCTGCCTGTTTGGCAACCTTCCCTGGAGGCGCAAGGGCTGTTTGTGCTCTCATCCATATCAAAGGTGCCCTTAACACCCCACCGTCCAGGTCTGTTAGCCTTCCTCATAAAACCATGTTTGGAGAGATATCTCTGGGGAGGGAATTTGGGTTTGAAACAGGAAGAAAGCAAGCCTGAAACTTAATTAGGAAACAAGAGATAGATCAAGGGGGAAAAATCAACAATTCTGAAGTGGAAAATATCTTGAGGAGTAAAAATAGTGGCTTTTACGTGGCATCTGAGGCAGTTCTGCTGCTAACCCTTTCATTAGCTGACTTCCTGTGCCCCACTGGGACGTGTTCTCTGAGGGCTGATTGCTGCTTTTGATGCTTCTAACCAGCTGGTGTCACCCCTCAGGTCCTGGATTCTACGATTCCAGAAAGATAGGTCTTTGAGCAAAGAGTTAAAGAAGCTTTGCTTCGGGAAAGCTGATCTATCAATCACTTACCAAAACTTTGTTGAACACCTGCTATGTGCCAAGAATAGTGACAGGTGCTGGGGGAGGGGAAGGATGCAAAAATAACTTTTTTTTTGGATGCTCTGGATAGAGTGAATGGCTCTCATTTGTCTGGGAAGACGATGTAAAGAATGAAGGGATTGCTTATGTTAAAAATGATTCGATCTTCTGACTTGTAACTCTGCTCACTCCTCTTCTTCAATTCAATTTTGCACCCTTTTTATTAAAGTTGATGTGCTAAGTACTTTAATAGGCCCAAGGGATACACACTTGAATGAAATATTGTCCATTTTTCTCCAGGAAGCTCATTGCCTAGTGCTGGAGACAGATTCATAAACTTCTAACCTTAGTCCCTAAAATATGATAATAAACAGGTGTACAAAATGTAGTGGGAACACACAGGAGGGAGTAAGTTGAGGAAGGACTTAATATTTCACTGCTACTCCTTTCTCTTTGAGTCATAGACGTTTTCATCACTGTTTGACGGGTTCTAGCATCCCCCATCAGAGAGATAAAATAAACAAAAACTTCCAATTGTAAGAGAACACTATGCATGACAATTAGGCTTTTCCACTGAGCCTGGACTTGGCCTCAGAATCCTCTCAACACAGAGCTCAGGGGAGCAACGCGCTGCCGTTACCATTTGCAGAGTAGAGACCTATTTCTCGCCGCCGCTCTGTCCCAAAATGATGTCCTGCTCCTCTTTTCTGTGAATTCTTAGGGGTCTAAAATTCCTACTTTTGTGCCCTAACATTCCCTCATGAGAGATTACTTGCATACATGTTTTATAGTTTTGAATTGTGAATTCATCTGTATCTATGGAAATTCTCCACAGCCTGGTTTGGGAATATGCATCTCCAAGAAGGTTTCCACTTTGCTTTAGTTGGGCACGCTGGAAATATTAGCATTTTAGAACTAACTTTATATTAATGTCCTAACTTGGGGGTTCCCAGACCACATAAATAGTGTTATTTCAAACCTCAAACTGCTCGTGGGAAGGCCCACAGCTACAAATGCCAGGAGAGATTATTTCCTATTCGGCAGACCAACTTTTTCCTCCTGTGCTAGTTTTTTGTTTGTTTCTTTGTTGTTTGTTGTTTGTTTTTTTGCTTTCCCCCAAGTCACCCTTCTAAGCGTGCTGGCTTTGGGGGGGTGGGAAGAGCATAAGGTAGTGGTCTTATTTTCATCTCTACCTCCTGGGATCAGGGCTTCATATTCTGTGCTCATGTAGTCGCTAAGACCCCAGACTTCTGGAAACCCTCTCCCCTTCCAAGGTAGCCTCTGTGTTATTTTGCACTCATAGCTTTAGTTTTTAAATTCTGATTATTTGAAGTCCTTATAGGATTCCCTTTTTTCTGGAGAGTTCAACAACGCGTTTTAAAGAATGTTGCTTATATTTTATCCAGCATTTCTAGCTTTGCAGTGGGAGAATGTTCATGTTATCCTCCACTGTCCAAAGCCAGAGATCTTTCCAGCAAATCCTAAATGCCAAGTATCATTCAAGCACTCCTGAGCATCCTTCGGCACACATGACAACAGGGGGTACCTGTGACTGCTGCTCCTTACCTGACTGATTATCGGCATCTCTCCAGGTCTAGATACGGAACACGGAGTCCTGCTGATTCTCCCCATAGCAGAAACAAACAATATACTTCAGGCATGAGCCAAGTCACCAATGTTTAGTGACAAATGTAGTCACTTTTCTTTATTTTTCTGTGTAATCACTTAAAATCCAAACGCCTTTATTGAAAGAGTCTAGTGTCTCTCTTTTGAGGCCTCACTCTCTCCAACAAATCACTCAAGAACTCCCAGGGATTATTTAGTACAAAGGGAGGCAGTCCTCTTCCAAGCGCCGGACAGAGCAAACTGTTCTGTCCCTCAGCACAGCTATTGTCAGTCATGGTCACATGGTGTCACTGTTGAACATGGGTCCTGCTGGGCCCAGAGCCAGTTCTTGACTGCTACAATTTCTTCCGTGCTGGTACCCTCATTTGGACAGAGAGGTTACAGCTCTTTTAGTTCACTCCCAGATTTTCAGCAACTGTTTTCTAAAGCTGTGACAGAATAGGGCCTTTGAGCCTCAGCCAAGCACCGTGCCAAACCGGCTCCTTCTCACCCAGATTCGCCCTCCCTTCTGCTTTGCAGTAGTGTTTAGACTGCATTTATTTTTCCAAGGATATTAAGCTGTCCATTCTTTTCATTTTCAATACTAGTATAAATAGTAAGTGTCACTGATGTGGGGCCTTACCATTTCAGAATTCATTGACACTCAAAACCCACTCTCTGCAGGCAGCCCAGAAGTCCAGAGAGGGCAAGTGACTTTCCTAAGAGAATTCTACAAATAAATAGAAAAACTGGAACTCCCCTTGTCCTCGTACTGTGTCTTTCAGGCTAACTCTTGCCACCCAGGTGAAAACCAAATATCTCCTGTAAATCTACACACATCCTTGCCTATGAGGCTGCTATGAGGCTGCTCTACAGTGTCTGGATTCTAGTAGATTCTCAACGTGTGGTCCCTAGACCAGGAGTATTTAGCATCACCAGGGAACATGTTAGAGATGCCATTCTCAGATCCCACCCCAGACTTCCTGAGTCAAAACCTCTGAAGGTGGGGACCAGCAATCTTTGTTTTAACAAGGCCTGCAGGGATTCTGATGATCACCAAAGTAGGAGAAACCTTTATTAGAACACTTCACTGGCTGGGGCACCTGGGTGGCTCCGTGGGTTAAACATTCAGCTTCAGCTCAGGTCATGATCTCACTGTTGGTGAGTTTGAGCCTCCCATCAGGTTCTCTGAGCCTGCTTCAGATTCTCTATTCCCTTTACCTCTCTGCCCCTACCCTGATCAGCACTCTCAAAAGTAAATAAGCATTAAAAAAAAAAAAAAAAAAAGAACTCTTTAAGAGTTTTATCTGTTAGGTATTCTAAATACAACACTTGCCTAGAGGCAAAAGGTTTTGCAGGCTTACAAAGGGTTTATAATTTGAAAAACAAATTTGAAAATATAATTTGAAATTTATAAAATTTCAAATATAATTTGAAAAACAAAAACAAGTTTTGGGGTGCCTGGGGGGCTCGGTAGGTTAAGCATCAGACTTTGGCTCAGATCATGATCTCAAGGTCTGTGAGTTCCAGCCCCACCCTGGGCTCTGTGCTGACAGCTCAGAACCTGGAGCCTGCTTCACATTGTGTCTCCCTCTCTCTCTACCCCTTCCCCACTCATGTTCTGTCTCTCTCTCTCTCTCTCAAAAATAAACATTAAAAAAAAAAGAGGAAAAACAAGTTTTATTTCCAGTCAGAAAAAGAAAATACCAAGTTGTAAATCAGACGTAATAAATAGTTCATTAATTGTCTATAACACAAAACAGTATATCCACTAGTCAATTAATTTCAGTTCTTAAGATTATCAATATAATATGTTTAATTAGGAATGTGTATGCATTTGACTATGTTTGATATTTATAACAGAGCCTCCAAATTCACATATACTTCCATCTTGTTTTGTCGTTTAATTCTTGAATATAGAGACTGAATTCCTCATATGGCATCTCTGCAGATTAAGTTTTAATAAATGGGAATGATAATTGTCAATTTCCAGACATGTATTTAGATGACAACAAGTATCAGTATAATTAACAAAAAGAGCAAATGACTACATTTCAGTGGACTTCCACTAAAATATCTTTTAAAATTAAGTTATTATAAGTAAGTAAAATGAGAAAACAAACTCAAACTGTATATAGTCCTAATATTCTGTACTGGCAGAGTGTTGTGCTTTCTTTCAATTTTCTTCCTTTTTTAATGTTTTTATTTTTCAGAGAAAGAGAGAGAGAGCATGAATGGGGGAAGGGCAGAGAGAGAGGGAGACAGAGGATCTGAAGTGGGCTCGGCACTGACAGCAGAGAGCCTGATGTGGGGCTCAAACCCACAAACCCTGAGATCCTGACATGAGCTGAAGTCGGATGCTTAACTGCAGGTGCCATGATTTTAATTTTCTTCTTATCTCTACCCTTTTCCCTGTGTATTCTCTAACCAGATTAGATGTTTAAGTAACATGAGGTGGAGAAAGAAGAATATTTACCGATTGCTTATTATATATCAGCTACTATATGCCTAGCACATAATAAATACATCCACTAAATGCAATACTCATTTGACATTCATCTTGAAGTACAAGGCATTTATTATTGCTTCTTTTTACAAATGTGGAAACTGAGATTTAAGAAGCTTAAATTGTATTCTAAGGTCATACAACCAGTAATGTGCATCCAGGATTTAAATGCCAGCCTTTGAGACACTAGAAACTCATGATTTTCCCACACTACCATGTACCTTACTGAGAGGTAGAATTAATAGTGACTATTGCTTCTGAACAATTTTTACTGTGCAAGGAATATTGGTGCCAATAACTATTGCTTTGGCACATGGAAATTCGTGAAGTAATTAAGCCTTTCTATGTCAGGATCTGTAGATTATTGCTTATGGATGAGAAGTCCAGCTTTGCTATTTGAATTGAATTTCAGAAGTTGACATTTAAGGGGAAAACTGCTTATAAGAAAATCTATTTTGAGACTTTATTACTCCCTGTTCTCTTATAAGACTTTAACATAGCAAATCTCATCAATCTGTTTTGTATTGGTTGCTTAGAGGCAGTCTATGACTATTGCATGATTTGTCGATTATACAGAGTCACCTCCTAAAAATAGTATTATTGCTTGATCATAAGCCTGTGTGAGAGAATAGCCCATAGCTACTGCAGACCGACAATATTCTGTTATTTTTACCTCAGCTAGGGCAAATGTAAAGGTTTAGCTCATAAATGCTCCCTTCAGACATCTGATTCCTGGAAACACAGCTCATTGAATGGTCCAGGGCTCTGCTACCTGTTATCTCTCCACCCTCAATATTTTAGGAAAAAGTCTAACTAAGGAATGGAGATTCAGCTCATAAAATCTTCTCAGCAATAAATTCATGCCAATAAACAAGTATCTCATTCATTTTAGTCCAGATGAAGGTGCAGATTATATCTGTTCATAGGACAAAATGTTCTTGACATGTGAAGAAGTGAAGAGGTTATTAAATAGTTCATATAGTATTTTACCATTAAAATTAAAATCTTAATCTAGAGGATGTATATGAATATGTAATAGAGGAGCATTGTTCAATAGAAATATGAGTCACATATGTAATTTTTAACTCTCTAGAAGTTAAATTTAAAAAGTAAAAAGAGGGGCACCTGCGTGGCTCAGTCGGTTAAGCGTCCAACTTCAGCTCAGGTCATGATCTCACAGTCCATGAGTTTGAGCCCCAGGTCAGGCTCTGTGCTGACCGCTCAGAGCCTGGACCTGCTTGGGATTCTGTGACTCCCTCTCTCTCTGCCCCTCCGCCTCTCACGCTCTGTCTCTCAAAAATAAATAAACATTAAAAAACATTTTTAAAAGGTAAAAAGAAACAATAAAAATTAATTGTAACAATATATTAATTTATTCTAAGATGTTTTAATTTTACATATATAATTATATATTTTATATAAAATATAGGAATGTTTAGCATATTTACATTTAAACATATTAGGTTAATATGAAAGTAATATACTTTAACAATAAATCTTTACTTTTTAATTAATTTTAATAATTAATGATATATTTTATTTAACCCAATATGCTATTATTTTAACATGATATTAATATTAAATGATTACTATATTTTGCATTTCTTTCATACTTAGTCTGTGAAATCTAGTGCGTATTTGCACGTGTAGCCCATCTCAGTTGGACACTAAATTTGGGGGAGAAATATTTGATGTGTTTAGATTACATAAATGTATAGCTATAAAATAGATTCGTTACCCAAGTTGTTCTCATCACGTGAAATTTTCCGACAACGGTACTGAGTAGCAATTTTAAGTTAATCAAAATTAAATAAGTTTAAAAATTAGTTCCTCAGTCACCCTAGACACATTTCAAGTGCTCAACAGCTACCATTCTGGACGTCGCAGTAGTAATTTCCATCAAGTCTCAAACTGCATGATCACTTCAGACCTCACAGGGTGGCTTTGCTTGCTCTGAAACCCTGGATGGCCCAGGCTCTGCCCTCTGCTGGCTTGTCCTGCTTCCAACGCCATTTCTCTGTTGTTGGGCTGAGTTCCCTTTGTCAAATCCATAGCGCACAATCACGCAGATGGTGCACTGGGTAATTTTAAGGGACATCACTCGCACCGTAGTGCGCGGCGAGTGGCCTTCAGTGATAACGTTGGGTCAGATGCCTCCTCGCCTGAAGCTTGGCATGATGGGGTAAAGCATCCAGAGAACCCTCAATTCCAGGTTCTCCCTTCATCAGCCTCTTTCATGCTCTGTTCCGTCTCCTTAACTTCCCTCCGATCTGGCCAGGATTGGGGCAGACACCCGTGTTGTCTCTGATGATACTTCTCTCCGGAAGAGCTCTTTACCATGGACAGACACCTCCATAATGGCTCCATGGTCAGAGAGAGTTTGAGAAAATATCTTGTCCTCATCCTTCCTGATGAAGAAGGGATGAGAATTAGGGCTGGGAGTCCTCATCAACCAGGGTATCATTACTAAAGATGAAAAAAATTTTTTTTGTAAAAAAAAAAAAGAAACAGCAATTATATTTCAGAAGTTCTTTTGCAAGGATGAGGTAAACAGACACTTGATTTTACCATTAGAGAGAAACTGTGGAAACAATTTTACTGATGGTATATCCATCATCTCTGCTTCAAAGTCAAATGAAAACCTAGTGGTCTTCTTCAGACTGAAAACATGAAGTCAGTGGGAAATGGGAAAAGTCAGAGGGCTGAGCTGTTCCATCATAGTCAGAGAAACCCTTTAATCATTGAGGACACATGGCTCCATGAGTAACGGTGAGTGTTAAGTATAAGGGAGTGAGAATGGACGTGGATGGAAATCACTTTGAATCTTGGAAGCAAAAGTCAGCTGCACCCACAGAAGGAATCTGCCTCAACAACTGAACAGACAGTTTCCATTAGACAAGTCCAATCAAGAAGAAAGAAACACATCAGAAAAGATATAGGCTTTTCCAGGATCAAGTCAACAGCTCTCCATTCAAAGTTCAGGACAACCAAAGGTCCAAGGGAGGAATCTCAGGGAAGGGAGTCCCTCCTGCAAGGAGCCCGGAAGGAAAGCTACAGCCCTTAGAAAACTGGGAAAGGTAAGAACAGTGTCAGTGTAGGAGTTCTGTACTCCAGGGGAGCAGTCATTTGGGGCAAGAATGTGAAGGTACATTTTTTGTCCCAGGTCAACCATAAAAACATGCTGCTTCTTAGTGGCCCCTACCTCCGCAGAGGCCACGGAGGCACCAGTACCTGCAGTGATCTCACTGCTTAAGAACCCCCTTTCCCCTCCCTCCCATTCCTCCTATTCTTCAGGTTTAATCTCAAATTTATTGCTTTAGTCCTGCTGTCTCACACATAGATTCTACTCTTTGATCTTTGGACAATATTTGACTTTTTATTGTAGTTTCTTCTCAAGGCTCTGTCTCGGGCCCCATGTTTTAAGGATGCATTTTTCCTCACCCAGAATAGTTCTGGGATAAATCATCTTCAGGGCTATTTAATCCATCGTGCGGCATAGGCACAAATCTAGGAGCCTAGGAGGTTTTCAGAGACCAGGAAGCATGTTTGAGTCCTGAAAAAAAAAATACATATGGGCTTCAAATAAGGTAAAGAAACTAAAAAACTGAAAGTGATAAATGGTTAATTAAAATCTACAAATATAACAGTAGTCAACTGTCTTGTCAATTTTAGTATTTACATAAATTTCATTGCATTTGGATATAATTTTGGAAGTTGAAGTACATTACATTGAAATACTTCCTAAGTATAAATAGTAATAGCTAACAAATCATAGCCAGTCATAAATTAAATGCTACCTGTAGCCAAACAGTTTTAAAAGTAAAAACATCCTTTCAAAAAAAATTTACAGCCGAAAATTATATTTAGTGTGGGATGAAGGTTTGTTTTGATACGTTTTATATGATGCACAGTGGAGCCTCCATAGTAAAAGAATTCAGAGCCTACCAAGGCCTTAAAATGACCCTGGAAACCACTCTCCACCAAGTCCATAGTCAGCTTTTCCCTTTCCTGGATGAGGCCGTTTCACATCGTAGCAGTACAACACATCGGGAAAGTCAGTGAAATTTACATCCTGGACATACCAATTTCCAGCAGCGAGGAATTTGGCAATTTCATTAACCTCTCAGACTTCCACTTACGTGAATATGCAGAGGATTCCATAAGATGACAAGTGGGTCCAGTACCTAGTACTAGGCTGGCAGGAGTACCTAGTAGGTTGGTAGCAGAGTCTACAGAAAAGAGATGGGTTCAATCCTTGTGTCCTATGGGAGGGCAGAATTGAACAGAATTCAGAATTCGAGAATGGAATTCAAGATCAAGGATGTAAGGAGTTAAACTGTAGGAGGCTTCAGAACCTCAAACCTTATAAAATTCAGCATAGTCTGTTAGGGGGAAGGATAGACTTAGGATGAGTGTGCTCCTGGCTCCTCGGGTAGGTTGCACTGTTGTCTCCACCGACTCCCTCCCTTCCCCGTGGGGTGATTATCCATTCTCACCCATTGCCATGTCTGTTGCAGAGCCACCATATGGGTAGAATACACTTCCTGCACCATATCAGCTTCGCCACGTGACTTACCTCAGCCAATGGAAGTACAAAGGCCACGTGCAAGCAACAGCTTTAAGGGCAGTTGTGTGATTTGGCTCTGTCTCTTGTATTTTACCCTCGGCTTAATAATGATGTTGTGTACCAAAAAGGGGCTACTTTTTTAGTCTGGCTCTTGGCATGAGAAGGCACGCGGGAGCAAAGCCACAGCTGCTGAGGTACAGCTGCTAACGTGGAATCGTGCAAGACATAAAACTTTTCTTGGTATAAGCCACTGGGGTTGGGGACCGGTTTGTCACTACAGGAAAACCGATTAATATGGGTGTTCAGAAAGAAAGATCCCCAAAGAGAGAGGGCTATTCTCATTGTCCCTTTATGGGTCTCATTTGAAAAAAAAAAAAAAAAAAGAAAAGAAAGATTTTTGCATTAATCAGCAAAAAAGAAAATCAGCACGTTCCACTGCCTCCGTAATTATGTTGTGCATGCTTTACAGCAATTAGCACTTTAACAGAATTAGAAAGGTAACATTAAAGTTAATCCCTGTGCCACCCACGTCACACAGCCACAAGGGTCCATGTCAGGATGCTGGGAGTAAAGTCATGGAGCTGTTTCCACGGGCAATGAAGTTACTAGTCTGTCCCTAATGACACCTTTTGGGATTTACTGACATAGGCATTTTATGATTTTCAATTACAAGTGTGAAATATTGTTTGTTGCCAATTTCGTTAGCATTAGCAATTCTTTGCAAAATTCTTTCTGCGCTCCTTAGAAAATCAGCATTAGTTAAATCAGCTCATTTCCCAATGGCTTAATTTAGCACAGTACTTATTTCTCTATGGTGCAAAGCTGTTCTCTGAACTCTAGATAAATGAAGTACCTTGATGAAGAAGAGCATAAACTTTCATCAGTCATAGTGAAGTAGCAACTACTAAGATTTTGTTGTTGTTCTGGTTTATTTTTACTTATTGAGCGGATGCTACTTTTAAATTTTCTTAGTATAGCCATCTGACCAGGCACTGAAACTTGAAACCGAGAGATTGTCTTTCTTTTGGAACCTTGGAATTACGGCACTAATCTGAACATTTTTGCATTATCCCATCGTCTACATATCCGCGCTCCTTAGTCTTACCATATTTGTTTTATTCATTCATTCCGAAAATATTTATTGGCTATGTCAAGTATTGTTCTGTGCCTTAGATATGCTGGAGAATAAGAGAAAGAACACATCACTCTACTAGATTTAGAAATTCGTAAGAAAAGATCTGCCTAGGTGGAGGGAATAGAAAGCTCAAAACCATGACATAAGGCTGAGCTCAGAGCATTTGAGGGATTTCCGGAAGACAGTGTTGCTAGAAAGGTTGAGAAAGTCTAGACCTTCAGGGCCTTGTGAACTATTCTAAGGAGTTTGGATTTTATTCTAATGGCAAGCCATGGGAAGATTTATATTTGAGAAACATCCCTCTGGCTGCTAAATAGAGAAAGGGTATTAGAGGAGCAAGCAGGAAGGAGACCCATGAGAAGGCTCTTGGAGAAACATACAGGATGGTCAGTAGTGACATCGACTGGAGTTGTAGCAGTGAAGGTAGGAAGAGGTGGTCAGATTCAGTATGTAATTTGGATGTAGAACTTGCTGACCGGCTGGCTGTGCAGTGTGAGCAGAAAAATGTCAAGGATGACACTTCAGCTTTTGACCTGGATGATTGGGTAAAAGGCAGTACCATTACCTGTTATGGGCAAGATTAGGAAAGAAGCATATTATTTTTGGGTAGGCCAAGGGGGAGATATTACATATCTTCCCATATGAAAGTGTTATATGTAGGGGGAAATTATGTGTTGCTGAGCTGCCTACAGGCTTGTTACTATGATGGCTGTCACTTCTCCTCCTGGGTTCTAAGATTTGCAAAAGCCACCTGGACATCTGGTAGACCATTTTAATTTGAAGCCAGGTAAACTTGCAAGAAAGTTGCAAGAAAGCCTCCTAAAAGTCATCTGTTAAGATTCTCATTATAAAGGAGGAGATGATTCAAAGACTCAGAAAAGCAGGCATATCTGTACTACATTATGCATGTAGCAGACATCTGCTCATATTTGTTTTCGTTGCCTGACTTCCATCCCAGTAATTGTACTCAGTTTCTCTCTAGTGCATGAGTTGGAAAACTATGGCCTGTAGACAAAATCTGGCCTGTCTCCTTATTTTATAAATAAAGCTTTATTGGTACATAGCCATCCCTATTTGTTGCTGCAATGTCCGCGACTACTTTTAAGCTACAATGGCAGAGTTGAACAGACAGAACCTGTGTGGCCCACAAAGGGTAAAATGTTTATTATTGGTCCTTTTACAGAAAAACATGGCTGATTCCTGCATTGGTGGGACCATCATCCCCCAGCCTTCAGCCCATGTGTTTTGGGTAAAGCTGCACTCACAGACTCCATGGTTCACCTGGGCTAAACCAAACTCCACATTCCCTCTTACTGGCAGGAGTGATCCCTTTAGGGGTTAGGGTTAAGGTTAGCTTGTCTAATCCATGAGAGCTCAAAATTTTGCCTGGAATTCTGGGACAAAGACTTTAGCTTTTTGGGCTGCTTGTGAGTCTAGAGGATGAAGCCCTAGGAGTGCTGGGAGCTACTTGGGACAGCTTTTTGGGGACCTATAGTAACACAAGACAGAAAAGAAGAGGTCTAGAGAGAGAGAGAGAGAGAGAGAGAGAGAGAGGGAGGGAGGGAGAGAGAGGGAAGCCTAAATTCTGGTCACGTGTCTTGAGTTCCTTCATCAAGTCCTGCCTGAAGCCAGTGTACCTAGGACTTTCCTGTCAAATTCCTTTTTCTTAATAAATTCCTTTTTGCTTAAGCCAAGCTAGATTGATTTTTTTGTCATTTGCAACTGAAAAAAACTAATGTATATAAATAGATATAATGCTGGATTGTAATGTATGTGATTTGATAATGAGATGAAATTTAAAAATGTATGCCTTTTGACATTCTATCTTTCCTATAAAATCCAGCTCAAATTCTTTCTTTGCCATAAAGTCTCAGCTGAAAGTGTATTTTCATTCCTTTACCTTCTCATAAGATTTTTTTCCTATGCAATTTTTGGAATATTTAAAATGTTCTACTTTATTCCATGGTTATTTGAAGGCAATTGTGTCTTCTGTACATGTGTTAAGGTCTGTGAGAGCAGAAGCCACATCTTACCTTTGCATTTCCCCTAATACCTAATACAATGCACAGCACTCCTGTAGTAAGGACTAAAGAGATGACAAATTATTGAGTGTGCCTCAGTTTTGCACACTACCAATTAAAGATGAGGCAAAATGAGAGGGAGAAGTTTGAATGAAAGAGAAGATTAGTCCTGTTGCTTCCCCACCACCTCTGCAACCTTTGCCCCCCACTTCTCTGAACTGGGAGGAGAGAATATTTAAATTAGATGCCAGATTAAAGTGTTGAACTTTTAAAAGTACTCGAATGATAAAAAGCGTATAATAACCCAAATAACCCTAAAGCTCTGGGATCTACCCAAATGTTGCAAAGAAATAGGATCATCAGATCTATCAAAACATATTTAAGGGCTTGATGTAGGGGGTGGGTGACAAAACCTTTTTCTAAGTGTGCTCTACTGAATTCAGTCCATTCCATACTCTATTCATAAATTCTGTGCCTGGTTGCTTTGTCTTGCATTTTTGGCTTTGGAATTTAAATGCCAAACATCAAATCTTTAAATATTTAAATTCCTTAAATTATCTACAATGAAACATTAGACTTTACAGAGTAATTTATTTTTAAAGATATATTCCATATCATGTAATTCATCATTATGTATTATGTATTCACATTAGCTACTCATCAAATGGTATAATTAAATAACCAATTTAATTTAGCACATGTTTACGGAGACTATTTCATGTCCACGACGAGTTTCTGAGCTCAAGAACTCTGGAGCTGATAGGGAGAGAAATAAAACAAAGCTATACACAACTAGAACAGTGCTTTCAAGTATAGCTTTCTGTGATGATGAAAGTGTTTTACCTTCACATCATCCCACGTAGAAGCCACTGGCCACATGTTGTTCCTGAGCCTTTGATATATTCCTAGTGCTACAAAAAATTGAATTTCACATTTTATTTAATTTTAATTCCCTCAAATTTAATGGCCACATTTGTCTGTGGTTACCATCTGGACAGAAAAGAACCAGGATATGACATAAGTGACATAATACGGTTATGAACAGAATGTTTGGTAGAGCATTTAAAGGAAAAAGGGGCTGTTGCTGGTGAGAGGACCCATACAAGCGACTTCTGGGAAGAGCATACAAGGTGGGTAGGATTGATTTATATATAAATGTACGCAGGGGGGATGGGTTCAATGGGTGGTGGGTGTTAAGGAGGGCACACGTTGTGATGAGCACTGGGTGTTGTATGTAAGTGATGAATCCCTAAATCCTACAATTGAAACTAATGTCACACTGTATGGTAACCAACTGGAATTTAAACGAAAACTTTGAATACAAAAATGAGTGCGTAATTGTATGCACACACATGTTATGGAAGGAGCAGAGAAAGAATGTTCTAGACAGAGGGACTAGGGTGAGTCAAGGCAAAACTATTTGGGAAATATGAGTAAGTCCGGTTTTGGTTTTGGCATAAAGAAGTGTACAGGAGTACTTGGAGATTATTCTGACTTGGTCCTTTGGTACCAATTTGCAGATCTTGAATGCCATGCTGGCTGAAAGGGTAGTGTTTACCTTGACAATAGTTTTTGCTTCCTATTTTGGAGCATCAAACTTATGTGACCAGAGATACTAATCTGGTGGCAGTAATTAGGGAGACTTGTGGAGGAACAGGAAAACTAATTAGCAGTCCCATCCAAATATCACTGGCAAAAATCATGAGATCTGTAATAAGAATGGAAATAATGATGGAAATGGAAAGTTGGAGATGGTTTAGGATTTTTTCAGTTTGGAGGCATGTGAATAGAGATTGGTACCTACTTTTTTGTCTAGGGATTTGTGAAGATAGGATAGCTTGCAGAAGTAGCTTTCACCATTACGGTGAAACCTGGGAATACGCTGGAGGAAAGTCCAACCCAATGTCAGCTTATGAAGACTTCAGAGAGAGGAAAGAAAGAAGACCTCAGCGGTCTCTGCTGTTAATTGAAGCATCTAAAGAAGGGGCAGAAGTGACAGAGCTTCTGGTGACTACTTGGATTCTTCAGGAAGCTCTGCTGAGGCCGTCATTTAGTTAAAAATATTTTAAAATTTCTCTTGAGATTTTTCCTTTGGTCCATGTGTTATTGAGAAGTGTGTTGTTTAATTTATGGGTAGTTGGGGGTTTTTCTAGCTAGCTTTGTATTACTGATTTCTAGTTTAGTTCCATTGTAGTCTGAGAGAGCAGACATTGTATGGTTTCTATTATCTTAAACTTGTTAAGGTATATTTTATGGCCCAGAATATAGTCTATTTTGGTGACTGTTCTACGTGAGCCTAAGAAGAATGTGCAATCTGCTGTTGTTGGATGAAATAACCTATATATGTCAATTATATCCAGTTATTTGATGGTGCTACTCAATTCAACTCTGTCCTTCCTTGCTGCTTGCTGGATTTTTCCATTTCTGATAGGGAGGTGCCAAAGTCTCCAGGTGTAATGGTGGATTCATTTATTTCTCCTTGTAGTTCTATCAGTTTTCGCATCATATATTTTGATCCTCACATGTTGTTAGGTGTATACACATTCAGGATTGTTATGTCTTTTTGGAGTAGTGGCCCCCTTATCATTATGCAATGCCCTTCTGTATCCCTAGCATTCCTTTCTCTAAAGTCAGCTCGGTGTGAAATTAATGCAGCTACTCCTACTTTCCTTTGACTGCTGTTGGCATGATATATCTTTCTTCACTCCTTTATTTGTTTTTTTTAATTGAAGTATAATTGATGCACTATGTTACATTGGTTTCAAGTGTATTCCACCCCTTTAAAGTGGGTTTATTGTAGACACTGGGTAGTTGGGTCTTGTTTTTTGATCCATTCTGGCAATGCCTGTCTTTTAATTGGTATGTTTTAAACACTGACATTTAATGTGATTATGAATATAGTTGGATCGATAATCTTGTATAATTCCATTTTCTCTCCTTGCTTGGAATATCAGTTATATGCCTCTTTTAAAATTTTTTTAGTAGTTGCCTAGAGTTTGCATGATACGTTTACAACTAATCCCAGTCCACTTTCAAATAACACCATATCACTTTTCAGGTAGTGCAAGTATTTTATAATAATAAAATGATCCTATTTCCTCCCTCCAATCTTTTGTATCATTGTTGTCATTCATTTCGCTTACATATAAACATACATAACTGAATACATTTTTGCTATTATTATTTTGAACAAATTGCTTTTTTAGATGATCTTAAAACCGAAGTTTTTATTTTACCTTACATATTCCTTCTCTGATGCTCTTTCTTTATGTAGTTTCACAAGGTAGATAATTCTACATTGATTTTTTTCTCTCATTTATTATTTCATAAGCTCTGTTCTTTCTTGCGTAGTTTATGAGAAAAAGTCGATAGAATTCCTATTTCTGCTCCTCTATAGATAAGGTATTTTCTCTCTCCCTCTGTCTCTTTCAAAGAATTTTTCTTTATCTTTGGTTTTCTCAACTTGAATATGACACACCTAGGCGTAGCTTTTTGTAGCTTGATGTTCTTTGAGTTTCCTAGATCTGTATGGCATTAATTGAGGGGAAAATCTCAGTCATTATTGCTTCAAATATTTCTTCTGTTATCTTCTCTTTCTTCTCCTTCTGGTATTCTCATAATGTGTATGTTATGCCTTTTGTCATTGTCCCAGAGTCTTTGGATATTCTGGGGTTTTTTCAATCTTTTTTTCCTCTTTGCTTTTCAGTTTTGGAAGTAGCTAATGTCATATCAAGTTTAGCTATATCCAGTTTACTAATGAGCCCATAAAATACATTCTTCATTTGTTACAGTGTTTTTTTTTTATCTTTAGCATTTTGTTTTGATTGTTTATTAGAATTGTCATCTCTCTGCTTACACTGTCTCTTCATTCTTGCATGTTGTCTACTTTTTGCATTAAACTCCTTAGCATATTAATTATGTATATGTTTAAATTCCTAGTCTGATTATTTCAACATTTTTGCCATCTCTGGCTCTGGTTCTGATGCATGTTCAGTCTCTTCAAACTGTGTTTTGTACCCTTTTAGTATGCTTTGTAGTTTTTTGTTGAAAGGTGCACAGAATGTACTGAATAAAAGAAACGAAAGAGGACTTTAGTAATGCAGTAGTAAAGTGTGGGGGAAGGGGGAGGACTCTACAATTTTATGATTAGGTCTCAGTCCTTTGGTGAGCCTGTGCCCCTATGAACTTCATCAGTTCTTCTCAGTTTTCCTCTCCTTAGGTGTGACCACATAGCTAGAGGAAACTGGAGTTAGGTAGTTCTCCAGGTAGGTTAGGTTCTGACAAAACCCTAATGGATTAGGCTTTGGTAAAATAATTTATCCTGAGGGCTGGCCTTGCTAAGAAGAACAAAGTGCTTTGGTGTATTTAAAAATGGTTAGGGGCGCCTGGGTGGCTCAGTTGGTTAAGCATCTGACTCTCGGTTTCAGTTCAGGTCATGGTCTCAGGTCGTGGGATTGGGCCCCATGTTGGGCTCCATGCTGGGGATTCTCTCTCTCTCTCTCTCTCTCTCTCTCTCTCTCTCTCTCTCTGCCTCTCTCCTGCTCACACTCTCTTTCTCAAAATAAATAAATGAACACACAAAAAATGGTTTATTTTCCCTTTCCTCTGAACGAAGCGAGAAGGGATTTTCCTTCAATATTCATAGACCTCCTGGAGGTAAAACTCACAAAAGCATGGAGCCCTTTGTGATTGGCTCTGGGACCACTTTCCCTACAAATGAATTTATAAATAGAAGTTAAAATATTTGAGCATGGGTAAAAGGGAAGTGGAGGATTCCATGATCATGGGGTGTTTCCACCTGGGTAATAAAGAGATTAATAGTGCTATTAATAGAAATGCAGGATCACACGGAGAAGCTGATTTTGAGGGAAATTATGATGCCTTTAGTGTGGAGCACAGTAAGATCGATAGTACTTCTTTTTTCCCCCTAACATCAAGAATGATTCAGCTAAGCATGTTTAAACAAAACAAACAACCTCCTTGCCCTAACTCAGGTAGACGATCCCAGACACAGTTCTCTATTAGTGACACCCATTGGTGCTTCCAGTCAACATCTCCCAGTAAAGTCTCTCACCTGTTGTTCTTGGCAATGACAGTTTCCACTGGCCACTACTTCCAACAGTGGTTAGCATGAGTTGCCATAGTAACAGCTTCCAGTGGCCGCCCACATTGTCACTGGTCCTAAGCAGCAACACCTCCCAGCAGGTCTTCCTGCTGGTGAGCACTGCTCCAAGTGATTGCCAGCAGCTCCTGACTTCTATTTTCTTGGGATCCCATTAACATTTTAAAAAGTTAAATTTTAAAGGACCTGAACCCCAAAGACCTCAAGAAAGCTCCTGGTTTCCCTCAGTAGCTACTGGCAGCATTAAACTTCCAGCATCATCCCTCAAGGTCAGCTCTCAATAGGCTCCCTATAAAGCCATTCATTAGGAGTAGTTACAGTGCCGCACTGTTCTTTCCAAGTTCTTTGTATCTCCACTGGCTACTCCACATACCTCTGGTAGAAAAATCCCACAGCTGGAGATGTTGAGCTTCCGGCTTGAAAGACCAATATGTGCTTTCTCACTGTGGGGTCCCCTATGTACTCCAGCTCATGGGACAATCTGTGTGTGTAGGAGGTCACGAGACAACCATGCCATGTTTGGAATAGTGAGACACAAAGACTACCACAACAGAGTGTAGAATATTGACAAAGACTCATACCCAAAACGATGAAAGTCACGAATGTTGTATGAGTGAACTAACAGTGTGTATAGTAGCCCCCAGGACCCTGTTTCTCTTGCCTTTCCCACTTTCTTTTGCTGGGTGTCGAGGCAGAACACACGAACTGGTTTTCCCCGAGCTCCAGCACAGCCCCCATCGTCCCTAGAAGGCTGTCTCCCAAAGGTCACACTATTAAGTCCATGACGCCCTCCCAAAGTCCATGGAACTACATTGTCTGGCTCATGCCTCACACGCATCCCTTCTCCCACCACACCTCCACATTGAGACGTCTATGCAAACACAGCCTTGGGAATTGCCCCAGACCTTTGAGAGCTTCTTAATGTAAATATACAAACTTGCCTAATAACCCTGGGTTAAAAATTATGAATGACCTGAAATAATCTTCACACTGGGATTCATCAGCCCAAATTATGGGTGAAGTTTAAAAATCAACAAATAAATAGAGTGCAAAAAGGAGCAGTCGTGTTGTAGAAAAATTTTCCCAAATCCTTGCATTTAATGTCATTTTCAGTACCTCCTAATACCTCACTAAAGAGAGCATAAGAAATACTGATCACAGATCAGAAAAAAATTAGCTACAGAGGAATTCAGACTGGGGAGAAAAAAAAAGGGAATTGTGTTTATTCTCATTAAAAAAAAAATCCCCTAGAATGATATAAAAGAACAAAAGAGATAAAAAGAATAATAGTTTATCTTTTATTATTGTTAATGCTAAGGGTTTTCATTTTAAAGGATGTCAATCCCAAATGGAATAAGTCAGTATAAATTGGATTGAAAAACAGAATAGTCAACACTATTAACAGTGAACAAAGATGTATAAATTCAAAGATTTTTTTCATATGGATAATTGCATTCAAAATTTTGATCCCAATTTTCTAATTCAAATTACTCTACTGAATTTTGGATTATATATGGTTTTGTGTTAAATCTGTGTTTCCTAAATTCTATCTTTTTTGTATAGCACCCATCACATCAGCACTTAGATCTGGATACTTCATGTGCTTTGTATATTATTTTAATGAAGATGATGATGATTGACTGGAGGTTACTTGAAAAATGCACGATAATGACTACAAGATATTTCTCAACCAATTAGATTCTTGGGCCTCATTATTATTCTCTTTGTCTTTATTACATCTTAGACTAAAAATGTAATTACTGTCGTATTTATTTTATAGCCCAACCTTTTCAGGGAAAGGACCCAGATGCTCTAAAGGACATTCATAAAGTCTGGTTCCTTGTATGAAACTGAGTCTATACAGAGTAATGGTTTTTAAAATATCAGACAGTTGTACTTGTTTTGAAATTTTATTTATTCATATATGAGTAAAACTTGCTGAGAGTATTATTTCCTCCCCACCCCCCTTCTCTTGGCTTCTCCTGCTCTGCCCCATGATGCTTCATGACTTGGTGTCATCAGTGCTGTTGTTTGTTCGTTTGTTTGTTTTAATTTGATAAGGGCAGTATGGATAGGAGCAGTTTTTGTTTGCCATAAAAGTGGTATTTTATGTCCATTTGCCTGCTTGTGTCCTGCTGAAATGCACATACTCATAAAGTAATGTATTGATAACTCTTATTGCCAAAGAGAAACTTAACGTGGTGAGATGTTACTTTTCACGCGAGGGTTCCAGATACCTTAAAATCTTGTTGTGCCCTATAATTAAATAATGTTTATTAAGTCCCATTAACTATACATCAAACATATAGTTTCATGGTTTCTATTCATTAGTTTCATTTTGGAATTATGTTTCAATGAATGAGCCTGCTGATAAGCTAGTAAAAAATAAATGTTGGAAGAGGTCAACCTGTCCTCTGAGATTTAAATAAAAATTAGTGTGAGTCCATCTGATATTAAAAGAGAAATCCAATGCCTCCCTAAAATATTTGTGCATTTGGAGGACTTTCTTCTTATAGATATTTATAGCTTTGAGCTTCTACCCCCATTAAATTCTCACTCTCATTTTCCATACTTACGATGCTATAATAGTTTCATTGTGTGCGAAACTTGTTATATGCACTATGTGTTATTTTTCAGAAGTTCATCATCTGAAACATCAAAAATAAGTTAACTATTTTCTGTTTATAAAGTAATAATTATTCTTTTTTAAAAGTTTATTTATTTTTGAGGGAGAGAGAGAGAGAGAGAGGGAGGGAGAGAGTAGGAGAGGGGCAGAGAGAGGGAGACAGAGAATCCCAAGTAGGCTCTGCATCATCAGCACAGAACCCTCCTCGGGGCTCGAACCCACGAACCATGAGATCATGATCTGAGTTGAAATCAAGAGTCAGATGCTTAACTGACTGAGCCACCCAGGCACTCCAATAATTATTCTTTGTAAACAATTTTGAAAATCTAGAATACTATATAGGTGGAAAAAATAACCCCCAGATAATCTTTATTAATGTTTTGGCAATATTCTTTTAAAATTAAAAATGTGCTTGAATTTATTTACTTCATTTCAAAATATTTTAGTTGAAATATAATATACATTAATAAATGTATAACACATTTTCTCGTGCTCCACTCCAAAGTAACCACTATTCTGAATTCTATCACTGTCAATTAGTTTTGCCTATTCTTCGATGTCATGTAGATGAAATCTTACAGCGTATACACTTTTGTATCTGGCTTCTTTCATTCAGCATAATGTCCATGGTTCTTTTTTTATTGATGTATATTATACCACTGTATCAGTATTCTACATTCTATCCATTCTCTTGCTGGTGTACATTTGAGTTGTTTTCAGTTTGCGGATGGATAGAAGTGCTTCGAGAATTTTGTTTGTGTATTTTTTAAATTTCTCTTGGATCTATACGTAAGAGTAGAAGTTTACTTGCTGTGTCATAGGTAGTTCTGTATTTAGCTTTAACAGATACTGCCATATAGTTTTCCAGTTACTATATTTGTCTAAATTACATATGTTAACTGTGCTGACAAAAATTGTGTTAGAATTTGTTGAACTAATGCAAGTCTTAATATGTTTTACGTTCTTGAGATGTAAATTTTAATTAATCAATAATTAAGTAATTAGCAATTTCTTACTAACTCTTTTTTCACTATCTTTAAACATCTGATACAGGATACAGATCTTCATGTCTATTACTTTGGATCCTGTATTTGGATATGGAATCTGACTTAGTATTTGAAGGACATATTTTACATTGTTTATTCTTAGTCTTAGCAATAGTGTGTATATAATCAGTATGATTCATGAGGTAAAGAATAGCTATTAAAAAACTTATGAAGGGAAAAAACTTATGAAGGAAAAGCTTTCATGGTTTCATTTATGGCATGGGAGAATGAGGTAAGAAAATACACTGAATATATATGAATATATGTGAATTCCCTAGAGGGCACATGTGTTTTACACATGCTTCTAGGCACATGGCTAATTAAGGAATAGTGGCTTGAATAGCTAAGCTATTTATTTATTTACATGTTATGAACAGTTCAGATAAATCCAAAATCATGAAAACTTCAAACACATTTTGGCATATTCTCTGCTATTTTATAGTGAGGAGGTGAAAGACTTATTTTAAAAATCTTTCTGATTAGGGGCGCCTGGGTGGCTCAGTAGGTTAAGTGTTTGACTTCGGCTCAGGTCATGATCTCACTGTTCATGAGTTCAAGTCCCGCGTTGGGCTCTGTGCTGACAGCTCAGAGCCTGGAGCCTGCTTCAGATTCTGTGTCTCCCTCTCCCTCTGTCCTTTCCCTGCTCATACTGTCTCTCTCTGGCTCTTAAAAAATGAATAAATGCTAAAAAAAAAATTAAAAAAATCTTTCTGATTATAAAATAATGCATGTTCATTTCTGAGAATTTGGAAAAACTCAGAAAATTATTGTAAAAGAATACAAAATTACCTTAAAGTAACCATCATGAGATGAGTACCATAAATTAAGAGATTTATTTCCTTTAAAAGTTATCTCAGATTTATGTCTGATGTTGGAACAGAAGGGGCCAATTGCTTCTGAGGTGCTGTGAAATGTGTAGAGTAATAAAAATCTGATACTGAAATCATCAAAGATTTTGTGTAGAATGACTAGATTCTCTGTCATTCTCAAGTGACCGATTAGGTGTTTTTCTTCAACTATCAGAATGAACTAAAAATTTAAGGACAGTTGATAGGCTTAGTGCACTGCAATTCTTATCCTTATAGAAGTCCAAATTGCCCCATCTTTAATAGGAGTCTTTTAAATTTGCCTCCTGTACCTTTTTGATATGATTTCAATGGTCTTTGTTAACTTCCTTCTTATCCAATATGAAAAGGTAGTCCCTGAATAAATGTGTTTATCTTACACATTTCTTGTGCTAGACCTGGAATAAGCCTTAGTTTCTTTTAGTGGAAAATAATATTTGAAGAGCACAGTATTGGCCTATGGATGGTTATTCCTCTTGAGTTGTCATTGTATCTAAGCCTTTTTAGTGAGCAGATGTAGGAAAAATTGTATGTATGTGTATGTGTGTGTTAAAAGATAAAATAGATCATAAGTTTATGCTGATTATTTCTAGTTCAAATTCAGAACTACAGAATTTAACTTAACCACTTTTGTGTTACGTCTGTATTTTGAGACTTCCTCACTAAGAATCCCAGTACTCACCAACACTCATGATAGAATTAGAATATTCATAATGGCTCACTTGCTTTATCCCACATTATACAACCAATAGTCTCAGAATAACAATACCAGCACCACCAATAAAAGCAGTTAAATATTTAGGGAGAGGCATCTATGTCCATTCTCTTAAAAATAGCTGCAGTCTACACTATCAGAGCATGCTGTATAGCCATTATACCGTGTACATTCTCCTCTGTAACCTTCATTAATTTTAGTTCTAAAGATAAGCTATATTTAATGTTCATATACCAGTTCTTATATTAATATCTCTCAGATATTTTTGTTCTCTGAGCTTTCTATCTAGTAGGTTTTTCAGAAAGGGCCCATAGGAACAATACACTGTAAATTCTTCCATATTTTTGGCAGTTTGTCTGTGTCTTTTATTCTTGAATGTTAGTTCTGTAGGATAAAAATTCCTTAATTTACATTTTCTTTCTTTGAGTATCCTAAATGTTATTCCAATTTTTTGGTATGAAGTGTTGCTGTCAAAAAGTCTGATACTGAGTTAATTTTCTTTTACTTATAAGGTTCATGTTCTTTTTGCCTAGATGTTCTGATGGTTTTTCCTTGTCTTTATATTTCAGCAATTTTGCTAGACTATGTCTTGATGTTGGTTGATTTTATCAAGTACATGGCATGCTCTTTCTTTAAAAAAATTTTTTTTAAATGTTTATTTGTTTTTGAGAGACAGCACAAGTAGGGGAGGGGCAGAGAGAGGGAGACACAGAATCAAAGCAGGTTCCAGGCTTTGGGCTGTCAGCACAGAGCCTGACACGGGGCTTGAACTCATGAACCACAAGATCATGACCTGAGCTGAGGTCGGACGCTTAACCGACTGAGCCACCTAGGCACCCCCATGGCATGCTCTTTCAAAATGTGCTTTCAAGTCACTTTTTATTTCAGTAAAGTTTTTTTGATTTATACTTTTTGGTTTTTTTTTCTTCTCCAGGACCTCCTACTATCCATATGTTAGATCTTCTTTGCCTCTCTACAATATTTATCAATTTTTCTTGAAACATTTTCATTTCTTTTAATTTAAAAGATTTCCTTCCTCACCATCTATTCTTTTTTTTGTTTTTTTAATGTTTATTTAATTTTGAGAGAGAGGGCCTGAATGGGGGAGAGGCAGAGAGAAAGGGAGACAGAAAAGCTCAAGCAGGCTCTGCGTTGTCAGCACAGAGCCCAACACAAGGCTTGAACCCATGAACCATGAGATCATGACCTGAGCTGAAACCATGAATCAGATGCATAACCAACTGAGCCATTCAGGCACCCTTCTTGTGTTCATTCTTGTTTGATACATTTCTTTTATTTCTAATTCCTTCCTGAGTTTTATCAACACATTTCTATGTTTTGCTACCTCTGATTTATATTGCTATTTTATGTCATTAGTTGTTTCCTTTTCATAATTTATGTCTAATCTTATTTTCTTAATGTTCTTTTGAAATAATATAGTTTTGATGTGTTTCTGGGCATGTATTTCTGACATGCTTTTATTATCTGTAAAGATTTATTCTGCCCTTTATTATTTTCATATAATAACTTTGTATGGGATTTGGCTATGATAATTTTGTTTTCCAATTTGTTATGTGAAAATAGTTTTCTTGAACTTGGTTCAGTAAGGACGCTTGGTTTAGACAGCTTTTCGAATTTCACGGAGATACTCTTTTATTGTCTTCATGCGTTTAAAACAATATGGCAGTTTACTTTCCTCAGATTTCCAGTCTTTGTCCTCTCCTCATTTTTATCCAGACCTTCTCTTTCAACATCTTTGTTGTCTCTGACCTGCTCAATTTTGATTCCATTCCCGTGAGCATGGAGTCCTCCCTTGGGAGAGAGCCCTGGTTTGTAAGATTTATTTGAGTGGGCACAAGCTTTACCCTCAAATTGGTCTCCCATATTTCACTGTTGGCAATTTTGGATCTCTGTTCTTCTCAGAAGCCTCAGATATCCTGTTGCAACTCTTTGCTTGTTCCCACACATATGCTGACATAGGGCACGTCTTGTGGTGGTTAATGATTTTCTCCCCCTAACATTTGGGATTGAAGGGATGCCTTGCCACCTAATTTTGTTATAAATATTGTTCCTGGGATTTTCATTTTGCAGTACAGTTACTCAGTTTTTATGTGGGAAATGGAAAAATCGAAAATCTATGCTTCCGTTACCACTTCTATTTTCCCAGAATTCTCAAATTCCTTTTAAAACACTCCAGCTCACTTACCATGGCCCTTCATCTTTGCATCTAGGAGTAAACTGACGGAAAAAACATGTGAACGAGACAGTGTACCCTGTACGTGTATGTACATGTGGGTTTATTTGGGGAAGTGAGGTACAGCTGCTGACAATGTGGCAATATATGGATATAGGTGCATCCTAAAAGTTCAATGTTTTGACTTTGCACATTTTGACCATGGGAAGTTTTCCCTTTGGTTTGTGGCATCGCACTGTTTGTAGAACCAGTCTTTATTTTCGAATGTATTTTTGTCTCTTGGAATGACACTGACACTACAACATTGCTAATTACCCTGTGAGGGGTTAGTTTGTCTACAACTATTTTGTTCCCCCCTAGAATCCACAGCTCTACAGATTCTGGGGAATATTGTGCTTTAAGCTGTCTTTGGAATATTTTTGTTGGCCACATACTTCAGTTCGCTTTTTGGTACGGGCCCACATAGGCCCAGTATCATTTCCAGGCTTCTTGAACAATTTCCTTTTGTCACTTACCAACCTCTTGGTAAGCTATTGATCTTGAAATCTAATAGTCAAAAGCTTGGGACAATAGAAGAGTTGCTTTTAATTGAAGACAAATTTCTATTAATGTTAGCAGAAATTATCCTCCTTTTCTACTTATGCCATCATCTATTTGTGATTGGTTATCATGGCAACTGAAAACTGAATTATACAAAAATGCAACTTATTAATGGTTCCATCAGGATGCAGATTTTATACTTTTCAAATTTAACAGTAAACTTTTTGAAGTTCAAAAACAGATATGGTAGAGCATACAAACTCAAAAAATAGTTAAAACATTTTCTATGTGTAAGGTATATAGACTATAGTTTGTGATATGAAGGGTTGGAAATTAAATGCCTACAGTGGTCAGAGAGGTATTAAATGTAGACAAGACCAAGTGTAATCAACAGGGGTTGTTGGAGACTAAAGTTACCTAGAGAGAATTTAATTTTTCAGTGTTATTCTTTATTTTTGAGAGAGAGCAAGAGAGCGCACACGCGCAAGCTGGGGAGGGGGCAGATGATCCAAAGCAGGCTTGCTCTGACAGCAGGGAGCCGAGCCCAGCCCGATGCTGCATGCAGGTCTCAAACTCATGAACTGTGAGATCATGACCTGAGTCAAAGTTGGATGCTCAACAAACTGAGCCACCCAGGTGCCCCTAGAGAGAATTGAATTTAAATGTTTATAAGGTACTGTGAATATAACAAAAAAAAATGCCTATGCGTGTGTGTGTGTGTGTGTGTGTGTGTAAATATATACCGTGTATGACTGTAAGTTTGTGACACTTGATTCAGTGTGAAATAGGTTTATGTAAAATTCTATTGAATTGATTAACCAATTTATCAGTATAATAAAAGAGCCTTAGAAAATTATAGATGAATTATTTTAAAACAAAAGCTTCCCATAGAAACTCAAGAAAACTCAGAAACGTTTAGAAGAGTAAGTGAATGGACACACTTTTTATAGAAAAAATATATACTTTATTTTCAACTAGAAAGGTGCAAACATGTAACTTTTGGTCACATTCTCAACAAATAAACTGTCCAAAAAACAGTCATAGTCAAGGTAGAAACAAATGCTTCCAGGTGGAAAAACTGATCATCTATACAGAGCCACTCATTTTTTTTTAATAAAGGCCACTTGTTCATTAAAACAAGGCTACCACATTTTCAACTGACAAATTAGACTTCTAAGGACATCACTGCCTCATATTCAGTAAACAATCTGTTTTGATGGAGTATCACTCTGACCAGAATTTCCATTTGAATATCCATTTCATGCTTTGAATTATCAGATAAGCTTTCCATCCTACCTATGGTGTTCAGAATTGAGGCTAACATTTGAAATATCAAAGCATAAAAACATAAACAAAAAGGCACAAACAACTTTAAATTAACTTAGATAACTGTACAAATATATATATATATTTATATATATATATATATACACACACACACACACAATATTTACAGTGTCAATAAAAAAAAAAATCTGGCTTGTTACAGGCAAATTAGCTTGCCACAAGCTGTCCAGTCTAATAGACAGGATTCTGATTCCTGAACAGTGTCATTCAAATCAGAATGTCAGAGCTGAATCTGCTGTTCTGACTTAAAGAAGAACTTGACCCAGCCTCATGAAGGCTGGAGGACACACATCCTAGCCGTTGCTGGAGCTACAGTAGGCAGGTCATGTGAGCATGCTAAAATTTTCCTTCTCAATCACACTCCAAAGAGCAGGCCCCTACCACTTTAAGGTGACAAATCGTTTCTACAGGTGCCCCCCCCACCCCCCACTGCTCCTCAAGCCACACCTTAGTCTACATTCTGGTGCTCTGTGCTAATGTAGTCCCCCCACCCCGGTCAAGTCTTAACTTTCTTCAAACCAGTGTCTGGGTTGATAAGACTCTTGTTTGAATGTCACATGGCACAATATTTTGAATTCGGTGGGACTGTTTCTCTCCCCCAGTTAGAAAAACAGATTTAAATAACTTGTACTACTGAAATCATGTTTACACAAAAATGAGATGTGAATCAGTTCAAGTTATAGCCTAATGAGTTAATGTCTCTCACACTCTCTGGCTTTAGGCCATGTCTCCATACATCTTCCTGTAGTACAGGGACTCAAAGATGTCGTTGTCTCCAGGACAGTTGTAATGGCAGGCACAGGTCTTGATGAACATCATACTCTTCTTCATGAGCTCCCCGTCGGGGCACTTGAACTCCACAGGCAGAGTCGTGGTTCTGTGTGGGGTGCAGCACCGGCCATCTGTGCACACTCCACAGAACTTAGCCCGGTAAGTCTTCACGCTGGTACAGCCAGAAAGCTCAAACTTGACAGGCTTGGAGATTTTCGGGGTACGGATGCACTTTTTGCCCTTCTAAGGAAGACAAAGCAGAAGAAAAAAAAAATCAATGATTCTCTAAGGGGAGTGGCTTTCTTCAAGCTCTGTGTGTTTTAGCCTTATGTTGTCTGACTTTTGTTTATATTTTGAGGAGAGGAAGTTGGACTCTCACTTGCCAGGTTTCCAAAAATAGACATGGCCTCTCTCGGGATGTCTTGAATTAACTAACCGTGTGGAGAATTTCATAGTGGAAAGCTGGTGGTTTCTATTACACAACAGCCCATTCCAGCAAAACAGCTCAACGGTTAGATATTTTTGGAGATAAAAGGTCTATAATAACAAGGATGAGGAGACCCAACTTTAGTCCTAACGATTATCATTCCATGCAAGTTCGTTAATAGGAGCAGAAAATGTACCTTAATGTTCTCTTCCAGGTCGGCTTCGCAAGGCCTGACCATGCACAGGCGGCTCTGCTTCTCCAGCCTGCAGAAGGCGTTGTCATTGGTAACCCGGGTGGAGATGCCCATCCCACAGGTCTTGGAACAGGCGCTCCACTCTGTGGTCTGGACCAGGCAGTTGGCCCGGATCATAGTTGGGTCTGGGCCAAATGTGTCTTCCAGTCGGTAAGCTGTGAGAGCAGAGCACACAAACACAAGGTAAGACGCCAGGATAAGACATTTCCCCCTGCCCCTGGCAGAGTTAGGAGTCAGCCCCTGGGGGGAGGATCACAACACTGACTTAGAGGAAGATCCAACTCACCGGCTAGGGCAGGGCCAACCACGGTGTGGTCCTTGGGCTCGTCGCACACCCACTCCTCGCAGCATTTCCCCGGCAGCTTGACCCTCCGCGGGAAGGGGCAGTCAGGGCTGGGCAGGCGGACGTCCATGCTGCACAGGGGCACGCAGCCCACCGCCCCGTCCAGGCAAGTGCACTGGTATTTGCAGCTGCTCTGGAAGGACTCGCCGCTCCGGTACACGGTCCCTCCGAAGACGCAGGGGGCACCATCTTTGGCTGAGGGAGAGGAAGGGAACAAGGGTCAGGCATCGGTGGCGGGAGGCGAGTCGGGGGTGCGCGGGGAGCAGGGCTCCGGGGTGGGGAGGGGCGGCCGGGACACCGCCGGAGGCGGCGCGGGGCGAGGGGCCCGGGCCGCGGCGCTTACCGGTGCACACGCCGATCTTGCGGTTGGCCGGGGAGCCGAAGTCGCAGAAGAGGCCCTTGTGTGGGTCGCAGGGGTCGCGCTCCGTGCACAGCTCGCCCAGCTGCTTGGCGCACACGCGGCAGCAGCCGCAGCCGTCCAGCACGAGGCTGACGCCGGCGGGGCAGCGCGGCGCCGGCGCGGCCGCACACTGGCACTGGCCGCCGCAGTCCTGGCCGGCGGCGGGCTGCGGGGAGGAGGGGGCGGTCAGCGGGCGCACGCCGCTCGGCGCCCCGGGCCCTGCCCCGCCCTGCCCCGCACGGCCCCCCCCCCCCCCCCAGGCGGCGGCCGCCGCGGGGCTCTCGGCTTACCCGGCCGCAGAGGGCGAACAGGAGCACGAAGGCGCAGCGGACCGGGCCCAGGCCGGCGGCGGACATGGTCTGGCGCTGCGGGCGGGGCGGACGGCGGGCGGAGTGCGGCGGCGGCGGCGGCGGGGTGGGCGCGGCGGTCCCGGCGCTGGATCGCGGGCTCGGGCTGGAGGTGGGTGCCTGGGCGCACCGGGCTGAGGTCTGGGAGCTGTCGGCCGGGGCGGCTGCCGTCGGAGGGAGGCGGTCGGTCGCCGGGGTTGGAGTTGCACTGGCTGCCTCCTCTCAGTGGGAAGAGTTGTTGTGTGAGGCTGAGGCGGGCGGCCCGCGGCTTTTATACGCTCCGGGCGGCCCCGGCTCGCCAATGAGCTGAATGGAGTCCTACACAAACAGGGACATTCCTCGCATTCCTCCCCACCTTCCTGCCTCATCAACTCACACCGGATTGATCCTGACCCCTTGACACTCAGCATTCCTCCCGTCTGAAAAAGCTGGCACACTCTAGCTCACCAGAAAGAAAAAAAAAAAAAAAAAAGCCTCAGTATTTCCAGTACCAAATAGGATTTTTTTCTCCCTTGCTTCTTCGCACCACTCCTGATTTATAGCATTGAAAAACACATCAGCAATTACTATTATTTTTTATACCACTCTCTTCTGTTCCTAACAACTGTGCCCGCTCTATCCACTGACATACATGCTTTTTAGGAGGTAGGTAGCCCAAGAGGCTAACAGCAGGGATTCCTAAAAAATTCGAAAGGGTTTCTTTCCTGATTATTTTTGTAATGATTTTAATTTTAGAGGCTGTCTGTCTTTGAAAACTCTTCAGAGAGCAGAGGAGGAGTTGATTGCTTTTAACCAGCTGGAATCCCCAAGAAGCTTACCTGTAAACTCCAAGTTCCATATTGGAGATGTAGGAATTTGATCATTTGTCACTTGAGATAATGGTTTGGATGCCTATTGCCCGACGAGAAAGAGAACAAAGCCAGGGGTCAGGGTATGGATGCAGTTTTCTGGGGGAGATTTCCAGCACTCTTGCTTTGTTTTCTCTTAATATATGTAACAGTTTTATTGTTGTGGGTATAGGGAGGGAAAGAGATGAATGGGCGTCAGTTTTTCCAGAAAAGTGGGTCTGTTGTCATGTCAGAGCAAATGATTATGTGTTGAGGAGGTAGAGGCTCTGGGTATTGGGAAGAGAGGGGAACCATCCAGGAGAGACAGCAAGAAGCTTGGGGTTTAGTTGGGGTGTTTTAAACACAGTTTGGGTCTTTGAGAAATGAGTGCTTTTTTTTTTAATACTAAAATCTATAATCTTCGAATGTGGATCGGACTTGGTTTGTTGCAGTAAAAAAATCTGATAATATAACAAGAACAGTGTACCCCATTAATATCTGGTTATAAACTTAGAGTGTCTATGTATAATATATTTTAGTGACTCTCCATACATCTGTGAATAGTGATTGTGACTTCTTACTGCCCAAGGAGCCTGCAGCCTAGTGGAGTGAGATCAGGTGAAGGAAACAACAGGTTTTGTCCTCTTTGCTTGTGTGCAGATGCCAAAAACAGCCAATAAAGTCTAAGCACATTTCTGTTTCTTAATATCGCTAGTTAGTTTCACTAAGGACTTAATTAACCATACTTTCATTTAGAATCTATTGATTAACTTCTCCCCACCCTTTTTTTTTTGTTTTAATAACTCCAGTTACCATTGTCTGTAAAGAGACAGATTCCAGATCGGGCCATTTTTTTCTATTGTGATGCCACCTCATTTGACCCTAGTGTTACCAATGAGTAAATTCATTTCATTTGCGGATGTTTCACTGTATAGGTTTAAGATCGACATACCTGGTTTTGATGCAGAGAGTGTTCGGAAACAACCCTATAGATTTATAATTTGAAAACAGCCTGTTTAAACTGGCTGCATTTTTTTTTTTATGTTTCGATTCTTTCTATTGAAAAAGAGCCAAGAAGAAAATAATCACTCCATCTTCAGCATAGACCACATCATCTGTGCACAATTACCTCCCTAAGCAATCCACATGTTGTGCAGCGTAGTTGCATGTCAACAGTGTGAGTGGCCAGCAAGGGGGGGGGGGGGGTGCCTCTGAAGCTCAGGAAGAATTTTCAACATTGTTATTTAATGTTCTTTCCAAGCATTCCTCAAAGAGAGGAGAAGAGGCCTAAAAGTTCCTATTTAAAGACAGAACATTCCAAGTTATGTTAATAGCCACATGTGTATTAAAGGCAACTTAGCCCCCAACTTTCTCTTCCCTCGTGGATGGTTTTAAAAGTCCAAAATATGTGGGAAGCCACAGTGAAATCTTTCAAGAGCTAAACCTCGAATTATGGCTACCACTAATGGTTGGAAAGGTGTGGTAGATGGGGAAGGGTAGGGATGTGAAGTTGGAGCCTCACCTGAGGTGGGATGTGGGCTCCGTCTTGTGGCTTGCAGGGTGAGGTAGATGGGAGAATGGTTGGGAATTTTTGAATGCTCTGGAGAGTCTGAGAGCCACCACCAATAGCTTCACGTACAGCAGAGTGGAGACTCTCATTCATGAAAGGGATAAATTGCTGGGCTGGGTTATAGTTGGGTGACCTGGTTTATATTCTTGGAACTGCCATTCACAAATCTGAGGGAAGTCACAAGTAAGAGCTGTATTTCCAAGTTGACCTTATTAAAATGATGATAATGAGAATGTTTTATGTCACAGGATTCAATGATTAATTGCATCAAAGTTCTTAGGGAATTGGTGCTCCCGCCCACCCCCCTCTTTCTTGATTTTCTTTTTTTTCCACAAACGTACTTACTATTCTGCTGGGTTGTTAAAAATACCAAGATGTATTATAAAAAGAATTTGGTTTTACTATAAAATTCACATGGTCCCTCAAAGTCTCAAGAAGTCCATAGTTAGCTCCAAATGGATGGTTTTAATATTGGCTAGGAGAAAAGAAGTATACTGAAGTATATAGAACATGGAGTCTCAGAATAGAAGAATAATGCTGTGCACTATAAGGTTAGGTTGAGGCTTTATGATCACAATTCCTCTGAAGAGCTGAACATAAAAGATTATTAAGAAAGTAACAGACACACACACACACACACACACACACACACACACACAGAAAGAGAAGACACCCAAGACATTCACAGACTCAAAAGTATGTTTACATTGTGTTATAGGGGCCATCAAGTGCCAGGAAATTCAAAGGGAAAGGCTGACACTGTCCTTAACTTATGCCATGGGATCTGAATTCTTACACTATTATAAATGACTCAGCAAATGTTTGTGTGCACCTGGGCGGTAAAATGGAAATAGTGGCTTCTTATAACTTTGTCCAACTCTGACTTATCCCCTTATCCCCAACCCTTTTGATTGACAGCAGGTTAGAACTGGGAGAAAAAGGTCTTTGAATTTATATGCAAAATGGTTAAAATGCACTAATTTTGCCTTGTAAGCAAGTGTTTATCTAGCAATGTTTTTCAGAGAGGTGTTTTTTTGTTTTTTTTTTTTTTTTTTCTTTTTTTTTTTTTGGTAAAATGAGGCATTCACTAAGCTGGCCACTGAGTCCTGTTTACAGAGCTATATAAGGTACGTGTGTGTCTACTCAGGCATCATTTGTACAGGTCGTTTGGTTAAGTCTTGTAAGATGTTCAGCTGTGGATGTATTACATTCCTTCTCTTATGTTTTTTGTTGTTTTTTTCCCCCCCTAAAAAAAGGTTACTTGATCAGGTATCAGACATAGAGAAAAGCTGGCAGGACTACAGGAAAGTGGCCAGACTTTGGAGTGTTTGTGTACTTAAAGAAGGAATCTTGCACATTTTCAACTTTCAGCCATAGACATTTTCTTATAAGAGCAAGTGGGAGTCTGTGCCAGCCCTCAAAGCGGAAATCAGAGCTCCCAGGGAAACATACTGGAGGAATGTGGCTCAATGCCAAGACCCATACGCAATGCATACACTGAGCTGTCAGATTAATGGGAAGTCTGGCCGTATAAGGGCATCTGGACAGTGAACCAGTTTTTTACCATGGTGGGTGGGGAGTGGGCTTCGGGCGTTTCTAGCATGCCTCAAATTCAGTCAGGTAAATGAATTCCACCAGAAGGACGATGTGCCGGATGGCTTTTTGAGAAATAGTCATAAATATCATCCCCAAAACTTCAGGGACTCTGGCTTGGTTTACATTGCCTTATATTTGCTTAAAGATGAAGGTCAAAGAGAGGGTGTACTCACTGGGAGTTCAGAGGTGGGAAAGAAGTGCGAATGTTTACTATCTAAATTGCATTCATTTCCTCCCTGCTCTTTCCTCCTGATAATTAGTTCTGACTTTCTTGGGATATTTTCTAATGCAAAGGTGTTTGTCAAGAATGTAGTCAAGACTGTTCCGTGCGGTCTGTGTTGATGTTTCCCTGTCCATTTACTTGCTTGTAGATGGAGTTGAGGGTTAGGGTGAGAAAGGAAAGGAATTTTTAACAAAATGACATTTTCTTCAGTTTACTACTTGTCTCACTTGTTTTATTAGTTTAATGAAAATCCTGTGCTGCCTCTACTCTGCTTGCATTAATCTGAGATGGTGCTGGAGAATATGGATGCTACTATGGATGGAGATGGGTCTCCGACACTTTTCCTGACATATTAGCAACTCCAATTTATTACAGTTTAGCAACCCTGAGTCTTTACAGCCCTTGTTTTATCAGCTTAAATGGGAAGGGTCTCCTTGGTGATACTTTAGGTGATGAGAGGCAATGTAAAAGAAGGGAGGTAACCGTTCTTTCAAATGTGCCATTTGGGGAAACCAAATCAATAGGTTTAGGAGGAACAGAGCATTGAGACTAGATAACTTGTTTCAAAGAATGGGAGTAAGGGGAAGGATACATATTTTGAAAGGACAAGTATAAAATAGATAAGTGAATGTGTCCCAAGAGATTCTGCCAAGGTTTGGGGAAGTGGGGCAAACTAAGGCCCCATCATTTCAGCCTTTGAAATGTGTTCCACCTCCTACCAACAAGCCTGAGCTCCTTCTCACAACTTCAGAGCTCCCTGGAATACAGTGTTTGTTTTTAATTATTTATTTATTTGAGTAATCTCTATACCCAACATGGGGCTCAAACTCAAGAACTTGAGACCACGAGTCAAATGCTCTTCGGACTGAGCCAGCCAGGCACCGCTGTCTGGAGTACATTTCAAAAACCATTAGGTAGGGACTCCTGGGGTGCTCAGTTGGTTAAGTCACCAACTCTTGGTTTGGGCGCAGGTCATGGTCTCACAGTTCGTGAGTTCAAGCCCCGCATCATGCTCCATGTTGACAGTGTGGAGCCTGCTTGGGATTCTCTCTTTCTCTCTCTCTCTCCCTCCCTCCCTCCCTCCCTCCCTCCCTCCCTCTGTCTCTCTGCCCTTCCCCTGCTTGTGCTCTCTCTCTCTCTCAAAATAAATAAATAAACTTAAAAAAATAAAAACATTAGATAGGGCTCAGAGGGCTGGCCAGAAGGCTGGAGGTATGAGCTCCATACCTGCCTTTTGCCTGCCATGTGAGCTGAGGGAAGGTACTAGTCCTCTCTGAGCCCAAATTTCCCACCTGTTCAAGGTTATTTTTCAGCCCAAGGACACCATGTTTATGCAAGTACTTTTACATGACATATTAAGATTTTAAATTTACCAATTTCTGTTAGTTCTTCAATGGTTCTTCCTTGCCCTTAAGACTAAGCCCAACTCAGCTTTAATTTTCAAAACCCATCACAGTCTGAGTTTATAACACCATTCAATTTTGCAAGGATTTTAGAGCGTTACAACTCTGTGAGAGCTCAGACAGAATCAAATCCTACTTCTTCATTTTTTAGATTAGATGCTCAGAATTGACAGAGACACTTCACAAAGGAAACTTTTCTGTCTTATGCCCTTACATATCTCCTGTATGGAAGAATTATCACAATCTGTTTCTCTTTTAATCATAGTTTTCGGGATGCATAAAAAAGAATTCTGTACTTAGCTTGTTTTAGTCACATGATGACATCTGCTTCCTTCATTTCCATTTTATAATTTTTGTTCCAGTTTTTTCATGTGGAAGGGAGGTCCAAATAGTCCTCCTTTCTTCGGTGAAAAGCACGTAAGCTACCACTAATCCTCAAGTAAGAATACGGTGTGTAAATATTAAAGAAAGAACTAAAAATTTATTATTGCCTGTGTCTATGATGTTTTCTTTAGACTTTTTATTTCTCAGAAACCAAGATGGTATTCTTTGGCTTCACATAATGCAACAGACATTTTACATTCTACATACATTTGAATTAACATTTTTCTTTACATAATGCAACAGACATTTTACATTCTACATACATTTGAATTAACATTTTTCTTTCGTTTCATTTTGCAATGTGGACTGTGCAACCGTCCACATTGACAAGCAAGTTTTCAAATTAAACGGTAACTGGTAGCCAGTACATTCTAGAATGCTGAAAACTAAGTTGTTCAAGCTATCCAAAGAGTTTCCAAGATGTTTTCCTCTGTGTGGATTTTCAAGTGACTATACCTATGGGAATCTTATGTTAAAGTCTTAATACATGGATAAGGCTTTCTCAGAAGGTGTCTTACCTTCTAAGTCAGAGTTTACACCATATCCGAAGAAGAAAAGAACACTCAATTTAAACTCTCGACATCAGATTTGAAGTAAAAGTGAACTAATGCATTGTTTAATTTGACAGTGGAACGTACAATGCCGTTTTTGTCTGGTCAATTTAACAAGAATGCTACTTAGAGCTTTGCCTGAGTGCCTGGAATGGATGCCCTGTGTGGCTGTGTCACCTTTCATTGAGGTGGAAATTTTAAATTTACAAAGCCCTCTCACAAACGCTGTGTCTCTTCAGCTTCATAACAACTGTGTGAGGTCTTATCCTCCCATTTTTCAGGTAGGAGAATTGAGGTCCAACCAAGCTTGGTCAGAGGCAGGGACCTGCAAATTTGAATTCAGTCCTTCTAAAGGGAACACGCTTGACTCTGCCTCCAAACTCCACTGCATCTTTTCTTCACATTCTATATACAGGGATCTCTGAACACTGTATGTTCTTAAGATAGTTATCTCCAATTTTCTTAAACTCTTAAAGCACACACCCTAGAAAGCATATGAAATAAAGTACTGTGGGTTAATTGGCAGAGTCAGTATAATGCTATGGTCTGAGATAAGCATGAAATATAAAGATAATGATTACTGATCTGCATTAGGAGAGAACCTTGGGCTTAGACAAAGTTGTTGTTGTTTTTTTTTTTTTTTTGACAGTTAAGATTTTTGCGATTTTGCTGTATAGACAGATGTGTTGCTTGTTATCTGCTGATGAACTGAGGTAGCTGAGAAAGGAAAAATGAATCAAGACGATGGGTATGCTTTGGAAGGCTTAATATCAGGGTGTGTACCACTGTGACATCAGCTTCAGCCCACACTGAAAATGTTCAGTCTCTAACTCAGTTCAATCTTGTTTAGACTGAGTCTCAGACCAACCACAGACATCACCAAAGTCTTCTTGAATAATTGCATCATTCACCGATTAGCTACCCTGATGAATAAATATCGCGACAGAGCCTCAGGCCATCAGCATTGAAGCAATATCCACCATAAGTAGATTCGTCACAAGTATCTCTTAATAGACACATTCCGGCATGCTATTGGCATAATGCTTATTTTATGAATTTCATCTTTGGTAAAAAATGCACTTTCCTCAAACTGAATACAGTTTGTATTTCAGGCTTACAGCTTTCCCCTTGTCTCCCTTCACAGTGAAATAATGGGATTTGAATCCTGACTACTTTCATGTTAATGGAATGAGAGCCATGTCATAACTGCACAGACTTGTGGCTAAAGAGTGTTGTCTAGGAATGGCAGGTTTATAACGAGGGACTTTTCTTAGGGACCCATGCACGTACGTGAAAATGAACAACTGTAGGAAAAAGTTGCATATGACTATAGACTTGCTAATGTCTGGACACATTTCACCATTAAGCTATTTCTCACATACAAATGATGAAAGCTGATTTTGTCCACATGAATCTTCTGTGGTGATTTTCATCATTGCTAGCTGCTCTCTGTTTATTCTTCTTGCTCATGTGTGTTGCCCTGCCATTTCCATGTATGGTTGATTCTCTGGACTCTGCTTGTTTTCAGCTCTGTAGGTGAGCAAGCAAACTTCCGGTCCAGCTTCAGAGAGACTTTGAACCAGTTTTATTTTGCAGTAGGGCCGGGCACTGCTACAGCCCAAGTATCCCCTGTTGGCTTTCACTGCTTTCTAGGCAGGCCTCTCCCTCACCAGTCAAGCGGATTTTTCCCAGCTAGCTTCTGGGGGAGCTGCCAGAAGAGGGGCCCCATAGCATGCTGATACCACTTCTGTCTCTCTGGGGTTCTCATCTCACTAAGCTGAAGCCTGACCTAAATCTAAGGGCTCAGGAACTCCAAACTCCTGGATTTCTCATGCATCACATCCAGATTTTGAAGAAGGGAAAATGACTTTATGTTGAGTACAAAGGGCAATCTGGAACCTACTTTGTCTACAGGAAGTAGACTTTTAAGACTGACATGAAGGCAGGTGACCTGAGGCAGCACAAGGCACCAAATGCATTGACAGGTGCATCACCTGGCATCCTTTAGAGATGCACTGCTGAGGGTCACTTTGCTTGGGCTTTCTTACTTTTCCTGGCAGTGCTGGTGGGAGGGAAATACTGTTTTCCCATTGAAGCAGTCCAGTATTCAATCAGGCTAGGCCTGGGAGAGCAAAGGTGAAAAGACCCCAATAGATCACTTAAAAAGAAAAACAACAACAACAACAAAAACCAATAAACTGAGACGTTTTCATCCGATTTTAAAGATCTCAAGAATAAAGCCTGACAAAATAAGCTTGGTTCATATTTAATTAAACGAGATTTTTTTCAGCAGTTCTAGTTTAATATTCTAGTATGAAACTTTCTTAAAAGCTCATTAAAGTAAGCTAATTCTGTAGTTTAAAGCATTTCATAAAATTAGCCATTATTTTGGATTAGCTAGACCAACTTTTTGTTATTTTGAGTTCAAATGTTCTATTAATAGAGGCAACATAGAATTGACTTGAATATAGAATTTGTTGGGCTTTCTGTTTCTCTTTTTGACTATTTCAGGAGAGCGCTTTTTTCTTTCTTCTTCCTTGTTCCATTATTTAGCTGTGTCTGTTAAATGTGTGACATCAGTCAAACTACTCAATCTAAGCCTCACTTGGCTCCTTTTAAGTTGGAGATACCAGTACTATCCACAAGATTGGTGTGATAATTTGTAAGGATTAAATACCAAAAACTTGTAAAGCATCAAGCACAATGCTGGTCAGAGTATAAGCACTCAAAAAAATGTTTGTTAAAGTAAAATAAAACTTTCCTTTTAGCTCCTATCTAAATATTTTCAGATACTAAATTTCTGCCTTAACATTTGCCAAAAATGAGCCCTTAGCCCAGTAGGTTTTGGGGTCATGAATTATGCAGA
Organism: Panthera onca; assembly: GCF_046562875.1. Lineage (NCBI taxonomy): Eukaryota > Metazoa > Chordata > Mammalia > Carnivora > Felidae > Panthera > Panthera onca. The sequence continues at coordinate 118,509,673 of NC_138343.1, forward strand.
TTACACAGGATGAAAAGAATGTCGTGACTGTCTGTTGACAGCCTTTTTCAAGCAAGCCGCATACCATTGTTATGTCACTTCTGAATGATTTATGAATTGTGATTCTGTCCTTAGGATCCCGTTTTCTGTTTTTTTTTTTTTTCCATCAAATTGCCACAGGGGGGAGTATAGGTTCTTGAAAGAAGCAAATAATACAGTTTAAAAGATTTGATACCAATTATTTTTAAGAATGCCCATATCTAAAACATCTAAACATTATATTAATACCCTTGAGGAAATAGAAGTATTTATGATAAAATAATATGGAAGGCCACCGTTCAATCTTAGATTTAATAATTTTGTAATAGTTGTAACAACAGTGCCTGGAAAATGTCTCTCTGTAACATGGAGAGGTGAATGCGTGTGTGTGTGTGTGTGTGTGTGTGTGTGTGTATGGGCATTATTGGCACTATAGGAGAAGGAGGCATTTTAAGTTTCTAGTTTTTGCCATTAAAGTCATAAAATGAAAGAGGAACAGGGAGAGAAAGAAAGAGACTAAGTGTTAATATATATAAAATGAGGTTGAGAATGACTTGGATACAATAATGTGACACGGCTTTATAATATGGATGATACTGAACCCACTGGGTACATATGGGGAGATTTAACCTGATGAAATTCAATAGCTAGATAATTCTAGTTCTAGCTAGAACTGTGGGAGTGGAAAATAAAATGTCTCTTTCAATAATACAATTGCATTTAAGAGCTGCAAAAATTGTGACCTGATTTTATAATACTAATAGCCCAAAACATGGTTACTTCCTCTACCTCCATGGTTACTTTGGAGAAAAGTGCAACAGAAGTCCTAGAGAAGCTGAATAGAGAAACTTACAGGTTGGGCAGGTTGTTTATGGGACCAACATGACCCCTCCCTATTGGGAGATAATCGTCTTTGTAGATGGTTGGTCAGCCCTCCTATCTCTCTGCTTCTCCAGGAAAGTCCCTCTTTAGGACTTCCTGACATGCCACAGTTGAGAGCATATTTCTCACACTTATCCTTCCTTTCCCTCTTGAGTTTGGTGCAGTGTTCTGAGGAAACACTGTCCTAAAAATTCTTATTCTTATGGGATTTCTTCCTGTGTGTCCTTATAGTATGCTTACTGATTTGTGGACATGTTGGGGCTTTGTACTTGACTCATGTTCTTTCACTGAATATGCCACCATCATGGGTTATGTCAGTACTCACCAGAACAACCATCCAAACTTCTAAGTCCTTGTTGCCTGCTTCTTTTAAGCCGATTAGGACTTGCCCCAAACCCTGACATTACCTAGAACCACTCCATACCCTGGGGTCCTAAACCACCTATCCTCTCCTGCTCTCTCACTCACTTACCCTTTCTATTATTTGACCCGATTGAGACCTTGATCTCGTGCCCCCTTCTTTTCTTCTGAGCATGTGGCTTTGCTTCCTTACCTGTCCATGGCGTCATGTTTTATGTCAACTGTCTCTTGTTAGGACCTCCGGCATTCAGCCTCCCAACCTTTTATCAAGCCAGCCCCCCTGTTTTAGTTGTTCCTACACTGCCTGCATACATTTGGGGTCTCCAGTCTCAGCTGGACCCTCAGTTCTGCTGTGTTGTGCTTTTCGTTGTTCTGGTCAGCTCTTTATTATCCTTTACCTTATGTCCCTTCCAAACCTCATTCTTCCCTCAAGGGTCCTACCCTGCCCCTACCCCATCTCAGCAGAGCAGCCCTCTTTCCTACATGAAACCATCAGGCATGACCAGCTCAAATGCTCTTCCCAGGACTGATGGGTCCTCAGCCTCATATTCTTCCCATTAGTGTTGAGCTGCACTGTTCAATTCTGTAGCCAGAAGTCATATACAGCTGTTTCAGTTTAAATTAGCCAAAGTTTAAAATTGACTTCCTCAGTTGTTCTAGTCACATTTCAAGTGTTCGGTAGCCACATACGGCTAGTGACTACTGTCTTGGATGGTGGGGTGAACCTTGATGTCATTACAGCAAGTTCCGTGGGGCAGCAATGGTATAGACAGACCTCTGCTCATGCTGTTGGTACAACTTTGCTTGTCTCCTATGCAACCATGTTCTCTCTTCTGACTTTCTCTTGTCTTTCAATATCTTTTTTTCTAGTAGTTTCTTCTCAACCTATAAAGATGTTCACATTGCTTTCACATAAAAAAAGAATCCCCAAACAAACAAAACAACCTTCCCATATGCTGCTCTTCTTTTCTTTTTTTTAACTCTGAAGCTCCTAAAACATGTATACTCATACACACACACACACACACACACACACACACACACACACACCCCCCTCTGTATTTACTATTGACACATACTTAACGTTTGACTTACCATTCAACCCACTGCAATAAGGCTCCTGACTGTAGCACTACACATTAGCACCAAAGCACCTCTTGATCGCTAAATCCAGTGGATTCTTTTCAGTCCTTACTGGGTAGGTCTCTGTGGGTATTGCTGTTGAGTCCCTTCTCGTTCCATCTCTTTGACCATTTCCTTTGGCCTCCCTTGAGTCTTATTTCCCTCCGCCTTCCCCTTTGGTGTGGATGTCCCATAGTCTTTTGTCCCTCGTCCTTTTCTTACTTACATATTCTTTAACCACCACATTGATGATGGTTTCCTGCTCTCTGGCTCTCAACCAAAACGTGTTTCTGGGTCCATCTGTGCTGTGTACAGGACATTCACCTGACTGTCTTACACAGGTCTCAAAGTATGCATGTTCAAAGCCAAACTCATTCCCTCTACCCCCAAATCTGTTCCCTTTAATGTGTTCCCAGATTTAGTGATTGGAAGCACCATACCACTCTATATTAAAGCCTGTGCATTGTCGGATGTTCTTTTTTTCTCTTTCACCTCCTGTATTTAATCAGTCACAAAGCTCTGTGGTCTCTACTTTCTCAGTATATCTTCCCAACATATCATGCCATCAGCATCTTTTGTCTGAATCACTGCATTAGCCTTTCTGTTAACTGGTCTTTTGACCCACATTATTTGCCCTCTTCAATTTATTCCCTCCACTGCTCCCTGAAGAATCTATCAATGCAACGTGCTTGCTCAACCTGCTTAGAATCTTCACATAGTTTCCATTGCCTCTAAGATAAGACCCTGTGTCTGGCTCCTATCTTGTCCATTTGTATGTCTCACTGCCCACCGACCCTGCTGTATTCTCTGGTTTTCATTTCCTATTTTGCCCCAGTTAGTTTCAGTAACTTGCAATTTTATCATGTATTTCATGCCTATATAACTTTGGTCATCTTGCTCATTCAGCACTTAGGGGCGTTGTAAGGTGTGTTTATACCAAATACAGTTTTGACTGCAGTGGGATTTCATTTTATATTTGATCCAGGACATATACACTCACACATATACATACACAGTGAACCAAGAATTTCACAGACGATAGTTATTGTTAATATATGTGATACTTTTGATATTTTACAGTCGATTCCATTCCATTTTTTTAAATGCTGGTCTTGATCTCTAAGTTTACTTTTCTGTCTTATTGAACCCACTCATTGGACATTTGATATCTTTATCTATCTATCTAGATACACATATAGACACACACACAGATATATATATACATATGGTTTCTGGATATTGCACTTACGAAATGTCCTGGTGAATACAGACTTCATCAATGTGAAAGAGATATAGTTTTACTTTTACATTTGTATTTTCTAATGCAATTACTTACAACATTTTCTAATTATGTCATAATATTGGGATACAGCAGTGCTTTTCAGTGTATTTTTTTTAGCATAGTGGAATGAATAGAGATGATATTTTTATGACATTTTAGAACAAAGGCTTTCTAAAATTTCTAACATTTTAGAATGATGAAAGTATAGGAATTGTTTTGTTTTGTTTTTTTTTTTTTTTTTAAGATATCAAAGATCATAGCAGAGCTTACTGGCAAATTTCTATCTTTTTTTTTTTTTTTTGAGTTTCTAGGTAATTTAAGGTTTTTCTTGGAAGTTGACTTCTGAGTATTTGTGAATAACTTCTCACATAGTATCAACTACAAACAAATCCACCACTGAATGAATTCCTTATGTAAAGTTTGGGAACTAGCTTGAACTTTAAAATATTCTACAAATATTCTATATTTAGCTAAAATTGCATGATTACTAAAGTTTTAGGAACTATGGTGATTTATATTATAGCATATTTATATCAGTTCATAGGTATTTTGTATTTATTGATTATATAAATGAAATTTCTGAAGCTCATGTATTCATACGTGGTAAGTTTATGTGTTTTAGAATACTAGGGAATACAGTGGTTATTTTATTCAAGGCATAATTTATTAAGGTAAAAAATTCTCTAGAAAAATGAGTAGTAACACTATTAGGTATTTAGGAAAAGTTGCTGACTGACTGGCTGGCTGATGTCATTTAAAAAATTATACAGTTGTTAAGGTTGCCTAACCTAAGGCATAAGAAGATCTTAGTGGGAAACTATTCCAGAGCAATAAAGCTATTCAGATAACCCAGATTAAAGCAAATCAATCATTTGTTGTTGTTTCCCTTCCAAATAAATAATTTACAAATGTCTTGATTTTTGGAGCATTTGCTATATTTCTAACATTGTTTTAAACACAGTGGGATATTAAAAGATCCTAAGTTCCTGCTTACAGTGAGGTTACAGTCTATTTGCAGAAGCAGATCATATGTGGACTAAGAGTTAAACCAGGGATCTCACATTTGTGTGACATGGGAACCATAGGACATGGAGAACTCTGGAGGATTGGTGTGATATAATATTTCATGACCCTGAAATTAGAACTTTTATGGAACTTTGAAGCATAGATCATGATACAGCCACATGCTGTGAGGCTCAGGAACTCTTGCTTGGGTGTCTGTGGGTCAGTGGTAAGGTAGTCAGTGGTCACAGATAGAAAGATAGATATAGCAGTCAGTGTTCCGGGAGTAAAGAGACATAAGTAACCGATATGGAGAAAGCTGGTATGACTTTTTCATGGACATAAACTGTGTTAAAAGGTAAGGAAAAGAGGAGCAATAAGGGCATTCCAAACCTTGGGAATGGTTACAGTCTTGACTTTGTAAATGCTGTGGCATATATGGATGAGAATAAATGGGCTGTTTTGACCTGAGCCAACATGGGCATGAACTGGAAAGATTAAAGGGTGGGGGTGGGGTGTGCACTGTAAGAAGCAGAATCATAATTTCTTTCTTTTACACTAATGTTGAGTACATCACTTTTATTTTGAGTCCTCTAATCTTTTGGAACATACACATAGTACTTTGCTTTATAATAGTTCATCAGAGCTTAGAGAGTGTTAAGAAGACATTTGCAGATTTATAGGGTAAAATTAAGAGTGTCAAAACTAAAAATTAATAATGCTGGAGTTGTCATGTTCTGCTTCTCCTCTTGCTTTAATAAATAGCATGTATTACTTTTTTTTTTTTTTTCTCCACAACCTGCAGAGTTCCAGGCATATGGACAAAACTTAAAGCACAATAGATATTTGTCAGATTAAGGCCTTTTTCTTGAGGGCAGAGTTTATATTTTTTCTTCTTTTTATGGTTCTTCATGACTCCTCATACAATGTGGGCATCCAATAGCTCTAATGGACTGAGAATGCTTATATCAACGAGGAACAGACATGGCTAAAGTGAATATTACTTGATCCAAGCTGTCTCACACATTCTTTCATCATCCATTCGCTCAGTAATGGGTGCACAACGTAATGGGAGGTCTGTTAGTCTAGCATGAGGTCTGTTAGTCTAATGAAGACTTTAGCAAGAGTTTTGTGTTTTTATGTCTTCGTGCAGGCTGGCCAACTCTTCTTCATTCTTCAGCTCTACCTGCTACATTCTCTCTTGGCATTCCAGACCTGGCTAGGGCTTATCCTTCACTAGCCTTTCTCTACCTGGATGGTGGTTTGCCTATATCCCTTACCAGACGGGGTTCCACAAGAGCAGAATTGAATCATTTCTCCCTTCGCCCATTGTACCACGCCCAGCACCTCATTTATAGATGTTACTTGATGGGAATTTGTTGAGTGAGTGTTTGTAGAACAAATATATTCTTTAATGATGGCATTGTCAGATATCTGGCTTTTAACTGGCAATTTGGCTCTTAAATATTGTGTTCAGGGACCTGACTAAAAAAAATAAATGCCAGAATGATAACACTTTGGAGACACAAGATGAGCTAACAAGAAAGAAAAAGTGAAAAGTCACACAAATGCGAAGTAAAATGTAAAATGAAACTTATATTGCCATTAATAAGGTATTCACATTGAGTGGGCATATACATTTTTTTCTGGTGCGAGACTTTTCCTGTGCATTTAGTGCCTTGTTGAAGCTATCCAGGTGACCCTTTCAGTATACACCAAGTGTGAGAACACAGGGCAGTGACCTTAGACACTATTCACTCCAAATACTGGTTAACTGAAGAAATAAAACCGGATCTCGGAGTGCACAAAAGCAGGCATATTTCAGTGGTATAGTCTCCTCTGGGCGGCAGGCTCCTCTCTCCACTCATCTTCCTACCAGACCGTCCTGTTTTTCCAGCAACCCCCTGTGTACAGTCCAGAAACAGCTGCGGGGTCTCAGTGGATGCTGGGTGGTCTCCCTCCTCATACGCAGTTTCCCTGGGACCATCCGTGTGCTTGGGAGAAGAGAGTAGTGTCTCCACAATCTGCAGAGGGGACCCTCACATGTAAGGTGAGGCGACCTTCATTGAGGACCCATGCTAGATTGATAATACAGCTTAGCTCAAATCCTCACACAACCTGCAAATTTATAAAATTAACGTCCTTTTTGTAGATAAGGGGAGTGGCAGAGTGGGGGGTGAGATGGTGTACCATGTCTGTGCTGTGGAGCCAATGAGTGGCCAAACCAAGATTCCCACAGGCCTCTCTAACTCCCCAAATTCCATATGTTTCTCCAGACACCACATCACCTTTTATAAAGAGGATATAGTGACCTATCAATATTTGTTAGCTAAAATGGTATGTCACGAAGAACAAGGCATAATGCTTTCTGTAGAGTTTAAATACCTACCTACTGTTGGATAAATGACTACATGGATAAGCATGTGATTCTTAAAAAAAAAAAAAAAATCCCTCACCTGTCAGAACACAGATTTAAGGTCATTACAGTAACTAGAATTTCATGAAAATATGAAGTAGAAAGGTAAAGTTCAGGGACTTTTTTATTTTTTATTTTTTAGTAAACTTTGCACCAGTCATAAAAAAAAACCTAACAATTTTCCTAGTAAAGTGTACTTGAAAGAAATTATGGAAGTTGGGTAATGTACACAGTATATTTTTAAACCAATATACCTGCCTACTATCTCATTATTTTTAGGTTGAGCTATTTTTTTTATTTAAAAAGCCTAATTAAAATATAATTTTTAATAAAGGAATAATGTTTGTTCAAATTTAAGTAAATAAAGAACTGTCCATTTAAATACCCAACTTAAATAACACTCAAAAGTTTATTTTTGACACTCACAGAAGAAAATAAATAATAATTGTTATCTTTAGGTTAGAAATGCAGGCTAATTCATTTTAAAATATTTTTTAAAAAACTTGGCAATGTTATTTGTTAACAAATACAGTGAAATCTACCATATCCTTATTTATTTGATTGGGGGTTTTCAGTTCCCACCAGAACTTTTTGAGAATAAATAAAATTCATATATAAGGTTAATGTAATTGTTTACTTTATATCAAGACATATACCATTATATGGTTGGAACTACAGGCACCTCATATGTCTTGGATTGCGTGTTAGCAATTACATCATTCTGCCCTCAGAACCTATTTGGAAGAGAAGTGAAAACAAATGCAAAACCAGAGGAAGACTAATTACTTTTAGCATAAGCAGATTTTTGTTTCTCCAGATTTGACTAAGCGTACTATTTTCTCTAGAAACTCTTTAGGCCCAGCGTGTGCTTGTCTTAAATATCTCTGTTATCTCTAGTAGAGTGCTTTGCATATTAGTAAGTATGAATTGACTTGAATTGAATTGAGCCTGATTGGATAGGGCTACTTACTCTTGGGTCAGCTTGCAGCCTAAAGGCATGGAGATGGAGTATTCCTTCTTACTAACTAATGTGTGAGACTAGTTCCTACTCTATAAAACTCTTGGAAATTCGCTCAGATAATCACAAAGAGTGGAAAATGACTGGGTATCAAAATAGGACGTTACAGACTCTGTAAGTCAACCGTGTTAGATTTCTCTTCCCATCACCCCAGATTAGAGTATCAGGAGTTACGTATAAATATAAACTCTGAGCCACACTTCTCTAAAATTCTGCAGGGTCATTTAGGTAAATAGGTAAATAGCTTGTGTACATGGGGTGTGTTTACATATGGACTAAGGTGTTAGACTCGCTCTCGGAGAATACCCTTGAGAGTATTACGAGGAGAATTCGAGAACTGTCTAGATGTTATGAAGGTGGGCGATTGTTATTATCAGACAGTCAAGAGAACCAACAATCAGATTAGAAGGTGAATGGGTAAAACAACATAGAGTCAGTGTTTGGTGGATGTCTTAAAAAAAGAAAAAAAAAAAAAAAAGACCTAACACATTAAATCAAAAGTAAAACAAACTGAAAAACCACTAAAATTCGTGAAACTTATACTCATGTGGTTTGTGGACTAATTCATGATGCATACATTTAAACAAAAATTAAAAAAAAAACAAAAACAAAAACAAAAAAACAAATGCAAAGTAAGGTCAAATGTCTGTCTCCCCTCCCCACCCCCAGAAGGAAGTTAGACTTCTTTAACGCACACATTTTATTGGGTTGATTATTAAAACTGAGTTGATCTAACCACTTATAAAAGTTCTACATACACAGAAGTGAGCAGATAGTGTTAGATGGGCAAATCCGGAAGAGAAGGGAAATGTAATTTCTGCTTTGAATATATAATCGGCAAATTCAAGAATAAGTTTTCATTTTAGCTTCTCTTAAAAACAACAGCATACTCTTTGGTGTCAGGTAGCAGGAGGAAGCGACTGACCGCCTACTTGCTGCTGTAAGGAAGGTAAGGTATTTGAGAAGGGAACTAGTGCCCGTGGAAACTCAAACATATGATCACATCCTGACCGTCTCACCACTTAGCATTTCCATTTGTAAGTTAGATTTTTATTTGACATAAATGTAGCAAAAACATGTGCCTTCTTTTAATTTCAGTTTATTTTTTCTTAAAAACAAAAGGCAAGGCATCCATCCTGTAAGGTGAATAAACTTAAGGAAGTGTTTGCTAATTGCTCTGTCTTCTAAATGTGGCCTCTCTAGAGTTGATCTAATGCGGTTTGTCTTTAGAAAGTTGCAGGGTAATGAAGACGTGTCATGCAGGAAATACTGCCAATTTTACTCCTATTTATAGGAAAAGTCCCATGAAACAAAGGAAACCGTTTTTAAAACCATCTTAGGATAGTTTTTTGAAGCTCAGTTTGGTGATTAATAATACTATTGATGTAACTCCCTAAAGCCCTTGTGAATTTTCATGTAGGTAAAATTAAAGTCACCCCCCCGCCCCCACTCCCGGCTTGGAATATATATTTAAAGACTTGTCCAAAGCCACATATCCAGTGGCAAAACTGATGGTAAGTGCACATTTCCCGGCTTTAGCTGTTTGTTACTTTTTTTTTTTTTTTCTCATTACCTCATCCTATCTAATTTATGATGGGGTAATATATTCTGAGGAAAATAAAAATAAATAGAAAAGAGTAGAATGAATTCTAGCTGACTGCTGTTGTTTTTAGCAATTTTCAACATCCTGGTTTATTTCATTCCCAGGGTATTAATGTCCTATAGTAGATGCTGGTGTGCAGCCGTGTGCCACAGTGTGTCCAGACGTGGGCTCTGGAGTCTGGTCACTGGGGCGAGGCTGTCATTAAATGTGAGAGCTTGTTTCTTACCTTCCTGTCTGGAAAATGGGGACTGTAGTAAAACCTACTTTGTGCAGTTGTGAGAACTCAGTAGTTTATTTAAAGTGTTGAGTATTGTGTTGATGTATATATAACTACCCCCCCAGCTGTTAGATATTATTATATTTACTTTAATAATCAATATTATCGAGAACAATGAAAGATTTACTGTCCCAAATTAATTTTTTTAATGTTTATTTGTTTTTGAGAGAGAGACAGACAGACAGACAGACAGGCAGCTTGAGTAGGGGAGGCCAGAGAGAGACAGAGACAGAATCCCAAGCAGGCTCCAGGCTCTGAGCTGTCAGCACAGAGCCCGACATGGGGCTCGAACATCTGAGCTGTGAGATCATGGCCTGAGCCGAAGTTGGACGCTCAACCAACTGAGCCACCCAGGCATCACTATCCCGTATTAAAATACTAAAAAAATTAGAGATCGTGTGGAAATTTGCTTTCTGGAGAAGGGCTTCTCAGTGTTCCAGTGATTTCTTTTATAAGCATTGTTAGCTCATGGTAAAACCCAATAAGTGAGAAACAGGAAAATAATGTTTTCAATTATTTAAAACTACATAAAGCAAAGTAATTGGTAGCTGAGTTACTAAATTAAATTATTTTGCTTTGAAACTCCAGCTTTATGTTAAAAAAGAATAGACTGAGAAGTCCTTTTAGAAGTGGGATTAGTTCTCAGAAAATAAGTTTTGTGATGAATTCTGAGTAAATGAGTTTAAGACATGGATGAAATATTTATTAAGTATGTAAGTTGAAAAATTATGAACGTCTTGGGGATTTTTCTCAGAAATTCTTAGTTTGGGCACCATGAAAGTGGGTTTATTTTTGGTTCTGATTACAAAAGTTGACAGCTTCTTTTTTATTCTCATCCAGTTAAACATGAATTAAAAACTTGCAGAGTTGGAAAAATTTCTGGGATCATGTAGTCTTCTGCTTTTCATGGCACCAGTGGCACAGAGATAATCTATAGAAACTAAGAGGAACTACTTGGTTTCTTGCAGGGGAGGGGACTGGTGTTTAGCTCACCACCCAGTGCAGGGTGTGGGCTCTGTGGAGGGACACTTACCTCTCCTTTGACAGGTGAGGAAACTGAATCCCTAGGCATTGTGTGCCCTGCTCAAAGACACATTCTCAGATAGTGGCAGAACCAGTTCTTGAACAAACCCTCTCTTCTTCTGCTCTTTTGATTATACCCTACGTCCTTCCTAATAAAGAATCTGTAACTTAGAATCTTAACAATCCCAGATTCTTTTCTCTTCTCCACGTTTATTATAGAGTTGTACCTGATAAGAAAGTCCATTTAACTTGATATCAGCAGGATGGGCATTTCCTTGGATTAGTACAAACCCATCTCAATGTTTAATTGGTTAACTCATTTTTCACCTATTGAATAATGTGTGTGTTAGTGCTAGGCTCTGGGAATATCCAGATGATGAGTACTTCATCTTTTCCCTAATAAGTATGAAAGGAATATAGTGATAAACACGTAAAAAATGCTTGCGTTTTATTTAAATTAAATTAGATTTATTTTAATAAATTGTTTATTTAATAATAAAATTTAATTATAAAATAAATAAATAATAAAATAATTTAATAATATAAATAAATTTAAATTAAATTAAATTAAAAATAAGCAGCTTGCAGCTGCTTAGCTAGAAAATAAAAATTGTGTTCTTTAAAACTTAAATATCAGTCATTAAATAATACATCGCTCATGGTAAATATAGTATGTGTGAGAGAAAGGCTGGATAGTTGATTAAATTTACATTTTTATTAAAAAAATTATTTTCTTATAAATGATTTTTTTATTAAGTAGGTTATTTAGTTTGCTGTGAGTTACAACTCCCACAGGCTGGAAGACCCCTCATCTCTGTTGGATGGCTAGGTGACTGATGAGTTTGAATATGCTGAGGATATAGGAGGCTCTCTTGCAGTCTGAAACAGAATCCAAGCGGATGATGGTAGATTATAGATCCCCTGACAGAAATATATATATCCTTATACAATTCTGAGGGCCAAGGTCACTGTTTAAGTAGTCAAAGTTGCTTTAAGCCTCTCAATGATTGAGTCTGATTGATTAGCCATGACCTAGACAAAATAAAAGACTTCCTCTGGCAGGGAAAATTAATTGGAACACCAGAGGCCCATGGAGCTAACCCAGAATTCACTTCAGAATTCTTTGCCTTCTAGATGCCTTGCTCATATTGGAGTTCAAGATTTTGAGGATCGCCTAGTCTGCCTGATGTAAGTGCTCACCTGATTTTCTGCCACTTTGACATTGAATTGTGCCTATTCTTGTTTGCTATAGTAAATCAGGCTGTTTCTACTGCCTGCTATTTTAGTAGGCTACCCCCTATACCGTTAACTCTGCCTAGCCTCATTCTACTATGTCAAGCTGTCTTTGCTGCTCTACTGACCTTAAGGAGGGAGTTTGATTCTCTTTTGATGCCCATATCATAAATGAAGTATAAGAAGAAGGTGGCTTTGTTACTGGACCAGGGAAAAATAAGTCAGAATTTGGGGCAACCAAAGTGGCTAGGACTAGAGGCGTGCATTTCTAGAGAGGAGGAAACCACAGAAAAGTAGCCCAAATATCTACATATAATTCTGCTCATTTGCTGACTACTCACCTGCGCATAAGCGGGCACAGACCTTAAGAAACCTAGTACAAGAGTCTATCTGATGCCCAAATATCTGATCTGGGTTATTCGCAGCCATACGGTGCTAGGGGAGAGACAGGAGTTAAGTGTTGCCAAGGTAGAGGGGTATTGGTAAATAACCTCGGGCTTTTGGTGGAGACCCTGCTGTCAAACCCCAGGAGCAGGGATCTTACTCTAGGAAAACTGAAATAGGTACTAACAGAGCTTCGTGTAAAACCTAGAGAGGATCAGGAGATCTACCAGATTTATTTGTTCTGAATGCCAGGAAAATATTTAACCCTCTTTGAAGAAAGATATCATTCAGAGTCTCTGTAATATTCAATAAAAGACAAGGCATGCCATAAAACAGGAAGAAATGACTGAAACCCAAGAAAAAAAAAACACAATAAACCCAGAAATGAGTGGGATATTGCACTTACCACATAAGGGACTTTAAAAGAGCTATGTTTTTAATATGATCAAGAAAAAGGAGAAAATGGTGAAGCAAAATAGTTGAAGAGATGGTAACTTCAACAGAGGATTGGAATCTATAGAGATTCAGCAAATGGACATTCTCCCACTGAAAAATATAATACTAAGAACTTTAGATGTTTTGAATAGATGGCTGAACACATTAGAACACAGGGTGAAGAAACTGGAAGACCAGGGGCACCTTGTGGCTCAGTCCTTTAAGCGTCTGACTTCGGCTCAGGTCATGATCTCACAGTTCATTGAGTTCAAGCCCCGCATCAGGCTCTGTGCTGATGGCCTGAACCCTGCTTCAGATTCTGTGTCTCCCTCTCTCTCTACCCCAGCCCCACTCGTGCTCTGTCTCTTTCTCTCTCAAAAAATAAGTGTTAAAAAAAAATTAAAAAAAAAAAAAGGAACTGGAAGACCAGACCAAATAAGCTAAGAGAGAAAAAAAAGAATGGAAAAACAGAGTAGTGGATAGAAAACACGTGATACACAAAGCCGACTTCTGAAGTCACTATTCTCCAGAAACAGAGTTCATAATGAGGAGCTCTACAAATCACTTCCTTCTAGACTATTGGATGCTATTGGAAACATGGTTAGATACATCTAATTTCATTACTGACTCAAAGCATTTGAAGCTCAAAGGTAATTCAGGGAAGAGATAATTTTGTTGGGTTTAATTTTAATGGGAAACTTGTTTCCTTTAAGTGGTTATCTTTGCCAAAATTTGGCAACTTCTGAAAAGAGACTAGAGCACAAGGTCCTGGGGAGTAGGAATGATCCAGGTCAAGCTTTCTTCCTAAAGGAAATAATATAATGACATATGATTTCCATGTTTTAGTTCTTTTTTATTCTTATTCTGGTTTTCATTTCAAAGCTATGCATCAGTAGCAGATTCCTGCCGTCTTCGCTTTCTCCTGGTCTCTTTGCTTCTCGGTTTTGATCTGATAGTGCCTGTGCTCCTGGCCTTTTTACTGTATTAAAAGTCTATATGTTTTTCTATTTCTGGAAAATTAGGCAGAGAGCAGAATTTTGGATCCAAGCCTTTGTAATTTGCACCATGAAAACTGCCTCACCAGCTGCAATGCATCCTTTAGGATTTTTAAACTATTTTTCTTGAGACCTTTGTGCATTGCCTGTAGACCCACCCTAACACTGTTGGGAAAAAATAATATACCCTTACAATAGTCTTATTGGTATCTTAGGAAAAGATAAAAACATGAAGACACATTTATGAAGATTTTAAGGAAAAGTGATAATATATTTTATCTCTTTCCTATTTACTGATTTTCAACCAAAAATTGACCCAAACCATTGTTTGGTATCACAGTTTTGGCTATTTTATATATTTGGAAATGGCTTCTGACCTAGAAATAACACTGTGCTCCCTCCCTTTTCTTCCCTCTTTTACCCCACAGCCTCCCCCCAAGTCCTTGATGGTAAAGTGGTATCTCCTAGACATTTCATAACACATGAATCTAATTCCAAATAACTGATTACCCAACAACTCTGCATGATGCACTATGATGACCCAATTTCTGAGGATAAGACAAGACCAGACTTGGTGTATATGTGCCTACACTGAAGGTGTCTCTGAAGGCACAGCGAGCTGTGTCTTTAAAAAATTACTTTAAAGACATTTTCTTGGTTATGAAATGCTCCCACAGATGTTATGACGTTTGACTTTCTCAAGTTGTGTGTGGTAGGAAGAGTGAGTGTTATTAGCCCCATTTGACAATGAGGAGATTAAGGTAGAGGAAGAAGTGACTCATCCAAAGCAACAGCTAGTAAGTATTAACGTCAGGCCTTTCATCTATTCCCTGTTACAGCCTTACTTAGGAGGCTTGGGTGGACTGGTAGGTAGATGCAGGGGACATTATTAAAATGCTTTCATAGTATACAGGAGGACTATGCCTAACTTAAACCCATAATAGGTATAGACTATACTTTTGAATATTGTTCTGGCACTGGTAGAAAAGAGATATTCTATATTGCAAAGGCCTCTTAAAATATGAATCCCCAAATCCTTTTAGGAAATGGTAAAAGACAAGTTTTAGAAATCTGTGCTGACCTTACAGAAGAGGAAATAGAAGAGAAAATCATGAGTGCACTTAGTGTCAAGGTCATGTTGGGAGACAATTCTCAGATTGGGTGTCTCGTTTCAACATGTTTTGTGAGCAGAAGAACTAACTGACTTTATTCTGCTCTATCATTTCAAGAATGTTTATATAGTGAACACCTTGGAAAATGGAGACAATGTCTCTGTCCAAAGGCTAGGCATGCTTACTGAGAAGTATAAAAGGTTCAGGTTCCCTAAGCTCAGGGTTCCCCTCCTATAATGCTCACTCTATGTCCAGGCGCCACCTGACCCTTCTGGTGTTGCCCTATGTCAGTTGGTGTTCTGAGGACCAGTGCAAGAAAATGCTAATACTTTGGTACCACTATAGCTGAGAGTAATAAAGTCAGTTTTTTCTGACCCAGGTATGTCTTGTCTTCTTCCAGCACCTGTACAAGTACAACTGTTTAAGTGTTATCTTGAAAATAGCCTTCACAGTTCTGACAGGTCACAAGGCATCTTCCTGTCCCTCCATCTCATCTCTGGCCTGTTTAAAAAATAAACAAAAAAACCCACAAGACGTTTAGAGTCTACGCATACGCGGTTTCCTGAGTCTAGCGTATTTCTAGCAGGATATTCTGGCATGGTTGGTGGAAACCAGATATGTAGTTGGTGGAAAGCAGTCAGCAAATAATGACCCTGCAGAAAATCTGGTGACTTTCAGATAAGTCACTGCTGCTCCTCCACTGCTAACTTTTCTCTTTAAGACCAGCCATGAGCAACCTGGGATATGTCTTTGGTCTGATGAGTTGCTTTTACTTTCCCATTTTATAACTCAACATATTAGGAAATTATTCTCACTGTTCCTCTCTAGGCTGGATTTTCATCCTCAGCTCAGTGTAGACTTCCTTTTATGAATAGGTTTGCAGTTCATTTTTGAATGATAATTCTTTCCAAGGCAACCATGTTCTATCTCTTGGTTTTTATTATGATGACCAATAACCCAACAAACCATCTCTGATGAGATTTATGCTATTTAAGATGGGGAGTTTTTTTAGCATTTTAGGTTAAGTAGGGTCCAGGCATGGGTAAGAAAGTTCCCCAAACTTACACTCTCCTCTTGTTAAAGGTTAATACAGTTTTTTAAGGCTTAGCACTACCCAGTGACTCTACATTCACTTCTGTACCTGATCCCTTTTATTTATAATAACTACCCCAACGGTTGGACCTTAGTTTGGTTCCATTAACTTGTGCTTCACTTATTCTTTCTCAGTTCTACCTTCTCCCTTCCTTCCACGTCCTCAGTAAGTTGCCCATTTGACTCTGGGAGCTGGTCAACCCAGATACTTGCAGAAACTCACTAAGTATTGGTAGAGTGAGTGAATGAAATTACCAGGTCTTTTTTTTTTTTTTTTTTTTTTTGAGCTTTTTACCAGAGCTCTTCAATCTAACCAGGACTTTGATTTCCCCAACAAAATATAGATAGGAAGAGGAATAATGCCACAGTTAACATGATAGTATTAATCATCATACCAACACAGGCTGAGTGCTTACTATAAGCCAGATGCTTTGCCAAATGCGTTCCATGTGCTGTCTCATTTAAGTCTCACAAAATTTCTTTCTGATTATCAACATTTTACAGATGACAAAAATGGGTACAAAGAGGTTTTATGATTTTCCCCAGGTCATACAGTGACAGAACCGTGGTTCTTCTACCTTCTAAGATTCAGGGGTATCTGCTACCCATATTACATGGTTAAAGAAGAAAACCAAACTTTCACTTTTGGGCAAGGCTGACTTTCAGTCAGCCATAAAAATGTCTTCTTTATCTCAGATGACAGATGAGTCATCAAGAAATACACTCAAAAGCTTAGTAGATCAGAGCCAAGCCAGAGAAACCTGACCTTTGTTGAGAGCAAGCTGTAGGTGCCCTCACCTAGCTTCTACTGTACAGATCTCCCTCTCATATCAATTAGGTGATTAATTAATCTGTTCTTTAATTTAGCCTAAAAATATTTATTGAAACCTGACTGGGTGCAATCACTGTGCCTAAAAATTCTGGCTACTTGAAGAGAAGTGATTCCCTAGAGGAGAAGGAGAGAGCATCCATGTGGCCCTGCCTGAGATCAGGAGTGTAGCCCAGGGAGCAGGAGGAAGCTTGGGATGCTCCGAAGAGTCCGGGACACATACTGAGGGCCTCTTTCATTGCTTTTTAAATGATTTGTTAAATGTGAGAATGGTTGACGCACGATGTTACATAAGCTTCATGTGCACAACACAGATTCGGTAAGTCTGTACATCACGCTGTGCTCACTACAAGTGCACCTGCATCTGGCGCCACACAATGCTGTCACAGTACCAGTGACCGTATTCCTGATGCTGTGCCTTTTATTCTTGTGTCTCATTCGTTCCACGATTGGAAGTCTGGATCTCCCACTGGCCTTCACCTGTTTTGCCCAACCCTTCACTACCCTCCCCTCTGGCAACTCATCAGTCTGTTCTCCAAAAAGGCCTGATTCTACTTTTTGTTTGTTTATTCATTTGCCTCTTTGAGATGCCATACATGAGTGAAATCATATGGTATTTGTCTTTCATTTAGCATAATACCCTCTAGTCCATCCATGTTGTCACAAATGGCCTGATCTTATCCGTTTTACGGATAACTACTATTCCACCGTATATATCTACCACATCTTCCTTATCCATTCATCTGTGGACACCTTAATTTGGCTTTTGTATTTGGCTTGCTTCCCTAATTTGGCTATTGTAAATAATGCTTCGGTAACCGTAGGGGTGCATGTATCTTTTTGAATTAGCGTTTTTGTTTTCTTTGGGTAAATAGCTAGTAGTGGAATTATTAGATCATATGGTATTTCTAGCTTATTTTTCTTTTTCAGGGACTTCCCTAC
This sequence comes from Panthera onca, assembly GCF_046562875.1. Lineage (NCBI taxonomy): Eukaryota > Metazoa > Chordata > Mammalia > Carnivora > Felidae > Panthera > Panthera onca. The sequence continues at coordinate 118,527,698 of NC_138343.1, forward strand.
TGTTTACACAGTGGCTGCACCAGTTTACATTCCCACCACCAGTGTACAAGGGTTCTATTTTCTCCACATCCTCATAAATGCTGGTTATTCCTTATCTTTTTTATTTTAGCCATTCTGACAGGAGTGAGGTGATATCTCCTTCTAGTTTTGATTTCCGTTTTCCCGTTGATGAGTGATGCTGAGCATCTTTTCACATGGCATTGACGCCTCTTTCATTGATGATAAGTTCTTGAGGACAGGGACTCTATCTGTGTCTCTCCCTGCTGAATCTTTTGTGCTGAGTATGCTGACACACAGCGGTTCCTTCATAAATATGGTCCCATCGAAGCGATAGCCTTCTTTGGTTTTTGTTATTTTTGTGCCTCTTAATTATTCTCCTGGGATTTTACTTATTAAGTTGCTGCCTAGAATAATTGGATATATTGGTTTATTGTAAATGTTCAGATATTAGATTAAATATGACCATGCTTCTGTTTCTTCTCCTTCTTTGTCTTAAACTAGAAAATAACCTTAATATTTACCATATTTCATATTTTTAAGTATTATATTTTCGATCAGCAGAGTATTTCTGTTTTGTTTTTGTTTGTTGTTTGTTTTTACTCCCAAGGTACAGAGAACAATTTCACAGAAAAACTGCTTACATATGGCTTACCTAACCATGTAAGCAAATATACATAGGCTGCTAGATTAGGCCATTTGAAATTGAAAATATTTGAGATTTTTGACCTTTAGTGGTTCAGTTTAATGGATTATGCTTTTAAAAAAATATGAGACAACTGAGATGCCTATAAAAGAGTAAACATTTTTCCACAAACATTTTAATGGTATGTTCCAGAATGGAGACTTAACTTCTAGCCATAATGAAAGATATTTGCATTTTTCCTTTGCCTTGTCAAAATTCTTCCTCAGTGGATGGCCTGCATTGCACACTTGCTTTCCCAGCTCTGACTATTACGTGAGTGTGTGTTGAATAATTTATTGCATGTTATTTGAGGTCTTGTGAGTATTATTAGAATGAGAGGGAACCATGAAAATGATAGGTTCTTGGTACATCCACTTTCACAAATATTTACTGAGTGCCAACAAAAATAATATTTACCGCATGAGCGAAAAACAAAAAGACACAGTCCTTGCCTCTTTGGAATTTTGTGTTTATGGTTTGTATTGTTTATATCAAAGAGCCTTGCAAGTAAATGTACAATCACAGCTAATAGGTGCTTTGAAGGAGAGTGCATAATGGTAGAAATATAACTATTAGGGGGAATTGATCAAGTTGGGGAGGTTGGAGAGGGTCTTTGTGAGGAAGTGATGGCTGAGTGGAGGTCAAGTACAGCTTGTTCCCTGGAGGGATGAAAGGAGACCAGTGATGGGGTTATGAGCAGTGCAGTTCAGTTCAGTTCACTGAAGGTTTCCAGAATGTCTGCCATATGGCAGACACAATACTTAAATGCTGGGGAATAAACAATGAATGGGGCATGGTCATTGCCCCAGTGCATAACTCACTAAAGGGTTTCATTGTCATGTAATTCATAAATGAGGAGAGTCACTCTGTATGTATTTGTTTTGCTTCTATGTAGTTTTGAGTTTCCTTTGTGTCAGGATTACTTCTGCCAGGCAAGTCCTTCTAAAGAAATTAAACACAGCCTTTTTTTGTCATGAGATCAAAGTTGAACAAACAAATATACATAGTCTGCTAGATTAAAGTCCAGTAACACTATTCCAGGCTTTACCATCAACTGAATGTGGTCTCACAGTGGAGCTCATGCCTGATTCAGAGCCCGCCAGCAGCACGGCTCCAGGAAGGAAGCCTGACTGCCACCGAACAAGAGACCCATTATTACTTTATCTCTCTTGTTTTTTAATCATCGACTGAAATTACTAAATTATTAACCCAGTCATAAAAATGAATAACAAACATACTGTATGTGCATTTGATTAATCTGCTTTCACGTTAAGTATTACTTAGACCTGGAGTATAAACTCTTGGGGACACTCAATACACATATGAAATATCAAGGGTATAAACAAAGGGGAGAGACAGGAACTGTGATAAAATGGAGATTGTCAAACCCACAGAAATAGAATAGACCAAAGCAGCACACGCCAGTGCAGGATTCCTGCCCCAGACCTTAGGGCAGGTCCTCATTCACCGCACCCACCGAAAGTACGTTCTAGACCTGTCATCCTTACTCCCTACAAAGGTCTAGACCCTCTTATCATCTTTCTGCCTGTGATTCTGGCATAGCTCCCTATTCTAGAATTTACTGACTCTTGCTCTGCTTTGCTTCATACTCTGACCTTGGTGGAGAACTTGCCCCAAGGCTAGTTTTGAACCTTGCATTCTCTGCCCTTCTGTTTGACCTTGGTGAGTCACTGCACCAGGAAGCTCTAACCCCCTGCCCCGGCCCGAGGCCACTGCCCTGACCACCAGGCTGCCTGTCCTGCTCCTTGTTCTAGGAATGACAGCTCTCCACAAAAGGATGGATGAGGAAGCCAGTGACACCTACACCCATGTCTCAATTCTGCTGTCTCATTTTGTTGTTTTCTGACTCTGCAAGAACTCACAAACTTCCTGTTTAGGTTAGTGTCAATATATTTCTACTATTAAGGCTCTCTGGTCTTGGCCAAACATTTGTTTTGTTTTCTCCTGTGTTTTATTATTAGAAACTTTTGTACTTCATCTTTGGGGATTGATTGATTAGGAGGTAAGTCATATGTCCAGGTTAAAGAAGAGGGTACTTAAATATTGTATCACTAAGTGACTTGTCCAACTTCACACCCTGTTATCACAGAGCAATTAAGTAGAAAAGCGTGATAGCTCCCAAATTTGCTTTCTTTTTTTTTTTTTTTTTTTTAATTTTTTTTTTTCAACGTTTTTTATTTATTTTTTTTTTTTGGGACAGAGAGAGACAGAGCATGAACGGGGGAGGGGCAGAGAGAGAGAGGGAGACACAGAATCGGAAACAGGCTCCAGGCTCCGAGCCATCAGCCCAGAGCCTGACGCGGGGCTCGAACTCACGGACCGCGAGATCGTGACCTGGCTGAAGTCGGACGCTTAACCGACTGCTCCACCCAGGCGCCCCCCAAATTTGCTTTCTTAACGGAGTATGCACAATCGCTACTGTGTAGATCCTACAATTATATTAACTAAATGGTTGAATATTAGTGGTTTGAGCTTATCAGTTAGGAAGTTTTAGTTTTAAAGTCTCTAGGAAAGTAAGTTTCATGTAACAGCAGTAAGTGGCCTTCTGGAAGATGCAACATACAGTTCTGTCTTCATAATCCGTAAGACTTTGGAGACTTTGCTTTTGAAAATTCAGCGTGTGTTCTGTCTTTAACAATTCCACACTTTTCCTGTGAAGAGTTATTATCAACCTGTGGATGGGAGCTGTGATTTTTGCCCAAAATTTCTAAATGCATGTGGTGAATAACATTATCAGACTATCTGTCTAGCAAGTGGCTCATGCTGTCTCCTTTCCAGATTTATTCTGTAAAAAGGAGTTTATATGAGTGCCATTTTACCCACTGGATAACTGTTTCTAGTTGATTTTTTTTTTTTTTTTTTTTGGAAATATTATTAACAATATACTCCAGTAATGATTTAGCCCAAGATGTTCTTGTGTTATTTTGGAGCAAGTTGCTAGTGACTCATAGCACACTGGGCGTCCAAGCTATGGTTAACTGGTGGTCAAGTTAGGAAATTCTGTTCCCATTAACTCTCCTTTTCATAGCCCAGAACACCTCTCCACTCAACTTTTTTTTCTTTTGATTCGTCACACTCATAGCGTCCGCTTGGTGTTTTCAGACCAAAAGTAGAAGCAATGACATGCCATAATAAGTATTGTTCCTATTGCATTTCCAGCTTAGCTAAAAACAGGAAATACAGGCCATTTCGTGGAAAAGCCCGCTTTTGTGATGTTTCCAACCTAAGAGGTTTGGATCAACTTTGGTTGAATGTCTGAACTTTTGGCTTCTTACTTACAGTAAACCTTCTAACTTCAGAATTTTAGCACCATTTCTACTTATAAGATGATGCCTTCCAAATTTAGATTATGCTGACACATGAATCAGTTTACTTTTTAATCATTTTTATTTGATATTAGGATGTACTTGTAGTCAAAAAAACGGTACATAGGAAAATTATGTTGCTCGTAAGATTTAGAGCTTCTAAATGGGGAAAGAGCCATAATTATCAAAGTTTCAAGACATTTTGGACAGTTCATTTAAAATGGGTCTATTAATATAAGGCTTCACCCATTGAGTGAATATCTGATGTGAAAATTCACTATGTAAAATCAATCCAGAAGCAAAAATACTGGGTTGGGTTAATCCATCTGCTGACTCTTTTGGTAGGGAACATCCAACTGATTTTTAGTGATCCTGAGAGGCATAGGGAGTTTAGATTTGAAACTTCATGTAGATGATCTCTTTTTTAAGATCCATAAGATAAAAATCTAGTTGGATACATTGGCAAAGGAAGCCACACATGATTGCATTTGTGTGGTTCCAGGCAAATAGGGTGGCCTTGGGCAATGAATGTTCTGTGTTTTTTTCTAGTGTCAGTGAGGAGCCCAATCTTTCTTTGTCTCTTCCACATTTTGTGACTGTAGATTAACCCTAAAGAATTAAATGGATTGCATTGTTTCATTGGTCCTCTTCTGATTTAGCCATGTAATGTCATTTTACAAACCATTTACTACCGGTTTTAAGCACGATAAATGGTGACGTGAACTATAATTCCAAAATGAATTATTAAATACATTTCTTTCACTTGCCTTTGTAAGATATGACTTACTATGTTTTTTTCCCATCTTTGATTTCGTCAAGTCGAGTCACCTCAAGGAAGGAAGATGAAAAAATGCAGTGGCAGGAGGTACAGAGTGTAAAAGATAAGAGAAGCATGTTCAGAAGAATCAAGTCCCTTGAGAAAGGAATTTAACTCAACATTTGTTGAAGTTCTGAAATGCCTGAATAGTTCCTTTTATTCTATGTCTTCCTGCTGCCATTTAGCTGGAATGTACTAGACAGGATTAGAAATGACTGTTCTTTTAGTCTTTTTATGGTTTCGACTAAAAGCAAAGTGCCAGAGTTCTTAAACGTAATCTCTCTTTATGAGATTCCGAGGCTTTGTGCAGACTCAGAAAGTGGAGACAACATCTAGGTTTTTAAAGAGTTTATCAAACTCTTGTAACATACTGAACCTTAAAAATTTGTTCATGGTTAGTTGCAATACAACTTTCCATTCCAGATCAACCACCCCCTCCCCTAAACCTTCTTCCAAAGCAAGAAAAACAAAGTAAAAGACAGCTAATACCTGTTAAAATGCTGCATAAGCCAAACATTTTTCTATTGTGTCTGTATCTCATGATATCCATTTTCCTCCTTAATTCTTGGAACAATATCACTCACCATTTAAGATCTTACATTTCAGATTTTTAAGCTCTCACTGAATAATACTGGATGAGTTAGAAAGTCCTAATAGTGAATTTATAAAGAAAATGTTGACAGAGCTTGGATTCTCATAGTGCTAGTGGGTACCATGATTATAATAATGGTTTCCTTTAAAAGTCTTCCATTAAATGTTCCAAACAGTGGAATTTGTAGTTTTTCCTTTGGTCCAGAGATCAAAAACATGAACAATTTTACATTTCTAATGTTGGGCAGCATCTGTGTTTCCACAATTTCTGTGGGAAAGCAATCCACCCTTTCTCAGTTTTATTAAAAACCACCATCTTGGCTCCAATATGTGCCATTATAAGCAATTTCATTATGTCTCATATCTCCTTTTAGGAAGTAGGAGTCTGCCTATTGCTTTTTTTTTCTCCTTTTTTCTTATTGGCTTTCAAAGACTACATACTGTTAGTGAAAAGTGGTTTACAAAATTAAAGATAGGATAACATAGTGGTTTTTAAAAGGATAAATCTGAAAGACAGATTGTTTGAGGTCAATACTTGCTTTCCCATTTAGTAGCGGTATGTCTCAGGCAAAGTTACGTAACTCCAAACCTTAGTTTCCCCATCTGTGAAGTGTGTATATTAATAGTATTTTCCTCGTAAGGCTTTGGTAAGGGTTACATAAGGTAACAAATGTAAAGTGACTGGATCACAGTCCCTCAACAATTGGTGCCATCATTAGGTGTTCTATTTATTTTTCACAATTTGGAAATATTTTCTAGTGGCAATTACTGTCTTCCTAAGATAATTTTATTTTGTAACAAATGTGTTTTAGTGTTTCTCTCTTCGTATAAAAGGAATTAAATCTGATTCATTCATTAGACAACTCATTATTGAGTGGCTAATGTGTGCCAGAAGACTAACAAAGCTCCTTCCCTAAAGGAGAAGCTCATATTATAGTGTAGTTGTTATATTCGTGCTTTAGGAGTCATCTTAATGTTAGGAAAAAAAAGGTATTTCAGGGGCCCCTGGGTGGCTCAGTCAGTTGAGCATCTGACTTTTGATTTTGGCTCAGGTCATGATCCTGGGGTCATGGGATAGAGCCTCCCGTTGGGCTCTTCACCGAGTGTGGAGCCTGCTTAGGATTCTCTCTCTCTTGCTGTGCCCCTTTCCCCACATGTGCTCTTTCTCTCTCTAAAATAAAAGAAAAATAAAAAAGAAGAGACATTTTAGAGGTTAAGCTAAATGGGCACAAAATTTTGCTTTTTGTATTTTGGAATCTGATGTTGGAATGCAACATATCATCTTTATCGGTTAATAGTGTGGACTACGAGTTTAACTCACAGGGGAAAGGTTCATCATACCTTAAATAACCTAGAATCTCCAAAGACTTAACACAGAAAGATAATGTCCTATGTTAATAATTGTCATATTTCTTTAGAAAGTAATTTTTGTTAAATAAACTCAAAATGGATGAAAGACCTAAATGTAAGACAGGAAGCTGTCAAAATCCTTGAGGACAAAGCAGACAAAAACCTCTTTGACCTTGGCTTTGCAACTTCTTACTCAACACATCTCCAGAGGCAAGGAAAACAAAAGCAAAAATAAACTATTGGGACCTCTTTAAAATAAAAATCTTCTGCACAGCGAAGGAAACAAGCAGCAAAACAAAAAGGCAACCAACAGACTGGGAGAAGATACTTGCAAACAACATATCAGATAAAGGGTTAGTATCCAAAATCTATAAAGAACTTCTCAAACTCAACACCCAAAAAGCAAATAATCCAGTGAAGAAGTGGGCAAAAGACTTGAAGAGACACTTCTCCAAAGAAGACATCCAGATGGCCAATCGACACATGAAAAAATGCTCAACATCACTCATCATCAAGGAAATACAAATCAAAACCACAATGAGATACCACCTCACACCTGTCAGAATGGCTAACATGAACAACTCAGGCAACAACAGATGTTGGTGAGGATGCAGAGAAAGAGGATCTCTTTTGCATTGCTGATGGGAATGCAAGCTGGTGCAGCCACTCTGGAAAACAATATGGAGGTTCCTGAAAAAGTTAAAAATAGAACTACCCTACAACCCAGCAACTGCACTACTAGGCATTTATCCAAGGGATGCAGGCGTGCTGTTTCGAAGGGACACATGCACCCCCATGTTTATAGCAGCACTATCAACAATAGCCAAAGTATGGAAAGAGACCAAATGTCCATTGATGGATGAATGGATAAAGAAGATGTGATATATATATATATATATATATATATATATATATATATATTTGTGTGTGTGTGTGTATATATATATATATATATATACACACTATATATATATATATATACACACACACACACACACACACACAATGGAGTATTACTCAGCAATCAAAAAAATAAAATCTTGCCATTTGCAACTACGTGGATGGAACTAGAGGGTATTATGCTAAGCGAAATTAGTCAGAGAAAGACAAATATTGTATGACTTCACTCATATGAGGACTTTAAGACACAGAATAGATGAACATAAGGGAAGGGAAGCAAAAATAATATAAAAACAGGGAGGGGGACAAAACATAAGAGACTCTCAGATATGGAGAACAAACAGAGGATTCCTGGAGGGGTTGTGGGAGGGGAGATGGGCTAAATAGGTAAGGGGCATTAAGGAATCTACTCCCGAAATCATTGTTGCACTATATGGTAACTAACCTGGATGTAAATTAAAAAAATAAATTAAATAAATTAAATTTTTAAAAAAAGTAAATTTTGTTCACAAGTGATCTTTACTCCTCTCTACTGTGCCTGCCAAAGTAAAGTCTAAAAGGAATTCTTATCGATAATTCAACTATCTACATTTTGAGAGCCTTTTGAATTTTTAAAAAAAATAATAACTATTTTTAAATGGTAAACAACAATGTGTTTTAGGATCTGGTGTTATTTAGATATTTTTTCTCACAATAGGAAAAATTAAGGCTTTAAGAAGAATGACTTTGTTGGCAGAATCCTACTTTAAACATTTTTTGTGTTTTTACATATTTATTTAGAGGTTCATTCCACTACTGACTTGAAGTAACTTACAAAGAAAACAAATAAGTCAGCAGTAACATGCAACTAAGAATACAGAATTAAATTCTTAGATGCATCTAAGAGTAGAAATTCAAGACGAGGGGAGAAAGAGTACAAATATGCAAGAAAGAAATCTACATATTTGCTATTGCCGTGTTTCAACTTTTGCATTCAATTTACTGGACCAAATTTATCTTCTATTTTTTATGTATTATTTTTTTAGGGAGAGAGAGAGAGAGAGAGGGAAAGAGCGGGCTCAGGCACAAGTCGGGGAGGGGCAGAGGGAGAGGGAGAGAGAATCCTAAGCAGGCTCCGTGCCCAGCACAGAGCTGGACGCTGGGCTCGATCCCACAACGTGAGATCATAACCTGAGCTGAAACCAAGGGTCTGACACTTGACCAACTGAGCCACCCAGGCGCCCATCATTTACTGGGCAAATTGAAATTGAACTGCCCTGATTTCTGAGGAGAATGATTAGAATTCCAGAGCATATTTAATTAAAGAATGCAACAACACTTTTGGAATACCTAGTCAGTTGGTCATTACCTACACATATCAGCCATTTATGTTAGAACATCTCTGTTGGTACTTCTCAGCTCTGTCTGATTTGGTTTATCAATTTTATAGTTTATTATATTCAGGGCAATGAGGGTAGGACGTGGGTTAGGCTTTTTATATTTCACTTTGAATTTCTATGATATGATATATGGTTCTCTGTCGATTTGTTTTGTTCCTGTAGCTGTCTTTACCAGATTAAGAAAGTTCCTCTGTATTCCTAATTTGTTAAGAGTTTTTTTTCTACCAAGAATGAATACTGACTTTCATCAAATGATTTTTTTTTCTGGATCTTTTGAAGTGGTTATATGAATTTTATTTTTTCCCTGTGAGTTTGCTGAATTTTACTAGTAGGTTTCTTTTTTATTATTTTATTTTATATTTTGTTTGATTCAAGTTTTTATTTAAATTCTGGTAGGCTAACTAACATATAGTGTAATATTAGTTTCAGGACTAGATTTTAGTCATTCATCACTTACATAAAGCACCCAGTGCTTATCACAAGTACCCTCCTTAGTACCCATCACCCATTTAGCCCATCCGCCTGCCCACCTCCCCTCAATTTATTTTCTGTTGTTAAGAGTACATTTTATGGTTTGCGTCTCTCGCTCCTTTTTTTCTTTCCCCTATGTTCATCGGCTTTGTTTCTTAAATTCTACATATGAGTGAAATCTTATGGTATTTGTCTTTCTCTGACTGACTTATTTCACTTAGCATCATACACTCTAGCTCCATCCACATCACTGCAAAAGGCAAGATTTCATTCTTTTTGATGGCTAATATTCCATTGTATATACATACACCACATTTTTTCTTTATCCATTCACGAGCCAACGGACACTTGGGCTCTTTGTATAATTTGGCTATTGTTGATAATACTTCTATAAACATTGGGGTGCACGTGCCCCTTCAAATCAGTATTTTTGAATCCTTTGGATAACTACCTAGTAATGCAATTGCTAGGTCATAGGGTAGCTCTGTTTTTAACTTTTGGAGGAGACTCCATACTGTTTTCCACAGTGGCTGCACCGGTATGCATTTCCACCAACAGTGTAAAAGGGTTTCCCTTTCTCCACATCCTCACCAACATCTGTTGTTTCCTGTGTTTTTAAATTTAGCCATTCTGACAGGTATGAGGTGATATCTCATTTTAAATTTAGCCATTCTGACAGATATGAGGTGGTTTTGATGTGCATTTCCCTGATGATGAGTGATGTTGAGCATCTTTTCACGTGTCTGTTAATCATCTGGATGTCTTCTTTGGAAAAATGTCTATTCATATCTTCAGCCTATTTTTTCACTGAATTATTTTTTGGGGGTTGAGCTTGATAAATTCTTAAGAGATTTTGGATACTAACCCTTTATCAGATATGTCACTTGCAAATATCTTCTTCCATTCTGAAGGTTGCCTTTTAGTTTTGTTGATTGTTTCCTTCACTGTGCAGAAGTTTTTTTTTTTATCTTGATGGAGTAGGTTTCAAATATTAAATTGCCTGTGAATTTCTAGGGGGAGTCAATCTTGGTTGTGGTGTTTTACTTTTTTTATACCACTGGATTTAATTTGTTTATATTGTGTGTATGATTTTTATAACTATGTTTTATGGGAAAGGATGGCTTGTTCTTGTATTTCTTTCTTCTAAAATTCTTATCAGATGTTGATGTCAACATGCTGTCCACATAAAATGAGATTGTAAGTATTTCCTTGTTTCTTTTCTCTGGAAGATTGGTATTCTTTTTTCCTGAAATGTTTCATAGGAATCAAGGATGAAAACCGGGCCTGGTGTTTTTTTCCTGAGAAAGGAATTACAAATTTAATTTCTTTCATAGAATCAGTGCTATTCAGTTTTCTTTTTTCTTGTGTCAGTTTTCATCCCTGATTCCCTTCCTCCCTCCTTTTCGTTCTTCCTTCTGCAGTATATACTATTCTGTGGCTTGTTTTCTCTTTTGGTAATATATCTTGGAGGGTTTTTTTTTTCTTTTTTCTACAGCAATAGCTATAAGGCTTCCTCATTGTTTCAATGGCTGTGTAATATTCTGTAGTATGAAATTACCATATTTTATTTATGGATCGCCTATTGAGGAATATTTAGATTACTTCCAAATTTTGACTATTTTAATATAACAATCATGTAAGAAACATCAATGTGCATGTATCTGAGAAGTATTTCTATTTCATTTTACTTGTATTCTTGTATTCCTTAGTAGTAACTAGATCCAGCATAAACAGTGGAAAACAAATTATTGCTTATTTTTTTCTTAACATTCTGATGAGGCAGCCGTAAATTTCTCTTTTATTTTCTAAATGATATGTTTTGCATTCTCTTACTGCTCTGGTATGTATAATCAACTCTGCCTTCATGACTTATTACTGCTTACAGTTGATATGTTGCAATGCCCTTTAACTGATTTGTACTCGATTGGTGTAAGTTTTTCAATAGAGGAATTGACTACACAGGGACAGAATTTTGTCTACTTTGTTCAGTGCTTCATCTTTAGTGCTCAGTATAGAGTCTGGCACACAGTAGGTGCTTAAAAATAAATTATTCATGGAGAGACACAGTGAGATATACTGTTTCAAAACAGTACCTATGGGCTGAAGGACATTCTTTCCTTTATTTGGTGAATGATTTTTAGGGGGATGGTAACCAATGGAGCGTTAGGTGTTTTAATCAAGATGCAGAGATGAATGAGATACCAGGCCAATGTCTCACAGACCAGAGGGAACAGGTGCATAACAGGACAGTTAGGGCACAGGCCCTAGTGTAATGGCACTGAGAGGCATAAAAGAAGGAGCAAGAACTCTGCCTCAGACAGATGTGTAAGGCTTGCAGAGGGAAGGATGCTTGAACTGGTTCTTAAAAGATGTTTCTGCTTGTCATGGAGAGAATAAGGGGAGGAAAGGTGAGATGATGTAATAGGGAAAGGTGAGATGTTCATACTCATTTAAAGTTTAGAGAGCCTTGGTGGGGGCAGGTAGTTGAGGGAGTCTAGGAAAACATGGCCGAAGAATGGGATGAGACGGCTGAACAGGGCTTGGATAAGACTGCAGAAACTCCTGGGTTCTGTAGAAATAAGTCTGGACTTTAGCTTGTAGTCAGTAAAGACTCACCACAGGTTTTAAAGTAGCAGAATATATCAGAAAATCTGGTAAAACAATAGATTAGACAAAATCATGTGTGTTTTCTCACCAAGAAATTTGAAGGTAAGAAGTTGCTGGTTTGGGTTCAGTGTCTTGTGGCTATCCAGAGCAAGATCTCTGTAATTGTCTTCATATTTTCCTCATGGTTGAGTGGGTGGCTGCTGCAGCTCCAGCCACCATGTTCACGTTCCAGGTTGGTAGCAGGAGGGAGTATCCTAGAGCAATCAATTATTGGAATCCTTATCAAGAATGCAAAATTTTCTCTGAAGATTTAAGTTTCTGTCTCTTTGGCCAGAACTGACTCACCTGACTGCAGGGTAGGCTGAGAAGTGTTGTCTGGGCACATTTATGTTCCAAATACAATACAGGTCTGTTAGGAAGGGAGAGGGGAAAATGGATTGGGTAGACAACTGTGTCTTCTGTCAGTGTGACATTAGATATGATTCTTAGGAAAATACTTGTGGGCAGTATACAAGGTGATTTGGGCTGGATAACTTGGGTGACCAGTGTATTCTCCCCCGTCGAGTGGCCACAATGTCTATGGATTATAAGTATGGACTGGCTGAAAAATTTTTTCAATGTTTGTTTATTTTTGAGAGAGAGAGAGAGTGAGAGAGAGAGAGAGAGAGAGAGAGAGAGAGATAGCACGAGTAGGGGAGGGGCAGAGAGAAAGGGAGATACAGAATCTGAAGCAGGCTCTGGGTTCTGAGCTGTCAGCACAGTGCCCAATGCAGGGCTCAAACCTACAAATTGTGAGATCATGACCTGAGCTGACGTCGGACCCTTAACTGACTGAGCCACCCAGGTGCCCCACCCACATCAAGGTGATATTAATGATGACTTATAGTTCAGTGATATCACTGGGATATATTTAAGGTTTTTTTTTTTCTGTTTGAACAAAGTTACAAGGAAATAATGAACTACAATATATGTTTAGTAACCATCTAAGAACCATACCTTTATGTTAATTCCTTTAATTTCACTCCCTGTTTCATTCATCACGTGTTTACTAGGCACCTCTGTGTGCCAGGTACTGTGCTGGGTGCTAGTGATGGACCAGTGAGAAAGATAGGCCAGTCCCTATGTTTATGAACCACAAAGCCTAGTCAGGGAGACAGGCAAGAAGCAGGAGAACCCATCAACAAGATCATTACAGTTTATATTATAGGATACTAGGAGAGAAACAGTGAGTGATAGAGCGACAGGGTATGGGAGGCAGGTGCTATTTCAGGAGAGGTGGCCAGGCCACGAGAGGCCTCTCTGTAGAGGTGACCTTTGAGTTGAAATATAGAATGAGACAGAGCGTGGTGGGGTGAAGAGAGAGGAGGAGGTGCAGAGACCCTGGCAGGAAAGGGCCAGAAACGGAGGATTGAAGCTGGTGTGGGTTCACCATGGGGAGGCAGGGGGATACCGTGTGGTGAGGAAGGCAGGGGCCTTTCCATGTAGGGTTCACTGGGCCGTTGCACAGGAGGTATGGAAGGCCTGAACCATGAAGGGGATGGTCTGATTTGCATTTACAGAGGCCCCCCTGACTGCTCTCTGGGAAGGACTTGAGGGAGGTAAGAGGGGCTAGAGGGGGACCAGTTGGTTAGAAGGCTGTTGCTCTGGCTCAGGAGAGAGACAATGCTGATTTGGATAAGCCTTTCAGAAGAAATGGAGCACAGCTGCCAATGGTACAGCCGACCTAGAACTGCCACGATTTGCTGGCAGATTACATACAGAAATTAAGAAAAGGCTAGTTTCTAAGTAAAAAACTTTTAGTTTCATGTTGCCTGTAAACTCTGATGGCAGTATCTTAACTGGGTACTTGCAATTCTTCTTAACTCATCCTTCCTGCATTGGAAGGTTAATGTCTACTGAGATAAAGAGGTGGCTTTTTGGTCTTTTTTTTTTAACTCAAAAGAAAAAAAAAAAACAACAGGAAAGAATTTTCAACAGAACAATAATTCTAGCTTAGTATTTAGCCCTTGAAGATTTCGTGTGTGTCCTTCATCCTAAGGGAAATACCTGCTTTTCTAGCTTTCCCAGTTCACGAAAACTAATAGCCAGGAAAGAAGATATAATAATCATTTGTTTTTTTTAGTTAGAAGAGAGATTAAAAGGAAATAGCAACATCTCACTCTAGGCTTTCCTTATTATTCATAAGCATTTCCGTGGAACATAATAACCTGAAGAAAAGCAAGTGATTTTTATGTAAGTTTATTTGAAATAAACCTAGTCTATATTAATTAGTGTGCACATCAATCATGTGGGGGGTCTTGTGGAAATGAAGATTTTGACTCAGAAAGTCTGGGTGGCCCCAAGATGCTGAATTTCAACCAGAATCCCATCTGGTCAGCAAACCACACTTGAATAGGAAGGATCTCAACTTTTCCCTGCTCTTAATCCCTTATACTTTTATTTTTCAGTGTTCTAGTATCACCAGACTGGAGAAACCAACCCATTGGAACTTAAAACATACTTGGTAAGTAGAAGAAACAAGTAAGAATTGTTTTCCCCTCTGGAAATCTTTTCTAGATTTGCAAGTCACTTTCCATCCTTGGTCTGAGAAAGCCTAGCATTTTGATTGTTGTCTGGTATGTTCTTTACCGTGATGACTAAGAATCTAACTACATTCTAAATTGTGACTATTTCCCCAAATATTCCCAGCTGCTTTCAAGATGAACTCTATAACATCACTAGAAAAAGACTCCTTGGCCTTTTTGGGAAGCCTACAGTACAATCCCAAATAGCTTTTTTTTCATCATGTGATGTTCAGAAGACCACAGAATTTTAGGGTAACTTTTCAAATTAGCATTAATCATACATGGTTTTCTTATAAAAAACACTTCTTTCAAAATGACCCACATCTTGAAAAGAAAAAGCACATATTAGTTTAGACAAGATTTTGGGGTAGGAGAGAACTTATCTCAGAAACCTCATTTGGGAATGATGAATTTTAATATTCTCTGCCTCAATAACAATAGTTGCTTAGTATATGCTATCAAACTAGTTGCAGACTAAAGGGGAGGACCAATCTAAATAATAAGCTTTAGTACTAAGTGTATTTACAAGCACCAGGACATGTGTATAGAAAGTTGAAGTCAAAATCAGTTCACCAAAAAAAAGATATGTTTTATACAATTACTATGTTGGAATACTCAGAATGTCATTTTTTTTTGACACAAATATGACTTTTGAAAGCCTTGCTACTCCAAAAAATATGTTAATTTTAAAAGACATCTGATTACCTAATTATTTAAATGTCTAAGTTGAGATTTACAAAAAATATATTTAGCTAACTAGTATTTACTCAGCTAAAAACATGACAACAAGATATCCTTCCTGCTACTAAGCTTTTATTCATCCTTTTCCAAGCTTTCTTCATTTTCAGCCCCTTCTACATTTTAATATTTTACTTTATGCATACAAAAGATTATATGTAAATATGAATAATTTATGAAGCATATTTTCAAAGGAATGCCTGTGAACCCATCCCCTCCTTAAGAATGAGAAAAATACCAATACCTTTTTATTCTTTATTTATTCATGTCCTGTTTCTTGCCCAGTGATGACCTCTATGCTGAATTTTTCATTAATCACTCTTTAAAAAATTAACTTTTCTGTGTAGCCATGTGAATTGAAATATTATTTAGTTCCTTTTTTTGAACTTTATAAAAATGATTTCATAATGTATATATCTAGTCTTTTTCTACTTGGTACGGTTTCTAAGATAATACATATTATTGTCTGGTGATAGGTCATTCTTTTCATTGCTGTGTAATATGAACTTTGAGAATGTATCAAAATTTGTCTAGTCTTTTTTTTAAAATATGGAACGCTTCACAAATTTGTGTGTCATCCTTGCACAGGGTCCATGCTAATCTTCTCTGTATCGTTCTAATTTTAGTATGTGTGCTGCTGAAGCAAGCACAAAATTTGTCTACTCTTTTGTAAGTGGACATTTGGTTTCCCTGGGGTTTTTTTTTTATGTTATTGTGAAACATGCTTCCCTGAACATTCTAGTACTCCTGATGCACAAAGAGATTTTTGAGGTTGTATGTATATTGTGTATATCTTGGAATGGAATAGCAAATGATTAACTTTTCAAGAGTATCAAGTTATTTGCTGGGGTACAATTTTATCTTCCCATTAGCACTGTATACACATTCCCATCGATCCACATGTTGGTTTTGTTAGTCGTCTTAATTTTTGTTAAAAATAGATATAATATTGTTATCTTAATTTGAAGCTACTTGACTATTGCTAGAGTTGATCACTTTTTATATGTTTATTGACCATTTGTGTTTCCCCCTCTGTAAAATGTTTGTTCATTCTTTTGCTCATTTTTCTTTTGGGTTATTCTTCTTAATATATTTCAGTTTTCATTTGAGGACTTTCTTACTTACTGATTTTTTCCCCTAGGTACTTTCTAAACAGAGAATACATCTAATCTTATATTAGGTAAGGGTTCTCTTGGTAAAGGCAGAGTAGCTCAGATCAGATCAACATTCCAGTGATAACAATTATATACATACCCACACAATATACATATAACTTTATACACACATACAGGTACATACACACACGTGTGTGTGTGTGAGTATATATTTTTTTCCAACTCTCTCAAGCTGCTGGAGGACAGAAAAAGGTAGGCAGAAACTGAAGAAGCATTGGTACTTGGAAACAGAGAATAGTGTTTGGTGAACTTCCCATATTTAATGCTTGTCACCTGAAGGCAGCTCGAGTCTGCACTGTATTCAGGGTTACTGTAGCAACTGGAGAGTGAGGGTGAAAATCCCAGAAAGGAGAGAGACACAGGAGAGCCCACATTCTGCATGTTGGCTCTGTCCAATATCTGGTTGACCTCTGAGGTATGCATGTGTGGTAGGGAACAGCCATCTAAGATTGAAAGGATTGAACAGAGAGTTCAGCTGCTGACCACTGCAGGGCAAACAGAATTTGGAGTTTAAGTTGCCAAGGTATCTTCCTGCTAAAACAAGCAAAACATCACATCAGTATGCTCCAGAAATGTAACATATTCTCTACAAGACTCCTGTTGCAAAATGAAATGACTAAATACATGAGGAAAACAGGGAAGTGATACCCATACTGAAGAGCAAAGGTCACCAATAGAGAATTACTCGGAGAAATTGGAATTAGCAGATCGGATTTTAAAGCAGCTGTTACAACTATATAAAAATGTAAAGAAAAATATGATCACAATAAGTCAGTAGTGAAAATTTCAACAGAGAAATAGAAACTCTAAAAAAGAACCAAATGGGAAATATAGAACTAAAAAAGACAATATCTGAAAGGAAAAAGAAACCCTACTGGATGGGTTTAAGAGCAAACTGAAGATGGCGGAAAGAACCAATGAACTTGAAGATAGATAATAGCAATTCTTCAATCTAAATAACAAAGAGGAAAAATATTTAAAATAAAAATGAATGAAGATGAACTGTCACTTGTAGGACAATATCAGGTCTAACATGAATATGAGTGGAGTCTGAAAAGAGATCTAGAGAAAACAATGCAGAAAAAAGATTTGAGGAAATTCCCAAATTTGATTAAAGATATATTTATATATTTGGTATTGTTACCAAATCTTGTCAGTTCTATTGCCAGAAATCTCTGTGAATCGAGCCTCTCTTTTCCACCCTCCTACTGGCTTTCATTTGCAACAGCTTTCTGTCTTGTCACCTAGACACTTGCTTCTCCCAATTGTAGTGTATCATCCACATTGTCTATCTAAAATTAATATTTTTCAAAATCAAAGCTGATAATGACATTGTAAATAAGATAAAAGGTCCTTAGCATGACCTTTACACTATGATCCAATCTTCACCTCCTGCCTCAGATCCCTCATACATCCGCCTTACAGGCTTCTATTACACTGAGCTTCTCACTATTCCCTCACAAGACAAATCCTTTCATACCTACATGCCATCTCACAGTGGTCCCTGAGTGTCCTTACCTTTCTTTCACTTTTCTGGGAGACTTCTATTATGTCTTCAGTGAAGTCTTCTTCAATGATGCAGTGGTCTGTCCTCTGTGTTTCTATGGCATGTGATAAGCATCACTAACAGTGATGTTAGATCACAGACCTTGGGAAAACGAGACTGTACTATATGCTTCTCTAGTGTGGGGACTCTTCCTCTTTGTATCTGATGTACAAGGAGGCTCGTGGCTGACATAAAGTATGTGCCCAGTAAGTGCACGTTGAATAAATAGAATATCTGGTAGAAGTTGTATTATAAATATCAGCATGTATTAGACTGGACCATAGAAAACTTCTGATATTTGACAATTTCTGAGTATAAAAATAGCAATTTCCTGTAGGTCAACACACACACACACACACACACACACACACACACACACGTGCACACAAGCTTATATCTGTTAACAAATTAAGGCAGTTGGAGTTGTATAGTCTACTTCTGTCTATTAACATTAATCAGGAAATTACTTCAAATTGTACCAAGGTGTCATTTGACCCAACCCACTACCTTTGGACGTGTGGCATATTCTTGTGTTACAGAAGACACTCAGAGAAATTATTTGCCCAGGGATTACAGAGCTATTAAGTGGTAGAGTGTGCTGATAAATGTGAAAGTAAGAGTTTAAAAGTACATATCTAGAAATTTCATTAACATATAAAATTTTTAAGTAAGTACCTGCTATCTATTCAGTGACAATAAGTGACCCATACCTACTTCTTTTCTAATTCAGTTTTTCTCAAAATATTTTTATGAAAAATCTTAAACATACAGGGAAGTTAAAAGAATTGTACAGTGAAAGCACAAATAGTCACTAGTTTTAATGAATAAAGCTATGAAAAATTAGTATGTCCATGTTGGCTGTAGACCCCTGAACTAGAAGACATGGTAATCTATTTTAAGGGGAGGAATAGCAAGTACAGGTAAAATAAAATACAAAACTAAAAATAAAATCATGCTAATTCTTAACAGTAT
The DNA here is from genome assembly GCF_046562875.1 of Panthera onca. Lineage (NCBI taxonomy): Eukaryota > Metazoa > Chordata > Mammalia > Carnivora > Felidae > Panthera > Panthera onca. The sequence goes on from NC_138343.1 coordinate 118,546,816, forward strand.
TCAAATGACGGGCTATAGTAGAGTGGATTAATTTGTGATATTTCTTTTTTTATCAGCATATACATTTTCTTTTTTTAATTTTATTTTTTATTTTTTTAAATTTACATCCAAATTAGTTAGCATATAGTGCAGCAATGATTTCAGGAGTAGATTCCTTAGTGCCCCTTACCCATTTAGCCCATCCCCCCTCCCATAACCCCTCCAGTAACCCTTAGTTTGTTCTCCATATTTATGAGTCTCTTCTGTTTTGTCCCCCTCCCTGTTTTGATATTATTTTTGTTTCCCTTCCCTTATGTTCATCTGTTTTGTCTCTTAAAGTCCTCATATGAGTGAAGTCATATGATTTTTGTCTTTCTCTGACTAATTTCACTTAGCATAATACCCTCCAGTTCCATCCACATAGTTGCAAATGGCAAGATTTCATTCTTTTTGATTGCCGACTAATACTCCATTGTATGTATATACCACATCTTCTTTATCCATTCATCCATCGATGGACATTTGGTCTCTTTCCATACTTTGGCTATTGTTGACAGTGCTGCTATAAACATGGGGGTGCATGTGTCCCTTCGAAACAGCACATCTGAATCCCTTGGATAAATGCCTAACTGTGAAATTGCTGTGTCGTAGGGTAGTTCTATTTTTAGTTGTTTGAGGAACCTCCATACTGTTTTCCAGAGTGGCCGCACCAGCTTGCATTCCCACCAACAATGCTAAAGAGATCCTCTTTCTCTGCATCCTTGCCAACATCTGTTGTTGCCTAAGTTGTTCATGTTAGCCATTCTGACAGGTGTGAGGTGATATCTCATTGTGGTTTTGATTTGTATTTCCTTGATGATGAGTGATGTTGAGCATTTTTTCATGTGTCGGTTGGCCATCTGGATGTCTTCTTTGGAGAAGTGTCTTTTCATGTCTTTTGCCCATTTCTTCACTGGATTATTTGTTTTTTGGGTGTTGAATTTGATAAGTTCTTTATAGATTTTGGATACTAACCCTTTATCTGATATGTTGTTTGCAAATATCTTCTCTCATTCTCTCGGTTACCTTTTAGTTTTGCTGATTGTTTCCTTTGCTGTGCATAAGCTTTTTATTTTGATAAGGTCTCAGTAGTTCATTTTTGCTTTTGTTTCCCTTGCCTTTGGAGACATGTTGAGTAAGAAGTTGCTGTGGCCAAGATCAAAGAGGTTTCTGCCTGCTTTCTCCTGGAGGATTTTGATGGCTTCCTGTCTTACATTTAGGTCTTTCATCCACTTTGAGTTTCTTTTTGTGTATGGTGTAAGAAAGTGGTCCAGGTTCATTCTTTTGCATGTCGCTGTCCAGTTTTCCCAGCACCACTTGCTGAAGAGACTGTCTTTATTCCATTGGATATTCTTTCCTGCTTTGTCAAAGATTAGGTGGCCATGTGTTTGTGTGTCCATTTGTGGGTTCTCTATTCTGTTCCATTGATCTGAGTGTCTGTTCTCGTGCTAGTACCATACTGTCTTGATGATTACAGCTTTGTAGTATAGCTTGAAGTCTGGGATTGTGATGCCTCCTGCTTTGGTTTTCTTTTTCAAGATTGCTTTGGCTATTTGGGTCTTTTCTGGTTTCTAATTTGTGATATTTCTAATTAGTGTATCAATTGAGAACTTTCTGTAAACTCACATGAATATAGATTTTATCACCTTAAAAAAAATTAAATGTTTATTTATTTTTGAGAGAGGGAGAGACAGAGTGCAAGCTGGGGAGGAGCAGAGAGAGAGAGAGGGAGACACAGAATCCGAATCAGGCTCCAGGCTCCAAGCTGTCTGCACAGAGCCTGACGTGGGGCTCGAACTCACGAACCGTGAGATCATGACCTGAGCTGAAGTTGGACGCTCAAACGACTGAGCCACCCAGGTGCCCCAGAGTTTATCACTTTTTTTAAAAAAGTTTGGATTTGAATTCAAAATATGAGCAAGTTTTTGTTCTAAATTGGTGCTGGACATTGGACTTCGTGCCATAATTTTATATGAGATAAAGATGAAGTCAACTCTTTGACTGTCTTTAAAGTCAACAATTTCCCAGCTCAGTAGTCCTGTATCATCCATGTAATGACAAAGTCCATACTTGTAGAATGACTTATTGGGGCTTCTTTTCCATTTCCCTGTGAAGGTAGCCCTTTTGGCCTATAATCATTTCCCAAATATTTGTTTAACTTCTAATGAGAACCATACTGGGAACATAGAAACAAGTGAAATAGGTAGAGACCCAATATTTATGATAGTTAGCACTTAGTAAGGTAAGAAGCCTTGAAACAAATAACTTTTACAAGTTACTAAACAAAGGATTTATTACAGTTGTGATAAATCCCATCAGCTGTCATTAGTAATCAGTGGAAATATAAGCACATCCTAAGGATAGAGTTAAAATCTATTCCTGTAATACTCTCACCCATATGTTGAATCTCTAACATGTTAAGATTTTGATTCTGAGCTGGCAATTAAAAACCAATAGTAAAATTTCACTGGCTTTTTTTAGTTTAGAGAAAAATGTAGAGTTTTTGTTGTTCTTCTTAAGATTTTGTATTGAATGAAAGCATAAAGTAGAAATCAGCAACATTTCTATTTATGTGCAGGTCAGTACTGGTCCTAACAGTCCCTTCTGATGCATTTCTTTTGGCTAGTTCAGAACAAATAGCTTAACAACATCCACTCTTGCAGGTAAGCATTAATATCATGCGTTCTCCAGAGCCCTCCCACCTGTGTACTTGCATAAGCTTTTGAGAACTTTCCAGCTGAGTCTGAGCAATGAGAAATGGCCAGGGGGTGTACCTCCTGGTCGGGGGTGAGGGGGAGGAGGATTGAGGTAAACAGAGCTATAAAACAGGATGGGCTTGCCCTGAATTTCATCACTTAAGGTGAATTTCACTTCTAATTATAGCTTTCCTCCTTTTTGAGGCTTGACTCTTGGACAGTTTATCATGGGGAGGTCAGAAGTGTTGGGAGGTTCAGGCTGATTTTTTTTCCAGGCAGTTGTGGAGTTTTGTGTCCCCACCTCCTGGAATCCTGAATGCTCATGGCTCTGTAAATCCTCAGTTAAGATATTAGGTCACTAGATCAGAGACAGCCATTATTCTCTTCAGGAATCAATAAGCCAACTATTATGGGTTGAATTGTGTTCCCCAAAAAGATATGTTGAAGTCCCAATCTCTGGAACCTGTGAATATGACTATATTTGGTAATAGAGCCTTTACAGGTATAATCAAGTTAAGATGGAGTCATAGTAGATTAGTGTGGGCCGTAATCTAATGGCTGGTATCTATATAGGAAGAGGGGCATTTGTACACACACACACACACACACACACACACAGGAGAGAAGGCCATGTAAAGGCAGAGGCAAAGATTGGAGTGACGTATCATAAGCCAAAGAACACCAAGGATTGCCAGCAATCGGCAGAAGTTAGAAGTGCTTAGGAAGGATTATTTCCCCAAAGCCTTCAAAAGAGTGTGGTACAGCCAATACTTTAATTTTGGAATTCTAGCCTCCAGAACTTTGAGAGAATAAACTTCTGTTGTGTTAACTCACCTAGTTTGTTACAGCAGTCCTAGGAAACTAGTACACCAAGCAGTAGAAAAAGATTCATCCGGCTTGATCTCATGAATGCTGAGATCATGACCTGAGCCGGAATCAAGAGTTGGATGCTCAATCAACTGAGCCTCCCAGGCACCCCAAATCATCTGACTCTTAAGATGAAGACAGGAGACATTTCTGTTTCCTCATCCCTCCAGATCTAAGCAGGAGCTCTCTGCCAGTGTCTAGAGCAGGTAGCATTTTAATCTTCTGCTACAATGCTTCCTGTGCAGATGCTCCCGAAGAAATCAGGCATTTCTCGTGGGACCTGAGCAGGCAGGCTCCAAAGGTTTCGTCCAGCCTGTTCTGAGTGTATCCAAAGGTCTCCTGAGGCTTATTCTCTTCCAGGAGTTACAGTGTCCAAGTTGTCACTCAGCCTCCTCCCATTTGAGGCCTACCACACACTATGACACAGTGCCTGACCTCAGAGAGCCTCCTATGTACCTCCAGCTCCTCTAGCTTGTCCTCTGCAGCCAGACCATTATCTCCTAGAATGTAAATTACTGACCAGGAAGGAAAAAAGTATTTTGGAGTAATGTAGTGTTGCACTTTTACACACACGCACGCACACACATGCATGTATGTAGACACGTATACGTATATTTTACTCCCTGTTCAAATACTTTTACTCACTCCCTGTTCCTTGGTGAATAAAATCTAAAATGAACTCTTAGCCTGGCATTTAAGATTAGTCACTACATTGCCTGACAACTCCCTTTATGTAATCTGTAATCTAGCTGAGCTCTCATACTGAACCACCTCCCATCTTTCAAAACCCAGATCAAATACTAACTCCCATGAGAAGATAATCTTTCCTCATTTCCACAGCCTATTTTGAGTGACCATAATGCGTTGTTTTTACCATTCTGATCACGTTACTCATTGTATTGTATGTTTTTGTACATTTGTCTGGCCCCTTTTGCCTGGCAGGAAGAAAGCTTGTTGCTCTTAAAAGTGAAATTAATAGTACAATACATTGTGAAAAGCGAAAGCACAGCAATTTTGAAATGTTTTCATATGTAGGAGGGTCTTCACTGGTGCTGTCATTGCTGCAGTAGCTAGCACTTCCTGAGGGCTTATTCTGTGCCAAGCAGTGAGCTAAGCATGCTACATAAGTTATTTTAGGTTTTTTCCACGAACGCATGCCAATTTCCTTGTTTATTTTTGTGTCCAGTGTAGCTCATGGCATGGTTGTAGATACTCAATAAGTATTTGCTGAAAGGTGCAACTAGGAGGAAAATGCATGTAGAACATGAGACTTCTGAGCCCTTTCTCTTGATCTCGAGTGATGTATCATCTTTATGAAAATTATGGCTGAGTTGATCCATTTGGGAAACTACCGTAACGTAAATCTCTATCATGGAGTATATTCTAAACTAAAGGGGATTATGAATGATGCTGTGATAATGAAGAAAAATTCTGAATCACAATCCTAAAGTGTTCCCTATTATATATATCTGTGTGGGACACAGATGTAAAATAAATGCTGGATTATTTTAAACCATGGTCCTTATGATACATGCAGAAAAACATAATGAAGGCCATATTCAATATGCAGAGTGTGAACTGTTTTATATGTTTAGTCCTACCATTTCATGTATGACTTTCTGCAGAACTAACATATGCAATTCTAAACTACAGCTATGAACTTTTCCTGTAATAACTGAAATTATATGTGTAAACATTCGTATCGAGAACTAAGCATGTGTACTTTTTAATAGCCTTTTTTTTCTATTACGTCCCAGCATCATGAACATGGACACTGGTGACTGTATAGAGCTTAACCCAACTCACTAGAGACCCTAAAAACCAAGCTGCCTTGTGGGCTTGGCATTAAATTCAGACAACTTTGAAAAGCAGTTCCAATCTTTTTTTTTTTTTTTTCTTACTTTGTATTTCTTTCCGTAAGAAAGCTGGGTCTGACCTATTTTTAGGATTTGGCCCATGGAATTGAACTTGGTGGTTTTCATTTCACTGTTGTTGTTTTTATTCTTTTAGGTAAAAAAATACATAAATAAAAAATAAAGCATAGGAGTCCTGGCTGTCATGACTAGAAAAGCACTGAAGCTTTCTTCCTTTAGTTATACACTTAAAGGCATGGCAGTGTAGACACATGCTTTATGTTTCCTGGAAACTGCGGGTTTTTAGTTCCCCTAAATCCTTCTAACATTTCTCTTTAAATAACTCAGTGACTTCTAATGGCCCTTAAAAGAATGACATCATCAAAACACCTAAAATTAATCTACCTGAATATTAGTTCCCATTTTGTTTGTGGGTATATTTTACCATCATGGCTTCTATTTTTTTCCACTGGTATTATTCTCTATCCTATCCTTTGTCCATCTCATAAAGCCCTCTCTCTTTAGCCGAAGAAGATGGACATAAACTCCTTTATCACTCCAAGATCTTAGTGCAAACTGGAGGGAAATCAATGAACTTGGAAATTGTTCCATCAGAACAAGATGGCCCTCTTCCCCTTTCCAGACTCTCCTGATTGATCCTCTTGTGAATTCTTGTTAGAGTGGGTGTTAGTGGAAATAAATAAAACACAATTTGTTATCAAGTGCTTCTATTACTCAAGTTACTGAATGTTAGATGTGTAGCCATCAGGTTGTTTTCAAGTCCTGCAAGGCTTGAATGTTCCTGTATGTTCCATTGCCTTAGGCAGATAGACAATTTCAGTGCCGGAAATCAGGGTTACAAATATAAGGAAAACATGATAGGCAATTAAAATGTTTAATCATCTAAAGTCTAGAAATTAGGGCAGATTGACCATCTCAGTAGATGGAAGGAGTACAAACTGAGTGCCCCAAAATTGCTACCATCACTTTTGTTCCAGAGTTTGTTTTAGAGTTTTGTAGCACCCACTGAACTTTTCCCCTATCTTAACACATCTTTTTCGTATTTGAGAGTCTGGCCAGGATTGGAAACAGAGGTGTGAAAGAATTACAAGAGTGGCTGTTTTTGCACTACTTTTGGCTAGAAGTGAAATAAGCAGGAAATTCTAAAATGTCTTGAGAAAATTTGTCCTTTAGAAAACTTTAGCTTGATTGGTTTTTTTTTTAAATATGAGAATTAGACATTTGGGTTAATATGCAAATAACAATGGTACTTACATAGGTAGCCACAGTAATCATAACTAATTTAATGCCTATACGATACTTTCTAGGGTTTTCAGTATTCTTTCGAATGCTTTTTCCTCCTCTGGTGGCTACCCACACCTTATCAGGCACAAGAATTTGGTGGTGTTACTTCCATTTTACGAATGAGAAAACTAAAACACAATGTTCATAGCAAAGTTTATTTTATTGCTTTGCCTAGGCAGTACCTTTTACCTTGTAGGCGCTCATAAATACTTTTAAATTTCTCAGTCAAGGTTAAGTGCTTAGGTGTGTTACCAGTACCCACTAGGAATACAAATGCAACTCCTCACTTTATTAGTAATCTGAAAAAATATATATTAAATGTGTATATGCATGTTGCTGTGCTCAGTCTGTGCTCTCTAGAATCAAGATATTCAACAAATTGTTCAGCTATTTCTGAATTTATAAGATAATTTAATGTTGATTTGAAAGTATAGAAACAATTAGACAAATCCCAATTCCTTAAGAAAAGATTACTTTATGATTAATATGAAGAAGGATTTGGATTCCAACATTTATAGGAGTGTTGTAGATGCCTATGAGATGTAGCAAGTAAGAGTAAACAAAAATGAATACATTTTTATTTAGAGTTTAACCAGATAAGACTCATTAGCCTAAAACCTGACTTACCTCTCCCACATGTTCAATGTGATGAAGTTTCAAAGATATTAGTACAAGTACTTGCGGTAATACCATGCTTAAATCAATTTGACAGTGCTATCAAAATATTTGAAGATCATTCTTTACGAATTTTGCATATGCCATGTATCCTTCACTTATTCACTTATTCGTAAAGCATATTTATCTGAAATCCACATGCAAATGCAGGAGTTTGTATGGATGTTTAATCTGTATTGTGATAAGCATGAATGTGCTTCAGAGCATCTGATGATTGTTGTTACACTTGTTGGAAAGTAGAATATGGAGAGTAGAACATACAAGCATAGAGGATGTAGAAAGTATAGGTATAAAGAAAGTAGATATTTAACTACAGAGAATGTAGTTCAAGGACACATAACTTAAGAAGTGATGTTTCTACTCTTCAGCTATCGCAATATACAAAGGTTATATTACATATATATACTTTCTTTATAAGGAAGTTGTTAAGTTCAATATAGTAAGCCTAGAGAGAGAGAGGTATGATCACAATATTCAGTTTTCATGATCTATATGTGAAAATTTTCAGAGAAATAGATTTCAACTTCATAGAAGAAAGAATCTTCCAATGAAAATAGTTGTTGGCAGCTTGATTGGGCTGCTCCAGGAGGCAGTAAATTTTCTTTCAATGGAAATGATCAGATACGTGTTGTAGTGGGAATTCTAGCATTAGGTTTGACTGGATTATTTTGAAAGCCTCCATGATTCAGAATCTTACATTTGGAAACTTCAAACATTGTCTACTTCTACTCCTTTACTTTTCAGAGGAGAAAACTGAGCCCCAAGGTAAGAAATAGCTAATATATTTTAGGGGGTTTGTTTAAGAGGAGTCTATCCTTTTGACTTTATTTAGAAACTAGTAAAATGTAACTGTATTCTCCATGAACTGTCTGCCTATGTACTGTTGGGAAAACTGGACACCTACTGAATATAAGAAGTCTTTCATCTCAGGGTAATAATCTGACAGATACAGCTCACAAAGAACAAGTTTTGTTCATGAATAATTGACAGTAATAATTTAAAAATTTTTTAATGTTTATTTATTTTTGAAGGAGACAGAGACAGAGCTGAGCAAGGGAGGGGCAGGGAGAGAGGGAGACACGGAATCTGAAGCTGGCTCCAGGCCCTGAGCTGTCAGCACAGAGCCTGACCCGGGGCTCAAACTCACAAGCTGTGAGATCATGACTAAGCCAAAGTCGGACGCTCAACCGACTGAGGCACCCAGGTGCCCCAACAGTAATAATTTTAAATTTCAATTTATTTTTTAAAATTCATGGACTTCTTTAGCCATTGGGGTGGATCTCATGGGCTTTATCGTGCAAGGATCTTCTAGAAAGAGTAAGAGAAGGGTCAGGATTACTTTGCAGATGAATACCAGGAGTTCTAAATTCACTTCCCTTTGTTATCAGTTATTCCCTTTATTATCAGTTATATGAGGCAAGATAAGCAAGATAAGATAAGCAAGATATCAGTTCCTAACTGCAGGGACAGCCATTCTAGTCCACAAAGACTAAGTATTCCCAGGATGACTGATAATTAGCCATTGCTCTGAACCTTCTGAATGCCATACCCCGCCATCTTCCCACTACCTTGGATGGTCTCTCCCTGCACAGACACACATGCTTCCCAAAATTGCAGCAGCTAAAAGGTTAACATGTTCTCTTACTTAGTTGATTGGAAGCCAACAATTAATTTCTAGCTAAAATGATGTGCTGTTTGTTCAACAAACTTATTTCAGGCCACCAAAGGCAACCTCTGGAATCTCTTCCTTCATTGAGTCAGGTTATTTTGTAATGACCATAAAATAGAGGGAAAATAATTTCACCTCTGCCATACAGTTTAGGGAAATTATGAAAGCCTTTGTTAGGTCTTTAAAGTATGTCACTGCATTTAAAAGTGTTCTCAGAGCATTCATTAGATTAGTTCATAATTAGGTTATTTGGATCATGGAGGAGGTTTTTATTTTTTTTTAATGTTTTATTTATTTTTGAGAGAGAGAGAGACAGACAGAATACTAGCAGGGGAGGGGCAGAGAGAGAGAGAGAGAGAGAGAGAGAGAGATACAGAATTTGAAGCCGGTTCCAGGCTCTGAGCTGTCAGCACAGAACCTGACACGGGGCTTGAACTTGTGAACCTTGAGATCATGACCTGAGTCAAAGTCAGACGCTCAACCAACTGAGCCGCCCAGGTGCCCCAGGAGTTCTTTGTTTTTAATTTTCTGGCTGGTTGAAAGGATTAGATGAAATGAAATTAAATAATTTTTTTTCTTTTAGAACCTTGGATCTTACATATATGAGGCACAGAAATAATAAAACAGCTACCATTTCTGGAGTGCTTACTGTGCACCAAGCATTGCTGTGTCCTTTACATATATCATCTCATATGATTTAGTTCTAATAACCCTATGATACATATCCTTTATCATTCCCATTTTACAGCTGAGGAGATTAGAGGTTCAGAGCAGTGAAATGACTTCTATAAACATCAGCAACTCCTAAGCTGTAGAACTACAGATGTAAACCTTGATCTATGTAGTGCTGTCGGAAGGTGTAAGGAATCAGAGGCTGAGTTCCCTTTCTGTCTTCCAAGAACACCTAAACCTGGGTTCCTTCACAGGACTGTTCCCAGGATCCTCAGCCTGTAAACTCAGCCTTGGTCTAAGCCTTGGTCTCACTTCAGCAGTCATCGAGCTAGGTAATAATCTGTCTAGAAACTTTAAGGCTGGAGTGTTTAGGAGCCACAGAACTGGATGATACCTGTATTGATGTGGGGAGGGGGGAACTTCCACAACTCAGAATTTCTCTCTGGTTAATTCCTTCATTTGTTAGTAGCTGGTCCTCCATCGTCTTCATTATCCCTTCAGTTTTCACTCCTTCATCATCCCATTTCTGTCTCACCTACCTTCGCCTACATCCTACATCCAAGATCTCTCTTGATCACCATAGGTATATATGTGACAATATTAAAAACACCATTCGAATTATGGAGGGATTGGAGGCTCCATATATTCTCCTTTTCTTCCTTCACAGGATTATCTCAGTGCTTTGGACATAATAGACACTCAAAAAAATATGTGTGGATGGATTTATTTTACAGTTTTAAGAGGAAATATGACATCGTGTAGTAGTGATATTCAGAGAAGTCTTTGGAAGATTTTTTTTGTTCAATGAAGACAGATTCAGAAATGCTTATTAGATTTATTACCTATACTTCTTAGATGCATTAGGAGTAAAAGGGGGCAGTTAAGCTTATACTTTATTTAAAGAATGAACAAAAGCTTTTATTCACTAAACAACTGCATTCCAAGTCATTTCAACTTCTGTTTAAGAACTTGTTCCTTGGTTCTGGGAAGCCTTAGTTTACTTCTGTCATGCTGTGGTAGTCATTGAGTAAAACAGATGAAAGGCAGCTTTTCTTGATGCTGTGCAATATATATATTTTACATGTACTCTTTCCAGATATATGGAGGCTATCAAAGGATATGCTGTTGATAGGACTATGTGCCAGTTACCCCCTGGAGGATGCCATTTCTGGTAGTATTTTACCTGAGATAAGTAACAATGATTATTGTAATAAACTCCCAAATCTCAATTGCTAAACATGTGATGTAGAGTGGATCAGCGAGCAGCCTATTTTGTGGTCATTCAGTAATCCAGCATTCATCCATCATCTTAGGACCTCTGAGTCTTTTAATGGCTTCTCTACATCCAGCCAGAAAATGAGGTAAGAGGGGATCACATTAATGCTTCAGCCTGAACTGTAGTATAGAATCACGAAAGGGGATCCAGTCATGCAGCCGTGGCCCTAAGTAGCAGGGGAATGAGCATGGTAATGCCATCTAGCTGTGTGCTCAGGAAGGAGAAGAATTTGGGTCAATGTAGAGCAGTAGTGGCCACGAGGTGGTCTGTGAATCTCCAGCCAAAGTCTGTTGTTTCCATAGCAGTGAGCTCGAATGGCGCTTTACTTGCAATGTTGGGCCTTCAGAAGCAGAAAAAGAGAAGTGGCTTATTAAATAATACTTTGCTTATTAAATAATGGTTTTCTCTACTTTCTTCCACCTTTGTTTTAAATGAGTTTTCCTTCAAATTTTGAAAAGCGAATCAAACAAGTCTAGAGGTGTAATAAACTCTCACCAAGGAAACATGCCATATGGTAAGAAGTTCACAGAATGTAAGAATGCTAATACCAAAAATCAGATAAAACTCAAGTTATACACATTGAAAATTAAGAAAATGGCACTGTTATTGAGTTTGTTTATATAGTATCTCATAGACTTAATTTTAAAGAAGGTAGGGAGCTTATTGTTGCTTTCTTTTATAAAGACTTTTTTTTTAAATAGACTGTTAAAAAAAAAGATGCTCTAAGCAGCCTACCAAATGGAAGAAGATATTTGCAAAGCATATCTATGATAAGGAATTAATATTCAAAATATATAAAGAACTCATACAACTCAAGAGCAAAAAACCTAAAATCCAAAACCAAACAATCAATCAGAAAGGGGTAGAAAAGAAATAACAAGTATTGGCAAAGATGTAGAGAAAAGGGAACCCTTGTGCACTGTTGGTGAAATATAAATTGGTACAGCCAATTTTGAGGAGATTCCTCAAAAAATTAAAAATAGAATTACCATTTTATGTAGCAATTCTACTTCTGGATATTTATCAGAAGGAAATGAAAACAGACATGTGGATACCATGTTCATTGCAGCATTATTTGTAATAGCCAAGAAAAACATGGTAGGAACCTTAATGTCTACCAATGGATGAGTAGATAAAAATGTGGGTTACCATACAGCCAAATAAAAGGATGAAATCTTACCATTTGTGACAACATGGGTGGACCTCGAGGTCATTATACTAAGTCAAATAAGTCAGACAGAGAAAGACAAATACCATGTGATCTCACTTATATGTGGAATCTGAAGAATAAACAAATTGAAACAAAACAAAACCCAAACTCATAGATACAGAGAACAGATTGGTAATTGCCAGAGTTGGGGGATGGTGGGAAGGTGAAATAGGTAAAAGTGGTCAAAAGGTACAATCTTCCTGTTATAAATAAGTCCTGGGGATGTAATATACAGCATGATGACGATAGTGACTAATACTGTATTGTGTATTTTAAAGTTGCTAAAAGAGTAAATCTTTAAAGTTCTCATCACAAGAAAAAACATTTGTGACTGTGTATAGTGATGGATTTTGACTAGATTTATTGCAGTGATCATTTTGCAGTTTGTATAAATATCTAAACATGTTGTATAACTGAAACTAATATAATGTCATATGTCAATTTTATCTCAAGAGGGAAAAAAAAAGCAAAGAAGGAAAGAAATGATGCTTTGCTTTACTCTATAGGCAGATCTATGAGGGTTTTAGTAACAATGGTCCTTATCCCAGCAAGCGTCTGAAACAAGTCTGGTAATGAAAAGTACTTGGTGTGTTTTCTGGAATGAAAATGATTTCAGAGATAATCCAAATGGGAAATTTTGACTGTAGAGAAACCATGATGCAGTTAGAGGACTAAAACTGTACTGTACCTAGCAACTAGCTCATTTCCTGGCAGTTACTAAGCTGACCACATTTATTCATTCAATTCACTTGTTAAACACCGTGTCCCAGGCACTGCTTCTAGTGCTGGAGATGCAGCCATGAACAAAGTGGGCAAATATCCCTGTCTTCATGGAACTTAATGTTGAATATAAGCTATAAAAAATGTTATGTGATGATAAATGTTGTAGGGAAAGGCTGAGAAGAGGAGATAGGAGGACAAGGAGGGTAGAACCTTTAACTATGAGATTCAGGGAAGGTCTCACTGAGTGAAGACTTGAAGGAAATAAGGTAGTAAGCTATCCTTCTATCTTAGATAAGAAGAGTATTCCTGGCAATGGGTAACAGCAAGTGCAAAGGTCCTGAGAGGAGAGTGAACCTGGCTTATTCTAGGAACAGTAAGTAGGCTACTGTGGCTGGAACAGAGCCAGGGAAGGGTAATGTCGTAGGAGATGAGGTCAGAGAGAAAACTTGGCTGTTGAAGGTGGCATGATGGGGAAGCTCTTGGAGGTCACAATAAGGATTTTCCTTATGTCCACATTTAGTGACATAGGGGCCAATTCAAGATTTTGAGCAGAGGAGTGACATGACCCAACATGTTTGAAAAGATCATTCTGTCAGGTATATTGAGCATATAGAGTGAGGGAATAAGGGTGGAAGTAGGAAGACCAGTTAGGTGTTTGTTGCAATAAGCCAAATGAAAGTGATACTGGTGTGGACCAGGAAAGTAGCAGCAAAGATAGTAAATGCTGGTCAGATTCTGTATATATTTAGAAACTAGAGCCACTGGGGCTTTCTGATGGATTCAACGTGGGGTAGGGGGCAGTGAAGGAAAGAGAGGAGTCCAGGAAGACTCTAGGATTTATTAGCCTGGCCTGTGGGTGGATGGAGTAGCCATTTACTAAGATGGGAGAGACTAGGGGTAGAGTGGGAAGGAGCTCGGTTTATACCAGTTACATTTGTGATACCTGTTAGATATCCCACTGAAGGTGTCAAGTGTGCAACTGGATATTTAAGTCTGGAGTTCCAAGGACAGGTCAGGAGATTTCAATCTGGGAGAGCTTAGCAAATAGAAGATATTAAAGCCATGTATCTGGGTGAGATTACATAGAGAGTAAGTAAACACAGAGTGGAGCACCAAGGACTGACTGGCTTCTGGAGGAGTTGCTTTTTGGGGGAGGTGATGGAACCAGGAAAGGAGACTGAGAAGAAGTGACAGTAGGCAAGACGGAAACCAGAAGAGTAGCCCTGACTTAGATGTCAAGTAAGAAGAGTGTTTCTAGAGGAAAGCAGTGACCGAGTATGTTAAATGTTGAAAACTGACTAATTAAATTAGGATCAAGGAATGACTATTAGATTTAGCAGTGTGGAGGTTCTCAATGCCCTTGACTAAAGCAACTTCTTGAAGTGGTGTGGGGGAGGGGTGCTCTTTGAACTGAGATGGAGAGAAAATGGGTCTCGAAGGGTGGATTGGAGGCAGTAAAAATAGATGACACTTGGTAGAGTTTTGGCACAGAGGGAAGAGAAATAAGGTAGTACCTAGAGAGGAAAGGGGTATTAAGAAAAGGCTTTGAGAGATGAGAGGACTAGCATGTTTGTTTTTGCACTTGATCTTAGCCAAAAGGCTGAGAAGCAATAGCATGTTTATTTTTCAATAATAGTGAGTAGAATGGGGGAAAATGGGCCATGAAGAAGCGAGAAGGGAGGTTTGGCCAGGAGGGTTTGGGAGCTGGGCACAAATGGAAGGGTTGGCATCATCCAGGGTCATAGACAGCCCACAGACTGATGGCAGAGAATATAGGAGGAATCGAGGTTTAGGAAGAAAAACGGAGAAGGTGTGAAAGAGCTCTTTAAGAGAGAGATTAGGAGAATGTACATATTAACAAAATATGATGGCTTGATTCCATTGTGGTCCAAAGATTGTTGGAGTCAGAAATCTTGGAAGAGTAAGATGAAAATAAAGTGTGGTGAATAAAAGTCTTATAAATGAATGACAATTAGTCTGTTTCCAACTGAGTTGTGAGGCAAAAGGGTATTGAGCATTTCCCTGAGATTTAAAAGTATCTTGAGACATTTTTGGGAACTGTAGGCTTGTGCATTTAGTAGAGCCATGCATGCTTATCCGGGAAGGCCAGATTAACATTGACATAGACTTCCGCACAGTATGTGGCAAGACTAAATGAATGATCTTGGCCAGTAGATTTTGCAGTTAAAATAGGAGCCAGTGAAGGGGGTGGGACGAGTTGGATAAAATACAGCCCCCAGGGAGGGCTGGAGCAAGAGCCCTGTGCATTATGCCTTCCAGACCCTAAACGGGAAGTCGGGCTTCAATAGCTTTGACTTACAAAACTAATACCCTCCAAAGAAAATTCACCTGTTGCCAAATCTAATGCCAGGCTTTGGATGCTCACGGTTCCTTCAAGTCTCTTGTTTGTTTTCATTTCTTTCTCTTTCCTTGTTCTTTTTCTTCTCCTTCTCGCCAGAGTTTTCCGACCTCTTAGGCGTGAATGCTAAAGGGCTTGCAATCTATCTTTTTGATGAATTGGGTAATTGGAAGGCCATAATGAGAGCGGAGGCATGGTTAACACTTGGGTATAAAATGCATTTCTCCTGGCTGTGGATTTCCCTAAATTTTTTGTGTACATATAAACACACTGTTTGTGTCTTGCAATTTGGCCACTTATTTTGAAATCCAACTCTTCAGAACATTCCTTTTTAGTTAGGTAAGGCTGACAAACAACAGTTCTGTCAGAAGTAGTTCTGCTGACCTAGGTGCCAAGGACTTCTTATTTTTGTTCCATATACCTTCATTTTTAGAATCAGATACCTGAAAGCTGCTACACTTGATCTATCACACAGTCAGATGTCAGTATTTAGCAAATGCTTTTGCCACTAATGGTTTTCACACTTGCGTTGTTTCGCAAAGTCTGCTTTTAAACCTTGTGAGTTAAAGTTTCCATTCAGTATCACCAACAGAGGAAAGAAGCATACACATAGTTTTCTTATAAAGAGGGTAGAAAAATATTCGCTACCATACACCAGTTTGGGTGCTGAATGGTGTTAAGACGAAAAGGATTTAAAGATCACTCTTGGGGCGCCTGGGTGGCTTGGTCGGTTAAGCGTCCGACTTCGGCTCAGGTCATGATCTCACGGTCTGTGAGTTCGAGCCCCGCGTCGGGCTCTGTGCTGACAGCTCAGAGCCTGGAGCCTGTTTCAGATTCTGTGTCTCCCTCTCTCTCTGCCCCTCCCCTGTTCATGCTCTGTCTCTCTCTGTCTCAAAAATAAATAAACGTTAAAAAAAAAAAAAGATCAGTCTTAAAATTTGGCTGAAGAAAATGTGAAGGGATTTTGATATAGGAGTGTTGAGATATATTCCACTTAATTTTTATTAGATAGATTTTAAGATGAGCTATTTTCTTTTTTTTTGTCACATTGCTTTGAGTTTTGACTGAGCTCAAGAATGGAAAAATAAAGACTTTATTATTGCTTTTAATGGAGAATGACTTTTTCTGAGCATGAATATTATATATGTTCCTTGTAACACATTATATAAATAGAGAAATATATAAACTACAAAGTACAAGTCCTTCCCACAATCCTACCTCCCAGAGATAACCAAATTCATCAGTTTAATTTGTGTCCTTCTACATAGGTATGTATATTTTTATCTTAGTTCTTGAAACAAAATGAGCTCTAATATAATTCACGTTAGCCTCAGCATTTATTTTGTTAGCAAATTATGGACCTATTTCCATATATATTTTCCTGATTTATTTTATGAATAAGCTAATATTTATTTATTTCATTTTTGGGGATTATTTACATTTCTGATTTTTACTATTACAAGGAATGCTGCTGTTCACACCTTTGTACAATGGGATAACATCACCTTTCTACTGGTTTACTGGCATTAATACATACATATACCCATACATTCAAGGTATCTAAAGGAATACAAGCCACATAAGTGCTTCAGAAAGTTATTATTTATTATTCTATTTTATTTGTTAGTAGTGAGTATGTCCATATGACAGACTTTTAGAAATGAAGTTATTCAGTTGATAAATATTAACAAATTGCCCTTGTAAAGGTTCTACGAAGGCATATGCCCATAATCAAGTGAATAAAGGATATTTGTTTCCCCCTTCAGTAGAAGCATAACATACCTATACAAAAATACATGTAATTGTATTGACTCAATCCAAGTGAATTCATTTGTGTAACCAACATCCAGATCAAGACAGAAGCCATCCTTGAGTCCTTACCCAGCCATTGTTTGCTCTTCGTACTCTGAAGGTAAACACCATCCAGCCTCTATCACTCTATCACTCTATCACTACTAGGGTTCTCCACTTATATCTAGCTTCTTCCACCTGATTATGTTTATATCAGATTACCGTCTGTGTTGTGGCAGAGGTCAGTATTTCATTCATCTCTTCGGTATGCTATTCTAGAAATATATCGTATATTACCCAGCGTATTATTGATGGACATTTTATGTGTTTGTTACAGATAACACTATTTTGATTCTTTCATGTGCCTTTGATGTGTGTGTGTGTGTATGAGTATATATACATATATACTCATCTATACATATACATGTATACATATATAGATATATATACTGATACACACATATGTATGCATGCATATCTTTAATTTGTATACTGCATGTGTATATATACGATATATACATAATATGTATACACACACATTTATGTTGGACATTCACCTCAGGGTAGAATTGCTAGTTCATAGGGTAGGTGTGCATTTAGCTCTCCAAGTTTTCCAAACTGGGCCAATTTATCACAGTGACAGCAGTGTAAGCTACCACCAGTTGTACACCCTGGCCTATTCTTGGTATTATTTATTTTTAAAATTTTAATCATCCTGATGGGTGGTAATGGTATACGGTTGTGGTTTCAATTGTACTTTCTCAATAACTAATAACAGTAGCATCTTGTCATATGATTATCAGTCATTTGGAGGTCTTCTTTTATGAAGTACCTTTTCAGGTCTTTTGGTCCATTAAAAAAATGGCTTGTCTTTTTCTTATTTATTTTAATAGGAGTTTTTTTCCTGGGTGTGTGTCCTTGATGTATATGATAACCCATATTCGATATTTTATATCTAATTTTATCTAGAGATATTTTTCTCTTAAGCATGTCTATAAAACAACAAGTTCTTAATTTTGATGAAGTTTGTTTTTTCAGTCTTTCCGTTTATAATTAGTGCCCATGTCTTGCTTAAGAAATCCGGGCCTATTCAAGGCCATGTAGTCATTCTCTGTTTTTGCTAGGAGATTTATTGTCTCACTGTTCTTTTTCAGATCTATAATACATTGTAAATTGATTTTATGTGGTATAATAAAGCAATCAGTACTCATATTTCCCCCGTATAGGTAGCCAATTGACTGTACCATTTATTGAAAAGCACTATGGTGACATTTTTGTTGTAAATTGGATGACTCTATAGATATCTTTTCCTGGGCTATCCTGTTTTATTGGTCGATTTATCTATCTTTTAAAAAAATTTTTTAATGTTTATTTATTTTTGAGAGAGAGAGAGACAGAGCATGAGCAGAGGAGGGCAGAGAGAGATGGAGACACAGAATCTGAACCAGGCTCCAGGCTCTGAGTTGTAGCACAAAGCCCAACACAGGGCTCGAACTCACGAACCACGAGATCATGACCTGAGCCGATGTCGGACTCTCAACCGACTGAGCCACCCAGGAGCCCCTCTATCTTTTTTGTCAAAACCACATGCTTCATAACAAGTCCTCATATCTGGTAGTGCAGGCTTTCTTGGACCTTGAGTGTGATAACTCTCCATTTCTTTAGACTTTTCAGTGGTAAAGCTAGCAGAGGTCTTGGATATATTTAATCACATTTATTCTTAGATATTCATGTTTTTTCATATTTTATATTAATTTGTTTACATTTAATATATTTTTAAATTTCAGCATTATTGAGGTATAATTGATGAATAAAATTGTAAGATACTTAAGGTGTACATTGTGGTGATTTCATATATGTATTCATTGTGAAAGAATTTCCTCCATTTAGTTAATTAACACATCCATCACCTCATAGATTTATCTTTTTTTTTTTCTTGGTGAGAGCATAGAAGTTCTACTTTCTTACCAAATACACACACACACACACACACACACACACACACACACACACACACGTAACTGTTTACTGCTAGTATCTAACAAGAATTTATTTTTTTACTATAGTCAGTAGACACGATAGCACGATATAATATCATTCCTTTGAAATTTTTGAGATTTGCCTTAAGGCTGAGAATATGGTAAATTTTGGAGGATGTCCCATTTGCAGGTGAAAAGAATATATATCTTGCAGTTGTTAGGTGGAGGATTCTGTTGACATTCCAAATTGCTAATTCGGTGTTACGATCTATGTTTTTATTGATTATTTTGTCAGTTTTTTGTCGGTTATTGAAAGAGGCATTTAAAATCTGTATCTGTTATTGTGGATTTATCTATTTCTCCTTTTATTTCTATTAAGTTTTTGCTTTATATATTTTGAACCTATGTTAACCAGATACATATATATATATATATATATATATATATATATATATATATACCAGATATATATATATATATATATAGTTTTATCATTATAAACTAAGCTATTTGAAATAACTCTTCCTTTAACATTTTTGTCTTTGTCTAATACTATACAGATATACCAGCTTTCATTGCTTAACTATTTATTTAACTATTTAATCTCTTTACTTCATCTTTTATCTGTCCTTTATTTATGACTTGTCTTTTAAACAGTATATAGCTGTTTTGACACTCTTTCCCGTTAATTAGAATATGTAGTTTATTTACATTTAAATAAAACTACTATTGGAGTTTAAATCTACTCTAACACTTTTTTTTTCCTTTTTATTGGTTAGGTCTTTGGTTTTCTCCTCTTTCATCACTTTTTTAGATTAAATATATTTAAAAAAATTTTTTATCATGTTATTTATGCCTTCTTTTATTATCCTTTTTGAAGTTACCCTAGAGCTTATTTCATATATCCTTACCTAATTAGAGCTGCTTTAACACCCTATGAAAAACATATAAGGATTTTAAAATATTTTCATTCCATTTATCATCTTCCTACTTCTCTGATTTTCTCGTTTTTTTAAATTTTTTGTTTTACATTTATTTAGTTTTGAGAGAGAGAGTGAGACAGAGTGTGAGTGGGGGAGGGGGAGAGAGAGAATGAGACACAGAATCTGAAGCAGGCACCAGACTCTGAGCAAGTGTTCAGCACAGAGCCCAGTGTGGGGCTCGAGCCCACAAACAGTGAGATCATGACCTGAGCCGAAGTCGGATGCTCAACTGACTGGCACGCAGGCGCCCCTCTGATTCTCCCTTTTTTCTGGAGTTTTGGATCCTCAAATTGTATTTTCCTTGGTAGCTCTGAACTCTAATTTTTGTCTCATCAGCTCTAGAGCATAGCTTCTTGCTTGACCTCAGATCCCTGCACCAGATATTGGCTGATATGGCTGCCCTTTGACACCTTCTAGCTGTGTTCAGATACATTTTCTCAATCTTATCTAGATGATCTTGGTACAGGTATTAGTCCGATGCGGAGTGCTCCATCATAATCTGAAATGGAAGATGTTTCCCTGTCCTCTTTTCAGAGTCTGGATATTAGCTACCTTTTTATTATTTGCTAATTTGATGGCCAAAAAATTCACATATTGTCTTCATTTGTTATGTGGCAGGCATCATCTTGGTTCACTGTGACTCCATCTTTTAAGTCATATTTAATTGGTTCAGGTGTGGATACCTGATTAGAGTTGCATCAATGAGTCCCTTGCCTGGGATTTTTGGGCTTGGGACTAGAGAGAATTTGAAGCTCTGAGAATAAACTCAGAGACCACTTGTTATTTGTGCTTTCTACCAAAGTGTGTTTTATAGTACAGATAAATAAAAATGAAAAGTGCGAGAAATGCAATGAAAAGATGTGGAAAGAGAGATCAGGCTATGTTGGATTTCTTGATTCAGTAATCACAGATGCATCTCTGTTTTTCCTATGGATTTTTTTATTATGGTAGAATATCCATTACATAAAATTTATGATTGTAACCATTTTTAAATGTACAGCTCAGTGGCGTTAAGCACGTTCACATCGTTGTACAACCATTACCACTATCCATCTCCAGAAGGTTTTTTTATCTCCTCAGACTGAAATTCCATCCCTATTAGACAATAGTTTCTGTTCCTCCCTCCTCCCAGGCCCTGGTAACTGCCATTTTACTTGCTGTCTGTATGAATTTGTTTCCTCATATAAGTGAAATCATACAGAATTTGTCCTTTTGTGACTGGCTTATTTCACTTAGCATAATGTCTTCAGGGCTCATCTGTATTATGTATTTGTCAGAATTTCCTTCCTTGGGGGTACCTGGATGGCTCAGTTGGTTAAGCGTTTAACCTCAGTTCCGGTCATGATCTCGAGGTTCATGAGTTTAAGCCCCATGTTGCACTGACAGCTCAAACCTGGAGCCTGTGTGTCCCTCTCTCTCTGCCCCTCCCCTGCTCATGCTCTATCTCTCTCCCTCTCAAAAATAAATAAACTTTAAAAACAAAAAAAAGCTGGCACAAAAACAGACATATAGACCAATGGAATAGAATAGAAACCCAGAACTAGACCCACAAACGTATGGCCAACTAATCTTTGACAAAGCAGGAAAGAACATCCAATGGAAAAAAGACAGTCTCTTTAACAAATGGTGCTGGGAGAACTGGACAGCGACATGCAGAAGAATGAAACTAGACCACTTTCTCACACCATTCACAAAAATAAATTCAAAATGGATAAAGGACTTGAATGTGAGACAGGAAACCATCAAAACACTGGAGGAGAAAGCAGGAAAAGACCTCTCTGACCTCAGCCGCAGCAATTTCTTACTTGACACATCCCCAAAGGCAAGGGAATTAAAAGCAAAAATGAACTATTGGGACCTCATGAAGATAAAAAGCTTCTGCACAGCAAAGGAAACAATCAACAAAACTAAAAGGCAACCAACGGAATGGGAAAAGATATTCGCAAATGACATATCAGACAAAGGGCTAGTATCCAAAATCTATAAAGAGCTCACCAAACTCCACACCCGGAAAACAAATAACCTAGTGAAGAAATGGGCAGAAAACGTGAATAGACACTTCTCTAAAGAAGACATCTGGATGGCCAACAGGCACATGAAAAGATGCTCAACATCGCTCCTTATCAGGGAAATACAAATCAAAACCACACTCAGGTATCACCTCACGCCAGTCAGAGTGGCCAAAATGAACAAATCAGGAGACTATAGATGCTGGAGAGGATGTGGAGAAATGGGAACCCTCTTGCACTGTTGGTGGGAATGCAAATTGGTGCAGCCACTCTGGAAAACAGTGTGGAGGTTCCTCAGAAAATAAAAAATAGACCTACCCTATGACCCAGCAATAGCACTGCTAAGAATTTACCCAAGGGATACAGGAGTACTGATGCATAGGGGCACTTGTACCCCAAGTTTATAGCAGCACTCTCAACAATAGCCAAATTATGGAAAGAGCTTAAATGTCCATCAACTGATGAATGGATAAAGAAATTGTGGTTTATATACACAATGGAGTACTACATGGCAATGAGAAAGAACGAAATATGGCCCTTTGTAGCAAGTGGATGGAACTGGAGAGTGTGATGCTAAGTGAAATAAGCCATACAGAGAAAGACAGATACCATATGGTTTCACTCTTATGTGGATCCTGAGAAACTTAACAGAAACCCATGGGGGAGGGGAAGAAAAAAAAAAAGAGGTTAGAGTGGGAGAGAGCCAAAGCATAAGAGACTGTTAAAAACTGAGAACAAACTGAGGGTTGATGGGGGGTGGGAGGGAGGGGAGGGTGGGTGATGGGTATTGAGGAGGGCACCTGTTGGGATGAGCACTGGGTGTTGTATGGAAACCAATTTGACAATAAATTTCATATATTGGAAAAAAATAAAAACAAAAAAAAGACATTCCTTCCTTTTTAAGTTTGAGTAGTATTTTGTGTATTACACCACATTTTGTTTATCTATTTACCTGTTGATAGACATGTGGTTTGTGTCCACCTTTTGACTGTTTTAAATAATGTTGCTGTCATCGTGGGTGTACTTGGATTGACTTTTACATTTTTTGTTTGCCTGATGCATTTTTTTGTTTTGCAAATTAGACTTCCAGTGCTACTTGTAACCCAAAAGGTCCCAACTAACATGCATGGATCTGTTCCCAGACTATTCTATTCCTTTGATCTCCCAGCCTTTTTTTCTGGACCAATACCACACTGTCTTAATTATGTTAACTTTATAGTATGTTTCTGAGGTCTGGTAAATGAGCTTTCCCTCATTAGTCTTTTAACAAAAATGTGTTGGCTACACTTTCAGCTTTTTTTTCCCGGATGATCAATTGTCAAGTTCTAAAAAGAAAACAAATGGAGTTTTGTTTGGTATTGCACTGCACTTTTTGTTAATTTGGGGGAGAATTAACATTAAAGCTTTTGAAAGTTATATAGGTAGCATGTCCATTCTTAAAAGCACCAAATACTAGTAATGCTGGCCCTCTTTCCAGTTGTCCCAGTCCTTTTGCCATTTTGATGTTGTCCATGAAAAGCTCTGTTTTCTCCTCTACTCAGTCCTTTTTTTTTTAAAGTGTATTTATTTGAGAGAGAGAGAGAGAGAGAGAGAGAGAGAGAGAACTAAGGTGGCCTGCATTTCAGTTCAGTTTTGACACTAGCCAGGGGTAGTGCAGATCGCACAGCTTAAGGCTTGTTCCCACAAGACTGCCCTCCCCTACTTTAGACTCCAGCAGCAAGTCCGGGTTATCACCTGCACTTCTGACTGGCTATAAATTGGGATTCCCATGACCCCCTCCTGGGTGTGATAATTTGCTAGAATGGCTCACAGAACTCGGAACCATTTACTTAAGTTTACTGGCTCATTAAAAAGGATATAAGTGATACAGATGAACAGCCAGATGAAGAGATTTATAGGGTGAGGTCCAGGAGGTTCATAAATGTAAAAGTTTTTTTTTCTCACGGAGCCGGGGTATGCCACCCTCCCAGCATGTGGATGTGTTCACCATTCTAGAAGCTCTCTGAACCCTGTACTTTTGGGATTTTTGTGGAGGCTTCACTTTGAAGGCATGAAGGTTCATTAGCTCAAACTCTAGCATTCTCCCTTTCTGGAGGACAAGGTTTGGAGATGAAAGTCTTTCTGGTGACCAGCCCCTATCACGAGGCTATCCAGGGCCGACCAAGAATCGCCTCATTTAGAACAGAAGAGCCTTCTATCATCCAGGTAATTCCAGTGGATTTGGGAGCTCTGTATCAGGAACCAGAGGCAGAGATCAGTGTATATATTTTCTGTTATTTCACAGATGTATAGCCTTCTCTATATTACTCATCTACTTTGTTTTTATTTTTATTTTCCTTTTTAAAAAATCTGAATGATATGTGGCATGTTTTTACTTTAATGTCTGTATTTTTAGATCTGTGTGCAAATGCTACATCCTCTTCTTTCTTTTGATTTGCTGTAGGGCATTCCATTGTATACATGTGCTTTATTTATCTAATGATTTTCCTGCTGATAGACCTGTAGGGTATTACCATTTTTCAATATTATAGCAAAATTACCATGAAACTTTTGAAACATACTCTTTTGTTCACATTTCTGTAAGAAGCTACCAATAAAGTACATTGCTGTGTTTAAGGAAATGCACATTTGATTGTAAAACTATTATCAAATTATCCTTCAGGAAGTCAGTACCAATTTATATTCCAAAGGGGAAGGGGCCATAATACCCATATCCCTGCCTCCTTATAAACTCATGAGGATTATTGTTACAATTTCTTCCCATTTGTAGCAAAGGGTTTTTTTTTTTAATTTTTTAAGTTTATCTTTGAGAGAGAGACAGAGAGAGTGAGCAGGCAAGGGGCAGAGAGATAGAGGGAGAGAGAGAATGTCAAGCAGCCTCTGCACTGTCAGCATGTGGGGCTCCAACCCACAAACCATGAGATCATGACCTGAGCCAAAACCAAGAGTCAGATGCTCAACCGACTGAGCCACCCAGGCAGCCCAAAAGTTGTTTTTATTTTTACTTTATTTTAATGCTTACAATATGGTTGAATAGCTTTGCTTACTCATTTGGTCATTTTCATTTCCATATCTGTAGAAACCCAGTTTGTAAACTTTGCCCATTTTTCTGTTTCTGTCATTGATATAGCTGTTTGTTTTTTTCACTGATGTGGCCTCGTTGATTTTTGCTATATATTTTAAGTATTAATATTTTGTCTGTAATATCTATAATTAAAATATTTCCTCTCATGCTGTTGTCATTTTGTAACATTGCCTATATATCTTGCCATATAGAAGTTTTATGGCTGATGTAGTCAGATTGGTCATTTATTGCTTTTTTTTTCATTTATTGCTTTTTAAATGATCTATCTCGTGTAGGAAGGCTTCCCTCCTCTAGGATTATAAATGTATTTTCCTTCATTTTCTACTATTAATTTTATACTTTTTAATCTTACATAAGATTCTTGGACATCCAGAATTTATTTTTTGGGGCGTATATTAAGGCTGCTATATAACTTACTGCCTTTTCCCCCATTTGTATTACCGTGTAGGTAAATTACCTGATCGTATTTTTTACTCATTTTTCAAGTGGGCTGATGAAGGCTGTGTTCCACACCCCTCCCCCCTCAAATGTGGGAATTGCTAGTTCCATCCTTTCCTCCTTGAACTCAAATGTTTTCAAAATATACTAAGTTATCTTGTAGTCATGGCTCTATTTGTGTATCCTCTGTTCTGACCTACTTGATTACTTTTGTGCTAACACCGTGCTATTTTATTTATTGTGGGTTTGAAAAATAACATTTTTTCTTTAAAACATAATCTCTGCATTTCTGATGTATTAGAATCAACCTGTCATGTGTCGTCTACAATCTTATTGGGAATGCATTGCATTTCTAGATTAATTTGGAGACAGTTTACATCTTCATAAGAGTGAGACCTTTTCTCTAGGAATGTATATCTCTGCTTAGGTCTTTTGGTGTGTGATACATGAATGTTTTATAGTTCTTATTTTAAATATAAATTCTACCTATTCATGCTAAACTTATTTTTAGTCATTTAAATTATTTTTGCTAGTGTGAATGGAAATTTTCCAGTTATTCCAGTAACTGGTTATTTTCGGTATAAAACGAAAAAAATGTTAACTGTTAAAAATATTTATCATAAACATGAGTAGCTTACTGAAATGATTTTTTTATTTGAATCTCATGAATTTTCTTGATGTATAATCATAATGTCTGCAAAAGCGACTTGTCTCTTTCTTTTCAATGTGTATATTCCTTTTATTGCTGTCTTTTTGCGTTACCCAGAGTCTCCTGAATAATGTTCAATGCCATGTTGATAATACACATCTGAACCTTTTTCCTGTCTTTAATGGTAATGCCTTTAATGTTTTATTTTTAATGTGGTGTTTCCTGTTGGTGGCTGATATTTATATCACACATGTAGAAATTATACATGTTGTAACAACAGACATGGTGTATGTGGGCATATTGAGGTCTGAAGTAAAGAATTAAGCACAATGCATTGTACTGAGCACAATGTATTGCAGAAACACCTCAGCTCTTAGAATAGCCAGGTTGGAATCCTGTCTCCATCACTTATTAGCAGTGTGAGACATTGAGAACAATACTTTATTCTCCAAATTTGTTTCCACATCTACAATAGGAAAATAACAATACACATGGGAATAGCATTGTTATAAGCAATAAAAGAAATAATATACATCAACAGGTTCACAAAATGCCTGATGTAGACTGGATTCAATAAATCTAGATTCCCACCCAGTTTGCAGAAGACTTAACAGAAAAAGCCAAGGTAAAAATAGCAGAATATCATTCATTGTATTTCTCTTATCCTCTCATTCTTAGTTGAGGGCCTATGATCTCCTACCATAATGTATAGTTTGTATTTGTGTATTTAATTTCAGTAAAATGGTATCTGTGGAATCTTGATGACATCTGTGGAATCTTTAGGGCCGGATCCACTTTATAACTAAATCAAGGATACAATAAATGAATGAGCCTATGAAGTTTGACACTTTCTTGATTTATAAGTAAGTAAAAAAAAAAACAACTTCTTTCAGACTCTTATAAAGTTGATTAGCTCTGTAGACCCATTAAAAAAAATCTAATTACACTAAACCTTTTTATTTAAGGTCCAAATCACTTCATCTAGATTTGAAAGTCATGTAGGAGTGTCCAAAACCAAGGTAAGGACCACTTTATTATGAAGAAGGTTTAATAGTGTTTTTAGGGTCAAGTTACCGTTAAGTTGATAAAGAATTAAAATAGAAACCAGTAAACCTATTACGAAGTAGTTTATACATGTTCAGATTTTGATAACTTAGAAAGGCAGAAGCCAGTACCCCCATGGGCAAGTTTCTTTCTTCTACTTAACCCCAGTCAGAGCTGATAATCAAAATGGCTTCGATGGCCTTACACAGTTTTCCCAGTTTGGACAGGTCCCATCCTGTCATGTGTAATTTAGATGGCAGGTATCGACACACATACCTTATTAGCTGTTGTTGGTTACAACATCCTGTGATTCTGTGGCTTTTGGAGGAGATACCCATTTCATGGAAGTCTCAGCTTCCATATAAAGCATGAAACAAGTGAAATAGGTTTTAACCCACCCAGGTAGGTTGTGAGTCTCTGTGTGTGGCACAGACCATGTTTTCTGTGACCTGTCACCACATAAAATTCAGCTTAGAATTCAAAACATGGTATGTGTTTCCATAGATACTTTAATGGCAGTTAATGAAAATAATATTTGAGTAGTTTAAGGACTGTGAAAGGCAAACTTTATAATGTATAGGTTTGAAGTCCATTTTTCCAAAGAGATTCTGTGCTTCTTGATGATAGGAATGTAAAATACTCGTATCTGTAATACCAACAAATGCTAGTGGAGTAAGTGCGAAACAATCATTTGCCAGTGATCAAAATAAAGTTTATTGAGTGAACCACAATTAAATACAAAATAGGGCAAATACAAAATGGGGTGAGAGTACAAAGAAATATAAATTGAAAAATAACCAATTCCCTGGGGTGCCTGGGTGGCTCAGTCTACTTGCGACTCTTATTTCCGCTCAGGTCATGGTTTGTGAGTTCAAGCCCTGCATCGGACTCTGTGCTGACAGAGTGGAGCCTCCTTGGGATTCTCTCCCTCTTCCTCTGCCCCTCCTCTTCTTGCTGTGTCTCTCCCTCTCCCTCTCCACCCTCTTCCTCCCTCTCCCTCCCTCTCTCTCTCTCTCTCTCTCAAAATAAGTAAATAAACTTAAAAAAAATAAACAATTCCCATTGTAAGAAGACATAGAAATAATAAACTGTCTTGGGAGGGTGGACTGTACTTCCTTCTTGTTAGAAAATTGTTATGTAGGGGCGCCTGGGTGGCTCAGTCGGTTAAGCGTCCGACTTCGGCTCAGGTCACGATCTCGCGGTATGTGAGTTCGAGCCCCGCGTCGGGCTCTGGGCTGACTGCTCAGAGCCTGGAGCCTGTTTCAGATTCTGTGTCTCCCTCTCTCTCTGACCCTCCCCCGTTCATGCTCTGTCTCTCTCTGTCTCAAAAATAAATAAACGTTAAAAAAAAAATTAAAAAAAAATTGTTATGTAAATGAGTAACATTATAATAGTAATTTAGCTTTAAAAGATCAATGGGCAGAGGGAATGCTCCCAGGGAAGTTCAGTATCTTTATGTCTGAAAAGCTTGATGGCCTTCTCTTTGAGGGATGGGGACATTTTCGTCTGTTCTCCAAATGCACACTCACACATAATGATCTGGAACCACTGAGATTAGTGGCCAGCGATAGATGTTAATATATGGAAAGCCAAGTATGTTTTAAGAGTATGGTGGGCCCTTGAAGTGTGCACACTGAGAATACTGTAGGGCAAATGAGCAAAATCCCCAAAGGAAGTGACTTTATTTTTTACCCATCCTACCAAAGGCCAAATTTGCTGCTTTCAAGTAAATCAAGGTGAATATAGGTGATTTACTGTCGCAAGTGTGTGTGTGTGTGTGTGTGTGTGTGTGTGTGTGTGTGTGAGCATGCACGTGTGTGCATCAGCAAGACCTTTCTATTGCCAAGAGGCTACGTATTTCTATATTCACTTAATGAGACTTGATTTCCTCCACTTGCAGTCCAGCTGGGAAGTTTTGCTCTTTTTCCATGTATCCCCAGACACAGGAGAGGTCTGAGGGAGTGTGACGCAGGCAGGGGCCTGTGGCCTGGTTTCTCCCCCCGTCACTGCCTGCCTTTTGGGGCCTGGCCTGGTGTGTGGCTGCTGTTTATACCTGCTGAAGTGCTTTCTGTGTTCGAGTGGCCTCTGCCAGCTTACATGCTTGGAGCCCCAAGCTGTTCATCAGGTCTGTCCCAGAGCTTTGAAACCTATGAGCTGGCGGCTGGGGCGAGAGAATGTCTCTCTCACTTTCTGGGTGAACTCCATGTTTTTTCCAAGAGGTTAGATCACTGTCCACAGTCCAGGCTTGCTAGACAGAATGTAACAGTTACTGTTTGAGACATCCTGAACTTTTAAAGGCAAAAGGGCGGAGGGGGAAGGGAAAGAAAGTTCCCAAGGTCAACTCAACAGCTTGAAAATGAGCATTTTTATATCTGGTAAACAAAGATTTTTTTTTTTTTTTTTTTTTTACGGAACTGGAAAGCTTTATCACCAAAGAAGGAAAAAATAACCTTTCTTGTTATGGCAAGAGGGTATGTTGTTCTACCCTTACCAGTTTCATCTCAAGTCGTGTTTGAGACCCAACCAGATTACTCAGCGGTTGTGGCAGGGGTATTAGAAATGATGTAATTTTTGTAGAAATGTACGTGGCCACATCTCTGGTTCTTCCATCGGTCCATAAGGATTCCTAGATTTGTGTTTTTTTCAAGTAGCAAAATTAGGAAAACTCTGACACCCGCTTGTCCCCTGCCCATAGTTGTGTGTTCTTTCTTCCTATTGCCCCCCTGCCTTTTCTTGTTGTTGTTATTATATCAGGAATATCACTGACTGCTTTTTGCCTAAGATTTCTCTTCCCTCATCTCTTTCTATGCGAAGCCTTAGTTCATGGGAGGGATTCTATTTTGGCTATATAAGCTTGAGTGTGGCTAGAAGTATATATTTTCCTTCCATTTATATGTGTGTGAATGAGCGTGTTATAGGTATATAAAAGATGCCATACCTGAGAAGCTTGTAAATTATTTCAAAGTGTCACACCAAAGTGTAACAAGTTCCAAGTAGAAAAGTAGACATGTGAAAGAATTAAATTTAAAGCTGAGTATGACTGAATTCTGAGGTTCATAGCAACTTTGCTTATAGGAAAACATAGAAGAGCCCTTGTTACATCCTCTTCCCCTCCAGCCCCAAACAAGCACAAAGTCTATGTTCTTGTAAATATGTTAAGAATTTCATCTGTAATGTTTGTCTATGAAGAACATAAAAATGCCTTTGAATGGGGTTAGTGCCAGTCTTATTTCACCAAGCCAAGGAGAAAAATAATCACCTCTCTTGGGTTTCCACCTAGAGAAATACTAGTGGGAAATGAATAGTCTCTCCTAGACTCTTGAAGGGAGATTTATTCTTGGGTCAACCTCAGTGGTCTTCCATTTTATAGTGACGGCTTCTTCCTACCTCCTTCTTTCTACCTCATTCCCAACCTGCCTCATGCCATTTGCCTGATAAGGCTGAAGGATGTATAAAGGGAACATTTAGTTTGACCTTGACTAGAAGTAATGCCCTTAGAGACTCATGTTGTATCAATTTCAGTGTCATAATGTTCCATCCTATGGGATAGCTTTGTTTGTCATTCAAGAGATTTATTGATGCAATGTGTGTTCCCTGGTCCTTTCTTGAAAAAAATGTTTATACCTGTGGGCATGTCCAGATGGTAGTGAATGATTTGCATTCATGAGAACAGCATTCAGCAATTCATGGTTGCCAAGGTAAGCAGGAAAGGCATGCCCTCTGCCACTCTATTGCCTTGTAAAGAAACAGTCTCTAAGGTAACAGACTAGCACCCTTGAGGCCAGAGATCCTTAGTGTTTTAGACTTGGTGGGGAGGTGGAGGTGGGGAGAAAAGAGGAGAGAGACAACATGAAATAATACCCAGAAAAACACTTTATGTTATTGTTCTGGCATTTAAAAAGGGGAAAGAGTGGGGGGAAAGGAGGGGGCTCAGAATTGTCCACTGTGGTTCTCAATAGAGATTTAATTCAGAACTGCCCTGTGCATTGTGAGCATAATGCTCCTTTCAGAGGTTAATTTCAGGGGCATAGGCAACTAATGGTCCAAGGCATGACCGAAGGGGTAGGCTCTGGGCTGTCACTGGCTGTGATTGTCGGGTGGTGAATAGGCAGGCACTCTGATTCTCTTGGAATTTGTGGCATTGTTAGGATTGATTTCTTTCTGTACTGTATCTCCTCCATGCTATGACTGGAATGGTTAAATGTCACCTGAACATTTCCGAAGAATTCTCAAGAACATATTGCTGCCCTGGACTTAACAATTTTGATGGGAAGGATTTTTTTTCATTGGACCACCCCCAAGTGCAGAAAAATCTCTGGTGACAGCTTCTGGCTCTTGCAGCCAGCTGGAGTGTAGATTGTGAACCCATAGGTAATGCTGAAATATTATGTCCTTTACAGAATTTGGCACATTGTTACTGCTCAATACATGATATATTAAGGGCTGGGAAGGGGGAAGGCTTTTTTCATCGATGGGGAAAACAGCTTTAGAATTAGAGAGGTTCTCACATTAAAGGAGGAGAATGGTTTTTGATAACTCAGTTTGTGTTTTTGCGTTACTGGTGAAAAAGAAGTGTTCCTAAATATCACCATTGGAGCCTGGATTATAGAAACATAATTGTTTTTGCTAGCTATCATCTTGTTGATATTATTCAGGTGTTATTGAAATGGCATGAGGGGAAGGACAGGGACTGGCATGTATGTTACTTTCTAGACCCAAATCGACTGTAATGAACACATCTGGTCGGATTGGCATAATGTCAAACCCAGTCTAAACCTCAAATCTTAAGTGAACTAGGACAGGCTAACAAACGGTCGATCTGGGTTAGGAGAACTTCTGCTTGTTCAAATTCTTTCCCTTTGGTTCACTATTAAGCCAAGCAGTGTATTGGATACTTAACAGAGGACACAATGAATAGATTGGTTCTTTAGCATTCCCTGATGTGACATAGCAAAGGGTCAATGGAGAGGTCAGTGCAGCCTTAACAGGGATCCACAGGTCACAAGGGCAAGACAACTGTCCCCTTTTCATTAACCCCTTTGAATAGGGTTACAGCAGACGATTACCTTTGTGCTAATGGGCTGGGAGAGGGACTCATTAGCAGTCACAAAATCTACTGCCATCTAGGAGATTCCTTGCCATACACAGTTAATATACCACAGTGGACTTCTTCTCACTTATCATCTAGCCACAGTAGGCCTGGGCTTGGTCCACCACAATAAGGTTATATTAACCATGAGAGGTACTAGAAACCATCAGTCATTTCAGATACTGAAATGCTACACATTCCCTGAAAAATCATATTAGGTAGAGGGAAGTTGAGCTGAAGTAAAGCCTTCATGAAGCCCAAATAGGGAAGGCTAGAGAGATACCTTCTCAAGAGCCTGATCACTAAAACCTGTATAAAAATGGGATGATAGAAGGGGCACCTGGGTGGCTCAATCGGTTAAGCGTCCAACTCTTGGTTTTGGCTCAGGTCATGATCTCATGGTTCATGAAGTCAAGCCCTGCATCGGGTTCTGTGCCAACAGTTCAGAGCCTGCTTGGGATTCTCTCTCTCCCCCTCTCTCTCTGCCCTTGCCCCA
Organism: Panthera onca; assembly: GCF_046562875.1. Lineage (NCBI taxonomy): Eukaryota > Metazoa > Chordata > Mammalia > Carnivora > Felidae > Panthera > Panthera onca. The sequence goes on from NC_138343.1 coordinate 118,579,702, forward strand.
CTCATGCTGTCTCTGTCTCTAAATAAATAAGATAAATAAATAAATAAACAAACAAACTTAAAAAATGGGATAATAGGGTTCAAAGGAACCTCATAAAATTCTCTTTAATACTCTGTTTTTAAGCAGTGAATATTTAAGTCATCTAAAAAAGGGAATTAATTGTTCCTTTCTTAAAATTTTCAGAGGGAAATACTATAAATAATTCCCTGAAAGTGAATTCCATGTTTTGGCCCCAAAAGATGTTTTGGGTCAAAAAAAAAAAAACACCTGCCTTTTAACATCACACTTATTTCTTACTGTTTATTAGCTGTGTAGAAAGAGAACAATCTATCATTCTACTCAATACAAATTGAACATATTCCTGTAACTTCCTGTCAAGCGAATTTACAGGAGTTCCCAAATAGAATACATATTCCACTTTAAAAGGTATTTAGAAATTTACAACTTACATAGAAAAAATACCTTACATACTACTAATAATGGTAACAGTGTTTGTTGCATGCTTACCATGTGCCAGATATAGTTCTAAATGCTTAATGTTCATTAATTCAGTTGTTTCTCTTTAATAATGACATTAGTCAGTACCATCTTCCAAAGATTATTAAAATTGAGGCACAAGGAGATGAAATAACTTTTTCACACTGATAGCAAATAGAGAAATTAAGAATTAAACCCATCCTGGCTTGAGAGCATACACACCCAAGATAATGTGTGTGTGTGTGTGTGTGTGTGTGTGTGTGTGTATGTGTGTGTGTCTATGTGTGCATAAATGTTCTCAGATTTCCTTAGGCCCAGAGTCTTTCTTTGTTTTCTGTTTTTCTTAGAACAGTGTGAAACACAAAAGGCATAAGAAAGCTTTTCCTATATCCTCCTCATCTCTGTTTTGGTTGTTTTTTGTGTTTGTTATTAAGATCCTGAAGGAGAGACATAGCTGTGTATTGACAAGATTTTGGGTGCATAAAGGATCAGAATGGAAAAGTAGACTCGGGGGTCCCGGACTTTTCAGGGGCAGAGGAGGCTTAGAAAGGACAAGGACTGGCCTGCACCATCACCCAGTAGACAAGGTGACAGGGCTGAAGAAAGGGCAGCATGGTGGGCAGGGAGGAGGCAAGAATAAATTCATTGGAGCTCACATTTCTTTACTCTTTCCATTTCTTCATTTTGTGCCAGTAGACTTGTCACAAACACTCCCCTTGGGAAAGAGATGGAAATGAAAAGAGATAAAAGCTAGAGACGTTAGATTTGTAGAAAGAAGGGGTTGGGATGGGGAGAAAAGCTACGGAGGCTATTTTAGTGAGGGCAGGGATCTGACTATATGTGGCTGGATGGGTAGTTTTTCGTCTTTTTACAATCATCGGCTATAGCTTCCAGGGAGGTCACATTTGGAAATAAGAGTCCAAACCCAACTTGCCAAGAAACCACTTTGGCACAGCCCACACACCAGTGATCTTTAGTACTTCGTAAATATTATTGTACATAGGGTGTCCCTGCAGGAGGTAGACAATTTAAGATCAATGTAGAGTACATTAACAAGGACTAGACAAGAGGGAATGTGTAGGAAGGGTAAAGCAAGCAGAGCTAGCAGAAGGCAGCTGGATGACTTCAGGGCCATGCTTTCTGGTCAGGGAAATGCCTTACTAAACTGCTAAGTCCTGTGGTATTGGTCTATCCCAGAATAAAGGCGGGGGATGAATTACCCAATGCGTGGATGGGAGTTACTTGAGAAAGCTTTTCTCCTTGAAAAAATGAACGGACTTTCTTTTGTCAGCATCAAAAGTTTATAGATCGCCCCCTTCGACTCTGGCTTTTAACTTAGCTGGTATTAGGCGATTTCTGTGTATGTCTAGGGGCCAGCCTAGCTTTGAACTTCAAAAGGGGATGAGGCTAGGCCATGCTGAGGAGTAGAATCAGTAGGCTATCTTCTGTGGGATCCTGAGGGTCATTTTCTGTAATTCTATAAATCAATAGTAAAATTATGACTGGAAAGAAAAAAAAAAACTATAGTAGAGAAACATGTGAGATACATTCTACATTGACTACCTCAACTTCCTTCATTGGTGATGGAGGGCATTGCCTGAGAATAAGGCAATATTTAATAATAATTATTAATAGTAATAATTAATAGAAAGAAAAATGAGACATTTAAACTCTGTGTCTGAGCTATAGGATTAAAAAGATCTTAAATTCATGGACTCTTGCAGGATCTCAACTACGAAGCTTTATTTGTTTTATGGTTGGTTTAGCAGATTATTATCTTTACAGGGATTGTAAGATCTGTCATTTGCCTTAAACGTATTTTGGTGTATGATGGTGAACACACTGGTTTTAAGATACATTCTGATTGCAAGACATTAGAAGGTTACTTACAATCAAGGAAGTACGGTTTTATGTAAAGGGCAACACCTGTATTTTTCACTGTTTCAGCTCACTGCTTTTCACCATTGAAGCTCTGGTTAGATTTGTCAAAAACAATGTTGAATTTTACTTATGTTTCATATTTTTTCATATTTCGGTGAAAGTTTCTTACATGTTATAGTAAGTAAAATGTGGATGCCCCTAATCAAAGAATCATGGAAAAGCCCTCAGTTTTGTCTTCTAGAATATATTTTCACTCCCTGAGTTCCAATAAAACGTAGGCATTTTTAAGTTATGTAATTTGGTCTTAGCAGTGAGGAAATATTTTCACGGACTGTAGTGTGATGGAGTAGAGAGAGAGCTAAGGGAAAGTAGAAAGTAGGAAGAGTAAGAGAAGCAAATAACCTGGGTTTTAGTATGTGCTCTGCTATGCATGTGACACTGGGTAAATCATGTTGAAATGCCTGGGGTCTTTCAAAGCCACCAGAGCCTCAACTTTACCGTGAACCACACTATATTAATTTCGCTGGTTTCCACATAATGAGTACAAACTGACCAGAGAGAACCATTTGAAATTACTTCTATTTAACATAGGATTATTCAATATAAAAAGAATTACTCAATATTAGCTCGTTTACTTTATCAAGTCTAAAGCCTGTAGAGGTTACAGGCAGTGATAACTAAATAGATACCTGCAGTGGTCCATCAGCCGTCTTGTAAACGTGGATGTTCCTGGTCTTCCTGTAGCTGCCTCTGCCACTGTGGGGACTGGATCCTGGAAGAGGGCTCATTTTAAAGTGAGGTCCAGAACCTTCTGCTGGAGCCTTGATCTTCCAGCTATAGGAGCATGGAAAGGCATCATGACCTTGCAATGGGAGCAGCGTCATCACTGACTATGAAAGCTCTGGGCTTGTTTCCATATCCTGAAAAGGGAGTTCCATTTTTGCAATTGGTTTCCTTACAGGTGTTACAGCTCATAGCCTTGTTATGTTTGACTACATGCAGATTATTCTAAAATGTTGATCGCAGTGATCATTAGTACAAGTTATGGTCTGGCTATCCTCACCCATATGGTGGGTGACCTAACAGATATAGAAATTAGTTAACCTAATATGTTGATGCTAAGATGTGATTAGACTTAGGTGGCCCTTTTCTATTAGTGTTGTGTTTAGAACTGAGACTTAGGTCATGATTCATACATTCAATAGGTTTATCAAAAAGAAAAAAAGAAAAAGAAAAAAAATGAAGGGGCTGGGTTTGGGTCTCTGTTATCTACAGAAAAAATGAATTTTTAATATGATCTCTAAATTTTCTCCTGGGCCAAGTAAATATTGAAAATATTCCTAATATTTATAATCCAGCAATCTTATTAGATAACAGTATGTTCCTTACTTGAATGAAGGGTAACAGAAGAGTCCCCTTAGTTCCAAATATAATTGCCTGAAAGTTTATTTTTATAAATAATAATGCAGGGCATAACGATGAGGCATGCAAGTCAAACTATCTTTTCTACATTTCTAACTATGCTAATCATGAGTATCAGCATAGAATGAAGCCTTTTAAAAAATTGACCTTTTGAGTGTGAGTTGACCTAGAGAAATCTGAGAGGATTTCCCCCAAATGTACATAAAAATTAAAAATCACGTAAACAAATATGGAATGCTTGACTTCAAAGCTAAATTTTATCCCAATTGCTAAAATGGGTCATTCCCAATCAGAAATGGCTGAATATTAGAAATAGCTGTAGTCCTATTTACATGCTCTTTAAATACCACTGATTAATAATAATAAAAACTATTAGCATGTTCCTGCAAGTTTCCTCAATTAGTTTATATTATATTCATTGGCCCAATTAAAAATGAACATTAAAAAAGAGAAAGTGTTCTAGATTCCATTCCATATACAGAACAATTTCTCTTTAGCTTTAGAGAATTCATCAGTAATAAAGTCATATTAGGTAGAATGTGATAAAATGCATTTTAATATTTCTCCTTGTATTTCTTTTTTTTTTTAACGTTTATTTATTTTTGAGACAGGGAGAGACAGCATGAATGCGGGAGGGTCAGAGAGAGAGGGAGACACAGAATCCGAAGCAGACTCCAGGCTCTGAGCTGTCAGCACAGAGCCTGACGCGGGGCTTGAACTCACGGACCGCGAGATCATGACCTGAGCCGAAGCCGGATGCTTAACCGACTGAGCCACCCAGGCGCCCCTCTCCTTGTATTTCTGCTTTACTTAGGATCAGGCACTGGAATAAGTACACTGACATCAAATAATAGGTATTTATAAGAAATGAATTGTGTTTGAGATTTCACATGCTGATGGTAAATTTTCTCAATAGACTCTCAGCAATTCCATTCTGAGTGTGGACTGGCAAACAGAAGCTTATATTTCTCCATTGCCAGCAATGGCACCAACTTCTGTCTCTACTTTGACACTCACATCCACGGACATTCTTTTCTTCTCTCATTTTCTTTGTATAGGCATTGGCCTATAATTCTTTCAACTTCAATATTTTTCTGTTCCACTTAAAATTAAGGTGTAAGAACTACCAAATTTTGGCCAAGAGATTCTTTATTTATTCATATAGATTTAAGGCCTCCTTTCGAGGTCTATATGACCTAAAGGGTATGAAAGCTGGATGCTTTTATATGACACCATTCTGCTTATGGCCTCTGTAAAAGTGAAGAAACCATTTCCAAATCATCAGCAGCAGCAGCAGCATCATCATCATTTTTAAAATTTTAAAAAAGAGACTTGTATCCATTATGTCAGTGTTAATCAATTGCCAGTACTAAAATAGCACTTATGGCCATTATTTCAAATTAATACTTTAGGTATAAGTAGACACTTTCATAATAAAAAAAAATGGATTAATTTATGTTGATTAGCAAAATTGTTTTGGAAATTCCTGAAAAAATTGGAGCTTAGGTTTGTCTTTAGTTTTCAGGAAAATCCAAGCCTGTATCCGTTTCATTTCATTTGAGAGATTATCTGATTGGAAATAGTTCCCTATTTGCTAAGGTCATATCTACTATGAGACCAGTAATTTTACATGTAGAAAAAACACATAGGTTTTAATGTTAGCATATTTCCAAAGCCCACAGTTTTGCAGGTGTTTCATCCCTCAAGGAAGCACTCCGGATAAAAATGTATGAACTGTTGCACCCAAAAAGAATTGTGGAAGACTATAGCAAACTCTGGCTGTTCCAAGGAAGTAAAGACTTCCAAACGGAGGAAAAGGATTTGGACAACAAGGTTGCTGAAGCCCTACCCTCTGTTCTATAAAGCACGTTCTAACATGTGAGGAGCCATTTTATCTTTGGTTAAATGTAAAACATCAGCTAGTCTCTTGACAATTAAAGTAATTTATTGTTGAAGAACACTTAGAAAAACCTGTTAGGGAGTAAGTTATGTTCACCAATAATATACTCTGAGAGGCTGTGTCTACATGATGATGAAAACAGAAACGTTCCCAAGCAGTTAAAATGTGTGCCTTATCCCCTTGGTTTTTATCATCACATTATCAATCATTTAATTTTTTTTATGTGGGAAAATATACATAATTATAAAATTTGCCATTTTAAAGTATATAGTTCAGTAGCATCACACACATTCATATTATTGTGTAGCCATTCCCTTGTTCATCTCCAGGACTTTTTAAACATCTCCTACTGAAACTCTGTACCCATTGAACCATAACTCCCCCTTCCCTCCTACCCAAGCCCCTGGCAACCACTGTTCTAATTTCTGTCTCAGTATTTGACTATTCTAGGTCCCTCATATAAATGGAATCATACAATAATTGTCCTTTTGTGACTGGCTTATTTCACTTAGCATACTGTCTTCAAGTTTATCCATGTTGTAATAAACATCGAAAGCCATAATAAAATTCTCTGAACTCTGAAAGTAAAAGATCTTCATACTAAGAAAGATCTTATAAAAGAGATGAATGATAATGGTAATGGTTTATGTGTCCTGTTTTTTAAGAAAAGCAAGGACTCTAAAATTCTGTTTCAAGAATGATGTCCCATTCCTCCACTTCAGTAAGAAGAACAAGGAAATTCACAAACTGAAATCTAATGCTATGCAAAATAGTGTGCTGTGTTCTCTATGCTTCCTTGGCTTTTGCTTATTCAGTAGGCATTGCCAGTATACCATTGTCATAGCAGCTTGTCCTCTTTATTTAAAGCTGCTTTAAAAAATATTTTTATGGGGCGCCTGGGTGGCTCAGTCGGTTAAAGCGTCCGACTTCGGCTCAGGTCACGATCTCGCGGTCCGCGAGTTCGAGCCCCGCGTCGGGCTCTGGGCTGACGGCTCAGAGCCTGGAGCCTGCTTCCGATTCTGTGTCTCCCTCTCTCTCTGCCCCTCCCCCGTTCATGCTCTGTCTCTGTCTCAAAAATAGATAAATGTTAAAAAAAAAAAAATTAAAAAAAAAAAAAAAAAAAGAAAAAAAAATATTTTTATGATTTCATTTAAACCAATATAGGGGCACAGAGGTGGTTCAGTTGTTTGAGGGTCTGACTTCAGCTCAGGTCATGATCTCGTGGTCTGTGGGTTCAAGCCCTGTGTTGGGCTCTGTGCTGACAGCTCAGAACCTGGAGCCTCCTTTGTATTCTGTGTCTCCCTCTATCTTTCTACCCTCCCCTCTCTCATACTCTGTCCCTCTCTCTCTCTCAAGAACAAATAAACATTAAGAGAACAATTTTTAATATGAAATTTATTGTCAAATTGGTTTCCATACGACACCCAGTGCTCATCCCAACAGGTGCCCTCCTCAATGCCCATCACCCACTTTCCCCTCCCTCCCACCCCTTTCAATCCTCAGTTTATTCTGTCTTTAAGAGTCTCCTTATGGTTTTCCTCCCTCCCTCTCTTTTTTTTTTTTTTGCCCTTTCCCTCCCCCATGGTCTTCTGTCAAGTTTCTCAAGATCCACATAAGAGTGAAAACATAACACATTAAGAAAATTAAACCAATATATATTTGTTAGTATCAACCAGGAGCTCAAGGCTATGCTACATTGAGGCTATGGTCCTTACTCTTGAAGAGATGAACAATTTTGAGGAGAAACAAAATGCAAGGTCTTTCCTTAGCATTCTGTTTAGTTTTATTCTTTGGTATCAGACTAAGAAGAACCAATTCACATTAGCTGGGTCATTCTCATGGGGATTATGACTGGATTGAGAAATATTTTAGGACACTTCCAGACTGGTTTAGAACTTCGGGAAGTTCAGGTAAGTATCCTAATTTTTAATATTTATTTCAATTGCTTTTCAAGTATGAATCACCTGATGTTTACTCATCTACTCCAAAAAATTAATTTTGTCCTTTTAAGGACATTTCAGGTCTTGGTCTAATATTATTTATCTCTGTAGTATTTTTCAGTTATTTTTAGATATATTTCAATATAATTTACTAACTATTACAATTTTGGACAAGTGCAGTATATAATTATAAAGCCTGAGTTATAAAATCTTTTAAATGAAATGGAATAGTATTACTTTTAAACTCACAACCATAACAGACAAATAGCAGAACTGTTTGAATGAGGAGAAATCAAAATCCTGTAATTCACATGTTAATTAGTAGGAAATGTACGTTTTAAAAGTACTTCATGGCGACTCAAGATAATCTGTTTTCCTAATCCCACACATTCAGTGAACATTCATCTGGCTCTTGTTATGTCAGGTTCGGGACTAGAATGTTGTCTGTGTTCTCTGTACCATCAAGAGAAGCGAGGACATTTAAGTTGCTTTGATTGGAGCTCTGTGATGTGAGCCAATCTGTAATTTTGCTGAGGCGCAGTATGAATGGGAGGCTAATGTGGGGGGAGCCACTTGGAAACTATTTCAGCCTGTGTCGTAGAATTTTATAGACAGTACATCTTGAAAACTTGGGGTGAAAATTTAAGTGACATTGGGGAAAGGTCATCTGTGATGACCAATAGAAATGGTATTTCAGAGGAAGTCAGAAGCTGTAGAAAATGTGAAGTTGGGGATTTGTGAGTTTTGTTTATGTGGGTTATACTTATATTTATGATATTAGAAATCTTATTTGAAGAATATTTAAATTTGTATGTGTTCATTGTTATATTATTAGTTTTAAATTTAATTGTTTATTGTTTCAGGAACTCATTGCATGTAAACATAACATTTTATGAAAATAACTCTATTCTAAAACAAAATTAGTCAGAAAATTGGCATCATTTCATATTCTAAAAATATCTTTAAAATACTTGGTTTAAAAGCAGACAGCAGAAATTCTTACATCATTTCTGCAAATGCTGTGTGTGTATGTGATACTTCACACCACAGAGGCACATAAAGTCTTAGTAGTATTATGAAAATAGTTTTGATCTTGGGGTGCCTGGGTGGCTCGTTTGGTTAAGCATCAGGCTCTTGATTTTGGCTCAGGTCATGATCTTGCAGTTCATGGGATCAAGCCCCACGTCAGGCTCTGTGCTGACAGCATGGAGCTTGGTTAGGATTCTCTCTCTCCCTCTCTATCCCTACCCCACTTGCACACACTCTCTCTCTCCCTTGCTCTCTCTTTCTCTCTCAAACATAAGTAAATAAATATTAAAAAAAAAAAAAAAAAGAAAATAGTTTTGATCTCAAAGAACATCTAAAAGCCTGTCAGGGACCCTAGAGGTGCCAGGACCTCACTTAGAGACTGACACCCCTCCTTACACTCAAGGACCCACTGAGAAAGTAGCTGTCATATGAGGCAGGTCATGATAATGGCCTGAAATATATACAGAGAATGAACAGAGGAAAAGAAGAATTAAATGAATATAACCTAAAACAAAACAAAACACATCCAACTCTTGTGCAGATTGGATCTTAAAAGTAACATTTTCAACTTTTGGGTGCTTTGTTTTTCTCACTTTTGATAGGAGCAATAATGATAAGAGCAACAATACAGGATTGTTGCAAGGCTCACATGGGATAATAGGTGTTAAGCATTTGTTTTATTTTAGTTAGAGAGAGATGGAACGAGAGCTAGGGAGAGGGACAGAGGGAGAGAGAATCTTAAGCAGGCTCCATGCTTAGTGCGGAGCCTGATATGGGGCTTGATCCAATGACCCTGGATTGAAATCAAGAGTTAGATTTTCAGCTGACTAGCCACCCAGGCACCCCAGATGTTAAGCATTTAGAACACTGCCTAGCACAAAGTAAGGCTTCAACTAATGATCACCATTATTTTTGTTAAATTCAGCCATTAGGGGTAACAGGAAGGATGCACCTGGGAGAAGGGTACTATGATCAAAGGCTCAGGGGCAAGACGGATGGGATGCATTCTGGGAATTGTGTATGTTCCACTAGGGTAGGTAGACTGATGTAGGAAAGAAGCAAAAGGTCAGATTGTGGAGGTTCTTTCAGGGTAGATCGGGTAGTTTGGATTTTATTCCCAATGGAATAGGGAAACCATTGAAATTTGGGAGGAGGAAATGTCCAGATGAGATCTGTGCTCACAGCAAGCCTGGAATCAAATTCTACTTGTGTCATATTTCCCGAATTCATTTACCCAGCTACTTCTTCCTTTTTAGGTGTGAGTGGAGAGAAACTTCAAGTCGCTGTCTATATTTCCAATCAAGTGTGAGGTTAAAATTAGCACTGTTATTTCTGTTTTGCGACTGGGCAAAGTGAAGGCTGTGAGGGTTCAGTTATTGAAACTCATACCCTTCATACCCTCCGTTGGTGGTACAGCCACATCTGGGACCCCAGATACCCACTTCTGTGTTTAGCTGGTTGATGGATTAAAAGCTCTTGTCCAGTCATCCGGGGACTGGAGGGTGCTTTTAAGGGAAGTGGGGTTTGACAAGGTCAAGGACAAAAAGAGCTCCTGGAAAAAATAAACAAATAATTTGCATTCAGGATATATTTAAAAAATCCCTCCAGCAGTCTGAGAAAATCATGCTAGCATTGCCAGTGTTCTACTGCAGATCTTTTAGCCAGACCCCAAATAGCAATCTGCCTTAACCATAATTCCTGCATTCATTTACTTTTGCATTGCTTTTTATTACTCGTGGTCAGCTTTTAGCCTTTGAAACTGTGGTACATGAATAGCTTTAATCCTTAGGGTTGTTGTTTTTGTTTTTTATAAGTAAGTCATAATTGAACTTTATTTTGAAAGCTGCCCAAAGGCCTAAGGATTTTGCATCTTTATTACCTCAAAGGGATGTTGTGAGATAAAGTGAGATAACATAAGTAAAAGTGTTTTCAATGGGTCTGTATGGGTTTACAGATAGGGAGGTAGTTTAGAGGTGTATGTGGGTGTTTCTTTTGTCTTTAGTAGTTTGGGCTTCAAAGGAAAGCAGGTTCAATGCAATAAGATTTTTCAGTTAATTTGGAAACGCAGGCTGTATCAAAATTCCATGGAACGAACTCAAGAGGCTTTTTTTTTTGACATGCTAATAGGTTATGTTTGAAAGAAGTCTAGCAATGGCTGTAGTTGGGAATGTTTTAATGTCTTTACAAAAAAACAAAAACAACAAAAACAAAAACAAAATCCACAAAAATAAAAGAAACGAATCATTTTCTCTTCATGTATTTTTTTCTTAGTCTCAGCTAGTGGACTTGGAAGTTTTAAAACTGGAGTTTTTTTGGGGGCGCCTGGGTGGCGCAGTCGGTTAAGCGTCCGACTTCAGCCAGGTCACGATCTCACGGTCCGTGAGTTCGAGCCCCGCGTCGGGCTCTGAGCTGATGGCTCGGAGCCTGGAGCCTGTTTCCGATTCTGTGTCTCCCTCTCTCTCTGTCCCTCCCCCGTTCATGCTCTGTCTCTCTCTGTCCCAAAAATAAAAAAATAAACGTTGAAAAAAAAAAAAAAAATAAAACTGGAGTTTTTTTGTTTGCTTTTGTTTTTAGCAATAGCAGTATGGTGCCCTTGAGGGATGTCTTCAACATTACATGGAAGAATGTGCTAAAGACAACATTTCAGATTCTCACAGAAATGGGGAAAGAATTCTACAACCGTGGCAGCTTTCAAGACATAGCTATAGTTCTCACATTGCTGTATGTGTAGTTAAGGCCATTTAGTGCTAGGTTGAAAATGCAATTAGTTTCGGCAAGAAGGTGTCAATTATTCTTGTGATGTACCAATATATTTTTCATTCTCTTTTAAAAGAGAATATGTATTCTTCCGATTATAAAAATAATACATGTCTTTGTTAGAACTTTATAAACACACACAAGTATAAAGCAAAAATGAAAATTACTTACCACTTTCTTACCAGGTGGGAATAATTACTTTGACCTTTCCATATATTTTCTTCTAACTTTTTCTATCTATATGTATTTGACTGGTTAGCAAAATTGGGATAATGCCACATATAAATTTTAGTGTAATGATTTCCCCCCTAATATAATGTAAGCATATTCCATTTTATTAAGTAGTGTTTGAAAACATTTTAATGACCGTCTCAGGTCCCATTTTATGGATAGATATGGGAGGCAATATGTGTAGGAATTAAGACCATGGATTCTAGAATCAGACTGCCTGGGTTTGAATCCCAGCTCTGCTCCTCACCAGCTGGGTGCCTTTGGGAATGTTACTTAACTTCTCAGTATCTCAGTTTCCACACCTCTAAACTGAGATAAAAATAATAGTACAGTTTATAGGGCTGTTGTAAGGATTAAATGGGTTAATCTGTATTTATCAAAGGATTTAGAATAATTCCTGGTGCAAAGTAAGCTTATTATCACTATAATAATAAAATAAGACATTATAAATTATTATTGATAATTTTAATAGTCACTAGTAATTAGCCATTATTATTATGTAATAATAAAATAATCCATTGTCTTTTTAAGCATGGTTAATATAATGTTAGGTAGGCTATGTCTCTCTTTTTTTTTTAAGTGTATTCATTTTGAGAGAGAGAGAGTGTGTGTGTGAGCGAGTGGGGGAGGAGCAGAGAGAGGGAGAGAGAAATCCCAAGCAGGCCCCATATTGACAGCAAAGAGCCCGATGCAGGACTCAAACCCATGAACCAAACCATGAGATCGTGACCTGTGCTGAAACCAAGAGTCGGACACTTAACCAACGGAGCCACCTAGGAGCCCCTAACATTTAACTCTTAAGCCCATTTGGAATGTATATTGATTATGATTTGAGGTAAGAATTAATGGTATATGGGGCGCCTGGGTGTCTCAGTCGGTTAAGTGTCCGACTTCGGCTCAGGTCATGATCTCACGGTCCGTGAGTTCGAGCCCCACGTCGGGTTCTGTGCTGACAGCTCAGAGCCTGGAGCCTGCTTCGGATTCTGTGTCTCCCTCTCTCTCTGACCCTCCCCGGTTCATGCTCTGTCTCTCTCTGTCTCAAAAATAAATAAAAAAACATTAAAAAAATTTAAAAAAAAAGAATTAATGCTATGTATTCTCTAAATAGCTAACCATTTTTCATAGAATTATTTACCGAGTAAACCTTCCTTTTTTATAGACTTACAAAGTCAACTCTTTAATATGCTAAGCATATTATACTATGCTGACTGTAATTACTGAGCAAGCCTGTTTCTGGCATGTTTCTTTGCTTCTGTACCATTGAAACTTTATATGGTACATTTTGGTATCTGTCGGTGCAAGTCAGTTACTTCTCCTATGTTGTCACACACTAAGTACCATTCTGTAAAGTCCCCAGACCATTCTAATCTCCTTTTCCTATATCTTCCTCTACATGAATGCTGGGAAGTCTACATCTCACTCTTCCAGCTTCCCTTGCACCTGTATCTGGTCATGTGCCCAAGGTCAAGCCAAAGAGCCAAGAGCAGAAGCCTGTAGGGGATTTTCTACCAGGGGAAAACTAGGGGACATTCTAGTTTTGTTTTGTTATGGTCTTCCAGAGATGGAAAGCTAACAATCCTATTGTCATTCTTTTTCTCCCAATAGAGCTATATAACAAGTATGAAACCTTGTTAAGCACCGTTTCCTGTGGCAATGTTTCTCCCACATAGTGTTCTTTAGATGTTAATAGATACTTCCTACCAAAAGGAGTCCACGGTCAGTTGGCAGTGGAATCCTATACCCTTGGAAATATATCTTGTATCTTAGCTTATCAAAGCATCTGAATATAAACATTTTAACATTATTAAACCAGGAATTTCAAAACCAGTGTGAGCATGCAGAGTCACTCCCTCCTTTCCTTTTTTTGAGAGAAACACTTTAAAGGTGGGGGGAACATTTTAAGGTGTTTGTTGTTTGTAACAGTGTAAATTATTTTATTCACTAGATAAATGACTAAAAATATAGACTGTGCCCACTTGATTCAAATTACATCTATCTTAGTAATTAGAAAAAAAAAAGTCTTCTTGAGTACAGTTTTTTTGTTTTTTTTTTAGGTAATCTCTACACCCAATGTAGGGCTCAAACTCATAACCCCAAGATTAAGAGTCACATGCTCTACCAACTGAGCCAGTCAGGCACCCCTCTCTAGTACAGTTTTTATCTAAGAATGAACTAACTGTGTAGTGAGTTCTCTAACAGTTTATCATACCATAGTAGTTATACACATATATCGTGACTACAGACATTATATGAGTAAAGCTATAGGTGGTTTCATATTTGGGGGAAACTAAAAGAGACACTGCCCAAGTATCCATTTCCTCATGTTTTTGGACATCTTCTCTTTTATTCTGGTTTGCATTCTGTTTCTGTGTTCCTTGCCAGTCCCTATTGGATTAGTCACTATTGCCAAATTATCAGTCTCTGTTGTCACTCTTTGGCAGTCACTGTTGCCAAATTCTCAGTCTGTATGTCTACAGCAGCCAATCTTCAGTTGGATAATTGGTATTTTTTGCGAACCAAATTTTGTGAATAATGTTCTTTGTTCTTAAATTTTCTCTGTTAATTATATAGAGATGGGGGTGGGGTTGGGGAAGAGGAATTTGCCTCATGTGAACCTAGTACTTACGTGCTGTAAAATGCCTGGACATGGTTTACACAAGAACTTTATGACTTTAGTCTCAGTTCTACTAGGTGAGGGTTCCCTGGACACTCTTCCTTTTACTCAGAAAGATCTGCTTCCATAATGTAGCTTTCAGTCTCTCTTGTATCCCATTCTTTTGTACTGTAGTAACTAGAGGGACAGCAGTCTACTTACTGTGATGTGGATACTTAAGATGCTAAAATTATAGGTCTTAAGGAATCAGGTTTTATGGTATATATCTTCACAGTTACATAATGAGGAACTTAATCAGTGATTCCTGGTAATGTCAAGATAGGGGCCTGAGAGAAGGCAGATCAAATGGTTGTCTGCTGTGGGAGATAGTCATTGACAGCCTTGCCATAGGAAGTAACTGTCAAGGTTTGGAACATGGATGCTATTGCCTTCAATTTCAAAGAGTTGAGTGAGGATTATGATTTGTTCAATTTCAGAGGAAGTATCGTTTAATACAGTAGGCCATAAGTGGGAAAAAGCCCAAGGATTTATTGTAAGGAACCCGCAACAATACATGTGTAGTATGTGTATTGTTTGTAGGCTGAATATAGTAGATGTTTTACCAATTAGATGCTTCAAGAACACAGTGGTTAACAGGGTAGATAGGTGCCCTGCTTATATTTTGGGGTGGGGGGAAGACAGGCAATAAATGAATAAAGAATAGCAATAGTAGTAGATACAGATAAAATTGCTCTGCAGAGGATTCCAAGGAGGAAATGTGATAGAGAATGACTGGATGGCTGTTTAAATAGGGTGGCCAGAGAAGGACTTTCTGAAGTGTTGTCCTTTAAACTGAGATAAGATAACTAAAGAGGAGGCAGCCATGCACAGATCTAGAGGAAGCACATGCTGGATGGAAGATTAGCAAGGGCAACCATCCTGTGGAGGCTAGAAGCTTAGTCTGAGGATCAGAAGGAAAACTAGAGGGTTAGGCAGGGGCCAGATCATGAAGGGCATTGTAGGCTTAGGCACGAAGTTGGTATGTTATTCTTGGCTTGGTAGGAAATCTTACATAAATTTGTGTTTTATGACCTGATCGGATTCAGGTATAAAGGTGACCACTCCTTATGCTGTGTGCTTTGAAGAGGGACAAAATTGGAAGCAGGGGGATCGTGTAGTAGTCTGCTTGTGAGTTACTATATTTGGAGTAAGAATTGCGTCAACAATACTCATAGCCAATGTTTATTCTGTACTATGATGTACAGGCATCCTGCTAGGCATAACATGCATTATCTAATTTAGTCAAATATGGACTATTTTTCAAAGATATGAGAGGCTCTTGTGATCCCCCAAAATGATTCCCATAGATTAAAAATACTCCTAATGGTACTTTTTATTACCTAATAAAAATATTAAAATCATAATTACACATGGAGAAGTCTGTGTAATTTCTTCACCTTAAAGTGGCCCTTATATTTGAAAATACTGGGAATGAATATGTGAGGTGGGAAAGAATATCAAGTCCTACTCAGTGACTGTCAGGAATGGCTCCCAAGAGGGTCACACTGCAATGTGGAAACCAGGAGGATCCTGAAGGGACTAAGCTTAGCAGAAGGAAGTAATGGAGGCAGGATAAGCTATAGATCCTTCCACCTCAACAAAGGGACTGCAACCCACAAAACCCAAAATTCAGGAAGTGTGGTGAAAATGCCATTCCAACATAGATAGGTATTGACCTCTGTGGGGAAAGGGCCTTATTGGAAGAGAAGAGCTGGAGACAGAGTATGGGGGGCTTTTTGTAATAGCCAAATACTAAGATGTGTAGTTTGAGTTGTTAACTAGGGAAGGTGGTCTGATTTAGGGTTAAGCGAATTGGAGATACATTTTAACTCTAGGAGGCAAGAGTATAGTAGACATGAAGAAAAATAGTAGGCCCCTTGTCAGCCATCTTGGTCAGACACTGTAGAGTGTCAATTAGATGCAGAGTCAGGGCCCAGAAGGAGGTCTACAGTGGGAGAAATAGGAATAGAATAGAATAGAAATAGGAATAGACTAGAATAATAGAATAGTTAACCAGGAAGGTCAACTGGACTCTCCAAAGTACAGACAAGAGTTTACCTACCCAAAGTTAATCTCAGTGCTCCGGCTTCATAATTCCTTGGCTTGTTGGTCACTAGATGTAGATAACGAAGGTGTCCAGAACCAATTACACTCAGGAGGGAAGGATAACCCTTTCTGACACATTTGGTTGGTTTTAGAATGGAGACAGGGTGGCAGAATCTGGTTTATACCTCTGTTCAATGACATCATCCAGTTGGTTTAACTGTACACCAGTCGTTGGTATAATTCACAGGTGACGGGATATGATATATCAACAGTACCTAATTCTGGGAGATATAATTTTAGGTGAAAATTTACCCCAGGGGTTTTGTAACAGCAATCTTAATGATTATTGCAGATTGCTGACATAGCAAGGACTGTGCAGTAGGACTGATAATCCACTCTAGCTTACCTTGAAAATATATCAGAAATCTTTTATATCACCTTCCTTAAAATAAGCCCTGGTGAAAATATGCTACAGGGATAAGAATCAGTGATGTAGTCTTAGCTGGAACAACATGGTGTCAACCATAGGGTGCATGTGCAGTCACACAATATTTTTAGGTGAATAGAAAGTCTGACTTTCTTTTTAAATTCAGAAGTACAGACTGATGTTATTACATTTCTTACAAACTTTGAAAGCTGGTTTAACAAAAGATCTAAGGAACTATATAACTACACAGTTGAATATTTCCACAATAATTTAAAAGTGATTTGCTGCCTTGCCTTTATCTATTTCAAGCTAAAGTTCAAGGCAAACCAGTTACCTGAACATTAAAGCATTGTAAAGTTCATAGTGACAAGTATAATTTCCCTGGATAGTGTTCCACTTAGAATGTTAGCCTGATATGAAATTAAAATTGAAACATAACTTCAGGAGGTAATGTTGAAATACTCAAGTTCAGGTGTTTGCTATTTTCTCCACCTTTTTTGAAATATTCAAAACAAACTGCTCAATTATAAAACCCTTCCTATGACGGGATTTCCATAGAGCGTGGTCAACTTTCTGGGAAAATTAGATTGAGATCAAGAATTTTGAAATCTGAACATCAAGCCTGCTGGATTTCCTGTTGGTTTCAGATTTTCTTTCAAATGTTTTATTGCACATTGACTCAGCATTCTCAAGAAATCAAAATATAATAATAAGGGTTACAGGTATTCTATGTAAAGTACACCCATCTGGAACTCATTTTTATTCTAAAAGAGCATATCTTCAATGTTAAACCAAATTTTGGAAAATTCTTTTGCTTGAATTATACTTATGAATTATTTGGGTCTTTCCATTTTCTTCTGCAAAATATTTTAAAATTCCTCTTGATAACCAGGACTGTTTCTTTGAAATTTAATAGGAATCAGGTGTCTCCAGCAACTCGTCTTAATACTCAGAAAATTCCTTTCCCCCTTCCTCTCTATACCCTTCCTTGTACTCTTTTTGAATGCATGCTACTGAATGCACACATTCAAAAAGCCAAGGCAAGCTTCTGTTCCACACCCTCCTGCCCTTGATATCGACACCACATCAAGCTTTCCTCCACCCAGATTCCTTTTTAGCCACAGTAACCATGAGCATTTAACATTCGTCTTTACCTTTCTCTCTTTGGTCTTCAAGCCAGGTATGAGCTATAAATTGAGGTAGAATGTACAGCTGAGTCAATAAAGGGTGGGGACAAAAATTAAATAGGTTTCCTATCGTTTTTCACAAAGTTTGAGAAACAAGGTTGGCAAAGAGGAAAAAAATAAAACAGGAAGCAGGATTACACATATAAATTAAATATTTTCACCCCAACCCTTTTTAGATAGCCCAGGGGTATTAGGAGTGTATGTTTTGGATGGGCTCAGCAAGCATTCCAACAGTAAATGGCTTCCTGTTCAGCGTGTTCGAAGTCAGGCTGTCTTTTGGGATTGGTTAAAAATATGTGTGAACTATGTGCTTTTATTTCAAGCCAAGTCAAATGTTTTCAATCATCCCCCCCTTACTTGCTTCTCCTCTCTTCCTATCCTGTCATTTCTTGCCCCCTTGACAGTAAAATATACCCCAAAATGTGTTTTTTCCCCAAAAGGAAGTTTAGTGATTAATTACGAGTTACATGTAAACATATATTATTGACCTCGAAGGTATTCACCAAGAACCTGGCCACTGTCACTCCTGGCTGGCATTTTTAAGTGTTAGATCCTGGTGAATAGAAGTTAGAGAAGCATGCAAAGAAACCAGGTATTTGGCTCAGGCACAACAGGCAACCAATGGATAATTGAGGGTGAGAAATGGTCTATAACTTTTCACCCCAGTGGTGATGAACCTATAATTCTCAAATTGTTTGTGTAATTTTCTATTTCTACCACATCAGTGGCAAATATTATTTTGTACTGCATGTTCCTTGTGGATTTTTTTTTTCATCAGTAAGGTCCAATTAGGATGCCTGAAAGGAAAATAGCATACCTGGGCCCATCATACCTAGTAAGAAATGCCACAGATGTACCCAGGAGGAAAAATATAGACTTCTGGTGGAAGCCACAGAGTCCCTTCTGCAAAATGCTGCTCCAGTGTTGATAGACTTTAAAAATATATGTCATACGATCTAATTAGAGGAAACTCTCAGATATTCAAATTTGACACCAAGCTGTCGAGGAACCTTTTATGTTTGGCATAGGCTACTGAGGCTGCAAATACTCTCTACAAAAGGCTAGTACTGGCTTTGTTTGCCCACTCCTCCATTAGACTGAGCCTATTTAAATTCCGGAGTGTTCTTAGACAACTATGTTTCCTTATGGTATTAGGTATCAGAGTTCACCCTTTCCGTATTTTAAAATTTATTTAGTGTAAGAGGTGATTTTTTAGAAATCCTATGTGAGTTACATGGCTTGTGTGTGTGGTGGGAGGTGGGGAAGTCAGCCTTTCCAAATGAATCTCTAAGGATAATTTGTTCAAGGAATGTTTCTTGACATGTGATTCCAGGATTTTGGTGTTTGCTGTTTTCAAATTGGTTTAACTTAGCAAACATTTATTAAATTGTTGACTGTGCAGAGCTCAATGATGTTTAAAGAATGTTAGTGACTTGGAAATAATTCAGCTTGACAAAGTCTAACACTTTTTAATTATAAGAACTGTCAGAAATCAGTTCCCTTTTAGGGAACTTCTGCTATATGATGAAAGACATTTATAAAAAAACGAACTAATAAACAAAAAACAACCCACAGCTAACGTCATACTCAATGGTGAAAGACTGAAAGCTTCCCTCATAAGGTTAGGAACAGAACAAGGATCTCCACTTTTACCATTGCTATTCAATATAGTTCTGGAAGTACTAGCTAGAGCAATTAGACAAGAAAAAAAAATTAAAAGATCCAAATTGGGAAGGAAGAAGTAAAAGTATTTTTGTTCACAGATGACATGATGTTATATATAGAAAATCCTAAAGAATCCACAAGAAAACTACAAGGGGTAATAAACAAATTCAACAAAGTTGCAATTGCCCCATGTTTTAGCACTTAGTGTCCTCACTAAATAAGTCTAATGGCTTATCCTCAGACCAACATTTAATGTTTTAAAAAGTGAATATAGAAAAAAAATTATGAATATGGAAGTTCTCTTATTATATAGTGAAAAGTAATTCTGTTTGCTGCCCTCATATTCAGCTTAGTGTGTGAAATTCTCATGAGATTACTTTGGCAGTAGGTCAGATTTTGGTTAGGTTCAAATACTTATGGAACTAATAGCCCAGAAAGTCTCATTATGCCTTGAAAAAGACTCATTACTGGGTTATTTCCTGAAAGCAGGCGATACTGGGTTAAAAATTGAGGGAGAAGAGTGAAGATTACCTTTGAAGTCAAGTCTGGAGAGAGGGACAGAGACATGAGAGAAACTTTAAAGGAAGGTGAGGAAAGTAGGGACAGAGGAATCAATAAACAAAAGATACCATAGACCTTTGTTGTTCATTATGGTAGCCATGAGCCATACGTGACTACTTAAATTTAAATTAATTAAAATGAAATAAAATGAGAAATTAAGTGCCTTAGTGTCATCATCCACATTTCTAATGTGTGGTTATTATATGTGGCTAGTGACTATCATCTTGGACTGCATGGATATAGAATATATCACCACGGAAAGTGTCTTGAAGAGTTCTGGTGTAGGGGGTATTTTGTCCTTATTTAACTCAATAATATATAGCAAATATGTTTTTTGTCACAAATATGTTCATTTGTCACAAATGATCTTAAATTCAATTTTTAATGATTGGATAGTATTTGATTATACGAATACATCATGACTTTTACAAATAAAATCAGCTATTACAAAAGGAGCTTTTGTGTAACTTTCTGTTATAATAAATATGAATATGATTTTTAAGAAGCTCTGGTAGTAGAATTTTTTCATTCATCTTTATTTATTTAGAATAAATTCATAGACATAAAATGCCTAGATCAAATATCGTGAAGATGTTTTTTAAAGCGTTTGACATGTGTGGCCAATTTCCTGTCCAGAAAGTTTGTCTGTTTACATACCCTAAGCATAAGTGACAGGAGACTCATTTAATTCCGAAAGAAAAAGAATTATACCCTAAAAAGCAATAACAAAACAAAACAGACTGGTTGCATAGCTGCCTCTGTGAAGAATAGAATTTCAAATTTGGGTAGGAAAGAACTGTGAAGAGGTAAGCTGTGAAAAACAACAACAACAACAACATAATAAATAAGTAACCCCTTTTTGCAGTATTCCTACCTGGTGGGCACCATGTAGGCATTTTATATGGCAGTCCGATCCTCAGATAACCTTGTGAGTTAGGCATTACTGTTACTACCTTCACGTAGATAGAAGCAAACGAAAAATAAGCAAACAAGCAACAAGAGCAACAGCAAACTGAGGCACTGGTAGTTAAGTTACTTGTGTAAGATCACACACGAGGCAGCAAAGCTAGGATATAAATTTACCTGAGTTCATTCAGACTGGTAAGTGTTCAAGAGTCCATGCCTTTAACAACTATGCTCCATTACCACTCAACCATTGTATTCAAATCCCAATGGAATTAAGTATTATGGATTGGATTGTGGGCCCCCCTCCCCCCCCCCCCCCCCCCCCGCCGCAAAAGATACGTTGAAAGTCTTAACGTCTAGTGGACTCCTAATCCAATATGACCAGTGTCCTTATAAGAAGACAGCCCTGTGACAACACAGGCTTATAAGGAGAACACCGTGTGACGTTGGAGTTATGCAGATATAATCAAAGAATGCCAAAGATTGCCAGCAATCTGTCAGAAGTTAGGAATAGACAAGGAAAGATTCCCCTACAGGTTTTAGAGGGAACGTGGCCTTGCTGAAACCCTAATTTCGGACCTCCAATCTCCAGAAGTCTGAGATGATACATTTCTGTTATTTTAAGACACTAAGTTGTGGTACTTTGTTACGGCAATCATAGGAAACTAATATACCAAGTAACTTAGAAAGACATTCCAGGGTCTGACCAGATGCTTCTTAGCCCATGAACACATCTCACCTACTTTTTGCCCCAGGATCACATTTGTCAGATAACTGCTTGGTGTCTGATCACATGGGCTGAAGGCCAAAGACAATATATTTGCAATTGAGACTGCATGTCTTGGAAATATCAAAGAGCACTCTGACTCACAAAGAATATTTTATTGAATTTGCCAACATTTTATTCACTTTCTGGGAAGCTAATAATTGTATATTTTTGTTTGGAAGGACAGTGATTCACTAAGACATATGAACTATGCTGGTACCACATAGTAGTATTTAGATGTATCTACTTTGTAGGAAAAACTGAGGTTTAAATAGCTCTAGATTATACATGGATTTGTCATTTTGTGCTGATTTCCACTGCCAGATTCAGTTATACTGTAGTTTATTCAATTTTGGAAAATCAGTATGCTTCTTGGCTGAAAAAAGTTAACCAACAGTTTATTCTGTACTCTGATAAAAATAAATCTTTACAATGAAAGTAACTGGAAGTTATCTTATACTGAATGAGCATCTGAAATATGATTTTCAAATGTTAAATATATGATTTTCTAATTTCTATTTATAATATCAGAAAGGGAGAAGAGTCCAGAAGTGTCAGGAATCTCACAGGATACCTTGTTCTCAAACATACTTCCCCCCCACCCCCAACCATCAGTTCATACTCCTAATTTATTCTCCTCCTCTGAAGGGATACCCTCTCCAGCCTATGAGGGTGCCTGAAATTCTAAAAGCAATCATTTTTTTTTAATTAGGCATTACCTTCTCCTGGCAAACCTTATTTAAAAGAAAAATTAATAATAGCTTCTTTACAATGCCTTTACTATGCCAAGCATTGTGCTAAATGTATTTACATAGATCATTACACTTGAACTTCATAAAAACTCCATGAAGAGTAATGAGATAGGTATTGATGAGGAATCCAAAGCTCAAATTAAGTTCTGTTACAAGGTCTAGCAAGTGGCCCTTCAGGTTTCAAATCCCAGGATGTTTGAATCACAATGTACTTCCATGCCCTATGCAAGAGTCCGGGCAATAAAACACTGGGACCCTGAAAGAGGAAGCAGGAGAGAAAGTGGAGAAAAGAGAGAAGACGAGCATTAAAGACAAACTTCTGGCATCTTCTAATTTTGCCTGGGACTTCCCTTGAAGTTTTTAGATTTATTCTGTCTAGTATGGCAGCCACTAGATGTATGGGACTACTGAGCACTTGAAATGAGGCTAATACAGATTGAGATGTGCTAGAAGTTTAAAATGCATACTAGATTTTGAAGACTTCAGATAAAAAAAGGATGCAAAATATCTCAATATCTTTATATTGATTACATGGTGAATGATAATATTTAGATATATTGGCTTAAATAAGATATATTATTAAAATATATTTTACCTGTTTCTTTTTACTTTTTTAAAACTGTGGCTCCTGTCGGGGTGCTTGGGTGGCTCAGTTGGTTAAGCATCCGACTCTTGGTTTTGGCTCAGGTCATGATCTCACAGTTTCTTGAGTTCGAGCCCCCTTTTGGGCTCTGTGCTGGCAGAGCAGAGCCTGCTTGGGATTCTCTCTCTCCCTCTCTCTGCCCCTCTCCCCCTCGCCCTGTCTCTGTCTCTCTCAAAATAAGTAAATAAACTTTAAAAACATGTGACTTCTATTAAAAATGTGAAATTATGTATGTGACTCTCATTATGTAGCTATCCAACAACACCTCTTCGACGTCCCGATAACATGGACACCCTGAATAATGTTCACCTAACTTAAATGAAAAAAAAAAATAGGTTTTAATGTTTTGAGAAAGGTAAATAGTACTGGAATTCAAAACTAACTTTTAAAGCACACAACATGCTGTTTTTATCTTCAAGGTAATACCGTTGTTCAGTTTTTAAACCTAAAAAGATTATAACAGTGAGATGTGAAGCTTTTAGTCTTTGTGGTAGATTGCTTGCAACCCTGGACTCAGCTCCTCCTTCCTTTGACTTGAGCTAGTTGGCAGGTGCTCTCAGGAGGGGGTGGGTCTATTTTCGTACTCTGTAAATCTTCAACCACAAGGGTTGGTCTTGTGAGTTGGTTGGCCAACAGAATATGGCAGAATGATGGTGTGCCAGTTTGAGGCTTAGATGTATCGACAGACTTTGCACTCTGTCCACCCACTGCTTTGGTATCTGGCCCACTTTTTATCTGAGTGGACCCTGAGAGAGCCTACTGGAGGGTGAGAAACCACGTGGAACAGAGACAGATGCTCCCAGACAAGACCACCTGTATTCGTTTTCTATGGTTCCTACAGCAAATTACCACAAATTTCGTGGCTTAAAACAACACCAGTTTATTGTCTACAGTCCTGTAGGTTAGAAGTCCAGCATGGGTCTCACTGTATTAAAATCAAGGTATCAACAGAAATGTGTTCTTTTCTGGAAGAAGATGAGTCTTCTCATTTCACTTCACTTTGACCTCCTTTGACTCTCTCTTACACCTTTAAGGACGCTTGTTATTTTTTGGGCTGACCCAAATAATCCAGGATAATCTTATTTTCAAATGACCTGATTAACCTTGATTCCATCTGCAATCATAATCTCCCTTTGTCACATATTCAACCTCTCAAGCTGTTTAATAATACTTTTAGTTCTTTTTTAACAAGAAGAAACGTTAAATGTTAATGTTGGATTCAACATGCAGTGACTTACTTTTGGTTTGCACTCTGTGGTGTAGATTACACATCAACTTTTGGAAGAATCCACATTTTGTTTATCATTAGGGGAAAACCTGGATATGCCTCCCAGTGTAAATTCTCTGCTTCAACTGTGAAACAGAAAAGAAAACTAAGTCAAGGAGTTTTCTGTTAGGCATGACATTTTAGCCTCCTGAGTACAGCCTCAGAGAAACTGGGGCTAAAAAAAAAAAAGTTTCAAATGGAAAATATGAACCAAGCAGAATAACTTCTAATTGAGCTCCATGAAGTTTTTACCGTGTAATGTTTTTACCTTGTAATGTTTGATCTATGATCCCAAGATTTCCATTTCGCGTATTTACTAGCATAATATGAAGGAGCACTGGGTCCACATCATCAGTTTCGTGGCAGAGTCTTGTAAAATGGTACCCATTTGCCTACTGTAGCCTCATGCCGTAAAAGTGCCACTAGATGTGTGTGTCAGTGGTATGGGGTTTTTCGTTACCTGCAAAATTTATTAGTAAAGATCCCGAACCTGGAAAGGAATAAACAAAGTAATTATTTGGCACCTAAACAAAATTCACACATTCAAAACTCTTGGAAATTTAAGACACCTGCCAATGATTCCCAGTATAACAAGTAAATCAAGGAAATGTATTTAAGGATAAATAAATAACTTGCATCATTGAAATTTCTTGGTTTTTTGCTTTTCCTTCTTAAGAGTGTTTTGAACTTTGTCACCAAGAAATCTTCTGAGAGGGATATAAAAGAATTTGCATTGTTTTCTACTTTTTCCCATAGAAGGCAGGATGGATTTGGAGTGGCCTATGAAATTCTGAGTGTTTTCTACATTGGGCTACATACTGAGATTGATCGGTTTCTTAATATCATTATTATTATGTTTCTATTGGGAGTCATGGAACCAGAGGTTGGCCTCAGGAGGATGTCACAATGTCTTTTGAACTGTGAATTAGATAAAGGCTTCTTTCTTCTATGTGGCTAAACACATTCCTATTTGAAAACGGCTTTGCTGCTCACCAACAATTAAGCGCAAAATAGTTCACTTAGTCAGCGACTTGGGGTACTGAGGGGCTCTAAACAAAACTGTGTTGTAGTGATACTGCATGACTCTGTGTTTGTTTACTAAGTGGGACTGGACAGAGCAACTCGCACGTCAGCACATATGTGTGATGTGTGTACCCATGTGCAAATATGCACTCATGCCTATTGGAAAATGAGGTGAGGAAACATGGGTTTTCCTGCTTGCAGGAAAAGGTCAATGCGCTTAGCAGGGCTTTGAAGGGTTTTTACTTTATGTTTTAAAACAGCATTAATTTGGGGCACCTGGGTGGCTCAGTCTGTTAAGCGTCCAACTTCAGCTCAGGTCAAGGTCTCCTGGTTCGTGGGTTCGAGCCCCGCATCGGGCTCTGTACTGAGAGCTCAGAGCCTAGAGCCTGCTTTGGATTCTGGGTCCCCCTCTCTCTCTGCGCCCCTCCACTGCTCGTGCTCTGTCTCTCTCTCAATAAATAAACATAAAAAAATTAATTCAATTTAATTAATCTAATAAGTTCAAATGCTAGGTAAATGAAGATGAAAGGGAGACAGAAGGAGAAAAGACGTTTGTCGAGCACCTATAGTTTGGGCACTGCCATTACCATTGCTATATTAATGTTGGCACCAATAGGTATTACATTTTCGGTGTATGAATAAGGAAACAGTTCAGGGAGATCAAACCACTTTCTATGTCAGAGCTAGGATTCAAACTCAATTGATTACAAATCCTATGTTGTGGTCACTATTCTATGATGCCTCTTCACCTAATAGGAGTTAATAGTTTAGTCTAGTGTAATGTTCGTCGACATTTACAGACACTTTCTTGATTATGACGTAGGAAGATTTTACACACACTGTCAGAAATGATGGAAGAAAACAAATGAAGTTATAAAAATACCTTTATGAAATTCATAGTCACCAACATATTAACATAAAAGGAGTCTCCTAATTATGTTTTAAAAGCTCTACACCTGCTTTTTTCTTGTGTTTAATGAGAACTGGACTGAATGTAGCAGAGATAAAGATATTACTTAAGTCCTTTAAAGAGATCTTATTAACATTCATATGTATCTGATATTGTTTACCTTTTAAAATATATTTCTTAATGGGGCACCTGGGTAGCTCAGTTGGTTAAGCCTCCAACTTTGGCTCAGGTCATGATCTCACAGTTCGTGGGTTCGAGGCCTGCATTGGGCCCTGTGCTGACAGCTCAGAGCTTGGAGCCTGCTTCGGATTCTGTTTTCCTCTCTCTATGCCCCTCCCCCACTTGTGCTCTGTCTCTGTCTCTCTCTCTCTCAAAAATAAACATTTAAAAAAAATTAAATATATTCTAAAAATGTTTTAAAACAGCTTTTAAGGATAAGACCATAATTGTTGTCCTTTCTGAAGTATCTACCCCTTATTTTGAAAATGCAAAATATTTGGCTTACGCATATCTTATGTTTAGTCCTTTCAACTACTCTGAATAGTAGGTATTAATATCCAGTTTAAAAAAAATGAAAGTCTTGGGGTGCTTGGGAGGCTTAATCGGTTAAGCGTCTCTCGATTTCAGTTCATGACCTTGAGATCCAGGCCACCCTTGGGCTCCACACTGAGCATGGAACCTGCTTAAGATTTTCTCTCTGTGTCCCTCTATCCCTCCCGTACTCATGCTCTCACTCTCTCTCTGTCTAAAAAAAAAAAAAAGGGAAGGAAAAAAAATAAATGAGAATCTCAAGGCTGTAGAGATTAAGTAACTTATAAACATTAGCACTAAGTGTAAGCCAGTCTTACAGAAGACCCATACTGTTCCTCACATACCTCACATTGCCTTCTCGTATACAGACTTGAATATCATGAATAAGGTTCAAGATAGCCTTATGATTGAGGCTATAAGAATGATTGCTGCATTGATTTGACCTAGAAAGTTCAGAGAATGGACAACAGAATGAGAAACACAAAAGAATAGTTGGTGGTTTTTTTTTTTTCAAATCACTGGATTAGAATAGCAGAAAAAAGAATTCAGAAGACAAAAAGTGGTAATTAGCTAGCTGTATCAAAAGTAGCTATGGGAATGACATCGCCAGGAAAGAGAGAGTAAATATTTCACAAGACAATCTAACTCAAGGCTAATAGATCTAAAGCAAAAGGTTTATTGATAACCCTCCATTTTCTCTTCCTGGCGAAAGTGGTGGAAAGAGCTACAAGAACATAAGACTGAATTGTTCTTCAAGGCCAGGTGACAGGCAGCTGGTTCATGGTTAACTGCTGGAGCCCCGTTGGAGTTGTAAATACTGTTAGTCTTTGCAGTTTCATGACAGATACCTGAAGAACACAGATGTTTATGTAGTGAGTCAGAAGTTTATTTCTTGGAACCTTTTTTACGTATTCACTATATAAACACTGAGCAACAATGATTTGCATGGAAAATCTGTTTAACAGAGAAATAGACGTGTAGTGGTTCTTGAGCTCTCGATTCTCTGTCACACACACAAAAATTCTATCCCTCTGTCCCACTTACTAGCTGTGTCTGTGTTTTCCTGTCAGTACAAGGCATGTAAGGTTCTTGGGACAAGCTTATTGTATAAGTTAAATAAGTGGATGTACAGTTGACTCTTGAACAACATGGGTTTGGACTGCATGGGTCTGCTTATACGTGGAATTTTTTTTATAAATATAGTACAATATTATAAATATATATTCTCTTATGACTTTCTTAATAAACATTTTCCCTCGCTTACATTCTTTTTTTTTTTTAAATTTTTTCAATGGTTTTTATTTATTTTTGGGACAGAGAGAGACAGAGCATGAACGGGGGAGGGGCAGAGAGAGAGGGAGACACAGAATTGGAATCAGGCTCCAGGCTCTGAGCCATCAGCCCAGAGCCTGACGCGGGGCTCGAACTCATGGACCGCGAGATCGTGACCTGGCTGAAGTCGGACGCTTAACCGACTGCGCCACCCAGGCGCCCCCCTCGCTTACATTCTTAAATTGTAAGAATATAGTATGTAATACCTGTACAAAATATGTGTTAATTGTTTATATTATCAAGGCTTCTCATCAATAGTAGGCTATTAGTTAATTCTGGAGGGAGTCAAAAGCTATACATGGATTTCCAACTGTAGGTGAGGTCAGCACTCCTAATCCCCACGTTGTTCAAAGGTCAACTGTATATAAAACACTTGGCATGGTGCCTAGAACAGAATAAGAAACCAAACAATAGTTGCTATTCATACATATATTGTAAGATGTAATGTTCTGCTGACTCTTCTCAAAAGGAAACCAATATCCAAATTTGTCTCGAGTATTGGTCTCTCGATGCTCTCAGGATGATTGATCCCTGAAGGCCACTAAGCAGAGTCCAATGGGAGAAAAACCAGTGTCTGACTTGTAGCCGTGGAAGGCTGGTATTTAGGTGTGAGCTCTTGTCTTTGGTCCCTTTTAATCTGGCCAAACTCGTGCTTCAGCAGCGTAAAACTGTTTCTTCCAAAGGTTTTCATTTGCAGAAACAAGAAGACCCTTGAGGCCAATAACTTGATATTTATTTTTAAATGTTTCAAAATAAAAATAATAGTGTGAGGCTTTGCTTCAGCTTTCTTTCTGAAATGACCCTTGACAGGAACTGGAAATAGTTCTTGTCAATGCAGCCATTATCTCTTGTGACCAAACGGGATGTGGGAGGTAGGGTGGAATTTCTGAGTGCTTTGTACATAGGAATAAAATGTCTGTCACTTAGTTAAAATAAATTATTGATTTTTAAATCAAATCAAAATATTGAGTCAAACAAGCAGGTACTGTACTTGGATTTTCCCTTATTTGTAAGAACTGTTTTTCACCATTTTATGAATAGTGGGAAAAAAATAAGGAGTTATAAATAGCAAAAAACATGTTTTGGGCTCCATGAAATCCATACAGGCAAATAATTATAGGGCAATCTGGAAAAAAAAAAGTTTAAATTACCATTGTTTCCTAGGAAAATGATTCTCATTCTTGCCTTATCAGGTAAGCAAGCTGACAGAATGTTCAGAGTACTTAGGTCCCATTCCCACTGGATGCTGGTACATGAAGCTTAAACCATTCCTTCTCCACACCAGCCTTCTCCTCTTCTTGGAAACAAGGGTGTTAAGTGTCCTCAGCATCCCTCAGGGCTTGGGCTTGGGCAACTGGAGAGCAAAGCAAATGACTGGGTGAGCTGGAAGGGAAATAGAGGAAGCTGGACATGTATTAAAGTGGAATAATGACAGATGCTTTAACAGGGCAATTGTTGATTTCTTCCAGTTATTGAGATGACACAGTCTGGGGTGACCATGTTGTTGCTTCAGGACGTGCCAAATTTAAGTATCCATGGCCTGGGAGTAAAGAAAGTAAAAGATTGAGCAATGAATGATCACATTTGCTTCTTGCTTAAATTTCCTCCAAAGCTCTAATTGTTTTAAGAAATAACTTCCAAACCCTCAGCCTGAGATTCTGGCGTTTTCTTGCTCTCGCTTCTACCCACTTATCCAGTTCCTGTGGTTGTCTTTTTTTCTTTGAACCTTGGACTTCACATGCTCTACTCATAAAAAAAAAAAAAAAAAAAAAAAAAAGAAAGAAAGCAGTATCACTGGACTATATCAGAAATGTGTTTCTTTGCCTTGAATGTCATACTCCTTTTATCCAGAGTGCTCCTACTTCCTTTATTTCCTAGGCTAACTGATAAATCATCATTTAAAACACTCTACTCATACATGAATCTGGGTTGTGTGTACTTTCTATATTCTTTACTTTTGTCAGTCATTTCATTTGTCATATTATAATCCTGTTTTATTGTTTGCATCAATCACCAAGCCAGTGTCTTTGATTTGAGTGGTTTGATTTAATATGTGGGGCCTCATCTGTGGTCTGTTTTAAAAGCTCCCTGGTGATTCTGGGTTACAACAAGGATTAAAACCCACTGAACCAGACTGAGAGCTCCATGAAGACAGGATGGTTGACTATCTAGTTCAACATCACACCCCATTTTCTAGCTCAGTGCCAGAAACATAGTAAATGCTCAGGAAATATCTATGGATCAAATGTCATTGTAGTCCCAATGCTTGATGTGGTATTAAGCATAATTGTTGAATGAATGAATGAATGAATAGCTTACATTCTACAAGGATTACACAAATTAGTAAATCACAGATCCTATTTTTAAAAAATTACAGTTGGGAGCAAGTGAGGGGAACTGGAGAAGCACACATTCTGATATAATCACTTACACAACCAATGATAGAAATGTTTGCAGTGGTTGTGATGATTTGTTATGGAGAATCTCTCTCACCGTGAGGATTCTTCTTTCTGAATGCAGAAATTTTCCAAGTGGTTTGGCGGATGTCCAGTTAATTGAAGCTTTGAGCAAACTCCCTTTAAGTTTTTTAGAAAACTGCTAAATCTTCTGAGGTCATTCCAGACCATTTGCCTTTCTCTGTTATGCACTAAGGCAGGAAATGTTTTCCTCCGTTTTGAAATGAGCAATTCAAGGGGCCAGTAAAGAATGCATGTGGTGGGGCGCTATCAGCCCCCTCCAGCTGTTTACCAGGGTCCTTTTCATTCTTAACAGGGACATCAAGTTCTTTTGGATACTAGTTAGGTTTTATACATAAGACAAAATAAACATTTCCTGGAGGGCTTCAGAGGGTAACTACTCTTCCGTCTTATCTTGCATTTGCCTTCAATCAGAAAAGGAAAAAATAAGATTTAATGTGAGAGGGGCCTACCATTTATCAGGTTGGCTGTAGTCAGTTGATACATTAAAACATTTTCTTGAGCCTGAAAGCAGTAAAACCTCTCCATTTTCTCCATCTTGCTTACTTAATTTTTTATGCTTGTGAATTGTCCGGGCCCCAGCCCAAGGTCATCTGAGAACAATAGTACCTGAGTCATTAACGTTCTTAAGGTCTTGTTTAGGAGGGGTTGTTTGGGGCTGCTGTAGTCTGACCTGAGTCATCCCACACTGGGCCAGGGAGGCTAAAAAACTGGACTCTTCCCAAAGGAACGGTTGTTATTATAGTGAATCTCCAGAAGGAAACGTCGTTAGTGCTAACTGAACATGTATTTTGCCTCAGATTTACTGTTGGGCAGGGACAGATCATGACCTTTTAATCAGAATAGGCTTAGATTGAGTTTTTTTGGTACAAAATGAATTCGCTTCTGGTAGGATTTGCCAGAGACCACCCTGGGGGAAGGTTCGATGGTTCATTTGGAGATCTTGGGATTTGGAGTCAGGTAAGACTGAAGTTTAAATCCTGTCTCTTGCCAATGTACTATGTGAGTTAGGTAAGATACCTGTTTGGGGCTCAGGGTTCTCATGTATAAAAGAAAATAACTAACAAAGAAATGCAATATCACTAATTTTGTCAGATGCTCCCTTGCCTAAAAAATATTAGTTAAAACTATGTTATGTGCTTTCCAAAAGTGTCCTCCTCCCACCCAGGTATTGTAATCTATGTTATTATAGAGAAGCATGTAGAGAATGACAAACACTTGAATAAGGTAGAACAAAAGAATATGATGGAAAAAGCATTGAATTTGGAATTGAAAGACCTCATTCTTAAACTCAACCCTAGCTGTGTGTCTTGAGGCTCGCTTATAAAATAGAAGTAATATCTCCCTTCATATTATTATTTAGAAAGTCAGATGGTATAATGTTTATAGATCTACTTTGAAAGAGTCAAGAGCACAGTGCCCATATTAATTATTATGAAGGTTGTATTTCTTCTCCTACTAACCAAAACCAGGTTTAAGAGTGGGGAACGGTACACAGTTGGGAAAGGGGTATTTTTTCAAGCCAGAAAGGAAGGTGGTGATTCAGGATGCGATCTGAAAGCAGTGTTTACATTTTCGCAGCTGCCCCTTGGAGCGGAGCTAAACCTCATGTAGACAGCCCAATGTTGGCTTTAGTGGGGCAGTTAGGGGGGACTGAGATATAGACGTGCCTGGAAATAGAGCAATCCTGCATAAATTTTGTGCGATGTCCTCATGAAAAGGATTGTGTTGTGTAAAACTATCGAGAGCAAGACTGAGGACTTAAAGAGAACAGAGGTTTGTGGGAAGAGTAATAAAAATAGTGTATATGTGCACTTATTTTAAAGTCACAGTTCATAATAGTTCTTGAAGGCATCCATTACTGAAACAGACAGAATTTATTGGTGCTAAAAAGCTGCTCCAATGGGTAATCATTTTCCTGACTGTCCTCCTGAATCGTTCTGGAAGTCTTCCAAAACAGTCTTCCGTGAGTCATCTCTTACAAACTCATTTTACAGCTTTCAGGTCCCATTGACTTGGCGTTTAGCATTTTTTGCACTTACGTTTTCATTTTGTTAATTTCTTCAAGTATTAGGAAAATGGGTAGCCCTTCCACCTGGGCCTGGTCTTCAGTCCCCATCATACGAAGGTGGAACCTAAACGGGTCTGTCTTTTAATTTTTTTTTTTTAACGTTTTTATTTATTTTTGAGACAGAGAGAGACAGAGCATGAATGGGGGAGGGGCAGAGAGAGAGGGAGACACAGAATCGGAAGCAGGCTCCAGGCTCTGAGCCATCAGCCCAGAGCCCGACGCGGGGCTCGAGCTCACAGACTGTGAGATCGTGACCTGAGCCAAAGTCGGACGCTTAACCGACTGAGCCACCCAGGCGCCCCTGGGTCTGTCTTTTATACTGCATGCCCCTTCTCTTTGGGAGTCCAGAGAAAGAGCAGCAATGAGACTTGGGCGTTTTTGTTTGGAAGAAATCAAGTACACAAAATACAGGTAAAAATAGTGCAGATGTTAAATTGTCATACAAATGCAAAATTGCATATTCTTCCAATTGTCATTTGAAGCCCACATACAATGAGTCACTCATTTGGGTGACATCTCGGGAAATAGCATGGTCTGTTATTGTGAAGGGAGAAAACACCATTTATCATTTATAGGCATTCACTCCAAGTAAGTTTATCAGAGAAACTCCGGTATTTTCTGATAAATTTTCCTGTGAATCTAAAACTGCTCTAGAAAAGAAAAAAAAAGATGAAAAAGAAAAAGAAAACAAGCCCCCCCCCCCCCCCCCCAAAAAAAAGGCACAACAAACTGGGTGAGGTGTGAGAACAAAGGACCATGGAAGTTTTGAGATGGGAAAATTACTTCAGACTTGGTTTTGGAAAGTAGGGGACAGAGGTGGAGTAAGAGCTCACTAAGATGTCAAACCTGAGCTTGACCTTGAAGGAGAGGTCTTGGAGTGTGGAAAGGAATGAGCAGCGGCACTGAAGCCACTGAAGAGGGGGAACATTCGCGTCACAGAAGTGGCGTGGTCGGATTGCAAAGACTCAGGCGACTATTGGTGGCAGCTGCTGTCATGTTAAATATTTCTTCCTGAACTTAGAGGGGAAATTGGACTCAACAGCATATTAATTAGAAGCTCTTTTAAGTGTTATTTATGCATATTACTAATATGGGACACAGGAGATCTAGAAAAGAATGATGAAAAAATTAGTAAAATAACACCTTTAATATTCCTATTTAAAAATGTTGATTTTTAGGCTTTTTTTTTTTTTTTTTTTTACTTTGTGAAGCGTTATTTTACACATTTAGCTTAGAAGTATTTTATTGGATATTTTCCCATGTCATTAAAATATTAGCCACACTTTTTTTTTTTTAAGTAAAATCATTAAATAATAATTAAATAATTATTTACCTAGAAACAGCATAATAGTTGAGCAGCTACTAAGGGACCTCTTGTGGTGAACAGATACCCCTCAGAAGTCTCTGATGCCTCATAGAGAAGGTCAAGAGAAAACAACAGCTCAGTGGGGTGAATTGTTGAAATCTGGAGGTGTAACTGGATTCATATTTTCTGATTCCTTTCTGTAAATCAGTTAAATATTCTTTTCCAATTTATTAATGTGACACTAAACAAAGAGAAGTTTAAAAAATTCACAGTCCTCATTCAGACACTACGTTCTTTTGATTTTATGATTTTGCTATAAAAATAAACAACATCATTGAGATAAAGGAGACAGGAGGTGAGCCCTACTGTTTCCCCGTTGTTGTTGTTGTTTTTTTGTTTTTTTTTTTGCCTGGGACTGCTTCTTGCCATGGCACAGGGTGGGGAGCCCAAGCAGATTTACAGTCATGCTGAGTTTTGGGGTCTAAGATTGGAATTTGTGGCTGCCTGAAGCATCTGGAATTTGCAAGCCAGTGGTATTCAGAGAAGAGGAAGCTGCACAGAGGGTGGGCACCAAAACTCTGTGTGAGGATTCGCCTGGGATCTCTGCTGGGGGTTAACCAGGCTTGTGTAAGGCAAGATTCCATGAAATCTACCAAGGATCTGCTGCAGGGGTGAACGGTGATTTCTGAGGTTGTGCAAGGTTGTGTGTGGCTGAGAGAGGTTGGAGAGCTGGCCCAATCAGCAAATAGAAGATACGTACACAGAATTTTCAGTGTATGCTACATCCATGTGCCTCTCTCTCTTCTTCTCTCTCTCTAATTTGTCCATATGAAAGTGTGTGTCCTCTTCCAGGTCCTGCTGAAGTAATTCCTAGG
The DNA here is from genome assembly GCF_046562875.1 of Panthera onca. Taxonomy (NCBI): domain Eukaryota; kingdom Metazoa; phylum Chordata; class Mammalia; order Carnivora; family Felidae; genus Panthera; species Panthera onca. Next base: position 118,614,737 of record NC_138343.1, read on the forward strand.
AACAGAATTACCCATTATTTACCCACTCTTACAATTATGAAATTAACATTTATTTTTAAAAAACGGGTAAGAAACACCACCTGATTTCTAGATACAATCTTAATCTAGTACTGAATCAAAGCAGAGGGAGTTTGAATGCACACTATTCAAATTATTTTGAGACTGATCTGGGTTTGACAGTTCTCAAAACTAATTTTTTGGTAAACTTTCAGCTTTATTTTTTAAGAATTAGGATTTCAAGGGAAATTAGCTTTCTACTTTTGCTTTAAATACCAATTTTTTTCCTTCTGTACAAATCCTTTTGCATAGAGTTAAAAAACATTGAAAAGACTTTTAAAAATTGATGGGGTGCCTGAATGGCTCCGTCGGTTCCGTGTCTGACTTCGGCTTAGGTCATGATCTTTCCTTCATGAGTTTGAGCCCACATCAGGATCTCTGCTGTCAGCTCAGATCCTGCTTTGGATCCTCTGTCCTCCTCTGTCTCTGCCCCTCTCCCAGGTGTGCTGTCTCACTCTCTGTCTCAAAAATAAATACAAACACTGAAAAAAAAAGTAAAGACTTAAAAATCTAGAACAAAAGGATATTAAAGTGTTCAGGAATTATTTTGAGTTTAAGTAAAAGCCTACAATATTCTTGAGTTGAAAACTTTACACCTAAAATATTTTCAAACTTTGGAAAATAAAAACTAGTCATTGTTTTACTTAGAATGATGTTAATTTTAGGGGGCCTCGGTTGAGCATCCGATTCGGATCTCACAGCTTGTAAATTCAACCCCGTGTCGGGCTCTGTGCTGATGGCTCAGAGCCTGGAGCCTGCTTCAGATTCTGTCTCTGTCTCTGTCTCTCTCTCTCTCTCTCTCTCTCTGCCTCTCTCCTGCTTGTGCTCTGTCTTTCTGTCTTTCAAAAATAAACATTAAAAAATTCGAATAATGTTACTTTCAACATAGTTAAATAATAGTAACATAGTTTGATACTAAGATAATGCAAATTATTGGTGTAAGGCAAGCAGTCTTGAATTATTAGCAGTGGAACAAAAATAAGAAAGATCTCATGGTATAAAATAGCCTTGACCCAGTGGCTAAATGTACTTTTACAGCTGTTTGGACTTTTCAAGAGTCTTGCTATCTTTATAATGCACACTTTTAGTTTTCTGTATTGCACTGTGTGTATTTATGATCATTCATGCTGAACAGAGAACAGTTTATGTATGTTTACTCCTAGCATCCAAGCAACTTGGCTGGTACTTTTTTTTTTTTTTTTTTTGGTTATTTTCTGTTAGCTCAGATGTTTGCAAGCCTATTTGCATAGAAAGGGGGGAAAACCTGGGTAGAGTGGCCTTCTGTGTTGCCTAGGGATAACAGAAATCCATTCACAATTGCTTATTAAGTTTAAAAGTCCTTATAAGGAGTATATTCTATAAAGATGTGTATGAGAACAAAGAATATATGGTTTTACCTTTTATTGGATAATCACCATCCTAATAAACTTGCCTTTTCATTTGGCCAGATATTGGTCTTCCCAGCCTCTAACATATCGAGGTTTTCCCAGTTCCATATACCTAGTAAACAGGATAGGTACTCTTAGAGTTTTTTAGCCGTGAGATGTCGCCTATGAATTGGACTCATTGTTTTCATCCTTTAGCTCTAAAAAGAAACCATTTTTACACATATTATTAAAAACATAGCATACAACTGTTGCCCCCTACATTAACTGAAGATTTATATATCAATATGTGTAATTTACCTATATGTTTTAGACAAATTTTCTTTTTTTTCCCTTCCCCCTCCCCCTTCCCCCCCCCCCCCCCCCCCCCCCCCCCCCGCCACAGGTTCATTTGTACACACAGCACAGGACACCAGCCCCATGCGAAGCCCAGGGGTCATACTCGTTCTTCTGTAGAAGGTTATCTGCATAATTTTGTGACACCTGAACTGTGTGTATTCCTTCAGGTAGGATATTGTTTCCTTTAGCCAAGCATCCTGGGACATGATTTACCTAGTAATGCTTTAATTATTTTGAGTTTCCTCAGATCCCACAGGTAACCAGTTTGAACCCGATAAACCTGTAGTTTTGGGGGTGCCTGAGTGACTCAGTCAGTTAAGTGTCCATTTCTTGGTTTTGGTTCAGATCATGATCTCATGGTTCCTGGGTTCAAGCCCTGCATCAGGCTCTCAGCACAGAGCCCACCTTGGATCCTCTGTCTCCCTCTCTATCTACTCATCCCCTGCTTGTGTGCTCTTTCTCTGTCTCTCTCTCAAAACTAAATGAATATGAAAAACCAACAACTGTAGTTTTGAATATTTTCCCCTCAAGCCCACACAAAGATAAAGAAGTTTTCTTGACCCTTCTCATCAGGAGATAAATATTTTCTAGGAGCTCTCTCCTGCCCCCGGTCTGGAAAGGTCCATCTTTATGGCCAGAATCTTAATTTTTTTTTTAACATTTATTCATTTTTGAGAAACAGAGCACAAGCAGGGGAGGGGACAGAGAGAGAGGGAGATACAGAATCTGAAACAGGCTCCAGGCTCTGAGCTGTCACATTTTAACTCACCATCTTGCAAGTATCTAAAAGTAAAAAGTCACTGCACTCTAAGTTCCTGGGATGAGCAAATGCCCTCAGGGCACTATTTCATTTCAACCTTCATTTATCCCTCCATTAACTGCTTCCTCTTCCTGGTTGGACCCTGGTGTTTTTTCTTTCTTTCTTGTTCAGCAGTGCTTTTTCATTTGGAAAATGTTTACTTAAGTGTAATACCCATACAGAAAAATTACAAGCACAAATTATAAGTAATACAGTGTGAGGAGTTGTTACAAACTAAACATGTTCATGTAACTATCATCTAAATCAAGACAAAGACTATTACCAGAGCCCCAGGAACCTTCTGACCCTTTGTAAAGGCATCAGCCACTTAACTATAATAGCCTCTATCCTTTTATTTTTATAAATTAGCTTTGTCTGTTTTTGAATTTTAGGTAAATGGAATCATATAGTATATATTCTTTTGTCTATGAATTTATTTGCATGACATCATATTTGTGAACCTTACACATATTTTCATGTGTAGAATTAAAATTTTTTTTTAACATTTATTTATTTTTGAGAGAGAGAGAGAGAGAGAGAGAGACAGAGTGTGAGCAAGAGAGGGGCAGAGAGAAGGAGACCCAGAATCTGAAGCAGACTCCAGGCTCCAAGCTGTCAGCACAGAGCCCGATGAGGGGCTTGAACTCAGTGACCGGGAGATCATGACCTGAGCCCAAGTCGGATGCTTGACCGACTGAGCCACCCAGGTGCCCCAGTAGCTTTAAAAAAAAATTTTTTTTTTAATTTTATGACTGTACTACAACTTATCCAGTCTATTTATTGATGGACAATTGAGTTGTTGAAAATTTGGGGTCATCACAAATAATGCTGCTGTGAGCATTCTTATAGAAGTCTCTTAGTGAACATATACATTCATTTCCATTTGGTGTATAGCTATGAGTGGAATTGCTCGGGTGTACATATGTTCTTTGGCACTTTTCCAAAGTGGTTGCTCGTGGTTACGTTCAGTGAGCAGCGTGGGAAAGCCGCAGTAATTCTGCGTCCTCCCTGACACTTGGTACCGCTGGGCGTGTTTGTTTGTTTAAATATTAGCCATTCTGATGAGGGAGAGGAAACTCACCACTTTAACTGACATCTCTCTGTAGGTTAATTATTGTGAATACCTTACCTAATGCTTATTAGACAGCCATTCGCTTTTTTTTTTTTTTTTTTACTTTCTTAGTTCTGTTCTGTGCATGAGGTCTTCATAATATATATATATATAGCAAATATCTTCTCCCACTCTGTGACTTCACTGTCTTACTGTTGTTTAGATGAGTAAAATTGCTTAATTTTAATGAAATCCAGTTTTTCATAGTTTTCCTTTCTGGTGAATGTGTTCTTTGGCGCTGTTTAAGAAGTCTGTTCCTCCTTAATTCTTGAGGATAATCTTTACCTGCTTAAATCTTTATGGCTTTGCCTTTCATATTTACACATCACAATTCGCATGGAATTGGTTTTTGGTTGTCATAAATCGAGAGACCATATATTTGACTGACTGTTTCTAGATTCTGTCTTCTTTTCCACTGGTCTGTTTGCTCATGTGCAAATACCACCCTCTTATTTACCATAACCTCACAGTAAATCTTGAAATCTGGTAGTGTGAGTTCCCCAACTTTATTTTTCTTCAAGAATTGTTTAACTGTGCTTGACCCTTGCTGTATTCATACAAATTTTAGCACCAGATTTTCAGTTTCTGTTGAAATACCTATTAAGATTTTAGTTGGATGTTATCAAATTTGTAAATTAATTTAAGGATATTCAAAGTTTTACAGTATTGATTCAACTAATTCATGAATATTTATTAAAATCTTTTAAATTTCAGTAATATTTTATAGTCTTATACAGAAGTCTTACACATCTTTTGTTAAATTTATTCCTACATATTCAATACTTTATGGTCTTGTGTTATCATTTTTTTTAAAACTGCATTTTCCAACTGTTTTTGCTAGCATATGCAAATACAAATGATTTTTATACCCAGAAACCTTGTTAGATTCACTTACTAATTCTGTCAATGCCTTATCAATAAAAATTTAGATTTTTTACATTCACAATCATGTATTCTGATTCTTATATGTTTCATTCTTTTTTCTTTCATTTTTTAACTAGATAGTGAATAGATGTGGTTTTATCGAACACATTTGTTCTATCTCTAAACTCTGAGGTAAGCTGTCCATTGTCCACCAGTAAGTATTACGTTTACTGAAGGTTTTTGTGGAGATCTATTATCAGGCTAGGGAAATCCCTGTCTATTGCTGTTTGCTAATAGCTTTTATAATGAATTTCTGTTACATTTTATCAAAATTGCTGTGCAATTGTTTTTTCTATTGTATTTTTATGATTCATTTTCTATATAAGGTAAAAGTTTAGTTCTCTGCTTGAGTAAAACAGGCAGTCATCTATCTGGTCAGGATGTGGGTAGTTTTATACATTTCCCTTTTTTTTATGTTTATTTATTTTTGAGAGAGAGAGAAGGTAAAACTTTAGTTCTTTGCTTGAGTAAAACAGGCAGTCATCTATCTGGTCAGGATGTGGGTAGTTTTATACATTTTTTTTATGTTTATTTATTTCTTTTTGAGAGAGCGAGCGAGTGAGGGAGGGGCAGAGAGAGAGGGAGACACAGATCTGAAGGAGGCTCCAGGCTCTGAGCTGTCAGCACAGAGCCAGACTCGGGAACCTTGAGATCATGACCTGAGCCGAAGTCAGAAGCTTAACCCACTGAGCCACCTAGGCGCCCCAGGATGTGGATAGTTTTCAATGTCTGTTTCTTTTCAGGGCACCTGGGTGACTCAGTCAGTTGAGTGCCCAAATTCTGCTCAGGTCATGATCTCAGGATTCATGGGTTTGTGCCCTGGATCGAACTCGCTGCTATCAGTGCAGAGCCGGCTCTGGATCCTTTGTTCCCCTCTCTCTCTGCTCCTCCCCTGCTCACTCTCTCAAAATTAAATAAACATAAGATAAATTAATAAGTGCCTGTTTCTTTTAAAGACTTCAATCTACTCCTCCTGTTTTGAGTTCCCCCACTGTCCACTCCCATGCATTTTTATACCCCCCACTTTGGGATCACTTAATGCCTTTAATTCCTTATAGTTTCCGGGATTGCGTGTGCCACAGGTTATCTCTCTTTCGTGGCTTCCTCATTCCTGTCCTCTTTTCGTCCAGCCCTGTTGATGTTTAGCACTTAATTTTCTGTAAGTTGCTAAGTTATCTACCATTATCCCCTCAGCTTTTCAGCCTCCAAAATTCTTATTCATTCATTTGACAACTGTCTTGCAGTTAGGATGACCAGATTTGGCGAATAAAATCCCAGGATACCCAGTTAGATTTGAATTCTACACAAACAGCAGATGGGATCTCTCTGTACTCAGACATTATCTGCTGTTTATCTGAGGTTAGTTGGTCATCCTGCCTTTTACCTGGCATTCTTATTGTGAGTACCAATTGGTTTAGGTATTGTAGGTGTAGGTGATACATGAGAGATTAAAAATGTTCAAAAATCCCTGCTTTCAGGAGGTTACATTCTGCCGGTAAGACAGATATTGTACATGCGTAAATTATGTAGCATGTTAGTGATACGTGCTATGGAAAAGAAATGAAGTGGGCTAATGGATGTCAGATATATAAAGATTGAGATTGCACTTAAGGTGCGTCGGAAAAAATATCAAGGAGAGAGTGAAGCTACAGTAATTTTAGGGAGAAGTGTACCCCAGGCAGAAGGGGCAGCACATGAAGCCCGAGGCAGGAGTGTAGCTAGTATGTTTGAGGCGGGAGGCCATTATGGTCCAAGTGGGTTAGCAAGATAAGGTCAGGAGCAGGACAGGAACGGGAGTCCAGACCAGGTAAGGCATTGTGGGCCATTGTGAAAACAAGGCTTCTCCTCTCAGTCAGGAAGGAAGACAGTGGAGTGTTTAAACACGAGTGATGTTCTTGAAAGAAGCAATCTGGCTTCTTTCTGGCTTCTATGCGGAGAATGCGCAGCGGTGGCCTAGGGGAGGCTAAGGAAGAAGAGATTACTGCAATAACCTAGGCAAGAGATGATGGTAGCCTTGACTAGTGTGGAGCGGTGGAAATGGTGAAAAATGTCAAAATTCTCGATCTATTTTGATGGTAGATCTAACAGGATTTCCCGACGGGTAGGATATAAGTATTAGCAAAACTGTGGAATCATGGATAATGCTATTTTTGATCTGAGCACTTGCAAGCAGGGTTCAGTTCTACGCCATCTCTCATCTATTTTAATCTTCTCTTATTTTTATCTTCATTGCTTTATGTTTGTTTATATCCATTAATGATAGTTTAGGGAGGCTTTGGGTTGAAGCAATGATAAACCTGTGTGTTGAAATCAACATGTGTATCCAGAAATCCATATAGTTATTTTGATAAATTAATTTTATTTAGTTTTGATTTGTGGGGAATAAGCACCTTTGGAATTTAACTGTAATGTGATACCTTATTTTGATAAAGGTGATGGAAAATAAATGTGACCAAAACAATGTGGCTCATATCCATGTAATGTAAGACATGTGATTCAATTAGAATTTCCTTGTTGCATTTGGTTTCTGTAGAGAGAGATTATTTTTTACCCTTGTGCCACTGCCAAAATGATACCCATGAATTAACTTCTCTGCCATGAAACTAGTCCATTTTTGTATTTTGAAATGACTGATGGAAATGATCCATTTTATGTGCCCAAAGAGACATCATATACCCTGCATAATTCCACAAGGAATTGGAAAAGGTCCAGCTAATCAGATCAGATATTTTTTTTTTAATTTTTAAAAAATGTTTATTCTTGAGAGAGAGAGAGAAAGTGAGCATGAGCAGAGGACAGAAAGAGAGGGGGACAGAGGATCTGAAGGGGGCTCTGCGCTGACAGCAGAAAGCCCAATGTGGGGCTCACGTACCATGAGATCATGACCTGAGCTGAAGTCAGAAACTTAACACTAAGAGCAGATATTTTTAACGCTTCTTATTGAGAAATATGAGCATGAACTTCTGGATAAATATATAGATTATTATAATCAGTCCTTTTTTTTTTTTTTTTTTGATCAGTACTTTGTTAATTAACTTTGTTTCCTGTCTGAGCACAGCAAGGCAGAGTTTTATGCTATTAATGGCTACTCACTGCTTTTTCTTCTTACTTTGTAAAGAATGTCAAAACTTAACTAGATTTGCTTATATCTTTTAGGTATTTCCCATATTTCCCTGTCTTTTCCATGGCCTAACCTGATCCACTAAAAAAATAAAGAAAGAAAGAAAAAACAAATGACCATGTATTTTAAAACTACATACTGTAAAATGTTCTTTATACAAAAACCTGAAAACTTTGATGAGAGTGATTTGGGCAACCTGAGGCATTAATTGAAGACCTATATGATAACTTTCAGTTATGTTGAGAATCAGATATACCTTCTGAATAAATTAACAAATAAAATTCTCCAAATTAAAAGTACACTTAATCACATTTTAATTCTTTTCAAATTGTTGATACACATGAAAATTATCAGAGAACCAGAATATTCAAGATTTATCCGCACTGTGCCTCCTAGTTCATACCTCTGTGTTAAATAATTTGTGTAATCTTTTTCAGTGACAGTATGCTAATTGGACTTCTATTTATATTTCCTGTTGTCATGCTTATCAAATTGGAATAACTGAACCTGTGGGAACCCATGCCAGGTCACTGGCAATTGATACCCCGGGATGAACAAAGTAAATCTTCCTAGGGCATCTGTTTTTTGTTTTGTTTTGTTTTTTGTGTGTGTGTGAAAACTTTCTGTACTTAAGCAGATATATATTGGTGTGTAACACAAAGTGTAAAGGAGACATAAAAGAAATTTTTACTTGCTACAAGTAGACTTTGGACTTTACCTCAGCCTACCATCGATCTCCTGTACTGCTCTGACATAAGTGTTTGAGCGGCTCAATTTGGAAGTCTTCAGGAAAGATCCTGTGATTCTAGCATGTTGTTCAGATATTTCCAGGGTTAGATACTGATATCATATTTTATAGCTCTTGTAAAAGTGCAAAATATTCTAGAATAGCTTGCAGAGTACAATGTAAATGTCTAGTTATCCTACTAAGTTAGCCAGTCTTCCTTTTTTACCGGAACGTGCCTAATTTTGCATCAAGTAAGTCAATTCCCTTACCTTGGATGACATTTTCAATGTTCTATGGAAAATAACTATAACAGATATGAATTGAGAGCTTTATTTACATTAAGAGCCCCTCTGTATTCTCTCTTTTAACCATGATAGCAATCCTCTGAGTTAGATACTAGTTTGATTTGTTTCTACAGATGAGAACTTGGACACAGAGTGGTCAGGTTACATTCTCCAGGTCATACAGCCTTGGAAGAAAAGGATCCGGGATTTGAACCCAAGTTGTCCTCTTTGGAGGCCCTACCTACCTTTAAACATTATTCTTTGTCCATAAATAATCTTGAGTTAACACACTCTTTTGTTTAAAAAAAAAAACAAAGGAAATCTTTTTAATTATGGATAGCAGGGCTGACTTCTGCAACGTGATGTGATCCTTAACTGGTGGGATGAGCTGCACAAAGTACCCAGTGTGCATGAACGGCATAGACTTAACACACATTCAGAGGTACACGGTGAATCTCAAACCAGACTATGAAGTTGATGAAATTCATGTTCCATTTCCACAGGCCTCAACTTCCACATTCTTGACTTCTCTCAGCACTTTCTCTCCAACTGCTTTCTAACCTTCCCCTCTTGTGTAAACCGAACAGAATGTGATACCAGCCTTTATAATGTGGTTGATGGATTCCAGTTTACATGAGTGTGAATAAATTCCAGTAATGTGCATTATCTCCACTAGGCATCTTCATTCAAACCTTTGGCTTTATCTCTAATAGAAAGATTTGAGTCCATTAAAATGCCAGCCCCAGTAACCATGTGGTAAGATAACTTGAGAGTGGTAGACCCTTGATCTGACTCTATACCTTCCTAAGCTGCTTTATGGAATGAGACTGACCAAGGGTATAGATGGCCTGAAGGAAGACCACCACACAGCTTCTTTGCTTATTTAAAACTATCATCCTTCGGTGAAACTAACAGTGACCTATCAGTTGCAGCGCTAAGCATTTTCCAGGAGTTTCTGGAGAGCAGAAGAGCACCTATCTCATTGTTACCATTTTCTGCCGAGACTGGAACAGTTGGCTACGGCACATGTGTTCCTTCTAGGTGCTGTGCCCACCATCACTGCCTATACAGAGGCTTCAAGATTAAACACCTCTGGCCTCCTGTTCATTCTGATGTTGTGACATTTTGGTAACAAGCATTGAGTAGTAGCTTTTATAGAAACCCTGCTCTTTGGATACCCGGAAATGCCTCTATCTTTTGTATTACTTTGATCTCTGATAAGAAGTTGCTAAAAATTAAATTACCTTCCTTATTAAAAGAGGTGCTGCAGTGGAATTTTCTTCTTTCACACAGTTTTTTTTTTTTGTTTCCTCTGTTTATATGTTTATCTTTCCCACTTGACTCGGTCTCACTGGACTGTTTTTCTTTTCTCTTTGCATCCCAACTGCCTAGTACAGCACTTGACAGAGTAATGGAAATGTGGAATGAAGGAATTCATGGATGAGGGAGTGAATAAACAAGTTTTTTGAGTCTGTGTATAACTTTAGCCTCTGTAGAGGCTATGTATGTGTAGAATAATGCTTCAAACACAAAATATCCAATGGTATTAGGTAGCATAATTGATGCTATTGGAATAAGATACTGGCTTAGGCAAAATTCGTTTCATTTATTAACAAAAATTTAGAACTCAGGTTTTAAGTAAGTACTGATTTTAGACTATTTTCCAGGCAGGCTCCAATTTGTGGAACATTTTTAAGAGTTCCACAAAAAGTTTCAAACTGGCTTTTCTTATTTATGGCTGAAGTTGTATTAAAGAAAGCACAGTAGCCCTTCATTACTTATCACAGGTTTTAGTCCTCTCTGGACTATATCTAGCTCAACTCTTCCCTTCCAATCTGATATCCTTCCACTTTCCACATGCAGCATTTCTCTGTGCAAACCAGTATCCTCCGTAATCTCCCATTACCCCAACACCTTGGAGTCTTTATGGCCTTTATTCATCCAGCCCTTACCCTCTCATCAACCCTTTCCCAATCCTTCCTCAGTCCTACTCCATCAGTTTTTACCCATCTTCCTCCACCATGAATTCTTCCCTGACAACTCTTACCAAATGGTTTTTTGTGCTCTTTTTCTGAGTTCTTAGTACACATATGGCTAGTGCCACAGTTACAACCTGACTTTATTTCTGTTTGCTCTGTTGGTTTTCTCCCCAGATGTAAACTCTTTGAACGCAACGATTCTGTCAGTGCCTCCAAGTCTCCCATAATACCAAATAAAATATTAAACATACAAAAAGCATGCTCAGAGCCAAGGTGACAAAAGCACAAAAATTAACAAGTGAGACTTCATGAAAGGAAAAAGTCTCACAGCAAAGAAAACGGTCAACAAAATGGAAAGACAACCTATGGAACGGGAGAAAGTATTTGGAAATCACATATCTGATGAAGAGTTAATATTTAAAATATAGAAAGAACTCATACAACTCAATAGCAAACAAATCTGATTAAAAATGGGCAGAGAATCTGAAGACATTTTTCCACAGAAGACATACAAATGCTTAACACGTACAAAAAAGAGGTGCTCAGCATCACTAATCACAAGCGAAATGCAAATCAAAACCACAACGAGATATTAGTTATACCAGTGAGAAGGGCCATCATCAAAAAGACAACAGATGAGTTGTGAGCATGTGGAGAAAAAGGAAGCCTTGTGTATTTTTGATGGCATTGTAAATTGGTGCAACCACTATGGAAAACAGTATGACGTTTTCCTGAAAAAATTAAATACCCAGCCAACCCACTTTTGGCTACATATCTAAAGGAAATGAAAATAGGATATTTAAGAGATCTCTGCACTTCCATGTTTATTGCAACATTATTCACAATAGCCAGGATATGGAAACAACCTGTCAGTAGCTGGGTGAATGGATAAAGCAGCCATGACATGTGTATACAATGTAATGTTCAGCCATAAGACAGAAAGTAGGAAATCCTGCCATTTGTCCTAGCACGGATGGAACTTGAAGGCCTTATATGCTAAGTGAAATAAGCCAGACAGAGAAAGACAAATACTGGATGGTGTCACATATAAATAAGTGGAATTTTTTTTAGTCAAATTCATAAAACTGGTAGAAAAGTTGTTGTCAGGGATGGGGGGAGCGGAACATGGAAAGGTTGGTAGAAGGGTGCAAGCAAGATTTCAGCTACAAGATCAATAAGGTTTGAGTATCTAAGGTACAACATGGTGACCGTAGTTGATAATACTATATTGTATAATTGAAATGTGCTGAGAGTGAAACTTGAATGTTTTCACCAAAAGAAAAGAGAAGAAAAAAGGAAAGAAAGGAAAGGAAAAGAAACAAGAGAAAAAGGAGAAAAGAGCAAAAAAGAAAAGACAAGGAAAAAGGAAAATGGAAATGTGAGGTGATGGATGTATTAGTTAACTAGGTGGGGGTATCATTTCACAACGTACGTACGTTAAATCAGCATGATGTACACTTTAAATATCTCACTGTTTTGTCAGTTATACCTCAGTAAAGCTGAAATTAAAAAAATATATACTTGGCAGTGTTGTTTATTGGCAAGAGGAGGGTTTTTTTTATGTTTCACTGACCCCTTTATTGATACTTTTCATATCCATTTCCTATTTGATCTTTAAAAATTAAAATCACTTGTCAAAATCATTTTTATAATCTGTCACATCTCAGTGCTATGTCTTAATCAGATGATATTCAAACCTGTCTGAAAGGAAAGTTTGCCTTCCTATTTGGAAACTTACACAACATTCTGCCCACCAGATGTCAATGCTTCTTTTGGAAACACTTCTTGTATGGTTCTCTTATCATGCAAAGGGCACAGTCTGTAGTTTAAAGATCCTGACAATTTTAACATCTGGGAGTGACTTAAATCCAGGAAACTATATGGCCATAATGATAAGAATAAACAAAGAATATACTAAAGATAGTCTTACTAGAGAGAATATTTCCCCCCACTTTTCACTTAAAGCAAGGAAGTGAAATGAATAGGGAATTGAAGGGTAACCTATAAGTCTGAAACAGCACTTTTCCAGGTGCAGGAGAGGCTATGAAATTGCTGACATTGGTTTTAAAAAGTTCAAAGTGTAAAGAAAAGGGAAATAGTACCTGGAATGGTGGTTTTTCACTGAAGCTAAGATCAAAGCTTACCATTTCTAAGTACAAAGTAAATGGAGTCTTTGGGAATTGCTCTAATTTTAATATAAGACAATTTTCTAATTTTTGTTCACTTTCTACTGGCTCATGCCTGTGTTTGCAGTAACACTGATTTGAAATGTCTATATTTGTGAGAAAAAAAATTTAACCACTTGTTTTTTAACTTGGTAGTATGATACAGTGAGGTCCATCTGTTTAACATCTGGACTACTGTAATACTAATTAGAAAGGACAGTATATTTTTCAGTTCTCCACATACCTTTGTACAGCAAACCTTCTAATATGTCTCATTGTACTTGTCACAGTGCAAGGTGTGGCATTATCGGTAGCTATGATGGAAAGACTTCATTTCTTGATTTAAAACTTAGAAGAGTAACTGTCTAGATCTTAAATGAGCTCTGCCTATTTTGACAAGGGGAAATGAAGTAAATGAAGATTTCACTCTTTCTATTTTACTTAGTATGAGGAAATTATAGAGGGAGACTGAGCTTCAAGTCTGGTTCTGGGCCACTGCAAAACCCTGCCTTCACATTTTGTATTTTCTACTCTTCTGCTCTTTGAAATGCCTTGGCACCTTTAAAAATTTTTTTTAAATATTTACTTAGAGAGAGAGGGAGACAGAGAGACAGAGTGTGAGTGGCAGAGGGGCAGAGAGAGAGGGAGACACAGAATTCAAAGCAGGCTCCAGGCTCTGAGCTGTCAGCACAGAGCCTGATGTGGGGCTTGAACTCACAGACTAGGAGATCATGACCTGAGCCAAAGTCGGTCGCTTAACGGACTAAGCCACCCAGGCACCCCATTTTTGTCACTTTTTAAAAACAAGTAGGTCAAGATTTTTTTTTTAAAGTTCTGCTCTTCAGACTTAAGACTTTATAAGTACATGAGTTAACATCATGAATACCATGACTGATTATGCTCTGTGCAATTGATCAAATTTCCATTTTATCTACGGATTTTGATGGCAGATAACACAGCTTTGATGAGTGATTAATTGGCCAGGAGGAAGGTGGGCTCTTAGGGCTAGATTGATAGGGTCATGGGAAATACCACAAATGCAGAGAAATTAAAATGAGTACCCCCCATAAAAACTCTTTGAAGACTACATTTAAATTAGAAAATATAGTCAATTATGTGCATATGCTTCTTACAGGGGGCAGAGTCCATTTACATAAGCATTTTATTTGCTTATTGTTTTAATGTTTATTTTTGAGAGAGAGAGAGAGAGAGAGAGAGAGACCTAGTGAGAGCGGGGGAGGGGCAGAGAGAGAGGGAGACTCAGAATCCAAAGCAGGCACCAGGCTCTGAGCTGTCAGCACAGAGCCCCGAAGCAGGGCTCAAACCCACAAACCAAGAGATCATGACCTGAGCGGAAGCCGGTTGCTTAACTTACTAGGCCACCCAGGTGCCCCTACATAAGCATTTTAATAGCTCCTTTGGATATCTGCTAAACTTTCAGAAGAAAAAGAATTAATGTGGATACTCTCATGTTGAAAGGAGTAAAAGAAGGATTTTTTTTGAAGTAAAAGCAATGTAGAAAATTCAATTAAAAACAGCTTTATTTAGGCACTGTGAACTTTGTGTGAAAGTTTCAAATGCCTGAAATAAAGCCTTTGTGTATGCAAGTCATTGGGCTTTGATTGGCATGGACTTTGAGCTAGCAAAAAAAAAAGTAACAAACTGTTTTGGAGTGTCTAAGGAGTTCAACACTACAATTACTACACTTCTGTTTCCTTGATTTGGGGTAGGTTTATATTTCCTAGAACAAAAGTAAAAAAAAAAACAAAACTTCTAGGACAATTGTTTCAATCACTTTCCTATTTCTGATTTCAGGAAAAACTTTATTATTTACACATGTTTTTTTTTTTTTTTTTTTTTTTTTTAATTTTTTTCAACGTTTTTTATTTATTTTTGGGACAGAGAGAGACAGAGCATGAACGGGGGAGGGGCAGAGAGAGAGGGAGACACAGAATCGGAAACAGGCTCCAGGCTCCGAGCCATCAGCCCAGAGCCTGACGCGGGGCTCGAACTCACGGACCGCGAGAACGTGACCTGGCTGAAGTCGGACGCTTAACGGACTGAGCCACCCAGGCGCCCCTATTATTTACACATGTTTTAAAGGTAAACTGAGGCACATTACAATTTTTCAAGTGTATTTGAGCGTTAATCCAAATTGGGGAATGCCAAACCAAAGATGGTTAGAAGAGCTCCACCCATAGGAGCTAGGGGCAAAGTTTTTGTAGAAAAAAACACTGAACCAAAGCAAAGAAATGATTTGATTGGCTATAGCTTAAGTGGTTGCCTTATTTGGGAAAGCTTCCTGTACTGTTTGTGATTAGTTGTTCTTAAGTTTCCTTATTTTGAATTGGAGTGCATTGACTCTGGCTTAGATTTTGTTCACTTCTGTATGTTGCTGCTGCATTAGAAACATCTCCGTGCGATGGCCTCCTTGTTTAAATACTTTAGTACTTACAGCCATTAGTTATTTTTTTCTGATTTGCCCTTTAAATATGGATCAGGCTAAAATTCAAAATTCTGTACCATACTAGTCAACATTAAATATCACATAACATCATTGTTGTGTATCCAGTTATTTCTATGCATCATGTGCTCTGAACAGATTTATTTATTCTAAGACTCTTCAATTTAAGTCATTAAAACTGTATTCAGAAAAACATATAGCATCTAACTTCTCAACTGCAGACCTAGGGATTCAGGTCAAGAAAAGAATTATAGCCACATTGAACTAGAGGGACAGTCATGTGCATCTGAGTTCGAGATGTGGTAATCTTGGCAAAGGCAAGTTATCTAGGTTTAAAAGACATGGTAATCCTTTAGAATTGTATTTTGCTACCACAATCAAGAGGTGTAAATTTTCTTCTTCTGAGTAGCCTATTTATAGGTTTTTGCTGCTGTTACAGCCTTTATCCTCATACGTGTTGGAAATATTTCCTCCCAATCTATTACCCTTTTCATTTATGGTATCTTTTGATCCATAGAACTCTTTTTGATCTGGAAGTTTATTATGTACACCAGTCTAGTTTGCTTTTTAAGAAAGTATCCACATATCATTAATTATGTTCTGTGACATTAAACATTCCCTTAAATGTTAAAAAAAGAGACGGAGACGGAAGTTTTCATCATGTGTTTTCTCCTGAATATGTAACACGAATGAGAAACATTTTTAAGTTCAGAGATTGATACCTCAAAATCCCCTTTACAAATATGGTAATAGTTTACTGATAACTAAACAAGAAAATTTTGCAGTTGTACCTGTCTTCATGTATTTGTTTCTTATATGAAAAATTTATTCGTTTCTATTCCAAGAAAAAATACCTAAGTAACAATATGGAATATGTCTTACGTCCACTTCTTTGCATAGGAGAAAAAAGAACAAGTCAATTTTCTTTGTTCCCAAGATTTAAAAAAAAAATGATTCTGTGGATTCAACTTGGTGTTGTCTGTGTGTCCTTCTAATAGCTGCCTTTCTTATTGGCTTTCTAGATGTCCTTCTGAACAGACCTTTAGATGAACCATGTTTGTTCCTGGAGAATGCAGAGTGACCACACAGATTTCGTCAAAATAATGAGCATTCCTTTAAAGGCCAGCCGAGAGAGAGAAGGGTTTTGCTCAGCACATTTTTACTACTGATGCAACTCTCTCTCTCTCTCTCTCTCTCTCTCTCTCTCTCTCTCTCTCTTTTGCTCATACGAAACATCACATCATTCCTAAGGATGAGAAACTCACAGGCTAAAAATGTAAGGCTTTCTGTGTGTCTGGAGCGAAATTTTGTCATTTAAAAGAAAATAGCTCTGACTAGGCAGGATAGTCTTCCTGAGTATTTCATTCCTAGGACTGTTTGCATTCTTTCCCAGTGAGCTGGAGTGATAGGCACTGGATCCTATTTATAACAGGCAAGATGAGCTCTTAAGCTATTTGGTGCTGGGTTAAGAATAAAAGCTTCAAGGGATTGGTTGGAATTTCTGTGCGCCTCTTCTCAGCAAGCGTCCTTTGCCCTTTTGGGGGAGATGTGGCTGTATGTTAGGTTTGTGAGAACCCAACTCAGGAATAGCATGTGATGTGAAAATGGAAAACAGTTGGATTGAAACCATACATGGTGAAGTCAAAAAGATGCTCTTTCTTGAGCTGTTGCTGAAATATGCTGGGGTTATTTCAGTGCTTGAAGAATAAATAGAACTTGAGGCACCCTGGAGGATAATGGAAAAAGTATGTGAGAGGACTCTGTGAATTTTCCCAGCTGCATCTCAGCCAGTTATCATTCAGCTTTCACTCTGACTTTAGAAAACATTATTTCCGAGCAGCAGAGTCTGAGCCCTTTGTGAAACTACCCTGCGTGTTTGAAGACGTGAGAGGGGCACCTGGGTGGCTCAGTCGGTTAAGTGCCTGACTCTAGATCTCAGCTGAGGTCATGATCTCACTGTTGGTGGGTTCAAGCCCCACATCGGGCTCTGCGCTGACAGTGCGCGGGCTGCTTGGGATTCTCTCTCTCCCTCTGCCCCTCCCCCACTCATTCACATACACACACACACTCTCTCTCTCTCTCTCAAAATAAATAAATAAAAAACTTAAAAAAGAGCCGTGAAGGAAGTTTCTACCTAACCCTGTATTCCTCACGATTGCTGTGAATCAAAGCACTGAAGCAAAACCAAAGAAACAAAACAACAACAAACCCCCCCAATAAGCACAAGAAGACATTGCAAATGACGTGATAACTAATCATAAACTACACAGAGTTATAAGATGTTCGGCACCTAAAGGTCTTAGTCCAAGCTCTTCTTCAGATGAAGGAAGCAAGACAATAATTAAAATAATCTAATAACCACTGATGACAGAATGGAATCACTTCTCGTGGCTTCCTGTCTCCCTGTCGAAGGGTACCCTTCATTGGGAAATGCTCAATAGCAAAACTTACAAATGGAAAGCATGTCTGTAAGGTGTTTGGACAATGCAGTCCATTGGCAGTCTCTAGATTTACTGGGTCTGTGGCCCCGTAGCTGTGTAACAGCCCTAAAGAAACTACAGCATCTTGGTGTTACAAGTACTTAGACTCATCCGGTTTGGTTATCCCCAGGGAGAATAAAGGAGCTGGATATTTTTAGGAACGTTTAGCCATTCAAATTAAAGGGAGGGTGGTCCTGGTGCTGGGAAAAATGATGGAGATACAGGTCTAGGTGGTTCAGAATGACGGCGGATCAGAGGAGACATTCTTCTCTGCATTGTTTTTAACTTTATGTATGAAGCATCGAGATGTTCTTGCTGAATTAGTTAGGATTTAGTACAATGAGAATCGGTCTGTTGAATACAGCCCATTCTTTTAAGCTTGCCTCCAGCACTAAGCTTAATCTCCTAGCTGAAACTGTATATGAGAAATATACTCGTTCCTCTCTATGAATGTTTATTTAAATTGATATCTTGAGCTCTCCTGTGTGTCGGTGAGGATCTCAGCATCCCAGAAGCACATCACTAGAGGATGGTACTTGTTAATCGAGAGGCAAGGGCACGGCAACAGAGAGAAACTTTTTTTTCTGATTTAACACTGCTAAGCCGTCAGACCTGCACTAGAAAACAATTTTTGAATATAGATCAGTTTGTGTTAGGAATCTGAGACTTCAGGCTGAGAGTCTTTCCTAAGCTGTCCATGTGTCTACCTCAATATCGCAAAACATCTTCAGAATGAAGGAGAAGGAAACTCCCGATCAGCCTTTAGGTTATTCAGAGTTTTATCTTAGCAGATTTTTGAGTAGATCGAATGATAACGTATACATACAAATGACAGCTTATTGTGGTGGCTTTAACCATTAATTTGAGGAAGTTGATTTTAGTAGATAGTGTCAAAATATAGAAAGGGATAAATATATGTCAGGAAATTATAATAATGGTACATGTATTACCTTAGCCATAGACCTGAGTATGTAAATTGAGGTCTCATATGATTTTCTCAACCCTGTAACAGTAACCATTATTATTATTTCCATTCTTTATTTGTGAAAATTGAGGCTTTAGAAGGTCATGCAACTAATAAGTGGCAATGCCACTGATCTTTATGGTTTTCGAATATATACTTTTGACCACCAGGTTCTATTACTTGAAATAAAAGTTACACTTCCCATTGTGTCATAAAAACACGTAGTAGGGGCGCCTGGGTGGCGCAGTCGGTTAAGCGTCCGACTTCAGCCAGGTCACGATCTCGCGGTCCGTGAGTTCGAGCCCCGCGTCAGGCTCTGGTCTGATGGCTCGGAGCCTGGAGCCTGTTTCCGATTCTGTGTCTCCCTCTCTCTCTGACCCTCCCCCGTTCATGCTCTGTCTCTCTCTGTCCCAAAAATAAATAAAAAACGTTGAAAAAAAAAAAAAAAAAAAAACACGTAGTAAATAACTTTGTAACTCTGCTGGTTGCGTGCTAAGCCTCTCAGGTTTTGATTGGTTTTGTTGGTTAGGTCTTTTTGTTTTGTTTTGTTTTGTTTTGTTTTGTTTTGTTTTGATGAAAAATCTTTAAAGATTTAAACTATCCTATGTTCTTTATGAAGAGAGATCAGAACAAAGTAGACTGTCAGCAACTGGCAAGCATCAGTGATTCATGTGAAAGACTATTGTCTCTGGTGATACAATGAGCGCTGGGCTAAGAGCCCAGCGACAGGAATCTGCCATATCCTGGCTTTGAGATTTATGTAAACAATATAACTGGGATACATTATCTATAGTTTTTTTGTTTTTTTGTTTTTTTTAAAATCTCTGGGATGCCATGATTCTCATATAAAACTCTACATTTGAAGGTCTGGCATTGTTTATTTAAAAGGCATATGTAGTTTTTTTTCATGTTTATTTATTTATTTTGAGAGAGAGAGACAGAGCACAAGCAGGGGAGGGGCAGAGAGAGAGAGAGAATACCAAGCAGGCTGTGTGCTGTCAGCATAGAGCCTGACGTGCGACTCAATCCCACGAACCACAAGATCATGACCTAAACTGAAATCAAGAGCTGGTCATTTAACCGACAGAGCCACCCAAGTGCCCCTAAAAGGCATACGTAGTTTAATTCACAGGAAGAAAATAATGGTATCAATATAGAATTAAATTCACACTTCCAGAGTACCATATTCCATGGCAACATTATTTCTCAGAAAAGTAGGGCCAGCGCATTGGTTGTAAAATGCCTGAAGTAAAAATGTAGTAATGAGTAGCATGAGACACTCTGATAACTGTTGCTGGTATAAGAAGAGGCTTACCTCAAGGAGGAAGAGTAGTGTATCATTTTGGAGCAGAGCTTGTGAGCATCATTCCTCCCAAGTCCTCTCCTAATATGGCAGCCTTAGCGCAGGGCTGAAGCCGTGGGAAGTGTTCAATACATATTTACCCTGAAGGTGTTCTGCCTCGAGAGAGAGAGATGTCATTTTGAACTTCAACCCAATTTTTCCAACTTCACATTCTGCAACCTTTTTTCACTTTTCGATCATTTTCCTTGTCATCTTGTGCATATAAGAACTGAGCAGAAGGACATACGTTACTTTTCCCCGGTCACCCAGTCACTGGCAGAACTGAAACCAGAGTCTAGATGCACACATTGCTACTAAGTGGCACAATGATAAAAAGACACGCTTGACTTTGAAATATTTTAATTTAACACTATAATGACTTGTATAGATGCAGCACTTGAAACTTACCCTGCATTTCTGGGTTCAGTTACTGCAGGGGACAATTGCGGATGTTTTTGTTTATGGGCATTGGGTTTGCCTGCTTTTATTTCTCCCCCCTCCACTTTTCACAAGACAATTAATTTGAGATTATAAATAGATCACCATTGCTAGAAAATAAGACAGTAGGGTCAATTTATAAATGAAGAACGCCATATTTTATTCTTCTGTATACACACACACACACATGTACAAATTTTCTCCAGACATCAAGATCTTTCCTACATCTTTAGACCTCAGCCTGCTAAGAATGTTTTAGGATATCTCCTGCTAACATTAAAAACAAAACAAAACAAAACAAAAAACTGGGAAATTCCTGATTCTTTAGCAAAATGAGAATTTGTAATTGACCTAAGTAGGTGGTTTTTCTAGTATCGATGCTATGCAATTCTGACATCAGAAGTCACATTACTTCTCAAGAGATACTCCCATTCACCCAGCAACAATGTCTTAATGAAGGAGGCTTGTTCACACACACACACACACACACACACACACACACACACACAAAACCTCAGAGTATGTTTGCAAATAATGATAATACTAGGTGTATGTTGGAGTGGATATTACTCCCCAAGAATTCTGCATGCATTTCATTTTTAGGATGGGAAATTTCTATTTAGTCTGTGGCTTGGTGTGAGAATGTGAGCCAGTTTCTTATTCAGAAGCTGATGATGGCGTATTTTTTCTATATTGATTATTTTCTTGGGATTTCTGGACATCCTGTTTAGGCGCCTGCCGCTGGCAGGTGAGTCTCGTCGACATCCAAACGATGCAGGGATTGAGATGCTCTGTAAATGCCTGCCCGGGGAGGTTAGAGTAACTTTCCTCTTTGGCAAATATCCACAGGGCACAAGACCACAAAAACATATGCCTAGCCTTTGGCAGCATCTCTGTAGAATATTTTTTCCCCTAAGAGATTCCTGCCCCATTCCCTCAAGCCTTTTTAAAAATATGGATTTCTTTTCACACCTAGATTGATTTTACCCATTGTAGATGAATATTATTCAAGGAAGAATTATTTTGTATAGAAAATACTGAAACTGGACAAAAGCAAACACACACACCTTTATCACAGGTGAGACTTTCAGATAGCCCTTTTTCTCTCTTATGTGCTGTATCATATTAAGAAAACTTTCATTTATAATTTGCAAATGTGAAGACTTATTGCCATGATCTGAAATGTGTGCCTCCCCAACCCCGCAATCCACATGTTGGAACCCTAACCCCCAATGTGATGGTGCTTGGAGAAGGAGTCTTTGTGAGATAATTAGGTTTAGATGAGGTCATGAGAATGGTCTTTCCTAGTGAGATTAGTGCCCTTATAAGAAGAGACACCAGAGAACTTGTGCTCTCTTTCCCTTTCCCTGCTGTGTGAGGACACAGGGAGAAGGGATCCATCTCTAAGCCCGTAAAGAGAGCTCCCACTGGAAAGTGAACCCTGTTAGACCTTGATCCTGGACTTTGCAATCGCCAGAACTATGAGAGAATTTATTTCTCTTGTCTGAGCACCTGGTCTATGGGATTTTTTTAGGGCAGCATGGACTGATAGAGACACTCGTCATATAGCATATATCAATGTGTAAATACAGTCGGTTAGTTTGATTTGCAAAGTGGCCAAGTTTCATTATCCATTTAAAAATTCATTTGCAGTTAACTACACAAAACACCAAGAGGTTCTATCTATAGGAAAAGTTGCCACAGTTTGTCTCAGAAAACTCTCAACCTCTCTCACAGCCTTAGAGACTTTTTTTCAAGTCTAATAACCTGTAGATAGTCTTGAATTTTTTATATAGACAACCATGCCATTTACAAATAAAGTTTGTTTTGTTTTTCTTTATGGTCTAAGCCATTTTATTTAATTGCCTTGTGTTGTTATATTGGCTAGCATGCCTAATATATTATTGAATAAAAGAGACAGTGAAAGTTTCCTTGTATGGTATTTGCTGGAGAGTTTTGATAGGAATCCTTTATCTATTTAAGCATGTTTCTCTTCTATTCCTATTTGCTAAATTTTTGTTTTTCTACATGAGTGAGTATTGAATTAATGTCATCACTTATTGGGAATATTATATGGTAATTATTCTTTAAGGGGTGTGTTACATTGCATTGCATTCTGAAATAAATCATCACTTTATTTTTAGGATTAAAATTTAATATTTTAATTTTTTTCTCTTTATTTTGTAATTATTTTTTGTTTAATTTTATTTTTTTTAATTTGCATCCAAATTAGTTAGCATATAGTGCAACAATGATTTCAGAAGTAGATTCCTTAATTCCCCTTATTCATTTAGCCCATCCCTCCTCCCACAACCCCTCCAGGAACCCTCTGTTTATTCTCCATATTTAAGAGTCTCTTATGTTTTGTCCCCTCCCTGTTTTTATATTATTTTTGCTTCCCTTTCCTTGTGTTCATCTGTTCTGTGTCTGAAAGTCCTCATATGAGTGAAAACATATGATATCTGTCTTTCTCTGACTGACTAATTTCGCTTAGCACAACACCCTCTAGTTCCATCCACGTAGTTGCAAATGGCAAGATTTCATTCTTTTTGATTGACGAGTAATACTCCATTGTATATATATATCACATCTTCTTTATCCATTCATCCATCAATGGACATTTGGGCTCTTTCCATACTTTGGCTATTGCTGATGGTGCTGCTATAAACATTGGGGTGCATGTGCCCCTTTGAAACAGCATACCTGTATCCCTTGGATAAATACCTAGTAGTGTAATTGCTGGGTTGTAGGGTAGTTCTATTTTTAACTTTTTCAGGAACCTCCATACTGTTTTCCAGAGTGGCTGCACCAGCTTGCATTCCCATCAGCAATGCAAAAGAGATCCTCTTTCTCTGCATCCTCACCAACATCTGTTGTTGCCTGAGTTGTTCATGTCAGCCATTCTGACAGGTGTGAGGTGATATCTCATTGTGGTTTTTATTTGTATTTCCCTGATGATGAGTGATGTTGAGCATTTTTTCATGTGTCGGTTGGCCATCTGGACGTCTTCTTTGGAGAAGTGTCTATTCATGTCTTTTGCCCATTTCTTCCCTGGATTATTTGCTTTTTGGGTGTTGAGTTTGAGAAGTTCTTTATAGATTTTGGATACTAACCTTTTATTTCATATATTGTTTGCAAATATCTTCTCCCATTCTGTCAGTTGCCTTTTAGTTTTGCTGCTTGTTTCCTTCGCTGTGCAGAAGCTTTTTATTTTAATGAGGTCCCAATAGTTTATTTTTGCTTTTGTTTCCCTTGCCTCTGGAGACATGTTGAGTAAGAAGTTGCTGAGGCCAAGATCAAAGAGTTTTTTGCCTGCTTTCTCCTCGAGGATTTTGATGGCTTCCTGTCTTATATTTAGGTCTTTCATCCATTTTAAGTTTATTTCTGTATATAGTGTAAGAGAGTGGTCCAGGTTCATTCTTCTGCATGTCGCTGTCCAGTTTTCCCAGTACCACTTGCTAAAGGGACTGTGTTTATTCCATTGGATATTCTTTCCTGTTTTGTCAAAGGTTAGTTGGCCATATGACTGTGTGTCCACTTTTGGGTTCTCTATTCTGTTCCATTGATCTGAGTATCTTTTTTGTGCCGTTTAATATTTTAATATTAAATTTTAATATTTATGTAAGAAATATAAGGGGAATGTTTATTTCTTTCTTGTGTGAGTCCAAGTAGGTGGTCTGGTCAGAGGTAGCCTTTTAAACTCTAGCTTTTTCATATGCATTCCAGCCAGTTGGAAGGAATATGGGAAGGAGGAAGAGAGGCCTACATTTTATAAGGACATACATTTCTTTTTATAATACTCCAGTGACCATAATTTGCTCACATGGCCAGTCTTAGTTATAAGAGAAGCCACATTTCACCATTTTCTATTTAATATTTCCTGGACCCTATTTTATTTTGGTATTTTCTATTATCTATTGCTTAGCATTCTGGGTCAAAAACAATTTTTTTTTTTGAGAGAGAGAGAGAACGAGAGAGAGAGAGAGAGAGAGAGAGAGAGAGAGAGAGAGAGATGAGCCTGGGGCGGGGGGAGGCAGAAGGAGTGGGAGAGAGAGAGAATCTTAAGCAGACTGCACATCCAGCTCAAGCCTGACATGGGGCTTGATCTCACGATCTTGAGATCATGACCTGAGAGCAAATCAAGAGTCAGATGCTTAACACACTGAGCCACCCAGGCATCCCTAATGGGTAAAATTTTTAGCTCATTTATGCTTTTTCTTTTTTTTTTTACTTTGTTAATAAAATTACAGAGGACTAAAAATAAATGTTCCTTGAAAATCACTTAGGTGCATCTCACAAGTTTGAGATATAATACACCAACTGTTGCTCAGTTCTATACATTTTATAATATTCATTTGTGAATTCCATTTCAAACCATTGATTAGAGAGTGTGTGCTTTTTTATTTCTGTATGGTTTAAGAATATATTTTAATGTTTATTTCTTATATAATTGCCCGAAGAACATGAAATATACACTGGTGATTCTTTAATGCTTATTGAGGTTGCTTTATCATTTAATATGTGGTCACATCTTTCAGCTGTCCCTTTTGTACTTGAAAGAAATGTGTTTTTTCTATTTCCTGGATCCAGGAGTTCTATTGATCAAGATTATTAATTATGCCACTTGAGTTCTTCCATATAGGTGTTAATTTTTATCTGCTTCTGCTTTATTTCTGCAGATTTCTAATAAAAGTATGTTAAAATTTTTTATTGATTGTGGGTTTGTCCATTTTTCCTGAAGTTTTTTTCTTAAATTTGTCTTTATTCACATTTCATTACTGATAATATCATCTATGTGAATTTTTCTATTAATTTTTACTTTAACTTCTAATGTATCTCTCATTAATATTGTTAAATTAGCTTTGCATCTTCATTTGCCTCTAATATATTTTTGTATCCCTTTATTGTCAAGTTTTGTGTTCTTTGTTTTAGGTATGTTTCTTAAAATAGAATTAGCTGGACTTCTATAAAATCACTTTAATAATTCCTTGTTTTAATATATTAGTTTAATATATTTGCATTTATTATGTTTACTGATTAGAACATCTTACTTTGATTTTTCCTTCCATACATTTGCCTTATTTTTCCTCTTTTCTGCATTTTGTTTCATTAAAAAATCTTAGAAAATTTACCTTTATTTCCTTTCCTTTGCTGATTTGGAACCTATAGATTATATTTATTTTCGTTTAGTGGACACCTATGAAGTCTACGCTCATTATTTAAGCATACATTCTTTTAACAAAGTTCAAAGTTATTCAAAATGTCTACACTTATTTCATGCATGATATGGATCTCAGTATGCTTTAATCACACAATACCCAATCCCATATCGTTCTTATTAACTATTATATTGAATTTATCTATCATTTGAGAGTAGCAAATACTCTTTTTTTTAAATTTATTTATTTTTTTAATATATGATATTTACTGTCAAATTGGTTTCCATACAACACCCAGTGCTCATCCCAAAAGGTGCCGTCCTCAATACCCATCACCCACCCTCCCCTCCCTTCCACCTCCCCTCAACCCTCAGTTTATTCTCAGTTTTTAAGAGTCTCTTATGCTTTGGCTGTCTCCCACTCTAACCTCTTCTTTTTTTTTTTTCCTTCCCCTCCCCCATGGGTTTCTGTTAAGTTTCTCAGGATCCACATAAGAGTGAAACCATATGGTATCTGTCTTTCTCTGTATGGCTTATTTCACTTAGCATCACACTCTCCAGTTCCATCCACGTTGCTACAAAGGGCCATATTTCGTTCTTTCTCATTGCCACGTAGTACTCCATTGTGTATATAAACCACAATTTCTTTATCCATACATCAGTTGATGGACAGTTAGGCTCTTTCCATAATTTGGCTATTGTTGAGAGTGCTGCTATAAACATTGGGGTACAAGTGCCCCTATGCATCAGTACTCCTGTATCCCTTGGGTAAATTCCTAGCAGTGCTATTGCTGGGTCATAGGGTAGGTCTATTTTTAATTTTCTGAGGAACCTCCACACTGTTTTCCAGAGCGGCTGCACCAATTTGCATTCCCACCAACAGTGCAAGAGGGTTCCCGTTTCTCCACATCCTCTCCAGCATCTATAGTCTCCTGATTTGTTCATTTTGGCCACTCTGACTGGCGTGAGGTGATACCTGAGTGTGGTTTTGATTTGTATTTCCCTGATGAGGAGCGACGTTGAGCATCTGACCTGTTGGCCATTCAGATGTCTTCTTTAGAGAAGTGTCTATTCATGTTTTCTGCCCATTTCTTCACTGGATTATTTGTTTTTTCGGTGTGGAGTTTGGTGAGCTCTTTATAGATTTTGGATACTAGCCCTTTGTCCAATATGTCATTTGCAAATATCTTTTCCCATTCCGTTGGTTGCCTTTTAGTTTTGTTGATTGTTTCCTTTGCTGTGCAGAAGCTTTTTATCTTCATGAGGTCCCAGTAGTTCATTTTTGCTTTTTAATTCCCTTGCCTTTGGGGATGTGTCAAGTAAGAAATTGCTAGGACTGAGGTCAGAGAGGTCTTTTCCTGCTTTCTCCTCTAGGGTTTTGATGGTTTCCTGTCTCCCATTCAGATCCTTTATCCATTTTGAGTTTATTTTTGTGAATGGTGTGAGAAAGTGGTCTACTTTTAATCTTCTGCATGTTGCTGTCCAGTTCTCCCAGCACCATTTGTTAAAGAGACTGTCTTTTTTCCATTGGGTGTTCTTTCCTGCTTTGTCAAAGATTAGTTGCCCATACGTTTGTGGGTCTAGTTCTGGGGTTTCTATTCTATTCCATTGGTCTATGTGTCTGTTTTTGTGCCAATACCATGCTGTCTTGATGATTACAGCTTTGTAGTAGAGGCTAAAGTCTGAGATTGTAATGCCTCCTGCTTTGGTCTTCTTCAAAATTAGTTTGGCTATTCGGGGCCTTTTGTGGTCCATATGAATTTTAGGATTGCTTATTCTAGCTTCGAGACGAATGCTGGTGCAATTTTGATTGGGATTGCATTGAATGTGTAGATAGCTTTGGGTAGTATTGACATTTTAACAATATTTATTCTTCCAATCCATGAGCATGGAATGTTTTTCCATTTTTTATATCTTCTTCAATTTCCTTCATAAGCTTTCTATAGTTTTCAGCATACAGATCTTTTACATCTTTGGTTAGATTTATCCCTAGGTATTTTATGCTTCTTGGTGCAATTGTGAATGGGATCAGTTTCTTTATTTGTCTTTCTGTTGCTTCATTATTAGTGTATAAGAATGCAACTGATTTCTGTACATTGATTTTGCATCCTGCAACTTTGCTAAATTCATGTATCAGTTCTAGCAGACTTTTGGTGGAGTCTATCGGATTTTCCATGTGTAATGTCATGTCATCTGCAAAAAGTGAAAGCTTAACTTTATATTTGCCAATTTTGATGTCTTTGATTTCCTTTTGTTGTCTGATTGCTGATGCTAGCACTTCCAACACTATGTTAAACAACAGCGGTGAGAGTGGACATCCCTTTCGTGTTCCTGATCTCAGGGAAAAAACTCTCAGTTTTTCCCCATTGAGGATGATGTTAGCTGTGGGCTTTTTATAAATGGCTTTTATGATGTTTAAGTATGTTCCTTCTATCCCGACTTTCTTGAGGGTTTTTATTAAGAAAGTTTGCTGAAATTTTGTCAAAGGCCTTTTCTGCATCGATTGACAGGATCATATGGTTCTTATCTTTTCTTTTATTAATGTGATGTATCACGTTGATTGATTTGCGAATGTTGAACCAGCCCTGCATCCCAGGAATGAGTCCCACTTGATCATGGTGAATAATTCTTTTTATATGCTGTTACATTCGATTTGCTAGTATCTTATTGAGAATTTTTGCATCCATATTCATCAGGGATATTGGCCTGTAGTTCTCTTTTTTTACTGGGTCTCTGTCTGGTTTAGGAATCAAAGTAATACTGGCTTCATAGAATGAGTCTGGAAGTTTTCCTTCCCTTTCTATTTTTTGGAATAACTTGAGAAGGATAGGTATTATCTCTGCTTTAAATGTCTGGTAGACCTCCCCTGGGAAGCCATCTGGTCCTGGACTCTTATTCGTTGGGAGATTTTTGATAACTGATTCAATTTCTTCACTGGTTATGGGTCTGTTCAAGCCTTCTATTTCCTCCTGATTGAGTTTTGGAAGTGTGTGGGTGTTTAGGAATTTGTCCATTTCTTCCAGGTTGTCCAGTTTGTTGGCATATAATTTTTCATAGTATTCCCTGATAATTGCTTGTATCTCTGAGGGATTGGTTGTAATCATTCCATTTTCATTCATGATTTTATCTATTTGGGTCATCTCACTTTTCTTTTTGAGAAGCCTGGCTACAGGTTTATCAATTTTGTTTATTTTTTCAAAAAACCAACTCTTGGTTTCGTTGATCTGCTCTACCGTTTTTTTAGATTCTATATTGTTTATTTCTGCTATGATCTTTATTATTTCTCTTCTTCTGCTGGTTTTAGGCTGTCTATGCTGTTCCGCTTCTATTTCCTTTAGGTGTGCTGTTAGATTTTGTATTTGGGATTTTTCTTGTTTCTTGAGATAGGCCTGGATTGCAATGTATTTTCCTCTTAGGACTGCCTTCGCTGCATCCCAAAGCGTTTGGATTGTTGTGTTTTCATTTTCGTTTGTTTCCATATATTTTTAAATTTCTTCTCTAATTGCCTGGTTGATCCATTCATTCTTTAACCTCCATGCTTTTGGAGGTTTTCCAGACTTTTTCCGGTGATTGATTTCAAGCTTCATAGCATTGTGGTCTGAAAGTATGCATGGTATGATCTCAATTCTTGTATACTTATGAAGGGCTGTTTTGTGACCCAGTGTGTGATCTATCTTGGAGAATGTTCCATGTGCACTCGAGAAGAAAGTATATTCTGTTGCTTTAGGATGCAGAGTTCTAAATATATCTGTCAAGTCCATCTGATCCAATGTATCATTCAGGGCCCTTGTTTCTTTATTGACCGTGTGTCTAGATGATCTATCCATTTCTGTAAGTGGAGTGTTAAAATCCCCTGCAATTACCACATTCTTATCAATAAGGTTGCTTATGTTTGTGAGTAATTGTTTTATATATTTGGGGGCTCTTGTATTCGGTGCATAGGCATTTATAATTGTTAGTTTTTCTTGATGGAGAGACCCTATAATTATTATATAATGCCCTTCTTCATCTCTTGTTACAGGCTTTAATTTAAAGTCTAGTTTGTGTGATATAAGTATGGCTACTCCAGCTTTCTTTCGACTTTCAGTAGCATAATAAATAGTTCTCTATCCCCTCACTTTCCATCTGAAGTTGTCCTCAGGTCTAAAATGAGTCTCTTGTAGACAGCAAATAGATGGGTCTTGTTTTTTTATCCATTCTGATACCCTATGTCTTTTGGTGGCACATTTAGTCCATTTACGTTCAGTGTTATTATAGAAAGATATGGGTTTAGAGTCATTTTGATGTCTGTAGGTTTCATGCTTGTAGCGATGTCTCTGGTACTTTGTCTCACAGGATCCCCCTTAGGATCTCCTGTAGGGGTGGTTTAGTGGTGACGAATTCCTTCAGTTTTTGTTTGTTTGGGAAGATGTTTATCTCTCCTTCTATTCTAAATGACAGACTTGCTGGATAAAGGATTCTCAGCTGCATATTTTTTTCTGTTCATCACATTGAAGATTTCCTGCCATTCCTTTCTGGCCTGCCAAGTTTCAGTAGACAGATTGGTCACGAGTCTTACAGGTCTCCTTTTATACGTTAGAGCACATTTATCCTTAGCTGCTTTCAGAATTTTCTCTTTATCCTTGTGTTTTGCCAGTTTCACTATGATATGTCGTGCAGAAGGTCGATTCAAGTTACTTCTGAAGGGAATTCTCTGTGCCTGTTGGATTTCAATGCCTTTTTCCTTCCCCAGATCAGGGAAGTTCTCAGCTATTATTTCTTCAAGTACACCTTCAGCACCTTTCCCTCTCTCTTCCTCCTCTGGAATACCAATTATGCGTAGATTATTTCTCTTTAGTGCATCACTTAGTTCTCTAATTTTCCCCTCATACTCCTGGATTTCTTTTATCTCTCTTTTTCTCAGCTTCCTCTTTTTCCATGATTTTATCTTCTAGTTCACCTATTCTCTTCTCTGCCTCTTCAATCCAAGCCGTGGTCGTCTCCATTTTATTTTGCAGTTCATTTATAGCATTTTTTAGCTCCTCCTGACTGTTCCTTAGTCCCTGGATCTCTGTAGCAATAGATTCTCTGCTGTCCTCTATACTGTTTTCAAGCCCAAAGATTAATTTTATGACTATTATTCTAAATTCACTTTCTGTTATATTGTTTAAATCCTTTTTGATCAGTTCATTAGCTGTTGTTATTTCCTGGAGATTCTTTTGAGGGGAATTCTTCTGTTTCGTCATTTTGGCTAGTCCCTGGAGTGGTGCGGGACTGCGGGGCACTTCCCCTGTGCTGCTTGAATAACTTGCGTTGGTGGGCGGAGCCACAGTCAGACCTGACATCTGCCCCCAGCCCACCGCTGGGGCCACAGTCAGACTGGTGTGTGCCTTCTCTTCCCCTCTCCTAGGGGCGGGATTCACTGTGGGGTGGCGTGGCCCGTCTGGGCTACTTGCACACTGCCAGGCTTATGGTGCTGGGGATCTGGGTATTAGCTGGGGTGGATCGGCAAGGTGCACGGGGTGGGAGGGGCAGGCTCAGCTCGCTTTTCCTTTGGAGATCAGCTTTGGGAGCGGCCCTGCGGCACCGGGAGGGAGTCAGACCAGCCAGAGGGATGGATCCATAGAAGCACAGCGTTGGGTGTGTTTTCTCGGTGCAAGCAAGTTCCCTGGCAGGAGCCGGTTCCCTTTGGAATTTTGGCTGGGGGATGGTTGAGGGAGATGGCGCTGGCGATTTGTTTCCCGGCAAACTGAGCTCTGTCGTCCCGGGGCTCAGCAACTCTCCCTCCAGTTGTCCTCCAGCCCTCCTGTTCTCCGAGCAGAGCTGTTAGCTTATAACCTTCCAGATGTGAAGTCCTGCTTGCTGTCAGAACACACTCCGTCCGGCCCCTCCGCTTTTGCAAGCCAGACTCAGGGGCTCTGCTTGGCCAGCAGGCTGCCCCTCCACCCCGGCTCCCTCCCGTCAGTCCGTGTAGCGTGCACCGCCTCGCCGCCCTTCCTACCCTCTTCGTGGGCCTCTTGTCTGCGCTTGGCTTGCTAGTCTTCTGGCGGTTTTCTGGGTTATTTAGGCAGGTGTAGGTTGAATCTAAGTGATCAGCAGGACGCGGTGAGCCCAGAGTCCTCCTATGCCACCATCTTCCTCCCCTCAAACCACAGGTTTTAAAGGGTCCAGAGGGAGGAGGTCTGAGGCCTATGGGGATTAAAATAGTTGTTCCAGGAATATGGACCTGACAGGTCAGGCATTGCTGGTCGACTGTTTTTGCAGTTTTATGAAAGTTTCCCCACCAATGTCTATTCATAATTTGAGTCATCTTAAATGTACTGTGGTGGGCGAAGGAATGCAAACACTGAAAAGTGGGATTTTCCAGGCATCCGGGAAGAACCAAGTGGCTATGTTGGGTTTCCCATAGCCCCAATTGTTTAATTTACAGCTATTGCTTACCCATATTACTTTGTCTGATTCAAAAGCATACTATTGCCGTGTTGCAATGACATTAAGATGGCAAAATCTGGCATCAGGAAGTCTTTTTGTAAAGAAGCAGAATGGACCTCATCCGCGTGAGTCACAATTCTTATAGATTCTGTTGCCACTGTTTTTGCACGTAGGGCCAGCTTGATTACGTATTAAAAGTGCTTTCTGAAGATTCGTTTTCCACAAACATTAGTGGTTTTAATTACATATATTTAAATTATTTTTTAGCCTTTAGAAAACTTAATTTCTAGTGAAAGCTAAGTATAAGCAAGCAGGAACTGTTATACTAGCATTCTTTAGCTTTGCAAATTTATGAATACATTTTATAATTTCTGGAAGCATATGCCTTTTCCAGTTTTCCAGTTTGACTATGATAAGAAGCCAAAGTAGATAAACCCATGTTCAGTAATTAGGTTTAGTATTTTGTCTTATTTGGAGGTGATCTGGATATTAAATGACTATCCATCATCTAATTTCATTTAGCAAAACTCCAAGGTTTTAACTTACCAGTCAGATCTGGGGAAACTAAGTAGGCATAAATTTTGTTGAAAAGTTTATTTATAAACTTTTATCTTCTATCTATTTAATTCCTTTGTTTAAATTATTTAGATTAGTGATTAAAATGTCGCAGGACATTAAACAGCTAAGCACCATTTTTAAGTTACCTTTCTTGCTGACAAATTCTGTGATAGAGAGAACATGAACTTACTTATCATGAACCTAGATGGACCAAAAGTGTTATGTTTAAGGTTGAAAACTCTAAAAATATGCCTGTTTTAGTTAAACCAACAAATTTAAATTAGCTTTTATTTATTAAATATTAATCCTAGATCACATGAACTTGAAAAACATTTGGGCTAAGTTTCTATTATGTTTTTGAGAATATAATTTGTATAAACAATGAGAATGAAATTTTAAGGCCAATTAAACAGATCTTCTTTTACAAATGAATTTTGGTAATACCATCCGGAGGTAGAAAATACAACGCGTTTATAACACATATATATAGACACACATGAACAAAGAGATGAAAAGACCTTATTGTTTTAAAATTTTTATTCATGAGAAGTATAATAATACAAAACTCACTAGTTCATAGCAGAACAGTGGAATCCAAACTGTTTTTCTGGCAGATGGAGTAAGTTAAGCCTACCAACTCAGGTGGCTAAAGCTTTTTCTACTAATATCAGTAGAAAAGACACTTAAGAATTATATTTGTCCTTGACAAGTAATCTTAGAGAAGGTGTGGGCTAGATTTGGGGCAAGCATACTTCTATGGCTATTTGTATTTATTTCTTTATTTTTTAAAGTTATTTTAAAGTTTACTTGTTATTTGAGAGACCGAGAGAGAGAGAGAGAGAGGGAGAGAGCAAGTCAGCACATGAGCTGGGGAGGAGGGGAGCAGAGAGAGAGGGAGAGAGAGAGAATCCCAACCAGGATCCATGCTGTCAGAGTGCAGAGGCGGACTTGTGGCTCAATCTCACAAACTGTGAGATCCTGACCTAACCTGAAATCAAGAGTCATACACATAACTGACTGAGACACTCAGGTGCCCCATCATTTGTATGTTTTAAAAAGGCCTCTATTTCCTTGTTTTCTTTCTTCAGTGTTAGGAATTGGGGATGATCTAGGTAAGTTTCTGGAGACGTTACAAACCTTTTGAGGTAAAGAAGGAAGGTTTCGGGGTTGGTGACATGGAATGGGTAGAATTTGAACTTCCTCTAGAGCTACATTTTTACTTTTGAAAAAGATTTTTAAGATAAGGACAGTTGTTCTCAATTCTTCAAAGAATTGGATTGTAATCTAAATGACCTCATGGGTTGATCCACCAATCCAACAACCTTATCCTAGTTTGCTTCTTTCTCTTTGGTACTTAGCTCTAATTTTAACTCAGGGGAGAAGGCCTTTTTAAAATTTTTCCATCAGACTCTGAATATCAGCTTCCAATATGACCACCTTTTTGACTACAGAACTAGTTTTCAAAAAATTTGCCTATATATCTTTGTTGGTCTTCAGCCGGCACAAACAGCAATTATTTCTGGAAGTATTGACTAAGCCCCTTTGGGTGTAAGAGGGGTCCTCAAAGAAGGTGCAAAAGATATTGCCTTCCCAAGATCCAGTGTCACTCCCCAAAGACAGCCAAAGAAAGAACTAACAATCTCTTTGTCCTGGCAGGCAGAGAGCCAATCCCAGTTCTTAGGATGCAAAATGAGACAAAAAGGAAATCAGTAGCTGTCTCTGGGAGAAAAAAGATCAGTAACCAATGGGTCTGTATTTAGAAAAGAAGGGACAGTGTGAAATCTTATTTTCCTTACTCAACTGGACACTACGGACAGATTTGGAAGAACTGATTCTGGAAAGAATTTTTACCTTTCTCTGGCTTCTCCCAGTTTTTCCAGGATCCCCTCTGCAGCCTGATGATATCCACCAGAGTTTCCCATTGGCTATTTAAGAGAATAATGTAGCATTTTAGCAGAAAATTCCTCACTTTCATCAACTCTGCCAAGGTGCCATACAAGGGCCCTTCTTTGAAGGTAGATATGGGGTGTCTGAAAAACCATTAACTTAATGGACTTTTGTTTACGGTCTTATAGCTTTTATTTTTCACAGTGGAAAAACAATGAAGAAAGAGGATTACTAGAAAGAGTACTCAAAGGAGAGTAGAGAGAACAAACAGGAGTCATGTCAGTCTTAGTGTCTTTTGTTTTAGGGCTCTTACATTTTTAATTTTTCATTAGCCTTTTGGAAGAAATCTTTCAATGAAAACTATTTTGAAACCTTTGATGATTTCTGCATGTTGATTAAAACAGGTATCTAATTCTGTTTCATTTAGGAACCCTTGCCTTCAAGTGCACTTCTTCAATGATCTTATCTAGTTGTAACATTTTTCATAATGGCCATTGCAATTCTAGTTGCTTTTAGTAATATTTTGCCATGTTAGTAGTTATCTGCAACCTTAGAGACTTTTGTCCTTAGAAATAAAAGAAGCAGGTGTACCGAGAGGTTCCACACTCAACTCTTTGGAATTCCAGGATCCTATTAATTAAGACTTTGGGTCTCTCAGAGGCAAACTAATACCTAAAAAGGATGTGCCGCTGGGTTGGAGATTGTCCATGTTTTGCAATGTGCCTCAAGGGACTCAAGTTTTCTTGAGGTCGAAAGGTGACTAGTGTCTGTCTAACGTGCTCTGTGACCAACTTATCCTAACACAGGAGTCTTTGAGTGAGGTGGCAGGCACTCCAACAGCTTGACCCATGCCCACCAATTTCTGCAGCTTTTTTAAACCTCTGAGATCCCCACAAGCAATAGCCTTTATTTACACAAAACAGGACAAACAAATATGCGCCTCAACACACCAGTAGTAACCAAAAGATGTCACCGTGGACTGGCCAACAGAAGACTGTGCTCACCCCCAGCAATTCCCAGTGTGGACTAAACCAGCAGACTCCTGACTGCAAACTGGAACTGGGGAAGAGATTCCAATGTGGAATTTCAGACTGAACCAAGGGCTAAGGACTGGTACTCCGTTAGAGCCTACTGTCAGTCTAGACTGACCTGTTAACCCTGAACGACAAAGCCAATTAGGTCAAGAGTTGTAATGCAAAAATTGCAGAGCTCAACTGAGAGGAGTTCACTAGTGGCCCTTGGCAATGGTGATAAAGACAGTGAACTCAAAAGGGTTCATGGGGCACCACACCTGTGTTTCTCATTGTCCCTGAATGCTGTCAGGAGTTCACCTTGGATCCCATTGCTGCCACCAAAACTGTTCAGTAACAAAAATTCAGCCCAATAAATTTTAAAGATTGATTTGGCTTTATTTATTGCTTCATGAACCAGGTAGTATCTTGCAAGTAGAGGGGAGCTCCAAAGGGCTACAGAAAGGGAAAGGTTTTTAAAGGCAGGACAGGGAAGTCATAAACAGCAAAAAGGATTATTTCAGGTGAGTTTACCTTCCTTTGAGGGAAAGGAGAAAGTCCATGTGACAGATTACCTCATTGATGCTGACCAGAAAATTCCTGACTGACTGGCTAAGACTTCATTTCTGGGAAAGGCTGAAAGTGAAATTATGTCAGGTATTAAGCCCTGGTTTGGTGATGTGGCCAAGCATAAGTAACTCCATTTGGAGCCTTTGGCGTTCTTTTTAACAATGCCTAGACATTGGTCAATGATCTATTTATTGAAAGAATGAAATACTGTATAGAACACTTGGAACAACTCCTCAGAATATGGACAGACAGTTCTCCAAAAATAGCAGAGTAGAGGCGTGGTTGTTGATCTCATAGAAGATGGGCTCTGATTTACTACAGTCAGTCTTAGAAAAAGGTTTTTGGATATAGGATTCTGTAAGGTACTGAGATTTCAATAGAAGGCTAGTTCCCTTGAGCAGTTCAACAAGTTCCATTAATCCCTCTTCTGTATTGCAAGCATTTGTTCCTGTCTGCTGTCTTGATTTTTCAGAGTAGGGCTAGTGAAAATCTCATATCATAGCTGAAGCACAATCTTTGCAGGCTTAAAAACCACTACTATTTTTTTAATTGAAAAATAGTTGGCACACATACATTAGTTTCAGGTGTGCAACATAGTAATTTGACAAATCTCTATGTTATTCTATAAGCCAATATTCTAACTTGTTCTTTCTAGATTGGTAAATTCAGATACTTCTTACAGTCACGATATTTCCCCTTGAGTAACAATGGCTTGAGAAATCATAATGACACTAGTAACGCACTGTAGTAAGTGGTATATAAGCAGTTTTTACCTTCTGGGTGGATTGAGGAAGGCTTTCTAGACAAGGTGACAATTCAGTGGGTCTATAGAGAATGAGTAGAGGTTACTGGGAAGAAGATGAGTATAATTTTCAGATAAATCAAAGGGAAAGAGTAATTGAATGAGATATTGAAATACATGACAAGTTGCGGGGATAGTGTTAGTTGTCCCACTTAATTAGGATTTAAGGTGTATGGGCACATAGGGGTAGTTATAAAATGCTGATGTTTAGAGATGAAAGGTTGTCTGGAATAAGATATTAAGCAATGTAACTACCAAGGCAAGCAATTTGCTTATCATTTACAAGGAACCACCAGAGGTTACTAAGCAGAGAAATGAATAATGAGAATTGAAACATCTCTGATTTTTTAAATTTTTTCCCATGTTTGTGCTAACCATGGGAGAAGACTGTATCAGAAGAGCAAGTTTGAGAGTTTCCGCAGTCATGAATAGCTTGAGCAGATTAAGTTAGAGATTGCTGCTGATGGAGGGTTCTGGAAGTGAGAATTCTTTTCAATGATGTGAGTCTTGAATATGAATGGAGATTGGAGATCTATAATAGCGAGCCAAAATGGACAACTCAGTAGAGTTCTGAGTCTGAAGAGGTGGCTTGGTGCGACATTGAGACTTGAAGTCAGTCCAGAATAGAATTTGGGGATATAACCATGGATTAAGTCTCCAATTTCACATTCATGAGGAAAGCCAACAAAATCAGAAGGAAATCAGAGGCCTGCGAAATGTGTCTGTGTGGATCTGGATTGAGAGGGTATTTCCACACGATAGCTCAACTGGGTTATGACAATTGTTCCTAGTCTGCCAACATTTCTCCCTCACTCTTCGGCCAACTTTTGTGGGGTGGTTTAACAGCATAAGAAAGTATGGGAAGTTCTTCTGAGAAGACTTCCCATTAAAACAACGTCTTTTTTATGGGGCACCTGGGTGGCTGGACTTCAGCTCAGGTCACGATCTCACGGTTCATGAGTTTGAGCCCCACGTCGGGCTCTGCTCAGAGCCTGGAGCCTGCTTCAAATTCTGTGTCTCCCTGTCTCTCTGCCCCTCCCCCACATGTGCTGTGTCTCTCCCTCTGTCTCAAAGATAAATAAATAGTTAAAAAATTTTAAACACAAAAAACTAGTATTTTTAGTCCAGCTGGATCCTATTTGGACACCTTGTCATTGCAACGTTGAGGAAGGATAATCGAATGGTCTTATCACCCTGTGACTTGGCATAAAATAGAGCAGAGGCAAAAGGGCCTCAGACACAGACGACCAGCAGTCTGGCTTGCTGTAGAGATGAAAGTATGAAAGATGACCCTACCACAATGGCAAAGGCAAGATGCCTGTGAGAACACGGGCAGGGGGCGCATTTGG
Organism: Panthera onca; assembly: GCF_046562875.1. Lineage (NCBI taxonomy): Eukaryota > Metazoa > Chordata > Mammalia > Carnivora > Felidae > Panthera > Panthera onca. Next base: position 118,653,061 of record NC_138343.1, read on the forward strand.
TCAATTTGAAGTTAGAATTACGTCTACAGACACTTATAATGAGCTAAAATGCAAAACATATTTGGAAAGGGAAATAAAGTAGGAGTCTATATATATATATATATATATATATATATATATATATATAGTTTACTACTGATGATTAGAATCTAAAATGCCAAAAAAAAAATTCTACAAAGGAATTAATACAGCAATGCCATTTTAACTCAAAGAATGTTTAGTTTTAAATATTCGTACAAGGATATCAACTTCAGGGCACCTGGGTGGCTCCGTCAGTTGAGCATCTGACTCTTGATTGCAACTCAGGTCACGATCCCAGGATCAGCTCAGAGCCTGCTTAAGATTCTCTCTCTCTCTCTTTCTCTCTCCCTCTCTCTCTGTCCCTCTCCCTGGCTCACACTCTTTCTAAAAAAAAAAAAAAAAAAAAAAAGGCAATTGCTTACTGAATGCTTATGAACAGGGAGACGTTGCTTTCCAGCATACCATATCAGATCTGAGAAACAGCTTAAAAGCAAACAAACAAGCCAACAAACAGAATTAAAAACCACCTCCATCCCTACTACCGCCATTTCTTAAAAAACACAGAGCCACCATTTATGGTGTGTTCCAATTCAGTTAGCTACTTTCTTGCTTTGAATAATACATGCCTCCAACCTAATTAAAGTGTTCCAGTCAGCTAAATTCGCATCTAAATAGAAGATTAGAACTAGCAAGTGATTATGAAGTAAAAAAAAAAAATCCTGGGAATGCTAAGGGCTCCTTAAGAATATCTGATAGGTGAGTTCATTTAATGACAGAATCAGAAATGGTAGAGTGATAAGCTCAGAAAGCTACATAGGACTGAAGTTAGTTAGGCTCTAAGTTTATCAAAGTCTTGAGCTGATTTTGTTGTGCGGGTGAAAAGCTGTCTCAAGAAAAAGCCCAAATTATTTCACTGGATTCAAATTTTAGTTTAGCTGTTATGATTTGCAGGGAGTAGACTAGCAGTTTCCTTGTTGTAATACTATTTGCCCTAATCAGAGGAATTTGGGGAGGCAGAGACCGGAGAAGCACAGACTGTCTCATTTCAATAAGAAGGCCCAATAGCAAGCAACTCTCTTCCTACAAAAGCACAATCTGAAATAGTTGCTCTGAATTTCTGCCAGGACACAGCTGCGACCCTGTTGTAGTCCAACTGAACGGTATTCTTCAACATCCTGGGGGAGATTCAGATATCATCATCTTTCAGTCATTATCCCACCAAGGTCCTATGATTTGGGGATCTGAAAATAACATATGATATGGAGTAGAAGAGAGTAAACACAGAAATTTGAAATAAGGCCAACCATTTTTTTGTCTTAGTATAAGGTAACCATGTAACTTCTTTTCAAACCTGGATAGATTTGAAAGGAGATCCTATTAATCATTTTACCAGGGCCATGGTGGGTAAGTAGGAACTGTCTTAGGCAGATAGGTCATATAATCAGTTTAGCCACAGAGAACCAAATTTCCAAGTCTAATATATTATTTCTTTAGTTGGTAATAGCTAAGCGTAACTGAAACTTATCTAGGGCTTCATAAAGCGTAAGCTCTTATTCTGGAATACCACCTACCTTCGTGAAAATATTTGGTGTTGCATAGGCCCTATACCTGTGATCTTATCAGGAATAAAAACTCACATTGGAAAAAAGAATCAAAGTATAGTTGACCCTTGAACAACATGGGTTTCAAATGGGTGGGTCTACTTCTACAGGATTTTTTTTTTTTTTTTGGCTACAGAATAGTACTATAAATATATGTGCCTCAAACCTAATTAAAGTGTAAGTATATTTTCTCTTCCTTATGATTTTCTTAATAACAGTTTCTTTTCTCCAGCTTACTTTACTGTAAGAATACAATGAATGATATATATAACATACAAAACATATGTTAATCAGCTGTTTGTGTTGATGGTAAGGCTGTTGGTCAACAACAAGCTGTTAGTCGTTAAATTCTTGGGGGAGTCACAAGCTACATATTTTCATCTGCGCGGGGGATTGGCACTCCTAACCCATAAGTTGTTCAAGGGTTAACTATAAATAATTGTAAAATAAGTGTTCCCCCAAATTTCTAAAAGATCATACACATTCCGATTTCTACTGTATACATTTAATTAGTCATAGGAGAAAGTATCCTATAGGGAACTAAGCACTTCATAAAGGGTCAATAATCTGTTTATAAATAACAGATTCGACTTTAAATCAATAACCATCAGAGAAAATAGAAGTACATTATTCATATTATGTCTGTTCTTTTGAATAGATTTTAATTGAGCCAATTTAAGCTCTAAATTCTTCACTTACAACTCAAACGTAAGTTCTTTATCAAAAACTGAACAAAGTCAATGAGCATTAAAAGAGTAAAGAAGGAAAGTGTATAATTTGTATTGACCAACCACTAGAACCAAAGGCTGTATTTAAGCAAATATGAACCATGGATCCCTGGGCCACCTTTCTTTCTCCTCCCAGTATTGAAATTGTTCTGCAAGGCCAAAGTTGTCTTTCTGAATGTAATCACTGATACTACTGCACCCCTTTATGCTGTTTTTCATAATTGGAATCCGAGTATGAACGGAGAGCCCCTCTGATGCAGACCTGCAGGATGGCCCCTCTATTATCTCTTCGCCATTCTGACCCCTTCCAATTTCTTTTTTATAGACTTCTTTTTATAGAGTCCTATTTTTTTCCGTCTTTACTTTGAGCCTAATCTAGCAATCATTTATCATGGGCAGTTTTCCTAATATGGGAGCAGGAAGGTTTGTTCCTTCATTCTGTACATTTTTTAAAAATTTTTTTTAACGTTTATTTATTTTTGAGACAGAGAGAGACAGAGCATGAACGGGGGAGGATCAGAGAGAGAGGGAGACACAGAATCTGAAACAGGCTCCAGGCTCTGAGCTGTCAGCACAGAGCCCGACGTGGGGCTCGAGCTCACGGACCGTGAGATCATGACCTGAGCTGAAGTTGGCCACTTAACCGACTGAGCCACCCAGGCGCCCCGTTCTGTACATTTTTATTGAGAGCCCACATGCTCCAGATGTAGAGATCAACAGCAAATAGAAGAGATGGAAATCCTACCTCAGAAGGGGTAAAAAGAAAGCCAGTCTTTCAGGTTCATCAAAAGGGTGAAAAATATATATTTTCTAGTCCTAAGATTAGTCACTTTTAAGTCATTCTCGGGCATATGTTTCATAGTATATATTGCATTTATATTATATACACATATAAGTGCAGAGCAAAGCTTGGAATCATAATAATGACTTAGGTTCACTTTGCAGGGGTGTTATGTGTAATCATGCAGTATACGCAGTAATTTGCTTTTGGTATTTAATAGGTCTTGTTTTTTCTTTGTTTTTGCCATCAAACAAAATATATTTCTGTACCAGCACATATAAATTGACGTCATCCTTTTAATGACTGCTAGTCATTAGTATAGATATGCCTTGTCCCTATGGATAGGACATTTAGGTTGCTTCCAAAGTTTGCAGTGTCACACGCAATGATGCATCGTCTTACACATCTTTTACACAGATGTGAATGTTTCTGTGGGAGGATGTACTTTAGCATCCTGAAAAAAACTCAACTCAGAGGAAAAGCATAGGGTACAAGACAAAATAGTTTGTTCTCACCATCCAGGATAGGGCTGTACTATTATTTTATGAGACGCAGAAGTCTTTGCTGTCACCTTAACACTGGAAAACAAATGCACAGAATGTAGGTAATGATTGTGTACGTGCACGGGGTGGGCTGAGAAAGGATAGGAAAAGTGCGATAGGAGAACTTTTACTTTTCCCTTCTGTCCTGGAATGGTTTGTGACAGGTAGGTATTCATTTTATTTAAAATTAATTTTCAAGGGGCACCTGGGTGGCTCAGTCAGTTAAGCGTCCAAATCCTGATTTTGACTCAGGTCATGATCTCATGGTTTGTGGGTTTGAGCCCTGTGTCAGGCTCTGTGCTGACAGAGAGGAGCCTGCTTGGAATTCTCTCTCTCTCTCTCTCTCTCTCTCTCTCTCTCTCTCTCTCTCTCCCTGCGCCCCTCTCCCACTCACGTGCATTTGCTCACTCTCTTTCTCTCTCAAAATAAATAAATAAACTTTAAAATTAATCTTCGAAAAGCATATACAAAGAAAACAATAGTTTTTCTCTAGTCTCTTGGTGAAAAGCATAAGGCTTCTTTCACCCAAAGAAAATAACAGGTCTGGTTTTTTTTTTTTGTTTGTGTCAATAAAGTTTAAAGAGCTGTTTCCAAAAACTTTAGGGTGAGAGGAAAGAATTTGTCTAAACATCAGCCTTTTAAAACAAGCAAAAATGAAAAATAAATTTAAATTACCTCTGAACCTCAGTCCTGATTTCTCTTCAGATCAACAAAACTGTGCCAAGTTGAGAACAGTTATGTAAAAAGCCCAACACGAGGAGTTCTTGGGAGATCCAAAAGAATTTTGTTAAATTGAGTAACTTCCTTCCTTGTAACCCCCACCCTGCTCTGTAGGCCTGGCTCCTTTGGTTCCTCATTTACGTCCTGGCCTGGTTTTATTTTTGCCTTTTCCAGTTTAAGAGGTCCAGAAGCCACTTCATGAATAATTAATAAAAACCTAAAAATGATTTATTCCGTGATAGTCTGTACGATTTAATAGTGCGTAAAATACCATAGATCCTTGAATCACAAGATTTTTAGCTGTGAGGTGTTTGTCTAGGCTCCCCAGCTTAGTTTTATAGCTTCTGATTTAGCAATTACCAGCACATAATTTTTACATAATTTCTCTCTGTGTGTGCTCCCATGTATGTGGAGAGACAGAGAGACAGAGGGAGACAGAAATCTCATAAAAGCTTTAAAGTTGCAGTTTTTCTATGGGAAATATTTTGGGTTTTCTGTATTGTAGCCACTAAATGTACATTATATTGCTGTGGTATCAGCTGATATGTTTCTATATTGTGTAAAGAGTGGATAATAAGACACAGATCATTTCCCTTCAGTAAGAGAGATCAAGTGAGGCTATGAAAACCTAGGATTAGTCCCAAATTAAATTGCTGTACCCAGTACATTGCAGCTCAGATATTACCGATCCTTCATTTCAGCCAGGCCTGCCTTGCTCAGCATCAGATCTTCCTTCACCTTTAAAATTCACCCCCCTACCCTTACCACACAGCACACTCACTGGGTATCAACCTTCAGTGAATGGTGTTGAACTACTTTTCTAACTTTTTTAGAGATGGTGCACAGTGAGGAGTAAATGGTACATTGACTCTTCTAAGGAAAATTTGTTCTTTAAAAATAAACCAAAGATGGGTGCCTGGGTGGCAAAGTCAGTGAAGCATCGGACCCTTGATCTCGGCTCAGGTCATGATCTCACAACGGTTCGTGGGTTCAAGTCCCGCATTGGGCTCTGTGCTGATGGTGTGGAGCCTGCTTGGGATTCTGTCTCTCCTTCTCTCTGCCCCTCTCATGCTTGTGCGCTCGCTCGCTCTTTCTCTCTTTCTATCTCTCTTAAAATAAATGAATATTTTTTTTAATTTAAAAACTTTTTAATAAGGCACTATGATACAGCAATGCTTGGATTCAGAGGAACAGAGATGAAGATTTCGGCCCGTATTGCTTATTCTTGGGAGGGGTGGCATTATTCTTCCTAAGGCCCACTGTTTTGATACTTAATGTTGGCATTCCTAATTCTGTTTTCCCTTGTTTAACATCCAGTGCTTTTAGGGAAGCAGACTGCCATTTTGGTCATATTAAAGTTATTCACGGTTGCTCTGAGGCCTTCTCATTTTACTGTTGGCTGCCCTGCATGTATAATACATCACGCAAATTAAAATCCACCCATATCCTGCATTTAATATAATTTATACTGCAGTTACAAGAGTAGAATTGCAGGTGACTAGTTGATGTAATGTTATTTTTTGTAGACATTTAATTAAGTTAATTAATTTTCATTTTGCAGCTTTCCCTTTGTAGTTCGGAGCCAATACCTTCTTTTTCAAGTTTCAGTCATTTTTGTAAACCTTTAAAAATCTCACAGCGCATTGGCACTGGGCTGAAATGGCTAACGGGTAAAATGGCCTTGATGATGCTAATTTAATAGAGGAGTGTATTCTAAAACTCTTTTATTAAAAAACTAGAGCTAGGTCACCTGGGTGGCTCAGTTGGCTAAGTGTCTGACTTTGGCTCAGGTCATGATCTCATGGTTCATGGGTTCAAGCCCCGCATCGGGCTCTGTGCTGACAGCTCAGAGTCTCCCTCTCTCTCTGCCCCTCCACTACCAGTGCTCTGTCTCTCTCTCAAAAATAAAAATAAGAAACATTAAATTTTTTTAAATAGAGCCATTTATAATGGTTTGCCTTTCTAACATATATGTGGGGTTTTTTTTATAGTAAGCTACCTTCCTCAGTTTTCTATATCCATCCTAATTATCTAATTTTTGAAAAATTACTTTTCTTCTTTATATCAATTCCCTTTTCTCTTTTCATATTTTGATATTTAAGATCTGAAGGTACAGTTGTATCTTAAGGCAATTTCTATGACTTACTACTTATTGCCAATTCTTTGAACCACTGATGTCAAAGTGAACCTATTGGACCATTCCTTTCAAAAGCTATGGCTCCAACTTTGGCTTCTAAAAAGATAGTTCTTTGGATGATAAAACCTCCAGCCCCTCAATTGTAGTAGTTCTTATAAAGACCATGTGTATGCAAGCTTACCCTTCATGTTTCTCCAGACATTAATTTTTGTTAACATCTAAACCACAGTGCTCCATGCTGCCCCGTTTTGGAAAATGATGTATGAATGTAACTGTGGGATACATACTTGTCCTTGCCAAAGCATGGGGCACCCTCGGTTCACTGAGTTCAAAATTTCTCATGTCCTTCAAAGTTCAGGAACATTTTAGTGGAGTCTGCACACTGTTCTCAGTTTAGTTGAGAAACTTCTTCTGTGTGGATTTTTGGTAAACGTCCATCTCTCAACTGACAGAGACAGAAAAGTGTTTTTTCTTCTCTGCTGTGTCTCCTATTTTACTTGTTGCCATCTCGGTGAAATGCACTTCCGTATGTTTTTATTCAGCAGAAAGGAAAAGCCCCATCCCAAGGTAGTTGTTCCCAAGGAGAGAACATTTTCTGTACTGTAGAGATTGGTGGAGAGTGGTAAAATCAGGACAGTTTCGGTGCTTGCGTTAGGAAGACAAATACTTATATCATTAAACCTAAAGCTTGCTTTCTGATACAGTTTTGTGGCCTGACGAAATTATTGATAGTGATTTCGGGAGGGATCAAAATGCCATGAAGATATTAAATAGAACATTTTTTTTTCTGTTTCTGGTTTATAATCCTGAAGGCAAAGGTGAATTGTATTTTTTTTCCCATACGCATTGCCTTTTACAAAAAAGATTTCTATCTTACACCTTTGAGGAGCCTCAAAACTTTTAGGATGTCTCTATAGAGTCCGGTTTCTCTTACTTGGAAAACCTGAATATATTATTGCAGTACAAAGCTCACGTCAAGGCATCCACTCTCGGAGGATGGCACGGAATTCACAGCGACAAGAATGTTTTGGAATGCTGGCAAAGGAGCAAAAACAGTGTGTCCTCCCCACACATTTAGAAAAATAAAGGTACGGAGGACATGGCGTACTTCTTATTAAAGGCTTTGAAAAACACCACACCTCAGTAAACATTCCTCAGGAGCTGAGGAAACACTCTGGTCAATGGCTTACCTCAGCTCCCTTAATTCTGTTTTAGTGAAGCGGACAATAGCACAGACACAATGCCAGCCTTGGAGGAGGGAGAGCCAAGCCAAGGACATGCAGGCACACTCTCTCAACAAGCCCAGTGTCCCGCTTCAGGCAGTTTGTGAACACTCATCGCTAGGTAACCGAGTCTCGGTGCTTTCTTCTGCCCCTGCATGAGACACTTTACTGTGTAACTTCCTCTTTTTTGGCCTTCAGAGCTCTTGGTGAGGCTCCCTTTGGAGCTCCACGGAGACCAACCCAAATCCAGCTGCCTCTGATGCCGGTTTATTTCCCTCCCTCCTTGGTTTGAAAATACAAGTAGCATCATCCTCTGGGACAGCAACCGGAGAGAACCAAATACTTAGCTTATGATCAGAGTGGATACTGCCGTTCCCTTTTGCTTCCTAAATGTTTCATCTGAAGTAGGAAGTATCTTTTCCACCCAGAAGGAAATGGTCTAGTAGGAGCTTTCCCATAATTTTTTTTTGGTAATTTTAAAATTTTTATTTAGATCCAAGTTAAATTTTGATTTAGATCCAATAAAAAGCTAAATTTTTATTTAGATCCATGATTATAGTATAATCATTTTAAGAGTAGAATTTAGTGATTCGTCACTTACATATAACACCTAAGTGCTCATCTCAATGAGTGCCCTCCTAAATACCTATCACCCCACCTAACACCCCTCCAGCAACCCTCAGTTTGTTTTCTGTGTTTAAGAGTCTCGTGTGGTTTGCCTCCTCTCTCTTTTTACCTTATTTTTTTCTTCCCTTCCCCTATGTTCATCTTTTTTGTTTCTTCAATCCCACATATGAGTGAAATCATATGATATTTATCTTTCTCTGACTGACAGGCAACATTCTTGGTTCATTCCCATGACAGAAGGTTAGTACTAAACTGGCTTCCTGTCTTAGCTTGTGCACCAAATATTCTCTCCTGATGCCATTTTCCTGAATTACTAACAAACTATTCACTTCACTCCAGCCCCTTTAAACAACCCTAGACTCCCTGAGTAACCTATGCTGGAGTTTTGTAAAAAGCTAGTGAGAGCCCCACTTCTGTCTTCAGACAGCATTTCTCCAGAGAAGTGCTTCCCTAATGCATCCCTACTGATATCGGCAATTAGAAATACGTGTGAGATGGGGCGCCTGGGTGTCTCAATCATTAAAGGTTCCACTTCAGCTCAGGTCATGATCTCAGGGCTTCTGTGTTTGAGCCCCACATCGGGCTCTCTGAGCCTGCTTCAGATCCTTTGGTTCCCTTTCTCTGCTCCTCCCCTATTCTCTTAGGTGCTCTTTCTCTCTCAATAAATAAATAAATAAATAAATAAATAAATAAAATATGTGTGAGCTACAAAAAAGGCAGGTGCGTGGGCCTCATTCTGAAGACTCTTATTCAGTGTGTGTATTGATGGGGCCCCAGTATCAATGATTTCTTAATTCTCGGGTGATCCTAATTCACAGCAGTTTTGTTAACTACCAATTTAGACCAGCTCTTGTTGTCTACTCCCCTCCTCATTTCTGATTTCCCTGTTTTTATGATTCCTGTATGTACCTCAGCTTTCCCTGTCTTGTCACTTGCATCTATGACATTTTTCAGATTTGCTACCCCAGTTTCAGCCTCGGCCCCACTCCAGAACATGACTCATGCCAACTCTACTATTCTGGTTTTACTCTCAGCCCTCCTACCCCTTACTTAGGCCCCCTCCTGCCAGGAAGGAACAATCAGATACAAGCACTTAGCAGGACTGGGTCTCCAAAAATGGCACCAGTGCAGTCGCTTGATTTGTTAGACTTAAAAGGTTTTATGCAAGGGCTTTATCAAAATTACTATGAGTAACTTTGCCTATATATAAAGAGAGCTAATTCTCAAGATGGAAGTTTAGCTAGAAAACAAAAGCATTTGGGTAGAAACTAACATAGAGTCAGTGTATTGAAACATATTGCAAATGATTGGGAAAAATCCTACATGTGAAAGTTTATTCTGTGCCTATTTCTCAAAAAGGGATCACTGAAGCTCAGAAATTCCCTTCAGAAAAATGTACCAGGCTGATATTCTGCAGCTAGAGGGGGAGCATGTTTATTAAAATCTACTTAGTCAAGGATCATGGATGACCTTGGACAGGGCCAATGTAACAGTATTCTTTTTAGCAGGGTCAGATCTTCTGCCTTTGTTTTCTGCCAGTTTCTTACCTTTTTCTCAATTCTAAATAATGATGTTATATCCTTCACCAACTCTCTTTCAAGGCATATTCTATATTTTTTTTTGTTTTAATATAATTTTTATTGACATACAGCCTACAAAAAGTGTACAGACTATAAGTGTATACCTTAATGAATTATCACACAATAAACACATGAAATCACCATCCAATCCATAGAACATTACCAGCATCTTAAAATTCTCTGCTATGATCTTAAACACTACCCAGACTGCCTTTTAATCCTACAAATTAGCTTTACCTGTTTTTGAACCTTACATACATGACTTCTTCCACTTAACATTGTGTTAGCTAGTTTTGGCAATGCTGTTGGGTGCACCAACAGCCTATTTGATTTGTTTAGTAAAGAATGTTCTTAGGTATGTAATATGCAAATATCTCTGTCAAAAGAAGACAATCTAAGTTGCTTTCAAGAAGAAACCATAGTGGGGCGCCTGAGTGGCTCAGTCGGTTAAGCGGCCGACTTCGGTTCAGGTCATGATCTCGCGGTCCGTGAGTTCGAGCCCCACGTCAGGCTCTGTGCTGACAGCTTGGAGCCTGGAGCCTGCTTTGGATTCTGTGTCTCCCTCTCTCTCTGACCCTCCCCCGTTCATGCTCTGTCTCTCTCTGTCCCAAAAATAAATAAATGTTTAAAAAAAAAAAAAGAAGAAGAAGAAACCATAGTAAAAAGTATAGGCAGCTCACTTTGCTTACACCCAATTTGATTTTCTCATTTACTTTATCAGCCTGACTTTTATAGGTGCTTTTTATGTTGAATCAGATGTACAAAGTATACAGAATGATGCACATATCATAAGTATACAGGCAAGTAGTTTTCATTAACTGACTGTATCAGTATAACAACCTTTCAGATAAAGCTCAGAATACTATCAACACCCATAGAAGTTCTTATTTTTGTTGTCTTCCTGTCACTACTTATCTGCAAAGATATTTACTATCCTGATCTCAACAACACATGTTAGTTTTGCCTACTTTTACATTTTGTGAAAATGACATCATGTGAAATATACTTTTCCTTGGTCTAGCTTTGTTCCTCTAATATGATGTTTTTGAAAGCCATCTAGATGTTGGCATATAGCTACAGAACACTAATTCTCATCTCTGTGTGGTATTGCATTATATGAATACAACATAATTTATCCACATAGATAGGGCTTTGCACTCTTGTAATAGTCTTTTGAACAGATGTTTCTAATTTTAATGTTATCCAATTTATCAACTGTTTCTTTTTAGACTAGCGCTTTATGAGTCCTGTTTAAGAAATTTTACCTTCCCCAAAATCATTCAGATTTTTACTAGAAGCTTTATTATTTTACCTTTTACATTTGATCTACAGTATACCTAGAATTGATCTTAGTGTATGGTAAGAAGTAGGAGTCAAATTTTACTTTCTTCCTCTATATGCACATCCAGATGGCCCAGCATCATTTATTGGTGAGATATGGTTCATTGCCCTCTGCCTGGCGGTGTCACCTTTACCAAAACTATAGGTGTGTTTATTTCTGGACCCTTTAATCTGTTCCATTGGTTCACTTTGTCTGTCATTACACTTTGTCTTTCTTACTGTTGCTTTATAATAAGTCTTAATACCTGGTAAAGTGAGTCCTCCAACTTTACCTTTTCTTCTTTTCCAATGATATTCTAGCTATTCTTGACCATTTACATTTCCATATAAACTAGTGTGTCAATATTTGGATCCTCCGTGGATCTATTTTTATTGTCTGTTTTTTTTTCTTGGTTATCTTTCAAAATTATTCAATGACTTACCACTATTCAGAGGATAAAGTCCAAGTTTCTTATGATAGCATAAAAGTTGTATTTTGCATTTCCATGATTACTAATGAGGCAATCAGATATGTTTCTTGGACATTCAGATATTCACTTTTATATTATGCCTATTCACATCTTTTGACCGTATTTAAAATTGGACCATCTGCCTTTTCTGGTTTTTGAGAGGTCTTTTTTTTCTTCAGTAAAGACATATATTTGTCTTCATGTATGTCTCTCTTCTCGTTACTGACCAACCTTCCTTTCTCAGTTTGAAGTCTAGTAATACTAAACCGCTTAAATTAAAACCATACAGATGGGGGCGCCTGGGTGGCTCAGTCGGTTAAGCGTCCGACTTCAGCTCAGGTCACCATCTCGCGGTCCGTGAGTTCGAGCCCCGCATCGGGCTCTGGGCTAATGGCTCAGAGCCTGGAGCCTGCTTCCGATTCTGTGTCTCCCTCTCTCTGCCCCTCCCCCGTTCATGCTCTGTCTCTCTCTGTCTCAAAAATAAATAAACGTTAAAAAAAAAATTAAAAAAAAATAAAACCATACAGATGTTACTTTGGTTATTCTACTCCCTCTAACTACAGTACCCATCCCCTTCCTTCTTAAACTGTCCAACTCCTACTCATCATGCAAAATTTAGTTTACACCTGATTTCCTTTCACAGTTTCTTCCCTGAGGCCCTACCGTTAGCATTGCTTCTATGCCACTCTAGGCTTGTCTCTGTCTTGGAATTTAGTTTATAATATCTGAAGTTATCTTTTTATGTATCTGCCCATTTTATGCATCCTTTTCATATCTGTGCACCATCACCTTGCATGATTTCTGACTCGTATTAAGTATTCAAGTCACTCAATATTGATGGCAATCTCCAGTCTAGACAGTTCTTGCCCAAGAGCAGCTGCTGAACACCTTGAAGTCTTGATTTGTGTATCTGTTGCAGCAGTTTTTGTGTTTGACACTAATTTTTGCATCTAGAATAATTGAGGAGATGATACCTAATAATAACATGTGAGAATTTGCTGTGCTAAAGGTTTCTGATTTTCTACGGAAGCTTGGGCTATAAGTCCAAGTGGAGACTTCTCACCGAAGGACACTTAGCAACTTCCTCTTTCTGGCCTTCAGGGTTTCTGGTTGGATTCCCTTCTTAGATCCACATAGGCTAATCTAATTCCAGCTGTCCCTCTAAAGATGCTGGGACTGTAAGTTCACATGGAGGCTCCCTACTTGAAGAGAATTAAGGCCCTGCTGCCCCAGAGCATTATACCTCTTTAAGGGATTGCCAGAAGGAGAAATGCTTCAACCAACATCTAATTACTAATGGAAATGAAAGGAATAACTTAACCTCCTACCATTATTGCATTCAATTAATACCCAACGTGTTTTAAGTACTCCTCTGAAATCTCCTTTATGTCAATAATTTATATAATCTTTCCTCTGCTTCAGTGAACCGAATTAAAATCCTGCATAGGTAAGAAGAGACTGTTTCTGATGACTTCGATATCTGTGAGATATAATATCTTTCTTTCTCTGTGGCTATACTTGTTAGCATAAGTGATATTTAGCCTGTGTGTATACATGGTGGTGGGGAAGGGAGGGGAATCAAGAAAGAATAAGTTGTTCTGCCAACCAGAAGCAGTTGTTTCTTATAGTTAAATTGGATGCTCCCTGAGAAGTGTTTCATTGAAGTGTTTGCTTCAGAGTGACTCTGTTCTGCTGCAGTGAGGAGAGACTTCCAGTTAAAACATTTAATTAGTTCCCAATTTAGTCGGCCAGAATGATCAGTCAGCCTGTGTTTTGGAACCTGAGTTTGTACATTCCTTGGGATTGGTGAGTCTTGCCCAGCGGATGTGGTCAACTGTGAATAGTTTGTATGCAGTTCACATCACAGAACAGATTTTTCTCCAGCCCCTTGAAGGAAAGCTAGAAAGGGATTAGGAAAAAGTGGGTGATAGGGAGATAATACTCCTCTGTCTTCTCCTTAATCTCCCTACAGAAGCATATAGTAAGGGTATCTCCAGTATTAGAAGTTGTGGATGCTGGGAAGAGTATATGGAACTAAACTGAGCAGGATTTGGGTTTAAACTGATTAGATTGTTTTCACTCACTTTCAGGGTAATCATGATCTGGATAGTGGCTTTAGACACACTACATTTTAAATAATTTTTTTTGGCTAATACAAATAAATGATACACCAGGGTTTGTTTGTATGTATATATTAATTTGTGTTCTGTATGTCTGTGAAAAACTCAGTCCTTCAGTCCAGCTAACCATCCTGGTTTTTTTTCCCCCCATAGTATAAATCTAACCTGCTTTTTCTGTCTATACCAGATGATACGAAGTTATAACCCAAATTCTGTACAGTAGTAATAAATTAACCTAATGAGTTTATAATATTTTGCTGAGAGAATACCTTCAGGCTTTCTAAGTTTCTCATAGCCAGGAGGCCTTTGAAAAGATGGGGTCTTTCTTTCCAACCTAGCTCTTTCTCCTTCGTAGAACTCCAATCTCATCTGTCATTTCTCTAGTCCTAGCATTTAATGTTCTAGAAATAGCAAATAGAAATAGCAAATAGGTTCTTGCATTGTCTACGACATTTCCTATGACTCTGCTTTTGACTATGATCTTCACTTGTCCAGAATGCCCATGCCCTTGCATCATCTGTATAACAACATTTCAAATGTTATTTCTTCCAGGTAGACATTCCTGAAATCTCTACTTGGGCTAATGGCCTTTCCTCTGAGTTCCCTTCTGCTGTCATGATCAACACAGTGAGTGGAATAGGAGGATCTCAATATGTGTGAGTGAATGCGGTATATTCCCAACCTACATGGATTATCTTCAGTGTGTCCCTGTTTACTAGCCTCTGAGCATCTTGAGATCAGGGACTCTTATTTTGCTCATATTGTTTATATTTGCATTCCCGGAGTCCAGCTACAAGCCTGGATGGAATATGGAGGGTGCTCAATACTTTTTTTTTTTTTTTAATTTTTTCAACGTTTTTAATTTATTTTTGGGACAGAGAGAGACAGAGCATGAACGGCGGAGGGTCAGAGAGAGAGGGAGACACAGAATCGGAAACAGGCTCCAGGCTCCGAGCCATCAGCCCAGAGCCTGACGCGGGGCTCGAACTCACGGACCGCGAGATCGTGACCTGGCTGAAGTCGGACGCTTAACCGACTGCGCCACCCAGGCGCCCCAATACTTTTTTGATAAGAAAAGTGACAAAGAACATTTTATTACCTTGTGAGCGATAAGAGCTAAGTCTCTTCCAGAAGACGACACAATTTCTTTGAAATATTTCCCCATGTCTGAATTCTTTAAGATGCCGAAGCTAAAAGCTCACAGATGCATGCGTTGCCATGTATCGCTAAGCATGCCCTCCTGCCTCAGGCTTTTCAGGTGGTGAAAGGGGAAAATGTTGGTGATTTACAAAGGGTTTTTACTAGTAGATACAGCTTCCTAGAACTTCAGGATACTAACTGACACGATCTGATAAAACACGAGTGTAAAGAAAGTTTTCATGAAGAATAAATCATAGAAGGAAATTTTGCTAGTATCAAAGATTCATGGGGGGAGAGTTAGAACAGAAGTAGAAGGTAAATGAAGTCTACTGATCAGTGAGTCATTTGGACAGAATCATAAGGGTCCACCAATGGAAACTGTTTTCTTTTCACATATCATGTTTTTGATGCAGAAAAGTGAGTTAAAGTAGGGATGAGAAAAACACATATGTGGGCTAAGTGGCTAAATTCCACCTAAGTGCTTTGATTCATACGCCTCAGTCATTCAGGACTTACTTTCGTAAAATAAGCTCTGTGAGCTTTGGAGCTGGCAAAGAATGTTTGAGTTGAGTGTAAAAGATAACATTCTTGGAAAGCTTTTTGAGATATTTTAGTCTCTGTTTCAGAAATTAATATGAATAAAAATGAGAATACTTTATCTGGGAGAACATAATACCTCTGAAAGTATATATATTTAAATGGTCTGGAAATTAGTTTCTTTGTTCTTACCCATTCTGCAAAACAGTAAGAATTTTGTTCCTTTGGATTCTAAAATGTAATATTCTGCTTAGTGTCAGATACCCAAGACAGCTTTGGAACCTAGGACTCAGAAAACAAGCATGGGAGTGGGCTGTTAAAACTAAAAGCAAAATAGCCTAAAACAAAACAAAATGCAAGTACTTTTAAAGAATATGCCCTATGGGAAAACTAAGAGCCAAGTGAAAATAAGCTGCTAAGATCACCCATATAGGGAGGTGGGTGCATAATAGGACCTCACCAAATAAATGATCTCATCAGATTTTTGACATCTTGGTTTTCTGGATTATTATAATGCGTTGCCTTGCTGTTGTTCTGAAGAAAACAATCTTACTTTTCACTTACTTGCATAGAAAGCACAATTATTCATAAAAGGGGAATATCTTTGCAGAAACTTGAAAGTAGATACATCCAAATATCCAGGACTGCTGGATATGCTTAGAAAGAAAAAGGTGTGCGTTTCAGTCAATACAAGTTTTGGCGAGTCTGTTAGGCATCACAGTTACAACACAAATCCCAGGTTTTGACTTGTGCTTCAGTAAATTCACACTCACATCATACTGTTAATATGCATGAGCTGAAAAACAAGACAGTCAAATAGAATATAAATGGGCCTGATCTTCAATAACCTTGATTTATTTTCTTAGATTTATTGCAGATGCAGCTCAAACATTGTCTAGTGTTTATATGGAATTGAACTGGTAGTAGTATAAAATGGCCATCTGGCTTGAAAGATTGCTGTAGTTTCTGAAACTTTCTCCAAGAAATACCATTTACATACACAATTTAAATTGAATAAAAATAAAAAAGACTACTTTCACTCATTTTGGTAACTGTTGTAAATGGCACACTTAAAAATTTACTCCAGGCAGTTATAATCTGATGACATAGAACACTAACACAGTATCACTGAGTTTAGAGAATGTATTTTACATCTCTGGGCTCTGAAATATTAGCCCATGGATCATTGCCTCCATTTTCCCTTTTCCCATTTTCCAACTCCACTTTTGGTCCTGAAGCTTTTGGAAGAGAGTACCATTCCACAGAAAGCTTTTACTCCCCCACCTTCTGGGCATTACTGGCAAAATCAAAACTCTTTTACCCTACAAGAAAGAGAGAGACTTCTCCCCATGTAAACATTGCTGACAGCTCTGTCCCATCCTTTGACTTTCCTAAAAGCATCAGAAAGTTGTTTATATATCGGTGGTTGCTGTGCTTGGAAGTGGTGCCATATTGATGTTCTTCGTCATGTGAAGGGGTTAAAGAGGTCTACCAGCTGCATGAGAGGATGGAGCACTTTCTACTGACTTCCCATAATTATGGAGACAGTCCTTAATTTTTCAACAGTACTCCTGCAGGTCCTTCCTTCATTTTGTTCAAATGGTTCAAATTGGTTCATATTCAAATTGAGCCATCCAGCTGCTGATTGCCAGCCATGTTGGTTAACCTTCATGAATTTACTGCCTAAAGGTAATGGTTCTTACATTTTTGCCCTCAGTATCCCTTTATAATATTAAAAGTTGTTGAGAACCCCAAAGAGCTTTTGTTTATGTGGGTTTATATTTATTGCTATTATGTCTATCGATATTAGATGTTAACACTAAGAAAAGAAAAAGTGTTTCTTGGTTGACACTTAAAATAAAAATCATGGGGTGCCTGGATGTCTCAGTTAAGCATCCGACTCTTGATTTTGGCTTAGATCATGACCTCATGGTTCCTGAGTTTGAGCCCCACGTAGGGCTCTGCATTGACAGTGCAGAGCCTGCTTGGGATTCTCTGTCTCTTTCTAATAAATCAAACTTAATTTTTTTAAGTTTTAAATAAAAATCATAAATCTATTACATACAAATAACATATCTTTATGAAAAATAACTATTTTCCAAACAAAAAAATTAGTAAGAAGAGTGACATTGTTATACATTTTTACAAATCACTTTAGTGTCTATATCAATAGAAGAGAGCTGGATACTCATATCTGCATCTGCATTCAATCTGTTATGATATGTTGCTTTGAATTATAGTATATGCAGAAAATCTGCCCTCGCACAAATATGTAGTTGGAAAAAGGGAGGGGTATTTTAATAGCGCTTTTATGTAGTCATGGATATTCTTCTCTGATATTATAGCAAAAATCAAGAAGTGGTCATTTCTTAAGAGTGAAAATCTTAAACCATATCAATGAACTTTCATACTCTTACTTTAAAATCTACTGTTCTGTCATGTGTTTTGACTGTATCTTTTATTTTATGGAATCACACATATATCCTTTTGAACATATTAGTTAATAGGATTATGCAGATCTTATAAGTATTGACACATTTCATTATTTTTTTTATAAATGAGTATATTAAAATTATAAATGTTATTTAAAAATTATATTTATACATATATATGTATACACATATACATACATGTTTACATACATACATATATGTGTGTCTATATCTATATCTATATCTATATCTATATCTATATCTATATCTGTATCCGGCATTTGTTAATATCACCACCCATCTCATCAGAAGTCTTAATGTATTGAGAAGTATCCAACACAAGATGACAAATTTACCAAAAATCCTAATCTTCACTTTTGCTCAGATTTTATCATTGGTATCAAAACCTGTCAGTTGTTTTCCCTGGAGTAATAAGATCAATTCGTTTTTGAGAAAATGTCTGATAAATTTCCAACTGTGAATAACTATAGCTTGTCTGTCAGTCAGTTTTTTAAATGAAAATCATGTTCCCTGAAAAAAAGCTGTTAGTACAATTCTAACTCAAAAAAGATCACAAAATATTTTTCCTCAAGACAGCCATTACATTTTAGCAGAAGTGCTTTATGCATATTTCCCATTTCATCATACATAATATTAAAAAGATATGTATTTAAAAGTTTAGAATTAATAACATTAATTCTTTTTACTGTTTCATTAAAAATTTTAAGCAAAACTAGATTGAAAAAAAACTGCAAGAGTGGGACACCTGGGTGGCTTAGTTGGTTGAGTACCCAACTCTTTTTGTATGTGTGTGTGTGTGTGAATATTCTTTTTTTGTTGTTTGTTTGTTTGTTTATTTATTTATTTATTTATTTATAATTTACATCCAAGTAAGTTAGCATATAGTGCAACAATGATTTCAGGAGTAGATTCCTTAATGCCCCTTACCCATTTAGCCCACCCCCCCTTCCACAACCTCTCCAGTAACCTTCTCTTTGTTTTCCATATTTAATAGTCTCTTATGTTTTGTCCCCCTCCCTGCTTTTATATTATTTTTGCTTCCCTTCCCTTATGTTAATGTGTCCTAAATTCCTCATATGAGTGAGGTCATACGATATTCGTCTTTCCCTGACTGACTAATTTCACTTAGCATAATACCCTCTAGTGCTCAACTCTTGATTTCAGCTCAGGGCATGATCCCAGGGTTGTGGGATTGAGCCCTGGGTCAGGCTCTGCACTGAACGTGAAGCCTGCTTGGGATTCTCTCTCTCTCGGCCCGTCCCCTGCTTGTGCTCGCTCTCTCTCTCTCTCTCTCAAAAAGACAAAGCAAAACTGCAAGAGCATGGCAGTGAGGGTAGAATCATTACTAGCATAGTTTGAGTCTGTTGCCTTTGAGTCATGGTAAAGCACAAGAAGCTTTAACTATATAGTTTTTGCACTGTGAGTATGTCACCACAATGTAAGAAGCAAATTATATCAATATTATAACAAAAATAATTTTTACATTGCAGACCCCTGAAAGGTCTCCAGAAGCTTAGGAGATCTGGAAGTCACATTTTGAGGACTGATCCCTCTTTTAGTGTGACTTTGTATTTTGACTTCCTCTCTCACTTGCTTTTTGAGTAACATAGCAGCTATTCAGAGGACATTTCGCTTGTCCTTACTGCCAGCCATTTTTCTAGATGCCAAGACAACATTGATTAGTATTGCCATGTTACTCTAAATCAGTACAGCCCATTTGCATGGTCGATGAAAAACGTCAGAAAGTCATGGAAGTGTATGTAGGTCATGTTTAACATGTAGGAATTTAATGGGAAGATAATATGTGAAGTACTTAACCCCAGGCAGGGCCTGACACATTAAGACAATAAATTGTCTTTTATGCCTTGGCTTTCAAGAAACGTTGATTGGACTTAAAAGTGGATTTGGTACTCCACCAGTCTCTCTTCAATCCACTTCTATCCAGCTGCAGGCGCTGAGGTCTACTATCTTTAGACCAGGCCCACTTTTTCGTTCGGTCTGTATCCAGTGCATCTAAAGTGAGCTGTCTGCTCAATATTTACAACTTAGCTTTGCATTAGTTTTTTTAATTGTAGTTCTATTCTATTCTCTATGTCCACACCTCTGCTCTAAGTATAGCCCTGCCTTAAGTCTTAGCCTGCTTTGCTCTGACCCTTGTGACTCTACCTATCTATATAATACCCACTGCTGTTACGCCTCCAAATTTATCAGACATCCGGGACAAGAATGCTGTCCTCACCTATTTCTGTGTACTGCCTGCTGACCTCTCTTCTGTTCTAAGGACCCACTGGGAGGTCAGGATTCCTGAGTAGTGATACCTGCCTGAATGCTGCGTATTTGGATACAGATTTGTTCTGGCCTCCTCACCCATTCTGGATCCAGCTACAAAAGATAGATTGGTTTCTGTGAGCCTAACCCCACTACTTCCCAATTTATTTACATCCCCAATGGTCTCTGCACTAAGAACCTACAAGTCTTCTTTTTATTTTCCTTATCATCATCTTCATCATTTCTGTCCATATTATAAGTAGTTATAAGAAGAGCCCTCAGTGAATCTGAGCTAATTTTTCTCCTGGACCCCAAATGACCTGATGAATCTTATCACAACTCTAATAAACCCCTCAGTATTGCTTCTCAATAGACATGAATCCCGTTTTTGTACTCTCTGTTATTGTATATCACAGATGTTTGGAAAGATCATAATGACTAGAGGGTAGAGAAAGAAGGGCAAGACAGGTCAGTGAGACCAATTATGAGGCTCCTTAAAAGAAGCTAGTTTAGAGATCCTAGTGGCTAAGACTAGGGAAGGCAATGGTGTTGTAGACGGATGGAGAAGCTAAGCAAATACTTGAGGTAAAATCAGTAGATCTGGACTGGACATATGGGTTAAAACAGAAGCAATGTTTTTCTGCCTGGTTTGGACTCTGGGTGGACTAATTCAGTGATTCCACTGAAGATAGAAGAAGTATAGAGAATTGAGCTGTTGGAGGAAGATGATTGGGTCAGGGTCAAAGTATCTGTGGGATATCCAAGAGCAGTAAGATAATTGGTAATATGTACTTTGTGCTGTAGATATTGGACTAGACTGGAAAAATACTGAAGCATATATGTCGTCAGCATATAGATCATAACTTAAATATGTGGAAGGATGGCATTGTCCAGAGAGATAATATGCTGGAAAAGATGAGGGTGCCTGGAACTGAGCATGGAAGCAACCAAACTTAATGGACATTCAGAAACATTAGGGCCACAAAGACACTGAGGTAGGATGGTCAACATTCTTTCAATAAATGTTATTGGTAAATCGCTAAGCATTCAACCTTTACCAAACCTTGCAGGAGACTCACAAGGGGGAAAAAACCTGAAAATTAAAATGAAGTAGAGCAGAATTTATAGGATTTTTGTGACCCAAACTGATGTATATTCCGAAGCTATTTTAGTATTTCTAGGCTTTTATCGGAAAAAAGAACATCTCATCTAGAATTGAGATTAAACAGGGTAAGGATAAAGAGAAGGCTATAGAGGCTAACAGTACAAAGGGTTCAGAAGAGGGAGTTATAATGAGCCTGAAGAGAGGACAAGTTGTTTTACTCTTTGGAAAGAGACAGAGGAGACTGGTTAGTGAGCTGTCAAGGAGAGCTGGCTTCCTCGGGCACATTCTGGGCACAGTGGTTCAGATAGGTGGGAACCCTTAACATTAGTAATTGCAACATCTTCATAGAGCCTCATTCATTAGCCTTCATAGAGCCTTCAGTCATTAGCCTCAACATCTCTGTACCCATTCTCAATACTGAGACAATTGAGGGAGAGACTTTCTGTTTGTTAAATTTCATCTACCCCTTCCTAAACTCACGTAGACTACTGATGTTACCCATCTTTATAGACAGCTCATTAGAGCATACCAGTGAAAGCAAAAATAAAATCTCACAGGATTTATAATAAGGATAACATAATGGAATTGGCTGGCTGGAATCATGATGTCAGAATAATGATAGCTCTCATTTCAGTGTTTCTAGATGCCAGGCCCTGGGGCACTTTATGTGCATTCTCTCATTAAATCCTTGTAATCCTACACATAGTGTTTACTTCTAAGGAATAACAGCCCCCAAACTTACATATGCAAATACAATTTATTTCTAATGTTGATTGTCCTTTACATGTATATTTCAAGGCAATGAATATTGAATTTGTCTAGGCTTTAATTTGATTGGCTGCATCTGTCTACAGTTGCCAAATTGTATGTCAAAGCCTGAAACTTCAGTTTGTGTTTGACGATCAAAGGAGATAACTTTCTTTTTAGTTTACTTTAGGAAAATAGTACTCCTCTAAGCCTATTTGAACCCGACCCCAAACTTCATTTCTTTAAAAGTTTTGTGCTATGGCATTGAAGTTTCTGAGTTTGGCTGTTTTGGAAACATTAGTGATCCTATAAAGAAAAATCACTAAGGAATCACCAAATCAGTATTCTCTTAATGGCAATTTCTGGTTACATTTCTTGAGTACTTAGAGGAAACGTTCCCCGGAGAAAAATATACTGTTGCTCTTTAGCTTTGTTGTATAAACTTGTCAAACTCAGAGAAGTACATTTAAAAATTATTAATACTATTGGTAAACTACATACATTTCTGCTTACAGCTTTTTATTTTAAAGAGCTGTAATCTTTATGTTTTTGTTTTGGATTCCTTTATATATTACTTTGGAAATCAAAAAAAAAAAGCGCTAAACAACAGTGTTGCATAACTGAGGTTAACAAGAGTGAACATGACTTGATTGCATTAAATTCTTGAGCCCCATCTGTTTCCACAGGCGTCTCCATTTTCATCCAGGGTGTGCTCCTTTTTTCATAGGCTAGTCCCCATGATTTATCGTGGTCCTACCAAGCCTTCTTCAGATGTCTGAGAGGAAGAGGCAGGCCAAAATTGTTACCCTCTACAAGGAGAGCAGTATATTCTCCTTGAGACCAATGCTGATGGATATCTCCAATAAACAAAACGACATCTGAGAGATCAGTTTTTTTTTGATCTCCTCCTTTTCTCTAACTATGCCATGTGAGACTCCTTTGTTAGCTATTTTTCACTCTTTACCCAATAGTACTGATGCCCCCTAATCCTTGCTTATTCTCCTGAGCAATATTCTCCATAACCACAGCTTCAAGGGTCATACACTGATGACCTTCAAATCTCCAAACATTCTCATCTTTGGGTCACATATCCAGGATGCCTATTGGACATCCCACTAGATGAACCTTAAATAACTGAAATCTAACATGTGTCTGTTGCTGAATACTAAATGGTGCATGCATGGGATAAAACTCCACAAAACAAGGCAGGAAATAATGAGATGACCGAGGAGCTCTATACTGAGCAATTCCTAAAGCTCACATATATTCATGATTAGGATACAGGATTGTCCATCTTTTCTGAAGCAGGTATATGACTAGTTGATCTAATCATGCCATCAAGAGTCATGTGCTACATATCCACAGAGCGGCAGTCCTAAAGACTGAATACTATGCTGCAAGCACTTGAAAATGACAATTCCCCATTGTATTTGTATTTCTCTTGGACACCCTACCTGATCCTTCCTTTCCCATTTGGGCATAAATGGGGAAAAACAAAGATGACAAGCTCAATTGAGTTTCATGGTTAACTCTGAACTTCCTTAAAGGATCTAAGCAAAGCACAAGTGGATGCAGTTTTGTGTGTACTTAAATGGACATGACACACTTCTCCAGTGTCTCTAATCCTTGTCCATGCTGAGAGCCACGTGCAGGGTTATCCAGCTGGTGAGAATAAACAACCATTCAGGGCTTTTGGCTTTCTCTGTGTGTGAGTCACGGAGGGGTGCTTGTTGGAGTGTAAAGAAAGATAAACACATGGCAGCTCTCTAAAGCCTGTTTCTGGAAACCTAGCAGGAAGGAACAGATAGCCATTGTTCAGAGCCTATAAAGTGTTATGAGACTGGAGTGGGAAATGCATACTTGGGGGAGACCAGACTTTTGATGGATCAGAAATTGAAATGCTTGTAATTAAACTGGAGCTAAACCAGTGGTGACAGAGGGGTTTTTTGGGTGAAAGTATGTAAAGAAAACAGGACTCAAGATCAAGGAGTTGTCAAGTTCAGTTGGATCCGGAATTCTCATAAGAAAACAAAACAAAACACTGGAGAAAACCTGATTTCCCCTGGAATTGACTTGACAATGTTCATGAGAAAGAAAAAAAAAAAGCACTGAAGCCCTTTTGCTAGAAGTGAAGCTACAATTGTATTCATGGCAATGGCCACCTTGGTAATACAATGTGGTAGGTACATACAATTGCCAGATTCTAGTCTGCCATGGAACCCCATTATAATACCTTTCTGTGGAAGCTTGTTCATGCCTTAAGCCTGTTTAGATTCTGCACATCTATGAAAGAGCATGGGAAATAACCTGAATCCAGCACTGCCTTCATATGCAAGTAAAAGGGTTCCTGCCCTGGGTCTTGCCCTTCAAGCCCTGCATATCACAAACACATGGTAAAGGAATTTTGTAAGGAGACATGGGTGCCCTTACTGTGGATAGAGTACTCAGTACTGACACAGTACAACGTATAACCGTAGATATTCACGTTGTGACCCACATTGTTGAGGCTCCAGGGAAATGTTCATGCCTATCTTGTGCCCTGTGTCCTAGAAAAAGTGACTGTACCTAGGACTCTGTTGCTGTTGGACAGAGAAACCACTTTGGTAAGAAGGCAGGATTTGAACAGCAGAAACCCTTAAGACAATAATATATATTGAGTGATTTATCAAATCCCTCCTTGCAGATACTATAAATGCATATTCATTCTTTCATAACAAAGTGTGCTCTTCCAGTGGTGATGAGCAACCATTGTTCTTGCTCTTTTTTGTGTTCTGATTCATGCTTCCAGAGATATTCCCAAACTAGTGTGGTATTCGTAGCACACACATACATATTGTGGCTGTGGAACATTTTGCAAGGTTAAAAAATTGATATTACTCTTCTATTGATATTAAATTTCTATGCCCATTGTGTTAGTCATCCAAATATCATTAGACCATCAACAGAACTCAGATGTGAACACTGAGATGTGTAAAACTTAAGGTGCTTGTCTTTGATGATTTTTGTGACTTCCGGTCATGTAAAAACCGTAGATTTGAACACATTTCCAATTTTGTCATTATGACAGTTGCACATGTCAAAGTAAGAGAACAAAACATATTTTTTAGAGTGTGTCTTAGCTTGATTTATAACTTAAATATTAGGACATAGGGTATGTTGGCCTTCAATTTCACTTTTGTTCTTTTCAGTTCTATAGGCATTAAGTAGTTTACCAATTGGTACAAATCAGATTTTTTAATATGCAGAAAACATGAAAAAAACGTGGAATGCTTCACAAATTTGTGTGTCATCCTTGTGCACGAGCCATGCTAATATTCTCTGTACCATTACAATTTTAGTATATGTTCTGCTTAAGTGAGCACTCCGATTTAACTCTTAATTTGTGTCCTGCAACCCTTACTCCTGGGTCTATCTGAACACACTTGACCCAGCACTATCCAAGCGACCAGGGTTAGGTGACCTGGCTGCCTAGTTGTGACATTTCAACAAGGAAAGGAAGTAATGTCGTGTTAGCCTGAAAATATCTTAACTATTCACTCAGAAAATATTGTCACATGCCTTTGGTTCTGGTGATGTAGTTTCCTTTCTAAAGAGGATTTTCTTTTCCTGAAGAGAGTCAGTCATTTTTATGTTCTGCATCTTACAAAGTTTTTTCACTGAGATTTTCATCCCAGGAATTCTGGTATAGAACACATGCAGAACAAATTCGGGTCTTGTGCAGAGAAACACTTAGGGAAATCTTCATTTTTAAAGGTCACTGTTTGCTGTCCACAACACTTTATAATAACTGCACTCCCCATTTAGTGGGACTTCAGAAATATTGTTTATGAATTATGTGTGGAGATAATAAAATATGATGTCAAATTCGTCCGTTTGCTTGTATACACACACCATACACAAACGTATATAATATATATGTTCATAATGAATTTACCTCTGTAAATAAATGACAATAAGGAGAGAAGAGATGCGTAACAAAATGTGTTAAATCTACATTGGGAGCTGATGTAGTGCCCAGGAAAAATTTTCCTAATTTTTTTATGTTTATTTATTTTTGAGAGAGAGAGAGTGAGAGAGAGAGAGCGTGGGCGCGCGCGCAATCACACACACACACACACACACACACACACACACACACAAGTGGAGGAGGGCCAGAGATAGATGGAGACACAGAATCTGAAGCAGGCTCCAGACCCTGAGGTGTCAGCACAGAGCCGAAGGTGGGACTGGAATCCATGAACTGTGAGATCATGACCTGAGCCAAAGTCGGATGCTCAACCAACTGAGCCACCTAGGTGCCCCCTGAATTTTACTATAATAGAAAGTAAAAGCCATCTATTAGTTGCCCACAGTAGAGAGAAGATAGTGGTTTGTCCTCAAGTACAAATGACGAAGAGGGGACCCCACCTTGAAGGAAGAGTCCCACAGCTAGGGTGGGTAGTCTGTGCTTCCTGCTACTCCTTTTTATTTTACTAATCTCTTAATGAGTCATCCTCCAGGATGCCTCCCCACTAACAAGGGACCCGAGCTTCCAAATTCCAGGATGGGAGCCCCTACCTTCTCCTTTTCTTGGAGGTCCAGAACTATATGGACCTGTGTTGCTGCTTGATTTTGTTTCTTGTTATTTCTTAACTAGTTTTGGGATAAAGCTTTAGGCTTCTCTTCTTTTTTTTTTTTTAATTTTTTTTTCAACGTTTTTTATTTATTTTTGGGACAGAGAGAGACAGAGCATGAACGGGGGAGGGGCAGAGAGAGAGGGAGACACAGAATCCGAAACAGGCTCCAGGCTCCGAGCCATCAGCCCAGAGCCCGACGCGGGGCTCGAACTCACGGACTCGAACTCACGGACCGCGAGATCGTGACCTGGCTGAAGTCGGACGCTTAACCGACTACGCCACCCAGGCGCCCCTTTAGGCTTCTCTTCTGAAGGAAAGTTAAGGAATCTTGAGTAGCTCTTTGAAGAAACCAAGCTCAAAAAGCCCTGCCCTTGAAACCATAACTTTGAACATATCACTGCTAAAGATTCTGTTTATTCTTAACATGCTTGGAAACATAGGATAAACTACTTAGAAAATGAAAAACTTGAATAAAGAGCATAATACGGCTTTGAAAGTACATCAGCTTTTTCATACATGTGTTGTATGAAGTGTATTATGTCAGTAAAGTAAATGAAGGCTGGTTTCTGATAAACTTAGTAGCATTAGATGTATTTATAACATACAACACTTTTTAAATGTGATTTAAAATTAATTATATTTTGAGGAAAATTAGGCAGTTTACATCATTGGAAGATAATTATAGACACCCTCCTTTAAGCGTCTTGTAAACCAGACTACTGATTTCCAGGATGCCGTAATCTGTGTAATAGAACATCATCTGTTCTACTTCACTATTGTCTTCGTATTTCTTTTTTTTTTTTTTTTCTTAAAGTTTATTTATTTTTGAGACAGAGAGACAGAGCATGAACGGGGGAGGGGCAGAGGGAGAGGGAGACAGGAATCGGAAGCAGGCTCCAGGCTCTGAGCCATCAGCCCAGAGCCCGATGCGGGGCTCGAACTCACGGACCGTGAGATCGTGACCTGAGCTGAAGTTGGACGCTTAACTGACTGAGCCACCCAGGCATCCCGTGTCTTCGTATTTCTTTTGTTTGTTTATTTCATAAAGCCCTTTGGACTGGAAACCTCACTGTAGAATTGTCAAAGTGAAAATGAGATCTTTAAATATTTGTTACTGTTATGATTTTTTCTTATTATAAAATTAGAATCATACATAAAAATGAAAGTCAATATCTATTTACATTATTTCCTCCTCTTCTAGTTTCAGCCTAAGCCTCTATTTTCTCTATGTCTTGTCTCCTTTGCTCTTAAACTGTACTATACAGTCTTTTGTTTTCTGATTCTCAAATATATTTGTCTTTCTTGGGCAGATAAATTTATCTGTCCCAAACTATTTTGTAGGCATTTCTATTTATTTCTTTTTTTCAACTTGGCTTGCTTCTCACATTCAAACTCTTCTACAAGGGTCCCTTACTTTCTAGTTTCCTCATGTTGATGAAAATCTACATCATAATTGCTTTATATATTTGATTATTGGGCCCTTCTGCCAATTTCATCCCTTCCACTCCTTGCCTCTTCACTCTCGTAATCAATATGTTTTTAAGTTTCTTTATTTATTTTGAGAGAGAGAGAGAGCAGGGGAGGGGCAGAGAGAGGGGAGAGACAGAGAATCCCAAGCAAGCTCCACACTGTTAGCATGGAGCGCAATGCAGGCTCGAACCCATGAACTGCCAGATCATGACCTGAGCCAAAATCAAGAGTCAGACGCTTAACTGATAGAGCCATCCAGACACCCCTATGTGTTTTAATTCATAACTTAAATGTGGCTATCAAAGGTAATTAATCTGCTGGACCATTTGACTACCTAGCCTGGTTCTTTTCCTCATTATCTACTCAAAACAACCACAGATTCGAAAAACGAGGGGCTCCCAACCAAAGGAAACTGTGCTCTGTCTCTGCCTAACTTAAAACTATTAATAGTCGGGGCGCCTGGGTGGCTCAGTCGGTTGAGCGCCGACTTCGGCTCAGGTCACGATCTCGCGGTTCGTGAGTTCGAGCCCCGCATCGGGCCCCTGTGCTGACAGCTCAGAGCCCGGAGCCTGTGTCAATTCTGTGTCTCCCTCTCTCTGACCCTCCCCCTTTCATGCTCTGTCTCTCCCTGTCTCAAAAATAAATAAACATTAAAAAAAAAAAAATTAAAAAAAAAAAAAAACTATTAATAGTCAACAAAAAATACTTCATCACGTTTTTCTAACTGCATGTGTAGATTGATCTCCCCAGTCTTCAAATTTTGTCCTCTCCTTTCTCCAAAGAGTTGTCTTCACTTGGAAAAAATCATACTCGTCTCAGACCATTGTCTTCCATAACTCCATCTGGTTTTTGGAAGTGAATCATGTAGACCGCTCATTCTTCTTTAATCCTCTCACATCGTGTTGCAGTAAACAAATCCCTGCTAAATGTTAATTCAGGCTCTCCTCCTTCATTCTGGAAATGGAATCAGGAGAAAAGAAACTGCCCTGGGCTGCATTTTTATTTGGAAGACTTACTTCTTTTCCTAAAGACTTTTATTTGGAAGACTTATTTCTTATCCCAATTCCCTCATTTCTCCCCACTTCTTTCAGATACATTTTCCATGTGTAAAGTCTCCAGCCTGGACCAATATCACCATTCATCTATGGTTTCCAAAACTCTAGCTACCACCAGCAAAGAGCCCCAAGTGCCACAGACACTGTAACTTATCTCCTGGTAAACTGTTCCCTAGATGTTGGTATATACATTTCTTACCTCTCCAGTTAGAGTGTAAATTCCTTTAGCTCAAGAATGAGTCTGCTCTATGATTGTCAAATACCATACCCGGTGGGTGATAAAATCCATTTAGGAAGTTGTGACCGACACTAAAAATAAATCAAATATAAGCAAAAAGAAGATAGATATCTCGGTGAATTACTCATAGTAAGAATAATAATTAACCAAGATGTGGAAATAGTCTAAGTGTTTATCTGTGGATAAATGGATAAAGAAAATGAGTATACAGAGGAAAGAAATATATGTATATAATGGAATGATATACAGTCACAAAAAAGAAGGAAGTCTTGAATTCGTAACGATATGGATGAACCTTGAGGTATCAGGCTAAGTGAAATAAAAGAGAGAGAAATATTCTCTGATCCCACTTAAATGCGGAATCTGAAAAAACAAAAACTAAGCCCGTAAATACAGAGCACAGATTGGTGGTTGCTATAGGTGGGGTTGGGGAATGGAAGAAATGGGTAAAGGAGGTCAAAAGGCACAAACTTCCAGTTATAAAATAAATGAGTCATGAAAAATGTAATATACAGCATGGCAACTCTAATGAATAATCCATATTGCCTATTTGAAAGTTGCAAAGAGAGTAGCTCCTAAAGGTTCTCATTACAGGAAAAAAAATTGTAACTATATATGACAACTGACGATATGGATGTTAACCAGGCTTATCGTGGTGATTTTATAATATATATGAATGCCAAATCATTATGTTGTATAACTGAAACTAATGTCATATGCCAGTTATACGTCAAGTCGTAAAAACAAAATTTAGAAATGGGAAGAAAAGAGTAAGAATTGTTTTGGGGAACCTTTTAGTATGTGCCCACTGGGCCACGACCAACATTTTGAGAACCACTGTCCCATAGCGTAAGAGCACAATATGTGCTTGGTATTTGGTCAATTAAAGTAGTTAAAAGGAAAGATTTGAAAGAAGCCTGTCTATGCAGTTCTGAGGGTCTTTTTGTTACTCTTGCTGTTTGGTCTTCAGTCTGTGTGGGGTCTAAGCAGTCAGGTTGCTTCGTCAGCCTGGTTGAGTACCTCCTTCCCTTGTTCAGAACATTTGGATGAACCACAGATTCCCTGAGGGAATTCGTATGCTGATGTAAGCCTCATGATGAACACCACGCATAAACTCCACTGTGGGTTTTCTATCTCCCAAATGGGAAGCTAATTATTATTGACATAAACTGCTAAGTTCCACGCCCTTCAATTTATTTTAGCACATGTTCATGGAGTGCCTCCTCTGTGCCAAGATTGCATGGACTGAAGATACAGAGTTGAATCAGACGCAGGTTACACCCTAGAAGAGCTAATGATTTAATACAGGAGCTAACAAACTGCAGCCCGCCGGCAAAACCTGGCCCGCGGTCTGTTAGTGTAAAGAAAGTTTTATTGGAACTCAGCCAGGCTCAGCCACACAGAACTAAGTAGTTGCGACAGAAACCATCTGGCCCACAGAGCCTAGATATTTACTGAAATATATCTATGAAAACATTTGCCAATCTCTGATCTAATAAAACCTCAAAATTGAAGATAATACTTTTTTCTATTATATTTCCATATGCAAAAGTGACAGATATATCAAAAGCAATGTAGTATTCTCCTTATTTTTATGACTAAACAACATCCATCCCTGATCTGTTGGGAGCCCTTAAGAGTTGACAAGAAGTGGCTCCTTTTGAAAAGTTGGTGACAGAAAAACATTATGATCTTAACGAATTGACATTTCATGTTTTTCTCTCTTACACGTACATAACCACCCTGCCCGGAACTGGGATGTCTGAAAAGAGTGCCAATATTATCACAAAAAATTACAGAGCTAAATCAGCTGAGCATTAGATCAGAGATCACCCAGGGCCTGCCCATTAGCTGAGGATAGCTCATGGTTATCATATGCTTGGCTCTGAAATTTTTGAACAACGTTAATTTGAGAAATTAATATCACATTAACATCTGGGTCTTCCAATTCTTTTGAAACGTCAGATTTGGCAACGGTAGGGAACCATTCCCGCATGACGAAAGCCCACGGGAGCTGAAAAGCAGCTTCTGTCTTTGAGTGAGACATACATGCTCCAGATTACCCTGTTTTCTACCGCTCCCAAATATTTCCCTGCCTCAAGATTGTCAATTGCCATTTTCAACAAATTTACATTGCTATTTTTCTCAGTAAAGAAATTTCTCTGTAGCTGTTCTTTTAAAAGTAGTATGACAAGATTAACCAGAAAAGATTATGTTTTTAAAAAACTTTCTTCTGAATTTAATATGCAGGCAGAAGGGTTGCAGTCTGCACTCACTTTACTGACTTCTGTTCTTTTTTAGCCCCCCGTGGAAATGATAGTTTAATGTCTTAACGCCCATAAAGAAAAGCAGAGCCGAAATGTGGCTTAGAACAGTGATCTCCAAAGAGATCCTAGGCAACGTTTAAGATAAACTACTGAGGTTTGGATAGAAAATACTGGAATCTACATAGTTGATCTCCTTCTTACTTTGTATTTTATATTTTTATATATTTTATAAGCTTATAATATAGTTATAAAGCAGTACATATAGCTATACACACACACATATACACATACACATGTAACTGGGTAGATAGTCAAATATATATTTAGTGATGGAGGCATGTGATCAAACTAGCCTGCAGACTTTAGTCTCGGGAACCGGGAGAGATCTGGGAAATCATCACATCCAAATGTTCATTTTACAAAGAAAGAATCTGAAATCTCTGGAGGTGAAGTGATCTGGTCAAAGGCACAGCCATGTTAGCAATATACCCCACTGCCTGCTTTTGTCACCAAGGCCTCCATGGGAAAATGAGACCAACATGGCGATAAAAAAAATCCCCCGAAATAGCTGGGCGATTTGTAGGAAACTCAGACTTCTTCCTCCAGCGTAGCACACATTTCAACTGGTGGTACCTAGAATAGCTTCTCTTTTTTTGTGAAAAATGGCATCTGACCATCTCCCTACTGCCAGTAGAGGCCACCACTGTGGCCGCCTTCTCATTGGCCAGCTCTCACTGGCCCTCTTCTGCCTTCTTTTCCTGTGGAAATAAAATATAAGGGCAGGAGAAAGGACATATTTGGTAATGTTACGCTCCTCAGCTTCCTGCTCGGGGCTGTCTCAGCTGCAAAATGTCAAGGGAAAAAATATCCCTCCAACTTGGAATGAATTCCAGACAGACCCTGATGCCTGCAAATTTGTCAGAGGGAGAGCCAAGTCCAGAAAAGCAGAACATGAAGAAGGCTCATTATGCGACTTCAAGAGACGCTCAAATAATCAGACACTCTGGTATTTATGATTTTCCCCATTTCAGATGGCCTGTAGTTCACAACATTCCCCTCCCTTCACCGCTGATTCTGAACTTCCTTTTAAATTAAACCTCAACAGTTATAAAAAGACTCTCACATTACTTGTAAGCCACAGGCACCACTGGGAGACACTGTTCGTACAGGCCTGTTTGGGGCTGGAGAAGGACAGCTCTTTTTGATTATTAGTCTGGGAAGGGCAGGCCAGGAAGGCAGACTCACTTCACCTTGACCACACCATTGCCCTCCTCTGCTTACCACATCTGTGCCAGGACCCCCTGCCACTCCCAGCATTTGATACAATGATCTGTACTTAAAAAGCAGCTATTTTGTGCCCTTGGCTTTCCTTTTTCATTGTGGCTTTTATTGTAATGGGGGGGGGGGGGGAGCGGGCACGAAACAACCAGCAAATTGATGCCGACTCTCCCGGTTTGTGAATATACCAACAGGACTTGTTTGTAAGGTTGAGTTCTTAGGGGGGGATCTTAGTCTGTTCCTGGCATCCAGCGCGTTTTCTTTCTCCTTTAAAACCATTGCCACATGCTGGCAAAAAGGTAAGGAAACAGGATTTGTAATCCAAACCTCATTAAATTGCTACATACACATTTTCCCTTCTGCTTCTCGCTCTTCAGTTCTAAATGCCGTGGCATTTGTTTGTACTTGGTCACCCTGAGTCCTTATTTGGGTTCTCCAGTAGGCACGAAGGCATCCAAGTATCAGTTTTAGCAACCGATGGAAGTACCCACATGAGGAATCGGGTGTTCAGTCCTAACATGCGGTCTCGACGAATAAGGGGCTTCTGTTTTCTTTTCCTAAACCGTCCAGCATCTCGACGCTGGTTTTGCTCCTCAACAGTCTAAGGTTTGTGCTACTTCCATGGTGATCGACTGTTAGGTCATAAACATTAGATTGTGGCATCACCGGATGAGTCAGTCGGGAGGAAGCTGGGCTGGAAATACAGCTGAAAGCCTCTGTTGACAGACAGATGCCTTCTTAATCATGGCCTCCGTGGGGAAAGGAAAACTATCCTGGGCCCACCCCCGGCATTGATTCACAAACCTGGACTGCTCTGGAAGAGGCCCGGAAAGCCCATCCTTGGGGGATACCACTGTTCCCTCCTCCGGGCTTCTCACAGGATAGCCACACAACTCACAGGAGGGGGAAATTGAACAAGGAAGCTCTTTCTGGTTACTTTCTGAGTGTCAGCAAAAAAAAAAAAAAAAAAAAAAAAAAAACAACAGCTTTCATCTTTTCGACGTCTTGCGCTGTTCCTTCTTAAAACAGCTTATATTGTCAGCATTGCCTATTCCTTGGTGCATCCATTTCTGGTAGGGTTCCTATTCCATTACATCGGCCTTGCAATATGGGCATCCCAAGAGTTCACCTTTTGGAAGGCTGGAGGTGGGACTACACAATATCATTTTGTTCCCCTTAATCAATTTGTCCTATCTCTTTTAAGCCCCGGGGACTACTAGAAATTTTGCCATCTTTTAAAAATTTCTTTACAATTTCTTGAGTCCGTATTTCATTTTAGAAGAATTGATTTAATATTTCCAAATTTAGGTTTTTAGAGAGCATGATGTCAAGAACCACTGTGCATTAGGCTGCTAGGAGACTAGGCAGCCAGAGAAACAATGTCTTTCCCTGTGTCCCCTATCAAGAACTGCTCAGTGCTCCTGCCAGCCTGTAAGGCTTTATCATCCAGTCATTTTAGACCTGCAAGAGAACATTCCATCAGGGGATCAGGTTCTATCATTTCACTGGTATGCAATGTAAGACCACAGAAACTCTAGTACAAACAAATTTTCCATGGCTCAGATTAATAATAGATAGCACTTAAATGGTCAGTCCAATTGTGTTCCCTCCCTGCTAAGGACAGAACACATGACAATAAGCTGAAAATCCAGCCAGGCAAGTCAGACCAGAAGCAAGGAAGAATTTCTGGCCTCAAGGTTACAGAAGAAGTTGTAAAGTTCACCTCTTGAGGGGAATCTTTAAGATGAGCCTGAAAAACATATGTGAATGGTTATGATCCAGTTCTGACTGGAGTTGGGGGACACATTTATATGATTTCCAAGCTTTCCTTCAAAACACAAGATTCTTGCAGTGGTTGAAACGTGACTCTGTGCATTTCTCACTGCTATTGAGATTGTTATTCATGATCAGGCTACTTTTACGTAACAAAGACAGATTCTGCTGGTTGGAAGATAAGTGAGGAGTTATTTATTACACCTCTCTTGTTTCAGTCAGGAGAAAACCTAGGCACAGAGAGGTCATTGTCAGATACCCAGAAGAAGAGCTGGGCCTACAGTGCAGACCCCCCTCAGCTCCCTGTGCTGCGTGCTTTACTGCACCATAGTTTTACTAATAGTATAAATCTATTTAAGCTGTAGCTCCAGTTTGTAGGAATTTTGTTTATTTCGTGAGCAGCACTGAGACAGAAATATGAGAATCTCTGGGAATTGGCATGGCTAAATATTACAATTTAGAAGAATAGTTTAGGCAAAGTACAAAAGAGGAAATGCTATTTAGATGAGTTCATTTCTACTCACTAAAAAAAAAAATTAAAAAATTAAACTCAAGATCCAACAACATTTTCCTTTACTTAGCCCAACATCAGAGGCTTTACACAGCAACTCCCCAAACAAATCTGTTTCATATATTTCATCTTTCCAACTAAGGACCTTTTTTAATATCTGATCTTGAGTTTATTAACTTCTCTTAGAAAAAGTTCTATTTCATCTCTACAAATGCAAAACTGAACCTGATTTTACCTCTCTCTTGTTTTATAATTATTTAAATGGATAATGCTGACAGATCTTAGAAGACATCCAACAGCTTTAATTTCTAAGATGTGAATTCCTTCCCCCCACTTCTCCCTTCTTTCCTTCCTCCCTCCCTCCCTTTCTGCCTTCCTCCCTCCCTCTCTCCCTTCCTTCCTTCCTTCCTTCCTTCCTTCCTTCCTTCTTTCCTTCATCTTGGAGAACTGCTTGCATTGGTTGTTCATTTGTAGAATTCTCACCTGCCTTTATCTTGGAGGATAATCTATTCATTTTGATGAGGGAACATAAGGCAGCTGAAGGCCAAGCACAAGCTAGCACAACCCCAACCCTCCTAACCTCAGGTGGGTTATATGTGATATTCCTCAGGCACTTCTGGCTGCCTAAGAACAAAGAAAAGGACAATCTTACCAAAAGCCTAACCTCCAGTAACCTACAGACTCCCTTTCCTGGAGTCCTAATATCACCCTCATCAAGGTGTAGGGGTTTAAATGCTTGCCACGGTGATGTGGGTAACAAAGGCAAATGAAAAATTAAATTCTCTTACTGCCTACAATCCATTGACAAGCCCTTGCAACAGGCAGATTGACCTTCGCTAGGAGCTCAACTGCATCCTGGATGCTACGGGCAAAAGGGAATCTTGGCTTAACATTATCCTGACCCCCCAGGATCCTGTGAGTCTCCTTAAACACATAAAAAATCCTTTGCAAAAGTCCTTTATCTTTAACCCCCAAGTATATGTTGGTAATTACACTCCAAGCGTATGGCCCCTGATACACATCTGAAGGGTCTCATGACTGAGGTTTTAGTAAACAGTAATAAATGGCATTTTCCTAACATCAGCTAGCCCCTCAAGGTCCTGGAAACCTTGTTTCCAAAATTCCTTAGAGACTTACACTATGCCTAACTCCCTCCATACCTGAAGGTATATAATCAGTTACTCTTCACAATCCCAGTACAGCTCTTTCTGCCCACAGGTCCTGTCCCTGTGCTTTAATAAAATCACATTTTTGCACCAAAGACGTCTTCAAGAATTCTTTCTTGCCCATTGACTCCGAACCCCACGATCACCCCCAAAATCCATAAATTTCACATTGAATTCCAGTTAAATTATTCCTTTGGTTTTCTGCATGGAAGCTGCATTTGAAGGGCTTTCTCAATCCTATTCTGGATCAGAAGTCATGGCTCACAGATGCATTTCCTTATGAATGACTTTAATACACAGGAAATAAAGTAATTTTAGTAAATGATAAAATTTGCCCCTAAAGCTGATATTAACATTATAATATCTCTCTTCTTCCCTGTTTTGGTCTTTTTAGATTCTTTGTCAGGCATCGGACAAAATCATAGTTTTAGTAAACTTCCCACGAAGTCTGAGTAAGCACTTTCCTAGTTGGTTTGATTTAGGGCGTTCCAAAAGCCCTTTTTATCCCAAGTGTTATTTTATCTGTCAATCAATCGGAAACTAAAATTCCAACTAAGGGATTGCACTGTTCAGGTTAAGACACCTCCCAAACGCCATGTGGGGGTTGGCATCCGGTGGTGTCACAGTATTAACCCATTAGTACCCATGAGTACATTAGTTTTATATAATGGATCTCAGCATGGGATACAAAGGTTATATCCAAGGAGGGTTATATTTTGGTAGTATACATGCATGGTCTAGATTAATTATGCCAGGAAAGGAAGCCCAAGTTGGACAAGAGCAGTGGAAGATTAAGGTAAAAATAAGAGAAGGTGCCAAATAGACCATGACTCAATCACAGTTTTCTCTTCACCTGTTTCGGGAGGCTGTGTTTATATTACTCATGTTTCAAGCATTGTGGATACATCTGTTGCCTTCTTTCTCAAAGGTCTTCACAGCTGTTCATGGACTTGACTCTTCAGGTTGTGTGTGAAGTGAATATATCATTAAATGAGGGTTTGTTGGATCCAGAGGCCCTTTTAGAGTAGTATATGTGCAGCAGAGTAGGTAAAAACTTGACAAAGCAAGACAGGGAGTTTAGTAGTCAACTTTTATGATGGTTTCCATGGGTCAGGGGAGGCAAGCAAGGCATAGAATGTAAGAGAAAAGGGAATTTAGGTCATTTTTTTAAGTTAAGAAAAAACAAGTTGGAATAAGAAGGCTGGAAATACTACTACAAGTCAAACACCCATTTTAGTTCCAGAGATGAATTGTGAGAAAGTAGGTCTCAGCTCAGCCTAGTGAAGAGACCATTGTTGTCTTGCTTTCATTGCTATTCTTTTCAGATAAAGCAACAAAATACATCAGCAGTGTGTGTGTGTGTGTGTGTGTGTGTGTGTGTGTGTGTGTGTGTGCTGAAGTAGATTTCGGAAGACACAGACAAACTATGAGCTATGCATTACATTTCCATCAATGAAAATAATGGAACATAATCATTTGGCTGCTATAACTGGCTATTTGTATCCAGCAAATTAGACAAAATCTGGTGATACACAACTGCTGTTTTCCAGAAAGTGATATTTTGAGGGAATAAAATCTTTCTAGAGATTGAATTTTGGAGATTAGTTAAACCCTGGCAATTTCGCTGTGGAGTGGGGTCAAGAACAGAGTGTTGTAATTCAAATAAAGGTATCACTCCACTCCTTTACCTGTAGACAAAACTGAATACCACCTATTTAGGCTATCAGGAAAATAGTAGCAAGAGTTGTAACAGTTAAATTTTACATCCAAATTAGGGAGTTAGTACCATAAGAGCTTTAATGATTATTTTGAAATCAAAATTTGAACACATGCAAAACATATCCACTGGAGAAACATACATACATTTCTCATGAATTGGTATTTCATTCATTCATTCATTCATTCATTTATTCACTCAACGAATGCTATTTGGAACTACTATGAACCTACTAAATTTTATTGGTCAGGGTTCTTTAGAGAAACAGAACTACCTAGATGTGTATATATCTTGTTAGTTACATGTATAAAAAGAGGGAGATTTAAGGAATTGGCTCGGGTGATGGGGAAACTTGGCAAGTCCAAGATCTGCAGGATAAGCCTGAAGGCTGGAGAGCCAGGGAAGAGTTACAGTTTGAGTCTGAAGGCAGTCTTTCTGGCAGAATTCTTGGATTGGGCAGTTCAGTCTCTTTTCTATTCAAGCCTTCAATTGATTGGACACAGCCCACACACATTACGGACGGTAACTTGCTTTCCCGAAGTCTTCTGACTTAAATGTTAATCTCATTTTTAAAATAGTTTCACAGTTGGGGTGCCTGGGTGGCTCAGTCAGTTTAGCGTCCGACTTCGGCTCAGGTCATAATCTCAGGTTTGTGAGTTTGAGCCCCGTGTTGGGCTCTGTGCCAACAGCTCAGAGCTTGGAGACGGCTTTGGATTCTGTGTCTTCTATCTCTGCCCCTCCCCTGCCCACACTCTGTGTCTCTCTTAAAAATAAATAAACATTGAAAACAAAATTTTTTTAAGTAATAAAAAGTAAAATAGTTTCACAGAAACATCTACAATATTGTTTGACCAAATATCTGGGTAACATGGCCTAGCCAAATTGGCACATAAAATTAACCATGCCATGAGGGCTAGGCATAGCCCTATTATTTCCTGTTATGGAAATAGCCATTATCTCATGGAGCTTACATTCTAGTGCCTTTTATAAGTTTGAGACATGTTGCCATAGACTTTACAAAAAATACCTAAAGTTAAATTCAGTTGGTAGCATTCTTACCCTCACCTTTTGGAGATGATGATGGTGGTGGTGGTGGTGGTGATTATTTAGCATCTTCCTGGGATTACCTGGATTGAGAAACCTCATGTACTAGTAGTTATACTTAGTTTGTTGCCATTTTTGGCAATGCTAGGATCACAAGAATCTTTCTGAAGAATGAGGCATCTTTTTCTTTATCCTACTAAGATTAGAGCAGTAGAAACTATGATCATATGACATTTTCCCTAATACTTTTAGAAAACCACACAAGACATCTCACTGAGCAGAATCAGACTGTGAGGCACATGATAAAATAAGGGACCAGCTGTAATATCAGAGACATACTACAGAAAGTTTTATGGATTCCAGTTTGTTTACTTGCAAGGGAAATGTCTGAAAGCCTGAAGTATACATTACACATAATTTGGCTGCACTTAGAGGAAAATCTTGGATTGCCCTGAACCTTCTAACTTTTATCAAACAAAGAACCTATTGTCACCTTTCCATATCCTTTGGTGAAACACAGAAAATTTCCATCTATTTTTTACTTATTATTATTTTATTTTACTTTTTTTTTGCTTACAGTTTTTTTTTTTTTTTTTATTCCACTTCAATACACCTGTTTTCAAGTGCTAAGTGAAATCACTCCTTATCCTTGGGAGAAAATGACACAAGAAATGATAGTCATGGAATCTTCCTCTGGATGTGGGCACAGAAATAGTTCTCAAAATAAATCATGGCCACACACAGGTAGCTTCTTCATGAGGTGACTTGGTGACTTCACAAGATAGGCCCCACCCCACCCATCTGGGACAAGCATGATGGGCGGTCATCCTCTCTGGAGGCCTGTAATTATAGTACAAAGACGGAGGTGCATCTATGAAAGCAAACTTTGTCCAGATCTCTAAGGTACATTTTGCTTTTACAAATTACCTCACTTGGGGGCTCATAGTAGAAGAAGTCATTAAATGTCTCTGGAAAGATACATAGAAGAGCTGGTAACATTGTTTCCTCTGGGGTGGGGAGCTCTGGGTAAGGGTAGGGCGGAAGCTTACTTCTCAATGCAAGCCTCTGTACTATTGGAAATTTACTATTTGCATATATTATCTCCTTAAAATTAGCCACCTACCTAGCCGGTTAATTAGCTAACTAAATTAATAAAATATTTTTAAAAATCCAAATAACTATAAATACCTGAATCTTCTGTCATTATTTAGTTACCTGATCAATTTAACTCTTAAATCACTTATTTC
Source organism: Panthera onca (assembly GCF_046562875.1). Taxonomy (NCBI): domain Eukaryota; kingdom Metazoa; phylum Chordata; class Mammalia; order Carnivora; family Felidae; genus Panthera; species Panthera onca. The sequence continues at coordinate 118,693,563 of NC_138343.1, forward strand.
CTTTTTCTTTCTTTTCTATTTTTATTTCAGAGAAACTGCGTACCTAAATTAAGACCGACCTTGTTCCTCCCTGAATATATCGGGCATATTCCTGCCTCAGGTTCTTTGCAAAAATAGTTTGCAGTGACTGGAAAATTCTCATATCCATTATCTGCATGACTTTCTCCTTGCTACTTTAAGTCTTGACTCAGATATCACTTTCTCAGTAGGGCCTACCTTGACCACCCTGTTTAAAATTGAAAGCTTAAAATAGGTGATGGAGATTAAGGAGTGCACCTGTCGTGTTGAGCACTGGGTGATGTATGGAATTGTCAGATCAGTATACTGAACTGAAACTGATACTATCAACTGATAGTTGATATGTCAACTACCTGGAATTTAAATAAAAACTTGAAAAAAATTAAATTAAACAAATATAAAATTGCAAGCTTACACCTCAGAATTCCTTATCCACTGTATTTTTAGTGCTAACTATGTTCTTTTAAAGTACTGTGTAGTGTATTTATTCAAAATCTTTATTGTCTGTATCTCAACACCGAACTACGTTCCTTGAGGGCTAGGATTTGTCTGCTTAGTTTGCTGCTGTTTCTCTAGCATCTAAATACTGCCTGGCAATCGTGGGTTGTTATGAAAAAAATTGCTGAATAAATGGGAGAAAAAAATGAATGAGTTTTCTTTTCCAAATATGTTATCTTCGATCGAATACCATTAAGTAATTTGAGATTGGCACATGTAGTTTTTAATTCTATTAATGATTCCTGTTTTTCAAAAACATTCTTTAACATGTATTTGGAACATAAATTCAGGAATGACCCTCTCTCATTTTTGCAAGAGGAAGTGTACTTTTTCTTCTGTTACTTCACAAATCTTCTGGGTAGCAAATATCCTTGGGTTTGTTAATGGTACTTTACAACTTATATTGTTATTATTGTATTATTTCTTGTTTATAGATTTTTAACTTCTGAGAATATTTTGGGCATAATCATTCTGTTTTGGAAAAATTTACCATCATTGTTTACATTTATCTATGCTTATACACATTCAACGCTCATCGCCTCAGATAGGTTTAATCAACTAGAGTAGTCAACTTGTTACCTCAACCGGAAGATTTAACATAGGGAAATTAAGCACTGAAAAAATGCACCGGAGGACTGAGGGCCAGAGTAAGCCTCTGCCTGTTCCAGTCTCCATACCACTCACCTCTGCTGGAGGAATAATAATGGCTTCTGCTTCTCCCTTTTCTGCAGAATTAATCTTTTCTATTATGCTCTGAGATACAAATGGGCAAAGGATTAGTGTTATCAACCCCCGGAAGTCCCTCAATATACAGAATTTGATAAGCTTCAAACCTAAAAGCAATAGAAAGAAGAAAGAAAGCATACTGAATTCATCAGAGTTTGATCCTATTGTGTCTTTTTAATTTTTTTAAATATAATTTGTTATCAAGTTGGCTAACATACAGTGTATACAGTGTGCTCTTGGCTTCTCGAGTAGATTCCTATGATTCATTGCTTACATACAACACCCAGTGCTCATCCCAACCAGTGCCCTCCTCAGTGCCTATCACCTGTCTTCCCCTCTCCCCTGCCCTCTACCCCCATCAACCCCCAGTTTGTTCTCTGTATTTAAGAAACTCTTATGGTTTGCCTCCCTCCCTCTCTGTTTGTAACTATTTTTTCCCCTTCCCTTCCCCCATGGTCTTCTGTTAAGTTCCTCAAGTTCCACATATGAGTGAAAACATATGATATCTGTCTTTCTCTGACTGACTTACTTCACTTAGCATAATACCCTCCAGTTCCATCCACGTTGTTGCAAATGGCAGGATTTCAACTTTTGAGCCAAGGGTGTTTGCTAATTTATTTTGGAGCCATTGCTGTATAATTGCATGCATATTCCATAAGTAAATGCCAGTGATGAACACATGTTCTTGTCCCTGTTCCTATATAATCATGGCATGATGGTCCAGACATCTACTCCCAAGACAGATAATATCAAGGTGGGAAATCCCAAAGGTACCATCCGTAATCTATATAATATGCCTGTACAATAGTTTAAGAAAATGAGTGCCCATTGTTATTTTAAATTAATAATTGCCCAGTATTTGCTTATAAAACCTTTCCCTGCCAATGTCACCTTATCTGTAAGATGAGAATATAGTAGTACTCATCTTGTAGGATTATCGTGAGGATTTAATGAGCTTTTATAAAAACAGAGAGAGAGACAGAGACCAAGTGGCAAAGAGTCTGGAACAGTGCCTGGGCCATTGTAAGTGCAGAGTAAAATGAGGGGCTATCATCACCATCACCATTATCATGATCATGGATTCTTTTCCAGAAAAACTGACAGGTGTATGTGTTGGATTGATGCATTGGACTTAATTCTTTATTCCATCCTGCATCTATGCCTTTGCCATGGTCTCTTCCTGGGCAAAGTGTGGTTCTTCACTGCTTGAATTTGAACTGGGTCCTTTGACTTTTTTCGGTCAATAGTATATGAGCAAAAGTGACAATCTGCCAGTTCTAAGCATAGGCATTGAGAGCCCTGTATTTCCACTTGTCCCCTTACACTTCTGCCAATGCTGTGGTAAGAGTTTCCCCCGAATTTGCTCATGCCCCTGTAGCCTCGGCCCCAGAATGAATACACATAGGCCAGAGGCGCCTCGGTCAATCCACAGAACCACAGTGAGGAACAAAGCCATCCGGCCAAGCGCACCCTAGATCATCTGAACCCCATTCTGCCCACATCCACGTAAATAATAATAAGCGATCGCTGTTTGAAACCTCTGAGTTTAGGGGTAGATTGTAGTGTAACTGTAGGGAACGCACACACTTCATTTCGGATATACCTACACAGAAGACCTACCCTTGACAGAGTCAAGTGATGACACCTGCTTTCTGGCTGAATTATATTACATGTTTTGCCCAAATGCTGGCTGGGGCTGTCTCTGTCTGTGAACATTGCCCAGAGTAGTGCCACAGGAAGTGAGTGAGTGTGTGTGTGTGTGTGGGGGGGGGGGGGGGTGGAGAGGTGAGGATTGGTGCCAGTTTCTGCCTTCTGTGTTTTTGCCACTTTCAACAGCCTGCCAGCTGGTGCAGCTGTACCCTTTGGACAAATGATATGATATCCTGGACATTAGCCTGAATGGTACCACACACGCAAAGAGCTACAGCTGCTATTTGTTGTGCTTCTTGCTGTTCTTGGCTCTGTTGCAATGCCTGGGGGTGGCAAAGACTTCTACACATGAGATGTGTCTTTCCAAGATTCATAGATAGTGTGTCTTTTCAAGATTCTAAAATTCGCTCAATGCAGCCACTAACGATGATGACCATGCATGTGGAAAATAGGCCAGGTTCATTTTTGAATAGTTTGATTTTTTTTCCCTCAAAGTAATTATGAAAGCAAATTAATCATAGAAAATTAATCATAGAAAAAATATAACATCATATAGTTTGTCCTTCCAGGAAAAAAAAAAAAACTAAAACTTCACTCATACTTTTAGTATATTTTTACATTTTTTAAGGCAGGAACATTTATTCCTTTCTTTGCCTAATAATATTCATACCAGCATATATGTAGACAAATCCTATGTGTTAACCATCCAGTAAATCAGATATGTAATTAGTTTCCACTGCTAAGTAAAAAGGTGATTTGTTCTGCATATGTGTCCTGGAATAATTGAAAATCATTATTAACTAGCACATGCTTCTGTCTAACGCGATCCATCTCAAAAATTTCTGAACTTGGTTTAAAACCAAAATATGTGAAAATGAGAATAAATGTGAGCCCAACAGAATATGTTATTCAACATATTTTTAGTCCATCCCAAACTGAAAGTGATTTTTATTGATGCTATTGGAGATGGGAAAAAGAATAAAAAGAGAAAAAAAAAAAAGGTGAATTATATTTATGGTCCAGCCAGAGGTAATAATTTACTGAGATGTAGTATAACCACCCTTCAGAGCATTATCAGTGGAGATGTAAGGAAATAAATATATAGAGTAGTTGTTTTCAACCCTGGTGGCAAAAGAGACACTTGGGGAACTTTTTAAAACTATCAGTGCCAAGCTTAACCCAAAGCCTTCTAATTTAGCTGGTTCTGGGTGGGATCAAGGAATTCATGCTTTATGGAAACACCCCTCATGAATCTAATGTGTGGGGTTAACCCCACTAGTATATGGCATTTTGAAATTGTCTTAAGTCCAAGAGGATGTTAAAATGAATACACTGCCTATTTTCAGACTTCTTTAGAGGATTTGAACTTCCAAATAGGGTTTTGGAGGAAAGAAGCAGAGATTGACACAAAGAAGTGTTTTTTCTTTTAAAATCAATTCTGTGATTTGTATTTGCTCAAGTTTTACAATTTCAATCAGCCAAACTTAGATTCGTTAATTCATGAGATAGTGATCTTTGCCCACTAATTGCCTTTATCGGTATTTTTACCCGATGTCAGTCTCGATTGCATTTTCGTATCTGTCTTCTTTGTAAACCTGTGACTTCACCCAGAGGTGTGCTGGAGCGGCTTAAGGGTGCTTGCAAAAGTGGCCTGTGCATGTCTCTTTCCAACTCTTAGGTTCAGGAATGTCGAGTTGGTAGAATGAAATTAGCCACGATAAAAGTGTTTACATCATGGAAATTGGCGAATGCTAAAAAATCAGATACTCTCTGATCCCAGAGATGATTATTAAACATTTAGTAGCACACGCGGATTGCAGTGGAAGAGAATTATGGCACATAAGTTGATTTTTTAGTTGTTTATCTCCGATATCTTAAAATCAGAAGTCGTGATTTTTAAGTACCTATTAATCTGGGGGAAAAGTAACCTACATTTTACAAGATGCCTCTTCTGTATTTTTTTTCCTATTGAATCCCCTTCCTCATTTTACCCTTTCCACCCACAACAGAAATTCCCACGTATTCTGTGCTGAGAAGAGTTTACTAGAGTTAGCTGAAAATCATTCTCTGCCGTCTCATGCCTCCACTTACGACCCCATACCACAGTGTTCGGTTTTTCATCTCAGCTACACAGCAGCCCTTTTTTGTTTGGTGAAAAAAGATAACCAATAAAATAAATGAGCAGTCTTATGATTGACCCTATTTTTTTGTTATTCAAGGAAACCCAAAATGAAGCAAAATAACCAAATTTTGCCAAGGAAAACATTTCCAACCATTTCAATTACTGTTTTAATTGGCTAGGTCTGGCTGCCAGATTATCTTCTAATCTCCACAAGAATGTTATTTGGGAAAAGTTGAAATATGGCCTGCATGGAAGCCACATTCATCTCCTCAGCACACTCTAGTTGGAATAACTCCCTCAGCATACTGGAATCATATTAGAGTGAAATTGGCAGGTCCTGGAAGAACATAATCCATAGATCATATAAAAGCCTAATTCACTATCAGCATATTATTGAAAAGTCTGAAAAATGTTGTGTGCCCGAGTCCAAGATAAAGAAAAGTGAGGATACTGAGATGTTTGTATAGCAAATACCTCTGGACAATGTGCAGAAGTATGTGTGTGTATGTGTATGTGTGTGTGCACGACTGTGTATGTGTCTGCGTGTGTGTTAATATAACAATAGAAGGAAGAAAATGGTTGCAGTTACTTGAATTGGTTTCATGAAAGCATCTTGGGCTGTAGGGTGTGTTTTACGAAGATCTTATAGAGAAATCGTCCCAGATCCTTATCAGACTTGGTTTAGAGACAGGAAAAGCCTTTTCTTGTTTGTTTTAGCCAAGTTGTGAAGAGATTGATTTTATGACTAGATTATTACATTTTCAGACTGCCATTTCAGTGTGTTCTCGTTCAAGTGGGATGCAGTTACTCTGCACATTATTCTTTAACATTTATTTGTAGTCAGATTCCACAGACACCAGAAAATACACAAAAAAAATATGTGTCGCCATGATAACCAATTGGGTTCTTACCCTAGAACCCTAGTCTTTTCAGTAAATGTGGGTTGTCCGGCACTGTATTGAAATCCCAAAATTTACACTAACGTAAATATTACCAACATCTGTTTCATATGTTGGGACAAGGCCACCATGAAGGAGCATGCATGATTGTGCATTGATAGCCAGAAGTTTTGTTGTAGTTGCTCAGAGTAAATACTTCTCTGAGAATCTACCCTGTGGTGTCGTTAAGGGGTGTGGAGAAGTTTCTTTGGAATTAACAGGATTAAATGACTGGAACTGGGATCCCGCACATTTGTCTTCTTTGATCAGCTTCTTTGTAGGCATCTGCAGCAGAGAAAGAAGAAGCTTGCAAAGTCCAGTCCACATGATTTAATTCCACAGTGGCGCTCATTCACTCAAAAATTATAAACGCAATGAATCTCTAGATCTGAAGCTGTTGAGGGAGAAGGGCATGCAGGGATAGAGAGAGAGTACAAATTTCTGTTCAGGTGAAAAGAATCTCAGGAGTCCCAAAGCCCATATGTCTCTGATGATCTACAGGGACCATCAACCATTTCTTACCTTCCTGGTTGATGAACTGCTTATTTCTACAACTAACGGATCTTCTCAACTTCTCACTGGCATTTGTGATGCTTCAGGCTTAAGAGGAACACCTTGAGCTGAATCACTGGTCCAATTTCCCTCAAACTTTATTGTCTTTACCAACCTTGTATCTGTATTACACCATCATCCGACCTGAGTGAAAGTCTAATATATCTTCTGTATCTCCTCACTTCTCCATCCTGCACGCAGATTTTTCAGTAGAGATTGAACAGAGCATGGCAATGAGACCAGCAGCACTTTCACAATAGTGCCTGAAGCTCGTATCAACCAGAATCCTAACAGCAAGCCCAACACAACCACCTCCAAGGTCTACATGCTTCCCCAGAACAGGTTGGCATCCTCTTGCAGGGCAGCACTTTTCAACTTCTTGTCTTGGCACCGATTTGTATGGATCAATTGCCATAAAATCATGTTGTTTGAAGCCATCTTAGGGTACTGAGTTTGTAAATGAGTTAGTTTTTATAATATAAATTAGAACCCTTTAAAGCTTATTTTTGTGTCAGTGTCTCTCTCACTTGCATGCATTCTGGTGTACTTTGCAGGAGAGAATAGAGTTGCAGCTAACTGCTCAGAAACTGTACATCACTATAGCCCAACAACCAAGTGAGAGAGACTGCTACTGATGGGTCAATAACAACTGTGGAGATTCTGAGTCATTGGAGCACTCGACAAAAGAAAGCTAATGGATGATGTGAAAATCCACATATGCCCATGAGAGTATATTGAGCCCATAAATGTTGTTGCTTGGTGTGTTCCTGAGAAGAGACATTTGAGAACCACTGTTTTGGAGTCAGAAACAGCACAGAAGAATTCATTTCAGCTCCAAATGGGTTATTTAACCACTGGCTGTCAGACATGTAGACAGCGTCATGTTTCAGTTTGACCTAGATTTGTAATGGGATGCGCCTAATTCCTTCAATGAAACGAAACTTTAATGAATCTTTAGGTAGAACTCTTAAGTGCCAAAAAACCATTTTCCCAGAGCTAGTGTGAACTTCTTGACAAACTAAAGAATTTACTCTTTTTGAGCCAAGAGGAAACCTCTGTTTGTTATACACTCCCATGCCATTTGATTATTGAGGGAGAAGGAATGGGAGCGGTATCCAAAACGGATGGGAAGGTGAGCACCACGTGCTTATTGTTGCTGGGAGTGGACCCTTCCTTGCCCTTAATGTATGTGCTAAATGAAGTCGGATGTGGTTAGTCAAGTGGTTGTAGCTAAATTAGACTGTTCATGGGAATCAGCTTCTTTGGCCTATTACAGAGACCTTAAATACCATTTAATAAATCCTGAAAATAAGTCTTTCTCTAGATAAACATCAGTAAAGCAAGGATTGGGGGGATACTAATAAACACCTTACATTTATAGAGATCTTATAGATTTTATACTTGGAAAAAATACTATTTTATAACCTGACATGGCCGCCAATACAGGAAAACCAATGAAAGATTCACATTCAGGGAGAGTAGTGTTCCTACAGCAGGAAATAATTATGGTCAGCCATGTGGGAGTAGAGTCATCCCAAAGTTAGCTGACTACAGTGGATTAAGTTCACATCTGGCTGATAGAGACGATCCAAAAATGATTCTGGGAATGCAGGAAAGCATTTGACAGGGCTGTGATTTTGTCTGTCTTTGTGAGCACCAGCTGACAGTGCTTCATCCATGCATTCATTATGACATCATTCTATGGACAATTCATGGACCAAGAAGATCTGAGAATCCCTGGGGTGATGGGAAATGCCACGGACATCCATGGTCTTGGATGCTCAGTGAGTAAACAATGATTTTTAAGCAGTTCCCAAGGCCTGAGAAATAGTTGGTCGTCACCCAGGTCTACACCCTTCAGCATGAGTTTTCTTGGGGAGGAGGTGGATATGTCTGCAAGCCCCATACTGGCCCCACATGTCTCTAACTAACTAGAGTAAATAAAGCTAATATGGAGGAGATTGTCTTGAACTGAACTCTTTTATGGAAAACGTTTGCGCGAGGAGTCTGAATGCTAAGACACCAATGTCTCGTTTCATTGGTGCCAATTAATGCCCTGAAGGGGCACCAATTAATTGGCACCAATGAAACGAGACATTGGTGTCTTAGCATTGGTATGCATAAGGCATGAGTGCAGTGTTGCTCTGGAAAAACAAGAAGAAATTCAGAAAATTCTTACACCTGCATGCCTAAGCCTTCATGATTATAATATTTTAAGCATTATACGGAAAGATACGCTTTCAGCTTAGTAGATAATAGGTACAGATACATGCACACATATATATATATATTCATACTCATATATAGATATATATAGAATCATCCATCTTGGGCATTCAACTGACTTTTCCTATATTAGCTCTCATAACTCTCAAGATTCTACATGGTATCTAAACTAGGCTTATTTTCTTCCATCATACCTTTATTCTGCATTTCCACTCCTACCTCAGCTGAGTATCACTATTCTCTGTAATTCTTGTTTAAGACAACTGAAAAGATACGATTAAGTTTCTCTGAAAGATGTGACCAATGACTTTGTCCTCTGCCAGCTTTCAGGACTTTGTTTACATGTCTCTCATTTTACATTCCATTGCTTCTTGTAGTCATCATTATTTCAGTACATGCTCAAAGATCTGGAGTGTGCATCTCAATACATGTTACATTTTGGAAATGATCTGTTAGCTTTTATTTTAGGCAGCTTTGCTTGTGAAAAACAAAGCTGATCTGTATTTTTCACTTAGGTAACTCGACTTCTCTTTTTGTGACTGAACCCAACCAACCAAAATATTCACATTCAGTGCGTATTTGTAGTCAGGTAACAAAAGTCTGTAGTCAGTTTATATTTGTAGTCAGTTAACAAAAGGGCCAGGTACAGAAATGATTGAATTTGCAAATTGATCTCCAGTGCCATAATCTCTCCCTTTGGCAGTAATATCGCTAGACCTCCAAGTTTAAAAGATCTGTATCTCTGGTTAGAGGGCTTACGAGGAAAATGCTTTTTTGGCCTGTTGAAATTGTTCTAACTAAATTCATTTTACTTCTTGAACCCATGATATCAAGTTAGATATTTGCTGAACATAGATAAATGAATGGTATTCTCTCAACTAATAGACATGCCCTTAGTTCTGAATGGACCAATTTCAACATCAAACATGTTTAACTTAACAAACATAAATTGACCATGGGTTTCTTTTGGCAGCTACTAATTTGTATGTCTGCTTGTTCACAAGATGTATATTACTCCTTTATGACCCTGCGCCACATGAATCATATGAACATTACTGATTCCTAATAAAACATACTACGTATTAAAGCACTATCACATTCTTTCAAGTATTATCTCACTGTGTATGTTTATGAAAATATCAATAAACTTTCAGTGACACTAATAACACAATGATTATTTTACTATTTTGCATTCCGCCAACAGTGTAAGAGGGTTCCCCTTTTTCTACATCCTCACCAACATCTGTTGTTTCCTGAATTGTTAATTTTGGCAATTCTGACAGTTGTGAGGTGGTATCTCGTTGTGGTTTTGATTTGTAGTTCCCTGATGATGAGTGATGTTGAGCATCTTTTCATGTGTCTATTAGCCATCTGAAAGTCTTCTTTGGAAAATGTCTATTCATGTCTTCTGGCCATTTCTTCACTGGATTATTTGTTTTGGGGTATTGAGTTTGACAAGTTCTTTATAGATTTTGGATACTAACCCTTTATCCTATATGTAATTTGCAAATATCTTCTCCCATTCCATCGGTTATCTTTGTTGATTGCTTTCTTTACTGTATGTACAGAAGCTTTTTATCTTGATGCGATCCCAGTAGTTTATTTTTGCTTTTGTTTCCCTTGACTCCAGAGCTATGTCTAGTAAGAAGCTACTGTGGCTGAGGTCAAAGAGGTTGCTGCCTGTTTTCTCCTGTAAAGTTTTGATGGTTTCCTGATTCATATTTAGGCCTTTCATCCATTTTAAATTTACTTTTGTGTATGGTGTAAGAAACTGGCTCAGTTTCATTCTTCTTCATGTTGCTGTCCAGGTTTTCCAGCACCATTTGCTGAAGAGAGTGTCTCCCCACCCCACTCCCAATTGAAGATTCTCTCCTGCTTTGTTGAAAATTAGTTGGCCATACATTTGTGAGTCCATTTCTGGGTTCTCTATTCTCCTCCATTGATCTATGTGTCTGTTTTTGTCCCTGTACCCTACTGTATTGATGATTACAGCTTTGAAATACAGCTTGAAGTTCTGAATTCTGATGCCTCCAGCTTTGGTTTTCTTTTTCAAAATTACTTTGGCTATCCGGAGTCTTTTGTGGTTCCATACAAATCTTAGGATTGTTAGTTCCAGCTTTTTGAGGAATGCTGGTGTTAGTTTGCTAGGGATTGTGTTGAATGTGTAGATTGCTTTGGGTAGTGTTGACATTTTAACAATATTTATTCTTCCAATCCATGTGCATGGAATGTTTTTTTTCATTTTTTTTTGTGTCTTCTTCAATTTCTTTCATAAGCTTTCTGTAGTTTTCAGCATACAGATCTTTTACCTCTTTGGTTAGGTTTATTCCTAGGTATCTTATGGTTTTTGGTGCATTTGTAAACGGGATCAATTTCTTGATTTCTCTTTCTGCTGCTTCATTATTTATGTATAGAAATACAACCAATTTCTGTACATCGATTTTATATCCTGCTACTTTGCTGAATTCCTGTATCAGTTCTAGCAGTTTTTTGGTGGAGTCTTTGGGGTTTTCCACGTAGAGTATCATGTCATCTGTGAAGACTGAAAATTTGACTTCTTCCTTGCCAGTTTGTATGTCTTTTATTTCTTTTTGTTGTCTGACTGCTGAGGCTAGGAGTTACATTCAGTACTATGTTGAACAACAGTGGTGAGAGTGGACGCAAACTGGTGCAGCCACTCTGGAAAACAGTATGGAGGTTCCTCAAAAAGTTAAAAATAGAACTTCCCTGTGACCCAGCAATTGTGCTACTAGGTATTTATCCAGAGGATGCAAAAAAGCTGATTTGAAGGGGCACTTGTAGCCCAATGTTTATAGCAACGCTATCAACAATAGCCAAATTATGCAAAGAGCCCAAATGTCTATCAACTGTGAACACACACACACACACACACACACACACATAATGGAATATTACTCGGTGATCAAAAAGAGTAACTGCAACATTTGCAACAACATGGATGGAACTAGAGTGTATTATGCTAAGTGAAATAAGTCAGAGAAGGATAAATATCATATGATTTCACTTATATGTGGAATTTAAGAAGCAAAACAGATGAACATAGGGGAAGGGAAGGAAGAAAAAGATGAAAACAGAGAGGGAGGAAAACCATAGGAGACTCTTAAATATAGAGAACAAACTGAGCGTTGCTGGAGGGAGGTAGGTAGAGGGATGGGTTAAATGGATGATGGGCATTAAGGAGGACATTTGTTGGGATGAGCACTGGGTATTATGTATAAGTGATGAATCACTGGGTTCTATTCGTGAAACTAATACTACACTGTATGTCAACTAACTTGTATTTAAATAAATTAATTTTTAAAAAAGAAAACACTATTTTAAAGAGGAAAACCAAGAAATAAAAGTTTTAGCAAGGCACTCATTCTCATATTGAATCTACAATTTTCAGTACAATTTTTTTTTGTAATTGTTATTGTCTGATTTAATGTCTGCTTTAAGAAAAAAATAAAAAAACACTGGGGGCACCTGGGTGGCTCAGTCGATTAAGCATCTGACTTTGGCTCAGGTCATGATCTATGGTTCGTGAGTTCAAGCTCCGTGTCAGGCTCTGTGCTGACAGCTCAGAGCCTGGAGCCTGCTTCAGATTCTGTGTCTCCCTCTCTCTCTGCCCCTCACCCACTCACAGTCTGTCTGTCTGTCTCTCTCTCTCTTTCAAAAATAAATCAACATTAAAAATGTTTTAAAAAAGAAAAAAAAAGCCAAATTAATGTGGCTTTAAATGATAGATATAGAGACTTTAGTGTTTCATGTAACAAGAAGCCAATGCAATATTTAATTTTAAATGAAATAGACAAAAATCAGTTAATATGTACATTGCCAGTCAAAGCTATTCTATGTTATTATGAAATACCAGACTTCTTTTAATATATATTTATCCAAAAGATTAAACATATTTCAGTGACAGGCAATGTAGTATCTTATACAGAACATGGGCATTAGCATCGGGCCGACCCAGATTCATATTATGTTTTTGCTACTTAATAGCTGTGTACCGTTGGTACAAACTTAAACCAAACCTTAGATTCTTCCTCTGTAAAAAGGGAATGATCATACTCTTTTTAAAAGCTATAGTGACATGTTCATTGAAGCACTATTCATAATAGCAAAACTGGAAGAAAAAAAAACACCTCAGTGTTCAATTCCAGTTGTATTCATCAGATGTTGACACAGTAATGCATGTAAAAAAGCATCTCCAAACTCAGCTATCTGCAATAGCAAGCATTTATTCTAATGCTCATGTGTCTGCAGATCAACTGTGATTGGCTGATTTAGACCAGGCTTGACTGGGCTGCTCTCTGGTGACAGTATTTGGCTCCAAGGTCCAGTTTGGGTTCAGATCTGTTCCAGATGTGCTTATTTGGGGTCCGAAGCTGAAAGGACCAGCATCTATCTCCAGTGAGTCATCAAGGCATTAGAGCCAAACCAATTTGGGCAAGCACAATTATCATCTCTGCCTAAAATTCATTAATTTCCATTGGCCAAAATAAGTTCCATGGCCAAGCCTGACACAGTGTTAGAAAATCATCTGCAGTCAGAGGGGAGAGAAGCAAATATTTGCTGTTTAATAATCCAAACCATCACAGTAGCTAAGTTGTATTTTAGTGACTAAGCAACATTCATGTGATAAAGGCTTATCTATCATTGAAAAAATAAAAGTGTAATAGGGAAAAAATGATTGGCATGGTAATATGCTTATGATCTGTTTTCAAGGGAAAAATACACTATAAAAAGACATCTGTGTGGAAAATTGTAGGAAGATTTTGGAACAAAATATTAACTAACAGTGGTTATCTTTGAGGAATGAGATATTGGATGATTTTGATTTCTTCCCTTCTACATGTTTTTCAGTGTTTTCCAAGTCAGCTGGATTGATTACAGATTATTTTTTGTCATTTTAAACACTTTATTAATAAAACTTGTTTTTCCAACTTTAGGAAAACTTAACTTCTTATTTGGAGTGAGAGTATCACCACATTACTGTGGCTCAAGTGAGAAAAGAAATGAGAGAGTATGTTGTAAATTATAAAGCAGAACAAAATGCAGATTATTTTTATAATAATGGATTATAAAAATCCATTGGATTATGTCTTAAATTCCAGTATTCTATATTTCAAGTAGTTTTTCTTTGGAATACAAAAAAATGTTTTTATTTCATCCTTATTCCCAAAAGATATTTCTACTGAGTATAAAATTCTAGGCTGACATTTCTTTACTTTCAGAGCTTTGAAGATATTATTTTGGCTTCCAGTGTTATTATTGAGAAGTCTGCTTTGGTTTAATTTTTATTTGTTTGAAATTATTTTATCTTGTTTCTCTTTTAAGATCTTTTTGTCTTTGGTGTTATGCTTGACAACGTATCTAGATGTGCTTTTTATTTTTGGACTTCCTGAAGCTAAAAGTTGATATCTATCAGTGATGGTTGAAAATTCCAAATCATTAACAATTTGAATCTTTCCTTGTTTACATTCTTTCTCCTTCCCTGTCTATCTCTCTCTTTCTCCATCTGAAACTTCAGTCACCTTCTGTATCTTCTGTTTTGCTTAACTCTAGTTCACATTTTTAAACTCTGTCCCTGTACTACATTCTGCCTAATGCCTTTATTTTCAGATTCATTCTGTGGTTCTTTTTTTCACATGCATCTAGTGACTTTTGAAAAGTTTCTTGTTCTTAATAATCTTGATGTCTTGCTTCTTGAAAGATGTGGCTGATACTCATTTCATAGTCTGTATATGTCTTTTCAAAAGCTACAATATTTTGAGTTTGATTATTTTGGTGATTCTCATTCACAGTTGTTTGTATGGCTTTAATCTCCTTCTGAGAAGATTCTTTCCTAGTTCATTTACTGGGATGTTACCATTTGCAGGCTGTTGGTTTTGGATTTTTTTTTCTTCTCTGATATCTCCCCTTGCATAGACTCCAGGCTTTGTCTCTACTTTGCCCATGCAGCTGTGGGTCACCAAGTCTGGCAGATGCCCTCGGGGCAAACAGTGATTTTGGAACTAATCTCTTCCTTTGTATTTATAACTTCTTACTGTCTATCCATCAAGATTTCCTTGTCTTTCCCATCAATTTAGACGAGTAATACAAAAATATATTATTTTACAAACACTTATTCAGTAATTGTAAGTATTATTTTCTGAAAGAGTTTTTCTGGACAACTATCCTACCATATTTTCAAAAATAAAAGTACCCAATCATCTTTTTAAATTACCTGCTTACCTGCAGACAAATGAAAGCTCTGTATCCATATGTGCTATGATATGCATGTAGAAATCCCTGAAACTAATCCCATACCTGGCACATAGAAGGCAATGAAGGAATAAAGAAGAAATGAATGGAATCAATTATATAATCTTATATCATAAGATCTTTGAAAACTAACTACAAAGTCAAGAAGTGTAAACCATGTCTATTTTCCCAAAGGATTTGGAAGTCATTTAAAATTTTTCATTTTACTATAAAGATGCCTGAAAGAGATTTCATAGCCTAGTGAAAATGTTAATTATCTGAGAAAATTAAAAAGTAAAATATCGCTAAAAATCTATAATTTATGCATAACTACATATTTTTAAAAAATTAATGGCAACCAACAGAGAAACTGCAATTTGATATCAGGCCACTATACTTTAATTGCCTAGTTTTAACTTGTTTGCAGCCAAGAACAAGGCAATCTGATGGGTGTCTTTATCCCTAACTTTATTTGGTAGAAACTTTCTGTCCTCTACACAAATGAGCCTAAATAATAAAGGGGAAAAAATACAATTCGTGCTAAAAAAGCCTATATTTTAGGGAAAAAATTGGAGCCTGAGTCCTAGAGGAAGATTTGAAGCATAGTAACTTATTTTTTATGTTAATCAGGTATATATGGCCCGATCACAAAAAGCTGAATTCCATGGGTTGTATTTTTTTTATTTTTAGGTTTTGTTTTGCTTTGTTTTTTGAATATTCACAATTTTGTAAAGCCAAGCATTTAAACATGGAAATATGGAATTTGTATATACTTTTACTGGGATGTTCCTAAGCTTTCTTTAAAAAACTGCATTGATGAAATTTCCCAGGAAAAGGGCAGACCTGTGTTAGTGTGTATGTGCCTGTGTGTGTGTGTGTATGTGTGTGTGTGTTGTGTCTACCTGTGTGTTTACACTTGTTTGTGGTTCACATATTTTGTGGTTAAATTATCCAAAGTTTGTTCCCTCCCTTCTGATGAAGACTTGCATTCCAACTTCATTGCAGTGTGCCGTTCTTCTGTGTGGTTTGCTTTTTCTTGCATCTGAAAATAATTTGGGAGAAACAGAAACATAAAATTTGATTTGGCCTGAAAAAATTTTTCTTCATTTCTTTTTAAAATGTGACCAGTCCAGCCATTTCCATATAAGGATAAAGAGTCAAAGACTGGCTAATCCAGGAAAAATGTGAACCTGAAGACTTCTTCACATCGGATATTTGGACGAACCAATCCTAAAATATCCAAGACTTATTCCTTGGCTCCGAGAATTGCAACATCATAAGGATAGCTCTTTTCCCATTAGTGGGAGTTCTTTTGCTTGTTCACACTTGGCCATTGAGATTTTCTTAAGATTCTTCTTGAAAAAGATTGAATTTAAGTAGAATGAACCCTGCACTCCTAAAGTCATAAGCGATGCAAGGCAAAATGATTTTGTTTTGCAAAATATTTAAGTCTGGAGGATTTCACTCCAAAATTACACCAAAAATAGAAACCAGTTTCTAAACTATGGAACATCCAATTCAATGAAACACCACCCAGGCATATTTACAAAAGTTTTGAAACTATGGTATGTGTTTATTATAAAATTAAATGGAAAAGTAAGCTCTAAAATTATATGATGCTACGTTAGTACAACTAGGACTTCCTTTAAAGCTGTAATAGAAAAACAAATCAGATAAAAATATACCATCGAACTGTTAATAGTCTTTATCTTTTGTTTAGAGAATATGGGTCTTCTTAAAAACCTGTCCCTTTTCTAAACTTAATGAATGTGGGTATTTTATGATTTTATTTCCGTATTATTGATGTACACAGTTATTTTGAAGGGCAGTGTGTTAAGGTAGAACAAGTTTCCAGAAACCTAGATTCTGATTCTGTTCTTCACCATCTAGTCATGAGAGCTTTATAGTGGAATATACTGGAATAGTCCAAAAATACTATTATCCTGAGACTATATTTCATTCACACCTTATTCTGGTGATTTATAGAGAATGTATTTTCTATTTTGTTTACATTATATAAGGAATAAGATAGCTATTTAGAAACGTATTTGTAGTGACAGATTTGTAGTCACAAATCACATTTTTTCACTTTGAAGTGACATTTCAGATGCAAACATTTGCCTTGATGACCAAAAAATGGCTGGATCTGGCAAGCTTTAAAGTCATTGCTCTGCTTTATGTGGAGAATAAGCACCAATGTGTAATACTAACAGAATACAAACAAAGGTGGGTTAGGAACCATTGCTTTTATGGATTTCTATGTGTTAGGTTGTCCTATGCAAAGGCACATTTCTCTGTTAGATATTGTTGTAAATCCTCAGGCTGTAGTAGGTATTAATCATAGGAAATACTTCATGTGAATTTATATACCAAATAACTAAGTATGTTTTCTCTCAACCCGAATTTTTACATCATCATACTCAGTTAACTTAGTTCTAAAATAAAACCATGAAAGTTTCCAGAATTTTTAACTCTAATGTATACCCTGGCTCCAGTTTTTAAGCTGACATAATCCAGTTTTCAGCATGAACTGTAGAATGTGCCTTCAGTTCCTTAGAAGTTATATACTTTTCTATTCTTTACTGTATTTCAACAGGAATACTTTTCCCTTTAACCAACGGCTGATACATTTTGGTACCTTCAGGTAATACCTTCTGTGGATATGATTTCTTAGAAGTTTTTTGAAAAATGTTATAAAATAGCCTACAGGAGACCACAAACATTCCCCTGCAACATAGTGCAAATTATATGCAAGTCTCATGAACAGCCTACCTATTTAAATTATCCAGTAGAGAGTTCTAACAGTGGTTTGTGAAATTGTAGCCTGTGCCATTTAAGGCAGACCAATTGCCTTAACTGTTTTAAGAGCACATTTGTCTCGACCAGTCTGGTTGAATTTTTTTCAAGGAGAAAGTCATTTTTCAAGCAGTAAACATTCTTATGGATATGAAATCCATATGGAAACCTGGGCATTGTCAAGCAAATACTGGTGGATATTTTGAAAGACCATGGTCATCACTCAATCAGATTCAGATGGGTTTTATTCAAGATGATTATAGACTTCATATTTTAGTCGAATGAGGCTAATGAACAAAATTTTAGGTAAAAGCAAATATTGTTGCTTTATTGTGTCTCATTAAAGTTTTTAACATTCTGTATTATACATACTGATTGACCTAGCTTGGGTAATGGGCTCACCACATCCCTTAGGAAGCACAGATCTCTAAAGCAAAACTGGGATACTATTAACAGATGGATGGGAATGAACTTTGAGAAGGAAAAAAAAAAAAAAAAAATCCAGTGCTTTTGATTTCTTTTCCTTGTTTCTTAAGTTACAGCCAATAAGGTATATGCATGAAAAATATTAGTTTTCCCTACAAGTGCTAATTATTTGAAATATTTTTTCTCTTTCTTTCTCTCTTGTTCCCTTCCTTCTTCCCTCCTTCCTTATTTCCTTCCTTTTGACTTTCTGTCATTCTACCCTTTCCCCTGCTTCCTTACTCCTCCCCTTCTTCCCTTCTTCCCTTCCTTCTATCATGGCCACACTGGCATTCCAAAGCACAATATTGGAGGTACAGGCCTAGTTCAAGTTGACAATTGGCACTCAGAATCAAATCAAACAATGATTCGTTTATCATGGCTTTTTTCAGTTTTAGCTTGCTACAAAGTCATTTAGATATGTGTGAAGAATTAAGCTATTCTTTTCTTATAATAGTAATTGCTCTTTGAAAATTTAAAAAGATAGATTTTTTTCAATTTCAAGTATTCCTCCAGATATATTTCTGAAAATCCTATGCTCTGCTGTAATAAAATAATTATAGAGTTAGAAAAGTATTTTTAAAAGAAAAAAATTGTGGAAATGGGTCTAGGACTATGGGTTTGCTTCTCAGTGTGCTCAGGGCTGCTTTTTGATATTAAATAAGTAATATTTTTTATATTAAAATTGGTTCAAATTTATATAATGACATCAACGATGTCTTTAAAATAGTGCCCTCTTTAAATAGGGCACTACTTTAAAATAGTGCCCTCTCAAACACTAGAAATTTTATGTTCTGCAGGCGAGCAAGCTGGAGAGCTTTTGTGGCATGGCACAAAACCTTTCCCAGAAGTGCTGTTGTCATTGGTGTTAGAAGTTGCATTTTCCCCACCTACCATTCAGTCTATTATAAGTTTCATGATTGAAATCTTTCCCATTTTTCTTTTATCTCCTCCTGCAAATCATTGCCTGAAAGTCCAGCTAATGATGTGCATCTTACATATTGGCTGAATTTTCCATATTAGACTAGAAGATGCTGTATATACATGGTTCAAGGCTTGTTTATGATTGTGCATCACTAACCCAGTAGAATCCTCCCAAAGACAAGCTAATCTTGATTGCAGTTATGATGATTCACATTTTTTAAAAATCTAAGCGTATATATAGAGAGATCATTTTATACTAAAGTAATACAGTCAATGGGGCTGATTTCAAACTATCTCTTTAAAATGCATATGCTTATAGAGGGAGGTAAGAGTTCAATTAAAATTTCAGTAAGGAGAGAATTCCACTTCTGAGAAGATGGAGTAGATACACTTTTTCTTATTCCTTCTGCTATGGACAACTAAAAATCATACAAACAAATATATAAGAAGACTGAAAGATGAGAGAAGAAGGCAGACTGACTAGGGACCTCAGGACCCAAGAAATGACACAGTGGTGAGTTCCTTGTGTTTTATTTTTGCCTCATATATCCCAGACTTGGAACCAAAGAAACTGGTAACTAAGAAACACAAATGGATACAGACCAAAAAAGCCCCAACCAAAGCCTGCTCTCCATAGCTAAAGGGCCAGGAATAAGAGAGTCTAGCAAGAAAGAAAAATTTTAGACAGTAACCACTCTACTTTAGCTAAATACCACAGGAAAATAACATCAACAGTATGGCCCCACCCGCACCCATGCCTGCAAATGCTGACAAGGAATTCTAGATTCCACCATCATCAAGCTATGAGGAGTGCCCTCCAACATTGGGGTATTGTCAGGGAAGCCTAGTGAAGCATCAGAATTTTCACCACCATCCAGCAGTAATGAGGCCATCTCCCCACTCTCTGGAGTCACATGCAGAGCAGTAGAATGTATTCCTTTCTCTAGGATGGTATCAGAGGATGCTTAGTGAGGAGTATGAATTCTCACCTACACCTAGCAGTAATAAGGAGTCCATTCTCTTTTCAGAAGCCAACAGAAGCTGGAAGGGAAACTGGAAACACATCTAGCAGTAATGAAGTAATACCCACACTTTACCTGCCACAGTGCTGTGAGAGGAAGCTAAAACTAAACCCAATAAAATTACCAGATACATGAAGGGACACTACATAACGTTTAAATGTCAGTTCACCAAAAAGACCTACGAATCCTAAATGTATATGCACCAAAGAGCAGAGCAGCAAAATATGGGAAGCAAAAACTGATAGAACTGAAAAAAGACATAAATTAGTCCACAGTAATAGTTGAAGATTTCAGTATCCTTCTCTCAATAATTTATAGAACAACCAGACAGAAAACCAGCATATATGTAGAAGAACTCAACACCACCATCAATCAGCCCACAGGCTTGAATTGACATTTATAGAAAACTCCCCCAACACCAGCAGAACATACATTCTTCTCAAGGATCCATGGAACTTTGCTGAAATAGACTATATCTTGGACAGTGACACAAACTACAGCACATTTAAAATAATTGAAATTATACAAAGTGTAGTCTTAGACCACATTGGAATCAAACTAGATACCAGTTGTAAAAAGATAGCAGAAAAACTTCTAACCATTAGTTTATTTATTTATTTTAACGTTTATTTATTTTTGAGACAGGGCGAGACAGAGCATGAACAGGGGAGGGTCAGAGAGAGGGAGACACAGAGTCTGAAACAGGCTCCAGGCTCTGAGCCATCAGCACAGAGCCCGACACGGGGCTAGAACTCACGGACCGCGAGATCATGACCTGAGCCGAAGTCGGCCTGTCAACTTACTGAGCCACCCAGGCGCCCCTAACCATTTGGAAACTAAACCTGAGTCAAAGAGAATGTCTCAAGGAAATTTAAAAAAATACATTGAATTGAATGAATATTAAAAAACAACATATCAAACTGTGGGACATAGCTAGTGCAGTTCTAAGAGGGAAATTTATATCACTAAATGCTTATATTAGGAGAGGGGAGATACCTCAGATCAATAATCTACACAAATAAGTTTGATAACTTAGAATTGGCCAAATCTTCAAAAAGCACAAGTTACCACAACTCACCCAATATGATATAGATAATTAAGATTATTGCAATAGCACTAAGTAGAACTATTAAGAAAATTGAATTTATAATTTTAAAACTATACAGATATTTAAAGAACAGCTAACTTCAATTATACACAATATTTCCCAACAAAAAATAGAATAGGAGAAAACATTTCTGAGTTAGTTTTATGAAGCTAATATTACCCTGATACCAAAATAAGACAAAGGTAGTACAAAAATGAAAAGTAAGGACTAATAACCCTCATTAATATAGGAGCAAAAATCCTTAACAAAATATTAGCAAACAGAATTCAGCAATATATAAAAATAATTATATGTCATGACAAAGCAGAGTTTATTTCAGGGATGCAAGGCTAGTTTATTATTTGAAAAATCAGTGATGTAATCCACCATATTAATAGGCTAAAGAACAAAAATCACATGCTGGTATCAGTTGACACATAAAATGCATTTGACAAAAATTCAATATTCATTTATGATAAAAAAAAAACTCCCAGAAAATTAGGAATAGAAGGGAGATTCTTCAACTTGATAAAGAAAATTTTCAAAAATAAAAACGAAATCCCTACAGCAAAGACAGACTTAACGATGAAAGACTGAATGCTTTCCACCCAAGATCTGGAATAATTCGAGGATATCTGCTCTCAATGCTCTTATTCAAGTAGTAACTAGAAATTCTAGTCAATGCCATATGGCAAGAAAAGGAAATAAAAACCATGGAGATCATTACATCCCCAAAAGTGAAATATTTAGGTCTAATGCTAACAAAATATGTGTAAGATGAGAAAAACTACAAAACTCTGATGAATTCAATTAAAAAAAGAACTAAGTAAGTGAAGAGATAGTCCATGTTTGTCAACAAAAAGACTCAATATTGTTAAGATGTCAGTTCTTCTCAACTTTATACATTCAGTGCCATCCCAATCACAATCTCAGGGAATTATTTTGTAAATATCAATAAAGTAGTTCTAAAGTTTATACAGAGAGGCAAAAGATCTGGAAGAGCCAACACAGTATCAAAGAACACGTTAGAGGACTGGCACTACCTGACTTCAAGACTCACTATAAAGCTATAGTAATCAAGACAGAGTGGTATTGGTGAAAGAATAGATAAATAGATCAATGGAACAGAATAGAGTGCACAGTAGACCCACATAAATATAGCCAACTGATCCTTGATAAGTTAACAAAGGCAAGAAAATGGAGCAAACATGGTCTTTTCAATAAATATGCTGGAATAACTAGACACCCACATGTAAGAAAAAAAATGAGTGAATCTAGATACAGACCTTACACACTTCACAAAAAATCAACTCAAGTGGATTATAGACATAAGTGTAAAATACAAAACTATAAAACTCCTGGAAGATAACACAGGAGAAAAATCTAGATGATCTTGGGTATGGCAATGACTTTTTAGGTACAATACCAAAGGCATGATCCATGAAAACAGTAATTGATAAACTAGAACTTCATTAAAATTAAAAACTGCTCTACACATGGCAATATCAAGAGAATGAGAAGATAAGTCACAGACCAAGGGAAAATATTGGTAAAAGACATATCTGATAACACTGTTACTCAAAATGTACAGAGAACTCTTAAAACTCAGCAGTAAGAAAACAATAACCCAATTAAAAAAATGGGCCAAAGATCTTAGCAGACATGTCACCAAGATATACAGATAGCAAATAAGCATATGAAAATATGCTCCATATCATATGTCATGCAGGAAATGCTAATTAAAACAAGATACTGCTACACATCAAGTAGAATGGCCAAAATCCAGAACACTAACGTTAAATGCTGGTGAGGATGTAGAGCCACAGGAACTCTCATTCACTGCTGATGAGGATGAAATGGCACAGCCACTTTGGGACACAGTTTGGCAGTTTCTTACAAAACTAAACATACTCTTACCAGGCAATCCAGCAATTGCACTCCTTGGTATTTACCCAAAGAGTTGAAAGCTTATGTCCACACAAAAACTTTATACAGGTGTTTATAGTAGCTTATTTATAATTGCCCAAACTTGGAAGCAACCAAGATGTCCTTAAGGAGGTGAATAGTTAAAGAAACTGTGGTACATCCAGATAATAGAATATTATTCAGCTCTAAAAAGAAATAAGCTTTCAAACCATGAGAAGACATGGAGGAAACTTAAATGCATATTACTAAGTGAAAGAAACCACTGTGAAAACACTATGTACTGTATAATTGCAACTATATGACATCCTGTAAATGACTGACTAGGGAGATAGTAAAAAAAGTCAGTAGCTGCCAAGGGTTGGGGGATGAAGCAATGAATAGACATAGCACAGGACTTTTAGAGCAGTGGAAATAATCTGTTTGATACTGTAAGAGTGGATGCAAGTTAGTATACATTTGTCCAGACCAATAGACTATGTAGCACCATGAGTGACCGTTAGGTAAACTATGGACTTTGGCGCGATAATGATATGTCAATGTAGATTCATCAATTATAGTAAAGGTTCCTGCTGGTGAGGGATGTTGATAATGGGTGAGGCAATGCACGTGTGTGGGCAGGGGGTATATGAAAAATCTCTGTGCCTTCCTCTCAACTTTTCCGTGAATCGAAAACTGCCCTCAAAAGTAAAATCTTAAAAAAAAAAAAAAAAAGCCCACATGGATTATAAAGGAAAAAATAAAACTGTTTATATTTGTAGATGATATGATTGTCTCTGTAGAAAATCCCCAGGAATCTATAAAAACTACTACACTTGATAAGTGAATTTATCAAGATTGCAGGATACTAGAAAAGCATATAGAAGTCCATTGTAAGTCTCACACAGGTGTTGGACAGCATCAGCAGGGTCACTGGGTTAATGGTGTCAGCAGCAGTGTCCAAAGCTGCAGGTGGAAAATGACTGAGTAAAAAAAATACATGTATATTTTTCTGAGAGAAAAACAAGTGGTGGAGGGCAGTGGAAAAGAAAGAGAATCTGAAGCAGGCTCCATGCCCAGCATAGCATAGACCTTGATGTGGGGCTCGATCTCCTGACCACGAGATCATGATCTGAGCCCACGTCAAGAGTCAGATGCTTAACCAACTCAGCCACCCAAGCATCCCCCAATATTTTTTAATTAAAAACTAATAAAAGTGGATTGTAATTCTGTATTGTAACAGTGAACTCTCAAACACCAAAATGAAAAATACGATGCCATTTTTGTTCACTTCAAACAAAAGACATTTAGGTATAAATCTAACAAGTACGTATGTTAGAAACTGTAAGATGCTGATGAAAGAGATCAAAGAAGATATAAATAAATATAGATCCATTGGATGTTTGTGAATTGGAAGACTCAACATAAAAAAAGATGTCGGTTGTCCCCAAATTCCCATACAGGTTTAACACAATTTCTATCAAAATCCCAGCAAAGTTTTTGTGTAGCTGGAGGTAAGATTATTCTAAAATGTATATGGAAAGGCAAAGGAACTAGAAAAGTCTGTTTAAAAAGAGTAAGTGGAAGGAACTCCTCTTCTTGATTTCAAGACTTATTATGGGACAGTAATTAAGATTGTGTGATGGTGGTGGAGGAATGCACACGTTGATCAATGTAGTAGAATAAAGAACCCAGAACTAGATTCATGCAATTATAACCAACTGATTTTTGATGAGGAAGCAAAAGCAATGCAATGAAGGAAAAATAACTTTTTCAATAAAGGGCACTGGAGGGATTGGATGTCCATAGGCCAAAAAAAAAAAAAAAAAAAGACACCCACCTCAGCCTAATCTTCACACCTTATATAAACTATATCAAAATGGATCATAGACTTAATGGTAAAATGTAGAACTTCAATACTTTTAGAAAGGGAAGAGAAAAGAGAAAATGTTATGGATCTAAGAGTAGGCAAGGAGTTCTTAGACTTGATACCAAAAGCATGATCAGAAAGTAGTCAATTGATTTCATCAAAATTAAAAAAGAAAAACACCTTCTGCTCTGAGAAAGACCTTGTTAAGATGCTCAAAACAAGCTACAGACTAAGGAAAAAAAATTCCAGACCACATACCCAACAAAAGATGAATATCCAGAATGTAGGAAGACTCAAAACTTAGAAAACAACTCCATTAGAAAACAGGCAAACACATTTCCCTGGACAGGATGCACAGATAGCACATAAGGACACAAAAAGATATTCAACAACATTAAGCATCAGGGAAATGCAAATTAAAATCTCAATGAGATTTAACACCTATCAAAATGACTAAAAGAAAAGAACAGTGACAACCCAAATGCTGATAGGAATGTGGAGAAACTGGATCACTTATACATTGCTGGTGAGGATTTAAAATGATCTAATTGTTATGGAAAACAGTTTATTGGTTTCTTAAAAAACCAAACATGTAACTGCCATACAACTCAGCAATTGTACTCCTGGGCATTTATTCCATACAAATGTAAACTTATGTTCGCACAAAATCATGTACACAAATTTTCATAGGAGCATTATATGTAATTTAAACTGGGGTGGGGAGGGGAGATCCTGTTTAATGGATGAATGATTAAACACACTGTGGTATTCATATCATCAAATAGAACTTCACAATAACAAGGAATTAACTATTGATACACATAACAATTTGGATGAATCTCCAAAGAATTACATTACATTAAAAAATGCCAATCTCAAAAGGTGACACAGTGTATAGTTTCATTTCTATAACATTCTTGAAATAGCCAAACTGGATAAATGGAGGACAGATTAGTAGTTTCCAGGAGTTACAAATAGGTGGGAAGGAAAGGGAGACAGGAGAGAAGGAAGGAGGTGGCTATACTCTAAGGGCAAAATGAAAGATCTTTGTGGTAATGGAAAAGTGACGCATCTTTTTGTTTTTTAATCAAATCCTGTTTAATCTTTTGTATGTTTTTTTTTTTTTAACTGAAATGCCAGTTGGTTAACATACAGTGTAATTTTAGTTTCAGGTGCACAATATAATGATTCAACACTTCCATACAACACCTGGTGCTCATCACAGTAAGTGCACTACTCCTTAATCCCCATTATCTATTTCACCCATTCCCCCAACACCCCTCTTCTCTGGTAACCACCAGTTTGTTTTCTATAGTTAAGACTCTGTTTCTTGGTTTGCCTCTCTCTCTCTGTCTCTCTTTTCCCCCCATTGCTCATATGCTTTGTTTCTTAAATTTCACATATGAGTAAAATCATATGGTGTTTGTCTTTCTCTGACTGACTTATTTTACTTAGCATAATACTCTCTAGCTCCATCCATGTTGTTGCAAATGGCAAGATTTCTTTCTTTTTTATGAATGAGTGATATTCCATTGTGTATATAGACCACCTCTTCTTTATCCATTTGTCAGTTAGTGGACACTTGGGCTATTTCCATAATTTGGCTATTGTGGATACTGCTACTAGAACCATCGGGATGCATGTATCCTTTTCAATTAATATTTTTGTATTCTTTGGGTAAATATCTAGTAGAGCAATTGTTGGATCGTAGGGTAGTTCTATTTTTAACACTTTGAGGGACCTCCATACCATTTTCCATAGTGGCTGCACCAGTTTGCATTCCCACCAACAGTCCAAAATGGCTCCCCTTTCTCCACATCCTCGCCACCACCTGTTGTTTCCTGTGTTTTTGATTTTAGCCCTTCTGACATGTGTGAAGTGATATCTAGTTATAGTTTTGATTTGTATTTCCTTGATGATGAGTGATGTTGAGCATCTTTTCATGTGTCTGTTGGCCATCTGGATGTCTTCTCTGGAGAAATGTCTGTTCATGTCTTCTGCCCATTTTACACTGAATTGTTTGTTTTGTGGGTGTCGAGTTGTATCAGTTCTTTATATATTTTGGATAGTAACCCTTTATCAGATATGTCTTTGCAAATATCTTCTCCCATTCCATAGGTTGCCTTTTGGTTTTGTTGGTTGTTTACTTTGCCATGCAGAAACTTTTATTTTGATGTAGTCCCATTAGTTTATCTTTGCTTTTGTTTCCCTTGCCTTAAGAGACATATGTAGTCATATGACACATCAGTCATAGAAATTACTGCCTGTGCTCTCTTCTGGCATTTCTATGGCTTAAGTTCTCCCATTTAGGTCTTTAATCCATTTTGAGTTTGTTTTTGTGTATGGTATAATAAAGTGGTCTAGTTTCATTCTTTTGCATGTGGCTGTCCAGTTTTCCCAACACCATTTGTTGAAGAGATGTTTTCCCCATTGGACATTCTTTCCTGATTTGTCAAAGATTAATTGGCCATATAACTGTGGGTTTATTTCTGGGTTTTCTATTCTGTTCAATTGATCTATGTGTCTGTGTTTGTGCCAGTACCATGCTATTTTCATTACTACAGCTTTGTAATATAACTTAAAGTCTGGAATTGTGATACCTCCAATTTCGTTTTCCTTTTTCAAGATTGCTTTGTCTATTCCAGGTCTTTTGTGGTAAATTTTAGGACTGTTTCTTCTACTTCCGTGAAAAATGCAGTTGGTATTTTGATAGGGGTTGCATTAATCTGTAGATGGCTTTGGGTACTATAGACACTTTAACAATCTTTATTCTTGCAACCCATGAGCATGGAATGTCTTTCCATTTCTTTGTGTCATCTTCAATTTC
Source organism: Panthera onca (assembly GCF_046562875.1). NCBI lineage: Eukaryota > Metazoa > Chordata > Mammalia > Carnivora > Felidae > Panthera > Panthera onca. The sequence continues at coordinate 118,721,432 of NC_138343.1, forward strand.
TTTCATCAGTGTTTTATAGTTTTCAAAGTATAGGTCTTTCACCTCTTTGGTTAAGTTTATTCCAAGTATTTTATCATTTTTGGTGCAATTGTAAATGGTATTTTTTTTTAATTTCTCTTTCTGCTGCTTCATTATTAGTATATAGAAATGCAACAGATCTCTATACATTGATTTCATATCCTATAATTTTACTAGTTTGTATCCTGCAACCTTAGTAGCTATTTGGTGGAGTCTTTCAGGTTTTTTATATGTATTATCATGTCATCTGCAAATAGTGAAAGTTTTACTCTTCCTTACCAATCTGGATGCCTTTTACTCCTTTCTCTTGTCTGATTGCTATGGGTAGGACTTCCAGTACTATATTGCATGAAAGTGGTGAGTGAACATCCTTGTCTTGTTCCTGACCTTGGAAAGCTCTCAGTTTTTCTCCTTTGGAATATGATATTCACTGTGGGTTTTTTATATCAGGCTTTTATTATGTTAAGGTATGTTCCCTTTAGACCTACTTTGTTGAGAGTTTTTATCATGAATGGATGTTCTACTTTGTCAAATTCTTTTTCTGTATCTATTGAAATAATCATATAGTTTTTATCCATTCTCTTGATGTGATGTATTACATTGATTGATTTATGAATATTGAACCACCTTTGCACACCAGGAATAAATCCCACTTGATTGTGTTGAATGATTTTTTTACTGTATTGTTGGATTCTGTTTTTGGATTTTGTTGGATTTTGTTTTAGAATTGTTGGATTCTAGTATTTTGTTGAGAATTTTTGCATCTATGTTCATCAGAGATATTGTCCTGTAGTTCTTTTCTTTTCTTTTCTTTTCTTTTCTTTTCTTTTCTTTTCTTTTCTTTTCTCTTTTCCTTTTCTCTTCTCTTCTCTCCTCTTCTTTTCTTTTTCTTTTTCTTTTTCTTTTTCTTTTTCTTTTTCTTTTTCTTTTTCTTTTTGTGGTATCTTTATCTCATTTTGGTATCAGGGTAGTACTTACCTCATAAAATGAATTTGAAAGTTTTCCTTTCTCTTGTATTTTTTTGGAATAGTTTGAAAAGAATAAATATTAACTCTTCTTTAAGTGTTTGGTAGAATTCACTTGTGAAGCCTTTGTTTGTTGGGAGTTCTTTGATTACTGATTCAATTTTATTGCTAGTAACTGGTCTATTCAAATTTTCTGTTTCTTCCTGCTTCAGATTTTGTAGGTTGTATGTTTCTAGGAATTTGTACATTTCTTCTAGGTTGTCCAGTTTGCTGGCATATACTTTTTCATAATATTCTCTTATAGTTATTTGTATCTCTGTGGTGTTGGTTTTTGTTTCTCCTCCTTCATTTGTGATTTTATTTGGATCCTCTCTTTTTTATTTTTTTATTTTTTTATGAGTCTGTCTAGATTTTTATCAATTTGGTTGCTCTTTTTGAAGAAATAGCTCCTGGTTTCATTGATCTGTTCTATTGTTTGTAGTTTCCATATCACTTATTTCTGTTCTAACCTTTATTATTTCCTTCCTTCTGCTGGTTTTATGTTTTGTTTGTTCTTCCTTTTCTAGTTCCTTTAGGTGAAAGTTAGGTTGTTTATTTGAGATTTTTCTTGCTTCTTGAGGTAGGACTGTATTGTTACCAACTTCCTTCTTAGAACCTTTTTTGCGTATCCCAAAGGTTTTGGATTATTGTGTTTAATGTGATGCACCTTTAACATGTCCACATCAATATCATGGCTGTGATAATGTACTACAGTTTTACAAGATGTTATAATTTAGGGAAAACTGGGTAAAAGGTACATGACATTTCTATATTATTCTTTACAACTGCTTGTGAATTATCCCCAAATTAAAGGTTAATTTTTAAAAAGTGTCCAGTAAAAATCACCAAAATTAAGGTTTACAACATCAAATTGCTACTTAAAATTACTTATTTTCAAATTTTAGAGTGAAAATTATCTTTCCTAGAGGTACTTGGGGTTAGGATAATTTCCATTTAAGGTCATGTAATTTCTTGCTGTCAGTTACTTCTCCCATCCTGTATTAAAGAAATTCTTGCAGTGCCATTTATAAAAGTCATTAGCAGTCTGAGTTGGGGATGTGATAGATTCTAGATTTAGTCAGTTATTAAGTACTCATAAATATTCAGTTATTAACTACTCACATAAATGATTGTGGTATCCCTTTTGTCTCCAAGCATATTTATTAACTTAATATAAAAGTTAATATAACTTTTAACTGTATTAAAAGATGGATAACTTCCAACATTGGTAGAGAGAAGGGCACATACACAGTTGGTGAGAGTGTTAATTGCCACAGATTTTTTGGAGAAATTTGATAATAAATAATAAAATATAAAATCTCTCATAGTCTTTGGCTCAGTTGTGGCTCTCATAGAAATCAAACATAAAGAAACAGTCATGCACAAGGATAAACAAGTATGTTCACTATAGCATCAGTTATGATCATGAATACCGAGAAATAACCAATAGTGGAATGTTATATTCACACTATGGAATATTATAAAGTCATTGAAGAAATAGATCAATATGAATCCCTGATTTTAGGGGCTAGGGGATTGCTGTTTTCCTTTTTACTTTATATGCTCCTCTGTTATTTAAGTATAGTTTCAACAAACACAGAGTATTTCTGTAATTTTTTTTCATGAAAATTAAATGACATTTATGATAGTTAAATAAAGCATGCTTACTGAAATAGAACTAGCACTGTGAAAACATTTGTATATTTTTGTGGAAAATAAACTAGCTAAAATAATTTTTACAATAATTTTCCAATTACTAATATTTGTTAGCACAATTATGAGGATAATTATGTGTAGTAAAACTTAGATATGGTTCAGCTTAAGATTTCAAATTGTCAGCAGACTTAGGGGTGTATATAAATGTATCTGTCACTTGTAAGTTTTTTCTTTAATTAATCAGATATCAAAAAAAATTAAAGTAAGACCTAAACTTTAATAATTTTCTAAATATCTGAGAAAAATTACTGTTTCCAAAAAGAGGTCAACATGAGTAATGAATGTGTGGGCATTGGACTGGACATTGAACAATTTCCATATACAAAACACATCTTATATTAATAATGGTATTAAAAGTTTTCACTATATTTAGGTCAAATAAATAAATAAATATGATTCATTTTTCAGCTGTTTATTTGAATAAACCTTTAGAAGAAAAAGTAAATATTTCAAATATTGACATTAAAAATCTTTACTATATCACAGATTTCTCAGGACTTTGGTTTTCTCACCTTAAAAAAAGGGAGGGGCAAGGAAAATACTAAATCAGTGGTGAGCAAACTTTTTTGCACCAGGTCAAATACAAAAAAAAAAAAAAAAGTATTCACAGGCTACATTTTTAGCAATGGAAATTGCATCTTTTAAAATCAGGAAATGCCACAACTATCAACTGGGCTTAAGCAGTCCTTTATTAATTTGCTGTCACTTCAGGGCTTCAAAATGTTAGCCAATTTTCCATAAGTTGCATAAATGATATACACTGCAGTATCCAATCATAATGTTGTGGCTTGAACAAAGTTTGTTTTTGAAAATACTTCTGAAACAAATTTATTGTATAATCTGTGTGATGGTTAATTTTATGTGTCAACTTGGGTTGGTCATGGTACCTAAATATGTGGTTGAGCATTATCCTGAATGTTTCTATGATGGTGTTTTTAGATGAGATTACCATTAAAATTTGTGGACTTTGAGTAGAGCAGTTGTAGATGGGCCTCATTCAATCAGTTGAAGGCTTGAAGAATAAAAGACTTGAGTTCCCCAAGCATGATAGAATTCTGCAACAGCAGTCTTTTAACTTGATGGCAACATCTGCTTTTCCTTGAGTTTCCAGCCTGACAGTCTTTGGACTTGAACTATAACATTGGCTTTTCTCTGGGTTTCCAGCCTGCTGGCCCTTCTTGCAGATTTTGGACTTGACTGTTTCTATAATCGCATGAGTCAATTCCTTAAAATAAATCTTTATATATATGTAAATCTTTTGCATACCTACATACACGTGCACGCACGCACACACACACAGTCCTCATTTCAAAGTATCTCTGACTTAGTCAATAGCTTTCACTGATTGTTTAGTGAATCCATTCATGAATCTTCTTTCTTTGCAGACCTGACTAAAGTACACCAACATATTAAAGACCACAGAGGTCCCAAGTGGGGGCAGTGAATGTGAGTTTTCCCTCTGACAGATTAGGCTATATGTGGCCAGAACTCTCATGTAGTTCCTTCTTTGAAGTTTCTCCCAGAGAGACCCTATACTCCATAATTCTAAATGTAACATTTACTATAAATAGGGTGTATAAGTGATTGTGCAATTTGGAACCAAAAAAACAAGTGGTGAACACTTGAAACAACTGTTGCTGTTATGGGCATGGGATTTTTATTGGATTTGGAAACATTGGTTTTCTCATAGTAATGATGGTTTAACTGGTCAGGCTGGTGATAAAAAGGGGCGTTTGAGGGATTCATAGATAAGATCATGTAAGGGACCCATGGTCATAAAGCAAAGGTACAATAGCTGCCAATGTTTATCATCATTCCAAATACAACATTATGCTTCATCTCATAGAATTTTAGAATTGGAAGAGATGTTATAGCAATGTTATTTCATTCAACCTCTCATTTTAGAGATTAAGAAATAAGAGTCAAGAGGTTAAATCACATTTTATCAGACCTACCACATCTTAAGATAAAAACAGTATGTAAGGATAAGGCACAGGAAGCACTAAAAGGCCCAAGCAAGCAGCATCGTCTGGAGTCTCAGACTGACATTTCATCCATCACAGTTGTATGAGACAAGACCTCTTCACCAGCGTTTACCTATTCTGCATAGGAGGTCTTATAACAACTGACAAAGAAAGAAAAGAGCAAAGCTGATTTATGAACTGTCAGCTCAGTATGAGTATGCAGGCTAAAAATGGATTGGGACTTCACTACAGCCCCTCTCCATGGTGACCCTGAAAGACACTGGTTGGGGAAAATCCTCTCAATAGACAGAGCTCCAAGTGGCACAACTGATCAGTCTTTTTCGTTGGAAAGAAAATAGCCCAAGATTAGAATCTATGCAAATTCATGGGTGGCAAATAGCTTGGAAGGAAAAAGATGGCAATAGAAGGACAAGAAGGTCTGCAGTCATGGTTTGTGGATGGAATAATGGGAGTGGGCATAAAGTGTGAAGATCTTTGTATTGCATGTTTGTGTCCACAAGAGAACGTCTATCCTGGAACAGGCATTAAACAACCAAACAAATAGAGTGGACAAAATGTCAGTGAGACCATGTCAGCCAACTCTCTCTGTCATTAGAGACCCCAGTGTTTGAACACCAGGTACAAAGAAACAGAGCAACTATAGTGTCAAGGATGGAGACTCTGTGTGGGCCCAACTATATGATCTCCCATTTACTAAGACTAATATAACTTCTGCCACTGCTGAATGACTAACAGTTAACAAGAGAGACCAATGCTAACCCCCAGATACAGCACCATCCCTTCAAGAGGCCAACCAACCATGTAGTGGCAAGTTGAATATATTGGCTTCATTCCACACTAGAAGAGGCCTCTATTCATTTCCTGTTAACACTGTTTTACTCTATACATATTCTGGTATGGATTGGCTTTTCCTCTTTGAAGAACCCCAGACAGCATTATCCATAGGATTACAGAAAGTTTAATCCACCCACATGAATTCCCACTAAGATTGCATGAGACTAAGGCAGTAAATAGTTCTTAACCAGGGCTAATTTCCCCCCAGGGGACATTTGGCCAAGCCTGGAGACACTGTTGGTTGTCACAACTGGGAGGATGCTACTGACATCTAGTGGCTAGAGGCCAGAGTTGCCGCTAAATATCCTACAATGTATACGATAGTTCCCCATAACGAAGAAGTATCTCACCCAAAATGTTAATAAGCCACTGTTCAAAAACTCTGGACTAAGAGACCCACTGTATGGCCAAAGAGGTGCAACCGTGGGCCCACAATCATAAGATTCACAGGTTCTGTCATAACCCACAACATCCAAAAGCAGCTGGCATGGAAGAGCAATAGAATAGCTTGTAGATGGCACAGATAAGGCACAAGCTCAAAAATGAAAACATGCAAGGATAGGGAGTCATCTTCCAGGATGCACTATATACTCAAATCAATGACTATTATATGGTGTTGTGCCATTAGTTAGAATACATGGTGCCAGGAACATAGGGATGAAAGTAGGAATGATCCATAGGGAATTGCTGCTTCCTTTTTCTGAAATTCTGACCTTTGTAGTAGTCTTTGCTCCTAAGGTGGAAAACATCCACCAGGGAAATACAAAGTAGGATTTATGCCTGTGTACCTCATACTCCTTATGCAAGAAGCCAGCAACAAGGAAAGGAGCACCATATTCATAGAGGAAATTGATCTGATCATCAGGAGGAAGGCTGATATGACATATTGGGGACAGGGAGGAATATGTTTGGTATATGGTTATCTCTTAGTACTTCTTTGTCCTATTTCGATGGTAAATGGACATAGTGGCCACAGTCTCAGAAGGTCAGAAGGGCTTAATGACCTGGAGTTTAGATAATCAGAGATGTGACTTTGGGTTGCCCCACCAGCTAAGCCACCAAGACCAGCACAGGTACACGCTGTGGGAGACACGAATCTAGGATAGATTGTAGAATAAAGAGACAATGACTTATGACAGTTGTAGCCTTAAACTCACATGCACCAGTGAAAGCTAGAGTTTTCCCCATTAATTTTCCTCTAATAAGTTTACCCTAAGAAAGACAACCACCAGAGTCCTAGAAGAATGACTTTTCGAACAAGAGGAGCAAAGACGTGCAAGAGCAGACAGTAATGGATGCTGTGCTACCCTGCCCAGATCCCTCTTCCAAAAAGGAAGGACTCGTTCTCTCAACTGCTGAGTGTGTTGCTGGCTGATAGCCCTCAGTTGCCAGTCCTGTCTGGGATTTGCTCTCCCCTGGAAAGAGCCTCATTGCTCAAGATCACTCTTTTTCCAGAGGGCAAGATGCATCCCAAGACTGGTTGATGTGGGGTATGAAGGCCTTATCTCCTTTCCCCAACTGAGGGTATGTCTAAAGGGCCATTACAACCTCATGGCTCCCCTTGGGCTCGCCTTAGGTGTTACTGCATTGCGGCACAGCTTCTCCCTTGGTCTCACTCTGCTTCCTTACCATCCTGCACAGGTGTTCATCCTTACAGAAATTCCCCCAAAACTTTGTGTATGCTAAGCTCCATCTCATAGTCAACTTTCTGGCAACTTGCAATTTTAATACCTACACTGCAGTCCATGTAAAGATACAGTGAAAGTATGTTGCTTCAACTTGCCAGAACTTTCCTTCTTCCTTGAAAGCTTCCCTTCAAATGCCTGTTCACAGACACACATCATTGTCTTCCTTGCTTTCGCCTATTCTCTTTCATGCTTCGGAAAGTTTTCTGCTAAAAGTCAGAACGGCAATTGTTAGGACTACAAAGAAAAGCACATAAGAGGCTGTCCTTTCTTACTTAATTTTCATCTGCAGCAAATACCCTATGATATAAAGATTGAAAGGGATTACAATTAGTTTAGTTTACCAAATATTTGGCCTGATGCATTTGTTTATGAAATGTAAAACTCACCTTGATCTTGACTCGGTTTTACGGGTGCTCCTTTTTTCTTCTTCTTTCAAATGCGTAGACTTTATGTCAATGTTGATTTTAATCACCTTCAGGAAGACATAACTTTGATTTGTCCAGCGACAGGGTCAGGTTCTTATGTTTTTCATTTCTCTTCTTGTGCACCGCCTATATTGGGGGTGGAATTGGGGGTGCTGGCTGAAGGGAAGGGTCTGTGCCAAGTGTTAAGTGAAGAACAAATGAAGAATCTCAATAATATTACAGCCCACTTGAAATTATAGTCAAATGTCTTATTGGCCAGACCTGAATTCTAAATATTTCCATTCAGCAGATAAACCCAGACTATTCTGTTAAGTGTACATTTCTATGGGGAAAAAATCAGAAAAAATATATATATAATTGGGATAATTTCTTTAAGTGCTTGATAAAATTCACCAGTAAGACCATCTGAGCCCAGCCTTTTCCTGGAGGGGATTTTTTTTTTAATTGAGACTTAATTGACCTATAACATTATATTGGAAGTTTAGGTGTACAACATACTGATTTGATGTATGCATATATTGCAAAATTACCACTATGACAAATCTAGTTAACATCCATCACCATACTTAATTACCATTTTTTTTCGTGATGAGCACTTTTAAGATCTACTTTCTTAGCAACTTTCAAATACAATACAGTATCGTTAACTATATCACCATGCTGTATGTTACATCCCCAGGACTTATTTATTTTATAACTGAAAATTTGTACCTTTTGATTACCTTTTAATTATGACTTTTATTTAGTTAATAGGACTACTCAATTTTTTCTTTCATTTTTATCAATCTGGCTTGATGTTTTTCTCAAAAAAAGTTTATCCCTTTCATCTGATTTAATTTCTTTTCATCATATTTATTACAGTATTTAATGTTTCATTTTTTCTTATATTGTCAAATTTTCACCTATATCACTTACCATCAGCCGAAAAACTTTCTCTAGCATTTCTTGTAGTGCATATCTGCTGATCAACCCTTTCCCAGGTTGACAGGTTGACATTTTTTCTTTTTTTTTTTTTTTAATTTTTTTTTTCAACGTTTTTTATTTATTTTTGGGACAGAGAGAGACAGAGCATGAACGGGGGAGGGGCAGAGAGAGAGGGAGACACAGAATCGGAAACAGGCTCCAGGCTCTGAGCCATCAGCCCAGAGCCCGACGCGGGGCTCCAACTCACGGACCGCGAGATCGTGACCTGGCTGAAGTCGGACGCTTAACCGACTGCGCCACCCAGGCGCCCCGACATTTTTTCTTTAATAAGTTTCAAGATGTTGTGCCATTGTCTTCTGATTTTCACTGTTTCTGAATGAGGGGTCAGCCTTCTTACTGTTGATCCCTATATTTAAGGTATATTTTCCTCCTGCTCTTTTTATGTACTATTTGACTTTGGCTTTCAGCAGTTTAAAATAATATGCCTGGGGTTTTCCCCCTGCATGGTGGTTGCTTAGATTCTTATAATTATGGGTGGATTTTTTAATGAAATTTTGAAATTTTCCAACCAATATTTCCTCAAATAATTTTCCACTCTGTACTCTCTCCTCCTCTCTTTCTAAGACTCCACGTTACACAAATGTTCATTTATTTACTGTTTTTCTGCAGGTCACCAATGTTTTGTTTTTGATTTTGAAAATAATTTTTATGCAAAATTTGCTATTATTATTAATAATTCTGATAGAAAAATCAAAAGGTAAGCACTATCAACAATTCATATTATACTGTTGGAAGTAGAAGTTTTTTTCTTCTCTTCCCAAGTTGGTACCTCATTTTCTTTTTTATGTCTATTGTCTTTGCCAGGACTTGTAGTCTGTATTGATCAAAAGCAAGGATAATAAGCATTTTTATCTTTAATATAATCTTAAGGGGAAAATATCTAAAATTTGACCATAGGGAAACAGTTTGCTAAGATTATTGAAAGATATCTTCAATAAACCTTAGAGAGTTTCCTAATTTTAAGTATTTTGCTGTCTTTAAGTAAATTTTGAAATTTGTTGCTTCTGTTTCTCTTCAACTCTTGGGGAAATACAGGGCAGTCCTCACTAGTGCTAGTCTCTAAACATTTCAAAATGTCTCCATTTCTGAATCCATGTAGGATTGCCCTTCCTTGTCCCATAGAAGTCAGATTTGCTGTGTTATGTGCTTTTGTTTATGGTGTGGGCAGAAGAGATAAGTGTCACTTGTGGACAGGATTCTTCAAAGTCAATGTGCTGTGGTTTGCCAGGTTCCCTTCTTACTTAGTGACTATGTAAGCATCGGTACAGTAGGAGCTTCCCTCAGCCTGGATCCCTCAGTGACTATGGTGAACAGAATTTTTGTCAGTGTTTATTGGACGGGTAACATGAGAAAAATTTAATTTTTATCATCGTCAACTGCTCAGATATTAGGGTTGTTTATCACGAAGAATAGCCTAGCCTATCTTTTATTTTTCTTTTTATGCTAAACCATTCTTTAATTGGAGATACTTACATGTGATCATAGTATTTTTTATTTCATAGCTTCCTTTTGTAGATAATACCATATCTGACATATCTAATAGGCAAAACCAGGTAAGCAATGCAATTTAGGAAATATTTTCTTTAAAAAAAAAGCATTTTCTTCCAAGTTGATTATATAGTTCCTGTTCTCAGGGAATATTAGCCAGACAGTTTATTTAAAAAAATTAAATAAGTTCCCAAAGATAATTCTACCTGTGCTATGTGAGTTTGGAGAAAAAAGAAGAAGAAAACTTTTCTAGACAGAGTGATCCTGGAAGGCTTCCTGGAAAAGGTGACACTTAAACTGAGCTTGAAGGATGAACAAAAGTTCATAGGAAAATTCTAGGTATGGTCCATTAACTAAATATATTATTAGGAAAGTATAAACAAGCTGTATTAGTGGAACAGCCACACATACACTTTGCCTCACTTACAATAAACAGCAGAGTTAATCTGTAGGAGTGTGAATTTGATTCTATAGGCATCGAAAGCTTTTGGGTAGGGGAGGAATTTTTTAGTTTTAGGAAGATGATTAATATTACCATAGGATCAATTGAAAGAGGTAGGTACTAGAGGCCATGAGAGATTGGGAGGGACAAGGATTTTTCATTGTCAAGGTGAGACAGCGAGGACCTGGACAAGGGGATGGAAAAGAAGGGGCAACTTTGAATTTTGTTGAGCTACATTGTTTACAGGTATGTTCGTCTGTGACTTAGCACTTGAAAACCTAACGTTCTTGGGTTTTGTGTACTGTGAGCCGTATAAATAGAGTCTGTAATTAGATACACCTTGTTGGAGAACCACTTTTTATGTTATTGACTCAGTATGCTAATGTTTAACACTAAAGCCAAAAGTGAAAACGCAGATACTTAGGGAAGGAGAAGTTGGCAGCACAAACTTCGGGGACAGAATATTTTTTTGTTTGTTGTTTATTTTTGGCCTTGTGTTGCACTATCAGCAGTTGTGATTCAGGTATCCTCGTTTATTCCGATGGAAAAAGAACCATCCCACTGAAACCAAAGTGCCATTATAAAGAGCTAGCCTCAATCAACAGCCCCGTACTTTGCCATGTCTCACATGACAGGGAAGGGGTCACATTCAGGGACCATTGATCAGACTTTTTGTCTGCTTTTGAAAAGGCATTTGGAAAATTGTGATATTTTTTCATGTTCTAAAGCACCATTTGTCCAAGGGAGAGGGGTTGGCTGTCAAGCATGGGGGAGTTTTGGGGGGTTCTAAAGTGGTCACTTTGAGAGTCGTTTTATAATATATTTGTCCGTGTGTCTTTCTTCCAGTTCTGGTTCTGTTACCTTCTCTCTGTGTTCAATATAAACAGCGGGACAAAGGGAGCTATCTTCCTGCTGCTCAAAATAACTACTTAGTTGGGTAAAATTTATAATGTTGAATTCTACTTTTAGCCAGGAAATGCAAACAAAGCTTGGAGACTGCTTGTTCCCTGACCCCAAATTCATTCCATGTTGCTATAGCATCACCCCTGAGAAAATGGGCCCGCCTGTTTTCCTCCCCATAGACGCACTCAATGGGCTTTTGTCAGCTCTTGAATTATAGCATTAAAATTTAAACACCAGGGATTTAATGGAGGATTATTATGACACTCCAGTGCATTCTTTCTGTTGCCACTAGCAACAACCCAAGGACGAAATAAAATAATTGTTTTAAGAGATGCTGTTTTCCTAAAAGATGAAGGCTCTACTTCACATTCTTAGAGTTTTATAAACTGGTTTGTGTGGGACTATTACCATGAGAAGAGTACTGATAGTATATAATACCAATCCAATGATTGAAGGTATTTTTTTTTCTTTTGGTTCACCAATCTACAAAAGCAAAAGATATTTTCACAGGCCCCCAGAAGATGAACTTCAATCTGTTGCTCCCAAACACATTCTCCACTGTCTGGAAGACGTGCAAAGGCAATGGTACAGCGTTCTCCATCTCAAATCCTTCAAAGTGCTGTGGGAATAAAAGAATCCCCGCCAAAAGCCCCAGAGAGATCGGTCTGTCTGTATGGTATGGTAATGACTGAGGCTAGTCCAGATAGGTTTCTGGGAGAAACCCCGCTATTGAAACTTAATGAATGGAACTGAGAATTTCTTGTTACAATACTGTTTGTTTCTTCGATTGGTCATATCCTTGGATCTAAGAAGACATCAAAATACATAATAAAAGCAAGATATTGTAGGATTGGTCTTTGAATTCCCATTGGTTATATATTCTGAGCAATTTTCTTATAGGTAATTTTACATCTAGATTTATTTTCTCTACCAGCCATTTGCCTACTAATTGTGTGACATTCTTACTTCTTCCCTGTTCTGATGTCAGAATTCAGGTTAATATTCAGGATTGTATTGTTCTTTTTGGCAACAGAGATTGCAACAACTTTCGTTGCAGCTCCCAGCTACCAAAATATGGATACAGCCTTTTTCCCCTAATTTCAAAATATTTGTAATTTTTTTAGCCTTTGAAATAAATTTAAGCTCATTGTATAAATAACACAAAATGACTAACAGGCAGTAAATAAATAAAGAGTCCGAATTTTCACCACCCAGAGATAATACTTCTTAACCTAAATGTGATTTTTTATATACAGCAGTGAAAATAAGTCTTATTCTCACCAAAGACTTTTCAGGATTCCCTTGTCCTCTTCTCAGAAGCAACCCTATCACCAATGCCTTGTGTTTTCGTTCACAGGTAGTCCATACAAACATCTTTATATGTGCTGTTTTTCACATGAAAATGATAAATTTTACATTTTTCAACTCCTTGCCTTTTTATGTAACAATAAATCTTGAAACAAGAATTTGTATGGAGGACCATAGAGGTGGTATTGCTGTGGGACCAGAGGGTTTGGGGTTTGAGGGAAGAGTGTAAGGGATTTGCCTAAAAGTTGCCTCTTTAAGCAAGCACACCATTATTTGCTAGGTTGTATGTAACCAGTCAATAAATGGAAAAGGTTATGAACCGTGCTCTATTCATACTTTACATAACACTGAGAAAATACTGTCCATAAAAACAAAAAAAAAACTTATTTTTATTTGTCATGTTTTGAGATAATTTGACCTGGGTTGTATGAAACAACTAGTTTCTCTGTCTAGTCCCTGAATTAGAGATTTTTTAATAGTTCCTTGTCATTTGCTATCAAAAATAATCCTTGCAAACATGACTGTGTGCAAACATATCAATATACTTGTACTCTAAATTACTAGCAGTTGAACTACTTAGGTCAAAACATAATGTCCACAGATGTTTGCCATCAGGGAATGAGACCAGGCATTTAGGAGAACGTCTGTGAATTGAGGGCCCCTTTGAACCAATGGCATCACTTTGGAAAGTACAGTGGGAAGTGGAATTTCCCCAAGAGAGCAGCTGCCACTTTTCATATAAAGCTGAGATGTAGCTGGACCAGGCTGACTGTGCTCTTCAATATATCATTTTCACCCAACAAATGATATTTATTTGGCTATTCTGCTTATTAAGCTATTCTCACCTTATTAGTCATTGAGTTCTAGTTGACCCACCCAAATAATGGGAATGTCAAGCCAGAAAGTCACAAGGCTTCCATGGATCAGGTGTCTAGCTTTTCTAAAAGCCCAGTAACAAGCTATAACTGGTTTCAAGAAGCCATACCTGGTAAGTATGTCAGAGAGGTGAAGAGTCTGAAACCCCAGTGTCCCTCAGGGTAGAGGCTGCCTCCCTTTGCCAGAAACCTCAATTGCCTGAAACTTATCAATGAAACTTGAGCTCAAAGGTGTCATTAGGGTTGTGTGTTCTATTAGCACTTACCTATATGCGGTTTCCATGATTGGGAGAATCCTTTTAGCACTTTTGGGATGAGGAAGTACATTCAAATATGGAAGAAACAACAATACATTGAATTGGCCCAAATTTCTCAACTCCCAAAGTCACATTAGCTGCCCTACCCCCAACTTTGAACCCTGCCCAAACTCCATTCCCAGAATCTGGTTGCCCACTCACCCAGCGGGACTGGGTAAGATAGTGACTTGGACAGTTGTATTTAGCAGAGTTCCCCAGTATAATGAGTGAGATCATCTTTGTACGATCTTTGGTCTCTTTTGGGGACAGGGAGAACTCTCTGTAAAGCAGTTGAGATCACAAGAAGGGAAGAGAGTAATCAGAGGGTGTGGAGGGAGAGAGGGGTTTTATGCCATTAAACAAAGCTTTACATTCAATTTGAGTCGGTTTTAAGCACATACTAACTAGCTTATAGCTCAACAAAAAAGAACTTCTAACGATTTTGGTGTGCCCAAAGCACTGTGTTGAGTAGCAAGGTCCTCAGCAGTGACACCAGTTATTTTGGCTTTGGAGCCTCTTTGGGTCATCAGTGAGTTTAGGTCACTCACTACCTTTAGCTGAGGTTGTAGGGCTTGCTGCCCCGTTGTCATGGTAACATTAGCCATCTACCTTCCTAGAGGAGAGTGAATAAAAATCAAGGCACCATTTGGGCAGCTTCATTTAATCCTACCTCTCACTGCTCTAAACATTTATTAACAGGCAGGGCAGTAGGGGAGTTTTACCACACCACTTCCCACTTGCCCAGCATTTACTGTCAGATCCCGGAGAGTCTTGTCACGTTTTCAGACCTGGTCTGTGGGACCCTTTCCTTTCTCTTCCAGAAGTCAGCATCCCATCCCTGTCACCAAAACTGTTAACAATTGTGAAGGATCTGATATGTTCTCTTGTTTGCCGACTAAAAAGTTAGAATTTGTATGAAGGAACATAGGGGTGATATTCTTGTGGGACCAAAGGGTTGGGAGCTCGAGGAAGGAGACTAAGGGGCACCTTCATAAGCATGATTAGCAACATGAACAACAGCCATTTTTGAGAGTTCCTTTTGCTCCCAAGTACTGTGGAGGTGACACAGATGGACCCAGATATAGCCTACATGTGCAGTGGTTTGCATTCCAGAAGAGAAACCCTTAGCATAAAGGTCAATATTTTATAATGAGCAGTATAAGCATGTCTGTTCTTTGATCCAGAGGGAGATATTATCTTCATTATAGTAGATAGTAAGCATGCCTGCAATTTTTTCCAGTGGGAGACACTATCTCTACCAGTCAAAGGTATTCATTATACAAACATTCTTAAAAAGGTAATCCTGAAGAGGTGCCTAGGTGACTCAGGTTGTTAAGCCTCTGGCTTTTGGTTTCGGCTCAGGTCATGATCTCACAGTTTATGAATTCAAGCCCCAGGTCGGGCTCTGTACTGACATGTGGAGCCTGCTTGGGATTCTCTCTCTTGCCCTTGCTCTCTGCCCTTCCCTCACTCATACCGTCTCTGTCTCTCTTAAAATAAATTTAAAAAAATTTTTTTAAAAAGGTATTCCTGAAGAAAAAAGTCAGTGCCTCTGTTCTTAAGATGTTCCAAACTGTGAGTCTCATGGAGAACTGTTTCCCGGTGCATTCCATGGTCTGGATGTACTTAAATGTATTCAACTTGCCATTTTCCACTCCCCCCACTGGTGGACATTCTTTTATTAAAACCCAGTACCAGCTTCTGTAAATAATTCCTGTGTATTATTTATTTCTATTGGATTATTTCCAAGGTCGAATGATTAGGTAGAAGTGGATACATTTATCCTCAACCAAGAGGTTGTTAATATTAACATTTTGAACAGGTGTGTCCAAGAATGACTCATTCCCTAATGTGGAAAAAAAATAGTGATTAGCTTCATATTCTTTAATTTAATCTCTCCTAGAAAAGCAACTAAACACAGAGACTATAGAATTTAATTAGACCTTCTTAGTCCATTTGGACTGCTGTAACAAAAACAGACTGGTGGCTTATAAATGACAGAAATTTATTTTTCACAGTTCTGGAGACTAGGAAGTCCAAGGTCAAAGCACTGACGGATTCAGTGTCTGGTGAGGATCTACTTCCTGGTTCCTAGAGAGCCATCTTTTCACTGGATCATCAAATTGTGGAAGAGATGAGGGAGCTCTCCAAGGTCTATTTTATAAGGGCATTGATCCCATTCATGTGGGCTTCATCATGACATAAGTACCTCCCAAAGTCCCACCTCCCAATATCATCACATTGGGAATCAGGTTTCCACATAAGAATTCTAGAGGGACACAAACATTCAGTTCATAACAAAATAACAATAAAGAACCTTAAATATAACGAATGGGCAATTGATATAGTTACTTTGAAAAGACAAAGCTCTGATATAGCCATTATATCTTATTCGGACAATGAGAAAAGGCTAGAAAATGTTTACATGCTTGTTTCCATAAAATTTAAGGTAAGTCTACACTTAGCCTATATCTCATCATGATGAAAATTGAGTTTTTGTCAAAAGTTTATTTAAAAAGGAAAAAAAATTCTTAGAGATTCTACGGACTTTTCATTTGTAATTCCAAGTATATATTTTTTAACATAAGATAGTACGTTTGTTAATGTTTCTTGTAAACTGCTGTATTCACTTGTCTTTAATTATGTTTCTTGTATGAGATTGAGGTTACCCACTAGTCTTATAATAATTAGCTGATTCTAAGACCTCCTTAGTTTATTCTATAATTGCCGTGATAATGGCTTAAACTTAGTAGCATCACAAACACACTGAGAATTTTATTTTTTTAGAGTGAGTTAGTTTATTTGTTTATTTGTTTATTTATTTATTTATTTTGAGAGAGAGAGAATGAGAATGAATGAGGAAAGGGCAGAGAGAGAATCCTAAGCAGGCTGTGCTCTGACAGCACTCCTGCTGTGGGGCTCCATCTCAGAACTGTAATAAATAAATAAATATTTAAAAATAAATATTCTTAAAAAGGAAAGATTTTGTTTTAATTTGTCAATAAAAATAGAAAGAGCCCTCCGTATCTACAAATGGTGGGAAACATTTCATTCTGCCCTTTAATTAAAAAAAATTTTTTTTTAACGTTTATTTTTCAGAGATAGAGCAGGAGTGGGGGAAGGACAGAGAGAGGGAGACACAGAATCTGAAGCAGGCTCCAGGCTCTGAGCTGTCAGCAGTCAGCACAGAGCCCAAGGTGGAGCTTGAACCCAGGAATGGGCAGAGAGATCATGATCTGAGTCAATTAAGAAGCAGCTACAAGAAAAGCTTCCTGCCCTCCCCCTCTTTGCCTAAAAGCAGGACATACATTTACAAAGGTGTCCCTGTTCTTCTCTCTACCAAGAAGGACAAAAGTTAATCTCTGGAGACTTTAGACCTATCAGCCTGGAGATGTCTCCAGAGGAATCTATATAACAAACTTCACTGCCTAGCCCTTATCTACCATTAGTGTCCCATATATTTACCTCTGCAATTAGCCACCCCTGGAGACCAAAGGTCCTTTTCCTGTGTCTTGTCACTTCTCTAAAATTTTTTTGTTTCTTTGCTAGGATACAAAGTCAAGTTCTAACCAAACCTTCTGAGTTGCTAGGGAGGGTGACTCCCATGTATTATATGCATGATACACATGTCAATAAACTTTTTTCTCTTGATAAATAAATAACAAACAAACAAAGGCATTTATTACTTTGTACTCCCAGAGGTCAGAAACCTGACCCAGATCTCACGAGAGTAAGGTCAAGGTGTGAACACAGCTATGTTTCTTACTGGGGCTCAGGGGAAATTTTTAAAGGCTGCTATGTCTCCAGGTTTATGGTTTCTGCCATCTTCAAAATCAGCAATGGTGGGGTGAGTTCTTACACTGTCTCTCTACAATTCTCCACAGCTGGGAAATGTTCTGTGCTTTTAAGAATGGAGAGGATTAAATTGGGTCTACCTGGGTAATCCAGGCAAACTTTCCCTTCTCAGGATCCTTAAGTTAATCACATTTGCAAAGTTCCTTTTCCCAAGTAACATAGATTCCAGAGATTAGGATGTGGAGATCACTGGGGGGGGGGGGGGGGGGGGAGGGAGGAAGGGGGCGGTTGGGAGGGAATTATTCTCCCTACCATACCCAACAAGTAAATATGAGAAAGGAAAATTAGAGGTCATGAACATATGTGCAAGTATTTTACACAGTATTTTTACAAGTATTTAACAGTATATTAAACAAGTATTTTGGCAAAAGACTACTTTGGGAATCTGAACCTATGATCATATTATGGTCAAGAAATTCAACATTGTTGAATTGCTTAGAAAATTTATAAATATAATTCAGTGTGTTAAAAGAAAAAGACATATAATCATATCAGTAGCTACAACAATTTCTAGAGTTCAACAATTATTTATGATCTTTAAAACTCTTAGTAAACTAGTAATAAGAGAATTTCCATAATCAGATAAAAAAGATCAATGGAGAACCTATATTAAACATCAACTTTTGAGACAAAATACTCCTTTCAACATGGAAGCCTAAGATAGTCAAGTAAGACAAAAAGAAAGAAATTATAAAATTTATAACATTTGGGGGAAAAATCTAAAATCTTTATAACTCACAGATGAAAAACCCTAAAGAATCAACAGAATGAATAAGACAATATGGCCAGTTTCTTGGAAAAAAATTAATATATAGAAAGTTGGGGGTGCCTGGGTGGCTCAGTTAAGCATCTGACTTCGGCTCAGGTCATGATCTCCAGGCTCATGAGTTGGAACCAGCCATTGGGCTGTCTGCTGTCAGCACAGAGTTGGCTTCAGATCCTCTGTCCCCCTCTCTCTCTGCCCCTCCCCTGCTCACACATGCAGGCTCTCTCTCTCTCAAAAAAATAAAATAAAATAAATTTTAAAAATTAAGAAAGAAGAAAACTGTATATAGTTGCAATAAAGTGTTAAAATGTAGTTTTAAAATACATACCATTTTTTTAATGTCAACTGAGAGTATAAGATGCATTGAAACATAGCCAACGGAAATGTGTAAGGCCTTCAAAGATAAAACCTTTAAATATTATTGAGAGGCTTTAAAGAAGGTCCAAATAAACATAAAACTTGGCCATCTTCAAAGAAGACTTCTTATTATACAGACATTAGTATCCCCAGCTATCCTACAAGTTATCATCTAGAGTAATCTTTTTATCTCTGGATCTTGAGACAAGTGTAATAATTTTCCAACAAAATTATTTATATAAAAATACTTGAAACTTAAATGACCATAAGCAGAAAACATTATAAATAAATAGGGGTAGAGTGATCAACTGGAATATTATACAGAAGTGAAAATAATGAAGCTTTAAACACATGTGGGAAAAAGTGGTAAAACATTACATATATGATTCAATTTTGTAAGACTCAAAAAACAAGAGAAACTAAGGAATATATTTTGGAAAACTTTTTAAAAATGAATAATAAATTCAAAATTCAGGAGAGTGGTTACTTTGGGGACAGGATGATAAGATATGAAAAAATGTACAAGTATACACAGGTAGTTCCAAACCTGTTGGTAAAACTCTAGTTCATAAATCTGGAAATTGATTAATTGTTGTTTATTTTATTATTATATTTCAAAACCTACATATATGTTACATATATGTAACATATGTTATATATTAAACACCATATAATAACAATTTTATAAGTCATGTATTATAAATGAGAAGAATAATATTATTAAAATAAAATAAAATACAACAACTATAATGTTCTCACCATCGGTGATAACTTTGGTTAATATTTTGTTGTATTTCCTTCCAGTATACACACACACACACACACACACACACACAAATATTTCCTTTATTTTATTTTTCTAAATAGGATCGTATTATTTAGAGTACTAGACATTTTCTCATTTTATAAACATTGTGAGCATTTCCTTTTTTTTCTTAAATAGTGCTTCAAGATAGAACTTCTAAGGGTTCTATTAGTTTCCATTATCTTAATTGCTGTAACTTATTTACCCAGCACGCTAGTTTTGACATTGACATTGCATTCTTGTATTGTTCTGACTGTGATGAATACAAGAGTACCTAGTCCTTTGTAAATATAACCTAGATTGTTTCTTTAGTATAAAATTCTAGAAGTAGAACTGCTGAATGAAAGTATACAGATTTCAGTGATCAAATTGACCTTTACTTTAGGCTGCACCCATAGGTATGAGGCATAATTTTTCCTTCCTCACATTCTGTAGTATTAAATTTAGTGTTTAGCATTAAATTTAATACTGTAGTATTGAAAAAAACACCATGTAAATTCTGGGAGGAATAATGAACCTAGTCAATGGAGAAATCAATATATCATTTTCTTATTCTTTCTTTTTTGCTTCTGTCTTCCACTCATATACATAAACAAACCACTGTAGATCACCAAGTATTGGGAGAAAATCAGAAGAGCAAAGAAAGAAACTGATACCCTAGGCAAAAGAGTATTCTTATCAAAGGAAAATTTAAAACACTCATCCTAAACAAGTTTCCAGAGACTATTTTATCACTAAAACAAAAATACGTTGCTGTGAAAAAAAATCCAGAAAACCAAAAGCTTTCTTGGAACTTGAAACTATGCTTCCAGAAATAAAAATATGTTAAAACCATGATTATGGAAATAAAATTATTCATAAAAAGATTAAATAAAAAATAGTCCTTGTAGAAGAACCTAGTCACATTAGGACAATCTCCCAGAATGAAGAGCAAAAAGAGATGAAAATTGGATTATGGATGTGAAAGTGTTTTGGATATTAAGCTACTACATACATAAAACATAGCACTATTATGGGTAGTGGAATGTAATATACAGTGGAAGAATTCTAAATATTTAGACAGAAGATTGGGGCAAATATATTTAACTAATACATAAGGATGTGAGGATATCCATGTGTTTGTATCTGATTGAAAAGTTGAGTAATACAGTTTAACAGTTTAGTGTAATACTATTGTCTAATAGAGTAAAACAGTTTAGTGTAATACTCCTAAATCACTTTTTCTTTCAGAAGACAGCTTTCATTATAGAATTATTTCCCAGCATTGTGGAAATCACATAGGTTCCTAGAAGTTACAAGATGGAATTTCATTCAAGCTAGAAACATGGGTAGCATGGAGTTTCATGCATGCTTCTGTGATTGTAGGAAAGCAGTGCTCGGATAGGTATACACAAAAGACCAAAAATGGTCATTAGGGAACATGGGTCAGTTTTACCACTTCTTCAGGGATTGACTTAAGTTCAGACTTACAACAAGGATTGTGCATAGTTGTTATTTCACCTCAGCTCAATTTTCTTTTTTAGCGACTTTAAAACCAAACAACCACACATAACTTCATTTGCATGTCAGGCTCTCTGTAATACATTCAGGTTTGCATTATTAAGCAATTTGAGTGTCTGCATATGGGTTTTCCAAAAAGACATGTGCTTCCTACAAGATAAAAATGCTCAACCTGATGGTCCCAAACTCCTGAAATAGGACCCCAAACGTACCTGAAACCCAACAGTAATAATCCCAGGAAGTCCGCTAATATCCTTGCTTTCAAACCACAGATATATTCCACTCGTTGAAAAAGCACCTTTAGCCTAGTGTCGCTTCTTAGCAACAAGAGGTTAGGTTGGTGGCATACACCATTTCCAACAAAATGAGGAAACCTAAACCACTGACGAACGTTGTCAACTCCAGAAATTGGGATTAGGTTATGGAGAAAAAAAAAATATTAAAGGAAGTGACCCTGATAAATATTGACTTTCTGGCAAGTTTGGATCTATTCATACTAAATAAAAATATGAGGTTTCTTAGTGACACTTGACCTATGAAATCATCTCCAATAATGTTATAATATATTGGACAAGAACTGCAAAACAAATGATTCCCCTAACTGAGCCAAATTATTACAACAGCCTTTGACTAATTCTCTCCATATTATGCTTTCCTTTTGCCAATTACCACTCACTTCCTCCATATGGTTTTCCTAGTTTATAGGAATTTCAGGCTGTCCATATCATAAACTTAAAGAACAATGACCACAGACAGAAAGTATAAGCACAATGTAATCATAATGCAGTATCTTAATTGGGAAATAAAGGTGAAAAAGAGCACAAAATTACTGGAAAATGTACAAGAAACAAGAGATAAATTTTCTGGGTTAAGTTCAAAGAATTAGACTAGACTCTGAGAGCTCTATTTTCCAACTCATTTCTGACTTCTCATAAACAGAAGTCAAAGTCTAAGTTTCCATAGCATTTTCCTCTTTCTCCTCTCCTAAATTGGGCTTAATTCAATTGGCCATCATATTCTTCTATAGGAAATGACCACTGTTAACACAATAATTTTATATTTGATACAGATATATCTCCAAGTAAATAATGTCATGAGTAATATAAATTTTGATCGTATGTATGCCAGACAAAAAGCACAGTGGCTCCACACACATTATGGTATATGGGAAAATGAATGTAAATATGAAAAATAATGCATGGTCCTTATACCCATAAAAACTTGCCAAAGACAAGAGAAAAAAGACCTATTCAAAAAGGTCCAGGAGTCATGAGCGTAATAAACAAAGAGGTGAAGGGGGCCCGGGGGGGACTAAGGGCATGCTGGGTTTAAAACTACATTTTGACATTTGAATGCTGATTTTATGGCATGAACTTTTAAAAAGTCCTGTTCTGCTGCCATGGTTGAATGCTCTTCCAGATCTGGGATACAAGGTCACTTTTAAATACTGAACCATGATACAATGTAGGATGTTCTCCTGGTTGGATTTCAGGAAAGCCAGCTACACATGAAGTCAAGATGTATATATCTAGCTCCAGCCAACTGTATGTAATACATAGCTCAGGAAAATGCCATGTACTCTATTTACGTCAAAAACTCTGACTTTAATATTGACAAAATAATTGTTGCAATTTATCAAAGAAAAACAATCCACCATAAAAATTTTCTTTTGATATGATGGGGATAAAACGACTGTTCAGTTGACTGATTAAACTCACTTTTCAACCAACTGTGGTTTTATAGAAACGTGGTCCTGGCTTCATAACCCTCTTTTTTCCCCAATTCAATTTATGATTCCTTTCATGACCATGAGAATATAGTAAACTAGTGCCCCACTTATCAATGGTTTAACAATCATCATGGGGTATATTGAGTAAATCAGTAGATATTCCACTGGAGCAAAAGGAATATAAAGGTGCAAAACAGTCCCTAAACAGGCCTGAGTTCTTTCGTATCCTGCTGTTCAACATGTTGTGTTTCCCTGGGCAAGTCACTTTGACATGTCAAGAGGGAGATCTGGCAAGTATAAGATTGCCAACACCTGTTTCCCCTGGCCACATTATAAAGAAATCCTATTACCATGGGGTAGTAAAGGTTCATTTTGTTTTGTTGTATTTTGTTTTAATCAGGAAGGCAGAAGAGCTTATGCAATAGGTTTGGCTCTGCCTCTTGGTAACTGTATGACATTGTACACATTTCACTCCCTTTTTGTGCCTCAGTCTTCTTATTTGTAAAATAGAAGTCGGACTAAATAATCTCTCTGGTTCTTTCTAGCTCAAAATGCTATTATTGGAGGGAAAAAAAGTGCCTCTAGGCTTCTAATTTGAACGCCAGGTTTCAGCCTGATGTGAATTAAACTGTCTGGGTTATAAACCAACTAACTACAAAACAAGGTTTATAATGGAAACAACAAGTGACCCTTGGCTGCGGCAAAGCTAACAGTTCCCGCTATAATATTCAGTTACCGCTCATATCCCTGGGCAGTAACTAGAGTGTTATGTAACAGTGACTATTGCAGGATTACCCAATCCTTTCACCTAACCCTAATTGTACAGTCTGCTTGTGGTTCCTTTAATACCTGGTTCTCTTCAATGACAAGCTCCAGCGTAGCTGCCACCACTAAACCCAGCTCTTGCTGGTTTAAAATAACAGTTACATGCAACTTGCAAGTACTGTCCTTTTTAGAGTACATTATTTTTGCTTCCCCTCCTGCCTCTTTTCTAACTGGCAACGACTTCTTGCCCAAAATGACCTAGCACTAGGAAAAATTCTAACAAATAATAAAATGCTCCAGTACAGGTAGAGTACATACTGTCCTCTGACTTAAGGCACAGACCAAGTAAAGAGGTCCAGCTGGAAAGACCTAGAGGAAAGACAGAGAGAGATGATTTATGTTAACTACAACAAATCTAAAACGGAATGGAATTGACTCTTTTTGCATTTGCATATAGCCTGTACTCCCTTTATTATATACAAATGTTTTAACTTTCAGTCAAAAAGGATGGATGGCAAAAAAAAAAAAAAAAAAAAAAAAAAAAAAAACAAAAAAAACAAAAACCAACCAAAAAGGATGGATGGCAAATTTAGAAGAAAAAGAACATTTTTTTTTTATTGAAGGGCAATTGACATCAATTTTTATAACACAAAAAAGAAATGGATATCTAGGTAAATATCAAGTCTGACACTTAAGATGAAACAATAGGTTTATTTCAAGATTTGCATATCATCTAAAAGGTTCGTGATTAGAAACAATGTAAACATATGTTCCTCAACGTAGCACAATCCAATAACCTTTTTCTCAAAATATATTAATTTTTTCAGCTTACAGAATTTTCACATTCCTATTTTTGAAAAAACAAAGTAACAATCAAAACAGATAACTTAATCAAATAATCTACACTTTTTCAATGCATGGTTATATTAACATAATAAAGGTATTACATTTATACATTTTGCATGCTATTTATGTTTACCAATCACTGTCATATAAACATTGATATTTAAATATTATGAATAATATAAAAAATGGGTATGTATTTTATTGTTACAATGTATTTATCTACTCTGTTTGAATTGGATTGTATCTAATTTTTGTATGTATTTTGTATGAATGATACAATAGACATACTTTTGTAAACGTTTTTGCCTGAATTTCTGATTATTTTATTCCTTAAGCAACATGTCTTAAGCTATTTATATAGACTGCCAACTAAATCTAAAAGCTACAGCTAAAATGTAAAATTATCTTTCATCCCCTAATGCCAAGTAAGTGTATTATACTATAAAGATAGAAACGACACAAGGTAAAAATAAAAAGTCTGTATGTGATGCAAAGTGTTTATATACCTGGGCACTTTATATTTCAAAACCATATTTTTTACGTTTATTTATTTTTGAGAAACAGAGTGAGACAAAGCGTGAGCGGGGGAGGGGCAGAGAGAGAAGGAATCTGAAGCAGGCTCCAGGCTCTGAGCAAGCAGTCAGTACAGAGCCTGATGCAGGGCTCGAATCCACAAACTGTGAGATCATGACCTGAGCCCAAGTCGGACGCTCAACCAGCTGAGCCACCCAGGTACCCCATATATTTCAAAACCATATTATAATGTGCTAAATTCTAGTAACTATCCAGAAAGAGAAATTCATTTAATTACATTACTTATGTTAAATAAAAATATTCGTATAAAACCAGGTTTATGGATGACAATCATAAAGAGACTTGGTTGTGGATAGATTTTTAAATATCATGATATAAAACAGAAATTATTGGTAAGATGAGAACTTCCCACTATTGAGATTGCATATGTACCTGCAATCACACCCATCCTGTTGTCCTTTTTATATATGTATGCAGTGGAAGGAGTGCTTCAGATTTAATCTGAAGTTAAATCTTCAACTTACTGTCTGGGCTCAGCATTCCCCACCCCCCCCCCCCCCCCCCCCCGCCCAACACCTGCTTTCAGGGATATTGCTTTATTCATTGTTTACCTCCTCTCCTGTATCTAAAGTTCCTTTGTCTGTACTAGATTTTTTCCATCAATATTTTAAATGTGTACAAGTCTCTTCCATTGTTAAGATCTTTTCAGTTTCCACTTTCTCCCCTACTTATTACCCTATCTCTTTCCTCCCTTTAGCAGCCCAATAGTTTTTTGAAAAACATTTGTAGAGGCTGACTGTTTTCCTTACTATCCTATCACATCTTAAGTAGCTGTAAAAGGGATCCCACTTCTGTCATTCAGTGGCCCTTGTCACACTCTTAATTGTCCTATTATGTCTCATCCCTGGCCAGCCTTTTTCTGTCTCTTTGGGCTCTCCTTCTTTCCACTCTTGTGTAAGGCTGCTGCCTTTTAAGTCATGTCACAGTTTATTACCTTCTGTCTTTGAATTTTGAATACTATATTGTTAATTAAGCAACACAATCAACTTTGTAAATGTGTATTAGTAAACGTTTTCATCATCATTATCCATTCAGTTTGTATTCACAGTTATACATTCGCTTAGCTGCCATAGTTTGTACTCTTTTTTCTTAAGCCTGCTGCTGGAGCTAGAAAATCCCCCATTTAAATCCATTTTCAAAATCCTAGAATTTTCTAAATAAAATAGCAAGTTTACAAAGTGAAAACAAATGTTATTTTAGAGGAGCGTGTCTGTCTATTTGCTAGGGGAAACAAAGATCTTTGAAAGCAAGCAAACAGCTTTCTAAAATTTATTTTTACCATGAGCAGACATGAAGGATGACCCTTAGAGGCTTGGCTGCCCAATGGACAGCCTCATTCATGTCAGAAGTGCCTGCTACTGGCACCAGAGAACATGTCCTTCCTTGTACCCTTCAGACTTGACTCGTCAATTAGCGTATGCTGCCCATACACGACACAGGGAAATGAAGAAAAGAAGATTCCAAGCTGACAGCCTATAGCTGGGCCTCCCTCTCTCAAAGCTGCTCCTAAGAAGGTTGGGTTGTGTTTAGTCAGGCACATATAGGACCAATGCCCTGCCTTCTTCCCATTCTCTAAGATACTGTACTTAAGTTCTTTCAATCAACATGGTAAGATACTGCTTCAAGTTTAACATCGACGTGGCAAGATATGCTTGTTTTCTAGTAATGAGCTTGATTAATGCCATTGTCTGGTGACACATTTAGGCTTCCTAATAGAATTTTTGTACTGATGTGGCTTGAAAACAGTTCGTGTGGGTATGTTTGGACTCTAATTTTAGTGAATTACATGGTAATGAGGAGCAGAAGAACTGGTTTATGCTGGCAAATTCTTAAGTAGGGGAACCAGAGAACCAACCAGATCACCTCTGAGTGCATGATTCTGAACATCTGGATGCCTATTGTTTTGTTGTGCATATTTTACTTTTAATACAGCTTTTTGTGGGTTCATTAAAATCTTCTCAAAAGTAACACTGTGCGGCGCCTGGGTGGCTCAGTCGGTTAAGCGGTTAAGCATCCCACTTCGGCTGGGGTCATGATCTCACGGTTCATGAGTTCAGGCCCCGTGTCGGGCCCTGTGCTGACAGCTCAGAGCCTGGAGCCTGCTTCCGATTCTGTGTCTCCCTCTCTCTCTGCCCCTCCCCCTCTCATGCTCTGTCTCTCTTTTTCTCAAAAATAAATAAACATTAAAAAAAAGTAACACTGAGAAGACCTCTAAAATGTACATAAAAAAGTGTGCTTTAGGCCAAAATAAAATTGTTCTTTGGACTTATAAAAACCAGACAAACTACATGTAAGGATAAAGTTCTGAGTGGGAAACAGAGCCCAAACACCAAACACTCTACTAACAGACCTACAATTGGTAAAATTATGCTCTTGTTTGGCACAGGTCAAACATTCCCAAAAGTTGTACAGCCACATAGTGGAAATCAGACATAAAACAACCTTAGCCATTGGGTGAATTTTATTACTTATCCAAGTAAAAAAGCACATTTTTAGGGCATGACAGACTGAAATGTAAGAACATACAGTACAAACTGTACACTAATAAAACTTTGACTTGCGTGTGGGTTGGAAGCATGAATTTTCATGGCTAGACCAAGTTATAATCATATTCTTGGGCTTTGGATTTTTCCTTTTTTAATAGTTCAAGGATAACCTTGTATTTTGCAAATTTTTTCTCAAAATATGGATTAGAGAGAAAAAAATGGAAGTGGTAATATTGCAATAAAAGAGTCTGAATAAACCTTTGGCAAATAGAAGTCTGTTTCCAAATGATTAGTCAGAAGTCTATCTTAATTTGGAACAGAGTTCTGCCGAAGACAGTGGAGGAACACACACACACACACACACACACACACACACACCAAAAAACAAACAAACAATGATAATGTATATCCAGCACTATTTAGGTTTATATTTGTGTAGGATAAGCCATTTAATATAGACACTGACAGCGGTTATTAAGCCAAACAAGATATTAAGAAGAGTACCATAGCCAAAGCCAGGATGCCATCAATTATAAAACCCTTCCTTCATATGTATCAGGTAATATTTCTTGGGACAATGTAATTGTGAACACAGTGCTCATTCAGATAAAAATCCCACTGTAGATCAGCTGTAATAACTTTGTTTATTGTAAGATGAAATGGGAAAAATCAAGCCCCAAATATCTCCTGAGCACAATACCCCTAAAAATATTTGGGTAAATTTCTACAGGTTTCTTATCTATACTGTCAAGCTTAGCTTCTTGAGAAACAATGTTTTATTTTGTTTTACCTTCAACACAGAGCATAATAGCTTTTATATTGAATCTCTAAACAAAAGTTTATTCAACTAACTTGCTAAGAATTTGTAAGTTTAAAAAAATTTTTTTAATGTTTATTTATCTTTTTAGAGAGAGAGATAGAGCGTGAGTGAAGGAAGGGCAGAGAGAGAGATGAAGACACAGAATCCAAAGCAGGCTCTAGGCTCTGAGCTGTCAGCACAGAGCCTGATGCAGGGCTGGAACCAATGAACTATGAGATCATGACCTGAGCCGAGGTCGGACACTCAACTGACTGAGCCACCCAGGTGACCCAAGAATTTGGAAGATTGGATAAAGTAGCTCTCAGATTGACTCTAGAAGAGTGGAAGATCTCTTTAATAGGGTATTATTTATAGCCTCAGGTTGAAAGGATCATTAAATCAAGGCATGACTGGGACACAAAAGAAATTAACACATTAAATAGGCTGAGACGATGAATAATTAAAGAACTAAGTAAATGGAGAGATAATTCATGTTCATAGGTAAGAAGACTCAATACTGTCAAGATATTAAGTCTTCTCAGCTTAATTACAGATTCAATGCAATCCCAACCCAGATCTCAGAAGATTATTTTATGGATATCAACAAAGATTCTAAAGTTTATATGGAAAGGCAAGAGACCCAGAGTAGCCAACATATTATTGAAGGACAAGGACAAAGGTGGAGGATGGACACTCTCTTACTTCAAGATTTTCTATAAAGCTACAGTAATCAAGACAATGTGGTATTGGAGAAACAATAGACAAACAGATCAGTGTATGAGAATAGAGATCCCAGAAACAGACCCACATAAATATAGTCAACTGATCTTTGAAAGAAACAAAGAAACAAAGGCAATACAATGGAGCTAAGATGATCTTTTCAACAAATGGTGCTGGAACAACTGGATATCCACATGCAAAAAAAAAAAAAAATCTAGACACAGACCCTATACCCTTCACAAAAACTAACTTAAAATGAATCATATACATAAACGTAAAATGCAAAACTATAAATCCCTAGAGGATAACAGAGGAGAAAACCTAGATGACCTTGAATATGAGCAATGACTCTTTCGATACAACCCTAAAGGCATGCTCCATGAAAAAAGCAATTGACAAGTTGGATTTCATTAAATTAAACTTCCATTCTACACAAGACAATAAGGGAATGAGAGACAAATCACAGACTGGGAGAAAATGTGTGTGAAAGACTCATCTGATAACGGACTGTTATCCAACATATATAAAGAACTGAAATTCAACAATAAAAACCTGATTTAAAAATGGGCCAAAGACCTTAACAGACACCTCATCAATAAAGATACACAGAGGACAAGTAAGTGTGGGAAAAGGGGCTCTGCATCATGTTATGAGAGTAATGCTAATGAAAACGACAATGAGATGCCATTACACATCTAGTAGAATGGCCAAAGTCCAGAACACAGACAACACCGCATACTGGAGGGGATGTAGAGCAACAGGAACTCTCATTTGCTATGGGAATGCAAAATGAAACAGCCACTTTGGGAGACAATGTATTTAAAAAAATAAAATAAAATAAGCATACTCTTGCCATATAATCCAGCGATTGCACCCCTTGGTATTTCTCCAAAGAGCTGAAAGCTTACCTCCACAAAACCAAACCTATACGCAGTTGTTTTATAGAAGATTTATTCATAATTGCCAAAAGTTGGAAGCAACCAAGATATAGTTCAGTAGGTGAATGGGTAAACTGTGTTACATCCCAACAGTGGAATACTGTTCAGCTCTTCATGCCATCAAGCCATGAAAAGACATTGAGGACACTTAAAATGCATATCACTAAGTGAAAAAGCCAATCTAAAAAAGGATACATACTGTATTATTCCCACCATATGACATTCTGGAAATAGCAAAACTGTGGAGACAATAACAAGATCAATGGTCATCAAGTGTTGGCAGGGGGGGTTGAGGTGAATAGTCAGAGCACAGAAGATTTTTTAAGGCGGTGACAATAGTCTGTATGACATCATAATGATGGATACATGTCATTATATGCTTGTCCAAACCCATTGAATGTACAGCACCAAGAAAAAACCCTAAGGTAAACTATGGACTTTGGGTGATCATGATGTGTCAATATAGTTTCATCAATTGTAAAATAAATACCACTCTAGCAGAGCATGTTCATAATAGAGGAGGCTATGGCTGTGTGGGGACAGGAAGTACATAGAAAATCTCTGTACAAATCCTCTCAATTTCACTGTGAACCTAAAACTGGTTTTAAAAAATAAAGTCTTAAAAAAAAAAAAAGATACCTAGACTATCATGATGTGTGGCTTTCCCCAAGTCCATTAATCTGTATGAGCTACAGTTCCTTATTAATATTAAAAACTCCTCCAACTCTAAAAGTCCAGAGCTCCATGAGATGACTGATCTCAGCTGGAGATGACCGTATGCCAACACCATTTACCCTCATCCTTTTATTGCTCCAAGTCATTTAGAAGGAGCCCCTATGATTTGTTAACTTTTAAACACAATCAAGTTCATTCTCCCCAAGCTGGAAACATCTCAGAAACATTGAAGCACCCACATCATTCTGTTTGTCTCTGGAGCAGATAAATGGTTATATCCAAGAGAATTATAATGTCCCTACCTTTGTCCCATTTCCCAAAATCTTACTTTCTCAATTCTCCAAATTAGTCTTGTTGAATAAATTGTTTTCTGGTAAGGTGAGGATGTCTAGCAAACAAAGCAAATTTAAATGTTTGAAGTCCCAGCTACTTATCTTAGTACAGTATAAACAAAGCCAGCAACAACTAACTTCATGATTGCATTGTTAACCTTAAACAATCTTTAGAAAGTTCTCATTTCACGGATGGATCTTTGCTAAAACGTGCCCACTTTGGCTGTTTAGGAATTCAGAACTCTAAAACATGTGCCTGGGTGGCTCAGTCGGTTAAGCGTCCGACTTCAGCTCAGGTCACGATCTCACAGTCCATGAGTTCGAGCCCCGCGTCGGGCTCTGGGCTGATGGCTCAGAGCCTGGAGCCTGCTTCCAGTTCTGTGTCTCCCTCTCTCTCTGTCCCTCCCCTGTTCATGCTCTGTCTCTCTCTGTCTCAAACATAAATAAACGTTTAAAAAAAATAGTTAAAAAAAAAAAAGAACTCTAAAACATGTAATTTTTCCTACTGGAAAATATCGATGTTCAAAAAAAAAAACACATTAGTTTTAGTTGCTCATTTTCCTGAAAATAGTAAAAAATAACAAATATTTATGAGTTTAAAATACAATCCCCTCGAACAATCCAATCTCCCATAACTCCAGGATGCTACAGCCATGACCTCTTCAGGACCTCGTCAGCAAGCAAATGCACTAAATTTACTTCAGACCTGTCCTTGAATCCAGTATCTTCGGGGCAACATTACTTCATAGGTCAGGGATCTGCTATCAGGGAATGCACCCCAGTCCGCTGGCAGGACAGTCCGAGTCGCCAGCAGGAACAATTGGGGAGGTTGCAGGCTTGTTTATGTCAAAAGCTCTTGGTGCTAGACAGCAAAAGGAACTCCTTTAGAATTTGTTCCCATAATAGTCCCCGAGGTAATGACGCACAGCTGTGGAGAGGAAATGGGCTTTTTAATTTGTTAACCATGCCCAGAAAAGAAGAAAACAAAATGCTCAAAAGAGACTATAAAGAGTTCTTTTTCAAGTCTCCTCCAGAAACAGCTAAAAAAAATAAATAAATAATCAGTACAAACTATTCCGCCCAGTCACACAAAATGTATGTATATATGGCTTGTTTGTTCCTTCATATGTATCCAAACTTTGATTTGAATCTAGTGAAATCTTTTCTTCTGACTTCTCAATTTCACCTTTTCTTAATGATCACGTTGTCTAAAGCCTGCTACCCTAAGACTCCAGAATCATTACTGCTGAAAGAGCCCATTTGGAAAAATTCAGCAAGTCGGGGAAAACAGACCTAGACTTTTAGCCAAAAGATTGAGTT
This sequence comes from Panthera onca, assembly GCF_046562875.1. Taxonomy (NCBI): domain Eukaryota; kingdom Metazoa; phylum Chordata; class Mammalia; order Carnivora; family Felidae; genus Panthera; species Panthera onca. The sequence goes on from NC_138343.1 coordinate 118,753,885, forward strand.
TAAGAATGTGATTTTCTTTAAAATGCGGGTGTCAGGTTTTTAGAACAGGACGTTAAGTATTTTAATCCAACTCCACCCTTACCCAGGCTCTTTCTTTTTAAGAATTGTTTCCAGTTTCTTATGTTTTTAATGCATTGACTTTGGTTATCATGAAATATTTCAAATATATGTCAAGTAAGACGGTACCATAGCAAGTGTCTGGAACCAAGATCCATCTACCAACCTCCATCAAGTTACAAAGTTTATCGTACTTGCCTCAACTTTACATGTTTTTTGTTAAGAAACAGCTCATGACAAATATGACTGACGTTCCCTGACCACCTCTCTCAATCTTAGGGCATTTCCTTCATTCTCTGCCTTCCCAGAGATAAGCATCAACCTGAAGTTGGTTATCATTCTCAAGCATGTTTACACCATCACAACACAATGTCCAGAGTTGTTTGGCAGGTTTTAAGATTTTACGGAAATGGTGTCATGCTTGATGCATCCTTCAGTCATGTCCTTTCTTCCATTAATATTGTGGGGAGACTCGGTCAAGTTGATATGTACAGCTGTAGTTCGTGCACTTTCATCGTGTGCCATATCTATTTGCAAGATTTTTCCACAATTTATCTGCCCAATGTTTTTCTTTTCTTTTCTTTTCTTTCTTTCTTTTCTTTTTTTTTTTTTTTTTTTTTGCTATTACTCATGACACTCTGGACATTTTCATACATGTCTCTTTGAGCACATATACCACAGATTCTCTAGATTTCAACTCTGTTTGATATTGCCATATTTCAAAATGGATGGAACCATTTACACCTTCTACCAGGCTCCAAACCTTCGCAACACAAGTTATTGCCAATAATAGATGTAATTTTTGTTAATCTGAAGTGTGGTTTGCAAGCGTGAATTTCTTTGTTTTCTGGCAACTTTGCCATGGTTTATGAGATTGCAGTTTCTATTCCAACCCATTGCTGGATTTTGCTGGACTTATGGGAGTTATTCATTATTTCTATATAATTATTCTTTGTCAGGTATCAGCATTATTAATATCCACTCCAAAATGTAGATTTGTGAAAACTTTGTTCATAGGTATTTTTGTTTACTGAATAGATGTTTTTAAAATTAATATACTACAATTTATCCATACTGAACTCGTTACCCATCCTAAGGTCATAAAGATATTCTCTTAAATTTTCTTTTAATAGTATTAAGTTGATCATATAATGTTTCTTTTTCAGCCTACTAAGATAGGTCCTTAATAAATGTCATACTTCATTTTTTAGTACTTCATTTAAATTTTCATCTCTCGGAGCGCCTAGGTGGCTCAGTCGGTTAAGCGTCCGACTTCAGCTCAGGTCACGATCTCGCGGTCCGTGAGTTCGAGCCCCGCGTCAGGCTCTGGGCTGATAGCTCAGAGCCTGGAGCCTGCTTCCGATTCTGTGTCTCCCTCTCTCTCTGCCCCTCCCCCGTTCATGCTCTGTCTCTCTCTGTCCCAAAAATAAACGTTAAAAAAAAAATTTAAATTTTCATCTCTAAATTCACAAAGAAGTTTGTCTTCATAAATGGCTTTTCTTGTACTATCTTTGTTTGGCTTTGGTATTAATATATATTAATCTAACAGAACCAGTTGCAATTTTCATTCCTTTTACAGTCTTCACATAGTAGAGGGTATGCATTCTTTGAATGTTTTATAAAACTTACTTCTAAAATTTTTCAGCCCATATTTGGAGAGAAGGGTCAGAATCCCCTAAAATACTGAAACAATTGCTATAATCAGGCCAAGGTTTAGTAGTTATTTTCTTTGTTTTATTCTATTTCTTTTTAGCACAATTATTGGCAATTCATTTAATTGTTTAAATATATGGAACAAATATTGTTATAAGCATGCACAAATGATTTTTAAAGTTGCATTGGATCTATATTTATGTCTGTTTTATTTATGTTATTTATTTATGTCTTTTCTTTTTACTATATCCATCAGATAAAATATTTGCCATATGGGTATAAAAGAGGACACTTCTGTTGAGCACTGGGTGTTATATATAAGTGTTAAATCACTAAATTCTACTTCTGAAACCAGTACTACACTATTTGTTAACTAACTAGAATTTAAATAAAAATTTGAAAAGAAAATAAAAACCAGGGGCCCCTGGGTGGTTCAGCTGGCTAAACATCCAACTCTTGATCCTAGCTCAGATCTTGATATCAGGGTCATGAGTTCAAGCCCCACACTGGCCTCCACACTGGGCATTGAGCCCACTTAAACAAACAAACAGAGATGCCTGGGTGGCTCAGTCTATTGAGTGCCTGACTCTTGATTTAGGCTCAGGTCATGATCTCACGGCCCTGTGTTGGGCTCATTGCTGGGTGGGGAACCTGCTTAAGATTCTCTCTCTCCCTCTTCCTCTTCCCCTCCCCTCTGCACCCTTTTTTTCTCTCTCTCGAAACAAAACAAAAAAATAACAATTTAGTTACTGATCTTTCTATTAGTTCTTTGTTGTCATTTCATGGATTTCTGCTTTTCCATCTATAACATCCTTTCTTCCTTCTTTAGGTTCTTTTTTGTTCTTTTTCTAGCTTCTTGAATTAAAAGCTCATCTATTTTCCAAGCACTCTTATATACTAATAAATGCATTTAAAAGTCTAACTTTCCTTTTGAACAGTCACTCACTAGCAGTTTTATTCTCAGACTCATTTTAAGAGGAGGATTTTGATTTTTTTTCCCTCTATTCCTCACTCTGTCACCATTTTATATAATAGTTTTGCTTCCACAGGTGATACATGTTTGTTTGCTTTTTTCCCTTTGTTTCTTGTTCCAGAGTTAAGGATAGTACCATTATAGAGACAACCAAGAATATAGTAAAATTTTAAAACTATATATATTTACATTTCTTATAAATCATTGGTAATAATACACAAAGTGTTAAGACAATTACTATTTATTCCCTGTCTTATGAAAAATTGATATAAAAAAAACCTTACATATAAGAGAAAGGACTTGAGGGGGAATGATCCATATGAAATGATAAAATGTTTGCCTTAATGGTAACGTCCTGTTATGCTTCTCCAATATTTTATATGTATCTGTTGACAATTAACCACTTGAATGGGATGATAGAGCAGAGAAAAAAACCCGTGAGTTAGAATCCATTGGCAGTGGAAAATAATCAGGCACTGTCTTTAGGCATTTGCAATCAAAAAATTAAACAAACAAACAAACAACCCAAACATGGTTTCTAACAATAAGGGATGCACTGCTTAGTTAAGCTAAAGCAATCTTCAAATCATAATTTATGTAAATGAGGAAATAAAACCCATTTAGAAAATAACATATTTAGACATAACTCTTTGGGTTATGTCTGTGTGAAAGAGGCCTTTAGTAACAGAATAATAGAAAATAAGGACAAGCATAACTGAGAAAATGGGAGTGTGAAAAATATATTTTTATTAAAAATGCCAGAAATAGCATACATTTAAATTTTTAAAAACTCACTTAAAATCTTTAACAAAAAAAAACATAATTTAGAGAACTTAAATCTGGACCTTTATTGTTCGTTTGTTTTCAATAGAAATTTTATAATATAGTGCTCTTGAACTTCAAATTACTTTAATCCTTTTTATTTACAGGTTTTTATGGTACTTTCCACAACTTGTGAACCTGTGTTTTAGCATATATTCTTACAGTAGCTTACAAAGAAGAAATACTAGCACAGAAATCTAGAGACCTAGCTTTGTATGTAGTATGGTGGAAAGAATACTTTTGAATTTGACACATTTTGATTTCTGCCTCTGCCACTTACTCTTGTCATTAGAAATTTCACTATGTGATGTCCACATAAGGAATTTTGGTGTCACTGGTAGTTTATCTACCTATCTAGCTAGCTAGCTCTACCTACTTATCTATTGTCAAAAAAAGCTTATGAAAAAAAACAGAAGTGAAACCAACAAATCACTTAAGTAGAAATTTTATTAGTAAAGGACAGTAAATTTTATTAGTTTTTTTAATTTTTTAATTTATTTTTATTTTTTATTAATTTTTACTTTTATTAGTAAAAAACAGCAATTTTTATGAATAAAAGACAGTTTGCAAAACAGAAGCACTCAAACCAAAACATGGAATGAAGCTTGGAGGTGTATTGTTATAAATAAAGCAGTTTATGTAGTAGGAAGGCAGTGAGTGTTTATTTTTTTAGTGGTTGGTTACAATATAAGAATTTTCTTAAATGGAAAGGGATTGGTTAGTGGTTACCTCATATCAATGTTGGTTAACTATTTAAGTTTTGTTTATGATTTTCAAAAGCATAACCAAGAGGCGACCCAGGTCAAGTTAACTTCACTTGTCTTGTAACATAAACTAAATTAAGCTTTGCTTGTATGGCTAACTGGCTTTGTCTGCTTAAGGAATTTTCAGGTCTGTTCTCCATTTGTGTTTGATATTAACACTGTCATATATCTGGTATCCCTTTCAACCTGCAGTTTCATTACTTCTATGCATGTTGTAACCCATTACTCTTCTGTAACTTCTATAAGATGATGTCATAACTTCTAGATCTACCTTTCATGTCATTTAATTTTTCTTTTTTTTAAATTAAAAAAAAAATTTAACGTTTATTTATTATTGAGAGACAGAGAGGCACAGAGTGTGAGCGGGGGTGGGGGGGTGGGTGGAGAGAGGAGAGACAGAGAATCTGAGGCTCCAGGCTCTGAGCTGTCAGCACAGAGCCCGACTCAGGGCTTGAACTCACAAGCTGTGAGATCATGAGCCGAAGTCAGTCGCTTAACCAACTGAGCCACCCAGGCGCCCCCATTTTAATTTTGCTTAAGAAACAAAATAAGTTTCATCTTCTTTATCTTCTAGGGTATGTTCTATAAGAAACCCTTGGCTTGATCTTTCATCATGTTGATTTTTTTATTTAGCTTTTTTAACATATAATTTTTAGTCTCTTATCATGCAAGATTTCAAGCATATTACAATAGAAAAAATATTATAATGAAACCTGTGGATCTGCCATTAACTTATCTTTAATAATTATTACCACATGGCCAGTTTCATTTTATCTACCAGTACTGACTCTGTTAAATTTTAATTTCCATGATCAGATTTTTAATTTTCACAATCTGTTTAATTATTCATTCTATGTGCTACATGTTGACTTGTAGAATTCTCAGTTTTCAGGTGTAAATTATTTGGTTACACAAATCTGTGGCCTCCATTTCACTGTGTTCTTAAATGTTCATTGATTCTTGATTGTGCTGTCAATTTCATGGCTGAAATTTCTGGTTAGACTCTCTGCTGTGTGTGTCTGCATGACCCAAGGAGCAGTTGACGGTAATGACGAGCTGCTGGAATTTGTGCAGCGGCCTATTTGCAGAGATGTCCTGGAAGAGACAGGTGCCACTGCACTGAATACATCTGCAACTGGTCTTCTGTGTGTGAGTACAGATCACTTCTCCTACGTCTTGCCAACCACTCGGAGTTCTGCCCCATTCCTCAAACCCAAGCTCCCACATACTGGTGCCTCTAGGATGCAGAACATCCTGAACGGCCAAGAAGTCATTTACCAGTTTTATTGCCTAGATGCTGCTGCTACTGTATCCCACTAATTACCCTAAGAGTTGTCCCTGCCTCTGTCTCCTTCCCATCCCCCCTTTCTAGGTCTGTTCCCAGGGCCTGCATAATATTGCTTCACTCCTATTTGCTTTCCATCTTTCAGTTATTCCCTATAACTTCTGCTCAGGGAGAGGTTTTCAATGGGCTGTGGGGGCGCCTGTGTGGCTCAGTCAGTTGAGCGTCCGACTTCGGTTCAGGTCATGATCTCATGGTCCATGGGTTCGAGCCCAGCATGGGGCTCTGTGCTGACAGCTCAGGACCTGGAGCTTGCTTCGGATTCTGTGTCTCCCTCTCTCTCTGCTTCTCCCCTGCTCACACTCTGTCTCTCTCTCAAAAATAAATAAAGATTAAAAAAAATTTTAAGAATATGGGCTCTGAACTCAGGCAACCTGGATTGAATCTTGGTATTTCTATTTCCTGTGTGGCCTTAAGTAAGTTTATTAACCTCTCTGTGCCTCAATTTTCTCAACTGTAAGATGAAGATCAAAATGATTGTAAGGATGAAATGTGTTGGCATCTAAAATGCCTGGGTGGTTCAGTTGGTTGAGTGTCGGACTTCAGCTCAGGTCATGAGCTCGCAATCTGTGAGTTCAAGCCCTGCATCAGGTTCTCTGCTGTCAGTGCAGAGCCCACTCTGGATCCTCTGTTCTCCTGTCTCTCTGCCTCTCCCCCCGACTCGTGCTCTCTCTCTCTCTCAAAGATAAATATTTTTAAAAACCATTAAAAAATAAAATGCTCAGAAAAATGTTTGATTTAGAGTGCCATATGATTCTAAAAAACAAAGCCAATTTTATTAAACTTGCCGGGCAAAGAGATCCGTGTTCAGAAACACCTCTCTACACAAAACCTGAAAACACCAATTCTAGATAGGCACAGATTTTAAAAAACTCTATCGAACATAGGGAGCAGTTCTGATTGGCTCCTAGCTTTAAGCAAGACTGCTTTAATATAGGTGGCATTCTGATACGTTCCAGTTTAAGGCTGGTTTGTTTTTATCTTGTAGTTTTTATACTATTTCAAACAAGTTTCTCAAAGTGTATGATTTTATCTTATTTTTTAGCACTTTCTTTAAGGCTTTATTTATTTATTTTTGAGAGAGAGAGCGAGAGAGAGAGAGAGACAGAATGCAAAGCAGGCTCCAGGCTCCAAGCTGCCAGCACAGAGCCTGATGTGGGGCTTAAACCCATGAACTTCAAGATCATGACCTGAGCCAAAGTCAGAAGTTCAACCAACTGAGCCACCCAGGCGCCCCTCAAAGTGTATGATTTTAAACAAAAGGGTTTCAAGTGTTATTTCCTTGCTGCTGATATGATTCAAAGAACAAGGCTTTTGGGTACTCCATCACTGAGGCTCACCAGTTGGAATGTTGTAGAGCTTAATAATAGTAAGTGCTTAGTAAATGTTACTTGCTACTCCTATTATTACTGTTACTACTTGGAGTAGATATTGTTATATGTGTTCGTTATGTGGCCATTGTGCCATCTGTTCCTACCCATGTGACCTTGGACAAGATATTCAACAACTTTCATCCTCATATTTGTCATTTGCAAATTCAGAGAACACTATCTGTCTCCTCAGGTTAGATTGCTATGGAAACTAGAAATAAGGCATTTAATTGCACGATCATGGTGATTTTTCAATAAACTGTAGTGCTTGTAATTATAACAAGTAAATATACTATTCTGGCTCAAATGGTTAAAGTATCTGTTGGAAAACACAACTGTCCCTGGATTCGCCTGTGACTAGCTGTCCCCATCAAGTGGAAAGATTGTGTTGTTCTGATAAATGCAACATGATTTAGTGCTCAATCTAATAGTTCATTTAGTGGCCCAATAGGCACTGCTCATATTTCATCATTGTGGGTTATTTCCACTGCCGCAGTTTCCAGTATTGTTAGGGCATTATGGTGCTTGAGCTATATCAGTTCAGAGTAGTGTGAATCAGGCGTCACACAAGAACTAAATGGTAACCTAGGACAGTGACCCTTAAATTGGGATAATGTGGGCTAATGCAAGAACTTAGTAAATAGCGGGAGGCACAGTTTTGAGACAGTACATTTTTAGGTCTTTAGTTCAGTTTGTACCCTTTCCTCAAAATGACCTGCCTGAGGACCCAAGAAAGTGTCTTAATGGAAGTGAGATCCAAACTCTACCACCTTTTCTATCTATTGCCCCCTTCCTTTTCATTTGATAAAATAAACACACACCCACGGGGATGCATACTTCAAGGACATCAAACAGGAGGGCACTTTGGAACGGTAATATTTTGGGGTGACATTATATTGCCAGTCAGGTAGTTTTAATACTCAACTTCCAGCAAAACTGAAGAAGAACCCAATAAATCTATTAACTGATGGAGTATTAAAACTCTTTCAATGACTGATAACAATGTGATATTTGGCACTTAAGTCAAGAGGAGTTCAACAAGTGAATGCTAGTGGTCCAAAAGTCCCCTTCATGTTTTATTTACGTTATTAAGTTTTTTTAGTTCACATCTATGAAAATTTTTAAATAAAACAGAATTGAAACTGAACTCTCTCTCATTCTAGCAAAAATTAATATTCCCCCAGGGATAGGTGACTTACTAAAAATAAGAAAAGTCTCATTCATCTCACTAAGAGCTGCATTTCTTTTTTTTAAAGTTTTTAAAAAATATTTATTTATTTTTTGAGAGAGAGAGAGACAGAGAGACAGAGTGCCAGTAGGGGAGAGCCAGAGAGAGAAGGAGGCACAGAATCCGAAGCAGGCTTCAGGCTCTGAGCTGTCAGCACAGAGACTGACTCGGGGCTCAAACTCACGGACTGTGAGATCATGACCTGAGCTGAAGTCAGATGCTTAACAGACTGAGCCACTCAGGCACCCTGAAAACTGCATTTCTAACATTTCGCTTTTAGTCTTAATAATTACCAACATTTTAGTGTGTTTTATATCATTTTAAAAATTGTATATTGGTAATAACTGTCATGAGAACTCAATCTAGACAAAACATTTAAAACATAGAGTCTCATGGTCATAGAAAAGTTAAAAACTTTTAAATTTCACTTTCATTTATTCAAAAAATTTAGTCAACACTTATTAGGCCTTGTCTCAAGTGCTAGGAAGTCAGCAGTGACAAAACAGAAAAGAAATTTCTATCCATATGAAGTTTGTGTTCTATTTAGATAAGGTTCAGATAAAAAACAAATAACAAATGCATAGAAAATTTAATATATTTGTGCCAAAAAATGTGGCAGAGTATTTAATGATTCCAAGCATGAAATATTTTAGGATATTTGGTGGGGAAAAACATGAGTTTAAGGGGAGAAAAAGAACATTAACATTAATAGGAAAGGCTTGAGCATGGGTGATGGTGAGAATCATATGGCTATAACCTTAGATCCCACTGGAATATTAAAAGACTAATATAATAGTATCCTAAAACTTTTATTTTATTTTTTAATTTTTATTTACCTTTTACAATACACTGGAAATCTCATTCTTCAAAAATAATGAAAAAATATAGATACTGTCTTTAAAATGTACGAGTGTACAGAGTTTTACAAAACTAGGTGAAGCAAATCTGAGGACCACTAGATAGAGTGCTCATTAGGGGAGGGCAAAGGATGATGCTAGAATGTAAAGTAGTGAACACAATCTTGATTTTATTAAATGTATTTTAGTCGTGTGATAAATATCACTTAAAAACCCAGGTATGAATCCATGTCAATTTTTTCCTAAATATTCTCTTTATGTTTACATCAAAGCACACGATTGTTTGAAATTTGAAAAGCCAATGTTCTTTTAATAAATATAGTGATTGAACAACTACTTCTGATGTTTAACCAAAAACAATCTGACAAAACCTCAAAACAAACAAACAAAGACAGTGAATTCTGGAGATTTTGATACAATTATTTATTAAAAGAAAAGGGACCCACCTTTATAATAGTCATCATTAGTTTGGAAGTTACTTCTAATAATAGTAGAAAATATTTGTGTAAACATTCCTCTGATTCAACAGCTCCTGAGACCTGGGGTAATTGAAACCCATTATATCTGTTATGATTTTGAACATCCAGTACTGCACTAACCTAACTCCTTTGTTTCTGGTTTCTACTCACTATAAGAAAGCGATCATAGGTGAAGTTAGGAGGGCTTGTCTCCATCTAGTGGTCAGTATATTGTACTAATACTGTTATTCTACAATCAAAATATTATGGGCATTTTATTTTCTTAACTACAGTGAAAAACGACTTTGACCAAGATACTATCGTTATTTTCTAACCATGTCTGTCAAATTTGACAATAATCAGCTAGAAGATAAATATCTTAATATAGATGCATTTATATATATGGCTTAAATATATTGCCCACCCAAAATTCCATTAGACTGTTTCTCTGCTCAAAAAAAATAAGAAGAAAAAAGAGTCTCTTCCTATTAAATGTAATTTCATAGTTTTTCCAGGTACCCTGTTTTCATATTAGGCATTTCATTTTGACACCTACATGTAAAATAAGATTCATTAACATATACAGACGATTGATGACACTGGTTAGGGCTGTTCTTAACTAACGGAAAGAGTATTGTGTCTAATTACATTTAAAATATTGTTTATCAAATAAAGGGACTAATTCCTAATGGGTCTGTCATACCTAGTATTTTTCTTTGTAGAAATGTGCCATTCTTCATAATGACGCTTTTCTCTTTCTTTTTTGTAAATCCACTATAGATAAGAGTAGAAATCACATATTGAAATTGTATTACAAATATAATACTACTTTTATTTTTTGGTCTCATACAGTTTATATTATTATCTCCATTTTCACTTAACAAAGGTGTCAGGTGACTCTCCCACCCCATTAAGACCTTAATAAGATTGCTTATACATTAAGCCTATAGAAGTCCAAACCCTGCCCCAAGATTTCTGCAAATGTCCAGAAGGTTCACACTCTCAAAGCCATCTCCATCCATGGACTTATGCATGCACACAATACATCTGTTCATCTGTTGTCTGCAACATGGTAAACCAGACATGAAACTGGACCCATTCTTAATTTCCAAAAACATACCAATTCAGCCCTGGCATACATGAGTATAGTAAGTGTTGCCGAAGATTAGAAGGAATGGAAGGAAGACAGACAAGTTTAGTCACATCCATTCAAACTTCAAGTTGAACATTAGGCAGTAAGTTCCTAAGATATCCTCCTTTCTCTCCCCTACTGGGAAACTTACAGTGGTCCTTCTCTCCACCAGCTCTTCGGACTCCACCAAAGTCATTATGACAGATAGGATGATATCTTTACAAAGGAATTGCAAGCACTTTTTTTCTAACATAGAAGAAAAGAAATTGATGTTCAGATGCACAGTTTCACAGGAATACTCTGCTAAGTATTTGAAACACAGGTGAGTAAAGATGTCCTCCAGATCTCAAAATTTTATATTCTTTTTAAACTTAAAAAAAACCCAGAAAAATGGTTGGCCTATCAGGTGAGAAGTTATTTCCTATATAAAGTGTGGATTTAATGTGTAAGCAACTCAAATAGAGGTCCACCCAGCCGAGGAAGAGGGAAAAAAAACTTGTCTCTGTCTTTAAGCCATTTATGGCATAATCAAATGGTTATAGTTTTATTTTGTAACCTAGAAATTGCTTGCCTTGAAGCCCTAGAATATGTGGTAAAGGGTGCCTTTATACCTAAATTAAAAATTCAAAAATTTAAACATGAAGGTAATACCCTGACTTCATTTTCATTAGAAATAAAAATAGGTGATCTCATATGAATTATTACAGGTTAGGTTTGCCTTATTTTTTTTTAAATTTTTTCAATATTTATTCATTTTTTAGAGACAGAGAGAGACAGAGCATGAGTGGGGGAGAGGCAGAGAGAGACGCACACACACAGAATCCATAGCAGGCTCCAGTCTGCAAGCTGTCAGCACAGAGCCCGACGCAGGGCTTGGACCCACGAACTGTGAGATCATGATCTGAGCTGAAGTCAGACACTCAACAACTGAGCCACCCAGGTGCCCCAGGTTTGCCTTATTTTTAAAAGTCTTGGTATTCTGAAGGTGTCCCCCTCAGCTTTCTCTGACCTTTAACCAGTTTTCTCTTGGCCCCGATTACCAGGAGGAATAGAGAGGAGCTCAATCAGCAGAATAAATGGGTAAGATTAGAGGCTTGCCTCAAATTAAGAAAAGGACTTCACACTATGAAAAAGGGTGATATGGGAAAATGACAGAGACCAGTTAGTACTAATTCATAGGCTATACAGTTCTTTCATGTCATAACAGAAAATATTTGTTCTACAGGTTAAACCTGGCTTGATATACTGGGTTTGAGTAGTTAAAAGATTTCTGAGCCATTAGGACAAGGGTCAAATGGCAACAGATCATGGCCAGTGACTTTCATGGTTTCTTCCACCCTCTGGGAAATAGGAAACTGTGTAGGCTTCTTAGGAGAAAAAAATGGCTAGGTATATTCAGAAAAATCTTACCAATACTAACTCCCAAATGACAAGTGTAATTCATACTGGATAAAGATAAAGGAGGCAAATATCATATCATGTATTTCACTGTCACAGAGTGTAGAACAGCTAAGCTCTCTAATTCCTCAATAGAGCCATGTTTTCCTTGACTGAGACTCAGTTTCTCCTCTTTTCCCCATCACCTGCTGAGGTAGCTCGTCTCCATAAATGGCTCCCCAAAGAGCCTTGCCTCCTTTTATTAATCACCTGTGTACCTTTCCCCCTTGAATATGGACTTTCCCTCTAACTCATTAGGAAACAACATAATGCTGAAGAAGTGATGCTACAGGGTAGGTGAACCTTGGTCAGGGAACATCTTACTGATTCCATCTCAGTTTCTTAGGGCCTTACTCTCTGTGAGCCTTGAGCCACTATGCAAAAAAAAAAAAAAAAAAAAAAAAAAAAAAAAGTGCTCCAGTTGTGACAAGGCTTGGAACACATGGCATGAATATCACATAGAGCACAGGAATCTCCCTGTCAAACCCTGCCCAAATTCCTTACCCATAAAGTTGTAACATATAATAAAATGGCTGCCTAAAGGCTCTAAGTCTTGGGGTAGATCGTTACACAGCAGTACATAGAACACTGGGTTCCCATCAGATCACTTTCCAGGACTCAACACAGATTTTGTACCTTTAGGGAAGCCTTTTCCCACCTCATAGTCTAGGCTGGGCATCCCTTCTAGGCACTGCCTAATCCTAGTAGTTTACATGTTGTATTATAATTGTCCACATATTCTTGTCTGTGACTAGGGAGAGCAAGGATCATGCCTGAATTGATTATTATGGTACCCTCAGAACCAACAGTGCTTGGTATTACAGTAGTGTAAGCAAATGTGCCCCATTTAATCAATGGATGCATTTCTTATGCAAATAAACACGGATCTCTTACTCCACTGAAAATAAGCCCCTTCCCTGTTATACTATTTGATAATGAGCTTCCAGTAAAAGCAATCATGTAGCATATATCTCAGCAAACTGTAAGAGGAACATGCAGTGCCCAAGCCACAAAGCCACTCAAATTATTAAAATAACTGGAGGTTTAAGAAATAGATTTGGGCAGTAGAATTTCCTTTCTAAACATTCACTGAACTCCATTGTTCTGGATTTTGACCGAAGTTTGTTTTATCTTGGATCAGTGCTATTCTCATAGCTTTTGTGGGTAAGGAGAATTTTAAGGCTGTGAAGGCTCATGATTCTGTGTATTATAAATGAAGAAAAATGCCCTCTTGTATCCTATAAATAAGACATCTGTGAATTGGCAAACGCTAGCACAAACAAGTTCATTTTGTGACAGTAAAACTGTCATGAACACGTTTAAACTGAAAATATACAACTAGGAAAAGTTTACAAGATGCAGATGTCATGCAAGGCAGCGAACTGAGCCAAATGACCCAAAAGCTGTAATGGGCAGGAATTTTTATGAAATGAATAAGAAATCAGAGAAACTGAAACACAGATACACAGTAGGATGACCCTTACTATTATGTCACTTGGTGGGTTCTCGGAGTCATCTGTAAAGTGGATTCTTTTTCCACAAGTATCTGACCTTGATTGAAGAATTACCAAGGAAAAGGCCAAAGGTATGACCACGCACCCATCTCAAGTCGTTAGCTTTGGTCAGTCTTCTTAACTCCTGGTAGTTGTTTATAACTTGTTGCGAGACCCACCTCAGTGCTCTTCTATCATTGTGTGTCTGAGAAGGTTCTCTGGGATAAATGGTATTACAGCTTCTGCCACACACAGCAGCCCCCACACATTGCCTTCTCTGTGGAATTCTTTAGGAAATGAAATTCCGATGCACTGACTTCTCAGTTAGAGAGGAATTTTTCCTACAACATATTTCTTACCAAGAATTTCCTATCAAAGAAAAGGGCAATATGAGAACACTGGGCCCATGTGACTTAATAAATTTTTTTCTGACATACTGCAAAATGTAATATTATTTTTTATATCCTAATTTACTTTTTCCCTTGCCTTTAAGGGCTTGGATTGTCAACTGCATCTTATATTATTTAAACGTTATCTGAGGGTACAAGCAGGAAGAGAAACCCCTCTGAAGTCAATACTGTTATTCTAGTTTCTCCCAAGGGGAAAAATTCAGATATGATTGAGAGGTTACATGTCACAAATTAGAAAAGAATACATTTTGAAAGCGCCATATAATCAGTTGAAGCCTCTTTTCTTCCATAACTGATCTGTTTCTCTGTATTCAGAATTATATAGATTGGAACTCAGCATGACCTTAGATATATAGTCAAAAGTTCTTATTTTAAAGTCAAAGCCTAGAAATCTTTTTTTTTAATTTTTTTTAATGTTTATTCATTTTTGAGAGAGAGAGAGAGAGAGAGAGAGAGAGAGAGAGAGAGAGAGAGAAAGAGACTGAATCCAAAGCAGGCTCCAGGCTCTGAGCTGTCAGCACAGAACCCGATGCAGGGCTCGGACCCACAGACTGTGAGATCATGATCTGAGCCGAAGTTGGCCACTTAACCCACTGAGCCACCCAGGAGCCCCTCAAGGCCTAGAAATCTTAACTAAACTGCTCAGATTCACAGAGCTGGTGGCAAAGTAGGAATTATCTGCTGATGTTATTATGAGTTTGTTTGACATTAATTTATTTCTCTATGAGACCCAGATACTCAAAACTTCTGAGTCACATAGAAAGTAAAATGTCCTTGAAGAGGAGGCAGAATGCTTTATAAATCCTGCATTCCAAATAACTAAGTACAATTATTGGGGATATACTACTTCCCCCAAAAGATTTGATTTGCCCTCTAAGTGACAGCGGAAGAAATAAGAAGAATTCCCAAATAACAGCAGCCAAGAATAGTTAGATATTTTTCCAATATTTTTCCAACTCTTGATCAAGTACAATATTTTTACTTCCTGTGAGGGGCAAAAAGTGGGCCAGTAATAAAATGATTTAAGAAAAGCGATTTAAGAAGCAGGTACTCAGTTTCTTCTTTTAGTGAAGAAAATGGAAACAGGGAAGTAGGCTTTTGGGTAGCATGAGAAGTATGGAGGACAAAGGCTGAAGTGGGAAGAGACCAGGAATATAAAAGGATTTCTTTAAGGGAATCAGATGCATAATTATTTGAGTATAATTATACCAAAGAAAAACTCTGGCACAATTTCACTTGGCATATCACCCTGCTTCTTCTGACTTTGATCTACTGATCATTTTTCCCATCCAATAAATCCTTAGCCATTAGGAAATATTCTTACAATGCCAACGGATTACTTGTATAAGGCATAAAATTAGTTTAAAAATAGTTTTAATTTGTTTTTCATGCCAAAGATCAACAGTAATCCTTTCCCAAGGTTGTGTTTTCTTTATGTCTTTGCTGTATAACATTTCTATTGACTTTCTGAACTCAAGTACCAAACAAACAAAATGGCAGCCAGCAGGCCTTACAACAGAGGAGTAAGGATAAATCCATGGACAAGCCAGATGTTTCACATGCTTGGGACTACACTGGTTTCCATCACACCTCATTATCAAGCCACCCATGAAGGTGATCTTATTGAGGTCAAAGAAGC
The DNA here is from genome assembly GCF_046562875.1 of Panthera onca. NCBI lineage: Eukaryota > Metazoa > Chordata > Mammalia > Carnivora > Felidae > Panthera > Panthera onca. Next base: position 118,769,520 of record NC_138343.1, read on the forward strand.
TGATCAAAGACATGTATTTAGAAAAAAAAAAAAGATTATCACATGAAGCTTGAGGTTTCCTCCTTAGTAGTAAAGTAAGAAAAGAGGGAAAGATTAAATGTTTCCAGAGTTGAACACTGTGTTGGGATAGGGCTCTTAATGAAACACAGCTGCTAAAATTTGCTCCAGAGTTTAAAACAATAAACTTCTGATATTCCATAGAAATGATAACTCTGTTGAAGTGCTCTTTCCAGAGCCAAACCCAGAACATGGGATTGAAAATATCAGGGCTCAGAGAATGCTGAAAGATGAAAACTGTTTCCATACGTGGAAATAGAGCACACATCTCACAAATCAAGGATCAATTCATTTAGGTTAGGAAGGAAGGTTAAAAATCCAAATCACTTCAATTATGCGTTGCTGACATCAGCGTATTACTGTAGGTACTCCTTAGGATGGTTAACATAAAGTTTACATTTTCTTTCTGTGGTTCTTTTCCACTCTCCAAGTTGATTAGAAACATCACAAAATCTTAGATAGCCATATTGCCATTTTGTCTTTCATACTTAAGAAATCCAGCAGATGATCTTTGGGTGAGCATCTTTATGCAAAACTCAGGATAGTGGGGAGATAATCATGAAGAAATGATTGCAAACATCTATTCATAAGTTATGTACTGTAAAGAATTGTATAAATTATTTTTTTAGAATTTGGACACGATTAGCTGATTTTTCAAAAGAGGGAGGAAAAAAAGAACTTGGAGAAGCATAAAGGAAGCCCCAGACTGTCTTGTTACTAAAGACTATTTCTGGTTGGTTGGTGGGTAGATGGGTGAGGTTGTTTCCCCCTTAGAAGAAGAGTAATACTGTCCAAGGTCTGGTTCTTGAGATAATGTTGGGGTTTTCCTGGATGACAGTAAGTAAAACTGGTCTGGGGGACAATATATATTTAAGACACCCTTCTCCATCTGAAGACATACCAGTAACTATACTTGGTGTTTCATGCTCCTTAATTTTATTTGTTTTCACAGCTTCCCATGACATATGTGTTTTATGATTCTCAATTTATGGATAAGAAATTTAAGGTTCAGAAAACTGGAGGCTGAACAGGTTTTTTTTTTTTTAGAGTTTTGGGAAGAAGCATTTTCTTACAAAATTTACCCCTAGCAGAATTTTCTAGTGAATCACTCACAAATCTGTTTATAAATTTTTGTCTCCCCTGTGCAACAACTATACCATTTCTTATTTTATTGATGTAGTCAATAAATCTTTATGAATTAACCACTATGTGCCATGTACTATTCAAAGCACTAAGGATGCAGGAGTGAAGTAAGCATAGAACATAATTCTAATAAAGGTAGAGTAGACAAGTGAAATGCATAGTTGTGTCAGATGGTTTTAAATGCTATGTAGTAAAAAGACAAGAAGGGGTAATGTAGAATGCCAGGATGCAACAGGAGTACAATAGATTGGTCAGGGAAGGCCTTATTGAAAATGTAAATTTAAGAAGAGACAACATTGGAGAAGTCACCAGCATTTCTGGTATCTGGGACAAATGAATTCCAATTAGAGAGAACAGCTGGAATAAAGGCCCTAAAGCCACATGTGTTTGAGGAACAGCAAGCATACCAATGTTACTAGAATGTTAGGAAGGGTGGGAAGGGCTTCAGAGAGGTTATTAGGGTCATGTCACAGAGGACTTTATAAGCTCTGGTAAGGCTTTGGCTTTGGGTTTGAGTAAGATGAGCAGTCACAATGGGTTTCGAATGGGATTGTTATTATCTGATTTAAGTTTTCAAAGGATCCCTCTGGATGCTATATTGAGATTCGTTTATGGAGGAACACAGGTGGAAGTTACATGACAGACTAAAAGATCATTCTACATGCTGGGATAAGATTTATTTATGGGGAGCCATGTTGGAAATAGTCAATGTGGCTTATTTATGTGATTCCCCATGCATCTCTGCCTTCCCAGTTCTTGATTTAGTCTCAAATGGGTAGTGGAAACTCCACCTGGCAGTCCGTACAGCTCATTCCCATAGTTGTAGAGTAGGAGGTTTTTATTTGTAAACCATTTTAGTGGTGCTACTTGTTATGGGAAAGATGCTCCATCAGCATTGACTTTCTGGGTCATTCCTTCCCTCCATCTTCACAGACCCCTATATGAACTTCTCTATTTTGGTTACCTTTATTTGTTTTTTAGTGGTGGTGGTGGTGGTGGTTGATTGGTTGGTTGGCTGGTTGGTTGGTTAGTTTTGGTGTGTGTGTGTGTGTGTGTGTGTGTGTGTGTGCCTTGTAGTTTCCAAGATGTCTCAAAGTAACATTGAAAATAGAGATTGGCTTCTGTTTATCATTCTTCTTATTCTTCTGGATGATTTCCTTTCTGATAGTCCTTATTTATTCCTGCCAATTAGTGTTTTCACAAGTATCTCCTTCCCTCCTACTGAAGAACTCATAGTGTTTCTTATAGCTCAGATTTGCTGAAAATGAACTCTCTCAGCATGGATTTTTTTTTTGTCGCTTTAATACAATATTGTCTTTTTTTCCCCTTTCAGTCTTTTAAAGTTGTCTTTCTGTATTCTGGCCTCTGTTGTTTCTTTTTTTTTTTTTTTTTTTTTTTTTTTAAACGTTTATTTATTTTTGAGACAGAGAGAGACAGAGCATGAACGGGGGAGGGGCAGAGAGAGAGGGAGACACAGAATCGGAAGCAGGCTCCAGGCTCCGAGCCATCAGCCCAGAGCCCGACGCGGGGCTCGAACTCACGGACCGCGAGATTGTAACCTGAGCTGAAGTCGGACGCTTAACCGACTGAGCCACCCAGGCACCCCTGGCCTCTGTTGTTTCTAATAAGAATTTAGCCTTCATTTTTATTGGTATTTCCTGGAGTGTAATCTTTCAAGATTACTTTATCCTTAGCATTTGGCAGATTGACTATGATGTACTTAGTTTTGGTTTCCTTTATATTTATCTTGCTTGGGGTTCACTAAACTTGAATCTGTTGAGTACCACAGATCTCAGACACTATCTGATCAGTTTGTGAATTTTTCTCTTTTCTTTCTTTATTCTTTTTGCATTTTTTTTCCTTGTGCTTCAGTGTGTATAAATGTTGTTGGTCTATCTTTAAATTCAAATTCACTGATCCTTTTTCAGCAGTGTCCTGCTTACTGTTAAGCCCATCAAATGAATTCATTTCTGATACTGAATTTTCTATTCTATAATCCCATTTAGTTCCTTCTTGTAGTTGCCACTTTTCTGATGAAATGTCTCACCTTGATATATGTGAGTCTTCTTGTATTGACTGATTCTTCTTTTGGTTTTGGATTACCTTCCAGTCTCTTTGCATGTCTCATAATTTTTATTTGCTGGACATGCTTTGTCACTGTCTCTTTTCAGCTACATTTTCACTTGATCCACAGGTTTGGTTTATTTATTCACTGCCACCACCTTTCTGCTCTTTTTTTGTCCTTCATTATTATGTCTCCCTTGCTTTTTATCACATTGGTGTTTTTTGAATGTCTCTTGGGAGTAGTGGGCTAATTTATTGTGAGATAACCAAGTCCCTGTTTCACTAAACCCTTGCAATCTATTAAAATAAGAAAAACAAATGTGTCAATTCTTCCATTTTGGAGAATTCTGATTCATACCAGTAAAGGTTGAGATCAGGGTGGATAAGAGGAGCCAGGGGAGATATTATGAAGGAGGAGGACTTGAAGAGTAGGTTATTGACCAACAGAGAGGGTGGAGAAAGAAGCATTTTTGGCAGAGAGAACAAAAACCTAAGGGATAAAGAAAAATAAGTAGGACATTTGCAGATCTGTGAAGAAAGAGATGAATAGGAGAGCTAAGGTTATGTGAGATCAGAGAAAAATCATGATGAAAGAAACTTTTTAATTCTTTTTCCCCCTTGTTATTTATTCTTTTATAATTAAATCATATGAGTAGTATAATATCCTCTATACTATTTCATTACTTGTCTACAAAGAGCTATCGATGCTATTTCCTGCCCTAATATCTTTATGCTCTACCCTATATGTTCAGTAACTTTATGAAAATACAATTAGGATGTTTTCTATTTATATTTGACTTTTCCTTACCACCTTAGATTAATTCTTATCTCCAAAGTCAAATAATAGAAAAGTGAGAAATGAATTGTCAAACAAATGAATATTTCATCTGTGAGGGTTGAAACCACCAGTATGAATAATTATTTTGGTGAATTTATTGATTTTTACCAAACTTGCCAATCAATATGGTTAAAATAATTAAAGTATCTATATTAACACCAATGAATCATGAGACCCAAACTCTTAATTATCATTTTTCATTTTGTCAATTGCCGTGCTAGAAACTATTTTCTCTTCTATAAGCCTTTAAATTCTCTTCAAATTCTCTTTTATGACCTTTAAATTCTCAACTCTGTTGGACTTCTAACACATCAAAAACTTCATCAGTATTCTACAAAGAACAAATAATAATCACAAAAAGTGTCTGCTCTGTGGTAAAAGAAATTCCTGACAGGTTCCTCCCTAAATAAAAATAAATGGAATGACTCCCATAAAATTCATGTGGTCTACACAGAAATAGTTGGACTTCATTAAGACCTCAAAAATGTCTGGTTAAAAACATAAGAACCACATTAGGATAAACTTCCTATTGATGAGATCTCTCAGATCATGGAATCCCCATTAAAACAAGCTTATCACTGGAAACCCTGAAAAATACACTGAACAAAACACTAAGCAGTAAAAGTAGCAATCACATATTATGTGAAGGCAGACCAAAACTCCATCTTACCCCCAAATACTAAGATCCTCAGAGATTCATGTAATACTTGCATTTTTCCCCTGCTATCTAGAGTTGTTCTTCAGTTAGAAATTATATAGGCATATCTTGCCTCTGTGGTTTTGGTTCAACATCTTTGACTTGTTAGATTATTGATAATCAATGAAACAGAATGAAACTGTCCTTATTTAGAAACCACTGTCTCTAAATCTTAGGATTTCCACAGTGTTTTCAGCATTGCTGATAGAACTCTATTTTGACTCCCTATCCAATCTATTGGGAGGCAAAGGACTTACATTTATGAGAGGGCTGGCCAGGTCAGAGCTGCTTTCCCTGGCCCTGGGGGAAGAAGAAAGTTAATTAGGTTGCCAAAGATTGAACTCAGAAGCTTTTCTTCATTAATTTTATTGTATTCTTAACATGAAATGTAGAACTAAATTGCCATGTAAGAAACCAGTATAAGTAGTATTTAAGATATCTCTGTGGTATGTAAATTTAAACGATTGATATGACAAAGTTTGATCATAAAATGATTAAAATCATGACACTGTAGAAGAAAAATATGACTGTGTTGATGCAGATAATAGTGATAATCTCCAATAAAGATGCTTTATTTGAATAGTGACCCCACACCCAAAGAACAAGTAATGTTTTATGCTCTTGGATTTATTTAACCCAGAAACTTCTACTCTGGTTGCATGCTTTTTTTTAACAAGGCTACAGAAGCATCCGTAAGAAATACAAGTGAAGCATACCCCTTATATAAACACCTGAAAATGTTATTGCGTCACCTTTCAATCTGTCTCCCCTGTTAGATTTGAGCGAGGGACTATTTCTTTGCATAGTTGCATCTCAAATTCCAACTCCACTCCATTGTGTCCTTGAATGAGCAGTTTGGGTGCAATGCCTGGAAACTGAAAATTCAGTGCCTGGTTTATTTGCTTCTGTTTGCCATATGTAAAAATAATGCAGGGAAACAGAGCTGAAGTATACAAGATGAAGGAAACATATTATCATAAAATATGCTAATGAATTTGTTATCCCATGTGGAACTGGTTAAGACTTCTAAATACCTTCACCAAGCTACTAACAGTTTATAAGCTATAATTGGTATAATCCCAGATCTCTAAGTATATAAAGCATATAAAATATTTCTAAAAGAGAGCGTGACATATCTGACTTCATTGATCTCTAGATTGTCATGGCTTTATTCCTACGAATGGAATGACTGATAGAATTCTATTCCTTATCGGTTGCATAATACAGCCTAGTGTGTGTGGTTCTAGTGTTTCATAATATATTTTATGTGGTTGGCATATGATTCTCTTAACAGCCTGTACCCCAAAGTTATGGATCATTGGTGTGGTTCTTGTGTTGTTCACACAATATTTCTGAAACTCGGATACAGTTCATGTTTTACTGATGTGATCTGTTCATGTCTTAAAGAATCTTTTTCATTTGTTGTTGTTTTTTTTTCTTTTTTCAAGGAGGGACTCGTCTGGAATTCTTTACTCTTCAGGGTTTGGGGTTTTCTGAAGGTTTCCAACATTGAAGAGAACAACTTGTCATATTAGGAGAGGAGGAACTGCTGTCTTTGATGGCAGGTTGACAAAGGCACTTTGTCCCTGGTGTCATTTTATTATATGACTAGTGTGTTCTCCCAAGAAGGCTGAGACCACCTACCTGCACATTGAAAAACACAGCTGAGATCTGTCTTTGTGACCCAGACACATGGCCTCTCAACTTTTCTCTGTACTGAAGGAAAACATCATAGCCCCGGCCAGATGAAAACAAGCACTTTTTTCCCCCCACTTTTTCTGTGGGAAAGATGAGCTGAAACCAAAGTTAATATATTTGAAAAATCTGGGAAAAAAACAGAACAGACTTTTTAGAAGTCATTCCTTTAGCCCCATCGGTATGCTATTTGAAGGACTCTTACAAAGAAAACTTCTGTTGGAGTGGAAAACACTGAATGAAACCCATGTTATGTGAGACTTTAATTCCCTGGAGCTGAGAAAGGTGAAAGAATCAGGTCCCTATACTCTTGGACTGTTTTCATTAGTTACCAAGAATGTTTATGCAATCGGTTTTAGCTACTTCGTTAGGAATCCCCTTCATCTGTTTGATAGAGTTAACACCAATCAGTTAAAGCTGATTTTAAAAGCACTGCTATTATAGTATATATAGCACATTTGTGAGGACAAAGATGTAGAAAAGGAAGAACTTTTTTGTTCTGTTTATTTTCTGAGATGTTTTTTATTCACCAACCGTATATCTGCACACATGTCAACAATGCAGCCTAGCACGTCTGCACTGAATCAACTATGTAATGTGATTTAGGTCTTAACGCTTTCATCTTGGAAGGGGTATTCTTGGCACAAAATACCTGATTTTACACAATGAACTCATAGAACCTGAGCCAATCTTGTGAAGCCATCGGCTCATGTAAGGCTAAATCACTTAATATAATCCCTGCATATGGCCTCTTCCATACTTTTAATCACCATATTACTGGCAAATTTAATTCAACAATACCAAAATGAAAACTGCTGGGCCATTTGGTATTTTGCATGATGAACTTTCCCCTTTCTACCAAGAGCAAGAGTTTCATTTCTATCAGACTAAACAAATTAACTGAGAGGACTTTAGCTCAGTGCTTCTCTAGCTTTTTGGAGTCTGATTCACATTAATAAATATAGCTTACACCAGGATATAAATATAAATCAGTAAATATATGTTAAAAATATATGTATATATATATATATTCCATCCAAATATGCAAATATATAATCCAAAAAAAAATTTCACAATAGAATACTCGTGCTCATTTTTCCCTAAGAACTGAATTTATTATTTTTAAATCTTATTTATTTTTATAATTTTTTTTCTCTTTTTGTTGTGGTTTGAACATTTAATATAGATTTACCCTTTGAACACATGTTTAAGGATGCAATACAATATTGTTAACTATAGGCACCATGTTGCATGGTATACTCATACTTATTTTAGATGGTGGTCTTTGATAGGTTCTGTTCTATTCTACTTCATTAATGTGAATTTTATTTATTTTTACTACTCAGTTATGTGTCATGAGTATTCATTTGAAATCCATGGCTTTCTATGACATTCACCCTGGAGTTGAAAGCCTGGCACACAATAAAATTGCATCTAAAACAATAATAGCAAACTCTTACTGAACACTGAGCTAAGCACTTGTTTTAATTTATTCATTAACCTATAAATCTCCATGATAACCATGCAAACATTTTATAGGATAAAGGCATAGGTGGGCAGATTTCTTGACAAGGGTTACATAGCTCGTTAGTGGCTGTAGATATGAGCCCAGGACTACCTATGCTCTTAGCCATACATTAACACCTAGACAGAAGGCTGAGTTTTTGGTCATGTCCTTGCCTTAGGAATATTTGGTTGACCCCAACTCTTGAAATCACAGAAGATATTTGGAACACATTGCATGGTCCTCAGAGGATCTCCATAGTTCTAAAATATTTATGGTCTCCTCAACACTCTTAAATTGTATATGAACTTCAATGGGAAGGCAGTGAGAGGTCTTTGCCTAGGATTGGCCTTCGCATAAAAGTCAGTTTATTCTAAGGCCTGGGGCAATAAATGTACTGGATGACTTATTCTAGAACTAATAAGAGGGAACAGTAGCCTGTAGTACAGGCCTATGATCAACCCTGGGGATAAGGAGGTGGGTAGGATCATAGCTTGCAGCCTTTTCTTTTCAGCAACTGGAGTGATCAAAGCACTAAAGTCACTCCCAACACAGAAGAGAGATTCATAGATGCAGTTCCCCTATTTTGACAAGTTCAGTTTTGCTTGGCCCCCGACCTTTGTTACAGGTTTGGGACTGACCATAGTCTTTCACTCCTGTTAACATATGGGGCAGCAATCAACAACTCAAATTTGTTGAAGAACAACCTTATCATGATATCTCAGAGTTCAGTTAAACAAAGGTCTACCCTCATAGACTACCAGATTATTGTGTTCTGATCAAGTCAGACTAATTGATGAGCAAGTAATTAATTGGTTCAGAGAGTGCTCAAAATGAGTAGGTAGTTTAACAGAAATAACTAAAGCATTGATTAAAAGTTTAACATAATCCTAGGTTTAATTCAATCAAAATAATGATTATAGATATTGGTAAATGCGCAAATAAGGGCAAAGGGCAGGCCTAGCTGTCGGGCAAAAAGATGAGAAGTGGATCTGTTATAGGCAGGCAGTTATTACATTTTTCATTCATTTGTTATTTTTGACTGAGGGGGGACTAAAAACCTTCTTACCTTGAGGGTTTTTTTTTTTTTTTTGACTGACTTCTCTGGAATGTCTAAAAAGAATTAAAAATAATTTTAAATTATGCCTTCTCTGAGCTTCTTTATCCTTGGAAAAAAAATAAGTATAGTCACAGCTAAATTTCAGGACCACAGTTTTCATAGTATAAATATGCTCTTACATGATACGTGCTTTTGCCTTCCATTCCCAGAATGGAAACTCTATGAAGGCCGGACTTTGGTCTGCCTTTTCTCATTGCTGTATTCCCAGCATTCAATTTCCTAAGAATTTTCAGCTACTTATTTTCTAAATGGTTACTTTTTTTTAAGTAAAAAATTTTATTTTATTTTTTAAAGTGTATTTATTTTGAGAGAGAGAGAGAGAGGTCAAGGGAGGGGCACAGAGAGGGGGAGAGAGAGAGAGAGAGAGAGGGCAAGGGAGGGGCACAGAGGGCACAGAGAGGGAGAGAGAGAGAGAGAGAGAGAGAGAGAGAGAGAGTCCCAAGTGGGCTCCACGGTACAGAGCCCGACATGGGACTTGAACTCACAAACCATGAGATCATGACCTGAGCCAAAATCAAGAGCCTGATGCTTAACTGACTGAGCTATCCAGGCACCCCTAATGTGAAAAATTTTAAACCATTGAAAAGTTTTTACAAATAATTTCATTGTTTTTTTTAAAGCATACATTTTCTAAAAAGCGTAATTCCCTTAACGTAATATTTGTTTCTTTGCTTAATAAAAACAGAGTTAGTATATACAATATAAGCTGAGAACAGAGTCTGCATACAGTTAAAGAAGTTCAGATAATCAAAACCTCAGTGAAAGATGCTACAATATTCCTTTCAACTTTAGAAACCAAGGGTCTGTTTTTTGAGGAAGCATCTTGTGATACATTTGTATTTATCAATGGTGAACAAAAATTATTATTGAATAACAGTTCTTACAGTGATTATAAATCATTTTTCAAATAGTTAGTGACGAGTTAATAATGAGGTACAAGAGCCAGGTGTCTAAACTATTCCCTAGGGGGGAAATGCTCATCTATGAGAGATATTTTTCCTAAATTGGATGTTGGTAACAATGACAGTCTCATACACAGGGTTTTTAATTACTCAAGTCACCGATCAAGTAGAAACAAGTCTATGAACTCCTTGTGGAGTTGGAATATTTTGACCTACCCAGGAAGACAACATCCTGCACCAAAAGTCTTTTCAGAGATGCAAAATGTGCATGGCATTTGTTTGTGCATAAAGTTGTAAAGCAGGGGCGCCTGGGTGGCTCAGTCGGTTGGGCATCCAACTTCAGCTCAGGTCATGATCTCGCAGTCCGTGAGTTCGAGCCCCGCTTCGGGCTCTGGGCTGATGGCTCAGAGCCTGGAGCCTGCTTGGGATGCTATGACTCCCTCTCTCTCTGCCCCTCCCCCGTTCATGCTCTGTCTCTCTGTCTCAAAAATAAATAAAACATTAAAAAAAAAAGTTAAAGTTGTAAAGCAGATCTCTAGAAAAATCAAAACTCTCCTTATACTAACCACAGGGATAATTGAATAGGATATTGAAAGGTAATTATCTAGGCTTAGAAAATCATGTTTCTCCCAGTTGATATACATATGTATATCTTTCATAGACCTCATGGCCTGTAGGTCATAAAGATCCTCAAAGATGCAGACTTTTAGATCCTATTCAGCTCATTGGCAAGATAAGTTAGGGATTTCTTCTGAACCCTGAAACCATCATTCATTTATGAAAACATTTTGCTTTAATGGTTAATTCTATAACAAAGAGGTTTTTTGTGTGTTCAAGTCAATAGTTACATTTCAGGGAAAATGTGTGTGTATATACTATAAATAAATTTATATGCTAGTATATATATGTATATATGTATTTATACTATAAATGGAGATAAATATACATCATATCTATCTATATATAAATATATATATACACACACACATATATATATACACCTCCCTGGTTTCAGTAAATTATATATCTTTACATTTCACAAGTTTAAACCCACCAGGTTTTACCGACCACCCTTAAGATGAAAGCAGAACTCAGGAGACCCCTCTGGGTTTTTATTTCACTTAGTATTTGCCCTCTAATTATCCTGTCTTTATTGCTAGGTTATTGATGTATTTGTCTTACTCAGCATTTTAGTTGTTTTCAGCAGGGAGTTGGTCAGAAAGCCTTGTCCACCATATTGCCATGGTCAATAGTTATGTTTCATGTATTTTTTTTAAGTTAAACCACTAAATGTGACATCACAAAGGTGTATAATTAGTTCACTATTCTATCTCCACTTATATGTAAATACATCCCACCTCCAATATGCATTCCCTTTGTGACAGGGAAAGTTGCTTAACCTTTATGTCTCACTTAGAAATGAGGATAACCATAGATCGTATTCTGTAAGTTTGCAATACAGTTTGAATGAGTTAATGCACATAAAGCAGTATAAGTGCTTGACATAGTATTAAGTGTTGATAAGGGGTGCCTGGGTGGCCCAGTCAGTTAAGCATCTGACTTCAGCTCAGGTCATGATTTCACGGTTCATAAGTTCAAGCCCCCGAGTCGGACTCTGTGCCGACAGCTCAGAGCCTGGAGCCTGCTTCAGGTTCTGTTTCCCTCTCTCTCTGCCCCTCCCCTGCTCATTCTCTATCTCTCTCTCTCTCTCTCAAAAAATGAATAAACATTAAAAGGGTTGGTAAAAGTCTAGCTATTATTTTTATGCCTATACCTATTCAGAAAAACAAGTTTTTGTGTGACCGGTGTAGCTGGCCGTGAATGTCTAGAAAAGCCCTGCTCAAAGACACATGCCCACTTGCAAATTTGAAACTAACAGAAGTCTTGACAGAGTTTGAGAGTGTTTTGTTGACAGAATGCCAGAAATTTTCATCAATGGTTTAAGTAAAACAGTGAATACATATATAATGTACGTTCAAAATAAAGTAGTAATAGTATTATAAAGGAAAAATCATAATATACTATAAAAAAATAAGTGGAAGCAGTTAATAAAGATTAACACATTATTCCAGAATAGTTGTTACATGAGCTGTGATGCTTATGGTTTGTAGGCAGCTAGATGTTCTATACACAAGACTTTTAAATACTTTAATATAGTGGTGTTTAACTCTGCCTCATATCCCTTCTGCAGTGAAATGCTCTACCCCTGAGCTATGCCCCCAATTCATATCGCTTCTGGATTCAAACTATTGTGATACCTTATATTTGGAGAACCTGGGGATTTGAACAGGTGATTTGTGAAGAATTCTAAGCTGTTGACATATTTATGTCAACAAAGTATAATCATACTCAGTAATGGGTAGAGAACTAATTTTGAGAACCATTTGAATCTAGGCTCTCAGACTAAGTTTATGAACTTCAAGGACAGCAATAAATCAGTATTCTGAGAACTGCAAAGAATCAATAGAGACTTAAGTTCTCTGGGTGCTCCGTTGGCATTTGCTGCCTCTGCCATTGCGGTTGTTGATGATAATAATGACAAGGAAAGTCTCATTTTCCTTGGTAACCTTGATCATTAAGGTATAAAATACACGTCTTCAGCATTTTCTTTTCTTAATTTTTAAAATGAGTCTTCAATGGATGAAAGGTGATTTAGGGACGGTATCTCTGGAGGCAGAGGGCTGTTTGTTCACAGGTTGGGGACAAGCCTGTATGGCTTGCATTTGCAGCTTCCCACAGTGTTATGGAAACACAAGTTAGCCTTGGCCTAGAAAAATGGCTCTCTGTCATTCTCTGGATATGTGCATCTTCTAGGCACAGGCTGCCAAAACAAACAGGCACCATCAGATTCCTTTCCACCTCCCACAGAAGAGTGGCCTTATTGAGGGTGACCTCTAGAATGGTGAGAAAGGATTCATTCACCCATCACTGCCTTTGCCCTCCCCAAATTCTTAGACCCTCACTTGAACCCTGCAGGGGGTGCAGACAATCAGCAAAGGAATGTTTTTATAAACACCATTTTTCAGACAGTTTTTCATCAGTGAAATACGAAGTCATGCTGGAGCCTTCCTCAGCCTGTACTGCTGTGGACTGGTTCAGTAAAATGCCACCTTGCTGTTGATCATGGTTTTTATAGACCTACGTATACATGCAAATGTACTTAATCTGCAGGTACTCATTAGTGTGATCTGAGATGTGCCCTTGCTGTTCAGTGAAAGGTGCAGAATGTTAAAGAGCTGGAAAAGATTTTAGAGATTAATTAATCCAAGCCCTCTTTCCATATAAAATGCACCTTGCTTGTGGCTCAAGGATTCACAACCACTCAACAAAACACTTACTATGGGAAATATCTTGAATATTTTTATAGATCTGCCCATCATTCGCCAACCCTTTTGAAAATATTTATTTTATAGGACAGTGGGTCCAAGTCACCTGTTAATAATTACAGTGAGAAATTCATTCTGATGCTTACACGTTGTAAGATCGATGAGAAAAGAGTTTAAATGGGGGGGGGGGAAGAAAAGTATGTTATGAAGTATTAACAGTATAAGTATCTTATTGTAATCATCTGATTCTAAGAGTATTTTTATCTGGTGGTGTTTTCAAATGAGTAAGCCGAAAGCAAATGTGTGTCTCAGGGCCTGATATGTTACAAGCCCTAAACTTGGTGTCTTAAAGCACATGAAAGAAAACAGTTCTTGTTCATAGACAGCTGACAGAAGTGAAGGTATCGCAACGTGTTCGCGAGTCAGAGGACAGAATGATATGGAATGGAGTGCCAAATTGCACAGCACCCAACAGCAGGGAATCTGGGTGACAGGGAGATCAAAGGTAGCTGGGGAAAACTTTACAGAAGAAGTGGGATGTGAGTTTGCCTATGGTTACAAGGGGAAGTCTTTTGTTTTTATTCCATTTAGCGTGGACCTTCCTAAGCATGAGCTGGCATGGAAGAACTATCTGTGACCATATCACCGAATGAAATGGCCAGCGAGGGAATAACGTGGCTTTTACAGACCACACATCTACTAGTCATTAATAGGATCTTCTGAGCCCTAAGTGGCAGAGTTTCACTTACCAGGTCTGTTGTATAAGTTTAAACACAGTATCTGGTGGAAAGAAATAGGGTCTAGAAACAGTGATAAAACAGTAAAGTGAAAATCACATGACTTCCTCAATTGTAATATTTCATCGTGTAGTATTTCATAGTTCATGAGTGAACTTTTCAGCTTTCCCATATTAAGTCCTTCATCAGTAGTTAGTATATAAACAAAAATAAATGTTTGCAATTTATTGATGATGTGACAACAGGAACGGTAAAATCAAATTCACAGAACAGAAGGTCTTGACTAAAGTTTGTTCAGCAGAAAAGCATGGCGTATAAGGGAAAGCGTTGGCTGCCCCGCCATAGGAAAATATTTATAAAATTATACCACTCACGCGTAGACACACGTTAGCACACTCATCACTCAACCAAAACAACTTTCAAACTTGTTTCGGGTATATCCTTTTAATAGTTCACCCAAAGGCAGATTGCATTCATCACTTTTTATGAAACGAAAAGATATATAATTAGCTGGAACCAAGGCTAATTATAACATATATTATAATTCTTATATTTTATATAATAGCGTATAAATCTATTTATAGTACATACCCACCTACTTGCACACACACACTTTTTTCCTGAAATGTAAGGATTTACTTGAACACATGAAAAACCTTTTTGTTATATAATTCACCATTATTTTTGAGACAGAGGGAGACAGAGTGCGAGTGGGGGAGGGGCAGAGAGAGAGGGAGACACAGAATCTGAAACAGGCTCCAGGCTCTGCACTGTCAGCACAGAGCCCGATGCGGGGCTCGCGCCCACGAACCGTGAGATCATGACCTGGGCCGAAGTCGGATGCTTAACCGACTGAGCCACCCAGGCGCCCCTACAATTCACCATTAAAGCAAGTATGTTTTTACCAGTAAATGAGGGTTTCACAAAGGTTCAGAAGAAATCTCTAATTTATCTCGCAAATGAGTTATGATTTAAAAGTCTGTGTGCATCTATGAAGCTCTCTATGACCTATAGACCAAGTCTATGACATACAGTAAACTGCTGCATTAGGGATCTATTGAGATCTACTAGTGATCCACTCCAAAACACATAACTTAAAGACAACAGTAATTATTTATTATCTTTCAGTTTCTGCAGGTTGTGAGCTGCCCAGAGAAAGGAGATACAGCTTGTCTCCATTCTACAAGGTTGGGGCTTCAACTGGGAGACTGAAAGCTATTAGTGGAATTATTTGGGGGTCTCGTTCACACACGTCTGAGGCTTGTCTGCTGGTGTTGGCCATTAGCTCAGCCAAAGCTGTCAACCAGAACATCTACGACATGACCTCTCCACGTGGCCTAGTTTTTTCATGGAGACGGGGCTCTCAGGGAAAGTGTCCTGGAAGAAAATCCAGACAGAAGCCACATTCTTTTTATGACCTAGCCTCAAGTAGTCACACAGCATCATTTCCACAAACTACATGGATTGGGACCTTTATAAGCCTCTGCCTAGATTCGAGCAACAACAGTTATAAACACAGGTCAGTGTCTTTAAGGAGGAAAAAGGAGCTAGTTCTCTGGAAGGGCTCTCAGACTTCTTCTGAGGTGATGAGTAAGGCTCTAGTTTTGAACTGGGACGAAGGGATCATATGTGTGTTCTCCCTGAGACTCTTCTCAAACCCCTCAAAATATACCTATCAGATCCATGCAAGGAATCACTGTTGTTCTCAAATTTACGTTTAGCCTTCTCCATATGTCCTCACAGACTGTGTGCCCTCCAGACCCTGCCTATATCATCAGTTTTATCTTTCACTTTCTTAACATCTGATTTTTATTACATGGCAATGTTTTAGTTGTTAAAAAAAAAAAAGTAGGCCCCCACCAGTTATGATTAGAGGTCAGTGACCCAAAAACTGTTCCATTTTGGACCGGTCTATATAAATCCTTGGCCTTTTGTATGGGAACTGTCCATTTGTGTACTTGGCTTTTGTAGTTGTTATTATGCTTCCTGGCTTTCCTTTGTCTATTCCTTGAGAGTAAGGCCACCAAAACAATTCCTGAAATGATGCTGATTCTTCAAATCTCTCCTGGAAGCTAAAGAGGAAACATGTGTTTTGCACATTGGAAAAGCTGGAAATGGCTATTCAGGATCTGGGTTTATTCAAACCACTGATTTCTAATTTGTAAAATTCCTCAAATGCTGTTGGACATAGGAAGGTCTACTAAAATTGTTGAAGGTGTTTACTTGTCTGAATTACATATGTTTTTGGTCATTTCCTTGAAGGACACGGTGAGTTAGCATGGCTCCTGCTTGATGTTCCCCTTAGCTAAAGATACATCGCTGACCTGACTTTTCTGTCACATCATATTCCTTATGTGCCAGTCTGTCACCGAGGATTTGTTGGGCGATTCTCGCACGCTGGATCCCTGGTGTCCCATGGTACACAAGATTTCCATTGTTCTGGCCACTGTGAATTTATAGTCTGGTGATTATGCAGCTTCCTTTATTTTTGAGAAAAATGTTATTTTTTTTTTACCTCCGTAAGGTAAACATAACATAACATTTAATAAGAATTTGTCACAGTTGATAAAGTATCAATGTCTTTTGATGCCAAAAGGGACCAGTGAGTTGGTTATAAAATAACTACAGATATTTATAGTTGCAACGATGATAAAATCTATACTGCAGGACTTTCATATTTATATTTTCAGGAGACGCATGATATCTGTGTCAGTTGTATAAGCAAATAAAATAGCTTAAATGTCATTTACTTACATACTTATTTATTTTATTTAGTGGTAGATAGAGTGGGAGTGGGAGAGAGGGGCAGAGAGAGAGAGAGAGAGAGAGAGAGAGAATCTTAAGTAGGCTCCGTGTTCAGTGCGGAGCCTGATGCACGGTTCAATCCCGCAACCCTGGGATGGTTACCTGAGCAGAAATCAAGAGTCAGCTGCTCAACTGATTGAGCCACCCAGGTACCTCAGCAATATAAGTTTAAATGATTTTCACTTATGACTCTTTTTTTCCCAGCTACAAACAATACTGTTTCTCCTACTTCTAAATGTTCTTCCAAGCAGTGGAGGGAGACAATGATGCTCCATAAGTCTGATTTGTTGTAGCCATCCTAAACGTATCCACTCATTATTTTTTCTTCTGAGATTGTTGTAAAATAAACGATGTCTACTAAGTTTTGGAAATAAGAGTGGTTCTCAAGAAATGTTCCCTAAGGTAAAAACAACAGTCAAACAGAACCAAAATCTTCTTACAAATCACTACTTGACTGGTTTTACTCTCCTATAAAAGCCAAACTTGTCGAAAATTGACCTGAATTCAATATGCGAACCACTTTTCATATAGAGATAACTTTCCAAGTAACCTGGAAGCAATTTGGAACATATTTCTCCTGCAATTAATTTTCCTAAGAATTTTGTGGAAATGTTAACCTTCTTAAAGTGAGATATATACCACAGGTTTTTTTTCCTAATTATCTATTTATACACGCTGTATGTGCATGTGTGTGTATATATATGTGTCTGTGTATGTACATACAATAATTATTTATGAAAGAACAAGGCAGATCTGAGACAGGAAAACGGACTGTTTATTTTGCCGTCTCTACTTCTAAATACTATGAAAACATCCTCCTTTGCTGCCTATTCAAACATTGGCAAATTACTTAGCAACAAGCGCATATATTTGGGGTATATTTTTTTAGTCACCACATCAGTGTCAGGGATAAGAAATATTATCAGGCATGTGCCTTCCAAAAATACCACATTATCAAAAAAAATAAAATCGCACCAAGTAGGTCAACCATTCATTAAAGTCTGGGGTAACAGCAGTCAAGAAAAAAGTAGGTCTGGCACAGCATAGAGAAAAGCACTTTGTCTACAAAAGAACGAATACTAAAATTTGGGTAGGGAAGAGGAAATTTCTTCCTCTTCAAGTTTTTCTTTAATCTTTAAGTATTCATTCGTTCAGTAAATCTTTAGTAAGTGTCTATATTAAAGACCTCAAGGCTGGGGGGTGGGAGAAGTGGAGAGGTGTTCAATGGGTATAAAGTTTCAGTTATGTTGGATGAATATGTTTTAGAGATCTGCTGTACAGCATAGTGCCTATAGTTAATAAGGTATTGTGTACCGCCAAATTTGCTTAGAAAGGAGATCTCATGGTAAGTGTTCTCACCGCAAAAACAAAACAACACAAAAAACCTACAAAAAGAAATGAACACAAGGAAACTTCGGGAGGCGTTGGCTATGTCTTTTATCATGATTGTGGTGATGGCATCATGGGTGTTTGCACAAGTCCAAACTCATCAAATTGTCCATGTTAAATATAGTCCTTTATATATCGATTATACCTCAATAAAGCTGGTAAAAAAATGGTTTTAAAGAAAAAAGACATTGCTCTAGGCATTCAGGACGAAGCCGTAACAAAAAAGTATCTGCATGGATCTTACTTTCTAGAAGAGGAGACAGAAAATGAACATAATAGAATATCAGTTAGTGATATCCTACCATTGCAGGTGACATGTCTTCAGTCTAAAGTTTATCACCATCATCATCACATACATCCACATGAACATTGGAGTGACCGTCTTAAAATAACTTTTATTCAACACTCATAGAATAATCACTAGGCCAGTACTATGCAAAGCAAGTTAAAAGATAGTATCTCGGCACTCTGGAGGCTATCTAACACAGGTGAAATTGGCACAAACCAACAAAGGAACACCTAATAGTTATGCAAAGTTAATTTCTAATCAACAATTGGTATTACGGAATGTGGGGTTACAATTATAGGAGGACTAGGAAGTGATATGTAGACTGCCTGTCTACAGACTGCTAAACAGACTTCAAACTTTCCCCAACAAAGGAACAGACTTTCATTAAACTCAGGGAATTGCCACAATATTTTCCCGTACTCATTATTCTAAGAATGCCTAGATAATCCTTTACACTTTCTGTTACAGCAACGCCAGAGGTTAGCATGAACAACCTCCTTCCTAGGATCAAGGCATCATCCCCAGGTGATCCTTATTGTTTCCCTCAATGCCATCTTGCTTTCAAAGAAAGTCCCAGCATGGGGACAGAGTATCACAAAAATCAAAAACAGAAAACAAAGTATAGTTGGGTCTCATACGAACTGATTGTGAGTATGGGAAACCCTAAACCTTCCTAACCACAGCCATTAATCCATGTTCTACGTTATGACCTTGTGAATTCAGACAATAATAATTGGTGGACTGCTTATTTTTTCTGAGAACTAATAAATTTGACACAATACATCTCTTTGGGCAGAGTCTTTGGTTCCAGGTGACGTCATAGGGTCCCAGTCAGACAATAGATTACTGTCCTTGGGTCACAGGTCAATGTAAGATCCAATCAGTGATAGCAGTGTGGCCTGTGGTGCCTTCTGAGTGAGGGCGTTTCTGAGGATGACGATGTAAATAGGAGAGAAAATGAAAAATGTGAGTATCCACGTTAAATGAAAATATATCACCTAGAGTTGACCACAGAATAGCACATTGAATTATCAGATTCATTAACTATCCTACAGTGGATCTCAGGATCTCAAGGTGATGGGAAAGAGAGTAGGTAAATTTAGTTGGAAGGAAGGAGAATAAAAGAGAGAAGGGGGAAATTAAATAAGCTTTCCCATCCAAGAGTCGCGTTCAGGTGGTATACAAATGGGTGATTCTTTGGGTGTATAGAGATAATAGCAGGAGTCCCTTCCTAGAATGGAGTGTGATTGTCAAAGTGGGGTCAATATAAAAACCGTCTTTTCCTCTTTCTTTTTTTTTTTTTTTTTTTTTTAAATTTTTTTTTTTTCAACGTTTTTTATTTTTATTTTTGGGACAGAGAGAGACAGAGCATGAACGGGGGAGGGGCAGAGAGAGAGGGAGACACAGAATCGGAAACAGGCTCCAGGCTCCGAGCCATCAGCCCAGAGCCTGACGCGGGGCTCGAACTCACGGACCGCGAGATCGTGACCTGGCTGAAGTCGGACGCTTAACCGACTGCGCCACCCAGGCGCCCCTCCTCTTTCTTAATTTTGCTAGAAGCCAGATCTCTGTGTTTGACATGAAATGGCAAATTTTCAGTGTTCATCTGTAGACTTAACATCATAGTTACGGTCTTAATGTCCATGAATAATCTAGCAAGGAAAAAGATGAAAGCATAAAATGCAGAAACCAGCAAAATCCTTCCGAGACTGGAGGAAGAGTGAACTGTATTAACAGGAATGAGCTGAACACATCTCCCCAGGCTACATAGTCCCTTCTGGACATATCCGAAGACTCAACTCCTTGTCTTCCACAGGAAGGGGATATAATGTCTGCCAGTGTAACTACTTACCATGCACTCTACGAGACCCCGTTCCTTCCCAGAGGGTCCAGCTCTGTGCTAAAAAGCACAAGGAAAAGCAAATGGTTTGGAAAGAAAACTTGTTGATGTCTCTTTTCCCCAAAGGTACTTCAAGCAGTAAATGAGCACACACAATCTGTGTTTATTTTCTTTTAAATATATTTTTGAAAATATTATGTGATCCAAAATATGTGTTTTCAATTTTGCTTGCCATTCCCTGGCCACGAGTGATGTATTTTATCCATATTCATAACCATGCACAAACTTTCTATTCATAGCTCACTGCAGTATAAATTCTGGCTACAGGGAGAAATTTCCCTGTGGGCCGCAGATGGTAATCTTTTACCAGAGGCCTGGCTCCAAATCAGTGTTTGCATTCCTAAGATGGCTCAGGTTAAATGTAAAGGAGTGAAGTATTTGGGTCTTCCTTCAAAAGATTAACTGCATTTATGTGTCCAGGGAGGATAGGACAGTGTGTCCATAAAGCCTTGCTAGCTTCAGGAATGTCTAACCTGATTTCCTGTCATAAACATTACATTTATGAAAAAAAAAAACCACTTTAGAAATACGCCTGTTCAAACTCGGTGCAAACCCTTCCAACACCAGCTCACCTTGGCAGCGGGAAACCAGCACCACAGTCCCCAGTGCCCAACGCCAGGAGGTCATGGGCATCCCCACTGTCCTCCTCTTCATCCTCGGTGTGAGGAAAGTCATGCCCCCTGGGGTTTCTTCTGGGTGGGAGAGGTAGCCCAGTGTGTGTGCACCGCTTGGAGAGGAGGCATGTTTACTAAGGGATAGCTTCAAAGCTGTCTCATAGAGGAAGTATCTATCCCCATGTCCACCCCTATCCCAGAGAACAGGGTTTTAGTTTCAGGTAGGAATCTTGGTTGGATCCCCCTCCTTTGAGTGACCATGGCCTGCCTCTCTCCCGTGCACTTTGATGAGGTGACACTGGCTAATGACAGGCTCCTCTTGGTGCCCAGCCTTGGAGGGTACTGTGCGATGTGTGCCTGTGGGCTGATATCTGAGATGATCCGGCCTTTAGAAATGAGTGAAGTTGCCTCCTGGGTTAAAACAGTGAGTCCAGGGCATTTCACTTTTCAGAGTTCTTCACCCAGTCACATCTTCCCACTTGGCATTCATTCCTACGGCTGCCAGTGAACTGAAACTGAGAAGCTATGAAAATATACACAGGAGAGAGAGGTAAAGGAAGGGCATGGGCTGCTCCATCGGGCTCCAGTCATAACTTCCTCTGGTTTCTTGTTCTTGATTTTCTTTACTCGGCAGTTTTGCACCAAAAGAGGTATCCTCCTTCTCCTCTGATTTGTCTTTGTTGGGAATGTAGGGTCAGTTCGGGGGAGGAAGCAAAGGGCTGTGTTTAAATCCAAAAGGAAGCAGTCACAGAGCGCTCCTTCTTTCTAAGGGGTGCCGTTCCTCTGAGGTGAAACAGGGGCAGAATTCGGGTGTTGTTATCGTACATTTCCCAGATGCAGTTCTCAGGTTTCCCGCAATGCAACTCAAAAAAATTCTTTTTACGATTAAACTTGGATCCATTCATGTACAGTTGTTGCAATCAGTAATTTGAGTTTTTTCAAACTGACTGGCATAAAGTTAATAGCATAGACCAAGACCAGCTGTGTCAACAGAGGCCAAGAAATTATTGAATGGCCAATTCATTGATATTTATAATCTTGTATAGATAATGTGCCAGTAATTATCATCAGCAACAGGTAATGAAAGGTTGATCTACATTCCGTATACACCAACGACAACTACATCAATAACCCTCCTATTAATAACTTGGGTATGTCTTTCTCCAGAACAAATCTACAGTCTGCTTCATTCACCGATAGTATACTTGATTATGTATCTTATGTATCTAAGAAAGAATTAATGAACACCTACATTTTCTGGGAACTGTGCGACACTCAGGGGATATAAGATATGGCTTTCTTTTTTAGCATATCATAAGCAAACATTAAATATAATTAAATATAATTTTGGAGATGAATAAGCCAATAATTATGATACAATGCTATAAATATAATTTTGGAGATGTGGTTAAGGTATTATAGAAACAGAAGGTATATATCTATGTCATATTGGGAAGTGGATGTCGGAAAAAATTTCTTTGTAGAAGAGAACTTTAATTGACTCCTGACTGATAGACAAGATTTAGGAGACCAGGATGATAAGGGAGCTCGATGGATTGTTCTAGCATGTGCAAAAGAATCATTGTGGAAGAATGTTAGGAATCTGAAGAATCCATAGTTTGCTAAGATTGGAATAAAGTATGCACTTTGGGGACATGAGAAGTTAACATGGAAGAATTAGGGAGGGGAGTGGTTCGTCAAAACTTTGATGTCATTGCATGCAATTCGCAATTATCCTGACATCATTACCTTCCTGGGGAAGACAGTGCAAGATTTTCTCAGGAGAATTATCTACGGTTATTATTTTAGAAAGGTCATTCTGACAGTGGCATTGAGGACTGATCAAGAAGAAAAGAAGGGCAAGACTAGTATTAGGGAGGCTATTAAGCAGCTACAGAAATTGGGTTTCAAAGAAAAGGAACTCTAGAGTCTGAAGGGAAAATACTCTAAAGTTCAGTGCCCAATTTAGGGGAAGGGAAAGGACATGAGTGAGGGAAATGTCGAGAACTGCAAAAGGTAGGAGACTTTACCCTACTTATGCAAGCTAACAATTTAACCTACCATAGTTTCGTGGATGCTGATATTAACAGATACACGTATCCAGGGTCAAAGGAGAGTCGATTATTCATAACAATAGCAGTAGCCAGAGTATCTGCATTTTTGTGCCAGTTCCCTGAACCTCCATGTCTAGAGGGAGACACAAAGAAGGGCCACATGACACCTGCATACACAGTAGAATGCATTATAAGAAAAAACTCTCGAGTTTAGGGAACCCAAAACTTTTATCATGAGCATGAAGCATACCTGTCCTTTCCTCTGGAGGGAAACACTCTCTGTATCTTCCATGACTGTAAGCAAATCTGCACTCTGCTCCAGAGAGAGACACTACTTCTGGCTTTCAAGGCTCTTTACTTTACAAACATCCTTGTAAAGACAATACAGAACAATGGACACTCAGTGCCTTGCTTGCAAGACTTGCAGAAATATGAGAAACCCATGGAGAACTGTCTCACAACAGACAACCCCCCAAGGAAAAGAAGAAACTAGAATGTCTTCCAGTTCTTTGGCATGAGCACCTAGATGAGAGAACTGCAGTGGAAACGGGAGGAGAGGTTTTGATTTCTCATGGTATCAAAGCTGAAATGGTAAAGTAAAATGAATCTTCAGTATCGCACGATAGATACATCAAATCACATATGACAATGGTTAACCTCTAAGTTCATACGGAGTTTAGAGTTCTCATCTCACTATTTGAGTGATGAACTTCCTTAACCAGTATGCTCCTCTCGGGAGGAAATTCAGAACTGCTGCCACCTTTGAACCGATGTCCAACTTGGATATCTTGATATGATCCCCATTCTTCTGGCCTTCTAAGAAGAATCAGTGATATTAAGAGAAACCATTACAAGAGTAGAATTAGCAAGAGATGTATGATTCAATCTTTGACACACTGTGAAAACGACGGGTCTTTCTGGATCTTTCCCAGACCAAGGATAGGAACAGTTTTATAGAGACTGTGATCATTCACATGGTATCTTCCAAGCTGAGAGAAAGACCATTGAGTGTGTTGTGGACTGAATTATGGTTTAGGGGTCTCTCATACATCTATTCCCTGGTTCACCACACCATGGATTTCCCTGAGTTGTAATTCTTTGGTTACAATTGTTCATCTCTTCCAATAAACCATAATACGTTTCTTGAAACTACAGAGTGTCTATTCCTCTTTATATTTTCCCCATGCCCTATCATGTCAATTATGTTATATAAATTGGAAATGAAAAGTCAACTTATTTTAAGTTTAACGTTGGCATTTTAGAAGCTCTTTTGTCCTCCATACCATATATCTTGGATTCTATCCAATAAGTCAAATTATCTTCAGAATTCAAGTATAATGGCTCGAGCAGTTTCTACAAGCAAGATTGGGAAAACCTTATTATGTGCCATCAATATTTTATTCTTGAGTGAACATAATCCCCACACACCAAAAAACTGAATCACTCTAATCCATATGTTCCTTCTTAAGGAAATTAACACCTTTGGCTACTTTGATGGAAAATAAATTGCTCTATGAAAAAAAAATAGTGACATCACTTTATTAATCCGCAGATTAAATATAAAATTTTAGTTTCTCTGAATCTTAACGGCCCAATTAGCATTTGTCTTGCTGTTAGCCTTTTTAGAGAGATACGATCTATTTACATGTGTTAATGTTTTGCAGTTGCTATAGTTTGCCCAGGCCCCAAGGCTTATGTCACTAAAACCATTACAACATTTACAAAGTGATTTTGGTATTACACAGAGAACAATCAGTGGCTTTGTATACCACCATTAATTTATATTTGAAAATTCACGGTCTGCAGTTTTACGGTAGAGTGAGATGGTAATAATACAATTCGACAGGAAAAAAAAAAGGAGAGTGCTTCTAGATACCTGATTAGAATGATTTGGAGCAGGGTTATGGAGACTTATCAAGATTTTGTTAAATCAAATACTTCTCTAAAGGGGTCAATTATTGTATTATTTTCGGAGGCTGGATTAGGTTCTGAGCAAAGTACCATAAACTCAATGGCTTAAACAACAAAAATTCATTTTCTTACATTTCTGGAGGTTGGATGTCTAAGACCAAGGTGTCCGCTGGGCTACTTCTTTCTGAGGACTGTGACAAAGAATGTGTCCCATACCTCTCTCCTCTTCCAGTGGTTAGTTGGAAATCTCTGGCATTCCTTGGCACATCACTCCGCTTCTGCCTTGAGGTTCTCCCTGTGTGTGTGTCTCGACCTCCAATTTCCTCTTCTTATAAGGATACCAGTCAGCTTGTGTTAAGACCTACCCTAATCACCTCGTTTTAACTTGATTACCTCTATAGAAACTCCATCCTCAAATAAGGCCACATTATGACATAGTGGGAGTTAGCACTTCAACATATGAAATTTGAGAAGACATAATTCAACCCATAAAAGCCAACAATATCCATATGCCCATTTTAATAGTCAATCCTCTTTTAATGCATTTGGCTCTCTTCTCCAGAAGCTACAATCTCTTTCAATGACAAACATTAGCCGGCAAGGAACGAATAACACTTCAATGAATTTGCTTGATTGGAAAATAATTTAGGTCTCAATTTTTTATTTCAGGACTTTAGGCAATATTTTTTTTAACATAAGCCAGAAATAAAATTCCAATAGAACTGAAATCATAGTTTGGTGCATCACCACTCCCAACTTCCATCTAGAATTTCAAATATCAAGTAAAAGATACTGAATTATGTGCTCAATTATGTGCCAAAATGCCTAGGACTGTCTTGAGTACCTCCCAGACCCTTAATAAATATAGTTAACTTTCTCTAAATATATCAGTTATGAATTCTAGGCTTAAGAATTAACGCATTTCTTTACTATCTACAAAACAAGCTAATTCCCTTATAGGCTTTATCCATTGGGTCAGATGGAAATCTCATCCCAATGGGACTCTAATGTTTTAATGCATTGACATACCTTGTTGAACTATCCTTATCTCATCCATCCAGGGACAGCTCTTTCGGGTTCAAAAGGAAATTCCTTTTTTCTTTTCTAATGTTTATTTATTTATTTTGAGAGAGAGAGAGAGAGAGAGAAAGTGAGAGTGAGTGAGAGAGACAGAGAGCATGCATGCGTGCTTGTGCCGGTGGGGGAGGGGCAGAGAGAGAAAAAGAGAGAGAATCCCAAGCAGGCTCCATCCCATCAGTACAGAGCAAGACACAGGGCTTGAACACACAAACCTGTGAGATCATGACCTGAGCCAAAATCAAGAGCTGGACGCTTAACTGACTGAGCAGCCCAGGAGTCCCAAAAAAGAAATTCCTTCTTATCTCATTCTTATTCAAACCACTCCCTCTGGCCTCAAAACTTATTGAAACAATAGATTTTACACCCTAATAGGCTCAAAGCCTAACTTATTAGCAATTAGAAAACTTATTCTCCTTTCCCTTAAGACAGATTTTAATGTTTAAATCTTCCAGGAAGGAAAAAGAAATATTTGTGTTTTAGTCTTCTAGTAAGTTAAAGAAAGGGAAGGAGGTAAGAGAATTCTGTTGATATAATCAAATTCACATCCAGGCTAGACTCGACTATAACTCCTTTGAGGACAGGAGTCAGATCTATTGAATCCTCCTCTCTGTGGACAGTGAGTTGCTGAATGCCTAAAAGTAGTTCTTTACTGCCACTTACCTAGGAAAAGCCCTCAGGCATTGTGAGGGGAAAAGTGGGACAGTGTATTTAAGTTCAAAAGGCAGATGTTTTTGAGTGAGAAGACCCGTGTTCAAATTTCAGCTTTTGCTGTTTCACCCGTTTTGAGCCTCGGTTTCCGCAACTATAAAAGAGATAAAATCTTTCAAGACTTTTGTGAAATTTAGAGATAACTTATCTCCGCTGTTTGGCTCATAAAAGTACTTCACATACGGCTAGCTGTGGTATTTGTTATTTATCATTTTGTTGTCATTATGGTTTTACATTCCCAACTAATCATAGAGTTTGGCACATAGCTACCACTCAATGAGAGGCGCACTATGGAAAGCTGAAGCTTCCTCATGCTTTCCATCAGCTAGTATCAGCCTACCGAGGGTTAAACTTTAGTGCTTCACTATAAGACACTGTGGTAGATAGAATAACGCCCCCTTCTAAAGAAGTCTATGTCCCAGTCTCTAGAACTTGTGAATATGTTACTTTCTAGGGCAAGAGAGGATTTTGAGGATATCATTCAGTTAATGATCTTGAGATGGGGAGATTATCCTGGTGGACCCAATGTAATCACAGGAATCCCTATAACAGGGAGCAAGAGGGTCAAAGGAAGAGAGACCAGAGAGGCAGATGCAGAAGTTGGGGGAATGCACGTGGAAAATGGAAGTCGGGCTGCTATCACAGAATACCCCAGATGGGGTGGTCAAAAAACAGCCATTTAGAAATCTTCTGGTATCCCGGGAAGTCACTTCACTTTGGGGGAGTAAGACCAGCAGAGTTGCAAGGGGTTGCAGAGACTAGGTTGCGGCCACAGTCCACTGCTAGTTTCCCAAGCACACCAGTGGAGCGTGAGAAGATTACACTATGGGAAACCATTCTGCGTCTACGTGGGGCATCTTCACCCTTGAGTCCTTTTGCTTTTATTAAATTAGACCTTATGTGGCTTGGCTTGGCATTACAGCAGACTGCAGGTAAAGTTGAAAGAAGACAGATGATGTTCCAGGGCACGGGGGACAAGACACAAGAGAGTCAGACCATCACTGGATGGTAGAAGGGACAGTAGCGTAGCCACCGGGACAACAGAAAGCTGTGTGCGGGGAGTTCATTAGAGACGCTCTGCAGAGAAGAGGAGAAAGCCTTCAAATCCCATGGTGATTTGTATGGTAGGTTCTTAAAGGGATAGCTGCCAGTAACGCGTTGCCACCAACTTGTTGAACATAAAGGGAATCAAACACAGCTAAGAGTCCTTACTCATTCTCAGGGCAAGTGTTCCTCTGTAAGAGTTTCATTAATCAGGGATGCTGTTAAGAAGAAAACGAAGAACATACAGTGTCCTGGAACCTAAGTGAAGAAAGTGTAAAAGGGATGATCATTCATGCCAAGTGCTGGTCGTAGGTCAGATAAGTTGCAGCCTGAGTGGTTATCTGAGATTTATAGCTGCTATATTTAAATAAAATCAATGTATATTTCATATAAGCATCTATTTTATGCCTAGACAATGCAACACTTGGGCATATAAATACGTAAGTTGTTCTTTCACTTGATATTTAATTGTGAGCGGG
The DNA here is from genome assembly GCF_046562875.1 of Panthera onca. Classification (NCBI taxonomy): domain Eukaryota; kingdom Metazoa; phylum Chordata; class Mammalia; order Carnivora; family Felidae; genus Panthera; species Panthera onca. The sequence continues at coordinate 118,797,876 of NC_138343.1, forward strand.
GGCAGCAACGCACCCCGCTTGTACTGCCACTCATAGCACTAACTCATCCCCACTGTGTTACTCTGCACCCCGTGAGTGCTATCCTCCCATTGCTATGTACCCTCGGCTTTTGTTCTGGATTATTCTGCCCCGTGTACTTTTCGACCTTACGTTTCTTCAGCCAGAAGTGTCTGCACCCTTGTCCACTCAGTTATCCCTCAACCAAACTCAAGTCTTCCTCTACAGGAATAGCCTTCTTTTTTCTTCTTCGTTTTTGACTAACGTTTATTAAGGGCAATTGTATGCTGGCACCGAGCTAACATTTTCCATGCATGATCTCATTGAATCCTCAAAACAACCCAAGGAGGAAGGTTCTGGTATTATTCCCACTTTACATAAAAGGCACAGAGAAGATAAATCATTTGCCTGAGGGTCACTAACTGTTAAGTAGTAATCTAGGACTGTGAGCCAGGTCAGTTGACTGATTCCAGAACTGGAGATCTTAACTTCTATACCATCCTCTCCTCCCACTGCCCCCTTCTTTTTCTCCCTCCCCACTCCCTGCCCAGAGAACAACTTGCTTCCCCTCCGTGCATTTGCCTGCCTGCCTTCTTGGCATTACATACTTCTATCATATGTCCTATGTTGTTTGTTAGGCAGTTTTATATATGTCTATCTCTTTATTAGACTCTGAGCTCCTTCAGGACTTACACTTTTTTTCTTTTGCTCCTTACCGTATTCTCTTCACATGGGTATATGGTAGGATCTATAGCAAGTCCTTAGTGTTTGTTGACATGTTTCTCTTCCGTAGTACAGAAAGGCCTTCTATGTATTCTAGTCTTCATATTTGGCTTAACAACGATGTTTTCTGGTTGTCACCTAAAAACAGATGTATAAATAAGAAGTTTCCTTCTACTTCTTGTTTTACCATGTAGGCTCCCAGGATGACATCATTTAACTGGTGTTTTTTTCTGGATAACTGGATAACTATGATGGAAAAAACAACAGAAGAAGCAGATTTTGACTGACATTTTGATGCCATTGATGTTATGTGTAAAGAAGTGCTCATTTTCCAAAACCGGAGGGTTCAGAGTAAGTATGTGAAATAAAGTAGAATTCTAAGGGAATGTTTTTCACATGTTTTTTGCTTCCTTTGCACTAGTAGATAGACTCTTGAATGATCAGTTCTATACTAGGAGGGGCTGTGTTTAAATTAATTAAAGAAAAGTTGTTTATGTATTTTTGCTTCTCAGGCAGGGACCTCTGGTCCATTATTAAAATGGCCAGCATTTTAGTTGAAACTTCATCACATGTTGGCAAGACAGATCTGGACCCTGAGCCCTTGACCAAAATATAATTTATGAATCTTTGCATGCTAATATGTGAATCACATTCATTTTTAAGCATCTATTATGGTAAAAAAACAAAAACAAAAACAAACCAAAAAAGCCCAAAACGGCTATTTTGAAGTTCCGTAGACAGAAACACCACCTCCCACCAGCTCTGACTCTGATTGGGTCTTGTAAGCTGGACTCACTCTGATAGATGCTTCACACTGGCAGCCCAGCCCCGTAAGAAGGCACTGTGTGTCCAGCAAGCACTAACTCTCCCGTGCAAGGCCATGGTGCTCAGAAGGTCATGCTACCCTACAAAAGTGAAAAATACAGTTAATCAACTTCAATCTCATGGACTCCTAAGGGGATGTTGCTATGGAAAGAGGAGTGTTGGTTCTAAGGTAGGGTATTTATTCCCTAACGTATCACGTGTCCATTTCAAAAGTAATTACTTTCAACAGAAATCTTTCCAAACAGTATTTTCTGTATTTTTCTTTATGAACTAATAACCAAATGTCATTTGAGATTTTGTCCATCACTTACTATCGCCAGTATGAACATGTCTTAATGAGCTCTGTTGCAAGGCTTTGATGGTTCTGAGGTTTCTCGAATTGATCAGGGTTTGGGCTCTTGCACTAAATGGCCTTATATAAACTGATACAACTGATAAAATGTGAGGGGTTTTTTTTTTTTTTCCTTTTAGCGTTTTTCCCATGTTCTCCTGTGTACTCACTCCTTTCTGTGAATAATGTCAGTGATTGTAGATCTGAATTGCCTCGGACTTGACAACCATTTATGTCTACAGTAACAACAGATAAGTTGTGTGATGCAGTCACAACTCTGATGTGTGTACATTAACAGTAAATACAGTTGGCGTGAGGGCAAGCTGTGCCCTCCCAAGAATACTTTATCTGTGCCTTGGTGCCTTGATTTGGTTTGTCCTTTTTAGCTGCTCACAGCTGCTTTGTTTTTTTGGTTATTTTGTTTTTTCCTGGCTTGCAATTGTATTCAAAACATAAAATGCTGCCAAATAGATGAGTTTCTTAATAGACCAGGTGCTGAAGTAATGAGTTCATTTATTTTGTACTTGCACAATTATTTTCATCTGCCGCGTTCCAGAATTTGTATTTGGTAGTGGTAACTGGCCTCTGAAACTTTGGCCTGGCTACTTGCAAATCCTTTCTGTCACACTTAGCAGCTGTGTGACTTTAGGCAAGTTGCTCAACCTTTCTGTGTCAGTGGTGTCATATCTATGAAATAGAGGTTAATACGAGTACCTAACTCATGGGGCTCTTGTGGCCTACACGAAGCACCCATCGCATGTTAGATTTTGTTAACATTGCTATCGCAAACCCGGAACCGTGGATCCTCAGTGTTAAACTGGATCAACAAGGGTGGTCAGTATCCATGATCTGGCTGTAATTTCGCTGCCTGCAAAGATCTTTTCTAAATGTAATCAACCTTCACTTTGAAATATCAGGGGCACCATGACTCACTTTTCTTTTGGTGCCTACTGTACTGCCAACTGCAGTTATGGGGAAAAAATATCTCTATAGAGGGCAACAACTACAGTTTTGATTGCCGTGACCTAAAGCACCCAGCGCTCAATCAAAAACTAATTTGAAATTGAGAGCATATATATATATATATATATATGATAGCTTTTTCACTCAAAAAATATATATAAATGCATATAAAATAGCTTAATCATAAAATATATATAGAAATATATATGTGTGTGTATGTGTGTGTATAAATAAATAATATAAATATAAATATAAATATAAATATAAATATAAATATAAATATAAATGTATATATATTACTTCTTGAGGAACACTCATGATTAATGATACAGAGGAAAACTTGCCCTGGGAATGAGTAATGTTTACCGGGTAAACAAAGTTTTCAAAATGCTTTTTCAGCTCTGCAAATCAGAAGAAAAAACCAGTCACCTCAAAGAATGTGACTTCTCAGTAATAACAGCAGGACCTTCCTCTCATGTCCAGACCTTTCTCTGGGAAAGGGAAAATCAATACCCTGCAGGGGATTTTCCAGGTTGACTTCCTCCAATGTTCTTTGGCTCTGGCGATGCTTGTTGACAGCCCAGACGGAAAATGTTGAAACTCTTAGACGAGCGCCCTTCCAACTACATCAAGCTGAAGCCTGTGGAATATCTCTTTGATATAACCACTCTGTTTCACACTCTTCCAATTCTCTCAAGCTCAGAGGGGAGGAATGTGGATTTCATGTGGCCCACTTATCAGCGATGACCGGTCTGTCTGTGTCATTGGTGACAGATGATGGTACTTGACCAGTTCACATTCCATGAAAGTATTCACGGACTCAAATGTGTGTTATGGCTAAAGGAGAAACGTGGCGCACTGTAGGGTAGATGTTTTGTGTAGCTACTTCCAAAGACAAAATTCACCTCGGAGGGCACCTTGGAGGCGCAGTTAAGCAGGAGGAGGTGTGAGGGGAAGAAAGCACTGCCGTCTGGAGGGCAGGGAAGAAGTGGCCTCTGAATAAAAGTACGGTGGGTGTGCCCCAAGTGTCTCGATGTACAAACATCCCCTACCCCCTCTCCCCCCCTCGCTGCTCCTCTTCTCTGCTTTCCCTCCTCGGAGGGACACTCCCCTTCTGACCTCCCTCAGCCTCTCCTTGCTACCAAACAAGCTAGATCGGACACTTCACACCACCTTGTGGCGACTTCTAACAATCTTTTAAAAGAGTGTTCGTTTCTGTTGCTCAGACGTATTCCCAGAGCTTTCATGCAGCCACTCCTTTTCTAATTAAACAAGTTTTATTTTTTTAACCATATAGGATGACTACAAATCTGTTTCATACCATTAAATATTGTCACGTACGCTATTTTGTACTTCTGCAGCACAGTGGTCGTTAAGGATGCTCTGTCACCATTTGTTTTTGTGTATTTTTGCTTTTGTGCCACTGATTAACAATCAACTTGGGGGCGGCTGGGTGACTCAGTTGGTTGGGCATAAGCGTCCTACTCTGGATCTCAGCTCAGGTCATGATCCCGATCTCATGGCTTGTGAGTTTGAGCCACGGTGCAGAACCTACCTGGGGTTCTTTCTCTCCCTCTCTCTGCCCCTTCCCTGCTCACTCTCTCTTTCCCTCTCTCAAAATAAATAAACTTAAAAAAAAAGATGAACTTGTATAATATAAACACTTATTTCTGTTAAACATAAGGCAGAACTACCGTTGAACCAAAGAAGCAATAATTGTATGAAATAGTAATAATATAAAATTGTAACGTCAGGAAGAATGTGGAGAGAGAATCATATTCTGGGCTTACTGAGCTCTGCTTAGGGTTTCAAAACTTCATTCCTACACATCACCAGGAAGCACAGAGAAATTGGTTGCCCTCCTGTTTTCCTAAGCTAAGGCCTCCTCAAATAGTTTATAGCAGTAATAGGCCTGCTATGATTCACCTCTCTTCCAATAAAAGCTACAAGTCATTGGTATATCCCAGACCCTCCTTTGTTCATAAAGATTCAGGAACTTGGAAGATGGATGGTGTGTCCTAGCTGAAGAATAAAGTCTCCATATAAAAGAACAGTTGAATTTGAAGAAGACTCATTGCAGTGTTTGTATTGTTCAAATAAAAGAGATATGAACAAATAGCTAAAGGCATGGAGGTGTCCATGGATAAAAAGAAATGTCATATTCAAAGAAAGTAGCAAAGAGAGACTTCTAGGTTTGGAAAGAAACTTCCAAATTCTGACTCATTAGCTGAGAAAACGAAGAGACATAACCAAGGTCACACATGGCGCTTTGGTAGCAGTGTGGGACAAGAGCCAAGTATCTCTAATCTCCATTTCGTTGACCCTTCTTGCAAGAGAGGAAGAGATTCAGGCCTTGTTGAAATAATGCCAATGAAGCTAAACAGGACAGTGCATTGTTCTAGGCTGTATGTAAGAAAGAGTTCTATGCAGAAGAAGAGGAAGATTTTATCATAACTGGAGGTACACCAAACCACCTTGTCCACATTTCTAGACGACTCCATGAAGAAAGACACAAGTGCTACTTCTGGGTTTCTTGCCAATCACATTAGCAGATTTCTGCAGATTGTTAGACTCAAAGTTGATTAGATAAGTTCTGAAACTGTTTCATGCTTGTACCAACTGCAGACATAGCCCTCCAGTTTACACAAGGAACCTCCGGAGCAAACTTAGAATGAGGTTCTTGGTAGGTAACATCCTTCTTGGCATATCTTTAAAAAAAAAAAAAAAAGATTTTATTTTACGTAATCTCTGCAACTTAATGCGGGGCTTGAACTCACAACCCGAGATCAAGAGCCCCATGCTCTATAGACTGAGCCAGCCAGGTGCCCCCCTCTCAGCATATCTTATTTCCAAAAAAGCCAAGCTTCCATGTAACTGCTATCTGTTCTATTCTCAGTCATGGATTTCAATGAAAGTTCTGCTTATGTAACTAGAAAAACATCACATCTGATTTTTATCATGTGAAGCTAAGGAGAAATTCCCTCCTATAAAGTTTCTTTCTCAGTAGAGCTAGGACACTCTTACTATTTTTTTATATGATGGTGGTCTTTGCGCTTGAGGAGCAAGTGACAAGGAAGACAAGTGTTGCTGGAATCCAACAGGCTTCCCCAGCATGTGCCGTGCCATGATCTGCATCACTCATGTTGAGCACATCAGAGGCAAACATGTCGGGACATCTGTGGTTGTGTGATGTCAAAGAAAAATTTACTGCAGGCCTTGGCTTGACAAGCTTTGAAATACTTCCCAGTTTTTTGGAGATATTACAATACATTCCACATATAATGGATTTATTATTTTTTTTATGCCGCCGAAGTGTGCTATATAGGAAAGACAACATGGGAAGTTGCCTATGTCTACAGGATTCTAGCCCTGTATGTTTCAGTGCTCCACACATACAAGTTAGGACCTGGGCTGAGTAGGGAGAACAATTATCACTAACACATTACATTGCTGAGCTACCAATCTTTGTATAAAATGGGGTGTCTAGGCCTTCAGACAACGAAGCTGAGGTCATACAAAATGGTGACTAAGGATGTGGCCTCACAGACACTGTTGCTGTTATGTAGAATGAGAATAGCTATGCTTTAGATTTGCTGTAAGTATTCAACTGTATAATACAAGTTGAGTACTACTCATTACTTGCGCAGATTGAGTGTTCTAAAACTGTTACCTATAATCAGCATGACATGATGCTAATACCCTGGATTGGAGGTGGGAACAAGACAATAATCTACACCTTGTTTGAATGATTGGGAATAGGAAAATATTTGAAATCACTTGACCAATTGATTTTTTAAAGATTTGGAATAACACAGACTTATGCTTAACTTGCCTTTTTAAACAGTTCATTTCACATGGGGCGCCTAGCATAGTGCTTTGCATATAGTTTGGGGAGAATAGATACTTGTAAAACAAATCAAGTTTTAAGGAATGAATAAATGCATTGTTATTTATCACACAGTATGCAATTTGTTCTTTCAAATCCCATATAGAGATTTATCTTTCACCTTCATTTGCCTGAGCACATATGAGAACTGTAGGGAGATACAAATACAAGACAATGAATAGTCTTACTTTTCTGGCCCTCATTTAAATAAATGTGTTCATTTTGAGCGACAATATGTTAGTCATAATGATATATGTTTTATTGTAGAGTGCCTTACAGTTTTTAAAGCACATTCGCATGAAATATTTCACTTAGACTTTCTGGGCAAAGAATGTGGAGATCATTGTCATTATTTTATAGAAAAGGAAAGATGTTCAGGCAGATTGACTTGCCTAAGGTCATACAATTAGTAAATGAAAGAGAGAAGAGTCTGCACAGGACTTTCTCAATCCATGTTTCTTGGATGGATGGATGGATGGATGGATGGAAAGATAGATGGATGCCTGCATGACCTAATGAATCAGTTACACATATTCTAAATTTACTGCTTTTTCTACTACACCAAAACAAAGAAACTAAAGAATTGTATCTTAATGCTTGTATCTATTCTTTTTTTTTTTTAATTTTTTTTTGACGTTTATTTATTTTTGAGACAGAGAGAGACAGAGCATGAACAGGGGAGGGGCAGAGACAGAGAGAGACACAGAATCCGAAGCAGGCTCCAGGCTCTGAGCTGTCAGAACAAAGCCCGACGCAGGGCTGGAACCCACGGACCGTGAGATCATGACCTGAGCCGAAGTCAGACGCTTAACCGACCGAGCCACCCAGGCGCCCCAATGCTTGTATCTATTCTTACTCTCATATCTTTTCTATTTATGGCAAAATTACCATATTTGAAAAAACAAGTTAATCTGTGCACAAATAATTACTGGCACCTACTAGGTATTAGGTACTGACAATATAGATGTAAGAAAAAAAGAATCTCTTTAAGGAGTTCATGTTCTATTTGGGAATTGGTGAGCCCAGACAAGAAACACTACGATAGAATAAATGTGATCTGTTCGGCTGGTGCTTATTTATGGAGAAGATGAAATGGAATAATATGACAGAGACTAGAATATAGAACATTACAGGGAGGTTAATGTTTTTTCAGGGCTAAATGAAGAGGCTTTTCTCCTGAGGTAAATGGGAAGAGAGCAGTTGTGAAGATGTTGAGAGAGAAACTTACTTTGTCTTTCATTATTTTTATATATGGTTTTAAGAAATCTATATTTATATATCTCTCTATATATTTTTAAATATCAATTATAAGCAGTCTATTAATTTATAAAATCTTCCTACCTCTTTATTATTACTTATAAGCATTCTTGTTTAATTTTTCATTTGTCTGTTTATTTGTTTGTTTATTTATTTGTTTGTTTGTTTGTTTGTTTGTTTTTGAGAGAGAGAGAATCCCAAGCAGGCTCTCCACTGTGTGCGTGGAGCCTGATGCAGGGCTCAAACTCATGAACAGTGAAATCATGACCTAAGCTGAAATCAAGAGTCAGATGTTTAATTAACTGAGCCACCCACGTGCCCCGGACTCTATTAATTTTTCAAGTTGTTGCTAATTCTCAGTACTTTTAAAGCTGCTTGAATTTTACAGAGAGATGGTTTATGCATATATTCTAAAATCATTTTTTGTCTTTCTGTCTGTTGCCTTAATTGGATTGATTCAAATTGGGGTAACTAAAATTTTTCTTTTATCTTTTCAAGAAATTTCATTTGTGTCAAAAGAGTCCGAAGGGAATATCGGTATCAAGAATTTATGACAAACTGGAGTAAGAGAAGACGATCACGAGGGCGGGAGCAAATGAACATTCCCTTTTTCCAGATTTTTAATTGGATCCTGGTTATTGATTTTTTCCACAAATAATGTTTAGAGGAAATTCATGATTTAAGCAAAGCACAGTTTAAGAGATGTGGAATCGGTCACCATAACAAGACTAGACATACAGTAAACCTGAACTAGAACCCCAAGGAAAGTCTTGGAAAGAGCCCTGTAACTTTATAGTTTTTGAAGATACTTGCAATAAAAATGTGCAGAACAAAACAAACTTAACATGGAATCAGGTCCTCTCCTGACAAGTCTGATGCATCTCTGTGGGTGCATCATGACGGCAGGTCAGGGGACAGAGTGATGGCCTGTTATGTGCTGTGGATTTTAGGCAGGGAAACAATGTGCAAACACAGGAAGCTGTGAATTGTAAGAATGCAATTTTCAAACACACACACAATATAATATTACCTAAGTGTAATGTAATCAAAGTGGTAGAATAAATAATTAAACTATGGTGTTTCTGTGTTCAGGAGTAAATAAGTTAGATACATGTATGTAAATAATATACAAAAATAATTTAAAAAGTGAAAAACAGCATGGTGGGGGGGGGCTTGAAAATACAGGCATTTTTTCACTATATAGTTTAAGAAGTTTTTTCTTTTTGTTTTCTTTTTTTATTAAGTTATTAATTTTAATTCCAGTGTAGTTAACATGCAGTGTTATATTAGTTGCAGGTGCACGGTATGGTGATTCAACAGTTCTGTACATTACTCAGTACTCATCGTGATAAATGTACTCTTAACCCCTTCACCTATTTCACCCATCCCCCCGCCCACCCTCTGGTAACCATCAGTTTGCTCTCAACATTTAAAAGTCAGCTTCTTGGTTTGTTTCTCTCTATATATCTTTTTTTTCCCCTTGCTTATTTATTTTGTTTCTTAAATTCCACATGAGTGAGATCATATGGTATTTGTCTTTCTCTGACTGACTTATTTTGCTTAGCATAACACTCTGTAGCCCTATCTATGCAATTGCAAATGGCACGATGGCATTCTTTCTAAAGGCTGAGTAATATATATATATTTGCACATTTGGACTCTTTCCATAACTTGGCTATTGTTGGTAAGTACTGCTATAAACATTGGGGTGTATATGCCCCTTCGAGTCAGCATTTCTGTATCCTTTGGATAAATACCTAGTAGTGCAATTGCTGGGTCACAGGGTAGTTGTGTTTATAATTTTTTGAGGAACCTCCGTACTGTTCTCCAGAGTGGCTGCACCAGTTTGCATCCAGGAGAACTACCAATTCTACTTCTATTGTACCAAGATAAATGGCATCCACTAGATTTGCACGAAGATAAATCTGGACATTTGGAGCTAGAGTGTCGGCATAATGTCATGCTTACTGTCACAATTAAAGGATATTAGTTTACATATAATATTTTTTAAAAAAGATCTCCCTGGGTTCGTGATTAGAATATATGGCTGCACAGATGATTCCCAGCTGATACATAAAAATGTTGCTATTTTCTCCTTAATATCCTAATAGTAATTTCCAAAGGGCATAGTACTGGATTTAAATGGAACGTTGGTCAGGGAGCCTGGGTGGCTCAGGTGGGTTAAGCATCCGACTTTGGCTCAAGTCATGATCTTGCTGTTTGTGAGTTGGAGCCCCGCATCGGGCTCTGTGCTGATGGCTCAGAACCTGGAGTCTGCTTCTGATTCTGTGTCTCCCCCTCTCTCTGCCCCTCCCCTGCTCATGCTTTGTCTCTCAATAATAAATAAACATTAAAAAAATAAAAAATATGTATATTAAATGGAGCATTGGTCATTTTTGGTTGGCAAGCACCACCTCCTCATTAGAAATTTTAACGCTTTCTGAAGACAATGACATTTATGAACTGGAATGAAACCTGGCATGCTTAAAAATTGTGAAGAAAGTTAATCTATACCTTGTGGAAGAGTATTCTGATTTTCAGCTTATGATTACAAAACTAAATTTAGTTATCCAACCAATATCTAATATGCTAAGCCAATTTAATTGATAGTTTTCTCAGAAAATTAAATGAAGCAAAATGAGCTATTTTAGGGTAGGTAAATCTTACACCATAAAAGATAGCTGCTTTTCAAATAACGCCCATTGGATTTTCAATATAACCTATTAGAATTTTGTTTTCGTCCCTTTTTTGGGAGATGTTTTAAGTGAAACATAGAAACCAAAATCTACAATTTGGCTTCCTTTCCTCCAAGGCATTCTTATGTTCAATTCCCACTATTTTCAGCTTTATTCAGTTGTTCCAAGAACATACCTTTTCTCAAAAAGCAATTTTTTCTCCAACTTCAAAGGGAAAATTTAGGAAAGGTCAGAAAACACAGACTCCTTAAAAGTGTACTTGGCCTACTTCTTCTCAGAACTTAAAAACAATTGAGTTTCTTTAGTTCAGTCTCTCTACAGAACAAAAACTATAGCAGAATTTGTTGTTGTAACTGTAAACTTGACCAATGGCAGAGTATTAAGCTTAGAGCTCAGGATCACCAAATCACTTTTGTCCCTACTGGTAAGAACTTAAGTTCCTTTATAGTTGGTCCCTTTTTGTCACTGGTTCTCACAGTCAAGACTGGTCTTTATAACCACCTACATTAGCCCAAAGACTTCATTGCTTTCTTCAGGTTTTCTGTTTTAAAAAATCAGAAGCTTGGCAATAGACACATGTCTGACCAGCGTGCACTGATCAGGTAGGATATGCAGAGATTACATTTACAATTTATTGTAGGGATGTGATATCATGATATAATGGTAGAATGTAGGGATGTGATATGTGATATAATGAGTTACAAATAAATAAGAACAAATGATACTACAGAATTCCTAGAAAAACATGAGGTCAGGAATCAAGTGTAATTCACAGGGATGGAAAGTATTAAAATGAAACCTGTGGTGATTTCAACGTTCTAAGGAGTTGAGTAGGTGTTTGAATAGTAGTGACAAAATAAATCTGTATTCAGTTCCTTTCCACTAGGAAAGGCTGAAATGTCAAAGCCCCTGCTGTGTGATGACACCCAGAGTAGATAGTTCTTTGTTGAGTGGCACACAATGAATGAGTCCTTCGGAGGTAAACGTAGTCTCAGAGATGAGTGAATGGTGGCAGATTAACTTGAAAGACATAAAAGGTGATGGGCCAGAAAAATGGCGGAGCAGAGTGAGATAGGAGAGGCCTTGAGAAAGGAACAGGCTGACTAACACGACCAGGGAAGTAGCCTAAAGACTTAAGAACAAGGACGGGCAATAATTAATTTTGTGTTATTTGCATCCCATCACTGTAGAAAATCACTATGCTGCACCTCAACTTTGGTAAGATTTGAAACAAACAGAGCCACCAGTCTGGTGAACTCATCATTTTTAAGACTTAGCTCAAATGTTACCTCTCTTCATGACTTCACATGACCCACCCATACCCCAAGAAGTCCATCAGAGAAAAGCAATTTCTTCTCACTCTATGTTCGTAGAGTACTCCATAAATAACTTCTAGAGCTTACCCGCTGAATTATACCGTGCTGCTTTGAAAACGCGTCTCATCTTTCAGACCATGGGCTATTTTAAGCGAGGGCCCCTTTCTGTTCATCCCTGTGACCCCAAATATTAGTACCATGCTGGGCTTGGTGCCAATAACCATTCAAAAATTTGATTGAAATAAATCGGTCAAGCAGTTTTCTAAGGACAAATAAACTTTTCAAAAAGAAATAAAAGGTAAAAATGAAAAGCTTCAACAGCTGCTTGCTGATCACGTAGCTGGGTGAATAGACAGATACCCAAATTTAATTGTATTATAGTAGCAATTAGTATGGATTTCAAATGTCTGGCAGATCACTGTACAGGACACGGCACTTTGTACACAGGGCCCTTATGGCCTTTGTATGACTGTATTACTGCTAATTATTTTCAGGTCTCCCGCAGAAGGTAAGCACCTTAGCCAGGACTTTCATGCATTCCTGTATACCACCCCTGAGGTTATAGCACCTGATGTATGTAGTATGGTTCTAAAAAAAAGTTTGAGAAAGAAAGGACAGGTTTAAAAGGGGGGGGGGGGGGAGAAAAAGACAAAGGGTAAAATTTTAAGAGTGTGGTATAAAGTTATGAGAAAAGAATTTTTTTTCTGGGTTGGAGGTGTCTAGGCCAAGGAAGGCAGTCACACACACACAAGTTTCCAACTGAGCCAAAAGAAAATCTGATTCCTCCCGGTCTCCTCCTCGCTGCTCAGGTGCCACATGCGTATCTGACTAACGTCAAAACAGAAAGCTGGACTCCTCGTACAAAAATGTGCTGGCAAGCCATCCGGTGACCTTTAAGAATCAATCACTGAAAATGGGCACTGGAGCGAGAGGAAATGATCCTCAGGTGGCCGTCTCTCTTCTACATATGCTGGTTGGCAGAGCGGCGGGCAGAAAATTATAAGGAGCACATTTCTTGTTTTCAAACTGCCTGCCCAAACCTTTCAGTCTTTTCCATAGCTTTACTGCAAAAAATAACACTAGCCTTAAATTTAACAGGATGTGAACGCTCCGTCCACGTTTTGAGACAATTCCCCTCCTATGCCGCTGCGCAGCCTCCTGGCCTTTCCCTTCTCACCCAGTGTGATCTGCGTAAATTGTTTTAACAGCCGGATACCAAGAGCAAATATTGGCCTTTCTTCTTCCTGTGTCCCAGGATTTTGCCCTTATCCAAATGCAGCCCGGCAACCGGCCAGAGTCAGAAGGAATTGCCTAGGTCTTATTTATTAGCTCAGTGTGGATAAACACAGCTAATCAGCAGCCCTCACTCTTCCTTCCTTACTCGGACACTTTCTTTCCCTTTGCAAACCTGGGGTCCGGCTGCCTACCTGAAGCTACCCACTGGGGCTTCTTTTTAGAAGGCCATGCCCCGTGCGGTGTGAGACAGCAAATGCAATGCCTGCCCAGATGTTTAACATACAGCTTCTAGAATAAGATTACTCCTTTCGCACGTCTCCAAGTAGTACCCGTTCACAAGCTTGACACATTGTTTGCTACTGAATAATTCGTAGAAATAGACACAGGAAACATGTTGTGTTTATTTCTTTGTTTCTCTTCTGTTTGTTTTTGGAATGAAAAGGAGGAGGGGAGGAGAGACAGTCGCTTCATGTTTTAGCACGCCTTCTTTTAAGTCAAAAAAAAAAATCTTTCAAAAAAACTCAAAAATCAAACTATATTCAAACTTGGAATAGAGGTCGCCTTTTCCTAAAAGATACGTTTCTAGCACACACAGAGGTCAGTCAGAAGTAACGTTGAGCTGTTCTCTAAAGCAATGCTATATTAGAATAATCCAGTTATAACATTTTTGTCACCAGCCTATGGGAAGCAATTGCCTCACTGAAGAAGTTTCTATAACGTTCCGAAGTGAAGCTAATACTGTACATGAAGTACGACTGACGAAACGACCTTGTTTCATTTTGAACAAACCTGCCCACTATGATACATACATGTAATAGTCACTGTACATCCAGCTGTGAGTTAAATGTGAGGATATACATGCTTTGGAATAAAATGTGTGCTACATTACCATCGAAAACACTTTATTAGCGTTATTTCTCTTATTCATGTATCACATGGGAATAAATGTCAAAATCTCTTCATCTGCGTCCTCCCTGCGCTTCCTTCTTGGAAATTCGCTGTGAATGTATCTTCAGGGCCATACAGCAGTTGAACTCGGGGAGTCTATTCCTGTGACCTTGAAGTCTACGGCAGCAGTAGGAAAGGCTTCTTTGCAACAGGTTGGTGTAAAACTACGTTTCTTGGAAGGACAGCTGACATCACTCTGCTGGCTCCAAATTACATAGTAGACATCCTTAATCAAGGAAGCTACTTTCTCCTGCAGAGTAGAGATTAGACTCAGCCTTGCCAAATACGGAGATCCAGAAAGCTAAGTAAACCTATCTCTTGGACTGCTTATGGAGTTAGAGGAAGTCCGTTCGGTTCTCTGAAGTCCCTCTATACGTCTTCTCCTTGTGGTCTCTTATCTATCACAATCACCCTGGGACTCTGTCAAGGCCAATTGGAGAAACTTGGTTGGGACACGATTAGCTACTGCTTTTCTACAGTTCTGAATTAGAGAGAAGAAAGTTTTTGACCTCTCCTGCCCTCTGAGTCAGAGAACTTTCCAGAATGCTAATAGTACTGGACAGGCCTTGCTCCTGGAGCAGCTAGTGCCACGACAGGCGAGTTCTGCAGTTTGTAGAAGCAGCACATTCTGTTCCTTTTCTTGAGCAGCCAGCCAGAATAAATGAGAGCGGGGCTCCCCTCATGCCTACAGCTGCATTCCAGCATGGACTGGAGAGGTGCCCCTGACACACGGTGTTTTCTACTGGGAAACGTGCTAAAACTAACCAGAAGTTCCTCAAGTCCTGGCTGGGGAGGTATCACACAGTCAGCAGAGCTCCCTTTTCCTCCCTCTGCACACTCTTCCTCGCTATCTCTGGAGCAAGTGACCTTTGGCATTCTGGAGGATTTATAACTGTTGTGTCTTAAACTTGTAACTCTCTAGTAATGACCAAATCGTGGACATTTCAGTGGGCAGGGCACTTTCCTATACTAATTCCAGGCATGAGCTACATACAGAAAGATTTTTTTGTGTGACTTTTTCTTCCACAGGCCCCATCTGGCGTTTGCAGCCCAAGTCTGAGGAAATCTAATGCGCAAGTGAAACTTCCATCTGCCATCTATTAGGCTTCCTGTCTAATGTTGCCTCTTTGGGAAAAAGGCACCTGGCTTTCCAATAAGCCATCTGGGGAGAGAGGGTGAATGGGTCCAGTTCTCTGATGGCTCTGGGGCACCACGTCGCTGAGGGCCGCAGGCAGGAAGCCCACTCCTCGTGAGAACCCCCAAGCGCTCCCCGTGAATGTCAGCGAGGCCATGATGAGGCACTCCTCTACCTACTCCAGGCTACCTCCAAGCCCCAGCACAAGCATTTGACTTTGGATCCGCTCACCTAGCCCCACCCCCTCGAGCACCGGCTTTGGCCAGAGCGGACCTCCCACCCCAGCTCAGGCCTGGCCCTGGCGTCCTCAGCTGCTCACACAGGTTAGGCGTCCTCTCTTGCGTCCCACACAGACCTGCATTCCTGCCTTCCTACTGACCGATGCGCCTGTGCCCTGGAGTCCTGTCTCTGCACATCTCTACCGTGTCTCTGAAATCAAGGTTCTGTCTCTCAGAAGGCAAGGACGTTGGTTGGGCCAGGGCACAAAACAGTGGCGGCAGGTGGGACGGGAGAGAGCCAGAGGCTGGGGTTGGAAGCATGGTCTGGGGAGCGTGGGTACTTGTGTGTTCCCTGACCTCATGCAAGTCGCTGACCTGCTCTCAGGCTTGGTTTCTTCATCCTAAAAAGTAGATCGTACTAACACTGAAGGAATGATTAAATATTCTGTTTGAAGTCTCTGAGACCTGGCTGGCAAGCACATGGAGCTTCTCACTAGGAGCTTTTTTTTTTATTGCCGTGACATCAACATACCCCCTGAAGAAATGAATCTCAGCATTTGCCATACCAAAAAGCTTTCAAATCAAATATGCCTGGGAAATGTTGTGAACTGAAGCTTACCCAAGGTCACATGAGGTGGAGCCTGCCAAAACTACGTAATGGCTCTGCTTCCATTTTTCTGACCCACAAAATGGGACCAAGAATAGTCTCTTCCTCCTATTATATTGTAAATCACGCACCATATATTAAACATTGAGAAAAATGCCTGGCATATCACATGTCAAGGAGAACTTTTACAACTATTATGACTACAACTCTTTAATGATACTGAAAAGTCTTGCAATTAAAAAAAAGAAACAAAAAACAACTTTCTAAGTTTCTGAACCATGTGTTTCCCAAACTTACCTGGCCACGCATCTCCTTTCTGGTGACCAGTAGAAAACATGAGCTGAAGAACTGAATCCTTTAGAGGCGTGCTGTGTTCAATAAGAAGCTTCTGGAGATGTTATGTCTTAACTGAAAGAACTTCTTATGCTGTAGTCATATCCACTGAGCAATCCTTGACATGTATGGTTCATGCTCCAGGGGAAAACATTTGAAGAGGGGCATGATAGTGAAGCATGGGCTTCAGAGTCCAGACTCAAGAGCATCCTAACAGAGGGCCAAGATTATGGGTCTGAGACTCAGATGGTACTGAGTCTAAATCCTCACTGAGTATTTACTATTCTTTTTTGGAAGAGAATTATTTAATCTCCCTAAGCTTCAATTTTCTCATCTACGAAATAGGAACCATTGGGGCAACTTCGTAAGATTGTTACCTAGTGTAGTACATGGTTCAGCCTCAAGAAATTATATCTCCTGGTTATTATAACTGTATTACTATTATCTTTGTTATTATAATCTCTGATTCTCTGCCTAACCAGCATATGGTTTTCAGCACAGTACACGTTTTGTTTATGTCTGGAAACTCCTCACAGACTTTTGAAGGTTAAATGAGAAAATACACTTGAAGAAGGTAGCCCAGGGAAAAGTGTTCACTATAACACTTCTCTTTCCCCAGCTTATACCTTCCTATAATATTGACTGTAGCCCATTTCATACTGGTCCCCATTGTTTCTTGTACTGAGACTTTTTTTTTTTTACCAGAAGGTAAGGTAGATTATAAATCCTCTCCCCTCACTTGACCCTTTTCTAAGAACCTAGAATATACTAAACATATAGGAGATTGTGAATCACTGTGTGAAAAAAGTGGAACGTCAAATATTAATCAGACTAGTGTAGGAGAGAGTTTCAACCTAGCTTCTTTCTGGAACCCTTCAAATCAAGACCTAAACGAAACACCTTTTCTAGTTTTATGTTCCAGTGTGAACAGGCCCCACTTCTCCACAGATCTCTTGGCATACTTTTTTCTGCCTGAATTGAAGTATTATAGTGGATGTGCCTTAAGTTCAATCACAAAGTCTCCAAGTTGAGACAGCAAATTCCTATAGGTATTTTATTCTGCAGAATCTATCTTCCCAGAAGCAGTCTGCTCTGCTCATTTTAGTGGCCTGAGTAGCTTCCAGAAAGCTGCCAGTAGTTACCCACAGCCCCTAGGGCATAAGTCAAAGTCCCTTAATTTGTCTTAAGGATTGTGTATTAAGATAATTATATGAAAAAGGGCACCCCTTACATATGAAAGTCTAGTGATCTCAAATTTCTACCTTCCATAAGTACTCAGAAGGCAAGAATGGGCCCTGTGATGGTTAACTGCATATGACAACATGACTGGGCTAAGTGATGGCCAGAGAGCTGGTAAAACACTATTTCAGGGAGAGTCTGTGAGGGTGTCTCCAGAAGAGATTAGCATTTGAATAAGTGAACTGAATAAAGGCAAATCATTCTCCCCAGTGGGGAAGGCTTGATCCAATCTCTTGAGAACTTGCTTAAGTAGAACAAAAAGGTCCAGAAAGGATGAATTTGTTCTCTCTCTCCCTCTCTCTCTCTCTTTCTCTCCCTCTGCTTGAGCTGAGAGATGCATCTTCTCCCTCCCTTGAACATCAGCACTCCTACTTCTTGGGCCTTCAGATTCAGATAGGGATTTTCATCATCAGCCCCCCTTTCTCAGACCTTTGGACTCGGACTAAATTACACCAGTTCTCCTGCTTCTCCAGCTTTCAGACAGATGTCTCTGACTTCACAACAATGTCTGCCGATTCTTATAATAAATCCCCTCTAGTCTATCTGTTTATCTGTCGTGTACCTATCATTGATCTCCTATTGGCTCTGTTCCTCTGGAGAATGTTGATGAATATAGACCTCATAGGATGGCCATACTATGCAGACAGTTTCAAATTTAAAGTTCATTTACACTCTCTTTATTTTAGAAAGCTGAGAAGATAGACAATTTTTAAAGTTTATGTATCTATGTTGAGAGAGAGGAGGCGGGAGAGAGAGATCAAGCAGGGGGAGGGGCAGAGAGAGAGGGAGAGAAAGAGAATCCCAAGCAGGCTCTGCACTGACATGGGGCTCAAACTCACGAACCGTGAGATCATGACCTGAGCTGAAAGCAAGAGCTGGTTGCTTAACCAACTGAGCCACCAGGTGCCCCAAAGATAGAAAATTTTTTTAAATGAACCAGGAAAGTATACCTCCCGTTTAGGAAAACTATGTTAATATCTATTTTATTTTTAAACAAGCCTACATTGTGAACAACTCCGTTCATTTAAAACAAAATAAAACATAGGTAGTTTTTTGCTTATTACCCAGCACACTTTTTGGAAGTAAGAGCTGTATCTTTTCTCCCTGTTCACCTTGCATACAGTGCAGCTCCTGATATTTAGCAAGGACAAAATATGTGTTTCATCTAATAATTTCTATTCAAGCGGAAATATTAATAGAAATATTAAATATAGCAAAAATATTAAATTTTATAGTTCAAAACATAAAAGTTAATTTGCACAGCTTTCATGACTTAACTGGTTCCTCCATTTCATGAGAAGAATCATATCTGAATTCTCACAGAGAGGAAATGTAAAGGTTTCTATTCATTAAAAAATTCAGTGAAACCAGTATGTTTTTATTATGCCAGACACCAGTTAAACATTCAGGTTCTTGAGATAAAATCTAAATTTAGCAACTCTTCTCACAAATGGATGTTGGCAATAAATTGAGGAGTGTCTTATTGTTTGTTTCAATTGGAAGTGTCTAGGAACACGTATATGTCATTGTTTTTGATAGATTCCACTGTGTGCAAGACAAGAGACTGGGAAGCACTGTTTGGGTTCAAAACCAGTATTGTACTTTATAACAAATGTCTTTAAAAGGCATATATAATAAAGGGTTAGTATCCAAAATCTAAAAAGAATGTATCAAACTCAACATCCCCCAAAAACAGGAAATTCAGTTAAGAAATGGGCAGAAGACATGAACAGTTTTTCAAAGAAGACATCCAGATGGCCACGAGACACATGGAAAGATGCTCAATATCACTTATCATCAGGGAAATACAAATCAAAACTACAATGAGACACCACCTCACACCTGTTGGAATGGCTAAAATTAACAACACAGGAAAACAACAGATATTGGTGAAGATGCAGAGAAAGGGGAACCCTCTTACACTGTTGGTGAAAATGCAAACTGGTGCAACCACTCTGGAAAACAGTATTGAAGTAAAAAGTTACAAATAGAACTAACCTATGATCTAGCAATTGCACTTGTAGGTACTTATTCAAAGGATACAAAAATACTGACTCAAAGGGGCACATACACCCCAATGTTTATAGCAGCATTACCAACAATAGCCAAATTATGGAAAGGGCCCAAATATCTATTGCCTGATGAATGGATAAAGATGTGATACACACACACACACACACACACACACGCATATACACACACACTGGAATATTTCTCAGCCATCAAAAATGAAATCTTGCCATTTGCAATGATGTGGATAGAGCTACTAAGCAAAATAAGTCAGCCAGAGAAAGACAAATACAATGTGTTTTCACTCGTATGTAGAATTTAAGAAACAAAACAGATGAACATAGGGAAAGGAAAAAAAAAAAAGAGGAGGCAAACCATAAGAGACTCTTGATAATAGAGAATAAACAAGGTTGCTGGAGAGGGGGAGGAGTGGGGAATGGGTGATGGGTATTAAGGAGAGCACTTGTTGGGATGAGCACCGTTATATGTAAGTGATTGAATCACTAGGTTCTACTCCTGAAACCATTACACTATATGTTAACTAGAATTTAAATAAAAACTGGAAACAAACAAAAAAAGATGAACTTTATTGTTTTTATTATGCAATAATAATAGAAAATTAGGATTGCATTCAAGATTTCTGTGCAGATCCTTAAATGCCCACCCAACCTTCTGACAAAATTCAAATCCTTTAAATTCTTACCTGGATTCCTTCCTGAGAATTTACCACTCTCTTTGCAAACGTGACAAATCTACCACAAGAGGGCACTGTGCTCCTAACTGGCTCCAAAAAGAAGCTAAAATCAAAACCGCATTTGGCATTCTGTCTTGGCTCATACACAAAGGTTCCAGCTGTTGCAAAAAAAAAAAAAAAAAAAAAAAGTTTACATGGGTCTATTGTATCTGGATGGTGATAAAACAGATGCCATTATGAACTCAATAGTTCCAAATGCAAGGAAATAAATATGTAATGAGAACTTTTGGCTTGCCTACACTTCAAATCATTTTTCATTTGTACCACAAGATGGCGCCTCCTTTCCTGCTCATAGCTATGTTGACAGCGCTGAGCCAGCAACAATTTCTTTTTTAACACTTTGGGTTGAATAATCAGCACTGTCATTCTGAAAGTATTTCTTACAGGTGGAAGTTTTATTAAGAAACTTTGTTAACTGTTACTTCAGCTTTTTCGCATTTTTCATCTAACTATGAAAATGTGTTATTTGTAGAGAATGTGTTTCTGTTAAAGATGAGCAAATGTTAAGACAATAAAATGGAACTATTTACTATGTCTGAGGGATTTTCACTAGTCCATTGAAAATAGGCAAGGCTGTGTTTCACGTGTCTTTCATGTCCAGTATTAGCTTTAAAATCTGTCCACAAAACTGATAGAAATCTTTCTTTCACACAATCAGCAAAAATTCTTCCATGAACCATGAGGAAGATAAATTATTTTTTGAGGAAAATGATTTCATTTCTTGGTGTTGCAATTGGGTTTTGGGCTCTGAGTTTCTGGATCGTTTTCTAACTCAGAAGCTTGCCCGTGTTTTGCCTTTTCACTTGCGTGGTCCATTGTTACAGTTCTCAAGCTTGAGGCATTTCTGGGTTGTCTTGCAGCATCTTGAACTGTGACTTCTTTTTGTAGCATGAAGGTGATGTACTTTCCTCTCTAGGAAGAGGGAGGAAGAGGGCAGCATGAGTGTGTGTATGTTTATTAGAAATATAGACCAAGATGATATAACAATAAACAATTTTGATGAGTATTTTTGAGAAGCTATCACGTTGCTTTAATTAACCAATTGTGAGCGTTCCAAGCCCATCCTCTGAGATTACGCTTCAGTAGGTATGACATAGGGATGAGACTGGGAAGTTTTATGTTAACAAATTATTCCAATATGATTCCGACACATCCAGGTTTTGGAATCACTGACAAGGTAACTGGCAAAAGACCAAACAAAAGATAATAAGAATTTGAATTGGGGATGCCTGGGTGGCTCAGTCCATTAAGCAGGCTAAGCGTTGGACTCTTGATTTTGGCTCAGGTCACGATCTTGCAGTTCGTGGGTTTGAGCCTCCAGTCAGGCTCTGCACTGACAGCTCAGAGCCTGCTTGAGATTCTCTCTCTCCTTCTCTCTCCCTCTCTCTCTCTCTTTGCCCCCCTCCCGCACTTGTGCACACCTACTCTCTCTCTCTCTCCCTCTTTCTCTGTCTCTCTCTCAGAATAAATAAATAAACTTTAAAAAATACAATTGAACTCATAACACTCAAGGATCTATGAGACACAGGGACAGATGACTGTGAAAATTGAAGAGGTGGGTGAAATCTATGATGAGTTCAAATTTTCCAGTTTAGGTGAGTGAGAAGACTGTGGGATCTGTTTACGAAAAGGAAATAGATAAGAAGATGGACTTTTTGGAGCAAGATGAGTTGTAATAAAATTTGACCTAATATAGATGCCATATATATTCTTACAAAATATAGTATATACCTATATAACATAACATATAATATATGTTATATATTATATAATATATAATGTAACACCATATATATAACAATATAATTATACACACACACACACACACACACACACACACATATATATATATATATATATAAATCCATGTTGCTGTACCTAGTCCAATATGTTGGAGGCCAGGAATTATCATGATACAAACAATAATGAACCCCAAGAAGGACAGAACCCTAAAGAGCACCAACATTTAAGCCTGAAAGTTGCTGGATCACATAAATCCATTCTGTATGGCTGACTCAGCATTTTCTAAATTTAACTTAATTTTAAAAAATTGAAACTTTTAGTTTAGGCTTGTGTTCTTTACTTTGACCAGAGACTTCTTCTTTCCAAATTTCCTAATAATTGGCAAGTACAATGCTTATTTATATTACTGGCTTGGCCACCATAGTTACTGAATTTGCCACCTTAAATTCAAGGAGTGGGTAGGGTTTAGGAAAAGATGGAAGTCTGGGGAAGAACAAGAAGAGAAACTCTGAAGAGAGAAGGAGGTAGTGATCCTTGCATTAAATGTGATTGGGAAGTGAGATGAGACTGGTCTTGGAAGCAACCTGGATTATTGTCTAATAATTTGTAAAAGAATCCATTTATTCAACAAGTGTTTATTGAGCACTTTCTCTGTACCTGGTAGTATGTTGGGAGCAAGTGAGAAAACAATAAGATGGTTAGAATTCTTATCTTTGTGGAATTTAAAGGTCAGAGGACGTAGAAAATGATGCAGGGAATATATAGTAATGAATCTTCTGAAAAAGGGAGCACATGATATTATTGAGTAATAGAAGAGGAACCACCAATCCAGATGTGAGGGATGGGAAGAGTCAAGAGACCCCTGGAGAAGTGGACACCTACAGCTGGCCCCTTCTGTCTGGATGTCTGACTTCCTGTGGCTTGAACCAATCTGCCTCAAACTCAGAAAACTCAAGAGGTTTCTGCTCCTCTTGCTTCTACACTCTTCCTTGACCTTACTGTTCCCTTTTCAACTGGGCCCCATGAAATGGATGGAAACCTCCCATTCCTGCCCCACACCCAAGGAACCCCGTTGACCAGGTAGGTAGGCTTTTCTCCTTCCTTGTGGGAAAAGTAACAATTCAGGCAGAAACCAAGTCATTTCAGATATCAACCCATAATGAGATTTGTTGACATATAAGCTTACCAATTTCATAAGTATTTATCTAGGCTGTCCTGTTCAGTGTCAAAGGAACCCAGTAATCTCCCTGAGTTGAGGAGACAGAACGGGGCTTACAAGAAAGCCAAGGATGTTAGTATTCACAGGAAGGTTATAGAGAGGAAAGAGATGAACAGAGAGAAAACCCCAGGCAACTGCAGGGGTCCTCATTAAGCATTCAGTTGACTACTAATCAGCTCAGCTGAAGCCAGGGGAAAAACCATCTGAATTGTTTGGAGGGAATAGTGCCTGGAGGTTACACTACACTGAAAGTAAGGCTAGAGTCTGTTTCCACCAGTCAGAGTGAAAAACTCATAATTAATGGGGGTATTGGTTAAAATGCTGAGACATTTCTTGCTTCAGAAGTGAGGAAAAAATTAACCCTAGGCTAGATGTTTCCACCAACAAAACTTAAAAGACCTGGGGATTGAACTGTTTCCAAGTAACTTACGAGTGATCCAGAACAAAATTCAAGAATATTCATAATAACACAAAAACATCCAGCAACCACTACAGTAAATTTCAAAGTGTCCAGCATTTAATCAAAAATTGCTGGGGCGCCTGGGTGGCGCAGTCGGTTAAGCGTCCGACTTCAGCCAGGTCACGATCTCACGGTCCGTGAGTTCGAGCCCCGCGTCAGGCTCTGGGCTGATGGCTCAGAGCCTGGAGCCTGTTTCCGATTCTGTGTCTCCCTCTCTCTCTGTCCCTCCCCCGTTCATGCTCTGTCTCTCTCTGTTCCAAAAATAAATAAACGTTGAAAAAAAAAAATTAAAAAAAAAAAAAAAAAATTGCTGCCAAGAAAGTCCTGTAAGGATACAAGAAGATACAGTCCATAGTGGGGGGTGGGGGGGAGGGGGTGGAGTCAATCAGTTGAAACTGATCTAGAGAGGGGAAGGTCATGGGATAGTAGCCAAGGGCATTACAATAGTTATATCTATATTCCATATGTTTCAAAAACTAGAGGAAAGATAGAGCATGCTAAATAGAGAAATGGAAGATATAAAAGATTCAGTTAAAATTTCTGGAGATGAAAACTACAATGTCTTTGATGAAGAATACAAAGAGTGGTAATAGAGGGGCGCCTGGGTGGCTCAGTCGGTTGAGCGACCGACTTCGGCTCAGGTCATGATCTCATGGTCCGTGAGTTCGAGCCCCGCATCGGGCTATGTGCTGACAGCTCAGAGCCTGGGGTCTGCTTCAGCTTCTGTCTGCCTCTCTGTCTGCCCCTCCCGCTCTCTCTCTCTCTCTCTCAAAAATAAATAAACATTAAAAAATTATTTTAAAAAGATAAGGAGTAGTTAATAGAGTGTACATTACTGAAAAGACATTACTGAAAAGACATAGCAATGGGAAATGACCAAAATGAAGCACAGTGAGAAAAAAGACTGATCTGAAAAAGTAAATACATAAAGCACCAATCACCGTGGTACAATTTCATGAAACCTAATATACAAACAGTTGGAGTCCCTAAAGGAGGAGGCTGGAAGACAGAAAAAATATTTGAAGAAACAATAGCCAAAATTTCCCCAAATGGGATGAAAACTCCAAATCCCAGATCCAGGAATCTCAACAAGCCCCCAGTGCAAAAAACATGCTGAAAAATACATCAAGGCATATCATAATCAAATTGCTCAAAACTAGTGATAAATCAAAAACAGAGAAAAAGACCCACTATGCACAGAAGAATAAAGATGATGATAGCACATTTTTGTCAGAAGTAATGTCAAGAGCAACGTGTTTAAAACACTAAAAGAAAGAAAAGAAAGAAAACTAACAGCCTAGAAATCTTTACCCAGCAAAATGTCTTTCCAAAAGAAGGTGAAACATAGACTTTTTCGCAATATAAGCTGAATGAATTTAATGCCCGAAGACCTGCAGTGCAAGAAATGTTCAAGGAAATCTGACAAGCAGAAGGCAAATGATACCAGATAGAAAGCTGGATCCACATAAAGAAAGGAAGATACTGGAATGTTGATTGCATGGGTCGAATGCTTTTTCTTATCACCGAAATTTCTTTAAGGGTAATACACTGTTAATGTCACATATCATGGGGTTTATAATACATGTAGAAATAAAGTATATGACAATGACAAAAAGGTCTCAAGAGAAGAAATGGGAACATACCGTCGAGAAGTTCTCACACTATACACAAAGTAATGAGAAATCACTTGAAGGCAGAATGAGAAAAGTTAGAGACACACACTCTACCCCCTCTAGTAACCACTAAAACAACATAACTAAGAGTCCTAAGTCGCCAGCAAGAAAACAAGGTGAAGCTATAAATAAGATTCAGTTAATCCAAAATAAGGCAGAAAAAGAGAAAAACGTGAACAAAAAACAGATGGAACAAGTAGGAAACGGTAAGGTAATAGGTTTGGAACCAACCATATCAATAATGGTATTGAATGTAAGTGGTCTAAAGACACCAGTTACAACACAGAAAGGACCAGATTGGATAAAATAGCAAGACCCAACTACACACTGCCCCAAAGAAACCCACTTTAAATATGAAGACGCATATCAGGGAAAAGTAAAAACACGGAAAAATACAACACCATGCTAACACTAACCATTATCAACTAAATAAATGAAAATTACTTTGCCAAGAATAGCGTCAGTCTCCTGACTAAATTTATTTATGTGAGGAACAATATATAAGGGGGCGGGCCATGGAATATGTGAGGAATTTCTGTACCTTCCTCCCAATTTTGTTGTAAACATTAAAGTGGTCTTTATTTTTTTTTTAATTTTTTTTAACGTTTATTTATTTTTGAGACAGAGAGAGACAGAGCATGAACAGGGGAGGGGCAGAGAGAGAGGGAGACACAGAATCTGAAACAGGCTCCAGGCTCTGAGCTGTCAGCACAAAGCCTGACACGGGGCTCGAACTCACGGACCGTGAGATCATAACCTGAGCTGAAGTCAGATGCTTAACCGACCGAGCCACCCAGGCGCCCCTAAAGTGGTCTTTAAAAATAAGGTCTTTATGGGGTGCCTGGGTGGCTCAGTCAGTTGGGCGTCCAACTTCAGCTCAGGTCATGACCTCGCAGTCCGTGAGTTTGAGCCCCGCGTCGGGCTCTGTGCCGACCGCTCAGAGCCCGGAGCCTACTTCGGATTCTGTGTCTCCCTCTCTCTGGCCCTCTCCCGCTCACACTCTGTCTCACTCTCTCTCTCAAAAATAAACATTAAAAAATGTCTTCTAAATAAAAGTAAGGTCTTTAAAAAAAAAAAAAAAAACAGTATCTACAATTAAGTGTCTTCTGTTAAGCACTTCTGTTTGTCCCTTAAACATCATCCAAATACTGTTTCATATAATTCCTAACTGTAGGAGAGATGAAAATGTTGTGTTGTTAGGGCGTAGTGACATTTTAGAGCAACCACGAAAGGAAACCGAGTGTTAGAGAGCGGACCTGAGCAGCGGTATATGTACTGCTGGTATCCAGACATTATCAAGGGAAAACGTTGTTATTTTGCCCCCGTACACTCTGACAGAATCAAGCTGGCAATGGTCTTTGAATAAGAAAGACTGTTCTGCAGAAGTTGAGAAAGTCTGGCTTTCGGAGGGAAAGGTTTTCATTAAAAATCACATCAGCCCTGGCAACGAGGCTGAGACCATGGAACATTCTCAGACACACCAGGGGCCCTCGCAGCTTCAGCTGAGATGAGTCACCAGACAGCAGAGGCGGCACAAATGAGTTCAGCCGAATAAAAGGGCGCAGCAGCCCCCGTCCTCGTTGTAACTGCAGCTGGCCCCAAGCTGGAGCAAAGCAGACGTTCCAGATGATGTCTCTCAACTCCCATTCCTGAAACTGAACGTTCTCCTGACACTCCGCACTCCCCCACTGAGGACAGATCCCAACCCTAATAGTATTTATTTGTGTGACTTCTCCAACAAACACGCAGTGAAATGCTTCTGGTACTTAAACATTTTTCATGTACACTTTTTTATTTTGGAAGAGCTTAAGATTCACAAGGAGACAAAAAATTAGTACAGATAGTCTGTGTACCATTCACCCAGCTTTCCCGAATGACGACACCTGACATGACCATAGTGCATTGTCAAAAGGAGCAAATTGATGCTGGTTTAATACAATGAACTAAACTACAGACAATGTTGGTATTTCGCCAGTATTTTCATGTTTTCATGAACTTTCTTTCTTTCTTTTTTTTTTTTTTTGGAAGAGAAGGGTACACAGACTGAGAGATCTCATCACATGTATATATTTGTGTAACTATCACAATCAAGAAGAAACAGAACTACTCGATCACCACAAAGAAACATCCTCACTTTATTCCTTGATAGTCAAATCCTACACCCAACCCTAATTCCTAGCAACCACTGGTCTCTCTTCCACCGCTATGGCGGTGCCATTTTGATAATATTATATAAGTGGAATTGTACATTGTGTAACCTTTCTAGATTGCCTTATTCGCTGGGCATAATGACGTGGAGAACCATCCAAGTTCTCATATAGCAGCCCATTCCTTTTTACTGCTGAGTGGCTTTTATAGTGGTTGCATGTAGCCCAGTTTGTGTTTCCATTCATCCATTTAAGAACATTTGGGTTGGGGTGCCTGGGTGGCTCAGTCTGTTCAGCGTCCCGCTCTTGATTTTGGCTCAGGTCACGATCTCATGGTTGGCGAGATCGGGCCCCACATTGGGCTCTATGCTGACATCGCGAAGCCTGCTTGATATTCTGTCTCCCTCTTTCTCTGCTCCTCCCCTGCTCGTTCTCTCTCTTTCAAAGTAAATAAATAAATGTTATAAAAAAAGAACATTTGAGTTGTTGTTTCCAGGTTTTAGTTATACAAATAAAGCTGCTACGAACATTCATGTAAGTTTTTGTGTGAACACAAGGTTTCCTGTCTCTACTATAAACACCCAGGAGTGTGAAGCCTGAGTTATATATTAAATGAATGTTTCCTTTTATAAGAAACTAACTGTAAACTTGTTATCAAAGTGGCTGCACCATTTTATATTCCTACCAGCGATGTGTGAGTGATTGATACATTTTTGCTTCATATCCTCATTGGCATTTTCCCAGTGTATTTTTATTTTAGCCATTCTAACATATGGACAGGGGTATTTGTATGATTGTTGTTCATTATATTTCTCTCCCATTAGGTGGTCGGTTCCAGAAAGTTAGGAAATTTGTCATGTTTCTGGCCTGATCAAGTTGGTGCTAAACACATACTATCCAGCTGAGAGGAGGTAAACAAGAAGAAAGACAGGAAGGGAGAGTCCTTCTTGTTTAAGGTAGAAGGTAGCAGGGAGGGTGGGGAGACATCACGAGGGAAGAAGAATGACGAATCTAAGGGGCCACAGTGTTGGCTCAAATGGCTGGATCCCCCAGTAATGGAGAATGTTCCTGCCGCTGGCTGGGCATCTGTTCACACAGTGGAGGCCACGTCCCTTAAAAGCAAAGGAGGCCTTCGACAATATGTGGCTCCTTCCGTTCTTCGGTAGGAAGAAGGTCACACCTACCCCCAAGGGACAGGAGGGAGCCCCTCTTTTCCCTTGACCTCCCTCTCCGTAACTTTGTTCTTTATTAGTCAAGCCCATTTCTTCTTACAGCAGACTGAAAGACAATGCACCTGCTGTTTAGAGGGCGCCCGTTTTCAACTTTGCACTAGATTCTCCTCTTAGGATAGAAGCCTCTTGTTTTCCTTCTTGTTTTAATACGGATGCCGCTTTTGTGGGTGACAGGAGAGGATGCATTAAGGGCTAATTATCTTGCCAAACCTTGGGTATGGCTTATGCACACACCTACTGCGGACGAAGAAAAAGGGAGAGAAGTTTGCTTTCGACTCCTTTTTAGCGCCTGTTACCTCTTGTAGGAACACATGTTCATTCTTTTACCAGAAGACCCCTCCACCCAGCACATCTCCTCAAATCCTTTTACTCCCACCACATCCTACTGAATTCCTTCTCTTTTCGGAAGGAATAATAAGGTTGGCTGTATTATTTGCCCCGTGACCAAATACTAATGTTCTATTTTTGAAATTTTAGGCAGCAGCCAGGGGGGCAGAGTTTTTCCCTTCATCCCATACACCTTCGAATTCATGAAGCTGGATCACATGAATGGTTATCAATTTTGCCTATTTACAGAATGAGCCCTGCCTATAAAACATGGCCTTATACTAGTTTTGTTTGCTGTGTTTTTCCACCAGAAATAAGCTATCCCATGAAAGAACTTCACACGAAAACAATTTATTTTGTCTGATGTTACATGCTTTGTATTACATTTGGTACAAAACACTCTAAGTTCAGAATTTTTTTTAGAATTTTAAATACTAAATATATTTAGCTTCTTGGGATTTGGCAACCTACTTTAAATTTTTTTTAGGGGCTCCTGGGTGGCTCAGTCAGTTGAGCATCTGACTCTTGATCTTAGCCCAGGTCGTGATCCCAGGAGCATGGGATTGAGCCCTACATCAGGATCTGTGCTGAGTGTGGAGCCTGCTTGATTCTCTTTCTCCCTCTTCCCCTCTCCCCTGTTTGCTCTCTTTTTCTCTCTCTAAAATATTTTTTTTAATTTTTAAAAGATTAAAAAATTTCTTTAATGTTTATTTTATTTATTTTTGAGAGAGTGGGCAGGGGTGGGGCAGAGAGACAGGGAGACAGAGAATCCCAAGCAGGCTCCACACTGTCAGTGCAAAGCCCAACGAGGGGCTCAAACCCATGACTGTGAGATCATGACTTGAGCCCAGATCAAGAGTGGGACACTTAACCGACTGACCACCCAGGTGCTCCAAAAAATTTAAAAAAATAAATAAATAAAGCATAATTGGAGAAACTCTAATCTACATATTTCAGAATTATTCAACAAACATTTATAATGAAAGGACTAAAGACAATTCGCTGTGCTAAAGTCTAGAGGGGTTACAAAGGGAAACGATAAAAACTTTTCGGCTAAATCACATTCCACAGTCTAGTGGATGTGGATTTTTCAATAACCATCATAACAGGATTTTTTAAAATTCAATATTGTATCATACCTTTTTCATTGTACTTGGGTCACCTTTAAACCAACCCTTTGTTCATTGTAATGAAGTAAGGCAAAGATTTAAAGTCAATTCCTCACGTCAAAATAGGTTCTTAGAGCTACTGTGATCTTCAGACTAAGCATGCACAATTGTCTTCTGTAGATACACAATATTGGCCAAGGGACACAGTCCAAGCTCTCTTCCCCTGCAGGCTCTCTGCTCACACATCCCGGCCCCCAGTTCCCTTTTCATTCTGGTAGGTAGAGTGTTCAAGAATATAATTTATAAACTAGATAGAATAGGATAGGACCAAATCACATGAGAAAGAAAATTTTTATTAGAGATCCAGGCATATCTTACTTAAAGAAAGCTCTTTTATTTTTTTAAGTTTATTTATTTATTTTGAGACACAGAGAGAACATGAGTGAGGGAGGGGCAGAGAGAGAGGGAGAGAAAGAAAATCCCAAGGAGTGCTCTGTCAGTGCAGAGCCCGACGTGGCGTTTGAACTCACGAACCCTGAGATCATGACCTGAGCCAAAACCAAGAGTCAGATGCTTAACTGACTGAGCCACCCAGGTGCTCCAAAGAAAGCTCTTTTAAACTATTGATTTAAATAAATTCATCTACAGATAATACCAAAAATAAGTTAAAATTTCTAAAAATACCACTCACATTGAGGGGAAATAGAAAACTTAGCTGTATACAATATACCTGTCAAATATTGCAAGTAAAGATGTGTACTATAGGTGAAAAGAAACTATGTCCTATGGCCATCAGAATTGATGCTATATTAGCTATAAAAAGGGGCTCAAAAATTAGAGTCGTAAAAATCCAAACTACAACCTCTGTTTTTCTCACTATATTTGAGTTTCAGCTTTTTTTGTTTACCAGTGTATTTCAAGTCTGTAGCAAAGTGTCTGACTCAAGGTTGAATGACTGATGAAAAGTTAAATTTGTTTAAAGGATGCATAGAGTTCTTGCAGAGCCCATATGTACAACCACATCTCAAGTAAGAAGAGACGGACTGCAGGAAATCTCTGTTAACCATAAAAATAGAGATTTTAAGAGAAGGAGAGAGAGAATTTCTGTAGCTAATGAGGAATCACAAAAGCAACAGAAGAAAACTGGCAGCCTGAGAAGTAGGCTCAGTATACCGTATTTGTCCAGTTCTCCAAGTGCAATTACTGTATATGGCTCCTGACCAGAGTATGAAATTGTCAAAATTAACTCCAAACCCTGTGGTTTTATAACTTGGAGACTATGGAGTTTTAAAGAACAGAGTACTTCATATGAGGACTGAATGGATCTATGGAAAGCAACACCATTCTTACAAATCCATTGTGCTGAGTGATGGAATCTATGACTCTAGCATCTGTGACATTAAGCATTGGGGAATTTTCCTCAATCCCTGGGAAATCCTTTACACGGAGCCAGTGATGTAGATTCAGAGAGTTTTAGGGGGGAAATTCCTCCACTGCTTCTTGTTTGCAAAGTGCATCCTCACAACTGCTCATGATTTCTGCTGAAGGGCTTCAAGCTGTTAAAGTTTACTTTTAAAGAATAAAGAACTAATGGACTAAGTAATAAAGAGACTGGGAAGTAGTGATCAAGATGGTTAGATTCAAATTAAAAGTGGAAATTAAATTAGAAAACAAAACCAAAAAAGTGAGAAATAAGAGAACAAAAGGTTAAAGAACCAAATAATTTCAAAATGGAAGGTGAAGTATGAAAGGCAAGCTACAGTAAAACAGCAATTTGGAAATTTTAAAAGGAAGCTTAGAATCATCTCTGTAAAAGCTTAACAGACTTAAGATTGATCTTGGAGCTAAACCCTCAGAAAGAAAGTTTAAGGTTCAGGTAACTGAAGTTAGAATTAGCTCCGATAGGAGCACCTGGGTGGCTCAGTTGGTTAAGCATCCACCTTCGGCTCAGGTCATGATTTCGTGGTCTGTGAGGTCTGTGCTAATAGCTCAGCCTGGAGCCTGCTTTGGATTCTGTGTTTCCCTCTCTCTCTCTCTGCCCTCCCCAGCTCTCTCTTGCTTGCTCGTTCTCTCTCTCTCTCTCTCAAAAAATAAATTAATTAAAAAGAAAGGAAGAAAGAAAGAACTCCAATAAAAGTAATAGGGAAGGAAGTAGAGTTGGTGTGAAAAGTCAGGCCAGGTTCTGTAAAGACCAGCAGATACACGGAACGCCCTCTAGTGGCTAATAGAGAGAAATACTTTCCTTGTAATACAGATCCCTCCCACACCACTCTTTAATTTCCCCTATCTTTCCTTATTCTTGCTTAACAGAATATCACTGTATGTTTGGAAAAGCCTGTTTTTCCAGAGGTACACTATTACAAGAAGACAACTTATGGAATAATTGCTCAAGGTGACGTGAAGTTACTGGTAATCAAATATGGAAGAAAACGTTTCACAAAGCAATAAAAGAGCAGAATTTATAGCCATTCACATACAAAACTAATCATATGAAAGACAAGAAAGGTAAACTGGTTCATTTTAACTCTGAACTAGCATTTCAGTGAGAAGAGATTATTTCCAAGAGGAAAAAAAGCAAAATATGATGCTTTTCCTCCTCAGAAACATAAGACATAACAAGCAGTCATTAGAGATTCTTTTGAGTGAGTGATTGTCAAACTCACTCATATCTAATATTCATTTGATTAAGTATCATTCACTCAGCCAAAGTGGTTTGGGTAAAGTCAAATTTTAGTTGATTATATCTGAAAAGTAAGAGAGTGTGCATCTCAGTGTGAGATCTTGAAAAGAGAGGAAGAAAACTAACCTTGACAGCTCGGTGTGCCAGGTGCTATATCTTCATCACCACTTTTAGTCCACAAGCAACTTTATAAGGTTAGATATTATTATTCCCACTTTATCAGTGAGAAGACAACAACTTAGTAAGTCCAAGTAATTTGGGTCTGACTTATCCACGTGTAGTTTGTAAAGTGATTGAAACGGGTCTCCCATGATTCCATGCTGTCTATTTAACTTTTCTGAATATAAGCATTCACTTATAAAAGCAGTTGTAATTAAATGAGAAATGTTGTGAAAACACTGCAAGTTCCAAAGCATTATATAAATACACAGCATTATTTTGCTTGTGGATATTTAATAGGGTTATTTAAAATTATTAAGGAGGCAATTGGTTCAACTCAGGCTTGCATCCTACACTTATAGATTATTCCCCACCTTTTCCAATATCTTTTTTTTTGTATTCCGTCAGTTGCACACCATTAGTCTATGTCTATCGATCGTGAACTTTCCAAAGACATACAGCCTTATTTGTCAACTTTCCTCAAATACCTTATTCATCCCATGTAATTCGTTTTCGTATATTTCATTTTACTATTTCCTCTTAAATTCCTTTTTAAAATTCTCTCTATGTATTACACTACCTCTAGATTGATAAAAATGTAGTGTTTGTGTGTTGGCAAAATAAGAACCGGAAGGAAGGAATAGACCAGTGGGCACACATGAAAGGCCTAGGACTGTCGGGCTATGTTTTGTAGTTGCCCATAAACAGTTTGGAATCTTCCAAAAACTTGTTATAGAAACCTGAAGATGTTCTGCCAGGAAGGTAGTGTGCCCCAAAGCATGTTTCTTGGTGAATGTTGCTTCACCACAGCATGGTACATTGGGAGATGTTTCGTACTACACAGCTTCTCTTGGACTTTCAAATGTAGATTTATATTTTATTTTATTTTTTTAATGCTTACTTATTTTTGAGAGAGAGAGAGAGAGAGAGAGAGAGAGAGAGAGAGAGAATGCAAGTGGGGGAGGGGCAGAGAGAGAGAGGGAGACACAGAATCAGAAGCAGGCTCCAGGCTCTGAGCTGTCAGCACAGAGCCCGATGCAGGGCTCGAACTCGTGAATCACGAGATCGTGACCTGAGCTGAAGTCAGTCACTCAACTAACTGAGCCACCCACGGGCCCCTTGTGTATTTATATTTTAAAGACTCTGAAGAGTTCTGTTGTAAGCCTGTTTAACCCTGAAATAGCTTTCCATGACTTTTTATATTTTCCAGAGAACACAGCTCTAGCCAGGGGAGTAAGGGTTGCTGCCATCAGTCTATTCAATGATCCGTTTTCTGCTCATGAAGTACCAGCTTGACTATGCTGGACTTGGGAGATGTTTCATAGTACACAGCTTGATTTTGTAGGGCTTAGATGATCAAACTAAGATATAAACTAGATTCATGGTCCAAGTCTATGGAAAAAGGATGGTCCTTGATGATGAATAAGCTTTTCACAAAGCTCAATCTATTCAAGTGGAAGGACTGGCGTTTATTCTGAATACTTCCGCTTTTCAAAGCCAAATGTTGGTGATGGGAGATTTTAGCTGACTCAGTCAGCTATGAGCCTCATCACAAGACTATCATCTCCATCACGGCAGAGACAATATCTGCTTTTGAGTTCTGAGGCCAACACTCTAGGGTAGAGCCTGGTTCCAAGCAGGCTTTCAATGGCATTTGTGAAACAGCAGTTATTCTGATTAGTGCTCCATTTGACAAAATGTGTAGTTGGCACCCCTCTACTGGTCTGATTGTTTCCAACTCAAAACTCTTGGAATCACTGAGCTAGATGAAAGTCAATTGTGCTAAAAATATATATTTCAGCAGAGACAGCTTCTCCTCTATTTTGCTACAGGCAGCTTATAATTAAGCATTATACACCCAGCCCCTTTTACATCCTAGTGAGGCCATGTGACTAATTTTAACTGACAGAGTGAATCTGGAAGTGATTTGTGTCACTTTTAGATCATGTGTCTCTCCATTAGCGAGGTGAATGCACAGGACCCTTAGGACCTGGGGTTGACGGAGTCACCAGCTCTCGAGTACCTGAATCACCTTAACAAGTAGAGTCTGTTACCAAATGAGTCACATGCATTGAACTATTAAATAAACAGGAAACAAACCTTGTTGTGTTAAACCACTCATATTTTGGCATTTGTTGCATTAGCTAGTGCTAGCTTGTATCAACATACGGGTTCCCACAGATATCCTTTCATGGGCATATACTAGAAGCGTATGCACCAAAAGTTAATTCTCTAGGTAATAGGGCTAACAGATTTTGCTATTTCCTTTTTCAAAGTTACCATATTTTCTAGATTTCCTTCAGCGAATAGGCATTATTACACATTAGGTTTATAATCAGGGAAAAACACAAATAAATTATAAATATTTTTGACTGATTCCAAACTCCAAGACCTCTTGCTCTTTTGTTTTGGGGGTCCTTCTTCACTCCCTGGATTTTTCAAGCCCTTTGTGCTGGACCTCCAAACTAGGCATATGCCCATCTGTAGCCAGAACCGGCAAACTGAGGAATAATCCCCCAGCGGCATGTGAGGAATAGTCCCAACCCAACTTCTCTTCTCGCCTCTCCAAAATGGTGGGCTAATGCCTAGTGGAGGAAGACCACATGGGTCACTGTACTGTCGGTGGATCCTTAATTATTTCATTCACATTTGTAACTTTGAATTCTGAAATAATTTCAAACGCCAAAGGAGAGATTTTTAAAAACCCTTCACCCAAAGTCTTCAATTGTGATCATTTTACTATATTTGAATTATCATTCTCTTACTGTAGATACATAGATAGATAGATAGATATAGACAGACAGATGATAGAATTCTGAACCATTTGAAAAAACTTAAACAAGTTGAAGACATCTGGCAATATTCATCTAAGTTCAACTTACAGTTACTAGTTTAAAATTCTTGAAAAATACAACTATTAATTCTGTAATTTCATTCAAAGTAATTTATTGGAAGAAGATACTTATAATCACAGCAAAGTTTATCATAGTGGAAAACAGACGGCCTATGTGTCCAACAATGAGTTTGGGTGAGCAAATCGTACAGTGTCGTCATGTACAGGGCACTTACAGTGCTTCTCTACGTCGTCCTGTTTGCTATTCATCATTGGTCTCCATAGCCATTAAAATGAAGTTCAAAGTTCTTAATAGGTCTGCCTCTGTGCATTGCATCTCTTTTATTATCACTAGGACTCTCTTGATCCTGCCTGAGACCCCCTCAGAAAAAAAATGATCACCCCAAATACCCTCAACCTCACATGGCTTTGATGAATATTGGCCTTATCACATGTTTTTTCCCACCCTTCTTGCATTAAGAATCAAAGCAGGGATCACCAGACGTGGACACTCCATCCTCCACTGGTCTCAGGCACTCCTTCCTGCTGGCCTAGGAGACAGGTAATGCAACTTGGCCAAGGGCAGCAGCAAAAAAGCCGGGGCTGTTCAGGAAGGTCTGCTCGTTGTAAGAACAAACTAATTTAGAATTGATCAGAATCTTACCAGATTTTCAACAGATAGCCTATCCTAATTTCAAATAGAGAGTCCTGTGCCTCAAACACATACATATTCATGAGAATTCCTAAGAGAAAAAGAATGTCAGCTTTATTCTTTGCAACATCAGCTGAAGAAGTTGATTCCCTGGTTCCACCAACGCAAGTGGCCAAAAGCTGTGTATCCCTTTCTAGCCTGTAGATTCACCTTCCTGACTCAGAACACTGAAAACAAACATATCATTATGGAAGTTCCAAAGGAAATCACTTTACTCTGACATCTCAAATTCAGACATTCTGCAGTAAAATAAACACGAAATTTCAAACAGGGAGAGTTTGGGATTATCGTGTTCCTTGTATAAATATCTGTATGGAAAATCACAGAATTCGATATAGCACTTATGAAATATAAAAACAAGTAAACTATGAGATACGCCTAATAAATAGTACAAACATTTCAGTAAGTGGATAAATTCTGACAACCAGAAAGGAAACACTCTAAAATACGGTATTTATTCAAAAGACGATATTGTTTGCAGGAGAGAAAGGGCTTAAAAGAATGGAATACAAAATGCAACATTTTCAATCAATTTGGCTGGAAACATCAGTACTGAATCTCTTGGTTCTCTCAAGGAGCGTACAAGATACCACACAAAAACTTAATTTTATTGAGTTTATTCATACGATCCCAAAAGACTTTGCTTAAGAAATGAGGAAAGGACACACAACAAGATTTGGCTGAACTATACCAAGGGAACCTAAAAGGAGACAAGATCTTCCACTGGTGACATTCTACTAAGGAAAGTTAGTTAATTAACTAATATAAAAAATAAACCTACAACAGCAACTGCGACTCAAATTGAGCCAGGATGCGGCACGTGTGACACCCAACGTGGTCAGGGAGGTACTGCAGGGACCTCACGCCCTCCTAGGTTGGCTCAGACTATCCCCCTTTGACCTGACACCTCATAAAGGACCCCTCACAGCATGGGGTTTGCAGCCAGCTACATTTTCTCCTCAGCCTACAGTCCACCATATACCATTTCCGTGTTTCTTATAGCTTCTTTCTTTTTAGAGAGTGATAGAGCTCAAGATAAACTCACCTGTCCAGTGAAGGATAAAGAAATGCTTTGAGATGGGTTTGGGGTCATTTGGGGGTACCAAGAGACTCAGATAAACCAAGAAACTAGAATGGGCATCTTCAAAAAGCACAGAGGTAAGGGGCCCATTGGTTTTTCCCAGAGGAAGACAGAGCTGGATTGACAATGAAACACAGAAAGAACCATTGTTGCCCTGGGGAAGTCACACCCAAAGAACAAGAAAGAGGAAGGAACACGGGAAGAGAGAGTGCTTCCTTTTACGTTGTTAAGATGGAAGTCTTCTGAGAAAGGAATATAGAAGCCAAATGATCAAGTAAAAAGTGAAATGGTGATGATGAGTGTTTACATAAAATGAAATATGGAAGGAAATCAGACACTCTTTCACTTCCACTTGACTTTGTCCGAATTTTTTAAAAGGTGGTGTTAAGTCAGTCCAGTTTTGCTTTATTGGCAATGGATACATTTTATCAGACGTATCTGAGCAAAAGAAAGAGAACCCAATCGGCTTCTCTCGGGTAGACGGGGAAGGATGGTGTAGGGAGGAAGGGCGTGTGTGACGGGAAGGTCTCCACACTCCTCACGCTCTGCTCTTCATGTCCAAAGTGTCTTTGACCTGACACGTTCGGATCACAGAAAACCCTGTCCCCCAGCACAGAATTATGACCACAAGTGTGTGCTGTGCAACAGACTGCAGAGTACCATGAAACACACGAGCAGCTCAAGAGGGTGGTTTCTGGGCGGAGAAGAGGAAGAAGAGGTTCCACACACCAAGGGCTCTGCTTTATACGGTCTTTCCACGTGTGGAGGTAATGCTGTCATCCCTTGAATCTGAAAATGAAAAAGTAAACAATGCCAGTGATTGAAGAGCAGGTTCGCGGCCAGGCTCGCTCAATACCCCCCTCACCCCCCCACTCCCCCGACTTCTGCAGGGTAAAAGGGGTGGGTGGCATGGGTGGCTGCTTAAGGAGTCAAAGGTCAAAGGAGTTGGAGCCTGAGGGATTCTGAGAGAGGTGGAAAAGAAAGCCAGATGCGCCTTTGGGATGGAGAGACACAAACCAGGCTCTGTTGCTTTTCGAAGCTCTCATCTCATCCTATCCCCGCTTCATTCCAGCCTTAGCTTAACAGCCAATCTCCCTCTTCAAAGGGAGTGGAATCAGGAGTTTTCGGTCAACCCGAGCAGTTATGGAACAAGTAAATTATCAGACATATCAAACGACAACTGAAACATCGGATTCATGGATATTTGTCCGTTCCTTAGATTTTGCCTGGAGGGGATTAGGTAACATGTGACATCTGGCTTCTCCGAAGATTCAAACAAAGTAGGGCTCACCGACCACTCCGCGTTGTCCGTCTTGGAGCATCTCACGTTCACGGGCAAGCTAAGGACAAGCTTGTTGAAGGAGAGACCTTCCTTTTTAGCCCATTTAAATTTATTCATTGCATCCATGAAAGAGAGGTTTTTATACTGCTTGGGGCTTTTGATAATGAAAGGCCAGGTCCTGAAATTCAAATAACCACAATTAGTCAGGTTCAGAACAAAAGCATGACACGTTTCCAGCACTTTTCAACATTCTAAAATAGACCTCACGCTGGTCCATTTTTACACACATAGAAAACCTAACGCGAAGGATTGATAAACCCATCAGCAATTGCCAGAAGAAATACATGCCAAGTAAGGAGTCTTTTGGAAAGAATGAAATTCCTTATTGTAGTACCAGATGGGTAATACCCTAGACAAATAATTTTGACTCAGAAAGCTTCCCCAGCCTCACAACTCCTTGCTTATTTGTTTTGGCTCTAGGTAACAATGTAACTCAGTACACGTTCAGTTCTGCAGAATGTAAGGCAAATGGCGTAATGAAGAAATCTGTAGGCTTTTTTGTAAGAGACAGAAATTTCAATTCCACACAGTTGAAAAGCCTGACCCCTGCTGGCTGCCTTGTTTTGGCTTGCCTAAGAGATAATAAATGTAACAAATCTGGAACTGAACCAGTGTTCTAAAAATTCTACTGAGAAAAAAAATACTCTTGCTTCTACTTGCCACTCTAAAAAAACACATTAATGTCCAAGAAAGAAAGACGAGATCCCAGAAGAATGACACGATCTGCTTGAAAAGATACTCTTCAAGTGATGTCTGTGATTAAATGTTACGTTTTGTGTTATTGATTCCTGAAAAAAAGAAGTGTAAGGAAGTGTTGGAACACCACCAGGATTTACATGAATAAATCCATGGGTCTTCCCAGAGATTATCATGGGTAACCAGCAGGTATTTGGCTCCCACAACATCCCAAGAAGCTATTTCAGTGGTTTTGGTAATTGCCGACCAATTAATTTCCAGTTGAGGCATTTACACTTTTAATATTGGATCTTCTTCATTTATTTATGCCTTTAATTACTCTCTCTCTTACACACACAAGCTACTCAGGCACTTGGAATATTAGCTTTTTAATTAAATTGAACATCTTTTATTGACCTTTTAGAGAAAATAAATTTTTAATGTCTAAAATAAAATTATTTCCCCCTTACTCTAATAAGTGAAACAATGAGTAAAACATTGGGTAATATACAAGGACCTTTACATTCTTCATTTCTAACTTCCTTTTTCTTTTAATTAAAATCAGTATATCTTTGTTGAGTTTTAAATGCATTATTTTGTACAGAGACCTTAAAGTACCTAACTTTAAATAAAGAAAAAGCATTTGGCATCACACTACACTAAACACAGCTAGAAATGACCTAAAATCTATAGCATTCAAAAATTAAACATCCTGTGAAGATTTGTAGAGATGTAAATCAGAATTCGTATAAAATAATTACTTGAAAGGGGCCCATTATGTTTACATACAAAGTCCTTTTAAACACACGAAAAATTACAGCTAGGTTTTATTAAAAATAAAAGTTTTAAAATCAAATATTAAAGGGGCATCTGGGTGGCTCAGTCGGTTGGGCATCCGACTTCAGCTCAAGTCATGATCTCCTAGTTCATGAATTGGAGCCCCGCGTTGGGCTCTGTGTTGACAGTTCAGAGCCTGGAGCCTGCTTGCGAATCTGTGTCTCCCTCTGTCTCTGTCCCTCTCCCGCTTGCGTTCTGTCTCTCTCTTCACAGAAATAAATAAACATTAAAAACTTAATTAAACATTAAAAATAAAATTTGCTTTTCAAAAAAATAAGATGTCTTTCTTGAAAAAAAGGAAATCAATTTCACAACCAGGGAGAAATGCTGGGAGGAAATCATCAGCCTGTAATTCCCTAAAACACCACAAGGTGGCACTGGAATCTGTACTAAGGCGCTAAAGCGGCTTAAATCCGCTGCGCTGTCTGCTGCCTTGCAGGTAAGAGTGAAGAGAGTATTACACGTAGATGAAATCTTTAAAAAGCTTTGCTGCTAGAATAAATCAGGAAACTAGTTGTTGGGGTTTTTTTTTTTTTGAGATTTCACAGCATAAAGTAACAGAAGTGCTGTCAGCAAACTTGCTAATTTACTGTAAATATATGAAAAAGGATCTAGAAAAGGGCAAACCTAATGGCTCACGTGGAGACAGCATGACTGGGGCTGGTGACCTAGGGACATGGCTGTGAGCCTCTCTCGTATGGCAGCTTGACTCATATTTATTGTCTCCTCTCCATTCCTGCTGACGTCGTTCAGGCCTCTATTCTATAATGACATCACCCCAACAAACCTCCCACCCTCTCCAGCCTACACTACCCCATATTTCCTGATTACCCCTGGAGAAAAAAGAAGAGACAGAAAGAGGAGAAATCCTGAAAAGGTAAATATTTTTCCTTAAAAGACTAAGCTTTAAACCAGAAACAGGTAACTTTGAAGTAGAAAGTTCTGCTCTCACCTGGGACCGGGAGCTGGTTAGGAATATTGGGAATGGTCTAGAAATTCAGTTACATTTCTGCATATCTGAGCAGTGTGTAAATGTCTACCCAGATGCATCTATAAATAAGAGGGTATTATTTATATATCACTGTAGTTGATAAAAACAAACTATATTAACATGATGATTTATTATGGGTGAGAAGTCTTCCTTTGCAAATTTAATTGACAAGTTGATTTAACTATATATATATATATATATATATATATATATATATATATATATAAATGAAATGAACTTAGACTACCCTAAATAATTCGGGGAAAAGGAAAAAAAATGACAAAATTTTGGGACTTACGTGCTCGTATTTCAAGATCTATCATAAAACTATGGTAACAGAGTGATACAAGAGAAAGGCTAAATATGAACATCAATGAAACAGAATTCAGAGTCCAGAAATAGCCAGTATATGATCTAATGATTTTCAACAAACATTCCAGGGCAATTTAATAGGAAAAAGGTAGGTTGTTTTTTTGTTTGTTTGTTTGTTTTTTTAGTCAAATCGTTCTTGAATAACTTGATATTCATGTGAAAAACAATGAACCTAGATATTTACCTCTTAACACACACAAGAATTTACTCAAAATGGATCATCAACCTACATATAAAAGCTGAAAACTGTAAACTTTTTAGTGAAAAAAAAAAAAGGCTATTCCAAAGAAAGCTCCTATGAGCATTATTGTATTAGTCTTTGTTATGGACACATGTTTGGCATTTTCTGAGCTAGCACGTAGTGGCTGAATGACTGCATTGGATACTAAATTTATGTTTACCTCATAAGACTCTCAAAATATTCTCCAAAATGATGTACGCTTTACATTCTTTACATTCTTTACAAAAAAAAAAAACAGGAGAAAGAAATCTTGGGTAGGCAAAAATTTCCTACACAGAATATCAAAAGCACAAAATAAACAAAAATGATAAAACGGTCTTCAAAAAATACAATTAAAAAATAAAAATGAAAATCTCCACAGACTAGGAGAAATTATTTGTAAAATGTATCTGACAAGAAGCTTCTATCTTAAGTATAAAGAATTCTTTAAAAATATAAAGAACTTGGGTGCCTGGGTGGCTCAGTCAGTTAAGTGTCTAACTCTTGACTTTGACTCAGGTCATGATCTCACGGTTCTTGAGTTCGAGCTTTGCATCAGGGTCCGCACTGACAGCACAGATTGTGCTTGGGATTCTCTCCGTCTCTCTCTACACCCCGCCCCCTTTGCTTGCTCTTGTGTGTGTGCTTTCTCAAAATAAATAAATAAACTTAAAAAACTTAAAAAAAGAAAACAAGTAACCCAATGAAACAATGAACAAAAATTTGAACAATTAAAAAGAAACATATATAAATGACCAATAAGCATATGAAAAGTGGCTCAACACTGTTAGTCATTAGAGAAATGGAAAATAAAACCACAATAAGGTACCACTACATACACATTAAAATAAATAAAATCTAAAGTATCAATAATACAAAACACTAGGCATAATGTTAAGCAATAGGAGCTCTTACACATTATTGGTGAGAATGTAAAAGGTACATCATTTTGGAGAATATTTTGAGAGTCTTATGAGGTAAACATAAATTTAGTATCCAATGCAGTCATTCAGCCACTACGTGTTAGCTCAGAAAATGCCAAACATGTGTCCATAACAAAGACTAATACAATAATGCTCATAGGAGCTTTCTTTGGAATAGCCTGAGACTGGAAACAACCCAAATGCCTTTTTTTTTAAATTTAATGTTTATTTACTCTTTGAGAGAGAGACATAACAGGGGTGGGGGAAGGGCAGAGAGAGAGAGAGAGAGAGAGAGAGAGAGAGAGACAGAATCGGAAGCAGGCTCCAGGCTCCGAGCTGTCCGCACAGAGCCCAATGCGGGGCTCGAACCCACGAACTGTGAGATCATGACCCGAGCCAAAGTCAGATGTTTAACTGACTGAGCCACCCAGGCGCCCCAGACCCCAAATGCCTTTCAACTGGTGAGTCAATAAATGAATTTTGGTGTGTCCACACCAAGGAATAGAACTCAGCAATAAAATGGAATGGAATTCTGACACATGCACCAGCATAGATGAATCTCAAAAACCTCCAAATCAAAGAAGTCAGGCATGAAAGAGTACATGCTATAAGATCCCATTTTTATAAAATCTAGAAAAGATTGAACTAATGTGGCGACAAAAAGCCAGTTTGCTGTTTCCTGGGGTTTTGTGTGGGAAGTGGGGTTGTCTCCAGATAGCAGAATAGAACTTTTGGGGGTGATGAAAATGTCCTATATCTTGTCCGTGCTGGGGTCAAGTAGGTATACACATCTGAGAAAACAGTATAGTTAAAACAGGTGCATTTTGTCGTGTGTAAGTTCTACCTGTAGCAATTGGACGTTAAAAAATAAATAAGAAAACAGAAATCAAAACATACCAACAGGCCGATGAAAAAAAGACGACAGAATGCCATACATTTTATAATCTAATTGTTAAAGAAGAAAGCCAGGAAGTCTGACCTAACAAGAT
Organism: Panthera onca; assembly: GCF_046562875.1. NCBI lineage: Eukaryota > Metazoa > Chordata > Mammalia > Carnivora > Felidae > Panthera > Panthera onca. The sequence goes on from NC_138343.1 coordinate 118,842,074, forward strand.
ATAACTTCTAATCCTTTTGACACCCCAAGAATATATGAATATTGGGAAGCCCACAGTAAAGTTGTCTCCCTAACTGTAGAGAAGACCCCATGATGTGAGGCCTCAGACGTTCCTCAGTGAAAGGGGATTCAATCCCAACCAGTTAGAAAACTTCCTTGGGGCGCCCCTGGCTCGCTCGGTAAAACACGTGACTCTTGATTTCTGGGTTGTGAGTTCGAGGCCCATGTTACGTGTAGATTACTTAAAAATCTTTAAAAAAAAAAAAAAGAAAGAAAGAAGGAAGAAAGAAAGAAAGAAAGAAAGAAAGAAAGAAAGAAGAAAGAAAGAAAGAAAGAAAGAAGCCTTCCTCAGTAGATTTTCTAAAAAAATCCGAGAAAGGAATAACCCATGCACTGTAATACAAAGTTAACAGTCCCACCTCTATACCCACAGCCCTTTACCCTCAAAATATAGTAAGGTGTGTACATAAAATATGTGAGCTGAACCTCAGACTGTGGTGTAGAAAGATAGAAAGCTACTGTCAGATTTGTTTAGAAGGCAGACAAGAATTCACTCATTTTTTTTCAGACCAAAGAGAAGTGTTAGACAGAATTAGCTCAGCATAAGCAAGAAATGACATAACAACCCTGCAAACATAGGGTAAAGAACTTCTATTACATTTCATGAAAAGAGACAGAAAAAGTTGACTCTAGTAGAAAATATAAACCAGTGATACTGGAGAGAATTCCCATAAGTGTTTCATGTTGTAAATTTATTTAATAAAAACATGAATTGAATTAAATAAGAGCCCGCATACAAGAATTTAGAACAACTGAATGAGATGAAAAGGGAGATAGCAGACCAATGGAAATAAATTTAGGACAAACCAAATTTAACACCAAATAAATCAGAAAAAGCAAGAAGCAGAAGAACCCTTCCAAAAAAACTACAAGAGAAAGTACTTGTGAAAAATTCCAAATAGATTTTCAAAAAACTTGGTAGATATAATATAAGAAAATTTCCCTGAAATGGAAAAAAAACAAGTTAATATATGAAAAACACTTCATGTTTCAGGAAAATTGAATGCAGATGTTCCACACTGAAGTATGTTCAGTTTAACTTATGAATTCTACAGGTAGACGAAGAATGCTCCCATTCATCCAAAGAGACTTCCCAAGGGAAGGGGAGGGTATGACCTCAAAACGTTATATCCAATCAAATGTTGTCCAAATATAAAGGCAGAAATTCTCAAATACAAAACAAAACAAAACAAAACAAAAAGCCCCAGTCATAAAGCATCTGGAAGCCCCTCTTGATTAACTAACTTGCAGATAACATTCTGATGAATCCAATGAAAGAACTCAGAAATGCAGAAATCTTATAAGATTAGGGATTACTGCTGAATCTATTTAACTTTAAAATTTTCATTAAATATTGTGGGACTTTGGTTTGAGAATTATATGCATAAATTTAAAACCTTGCAAATACAAAATTATAATATGAGTAAAAAATACTTGGAAGTACGGAAAGGGACGTGGGAGAAAATATAAAAGTATGAATGTCCTCATCTTTTATGATCTAAAATCGAAACATGTAAAGTGTGTGGGACATTTTAATGTCTTTTACAATCTATGTTCTCAACATTTAAGACCCGTTTACAAAATATTACCCCTTGTGGCTAAAACCAACAGCACCAACAGCATTCATCTGAAGTTCAACAACTGTTCAGTTTTAGTTTAGTCCTATATCTTATTAAAAAAACTAACTTATTATATTAGTTTAGTCCTATATCTCTATTAAAAAAAAATTTTTTTAATGTTTATTTATTTTTGGGACAGAGAGAGACAGAGCGTGAACGGGGGAGGGTCAGAGAGAGAGGGAGCCACAGAATCTGAAACAGGCTCCAGGCTCTGAGCTGTCAGCACAGAGCCCGATGCGGGGCTTGAACTCACGGTCCCCGAGATCATGACCTAAGCCGAAGTCGGATGCTTAACCAACTGAGCCACCCAGGCACCCCTAGTTTAGTGTTTTCATATAAATTAAACAAAATTACGATTTAATGTTTTTATTTTAAACAGTACACAAATTATAATCTTTATTACAGTTAATTTATTCATCTTTATAGCAACATCTCCATAGAAAGATATCTGTAATAACCTTCAATTAATGTTAATATTGTTTATTTATTTTCTTATGTATTAAAGTTTATTTCTTTTGAGAGAGAGAGGGCGCGTGCACATGCACATGTTGAGCAAATCAGGGAAGGACAGAAAGAGAGAGGGAGAGAGATAATCCCAAACAGCCTCCATGCTAGCACTGAGCCTGACTCAGGGCTCAATCTCACAAAGCATGAGATCATGACCTGAGCGGAAATCAAGAGTCGGACACTCAATGAACTGAGCCACCCAGGAGCCCCAGTATTGTTTATTTCTAACAGAATTTGAGATGATTGCTTGTGTCTTTTTTTTTAAAACCTTTTCTTCTGCACTCCTTAAAAGCCCTATAATAAGCATGTGGGATTTTTACACATTGTAAACATAAAGTGACTTTTCCTACAAAGAAAAATACAAACACGACCCTTGATTCTTTTTTAGAAATAGAATAAATTGTATCAAACTTTCCATCACATAAGCCTCACTGGAACTACATCATGTTGATGTGTGGTGCAGCAGAGAATACAGAATTTATCTAAACTCATGATCTATTCTGTTATCTGATCTTTATGAGTGTTTTGTTTTTCCTTAAGCCTCACCAGATCTGTAGGAGGCAGAGAAAAACTGCATCCCTTAGAACAGACAAATCCTGAGACAGGATGTAGTTGTCTCTATGTTTCTATCAGCTCCTCCTCTAATCCTAGGATTGTTACTGAATGTTTGAAATAAGACAAAGCACCTAACTAATCATTATATTCAAAGCACAGAATACGAGATTTGGGGCTACGTTTTAAGTGATATTCCTCTTGAGTACTGTATCCTGAAACCAAATTCACAACATTCTCTTAAATAAAACAGAAAACAAAATCACCCCAATTGTCTCTCTTTCTGATCTTTGAGCCAGCGCCTTGTTGGTTTGGCTTTCAATAACATTTATGTCAATGTGATAAGCTAACTTGAAAGACTGATTTAAAGCCTAAACATAATTTTATAACAGAGCCTCCTTTTCACTTGTATTTTTGAAGAATGCCTAAATTTAACCATGTAGTTCAATGGTTCTGTGTGGGCAATGACATCTCAAAACTGGTCTTGTTCTGTGAAGCAATTCTCCTTGTCTTTTTAAGAAATGAAAAACCCAGCTTCAATATTTCCTGGGGGAGACCAAAGGTGTGGACTCAGAGCTCTCTGTAACTTGGAAGCGGAGCATTTTCAGAGGATCTACACAAGTTGAACACCAAAGAAAATAATGAGGCCGTAGAATACACTTTTGAACCTCATCGCCTTGTAAAACAAACAGCTTTCAATGTCCATGTGTTTTCAAGATTCTCTCAGATTAACCCTTGAATAGGAAAAGTTTCTAGCCAATATGTAAAAACAAAACAAAACAAAAACCAATATTCTAAAGGGGAAAAAAAAGACTACTAAGTCTTTGTAAGAGATAATGATATTTTAAACAAGACTATCCCCTAGTGTTTTTAGAATGACATTTTACATACTGTTTTGATATTCACTACTATTTTATTTTTTGCATATGTAATTATTTATTTTGAAGAAACAGGCAGATATCTAGCTACCTACCAGAGGTAGGCAAAAAATGCAAACACTAGCTCCTTCATTGCTTACGTAGATATGATGTTGAACAGCCTCTTAATCCCTGAATTTCCATTTCCTCTTCTATAAAAATAGGATTGTAAGCCCTACTCTACCTATTGGAAGTGTGTGAAAACAAATTAAACGAAATTATACATATGGAAATACTTTATAAACTACAAACTAATTTACACAAGCATTTTGTTATTTGTATTTTAGTAGATACAGATTTCTGACGGTCATTGGGTTGTCTGGATAGGAACTCACTAGAATGTATTCACAGATAGTAAGTATAATTCAAAAGAAGAGTGCTCTTAGTTCATAATCTACAATCTCTATAATATTTTGGAATAAAAAAGTAGACCATAATTATATTCTACTCAGTGAGTGCATTTACCACATTCTCATTAACGGTTTTTTAATCCTTAAACACACTCCCTCAAAGATCTATGTGTTTCTTTTGCCCAATTTCATCAGTCTCTTCTATTTTGAAAAGTCCTAATCATTAGAAAATTCTTCCTTATATTAAAACAAAACCTATGCTCCAAAATTTCTACCAGCCACTCTAATTCTTCTTTGCGCTATTACCAAGAATGAATAAAATCATTTTTCCTACATCAGCCCTAATATATTCAAAGCAGGACTTTTGATTTCTGCTTCAAATCTGTTTCCCTACAGCACTCACACATCCTCATTTTCCCCTTCCTCTTTTTTTCCCCTCATCATCTCCCTGAAATGCCATCAACCAACAAGTCCAGTGTGTGCTATCTTGAGAAAGTAACCTGCTTGCAACCATTGCTCATGAGTTCTACTGCTATCACCTTGGTCCCAGACACATTCACCTCTCAACTGGGCAATCACAACAGTCTCCTGGTTGGTATTATTATTTCCAATCTGGTCCTCCTAGAGTCCTTTCTCAATTCAGCAGCCAGATCAATTTTGTTTATATCCAATAGCGTTTTCTTTGCACTTAAAACCCAAAGTCTTTATGTCACCTATAAAGTCCTACATGATCTTTGTGTCACCTACAAAATCCCACTTGAAGTCAGACCTCCTCACTTATTCTCTGCCGTGTTTCACTCTGTTCCAGCCAAATTCGCTTTCTGGCTGTTCTTTGAACATGCTACCTTCATACCCACCATAAGGTCATTACAGTGGCTCTTCTGTCTGCAAACAGTATACTTTAGATCTTTCCATGGCTGGCTCTTCATCGCTGAGGTCTCTGCTCAAACATCACCTCCTGCCATGGATTGAATGTTTGTGTCCCACCCACCACCACCGCCCCTGCCCCCCTGAACCCCAAATTCATATGTTGAAATCTTAACACTCAAGGTGGATGGTATTATGAGGTGGGGTTTTAGGGAGGTGATTAGCTCATGAGGGCAGAGCCCTTATGGGATTAGTGCCCTCATAAAAGCAGCTTGAGAAACCTCCCTTGCATCCTCTGCTATGTGAGGTTACAGTAAGAAGATGGCCATCTCCATCTACGAGGAAGTAAGTCCTCACCAGACACTGAATCTGCTGGCACCTTGATCTTGGACTTCCCCGCCTCCAGAACAGTGAGCAATAAATTTCTATTTATAAGCTACTCTGTCTATGGTATTTATGTTACAGCAGCCTGGACAGACTGAGATATCTTCCCAGAGAGGCTTTTACTACCCTACTGACAACAGCTACATACCTTCTTCACTGTCTCAATTATTTTCATAACATTTACTAATATCTAAAATTTTATATTTATATTATTTATTCCCTCTCTCCCTCTGTAGCGTATATTCCCAAGAGGGCAGGAATAATATGTATCTTGCTAATTATTTATCTTAAGTAGTTTCTATGATGTGCAATTGTGCAGACAGAGTGAACCTAGCAAGCCTGAGACTTCCATCCTTAGAAATGCCCATTTGGAAGGCTGGCCTTTGGCTGATGTCAAGGAACTTAATTAGTAAACAATTTCCTATACTGATATAAAACTTTCTCTAAATGAAGAGTGACTCATTGCGCCTAGAGTATTTGTACAAACAATGCAATTTATGTTGACCATCTGCTTTCCTTCTAAGAGTCTAGATTTTGGTACTTACTAGGCATAGAACACCTATGTAACCAGCCCTTCATAAAAACTCTGAGTATTGAGTCTCCAATGAGCATCTCTGGGTGACATTTCATGCATCTTGTCATACTTTGATGCTAGTGTTATTAAGTACATTCTGTGTTATTCTACTGGAGAGGCCCCTTGGACACTTGTACTGGGTTTCCTCTGGACTTGGCCCATAACCTTTTTCCTTTTGTTAATTTTGCATTGTATTCTTTCTCTGCAATAAATGTCAGCCATGAACACAGTAATAGGCTGAATCCTTTTGGTCCTTTTAGAAAATCACTAAACCTGGCAGGAGTCTTGGGGACCTGGACATGCCAACCAAGAAGCTCACCTTGTCACCCAGCTAAAAAAAAAAATTAAATAGGATAGGACTTGAAAAAATTCTACAACATGGTGATAAATCCAATATGAAAACAAGCCCATCCTTCTCTGAAGTATACTATCCCACTACGAAATCCATTTACTACTTACGTGACTGGCCTATAGATCTCCTTAACGCCAATGAACTGAAGTTGTTCCATAATGTCAGGAATACTTGCACATCGAGTAAGATTAATTCTTGGGTAATAAAGAAGGTATGAAAGACACATTTCATTCCTGGTGCTTAATCCTCCCTGAAAATGGAGATGTTTTATTTAGAAAAGTATATGTTCCACCAACTTTGACACAGCACCCAAGCCACCAATGTCATACAATTCCATCCAGCTTTAATAAATCTTAAACCTGAAAAATAATAATCTCCTTGGCAATTTGATTTTTAAAAAAGGTAGACACACATTGAAAAATTAATAGAATTATTTCCATCTCTTTAAAAGTTGCCTTTCTTTAACAACCTAATAATCTCTTTCAAGTTCTGTTCATATGATGTAAACTTCTCACCACAGTGAAGATTATGGGGCTGTTTGATTAACAAACAGGTTATGAATCAGTCAGTTTGATGGAATCTTTGCCTTATTGCACTGAATTTTCTATAATCTTGTTTTCATGTGTATCGACATCAGCAGATGCATACCACAGGGAAGACAGGTTTCACATTTTGCATCCAGGTAATAAACTATCTACCGAAATTAAGAAGATCAAAGCTTCTCAGAAGAACAGAGTCTAGAATAGAATCTAGAGTTGCTACAATATATTATCCACAGTGTTGAATTTTCAACCAAAGGTTATTAAATATAAAAAGAAACAGGAAACTGTGATCTGTGCTCAGGAAAAAAAAAAGTTAGCAGCAGAAACTGATTGTGAGAAGATACAGATGTTGGATTTAGTAAAAACTTAAAAACACATATAAATATGTTTAAAGAGTTAAAGAAAGATGTTCAAGTACTTAAAGGCAAATACATTAAAAATGAGTAAACAGAGAGAGAAAAAAAAAGTATAGAAAATGAAAATATCCCAGAAAATATCTCAAAATGCAATATTAAATGTTCTAACATACATGTAATTAGAATTCTACAATGAGAAGGAAGAGAAATAAAAGGGTAGAAAAAATATTTGGAAAAATAATGGCTGAAATCCTCCCAAATTTAGTGAAAAACATGAACTTACAAACCCAAGAAGGTCAACAAATTGCCAAAGATAAATATGAAGAGAGCAATACCTAGACACATCAGTCATACAGATGAAAGACAAAGAGAACATTTTGAAAGCAGCAAGAGAAAAATGACACATAGCATACAGGCGAACAATAATAAAAATGACAGATGACATTTCGTCATAAGTGATGGAAGAAACAAAAAGATATTGGGATTATAGGAGCTCCTGGGTGGCTCAGTCGATTAAGTGTTTTTCTCTTGATTTTGGCTCAGGCCACAATCTCACGGTCGTGAGATTGAGCCCCATGTGGGACTCCTCACTGGGCATGGAGCCCGCTTAAGATTCTCTGTCTCCCACTCTCTGTCTCTCCCCTGCTAGTGTTCTCTCTCAGATGTATACCCAGATGTGCTAATATTCTTTAATGGAAACTCCATCCTTTGCCACTTAAATCAATGCCATGTCTATTCTAAACCAAGTTTCCGTACAGGGGGTTTATAGGCCAGTCTCCAAAGTTCCTATTATGTTCTACTGTTCTAACTCTGGACCCAAGTACACTATCGATCACCATAGCTTTAAAATAGTCTTCATATCCAATGGCTTGTCTCCACCTTTTACTTTTTAGTAGTGTCTTGCCCATTATTAACCTTTGCTCTTCTAGGTAGATTTTAGAATCAACTGGTTCCATATAAAAGCTAAAACTAAAATTTTTAGAAATACATTTTTTAAAAAGAGAAAATCTTTGCAACTATGACTAGGCAAAGATTTCTTAGGATACAAGAATCTAAAGTCATAAAATTTCTGTGAATTTTTTATTGGAATTACATCAAATTTTTAGGCCAATTTGAACAGAAAGATTACTTTATTGGGCTTTTCTATCCATGAACATAGTATCTCTTCATTTCTTTTGGTATACTGTAGTGTTTTGCAATCATGATTTATAATTTTTTCCAGAGACCAAGTAATATTAGATTTTAAGTAAATATTAGGTTTTATTTCTATAGAACTTCTTGAGATAGTTTCTTATATACTAAAATACAGTTAATTTTAGATACCAATTTTCAGGGGGGGGTTTGATGTAGAAAATTACAATGTCTGTGAATACTGTATTTTGCTCCTTTGCTTCTTCCTTTCTGATCCATAGATATTTTTTTCTTTCCCAGTAATATGTTGCATAGAAATAGTGATAATAAATACCTATCTCCTTCCTGATAGTAAATTAGTACTTCCAATATTTCATTTAGTTAGATATTTGCTACAGATTTTTCATAGGTAAGCTGTATCTGGTTAAGGCACTTCTCTCCTATTCCTGGTTTGTGAAATGTTCTTTTTTTTTTTTTTTTTTTATGACTGACTTAAATTTTATGAAGTCTTTTTCTGCCCTTATTGACGTGGTCACATGTCTTTTTCCTTCAATCTCTTAATGTAGAATGGTATTAATATATTTTCTATTTTAAACCAATTTTACATTCCTTAGCTAAATTAATCCCAAATTTGCTCTAACATTTCATTTTTATATGATGCAGAATTTGGTTTGTCAATACTCTGTCAAAGATATTTCCATCAGGTGCATGTTGCTGACCTCTTTCATACTGTCATCATCAAATTTTAGTATTAAGAGTATGCTGACTTCATAAAATGAGTTGGTGGGAGATGTTCTCCGGAAGAGACTGGGTAAGGCATGAATGTTTGTCAGGACTCCCCAGTCAATCTGTTTGGTCAGAAGATCGACCTTAGGGTCATACAATTCATTCTTCCTTTTGAAGTCTTGATTCATCTAAGTCCAGACTCAAGCAGATGGTCATTTGTGATCACAGGTCTTTAATAAGTTTTGGTGAGGAAAAACTAAAAGACTAGAGATAGCTTTTCATGAAAGAGCAAATAAATTCTACTGCAAATATTGCTGTAGTATCACTAGTTAACCTGATAAAATGCTAAAACAGCTCTAACTTCTCTTTTATGATGTTTCATGCTCAAGAGGTTCAGGAATTTTGCCTCTAAATTGGAATGCTTTTTACTTTTTCTCCTTCTCCACAAATGAATTTTAATAATAATAAAAATTTTCTTACCCAAGTCATCCGGGCTCTATCTTTTGTGTTGTAACGGCACTCAGTAATGAGATTATCTCCCTAAAACATAAAAATAAAAGCTTTCAGATTGGAGTTTAGTTTGCTTTATTTATGTAATCCATTTGTAAGCCAATAGTTTTATTTCCTACATGAGTAGATTCATTAAGCAATTTGATTCAGGGAGACCTTTGATCTACTTAATTCTAAGAATACTAGTATAATAAACAAGCAAACAAACAAATAAGGCTCTCTCAGGCCATATTCCACCATGTTCTAGCTGAATGACCTTAAATAAGAAAAGAATTAACTGGGCACAATTTATTTATTTAAAAAGTAATATAGGGGCGCCTGGGTGGCTCAGTCGGTTAAGCGTCCGACTTCAGCTCAGGTCATGATCTCGCGGTCCGTGAGTTCGAGCCCCGCGTCGGGCTCTGGGCTGATGGCTCAGAGCCTGGAGCCTGCTTCCGATTCTGTGTCTCCCTCTCTCTCTGCCTCTCCCCCGTTCATGCTCTGTCTCTCTCTGTCTCAAAAATAAATAAAACGTTAAAAAAATTTTTTTTTAAATAAAAAAAAAGTAATATATAAAATAACTGTTATTTTTGCACAGCTGTTGTGAGGAGATTAAATGATACAACACACACTTAGCTCTTAGATTAAACATTTCATAAATGTTAGCCATGGATACTAGTCATTGTGTTACCTCTTCGTTTATATTGTTTTCTTTAAAAGTCTTTAGTCATGTCTTTATTTCCTTACAACAGAATTCTGAAGTAAAATAATAGTAATTTATTGCTCCAGTGTTTTCTAACCTTTTGAACAATTCAGTACGCATAGAAAATAATTTTTTTTTATGGGTCACCCCTCAGGTAAATGGACAGACGGCTATTCATAGACCAAAGACAGCTCGCTCTGGGTGTTGGTCCCTAGATTTGCTCTCCCTGGCCTACTGCTCAGAAGGTGCAGAGATCACTATCTCAACACATGCTCTTCCATAAACCCAAGTATTGTTGCAAGCTGGATTACAGAGTATAGTATAATTAGTTCTGTCCAAAAACTGTCAAATGAAAGAATTATCCTTATATTCATTTTCACTGAACTGTAACTTCCCCAAACCATCCTATGGTACAAAAAAGATCTCTGATTTTTCCCATCACCAGAATTGCCATGCAAAGGTTTCCTGGAAAGTTAAGTAAGAAAAGAGTAATGTTTGGTACTCAGAAACCAAGTTTTCATTTTCTTCTTAAAACAACTTGAATTGCCCGTGGGAATAGTAAGAAAAATGAGTTTTGATTTTGGAAAAGAGATCAAACACATTCCATCTGGGTTGTGCAACACCCACAGTGGGTGGTTTAAAGAATGTGAATACGATGAGCAATTCATTTTACACATAGAAACCTTGCTAAGTCTCAGCTGATATATGTCTTGACTTTTCTAATATTCAGTGAAAGAGAAGAAAGCATTCATACTGGTAAGATTGTTTGTTCTTCCTTTAGATACTGAAACTCCTGAAAATTGAAGTCAAAATCATCATCATAAGCCAGTAATCTCAATTCCTCCCCTTTGCGAAAATGACGGAGCCTGATGCCCCTGCCCGCCAGGTGAGCATGAAGAAGCACAGCAAACACATGGATTCCACTTGGCTTTTCAGCTTCCAGAGCCTAAGGGCAGGGCACACAGAGGAAGACACAATTAGCCCAAACAAGCGCATGTTCAGACAGTTCACAGTAAAAGAGACTTGGAGGGACAACTAAGAAGAAAATCTAAAGCAATTTAAGTGAATGCTTGAGCAGCCAAACATTTTGAACTTGGATTTTTTCATGACTTATTCCTAGCAGGGTTATTAGCTTTGTGAAGTAACGTTTGTAGGCAGAGAAGAAAGGGACCGAATGCTTACTGGGGGCCTACAGAACCACTCCTAAATATTATCTTTCTTTTTCCTTCTTTTAGGAGGTGAAGAGTCAATCAAAGCTCCTGGCAAAAAGACTCCAGTATGTTAGTGACCTGTAAATGGAAACTCTTAAAAGGACAAGTCATTCCCACTTTTTAAGATAGGAAAACCAAGTGGAAGAATGGAATTATGTGAATTGTCCATGGTCCTACAGCGAGCAAATGATGTCATGGCAATTTGCATCATGGTCTAAATAACTCAAAGGGCTCAATCTTTCCACTTCGTCCATCTGCCATCTGTCTACAATTCTTTATGGTTCATAAAGAATATGATCGAATATGATTGAAATATGTTTGCTTAAGAAAAAAAGAACTATAAATGGAAGTAGCCATTATTAAATACTTAAAATATTTTTTTTTCTTATCCAATATGTATTTTTATATTAGGTATTCTTGCTCTTTGGTTTAAGTAGGGAAACTATAAGCAGAGAAAAGGAGAAAAAATTGGAAATGAATAATGAAAAAAAAAATGTAGATGAAAGGTAGAGAAATGCCAAAGACACAGATAACCAAAGGTAGAAATTGTAAAAGAGAAAATAAAGTGTCCAATATGAAATAAACAAAGGAAGTAGGTCAGGAAGAAAAACATCCTGGATATTAGTCTTGTCCAGAATTCTACTCCTATAGACTTCAAGATTTAAAAAACCATCAGATGTCTTCCCACAATGATAAATAATGGCTTTAAAACATGACAACAAGAAAAAGATTGGTAATAATAAACATGAGATTTTCCAAACATAGTTTTCTAAGAGCATTATTCTGTAAGTGGCAGCTCGCAGATTCAGATGTTCCACATACCTCTTCTAGGCATTCCAGAGTGCAGTGACCCTCAGACCGAAATTCAGGCATCCCTGGAGGGATGGTATGGAAGAGGCTTACCCAGAGGCCAGCCTCAATCACCCCAGCATCGTATTTCCTTATATCTGTTGTATGAAATAACCTCAGTCCAGAATTATCTATTAAGCCTGGAATGCGAGCATATAGTTAAAAGTGAGTTTGTGTTCTTAAAAAAATAAAAATAAAGGTTCTCCACATTCAGTTGAAATGGGTTTATTCATTTTCCTTAAAACTTCATAAGGGAAAGAATTACAAGTAAAGATCACTGAAATACAATATTCAGTTTCACAAATGGGAATTAAAAGACAAGTCGCCATACTGTCTGCAATCATTTTTGATTTCCAGAGCATACCATGGGAAAAATGTTTGTGTGGTCTAGCTGATATAGTCCACAATTATCTAACATAAAGACAAAAGGGAAATTCTAAAGTCACTCAATAGAATGTAGAATAACTCAACAAAAGTTTTATTTTATATTGTTTTCAGGTAAAGTTCAGTAACATTTCTACAAAGAGAGAAGCCCCTTGGCCTAGAAACCATCTGCTAACAGAATAAATTACTAGTGATAACGTTCTTTATAGTTTGCCACCATTCTTTTAATCATTCAACAATGGTCATTCTATCAACAAAAAATAGTAAGAATCTATTATGTGAATAGCATGCATGATAATAGGCATGGGGGATCAACAATGAGTAAGACACATTCCTTACTGTGACAGTTTTCATAGAGGGGAAAGTATGACCCAAACCCTTCATAAATTTGTTCCACTGACTTGGGAATTAATTGACTCCTTTCTGGAGGGTTGACTTACCTACCTGTGACTACCAAATCGATGGTTTGGAACAACTGACATATACATAAATTTACATTAACTGGTGTGATTAGTTTTATTGTTTCTCTTTCCCACCACACTATAATTTCCATGAGGGTGGTTTGGTTTGTATCATAAAGCACAGACCCAAGACAAAGTTGGTGCTCAGTATTTGCTGAATAGTTGCATAAATCAATGGAAAATAGTAACTTTCATTTGTTTCTTTTGATAGCTTCATATTGAATCTTTCAACTTTTTGGTTTTGGAATATTACATAAGTCGATTTAGAAAAGTAGATTTAGAAATCAAATGTAAATACGCTCATCTCTTCATTTCAATATCATATTACGCAGTGTCACTGCATAAATATTTCTTAAGCATATTTATGGTTTTCCTACCATACAACAAAATCTTAATATTATCTAGTGATGAATGGCAGCTTTTCATATGTGCAGTTAGAAAGAAAATGTTTCATCAACACTGTGTATTTAGGACTAATTTACATCGCAAATAGAAAAATCTATTATTCTACTTTCTGGAAAGTAGCATGCAAATTGTTTTTTTAAGATCAGTGACCACACATGCCCATTTGCCTGGTACAGTGCTGGTTAATCACTTTTGTCCCAGTATAATTATTAATAGTACCCTCTTTCGCTCTAAAGAGTATCCTAATTTGGATGACAAATATATAGGTTAATTCTTTCTAAAATGATGCTAGTTTATTTCAACTCTGTTAAGTTAGGTGTTCTAAAACTTTTAAAAATCAGAGGTAGAATACACGAAGAATAAACTCACCCTCCTTATATGTCGGATTGTCATAATGGACTTCCAGGAGCACATAACGAGGATCTAACGGTGTGCCAAGGGACAATCCAACATGAGGTGGGTAGGAAAAACCCTAAATAAGGAAAATTCCATGAGACGTGCCCTATGAAAGTCCCTACAAGCTCTATTCCTCCAAAAACCCCAACCATTCTCAAAGATATTTCAACATTCTGGAACCCCATAATCTATAGTGGATAAAATAAAGGGGCTTAAGGAAAGAATCCCTGCCAGTGGAAAGAAAAGTAAGCTACCCTCATATCAGAAATAGTGTATAAAGCGGGGTGCCTGAGTGGCTCAGTCAGTTAAGCATCCGACTTCCGCTCAGGTCACGATCTCACGGTTTGTGAGTTCCAGCCCCGCGTCGGGCTCTGTGCTGACCGCTCAGAGCCTGCAGCCCGCCTCAGATTCTGTGTCTCCCTCTGTCTGCCCCTCCGCTGCCCGCACTCTGTCTCTTACGTTGTCTCAAAAATAAATAAACATTTTAAAAAATGTAAAAAAAAAAAAGAAGAAATAGTGTATAAAGCTTTACTTGTAAGTATGAGAACCGTAGGGGAAAGACATGATCAATGAACAGTGTCACATCTCCATAATCAGTCATTGGCCCCACCTCTCCACCAATGGCCCAGGCAAAAATCACAGTCTCGCAGGTGAGGAACGCATCAGGCATGTTAGGATGGTAGCACTCATGGCCATAGTCCAGAACGCTGTCATTAAAGCTGCTACTGCACTGATAGAGCAGGATGTGGTGGACCAGACTCTCGTGGCCTCTCTGTATCACTGGCTCCACCTAAACGAGCACAAATGAGAGGGAGGATGTGACAAATCCAACCACCCGACAACACCCTCCGGTAAGCATGAAACTAGCATAGAGCATTAGCAGTTTTGCGAAGGGATCGTTTGCTCAACGATGTAAAGGTTACGATGGGGTTCAAGTATAATGCATTCTGGATATGAAAACAACGATGGTGATGGGAACAATGGCAACGGCAAAGATGAGACGATAACCTGTTCCTCCAAGAATCACAGGATTTACTAATCCGTTTGTGTTTTGAACTCACTTTTGTTTTCCTGATCATTCTGCATGGCAGCTGTTTCAAAAATTGCTTTCTTCCAGGCTACTTTGCCCTTGGTCCCCTCCCTTTTTTCCTTTCTTTTCTCCCCCGCCCCACACATAAAAAAAAAAGAAATTAAGGCTATAGACAGGCATAAACTCCCTCAGTCTCACTCTCTTCCACCTCAAAATATTTTTATCCATCCCTACTGAAGGCAGTAGATGATGCCTTATTCATCTATTACCTATCTATCTATCAATACCTATCTATCATATACATATCTACCTGGTGCTGAGCATAGGGCTGGGCACAAAGTAGCGTTCAATAATGGATATTTTTAATTTTTATTAAAATCAAATTGTAATAAGAATCTTACCATTAGAATTTAGGAGAGAAAACAACACGGTAGTGATGTGTTCCTGTGACACTGCTGAAATTAGGAGAGGGGAAGTAGAAACCAGCGAACAGAGAAGGGGCAGTAAAGTCGGTTCTAATCTTGACAGCACAATGCATATGAACACGTTTCTTCCGTTGTCCTTTCTGTAAGCTCCCTTCGTAACGCTTGCACACCTCAGCCCAGGGAACTCACAGCGAGCTGAACACATCCTAAGGTCCCAAAGTGCCTTACCTGCAGAGGACGTACAGGAGCCCTGTCTGTACCTAGTGTAGCTGGGCTACAGGTGTTGCCATCAGCCACAGGGTTCTTTGAACGCTCCATTCATCTGCTAAAGAAACCATGGTCTGTCCCTAAATTTCCAAGGTTTGACCTGTCTTAGAGCTCAACACCTTCCGCCTTTAGCCCTGACTACTCAAAAGCAGGCGAATGCATTTTGAAACCCTTGCTTGTCCTCCAATTTAGACGTGCTTATGAAGATGAAGTGTTTTCAGCTATTGTCTCCTAAGGCTTTCCATTTTGATTTTCTACATAGTTTTTCTTTCTTTCCTCCTTGTTTTTAAATCAGAGAATCTAAGCAGCCAAACAGGGAAGCGGTAGGTAGTAGGCAGAGATCTGAATAGGCAGCCGGGGGTTCGACTTTTTAAATCCAGCTTGCCTTTGTGTTACATAGTGAGTCATGCCATAGCTAGCCCACACGTACATTTTAACATCACATTCACAGCAATGACACTGCGCATGGCTTTGTTTGCACTTGTCTCTCATCTCTAAAAGACTGCGTGCCCTGAAGGCAGAACCTATTTTCTATTTTGCCTGAAAACGACAGTTATTGTTCAAGCATGGTTGCATAACACATTACACAGAAGGGTAGCCTAGGATGCCTATTAGATTTTAGTTTCCGTGTCTAGTTTGAGCTCTCTTGTGAAACCTGACTTATTCGGGCACCTCAGCACTCCAAGGGGAACAGGGCACTGCTAATATGTCCAGAGTAAGAGAGGGACGTGAGGCATTTTCACCAAGTGCCTTTTCAGTTCTGGCAGAACCTGTAGGTTGCACTGAGCTCCACAAGGTAGGTCCTAGAAAGGAGCCATTAGGGCTTTAAAGAAAAGCTGGCTCTTGCCAAGGCAGCTACAAAGACAGACGGTCTTCATCGAGGCACAGCAAGAGAAAGCTGAGAATGTGCATGATGAATTATATGTGGCTGGTGGTGCCTGCTTTGAAGGAGCATCACTAAACTTCTTGAGAGAATCTTTGAAGAGCACGCGTTGTTGTTGCTGTTTTTAATATAGGAAACGCTGAAACCAACCCCAGGCTTCCCAACTACCAATGCATTCTAGTAATAATAATAGTAACATCTGCATTTTACTTAGCACCTACTATCTGCCAACCACTGTATTAGCCACTAGCTACATTTCATTTAATATTTACAACGAATCTATAAGGTAAATATTATTGTCTCCGTTTTACAGATGAGAAAATTGAGACTCAGAAGATTAAGTAACAAGCTCAAAATATCATAGCCGGGCAATCGTAGATGGGGATTTGAGACTAGGCAGGTCTGACCCCAAAGTCAGTATTCCTCCCACTGCAACACATCATTGGAGGAGGACACGTTGGAGATGCATCGGGACCTGGAAGCTTCTGCCTGTGAGCTGGGGGGAGGAAAGAGTGGGAGCTTTATGTCTGGGGGGGGGATTCCTGCCCTCACCCCAGTCGCGTGTCCTTTGGCCCTTAGGGAGAGAAGACAGAGTGTGGCCTTTCAATATGTTCTTTCCTAAGGAGAGCAAATAGCAAGGTCTCTCCTCAAAACCTGGCAAGGTCTTCAAAGAAAATTAAACTGTAATCTGACCTCCAGATTACAAACTGAGGGTAGAGCCTGGAGGCTTTTTCTAAGAAAACAATACATGTATACAACAACAAGAAAACGTTCTGCATGCAAACCTGAGCACTGATCACAGGAGAAAATAAGAAGGCCGGGAAGAAGCAAAGCTCTTGGCAAAACAGAGAGGATGTGAGAAATGAAAGGGCAGACTGAGAAAGAGAAGTGCCCCCAGAAGGATAACAACTGAGCTAAGGAGCCACTGATGTCAGAGGAAAAGCACAGGTTACCAAATTCTTGAAGAACAGAAGAATTTTTGGAGAAGGAATTTTAAGATGACCATGTAGAATACTTAAGGGGAACCCCAAGCATATTCTTATGGGAAGGCATAACCTGCTCCGTGCAGGGGACACGTTCCAGGGATCGGGAGCACCTTGACCAGAATGGGTCTGGCTCTCGGTGCCCCAGCACGGAACAGAATTTCCCACAGAGCTTCCTGCCACGTTGACCGAGCATAGTGATGCCAGCGCACAGCTACCCATCCCCAAAACGCCTGCTGGTCATTATCTGCTGCTTCCTCAACCAGTTCCACAAACCTTCGAAGCAGTCACATCACCTGTTGTGACATTCTTCTTTAGCCCAAATAAGGCTGCGGCAGAGACCGGAGGGCACTAGAGGAGGTTAAACACTGCTCTTTCTTGGATATTCAGTAATTGTCCGCACGAGAAAGACTTTTCCTTTTGCATCATTGCATCATTTGAAATAATGGTGGTGTTATACATTTTTACATTAAAAACCTTTCTGAGACAAATAAAGCTATAGTGCAGTGAATCACTGCTGTAAGAGGTAGCACTTTAAAAGGGCGACTTATTTTGGTTGCTTCAGAGATGTCACATTGTCATCACAATCTAAATGGGAATGCCAAAGGTTACCTCGATTAAAACAAAAATTAAACTTATAGAAATTGCCAAAGGAGGTCATGGCAACATAAAGTATACCAATGCGGATTAATTGGTATTTCTGAGACTGGAACAAACATTCAATTTCATTTTTGTTTTAGGCCGGCTGTATGACTGCAGAAGGAATAAATACAAAGGAATCGAAAGTAGTGCTTATGGAAGTGGGTGGCAATGACACAAACACCTGATGACATATTAAACTGTGTTATTAACTACAGTGTTCTCATACACAGGTAGCATTTACAGACCAGAATGGATGACAGTTCCATACACCCACCTTCATATGCAATAGAGGCCAGGCAAGGATGGCCTGGCAGCTGTGGGTTACCTGTTAGCCCCAGTGCCTAGTAAAGGAACAGCCTAGAAAAGAAACCACAGGTGGAAGGGAGGTGAGGAGGAAGCCTTCAACCTGAAGGATTCTTAAGAGTAAAATGGTCTCTTCTTGTACCCTATGTCTTCAAAAAATTAAAAATAGAACTACCCTATGTATGACCCAGCAATTCCACTACTAGGTATTTACCCAAAGGATACAAAAATGCTGATCTGAAGGGGCACATGCACCCCAATGTTTACAGCAGCACTATAGACAATAGCCAAAGTATGGAAAGAGCCCCAAAATCCATTTACTGAGGAAAGGATAAAGAAGATGTGATAGATAGATAGATAGATAGATAGATAAATAGATAGATAGATAGATGATAGATAGATAGATAGATACAATGGAATATTACTCAGCAATCAAAAAGAATGAAATCTTGCCATTTGCAACAACGTGGATAGAACTAGAGTGTATTATTCTAAGCAAGATAAATTAGTCAGAGAAAGACAAATATCATATGCTTTCACTCCTATGTGGAATTTAAGAAACAAAACAGATGAACATAGGGGAAGGGAAGGAAAAATGAGATAAAAACAGAGGGAGGCAAATCATAAGAGACTTTTAAATACAGAGAACAAACTGAGGGTTGCTGGAAGGGAGTCTGGTAGGGATGGGCTAAATGAGTGATGGGTGTTAAGGAGAGTGCTTGTTGGGATGAGCACTGGGTGTTATATGTAAAGTGATGAATCATTGGGTTCTACTGAAGCCAATACTATACTATATGTTAACTCACTTGATTTTGAATAAATTTTTAAAAATTAAAATAAAAAAAAGAGTAAAACAGTCTCCAGTCAGTTCAGATAACTGGACCTTTGAGGTACTCTTGAGAAGACTTAGCAGTAAAAAGCAAACAATAAGAGAACTACTAAGCATAGTCAAGACCAAGGTGGAAATTAACATCAACTATAAACTGGGAATTGAAAAGCTCCAAATATTATACTGTTCTCATGACCTCATCACCTTCTCTTACTCTCTTTATCCAGGTCAATATGTCTAGCATAATCACTGCAACACGCAGACTGCTTAATAACTATTTATTGAATGGAAATGAAGCCTTTCCATGAATGAGACTGAGTCATCAAATTTATTGCCTCCTAATTTCTTGATTGTCTAAACTCCAGTGACCCACCCTGCACCCCACTTCAGCTGCCCAATCCCACCGTCCCAGCCTTCACTTAGAACCACTCAGGACTGTGCTCCTCTGAAACTCTCTTTCAGTGCTTTTTTCCTGCTCTGTTGGTTCTCTCACGCCTCCCCAGCCTCTCAACATACCACTTTTTCCCAGGAGGCTACTTGAACTACTTGTGCACCAGCCCCTCACAATGGACTCAGACACTCACAGCTGCGGATCAATCCGGTAATCTCCCCCTTCTGATCCTCTACTTGGGATACTGAAGATGCTTGCACAACCATTAAGAGCTCAAAAGTCATGATTCACATTTGTACTTCCAGGCATCAATCTTTCTTTATTTTGCCATGTTCTGTTCCTTGGCTACGGATGAGCATAATCTGTTCGGTGCAGGGCACACGTTTCAGAAAATGAAAGCAGTTTGCTCCCATGCAAACCTTTTAGCATCTATGTATACTTGCTAATCAACTCTTGGCAAATGACTCAATTATTTTGGTAAGAGAGGAAAGAATTTCAGTTCACTCTGTCACTGAATGAGGGCAGAGTTGGGGTGGAATTTGATACAAAGGACACAATATGGTTGGAAAATTTTAAAAATTATATAATATAATGAAATGAGGCTAAGAATTTTACTCGGTGTGACCTAGGTCTATAGAATAGGATTAGATGGGGATAAGAAAAAAAGTTCCTAAGTGTCTCAGAAATCCTTAGAACCTAGAACCAAGACCACTGTATCAGAATAGAAGGTAAGAAAATCTTAGTGGAAATGTATATTATCTTTCTGACATAAAACATTTGGGGTCCTTGACAAAACTGTGCCTGCCTGATGGTCTCGTACCTGCACCTACTGTGAAACTGATTCAGTTTCAAAAGGACTTCTCCCAAAAAGCCACTGAGCATTGGCAAACTGAAGAATCCACATGCTTTTGCAAACGTCAAATACCAACTATCTTAACAATAACAATAAAGAAATATATATAAGGGCACCTGGGTGGCTCAGTTGGTTAAGTATTTGACTCTTCATTTTGGCTCAGTTCATGATCTCATGGTTCGTGAGTTCAAGCTCCAGGTCGGGTTCTGCATTGACAGTGTGGAGCCTGCTTGGGATTCTCTCTCTTCCTGTCCCTCCCTCACTTGCACGCGCATATGTTTGCTCTCACTCTCTCTCTCAAACTAAATAAATAAACTTAAAATTAAGAAATATGTATGTTTTTAATTGTTTATTTAGTTTGAGAGAGAGAGCAGGGGAGGGGCAGAGAGAGAGAATCCCAAGCAGGCTCTGCATTGAC
Organism: Panthera onca; assembly: GCF_046562875.1. Taxonomy (NCBI): domain Eukaryota; kingdom Metazoa; phylum Chordata; class Mammalia; order Carnivora; family Felidae; genus Panthera; species Panthera onca. The sequence goes on from NC_138343.1 coordinate 118,862,932, forward strand.
AGTGCAGAGACCAACACAGGGCTCAAACTCACAAACTGTGAGATCATGACTTGAGCCAAAATCAAGAGTTGGATGCTTAACTAACTGAGCCATCCAGGCGCCCCAAGAAATAGATTTTTTACTTACTTCCCTTGTGCTGGATTGAATAGTATCCCTCCAAAATTCATGCCCAACTGGAACCTTGGAATGTGACCTTTTTCGGAAGGAGGGTCTTTGCAAATGTAATTAGTTAAGATGAAGTTACTCTGTCTTAGGATGGGTCTGAATCCAATGACTAGTGTCTTTATACAGAAAAGAGAAGGAGATTCAGATTCAGACACACACAGAGAGGAGATGGCCATGTAAAGATGGACACAGAGGTTGGACTCAAGCTGCCACAAGTCAGGGAAAACCAGAGACCATCAGAAGCTGGAAAAGCCAAGGAAGGATTTTCTCCTAGAGACTTTGGATGGACCATGGCCCTGCCAATGCCTTGATTTTGGACTTCTGGCCTCCAGAACTGTGAGAAAATAAATTTCTGCTGTTTCAAGCTGCATGGCTTGTGGTCACTTATCATAGCATCCCCAGGAAGCTAATACATCGTCTGCTCTCAATTGTTATAATCATAAACTAACAATTCACAGATTTGTACATTTTTACCTAGGTCATGAGTATCCCTGCATTTGTTTGTGACAAAAAATTATTACAAATATACATTGTTTCCCCTTACATGATTGATGTTGTATAATTCCATGTACTTACATAGTCATAAGGCTATTTTACTTGATAAATATGCAAGTGCACTTGAGAGAGTTAAACAAGTTTTATTATCTGTAGCTAAGTATATGTGTACCTTACTTTAGTTTTTACATTTGGAGGGTAAAAATAAGTGGGCGGGAAGGGTGGAATGCCCTTCTTGACTTGTCCAAGTACGAGAGAAAAACAGGTGTGAGAAAAACAGGAGGTTATTAGAGCTCTTATAAGCAATTTTCCTACACTTATTCCTCCAAGTCTACCCATTTAAGATGTTGCTTGTTGAAACATGAGTAGAGCATAGCTCTCCAAAAACAACTTGCAATTCAATAAATTAAAAATTAAAACAAAAGGAGAGAGGTGATGGGTGAAATCTGTAATGAGCTGGAAATCTGGTAAATCTCCATCACTTTTCTTCCTGCCCATTCTTGTTCTTGGCACCCTGCTTTCCATACACACCCCAGGCACAGGTTGCTGTCCATGTAAAAGCCAGGAAACCATCTCTGACAGAGGTTATCCAAAGGGCATCTGGTTCATAATGCAATGCTGCCTATGAAAACATTTCAGCCCAAACTAGCAGTGTAGACAGACAATTACAAAATCATGCTAGTATATGCTCATGGGATTATGGTAGGATAGGATAGTAGATGGTATCTACCTGTCCCTCTTTCCTTATCCTCATCCCTAATGGGGAGGGCTCTTTTAGCATGACAATATATCCAACTTATGAGAGGAGACAACCAAATTGAGCAAGAAAATGATATCATTGTCTCACAGGTAATCCACTCTGAAAAAGGTCAGAGTTCAAAGCAAAACCCGACCTGCTGATATGGGGCTCAAACTCAGGAACCATGAGATCATGATGTGGGCCAAAACCCATGAGTCCCTGTTTCTTCATATTCATGCAGCTTTATGACTTTGTGATTTCCAGCTATAACAAATGAGTCTTCCACCAGCACTGTGAAACAGTCAACAATTCTATTTTCTTCAGTCTCAAAGACTGGGACGGTCACCATCTTGACACCTATAGCAATATCTAAAATGACAACACCAGGGTTCTCAACAAATGTAACTTTCACCACCTCAGTTTCACAAAACATACCCCAGATGCCATCGACAATGACCACAACCCACAACAGTTCAGTGACATCTGTTACTTCAGCAGCAACAAAGATGTATCAAAACTGACCTGTTTCCTATGCTGAAAATAGTTGTTAAATGCCACATTTATGTCTTTGTTGCATTCTGAAAAAATAGAAATGATGTCATATTAAATAAATCAATGGTATAGATCCTAGTATCCTTGTCCCTGTGGAAAATGAGTTTCCAACTTCATCAGGCCTGCTAATGAGTGTGAATAAGTGACTTGTCCTACCAGGGAATCGTACTTGGATATGACTTGAAATGTGCCACACCTTTCCCTCCTGGGCCCCTCATTAGACAACAGAATTAGGCAGCATTCAGTCTACATGAGTTCTAAACCAAATGGTTAGCTTTGGTTTTCATTCATATGTGCCATAAAGATATTTTCCAATGGTATTAGATACAGTGTAGTAACAGAGTATCAGCACTCTTCATTTTCTGCATTTTTAAAAAACATAATGCCTGTGAAACTACAAATTCAGAACCTCAACATTTTCTTTTGAACTTATTCAAAGTTCAGTTCCACTTAAAAACTAGTTATTACATTCGTGATAACAGCAGACTTCATGGTATTTTCAGTGTATTTTTAAAATTTGTTTAAATGTTTATTTATTTTTGAGAGAGACAGAAAGAGAGAGAGAGAGAGAGCAGGAGAGGGGCAGAGAGAGGAAGACACAACCCAGAGCAGGCACCAGGCTCTGAGCTGTCAGCACAGAGCCTGACACGGGACTTGAACTCACAAACTCTGAGATCATGACCTGAGCCGAAGCTGGATGCTCAACCAACTGAGCCACTTAGGCACCCCTTGTGTATTTTCATATGTTTCTAATCCACAGTTTTATTACTACAATTTGTATTTTAAATCAACTAATTTCTCAAGGTCTCTTGATGAGATAAAACCAAAACAGTTTCAATTTCCAATTTATTCAAAAGGAGAAATTTCAGTTAGAACCATTTATTCAGATTAGATCTAGTTGCAAGATTAGACCTGTGTTGTGCGGACCTATTGTTAAGGCACTAACTCTTAAGAGGACCAATAAGGGGGAAAAAAAAATCCCCAAATCGTACTGCCTCTGAGGTTGTGGTAGGCAATCTAAGTTCAGCATCACAAACAGCTTCAGATGCTGGTGTTGCAGTTCTGGGGATGGGGGTGATTGGGAGATGTGTTAGATCAGCTAGAACCCAGCAGTCACTAGACACAAAGCGGGCTGGAGAGCAACCTTCTACAACGAGACTTCCTCTTCCCCCATTCAGCATTCTTATGTAGAAATTCAAAGTTTTAGCTTAGTACGATGTTTTTTAAAATCACCAAAGCATACTTTTTTTTGTTTTCTTCTAATCACAGCAACTATTAATTCTAAAGAAAATACATTATCAAAATTTGATATTGGCAGCTTTGTTGGTGGTATTATATTAACACTGGAAATCTGTCGATTCTTTACATTGGATGCAAAATGTGTTATTCAAGAAGAGGCATTTGGTATGGAACAATGTGAGTTTTGATTAGCCAGGACTTTATTATAATTTCTGTGTTTCTTTAAATGTCACAAGAAAATACCAGAACGGGCCACAGATTTATGAATTACATTCCTACTAATCCTCTATGCCCAAAGTAAATTGTTTAAAACCTTGGAACGCTTCACAAATTTGTGGGTTATCCTTGTACAGAGGCCATGCCAATCTTCTCTGTACTGTTCCAATTTTAGTATGTGTGCGGCTGAAGCACTATTAAAGCTGTTTTACTTGATGAATATGCAAGTACCCTAGAGAGTTAAAAATATTATGATTTACAGTCATCAACTTCTGAATGTGAATTAATTAGGTTCTTTTTTTTAATGTTTGTTTTTTATTTTTGAGAGACAGAGACACAGAGAGCAAGTGGGGGAGAAGCAGGGAGAGAGAATGAGAGAGAGAGAGAGAGAGAGAGAGAGAGAGAGAGAGAGAGAGAATCAGAAGCAGGCTCCAGGCTCTGAGCTGTCAGCACAGAGCCTGACATGAGGCTTGATCCCACGAACCGTGAGATCATGACCTGACTGAAGTCAGACCCTTAACCGACTGAGCCACCCAGGCACACCAAATTGATTAGGTTCTTTTTGCCAAACACCTCAAGAATGTAAAAATACAGAAATATAAAATATTTTAAAATTACTTTTAAGAAAGTTTGTAATAGCATTCTTAATATGTATATTGTTCTTTGAATTTTTAATAGATTATTCATGAATTCTAAGGTTGCTTTTAGCCTTACATTAACAAATATTAATGTTCAGTTAACGGAGATATTCAGTAAACTAGAGGTCACCTAGTTCCTCTAAGAAATGTTACATTAATACCAATACGACCCGCAAGGCATAGTGAAAGATCTGATGGTCAGGAGACTAAGTTCCCTTCTTGGCTGTGTCACTAAATAGCTGTGTGACATGACTGTGAGCAGGTCAGCAGGTCATAGCACACGGGCTTTTTTTTCCATCATTATGTATGTGTGTGTGTGTGTGTGTGTGTGTGTGTGTGCATTTATATATGTATTGGAGCTCTGAAGAGCTCTAATAATCTATTTTTCTCATACCAAGCTACTAGTATACATGGACAAGCCAAGAAGGACATTCCGCCCTTCCCACTCACGTTTTTTTTACCCTCCAAATGTAAAAACAAAAGTAAGATACACATATATTTAACTATATATAATAAAACTTCCTTAACTCTTTCAAGGAGACTTGCATATATATATATATATATATGCCTTCATCTAATTGTCAAAACAAGCTCATGAGTTTAGGTAATAGAATTATCACCTATTTTATAAATGCAAACAATAACGCACATGTAAGTTTAAAATTTTATCCAACTGTCAGAGCCCGGATCTCACCACTGGTGACTTGGATCAGGAATTGGTGCCCCTAAACCAGCATGCTGATATACAGGAAAACCTTGGTTTGTGAGCATAATTTATTCCGGAAACATGCTTGTAATCCAAAGCACTTATATATCAAAGCAAATTTCCCTATTAGAAATAATGGAAACTCAGAGGATTCCTTCCACAACCCAAAAATTTTCATATAAAAATAATTACAATACTGAATATAATACAAAATAATAAAGAAAATACAAAATATAAAGAAAAATAAACAAATTAACCTGAAATTTACCTTTGAAAACCTTCATGAGTGGTGTGAGGGAAACAAGAGAGAGGAGGGTTATTGTGTAGGACGACTTTCACTACCACTAATGGAATCACTGCTACCTGTAGGCTCAATGGAATCTTTTTCTGCATGGGGGCCATTGCATACATTCACACAGGTGTTGAGCATGGTACAGCATTAACAAGTTCTTAACATATACTGTATTTAATGTAACTGGCAATAAGGCAGCAAAGGATCTGTATCTGCAGGCAGCCTGATCCAGAATGAAGCAAAGCATTCCTAAGCTGACTCTTGTATGGAAAAGCAAAGAACTGTCCATAGGTGCTTTGAAGTGACAAAAAATTCACTAGTGCCAGTTGTGGGCACCTTCCAATGTTCTGAAAAATCACTGATTTCTGCCAAACACCTCGGCCTGAGATGGAGCATCCAAGCACGGGAGAAAACCGCCCACAATCCCACAGCAAGATAAAGAGACAGACAGAGGCAGAGACAGAGAGACAAGAAGCATTGGTTCAGCTGTGATCATGTGACATTCGGCATCACGTACTACTCATATGGCAAGACCTCAATCGTTTATCAAGTTAAAATGTATTAGAAATGTTTGCTCATCTTGCAGAACACTCACAGAACAACTTACTCGCAATCCAAGGTCTTACTGACTCCCATCTTGAATGGCAGGGGAGTGAATGAGACAGTGTCAGTGCTCCACCAAGGTCACTTTGGGTTTCTTTAACTTTTTCTGGGGGCCTTACTTCCAATCACTTGCACCTGTAACTTTCCTCAAAGGCCCGATCTTGGGCTCACTTTGCAAGGAGCAAAAAATGCCCCAAAATGTACATTAGTCTGAAGAAAGTGAAATGGACAACTCTAAACAAAATGAATGTTTTCCATGGGTGCTATGGACTGAATATTTGTGTTTCCTTCAAATTCACGTATGGATAGTCTAACTCCAAAGGTGAGGGTATTGGAAGGTGGGGCCTTTGGAGGACAATTAAGTCATGATGGCTGATTTCTCATGCATGGGATGAGTGTCTTTACAAAAGAGACCCCGTGGAATTCCCTTGCCCCTTTCACCATGTAAGAACAGTGAGAAGACGGCTGTCTATGAAGTGGATCTCACCAGACACCAAATCTTCTGGTATCCTGATCTTGGACTCCAGAGTTGTGAGAAATAAATTTCTGCTGTTTATAAGCCGCCCAGTCTATGGTACTCTGTTAGAGCACCCCGAGTGGACTAAGACAATGGGATTAAGTTACAGCTGGAAGTACAGTGCAATAACACCCTTGCTTGGCTTTCTCTTCCTCAGTCTTACTCTCCCACCTCGTGTTTTCTCCTGGCACTTCCTTAGTCATTTGTACACACATCCTTCTCTCAAAGGACTGCAGCTGAGAACCCAATAGAAAACAAATAGCATAATGGAAGAGCATTTTATTGGACCACATGTTTTGGGGTTTGAATCTAATCTGGGGGGTTTAAATCTTGCCCCATTATTTTCTATTTATTTATTTTCTTATTTATTTACATTGAAGTATATTTGACATGTAACATTGTGTACATTTTCAGGTGGACAACATGTTGACTTGAAACATTTATATACTGCAGGGACACCAGGGTGGCTCAGTTGGTTAAGTGTCTGACTTCCGCTCAGGTCATGATCTTGCGGTTTGTGGGTTCGAACCTCACATCGGGCTCTGTGCCGACAGCTCAGAGCCTGGACTCTGCTTCATATTCTGTGTCTCCCTCTCTCTCTGACTCTTCCTCACTCTCACTCCCTCTCTCTCTCTCAAAAATAAACATTAAAAAATTGTTTTAATATAAACTCCTTAAAAAAAGAAATATTTATATACTGTAATATGATCATCATGATATGATCATCAAACATGCTAAAAGACTAGGTCTTAATTCTCTACCACAAAAAAAAAGAATTGATAGTTATGTGATTTTTCCATCTCTTTTTCCTAGTTGCTCAACTTCTCTCTGTCTCAGTTTCCTTATCAGTAAATCAGTGACAATAAGGTTTACTTATAAAATTACTTGAGAATCAAATAGCTGGCACATCAGAAGCAACAGACGCCTTGTAGGTGTTCAAAGAATGATGTGACTATATTTATTAAAAGTTGGACTCTGGGTTTTAAATACGATTTTAACATTGCACCCAAATAAATAACGTCTATACTGGTAATTTATTCACAAAGTCCAGTGTTTCAAAATCTAACTTTAAGACTTTTATGTTACAAATATTCAGGCAAAAAAAATATTGCCATGGTCACATGCTGTATTGCAAAATACATAATCATATGAAATATATATTTATGTGTGCCATGTCAATTTATTTAGGATTTAATTTGTATAATAGTATGTTCTTTACAGAGAAGTTTTTCTGAAATATGACCTCCCCCCTTCCTCTAAAAGAAACATAGCTACACTGACACTTCATTTTTTAATTTTAATTTTTTTTTTTTTTTGAGAGAGAGGGAGCAAGCACACAAGCTGGGGAGAGGGGCAGAGAGACAGAGAGAATTTTTTTTTAAGTTCATTTATTTTGAGAGAGAGAGAGAGAGAGAGAGAAAGCGTGAACAAAGGAGAGCAGAGAGACAGGGAGAGAGAGAGAATCCCAAGCAGAAACCACACTGTGAACACAGAGCCCGATGTGGGCTTGATCCAAAGAACCATGAGATCATGACCTGAGCTGAAATCAAGAGTTGAACAATTAACTGACTGAGCCACCCAGGCACCCCGAGAGAGAGAATCTTAAGCAGGCCACATGCTCAGCATTGAGCCAGACACAGGGCTTGATCTCATGACCCTGGAGTCATGACCTGAGCAGAAATCAAGAGTTAGATGCTCACACGACTGAGCCACCCAGGCGCCCCTACACTGACACTTCTCGTGTGTATTTATGCACAGTTTTGAATACACATTTCCCTTACTATTTTGCTCTGAAAATCTTTTCATCTCAAAGAGATGTCTTCCATTCCATTCATTCATTCTTCATTCATTCATTCATTTATTCACTCAACTAATTAACTAAAGAAAAAATACCCCACCTATTTGGCTCTTTATCCGATGCCAAGAAGTAAACAAACATGGGTCTGACAATCATACAGTTTATATTCTAGAAAGGTAGAGAAGTTAAGACCAGAGAATGATAATTTTTGGTTGCCTTCCAGCATCAGTTCCCCCAGAAGAACTACCAGGATCCTGAATTGGCTTAGCCACACTCTTTGACTAACAATGATTCCCACTTCCCTTAAGTGGCCCAAACCCATCTATGTGGTCCCAATCTTGAACTTAAATTGGTCAAATCACAGCGACTTTCAAGTGGTGGCTGGCAGAAGAGCTGTCCTCCCAAAATAAGAGAGAAAGTGCTATTTCAGGAGTTTGGGCTGTCATTTTTCTACCATAAGGGAAAATAGCCTAAGGCTGAGGCCCAAACAATATTAAGGGCAAAGCTCAAAAGGAGCTGTAGCTCTTGAAACATCATAAATCTCTGGACAAAGGGATTTGCTTGAAATAAACCCAAGTGACGTTCAGCTGAAACAAAAAGAAGTTCGGTGCTGATAGTAATTATCAATGACAGTTGTTTTCTTCAGTCATCTTTGGTTTCTTTCCCCTCTTTAGTCCATGAAAACTGAGATGACTACCCAAACCTGGATTAAGTCAGAAGCTTTGTTAATTCAGATTTCTGAAAAACACAAAACGAAGTTCCCCAAATAACTAGTTGTGTTCTGTAATGTGTTTGGAAACCACATTTTTTCATGAGAACACGGAATACTTAGAGCATGCCAAAGCAATATGACTCATCCTAATTTATATTTCTCATCTTCAAAATGTTTCTCATGTTACACTCTAGGCACGGCATTCATCCCAGTCCACACTTCTATACATCCCACCTGGGTTCCACCAATAGCCACCAACTAATCTTCTTGGATGCTTAGGGGGTAGCTTTCTAGACAACACCCCATATCCCAACCAATCTTCCCAAATCACTTTTCATCTTGGACATCTGACCGATAATATTCAGTGGCTCCACACCACCCTTTCTATAGCGATCAAGTCCACACTTCTTTTTCTGACATTCAGGATCCTATGTGGTTTGCTGCACGTTACCTACACGGTGCCCTGTGCATGAATTCCCAGTCACAGGGATCCGTTCCTTTTACACACCATGTTGTTCTTACCTCCATGGTTTCATTCCGTGTTTTCTTCACCTAATATGTCCTCCTACTCCCTCTTGAAAGCCCAGGTTTTGTTTCCCCTGGATGCCTTCTCTGATTACTTTGGCAGACATTTGCCTTGTTTCTCTAAGCTTCTTTCAGGAGGCAGTACTGTGTGGTAGCATGAGGCCAAAGACTTGGTTTGGAATTCAACATCTGGCACTTACTAGCTGTGTGATCTAAGACAGATTGCTTAACTTTACTGAAACTCAGTTTTCTTATTTACGAAATAAAAACACAAATCAATTTTTAATCCACTATAAAAAGTAAAGGAGAAAATGTGTCTAGCACATAATCATTTGTATCAAGCAGTTGAAAACGATACTCAGTTCTGTACAACTTAGTACTTTTATATCGAATGTAATTAGTGCCTACATAAGAGTTTTTCTTCTTATTTGGAGTAGCAACGCGCTGTTCTGCTAACTTGTTGACAATTCATTACATGGAGCAGACTTTTTCAAGGCCTTTATTATTTGCAGTGATTGTTGTAATGAAAATACAACATCAAGACTAAATCTTGCTAGTTATTTTTTGGTATGCTCTTGCTTACGTCTTTGTAAGTATGAGCTGTTTTTAAATGATAAATTGAATTGTTTTTCAGGTTAATCTGCATTTCACGGCAATTCATGGAATTGAAAGTTCATAGAAAGTAGATGTGATTTTATTGTTTCACACTGCAGGAAATAAAGTTCTCTGAACTAATTTTATTACTTCAACACATGACTTTCAATGCAGCAATATGTATATCAGAGGTATGAGTATATATGGATTTCTTCCAATCCTATGCAGAGCAGAGAAACACGCGTAGATCAACATGTTTTACACAGGATAAGAATGCAGGAAACGGGGAACTTCTCATGGGAACATAGCTCATCACAGAATGACAGAGGAGATAGATCTGTGCAAAAAAATGCATAGACAGTACAACTTTATTTTACATGACCCATCTCTTATCCTGGAGAAGTGAATTAAAGGTTAATAGAGGAAGGAACTGGAAGCAGCACGCACCTGAGCAAAAAGATAAGTAAACATTACGTTACCAAAACCAAGAAGAGAAGAGTTGTAACATTTATGTCAAGTAAAGGGCCGGTTCCTTTAACACAGGGAGAAGACAGCCATAACTACTAAGTCCAGATACCAGTCCTCAGAATAAAACCTACCTTGCCGGACCTTGATCTTAGACTTCTCCACCTCCAGAACTATGAGAACAAACTTCTGTGGTTTGAGCCATCTCGCCTATGGTATTTTGTTATGGAAGCCCAAGCAGACTAATACAGAAAATTTGTAAATGGCATAAAATTGAAAATAATTTAATGTTGCTCTTTATTAAATTACATTAAATTTAGACAATGGCCTACCAGACAATCATAAAAGAATAGGATAGGTCTGTACATAATGTAGTGGAACACTTCCAGGACATACCGTTAAATGTAAAAAGCAAGTGTCAAAATAGATGACACTATTGTCTCATATATGATCCTGAGATCTAAAAATAAAAGCAAGAAAAACCACATATATCTATATAAATATATACTTATATACATATATAATATATATTTATATACTTATAAGTATATAAATATATATTATATAAGTATAAGTATATAAGTATATAAGTATACTTATATAAGTATATAAGTATATAAGTATATAAGTATACTTATATAAGTATATAAGTATATAAGTATACTTATATACGTATACTTATATAAGTGTATAAGTATACTTATATAAGTATACGTATATAAGTATATAAATATATACTTATATACATATATAATATAAAGAAAGACGGATGAAAATATACACAGAAGTAAACATAAACATAAAGGTACATGATTGCATACATATAGAAAATTTCAGGGGTACCTGGGTGGCTCAGTCAGTTAAGCATCTGACTTTGGCTCAGGTTAAGATCTCACAGTTTGTGAGTTCAAGTCCCCCATCAAGCTCTGTGCAGACGTTTCAGAGTCTGGAGCCTGCTTCAGATTCTGTGTCTCCCTCTCTTTCTTCCCCTCCCCTGCTCATGCTCTCTCTCTCTCTTTCTCTCTCAAAAATAAACAAACATTAAAAATTTTTTTTCAAAAAAAATTTCAGAAAAATACAAGAAAATATTAATTTGGCTTTCAGGAAGTAGAACTTGAGGGGTAGAAGTTAGAGCTTTTTGATTTTCACTTCATGGCCTTCTGTATTTGAATTTTTTACAGTGAACACATATTAATTTTATAATATATTTTTTAAATTTTGTTTTCATCACCTACGAGCTCAATGTCCCTGACAAGTTAATGAATATGTGAGACAGAGATTATCTACATCCTACCTCACAAGGTGATCTTGAGAATTACATAAGATATCGGGAAACCCCTCACAGTGCATGGTATATACAAAGTATACATCACATGTTAGTTTTCATATTTTCTATGCATAATCTATCTACGGTATTACATATGAAGTAGATATATCCTATGCTATTATATACTTAATCGTATAAAACAAAGTCTCCAAGAACCTTCAAAATTGTTTATTTCCCTACACAATGCAAAATAATCTATTTTGTTTAAATTAAATCTGTTATTTAGAGAAAGAGTTGACCAGGATGTATTTGGCGCTAGGTTTCTAAAACAACATGTTGATCCTCTGCAAACTCAATTATATCTTCTGCGTTTGTAGGCTCTTAGAAAAAGAAAAAGAAAAAAAAAAATAACCAGAAGAATTTTCTACCCCAAACCTGTTGTCAAGACTTCATAGCCCAATGGCAGATGTGAGTATATGTGGTTCACCCGTGACAAGGGGCAGCTGCTGCTGGGAGGGTCCCCACAAAGACAGTGAGACCTTCCTTGGTTCTGCATCAAACGTTTTCTGTCTCTGGATTGTTTTTCACTTTGTAATCTCCTTTGAAGTAATGGTTGCTAGTCTGCTTTTTGTTGTTGTTGTTGTTGTTGTTGTGTGATTTTTTTTTTCTTTTACAGTTTAAAGGACTAATAATTCCATCCATGGAAGGACAGAACTCAATTACTAACAGATGATCCTTATGATAAAATGTCACAACCCCAAGTTAGAGGAAAGAAAAACAACTTCATTTTTCATTTACTCCAATACAACTTACACATAAAAGGAACTAATTTAAATGTCTGTATAGTAAAACTAACTTTTAAAAACTTATTTTCAGGGCATGTGGGTGGCTCAATCGGTTGAATGTCCGACTTCGGCTCAAGTCATGATTTAGCAGTTCGTGAGTTTGAGGCCCGCGTCAGACTCTGTGCTGACAGCTCAGAGCATGGAGCCTGCTTCCGATTCTGTGTGTGTGTCTCTCTCTCTGTCCTTCCCCTGCTCACGCTCTGTCTCTCTCTGTCTCTCAAAAATAAATAAACACTAAAAATTTTTTTAAACTTATTTTCATATCCTAGAACTTCCAGTACTTGTGTTTGTATATAACTTACTGTAATAATTTGGCAGTTTTAAATAAAGTATATTATTTTAACATTTATTTGTCATGATTTAAGGATTATACTTCCTGAAGAAATTTAATAAATGAACCATCTTTGTCTTCTTCTAAGAGTAGGGAAATCATCATTGAATGGCATTTCTTATTCCCTCAGGCACAATTTAAATATTAGACCTAATTGTAGGCAACAAATTAATAACACTGCCTCATGCAGAATTCTTGGTTGGCTTTTATCCAGAGATCTTGAATTCATTGCTCTTTCATTTTAAATTAAATTTGAATGTAAAGTATGTTGTTTTATCCTGTAATGAAAGGAGAAACTGATGTTGAGTGTTTTTCTCTATGATATCGAACAATGCTGCTTTAGAAGTGATAATAAATGCAGGTCTTCAAATCCTACTTAATTTTATTGAATTTTGGTCCTCTCTATAAAGCGTCTGCAAGTAGCCCAGCAGGACTGTTCAGTTCGGCACTTAAGTTACTTACAGACTCCACAGTGTCACACACGCAAAATTCCTTTGTCCTGGGAATGAGATAGATTTTCAGAACGTTGTTCACAACTCACCATAATTGAATTAGGTCTAGATTCGAGTCATTAATCCAACAAGCACTCACTAAGCACCACTATCAGGAAGTGCGCCCGGAGCTGAAAATCCAAGGACGTGCCTGGCCCAATGGGAAAGAGCCTGGTAAAGAGAGGAGTCCCATAGCCAATACAGGGGTGTTATGACATCAATAATAACTACCACTGGTGAGCATTTACGTGTACCAGGTACATTGCACATATCAACACGTTTAATTTCATTTCATCTTCCTGCATTCTGGAGAAAGGTATTACTCTCTTTGTTGCCCAGATCAGGAAACTGAAGCACAGTTACGTAAACCAAGCAAACTTGCAGGGCTGCTGTGTAGCTGGCTTGAACCAGCACCGGGGGCTGACCGCTAAGCACCATTCTCTGGGAAAGCGTGCCTGCCTTTGTGATCTGCCGTGGAGGTGTGAAAGGGCAGTGATGGTTAGAAGGGAGCTGAAGTCAGTTCAATCATTTTGTACACTAATGTAACAGTATGCTTCAGAGAGCCATTCGATTTTTTTTTTAAAATCTTTATTTACTTTTGAGAGAGAGACAGAGTGTGAGCAAGGGAGGAGCAGAGAGAGAGGGAGACACAGAATCCGAAGCAGACTTCAGGCCCTGAGCTGTCAGCACAGAGCCCGACACGGGTGCCTGAACTCACGAACCGTGAGATCATGACCTGAGCTGAAGTCGGACGCTCAACCGACTGAGCCACCCAGGCGCCCCTCTATTTGATTTTTTAAATGGAGTTTTGTTGTCTGGTTGGAAAAGGGATAATAAAATAAAAAAAGAAAAAAGAAAAAGACTATTTTTGCTTGACCTCATCCAATTTGTTTAACCATGACTACAATTAAGAAATACAGTCTTTTATATTTCAAGAAAGTGAAGCAAATAAATGAATATCAGTGGATGGCTTCTGTAATTCTGGCTCCTTTCTTATTTTCTATGTGTTTCAGACATGAGTTCTCCATAAAAAGAAGTCTTAGTTTGCAGGGCAATTCCATGAAAATGGGGAAACAAAAAACTGAAGTGTGTTCAGACTATGACTGAGTTAAACACTGGTCTTCTGTGGGTGAATCTCCAGTCTGGGTGGATAACCCCTAATCCACGAAGCCTTTGCTCAGCTTAGTAAACAGGTTCACACTGAATTCACCTTTTCAAAGCCTGTAAGTCTCCTGCTGCCTTCCAGCTATTTAAATAAAGAAGTCTCCTCTAGATGTAGGTTTCTGGAAAGCAAAGCAAATGTTTTATTAATCTTTGAAGTTATTCGTTTGCTTGCTCGCTTTTGAAAAGTTTATATACAGAGAAAATAATATAACATTATTCATATAAAAACCATCCAGAGCTAGTTAACATCTTGTCATTCCTACTTTGCTCTCCATCTTTGTCCCCACTTACTCCAGTACATCTCTCTGTTCCCTCTAGGTGCTCATGTTGACCTCAATTGCCAACCGGACCATCAAGGTGAGAGCCAAGTACGAACTCAGGTACTTAGTCTTAACAAGTCTGGTCTGCCTTTTTTCCTAAACATGCCAGCCAACTCCTTTAAATCAAACCTAAAATAACTTTTCCATTCAATACTTTTTATCAGTTTAAATAGTCTCAGGTCTGCAGTTATAGAAATTACATTCAAAAGGGATCTACTTATGAAGGAAACATAAAAAGCATGGGTGATTTATTCCATATTTGCTCAATCAGATAAAAGCCACACTCAACTGAAATGTCATAATTTACAACCTGCGTAGATATTCAAAGAGAATTTTGCAGTTTCAGAAATGTGGCCAACCTCCTTTCTTGGCAGCTGAAACAAGAAACCTGAAAAGGATCTGATAAATTGAGTTGCGATAATAGTTCCAAAAGGGAACACACCATCTTCTCTCCCCCATGAAACATCACTTCTTTCAGATTTGTTTAAAAGTCTTCACCCCTAACATCAAGCGAGTGGGGAGGATTTCCATCTCTACTGCCACAATAACCCTTGTGGGCATTCTCTCCTTATTTCCAAAGACACTTCCCAAATACGGCTGCTTTTCCTCTCACATACATTTTCCTAACATGTCCAGGCTAAACTCTTGGCTCTAATCCTCTGTATTCTAAAATCTCCACAACAAATCATGCCATTTCTCCAGCCAAAACCCAATAGTCCCACGTTGCCTCAAGAGAAACTCACTTCTTGGCTTACAATTCCTGCTCTCTGTGGTCCTTTCACAAGATCTCCAAACATTACTAGGAATACGTGTTCTCAGTGTCTTTGATCATGGCATTCCAGCCTTCTCATCCTGAACCTGGCAAAACTGTATTGTATCCATCAGAATTTGTACTTCCAGTAGGAAAACTAAATGTTCAGAACACCTCTCAGTTGGAAGACTGATTTTCATTATTTCCATGATTTTCAAAACTTAAAACCATGTGTCTTGAAATATATTGATAAGCTCAGTAAGAAATTAAGGAAGACCAAAGGTAAAAGAAGAAGAATATAAAGTCAAAATCAAGTGATAAAAATAGAAACTAAGGCTCCCGTGGGAACATATGTCATACTATGATTCTAGAGTCTCCAGGAATAATGGTCACAGGATAGGATCATCAAATGATGTGGGACTCAACTTGACGCACACCTCTCCCTCCCACAGCCCTCAATTAAATACAGAACCGGAACCCTCTGAGCTCATACCAATCCAGTAAAGTGAAGAACTAGAAAAAAAAAAATCTAACTGCTAACAAAGGCAGCTGATGAAAAAACTTGTCTGTCTCTGCCACAGTTCTGGGTTATTATGGATCAAATGTTTTTGTCCCCTCCCCCCCTTCAAATTTATAGGCTAAAGTCCTAACTTCTAATGGGATGGTATTTGAAGATGGGATCTTTGGGAGGCAGTTAGGGTGCATGAGGTCATGAAGGTGGGGCCCTCATGATGGGATTAATACCCTTATAAGAGACACCAGAGAGCTTGCTGTACTCCTCCTCTGCACCCCATCCTCGTGCATTAGGAGGTCATATGAGCACACAGTGAAATGGCAGCTGTCTACATGCCAAGAGAAGAGGCCTCAGAATGAAACCCACCTTCCAGAACCTTGATCTTGGCTTCCTGGCCTCCACAACTGTGAGAAATAAATGTCTGCTATTTACCAGTCTATGGTATTTTGTTATGGTAGCCAGAGCTGAATAAGACCTGGTTAGAAGAAAATAATAACAATATTCTCCCCTGGAGGTGTGTAAACAAAGGTCCAGCCTCATGAGACAGTAAGATTTGAATTTATAGTCCTGTACGGTTGGGGAAATTCCAAACCAAGAAAATAAAGGATCCCTCATGGGTTGCCATCCCCTGGCATCTGGCAAAAGTAAATATAAATATAATACCTCCAGGAGGGAGCATCCTCTCCTCCGGTACCTTGTGATTTCCATGGATGACATTAACTTGGCAAAACTTAGTAAACACTTGGGGAAACAAGAGACTATCCACGACGTATTTAGATTCCCAATGACTTGAGCCATTGGAATTATTAAACATAAAATCAAAAATAACAATGTATGCTTCATTTTTTAAATGTTATGCATTATATTTATGTGGTTAAAGAATAAAGATGAGCTTGAAAAGAGCAAGAAATATCAAGATTGAATCAGCATATTTGAAAAAGAACAAAATAGAATTTCTAGAAATAAAAAATAATTGGGATTTAAAACTCTATGGGTGAGTTAAACAGCACATTAAAAAACAATTTAAGGAAGAATTACTAAATGTGAAAATATTCTGACCTCAAACTTCTCCAAGACAACATTTCTTTCACTTTTATTAAAGTGTCATTTGACAAGGGCACCTGGGTGGCTCAGTCGGTTAAGCGTTCAACTTCAGCCCAGGTCATGATCTCATGGTTCGTGAGTTTGAGCCCTGCATCAGGCTCTCTGCTGTCAGCACAGAGCCAGCTTGGGATCCTCCATCCCCCTCTACCTCTTCAACCCTCCCCTGCTCACACTCTCTCTCAACAATAAACACTTTTTTTTTTTTTTTTTTTTTTTTTTAATTTTTTTTTCAATGTTTTTTATTTATTTTTGGGACAGAGAGAGACAGAGCATGAACGGGGGAGGGGCAGAGAGAGAGGGAGACACAGAATCGGAAACAGGCTCCAGGCTCCGAGCCATCAGCCCAGAACCTGACGCGGGGCTTGAACTCACGGACCGCGAGATCGTGACCTGGCTGAAGTCGGACGCTTAACCGACTGCGCCACCCAGGCGCCCCAACAATAAACACTTTTTTTTAAAAAGGTATAATTTGACATACACTAAGCTGCATATATTTAAAGTATAAAATTTGTTGTTTTGACATACGTACATACTCATAAAACCACAGGCTAGATAATGAATATGCACATTATCCCCCAAAGTTTCCCCAGGGCCCTTGCCAACCCCTCATTGTCTTCCCACCTTGCTTCATTCTCATCCCTGGAAACCACTCAATGGCTTCCTGTCACTATAGATTACTTGAATTTTTTAAAATTTATAAAAACTAGAATCATATTATATGTAGTCATTTTTTTCTGGCTTCTTTCATTCAGCATAATTATTTTCAGGTTAATCTATGTTGGTTTTATGTATCAATAGTTCGTCCATTTTAATTACGGAGTAGTATTCCACTGTACATATACACCATGATTTGTTTATCCATTCACCAATTAATACACATTTGGACTGTTTCCATTTCTTAGCTATTATAAAGTAAGGTACTACAAAAACTCTTTGACAAGTCTTTGTATGATCATACGCTTCCATGACTCTTGGATACATAGCTAATAGCAGAATAGCTAAAGTAAATGACAATGTATGTTTATTATTTAAGAAACTGCCAAATGATTTTTCAACGTGGTGTACCACTTTATATTCCCATCGGCAGTATATTAGAGTTCCAGTTGTTCCACATCTTGCCAACCCTTTAATTTCCATATGGCAATTCTTAAAAGTGGTATCCCAGTGTGATTTTAATTTACACTTCCTTAATCAGTAATGATGTTGGGCATTGTCTCAAGGAAGTGGACTGATATCAGGCAGAGAAGGACACTGATCTCTGAGAAACAAGAAACAAGTGAGGTTAGTCCTGTGGGTTGTTCAGATGGCTGTCTATAGAGAGATTTTTCAGGCTGTTGCATAGGAAAGTGAAACTCAAGCAGGACCTGCCATTCTCCTTGAGTTGTGGAGATTGAATTGGCCCAATGAGGCCAAGTAGGTTACAGTTCACAGAATGTAATATGGGAAGGGAAGAGATGCACAGAGAGATAACTCAGGACACCTATATAAAGTCTGCTTCAGGTGAGCTACTGAATACTGATCCTTTTACAACAGGTAAAATCACCCTAAAAAAATCCTACCCAAGACCAGGTAAAAATTATTCGAAAGGATTAAAAGAAACCATGATGGAAATATCACAATGCAGAGAATAGAGCCTTTCCCCAACAGAGTGGAAAATCTTGTAATTCACACAGCATTAGGTAAAAGTACTCAGAAGGGCTTGCCTTGCAGTGGGTAAAATGAGGATCTAACAAAGCTCATAAATAAGATCTGAAAGGTCTGATTTCAAGTAACTTAACTACGTCCCAGAACAAAGCTCAAAACTATTTACAGAAGTGCAAACATAACCAACATCCAGTAAGGTAAATTAAAAATGTCTGGCATCCAACAAAAGATTACTAGTTACACGAAGAATTAGAAAAATAAAACCCATAATGACAAAATTCAAACCAAATTAACCCAGAACTCACGCAAATGAAAGAAGCAGATATTATAACTGTATTTTATATGTTCCCAAAGACAGATCAAAGACTGACTACGTTAAATATAGACATGGAAGATACTTTTAAAATACTTAAATCTAAATTTTAGAGATTAAAACTACAATGATTGAGGTGAGAAATACAGTGTATAGTATTAAGAGCAGAGTAGATCATAAAGAAGAAAAGATTGGTAAATGTAAAGACAGAATAATAAAACTACCCAAAATCAAAGCAGGCTAAAAAAACGAAATGCAAATGAGTTGCAGGATAACTTGAAACAGCCTGATATACTTACAATTGGAGTCACCATAAGAGGGGAATAGCCGAAAAACCTATAACTAACAGCATACCTAAAGATGAAAGACTGAATACTTTTATCCTAAGGGAAGGAAAAGGCAAGGAATCCTCTCACCATTCCTATTCATCATTATACTGGAGGTTCTATACAATGCAATAAAGACAAAATTTTAAAAAGAAAGAAGAAAAGGCATCAGATCAGAAAGGAAGAAGTAAAACTGACTTTGTACTGAAATGGCATGATGATCCCTGCAGCAAATCCAACTGAATTCTAGCAATGCTGCTAGAACTCATAGGTGTGTTTAGCACATTTAAGGGCCAGAAGATCCACATACAAAATTCATTTGTACACATTGGTGACAAATAATCAGAAAATGAAATGTGAAGGTGAATACCATCGAAAATACCATCAAAATATTAGATATTTAGGAATGAATTTGACAAAAGCTGTATACAAACCCCTACGTTAAAAACTAAAAACACTGCTTAGAGAAATCAAACTAAATATTCATGTCCTAGAGTTAGGCAAAAATGTCTTATAAAGCCAAAAGCATAATCATAAAATTTTTAAAATAGACTAGACTTGGCCAAAATTAAGAACTTCTGTTCTCCAGAAATACTGTTAACCGTGGAAAGACTAACCACAGATTAAGACAAAACATCTGCAAATCAAATATGTGGTAAACAAATTGTATCCAGGATATTAAAGCATACTCAAGGCTCAATAATAAGAAAACAAACATCCAATCTTAAAAACGGACAAAGATTTGAAGAGGCTTTGTTTCACCGAAGTAAATAGAGGAACGGCAAATAAGCACACGAAAAGGTGCTCAACCTCCTTGGTCAGTAGGGAAATGCAAATTTAAACCACAATGAGATACAACCATTAAAATGACTAAAATTTTAAAAGACTGACTATTCCAAGCGACGGTGAATATATGGAGCACCTGAAACTCACTTATTTTTGCTGTGAATGTAAAACAGTGCAACACTGGGGAAAACTGTCTGGGTCTGACAGCCTTTAAAAGTGTTGAACACAGGGGCACCTGGGTGGCTCAGTCGGTTAAGCGGCCGACTTCGGCTCAGGTCATGATCTCACGGTCCGTGAGTTTGAGCCCCGCGTCAGGCTCTGTGCTGACAGCTCAGAGCCTGAAGCCTGTTTCAGATTCTGTCTCCCTCTCTCTGACCCTCCCCCATTGTTCATGCTCTGTCTCTCTCTGTCTCAAAAATAAATAAACGTTAAAAAAAATTTAAAAAAAAGTGTTAAACACATTGCATTGCATTCCACTCCAAGGTATACATCCAAGGGAAAAGAAAGCATGTGTTCATAGAAAAAGTTGTACCCAAATGTTCACGGCGACTTTAATGGTCATAGCTCCAAAATAAAGATACACAAATATCCATCAAGTGAATGGATAAACCAGTTGTGCTATATCCATACAATGGAATGCTATCCAACAATAGAAAGAATGAACTATTATGGAAAACTGTCTTGTATCTGAGTTAGAACTGCTTCTTGGGGCAAGAGTACTGGTGTGCCAGTCCCAAGACCAGGCTTTAAGTGGCTTTAGAGTTTCTTCTCTCTCATTTGGAACCTTGCCACCACCATCTGAACAAGTTTAATCTAGACATCTGCAGAACATGCTCCATACTATAAAGGAGAACCCACTTCTCAGCTGAGGACTCCTAGCCCCACCTACAAACTGCTGACTCCCAACCATACGAGAAAGCCCAGCCACCATTCAAGAACCTGCCTACACAACCCAAGCTGGTTACAGACATAGGAGTAAGCAAAGCAACAAACAGAAGAACCCCCTGGTCGATCTGTAAACTGCAATATGTGTGTATGTATTTAAAGGCTTTGAACGTTGGGTGGTTCGGTGCACAGTAATGGCTGATACAAAATGAATAAAAAATTCTGGTATATTCAGATAATTAAACTCTATAAAAGATGAAAATGAACACATTTTTTTGACACACAAAAGCATGGTAGACTCACACATTCTGCTGAGCAAGAGAAGCCAGACACAAAAGAGTCTGAGGTTCATAAAGTTTAAAACAGGCAAAAGTAACAAGTAGAGATCAAAGTCAGAATAGGGGTTAGGTCCAGAGACAGGTAGTTACCTGGAAGGGATATTGAGGGCCACTTTTGGTGGACTGGTAGTGTTCTATTTCTTGATCTTAATTCTGATTCCATGAGTTAGTTCACCTTATGAAAATCCAATGAGTTGTATACCAGTGTTTTGTGAATTTTTATGTATGTAACTCAATAAAAGAGTTTTTAAAAAATGTTTTGGTTGAACAGGAAATTCACCGAAGAGGAAATATAAATAAAAAGAGCATCAGTCTCACTGGTAGTCTGAGAAAAGCAAGTGAAAACAATCATAAACATCAGTTTTCACCCATCGGTAGACAATAAGTTTAAAAGATGGCAATACTCAGGCTTGAAAGGAAGTGAAGAAATATTCACACATTGCTAGTGTGTAAATTTTAGAAGGTAATCTGACAAATATATTAAATTTTTGAATGCATATAACCTTAACTCAATGCATTTAGAAATCTTTCCTACAGAAATGAAACTGCTAAGGATACATATAAAAGAATATTTATTAAAGCATTGTTTCCAGCAGCAAAAACATTAAATCACCTTGAAAGTGAATCAGCTACAGCCGGCTGCCAAAAAAAAATGTGGTTTATACATATTAGGGGATTTCATTATGCAGATATTAAAATAAAGGTGTTATTATGTTTTGAGCTGCACTTCTATGGGTGGCAATTTGAAAAAGCAAATTTCAAAGTAATATGGACAGTGATCCTACATTTTTTTAAAAAAAGAAGGGTGATTAACTCAGTAAAATCCTATATAATTTTGTAAGGGTTTTCTTGAACATAGATTATAGAAGGACCCAAATAAATGTGTTAACATTGGGCACCTCCAAGCTGGATTTTAGAGAAATGGGGACACCACTATTATACACATTTCACCTTTTTTCCTGTTGTAATAAGCATATGTCACATTAAAAATGAAACAATTACACGTTAGATAATACTTTTGTAAATTTCCAGCATTTAATTTTTTTTCTTAATTTTTTCTAATGTTTATTTATTTTTGAGAGGGAGAGAGAGAGAGAGAGTCCGAGAGGGGGCAAAGAAAGAGGGAGACACAGAATCCGAAGCAGGCTCCAGGCTCCGAGCTGTCAGCACAGAGCCTGACGCAGGGCTCGAACTCACAAGCCGTGAAATCATGACCTGGGCCAAAGTTGGACGCTCAACCGACTGAGCCATCCAGGAGCCCCCAGCATTTAATTTTTTTAAAAAAGAACACCAAGTCACTTAATAAATACAGTTTTCAAATCTTATGTCAAATCAGTGAAGGTAGACACAGGCTTCGTACAAAATGGACTAAAAAAAGGAGAAAATGGGCATCCGGGTGGCTCAGTTGGTTAAGCGTCTGACTCTTGATTTAGGCTCAGGTCATGATCTCACAGTTCATTCTGGGGGATTGAGCCCCCACCTCGGGCTCCCTGCTGACAGCAAGGAGCCTGCTTGGGATTCTCTCTCCCTCTCTCTCTCCCCCTGCATTCACACTCATGTGTGCTTTCTCTCTCTCAAAATAAACTCAAAAAACAAAACAAAACAAAAAAACAGGAGAGAAAAGCCTAAGCGTTCCCTTCAGAAATAGTTTACAGTCTTGGGGCGCCTGGGTGGCTCAGTCGGTTGAGCGTCCGATTTCGGCTCAGGTCATGATCTCACACGGTTCATGGGTTCGAGCCCTGCATTGGGGTCTGTGCTGACAGCTCTGAGCCTGGAGCCTGCTTCGGATTCTGTGTCTCCCTCTCTCTCTGCCCCTCCCCCGTTCATGCCTTATCTTTCTCTGTCAAAAATAAATAAACATTAAAAAAAAAAAAGAAATTAGTGCACAGTATAAACTCCTTAACCTTTCAAACAATGAGGGATAAAAATTTAACAGTTGTGATCTCTTTTCAAGATTATTAGAGGAGCATCTCATATTACATATGAATTTCATATGATTATTAATTCAAGCTGAGGAACACATAAATTATTCCATAAAATATCTTTTAGCAACTTGGAATAAATATGCTTTGAAATAATGTGACTGAACCAACAATCTGTTGGAAAATTTTATTTGCTATATGAGTGGAAAATATTACTCAGTACTGACATTTCCTGTTTATCATTAAAAAAAGAACTGAGCTAGCTAACCTTGCAAATTTAATTCAGTTGTAAATCTTACAACCTCTTGCAATAAGACCTTGCCTTACATAACAAATAAAATGTATCTGGCAGGCTCACTCTTAAAAGAACTAAGCTTTATATCTTAAAAGTGAATATAGAAATAAAAAGCAAAGATAGTGAAATCCAAGATATAAAAAAAACTAACATACCAACGAAACCCAGTTGGATATAAACAAATCTATCTCAATGCTTTCCCTTTTTAATGTCTCAAAAAAGCCAATGAAATCAAAATGAGTTCCACGACTGCTCTAAATTACTGGATAATTATATCTAAGTAATTGTTAAAGTTTGAAAAAGCTTTAAAAGTTATTTCATTATAGATTATTAAAATGACAGAGCAGAAAGGGATATATATCTGGCTATATTTTTTTTATCTTGAAATTGTTTTCTATTTCATATGTTGAAAAAAAAAATAGACAAGTAATAGCAATTTGGAATTTATGACCTAAATTTGAATTCTAGCTTCAATTAATTAACTAGAGGAGACAAGCAGAGTTTTTCCCCTAGACTTCACTTTCTGCAACCATGAAATAAAATGTTGCCAAAAGTAAACAGGTTTAGAATGTCAGAGTAAAAAGAAAGTGACTGCAGAATGACAGTATTTCACATCTACCATGCTTCAGATGCTTTATAAAAACATCTTCAGATAATTTTCCCAGCCATCTTCTAAATAGGCAGGATCTCCATTTTGCCAGTGAAGAAACTAAAATTCCGAGTTCTGTTGAAATTACCCAAGTTCACATGAGTGGTAAATGAGCCAGGATTTGAAAACAGCTCTAGGTGACCAGTCAAACAGGCACCTCCAAACTTAGGCTCATATAAATTAAATGAATTGTACAAGTTCCCACTGCTAGACTACATGAATGATGTTTTGTAATACTAAGTACACTATGACGTTAAGTAAAACACGATTTTTCCTGAGCCTCAGTTTCCTCATCTGCAAAATGGCATAAGGAGTAAATAAAGCAGTGTCTATTACATAATGAGTAATCAACAAATACTTGTTTTCTAAAATTCAATGTTTTTAAAGCACTTTCAGAGTAATCTTGAGAAGACAGGAATTGTTATTTCCATTCTGCATATGCGTATATAGTCTTACCAAGGTAAAATGTAAGAAAAAAGCAAAGGGGCATGTTCAATAACATGGTCCTGATTGTCATAATGTGAAACAACGATGTTCAGTTTCCATCCAAAAGGACCAATTTTGCCTTGAAGTCATGAAGTTAAAACCAGCTATTGTGAAGGACCTACCCAATTTTATTCATAAAGATGAGTTTAGAAAATGGAAAATTTTAATAATTATAAATATCATCATCTAAATTTGAAGCCTAGTTTCAATTAGTTAACTGGAAGGGGAAAGCAGTTTTATTCACTAGACTTCATTTTCTGCAAATGAAAAAAAATGTCTTCAAATGATAAGGGTTATAAAATTTAATGGTTGTGGTCTCTTTTCAGGATTGTGAAAGGCCATTCCCTGAGCATGTCATGTCACATATGAATTTCATATGATTATTAATTCAAGCTGAAGAAGAAAAAAAATTAGTCCATAAAATGTCTTTCAGGGTGGTTTTAAAGCAACATTTTTTTTTTAAATCTTGGACCGTAAGTAAATTATCTCTTGAGATCTTCATTAGGCTCATAGTCCAATAAATTGAAAAACTAAATGATATAAACTTCTTCCACAAAGAAGCTCACATACATTACATACATTTAAGTTATTAACAACACGTAACTGACATTGACAATGGGAACAGAGGTCCAACAAACTCAACAGTCAATCACTCTACAGTGACTGCAGCTCTAGGGAAGTCCTCTTCATTTCCACAGGAACTGAAAGGCCATCGCTCTCTTCCCAGGAAGAGCCTGCAGCTTTCCTTTCAAGAACTAAATGGTTACAGCACATTGTGCAATTAAGAGGTAGCCTTGATTTCTATTTCGGAGACTATGACGCAACTTGCCAGAGTTTTCACATTAAGTGAAACTGGTAAGTTCATGTCTGGGGATAAAGCCACACAATGGTATCATTCAAGATAAAAATCAGTGACCCCATTTAGGTACTAAAGGCCACGGTCTGCAGTTCCTTTCAGTGTTTCACACTAGGGGCTTTGGTACGATTCAGGCATTCTCTGATCAGAAAATGCAGTTACCCTGACAACAAGTAACTGGAGAGATTCTGCATTCTAATCTGACACGACTCTAGGATGGATTTCAATGTTAGGCAGCAGCTGTGAGCTGGCTGTAGCACAGGCAGATGTTGGTTTCAGCATCCTGTATTCTCTACCACATGTGGGACCAGATGGAGCTTCCGCACAGACAAATGTGTAATACTTGGGAATTCTAACGTTGAAGCAAGAGTCTTACTTTTGAGCCAATGAGTGCTGCTCTCTGCAAACCTAAAAGTCATGTTTTGAGGCTAAACTAGCAAAAGTGCTCATACATGGTTATTTAAAAAAATATACTGTCTTCTTCGGGGAGAAGTATACAAACAGGAAACTTACCAACAATGCGCAAGTTACTTAACTTCTCTGGGCTTCAGTGTCTTCCTCTGTAAAACGAGGATATTAATACTACCTACTTCCTAGTTTTTTTCTGATGATTAGTGATCCACAAAATGGACAATGCTCTCAGTTTTATCACGTGCTTAAGCATGGGAGCAGTTTGTGTCCTAGGCATCCTCACCACACATCCCTACCTCCCTAAGATCCATTTAGTTGTACTTTCCCCAAATTGTTTTCTCCATATGGCTTGAGATGGTGCTCAGACCTTCACTCCTTTCTTTTGCCTATACTGTGTACTTTGACAGCAACGTTCACTTTCCACCGTTCGGGTTTCTCGGTTACTCAGATGTGCATGTCTTCTCCCCATCTAAACTGGGAGGTCCTTGGGGTGAAAGACTATGTCTTATATTGCCTTCTATCTGACAAAAGACATAGTACGGGGGCACCTGTGTGGTTCAGTCAGTGAAGCCTCCAACTCTTGTTTTCGTCTAAGGTCATGATCTCACGATCCATGGGATCGAGCCCAGCACCCAGCTCTGGGCTGACAGCACACAGCCTTCTTGGGTTCTCTCTCTCCCTCTCTCACGGTCCCTCTTCCGCTCACTCTCTCTCAAAATAAATAAATAAACATTTAAATAAAAAAAAAAAAAGACTTAGCTGAGGCAACATATCATCTGGTAAATGTTTCTTTAAAAAAAAAAAAAAAAGACAGTACTGAGTGCTGTCCAAAGCAGGCACTCATTAGACACTCTGATTCTTCTTTGCAATTGGGAGGGTAGTGCAAAGGGATGTCTCCAGCTGATTATGATGCATAATATATTAAATACACTGATTTCTGAAACATACCACAGAAGGCCTCTCCTATATTCTCAGGACTTCCTCATGCCAAGCTAAAGCCTGAAAGGCACTAGGCAGCATTTACATAATCATTAACAGTTATTTACATGGTCTTGCCCTTACTTAATATTTAAAGTCCCACATAGACCAATTCTGTGAGATTTCAGTGATAAACAGATCGCTCTTTATTGGTAATGGAATGCATTTAGAGTCAGCAAGGTCGCCTTCAGTATACAGTTTCTAAAATGAAGCCATTACATTATAAACATTAATGTATAGAGTTTACTTCGATGTATATATTTCACTAGGTCATAAATCTTCTCCCTTCATAGAAGAAAGTATCCCTTATATCTGAATTAGTTCATGTTGAAATTTTATAATGAAAGTCAGCTGTGGTTCCAGGAAACAGCTGGTGTTTTTGCCTCTCTGCTTCCATGAAGAAATATGCAATGCATCAAGGAATGACTTATCTCATAAACTGCCTAAATTTTTTTCATATGCAGACAGCTAGCAGTGTATTTTGATAGGAGATGTTCGGTGTGAGTTCAGTTTTTACAATATTTGGTGAATAAAACAGCATATTACTATAAAAATGAGTATTGATGCTACTTAACATGAAGAACCTTTTACTAGGTGCTAGAAAATATAACCTAAAAACAGTCTTTCCCAATCTGCTGGGAAGTTTTAATAAAGGTAAACCAATGATTCTCGCTCATGGAGCTTGTATCAAGATCACTTGGGGACCTTTCCAAAGGACAGCAACCACCACCAACCAACATAAGGGGCTCCATCCCTAAAGATTCTATCAAGATGATTCATCCCAGGTTATGAATCAAGAAAAGTACAGTGATTCAAGGAAGCAAGATTCAACCATAATGTTTTTGATACGTGAGAGTAAATTTTTCTTTATAAAACAGATACATTATTAAGCTTTTTGTATAATCTAAATTTTTAAATTTTTAAAAAATTTTTTAATGTTTGTTTTTGGGGGGGGGGGGAGGGAGGGAGGGGGACACAGAATCCGAATTAGGCTCCAGGCTCTGAGCTGTCAGCACAGAGCCCAACAGGGTTTGAACCCACAGGCTGTTAGACACTCAACCGACTAAGTCACCCGGGCGCCCCTAATCTAAATTTTTGATATAGAAATACATTCATTTGGGAGCGCCTGGGTGGCTCAGTCGGTTAAGTGCCCAACTTTGGCTCAGGTCATGGTCTCGTGCTCCAAGAGTTCGAGCCCTGCATTGGGCCTCTCTGCCCCTCTCCTGCTCACACTCTGTCTTTCTCTCTCTCAAAAATAAATAAACATTTAAAAAAAATTTAAAAAAAAAACACATTCATTTTAAATGCTCCAAGAGAAGCTTGATATTAAAGAACACATCTATGCAGTCCTTTATAACTTGATTAGGATTATATAAAACTAACCTTTGATTTATGAGTTTTATAAACTCGAATAGTAGATATCTCATTTATTTAAAGTGAGATCCTACCACATACATAACCTTTTCCTGCTAATTACTAGAAGTCCCCTTCATAAAAACCATAAGAAAAGTCATTGTTGCAATCAAAAAGGAAATGATGGACGTCATCCTGTTTTGGTAAGTATATAATTTTTTACATTGAAAACAGACACCAACATAAAATTGGCATATTATATCCTGTGGGAACACACACACAAATTATCATTTCCTTCACGACTTTTTAGGACAACCTTTTATCACAGTTTATCTTATAAATTTTACACATATATCAAATTTATAGATTTGTTTTATAAATTTCTGGTTCTCTTAATTCCAATATTTGACGAAAGTCATAGAATTTAAGAGCGAACAAGACTACTTAGAACAACCTCTCAGTTACACAGATCTACAGTCTTTGAACTGTTATCAATCTGAATGAGTCTCTGGAAGCGCTGTGGTGTGGCCACATTAACTTTCAGCTGAGCGAGGGCTACTGTAGGATGAGAACCGTGCTCTCAGCTGGTTCATAGGCCACACTGAGATGCCA
The DNA here is from genome assembly GCF_046562875.1 of Panthera onca. Taxonomy (NCBI): domain Eukaryota; kingdom Metazoa; phylum Chordata; class Mammalia; order Carnivora; family Felidae; genus Panthera; species Panthera onca. The sequence goes on from NC_138343.1 coordinate 118,891,829, forward strand.
GCACTCCTAGCTCTTTCTCCAACAATGGAGCGCTTCTTGTTTTTAGGGTACTTTTCTCTGGGTATTTTGCCACAAATTTAACTTCCAAATTAAAATGTTAGTACTTCGGGGCACCTGGGGGCTTAGTTGGTTGAGCATCTGACTCTCGATTTTGGCTCGGGTTATGATCTCATGGTTCGTGAGACTGAACCCCAAATCGGGCTCTGCACTGACAGTGTGGAGCCTACTTGGGATTCTCTCTCTCTCCCTTGCTCTCTGCCCTTCCACTGCTCTCTCTCTCTCTCTCTCTATTTTAAAGTTTAAAATAAACTTTAAAAAATAAATAAAATGTCAATATTTCTTTCCACAAGTCCCTCTTTATAGACAGTTACAGTGAAAGGGGATAAAATAGGTCATTACCATTATTTTCACTTAACTCCAAAAAGGACTGTACCTGCTCAAACAGGAGGCTATGGTCTTCTTCTCAATGATCCTTATGCTACAAGATGTGTCCCATAAGATTAGCAGGCCACTCTTTTCAGTGAAATTATTTCCAGTTCCTATCTCCCTAACATCATCTGTGAGATTTAACACTGTGCGCCTTTTTATAGCATGTGCATAATCTTTCACCTAATCATCTTAACTCGTCTTATTTAAATAACTTCCTAAATCACAAATGACATTTTATATGTGGCATTTCCTGTTAAGGAGCATTTCCAAACCCCACGTGTGAAAAGAGCAGAGTTCTGTGTGCTCAAAATGCTGTCGAAGTAGGTCTAAATCAATTCCCAGGATCTTTGAACTGGTATCTCTGGCAGGTTCTGATGAGATTATTCACATAGCCCTCGGCCTATGCACCAATTCTGTAAGGATTCAAAAGCAGCCTTGGCTCTGAGAAAGTGACTCAAAGGCCCTGTGGCCGGATATAAGCTACCCGACATCTCTCACCCAAATTATTTGTCACTGCAACATATACCAGCTAGAAGACTTGGACTAGTAGAATTGCATGGAGAAAGATCCACTACTTTTGCTCAGAAGATCTGTGCCCAGTCTTCGCTCTGTGTCACAGAATTTGTGAATAGGGTTAAGCAAGTTACTTATGCAAGCTATGCCTCAGTGGGTTCATCTGGAAAGTGGTGGTAATTCAACTTGCCTTGTGGGAGGCTGTGAAAATCTAACAAGAGAAGCTATTTAAAGTAGTAAGAAACAGATAAACATATTACCTGCATATCTCCCTGCATTTAAGTAAAAGTCATTCCTATCTTAATATTCCCATACTTCTTCTGAAACCTACTTTGCCATCAACACCTAGAATCCAACATAAATATCTTAGTATGAAGTTAGTGCTTTTGATAAAAATGCTGCTCATAAATGATTTACCAACTTTTATGGCCAATCATTATCAATAAATGTGCTAATGCTTTTCAATTTTGTCATCCAATGTTTTAGACTACTTTAAAAAGATGTCCTAGACTGAGATTAGAGTTGGGCAATAGAAGAGTAACAAAGAAAAATATCTCTTTCTGTCTGTCTGTTGAAATGGTATTATTTAAGACCAACTTAAGGAAGGCTAATGGGTGACCTAAGAATGTGAAAGAATATTTCCCAGAGGATAGTCACCAGCTGGCTTTTATCCTTACTCAGACAAGAACAGGAGGAAATTAGGTTAAATTTCATTTGGGTTAGAATAATGAGAGCAAGCTATGAAATCTAATTCCCAGGGAATCTTTCCTTCAAAATAAAATAAAAACTGACTTCCTACTGTGGTTTCAGTGCAGCCCTGATAAGTATGAGAAAATACTGGATGAAGTTTGAGTCGTCTGTCTCTATAATCCCCATCAAGAGAAAAAAACGAAAAATTACAAGCCCTTTACGCAACAGGTGTTTTCACTGGTACTCATTACATCTTCACTGGAAATCATTTTTCCTGCTTTACGAGTAAAGCTATAAACTCTGAGAGTTGAGTTTGCCCAAGGTCATCAAGCTAATGAAAAGCAGAGTTGGAATACAATCCCTACCTATCTCCAGAGCCCATACTACGTGCTATATCAACCGGTCAGCCTTGCTCGCCTTGGCACTCTTAGGTCCTATCCTTATTTAAAATTTACATTCTGTCCAAGATTCCGATTTAGATTTGGATTTAGATTTAGATTTAGATTTGGATTTGGATTTGGATTTAGATTTGGATTTGGATTTGGAGTTTGGATTTATTTCTCTTTCTTTCTTCCTTTCCTTTCTTTACTTTTTCTTCCCTTCCCTTTTTTTCTTTCTTCCTTGTCCTCTTTCTTTCTCTTTCTTTCTTTCCTTCTTTCTTCCCTTTCTTTATTTCTTTGTTTCTTTCTTTCTTTCTTCCTTTTTTTTCTTTCTTTCCTTACTTATCTATTTACTTATTTATTTACTTATTTATTTGTTTACTTAGATTTACTTCATTTAGATTATTTTCCAAGATTTAGAGGTATCTGAAATCCAATGTAAATTGGAAATATAGCCGGTATTTATGAGCTACCTAATATATGCCAAACATATAAGAACTCTATGGATATTATTTCATTTGATAATGGCAGTTACCATTTGAGACAAGTACTATTATTATCCCCTTTACAGATGGAAATCTGGGCTTCCAAATACATGCTAGAAGAGCCCAGGTCCAAGGGATTAAAGAAAGGGGCTTTTAAACCTCAAGGGAAATCGTGGCGTCCTAAGCATTTTTACCCAGGTACGCCTAGGGATAGTAAGAAGCAAGCGTATCAGGAATTCAGACCACAGGGCATCCAAACCCCAGCACATATTTCACTTTTAGTTTTAGCAAGTCATAGATATTTAGAAGTAAAAAGAGCCATTTGGAAACATCGGGTCCAATCCCTTTATCTTACAGACAAGGAATCTGAGGACCAGGGTGAGGTTAAGTACTTTCTCTAGGGTCAGAAAGCTAATTAGTGACAGAGTTAGCAATAAATCACTTCGATGAAAAAGCATGCTTTCAAAGTGAATTCAATTACCTTGTACTCTCAAGTGGCTATTAAGAACACCCAAGTAGTTAGACAATCTCCAATGTTTCTGTGAAGTAGATGTAACTCAAGAAGATCAAGAAAGAACTTTGCAACACTGAACATTCTAAGTCAGCAAGCTTTAAAAATGTGCTAATTTGAATCAACTTATCATTGACAGGAGCAGTGCTCTATTCACTTTTTTTTTTTTTTTTTCTGTACAAAGTTATAATTTCAGCCACAGTAAATGGCCAAGTATTCTTCATCTCTTGGACAAAAGATACATGTAAACTTTCAGATCCACTGATACATGTATATATATTACATATAATATATATAATTATGTTAATAATTACAAACTCTAGATGACAAATTCCCAAAGAAAAGGATGATTCTTATGATCTTACAGCATAATTTTTCTACAAGATAAGGAATTATCCATTTTGTCAATGGGTGACAGAATCCACAGGTGCCAGTAGTAATGCATTGGTATTAAGAATTTAATAACCAAATATAGTGCTGCCATGTATTTAAAACGAATGGAAAGTACTTTCACAAAAAGCATACTTTGAAAGTTAATTTCTTTCGACATACTAAATAGATCTAGCTAAATATCCAAGATTTGCCTTTGTGAAATATGGTTGAATTGGTAAATAAATAAACAAATAAAAGGGAACATTGGTAAGCCAAAAACGTTCCAAAGAATTGTAATGTAAATGAGTGAAAATACAACTATTTGGTTAATAGTCAATAGCAAACACCTGTTAGTCTGCCACCTAATAGAGGGAAACTGAAGGTGAAGGCATGAAAAAAAAATGAGAACTAAAGCATAGAGTCTGTGGAAATGCATCCTGATGAGAAACCAATTCTATCAGGGAAGAAAAAAATCACATCAATGAAAATATATTTTGAAATATTATTTCAGGGAGAAAATGGAAGACGATATACTGACAAAGAGGAGATCATTCTAATAGTCAAATCATGTAGCTTGACAGTGAAAATTCTTACAATTTACTAAATTTAACCTGGAAATCTTACACATTTTCAGAAATAGAAGTCCTCTATCACACTTGACATTTCAGAATATGTTAATGCTAAAGTTTCCCATGTGATGGTGTTCTTATATTACGAAGAAGAAAGAAGAGGAGGAGACGAGGAGGAAGAAGGAGGAGGAGGAGAGAGGAAGAGGAAGAAAGAAAAAGAGGAGAACAAGAAATAAGCACAATAGGGAAACTGACCAGCAATGTTGATTTAACACAGTGCATAAACCCAAATGTTCATACTACGTGTCTAGGATAGGAAAATCAAAGTTTTAAAGGACTATTTCATGGCTATACAGTACTCTGGCTTCAAGAACATTTCATGGTCATTCAATATCAATTATCCTTAGATTTTCTTGTCCTAGGAAACATTCCCCCAAATTAAATCATTCAGATTTATGAGTGCCACCAAGGGAAAAAAACAGCAGCATCTAATATCAAGTCAAGAAAGATGTTCTGTTCAGTAGCAAGTGACAGCACAGTATCTCATTCTATTGATGAATAGAATAGAATAGAATAGAATAGAATAGAATAGAATAGAATAGAATAATGATAGTGTTTTGTTTATCTCCACTTCACATTTCTACACAGGAGAAAGTTTTCACGGTGGCCTCCCTACATGAAGAGTGAGAATCTAGGTTTTATTTGGAATTCTGACTCTCTAGAAGGGATTGGCAGGCTTGGGATCCCTCAGCAACCCAGAAACCTAACAAGATGATCAATAGATGAGCAGTTGTGTTTATTGCTAGTGATCTACATAATTTTATTTAGTTACTTTATTTAAAACTATGTGCCAGGCATTGTTCTAATTACATATGTTAAACTCCTTTGATTCACTTAATAGTTGTAACAACCCTATTAGTTGAGAACTATTATGCCCATTTTCCAGGCGAGAAAACTGAGGCACAAGGAAGTAAATAATTTGTCTGAGGTCACACAACAAGTAAAGGTAATCCTCTCTTAAAACTCAGCAATGGTCAACCTTTCAGCATGATGCTCTTTGCTTTTCTGGGTCTCTTTACTAAACAGCAGTTTTCAATGAAAAGTCATTCAGACAACAACATTGAAAATAAATGGCCTGATAATAATAGTTGGGTTTGTTAACAGTTTTCTATGTGTCAGATATTGTGCTAAGTGGTAATACAATTTTATTAACTACTATTTAACCTTTAGTCTAAACAATTCCATAAGGAAGTTACCATGCAAATTTAAATGATAAAATTGACATGTGAGTGACAAATAACTCATCCATGGTTAAATGCCTGATGATGGAAAGCAAGGATCCAAATCTGGCCCATCAGAGTGCAGAACCCACCTATGCTACCATGAGGCTCACTGTCTCCCTATTAGAAAGGTGGGCCTTTAAGGCAAGATGGAGATGGGATGATGAGTCAGCTTGGATGTTTTTCTTGTCTAACCCTAACCCTAACATAATAGGCAGTCAGCAATTATTTATTAAATCAAATAAGATAGATCATGCTTAAACCGATGAGTTAGGAGTTTAGTTTATCTATGAGGAGAATTCTCTGACAATAAAAGCTACACACGCATACATACACACACACACACACGGGTGTGTTACACCAGTTGATAACCTCAGCTTCTGGCAGAGTATATCCAGTTGTCACCATCAGGTGATAATGATGTTACTATTGACTACAGAGAGCGGAAAGAATCACTTTCTCTAAAAAATTTTAAATTTAGGGTAAAGCTATGTATTTGGCAAAGCTTAAATAGGGTCATGTTTAAATATGGAGATATGGGCTGCACAGTGGGTCTCGAGAGTGAGAGACACAGAGGTGATCTCATATGAGGAGTGTGGTTTCGATATAAATTACCAAGAGCTTTCTTTTTCATAATCTCCATTTCTGTCTTCTAGTGTGGCATGCTGTCATCTGACAATACCAATATTTTGAAATCACAATTTTAAGCATTTTTCACAAAAACCAAAATACAAATCAATAAATGTGAATCCCAACTGAACTGAAACCCCAATAATTTTTATCATAATCCCATTATTCCTGTGGATGAAATTATTTGCCTTTATTAGTTTATAATTTTAGAAATTATTTACCTTGTTATTTCATATTTTTGGTAGTAAATAATTTTTATCATTATATGATTAAAATTTAAATTAAGTGAATTAATATGTTTAAGTTTACTCATTCACATTAAATATATTCACACACAGCCACTGATATATTTCATTTATCTGCTTAGTTTTATAGTTATTACAACTACAAAATGTATGTTGGGCAGCACTATTAACATTTAATTGCAATTACACACTTCTTTGTTTGAAATGAGAGTGCAGACAACAAAATTGATTTCTCGCCATATTACTATTATCAATGTTCTTAAAACTTGCTGTGAACGACACATAATATAATACAATATAAAAGCAATGTTCTTTTTTCTGAGAAAGTACTTTTTGGTTTTTGTCTCAGAGAAGGACTGAGGCTTTTTGATACAGTGATTCGCTGGACATAAAATACAGAATAAAGACAGGCACCTAGCTGATGGCTCTTCAAAACAGGCGTCTTTGATTCTATGGAAAGAAGATATATTTGCCTTAAATTACCAGAAATCATCTCTGCTAAGGAAAAGAGAATGGGAATTACGGTAATTTCTTAAGGTAAGTTTTAGATCTATGAATTCTACCCTAGAAATGAATTGACATTTTATTATAAACTGGCATGAGTTGCAAACGAAAACTGTTTTTTAAAAACTGTCTCAAAACGTATACAACCTGAATTTTTTTACAACATAGATATTTTGAATTTATTTTCCAAGTAGAGCTTCCTCTTCTCTCTTTTAAGATTTCATTTTGAAGTAATCTCTACATCCAACATGGGGCTCGAACTCACAACCCCAAGATCAAGAGTCACCACATGCTCCTCCGACTGGGCCAGCCAGTCTATTTAGGCTCATTCTTTTTTGCAAAATGTTCCATAGTACTTGACGACCTTTAGGATATTTTAGGATTTAACAACAAGCTCAGGAATCTATTCTGTAAGTGGTATTCTTAAGTAATAATAGAATTTTAAATGCCAGCCACCAACCCTCTGCCCCTGAAGCAACCAAATTTTGTATAACCACCCCCTCCTCTCTGACTTGCAGCCTGTACCCCAAACCCCCTCTTGCTAGGAGTAAAGAATTTCCATCGTCCTACAGAACTCCAAACATTCAAATACATGCCCACATATCTGAGTATTACTCTAAAAGCATGTGCCGGGAAAGCTAGCTAAGAATTCTCAGATGGGATACCAGGTAAATGTCCTACGTACAGAGTTAGAACATATACTGACCTCCCTTAAGAGCAAATACTTTTATTTCATTTGACTTAATTATTAGCATTAATAATAAGAAAAAAATGCATTAATGTCAGTAGTTAAGGGCTTTATATCCTATCCGTTAACATTTGCTGAAAAATGAATCCAGGACCCATTTTGTGAAACATGTGCTTTTATTTCTGAACCTGTAGTTTTACATTTGTCCCTTAAGCCGAGTTCCCATTAAATTTGCTGCGAATGACACACAGTATTATATGGCACATAGTCTATATAAATATAACATTCTCTTTTCTGAGAAAGACTTTTCATTAGCATAAGGGAAGGCCTTAGGCACTGGTATTAAGGCACATGCAAGAAACAGCAAATAACATTGCACAGAGGTAAATGGCTTATCCAAAGTCTCATCGTTGGTAAATCTTCTGATTGCAAAAATATTCTACAAGTATTTAGGACTACTTAGTTATTCAAAAAACATTCCCTTCCCCTGCTCTTCTTGCCTCTGTAAGTAGTGACGAATCATATCCGTAAGCAAAAGGCAGCTCTGTGCCACTAGACAGATATATTAGAAACTAACAAATCTAAGTCGCTTTACAGAATGTACTCAGTGTTTCCAACTCTGCCAAGAGGTTTTGAGGTTAAGAGGGAAAGTGTTATGGTGACCACCCTCTGCAGACGAAGAAACCAGGGCATTACCCCAGAGTAACTTACCTGAGAGCACGCAGTGAGCTAAAGAGACGACCTGCGAGTCAAACCCATGCATTTCCCTCTCGATTCTAGAATCCACACGTTTTCTCCTTTCTCACATCCACACTGCTTTGTTACAGAGTCTGAGGACTGACAAAAAGCTGATGATGTCTGGCCTTCTGAACGTTTAGAGTATTTGTATGCATGATTTAATTCTATCTTATTCTTTCCTGTGTCAAGGACACTTCTCCTACCTTCTTACTATAGTTTCCTGGAGACTATGGATTATACATTCAGCCTCTGTGTAACTACCAAGCAGTACCTAGCACAGAACCAAGGACATGGAATTCTTTGAAAATACCTGTTTCTCCACTAGCTAGATACAAAAGTTTTGGGAAGCTATTCCCGGTGGAGGTGGGAGGGAGTTAGGTGCCACAGGCGAATTCTGTAATTTTTAATTTTGTAGGAATCCACCAATTTTCCTATTTTCTTATTTTCAAAAAATCACTGTAAAAATAGTTTTTTTTTTTACAATATCCAATGTTTACAATGAAACAAGCCATTCTCAAACAATCTTGGTGGGGAATGTAATGTTCCTGTATATAGTTTATCAATATGCAAATACATTATTTAAATTGCAAGTCCAGCAATTCCAAGTGTACACAATGTTGCCTAGGAAATAGGCAGCACTATTCAAATGCATCCTTTAACTTTTACCTGAAAATGTAAAATTAGGAGCCAAAAGCCAAAATCCTAGCTACAATCCAAGATTTCCCTCTAAATTCAGTAACTCGTAAGACAGGGTGTGAGTCAGAGAAGCCAGTTACTTTGCTCTTGAAATAACTTTCATACAATTGAAAATCATTTCCATTTTTTAAATAATTTTCATTTTAACAACAATTTCCCCTCCATTTGTGCAAATTAAATTTGGCCTGTGAGTGAGTCACATACCTTTATTACATGATGCTTTTCCTGGAACACAGGAATTTTAAACATTTGGCACCAGTAGGTCGTACCTTTGTTTGGGATGGGGACCTGTCTTAATAAAAAGGGGAGGGGGACACAAAGTCACATTCTCTTGACACACTATTAAACACAAAAGTGTAAATAAAAACTCTTACACGCTTTCCATAAACCCACCCCTCCAGTCATAAAACCTGAAAAAACTTACGTCCTGATTAACAAGGTCAAAGTATGGTATGGCTGTAGACAACACGCTGGTTTTCTCAGGATTCAACAGCCGCAGACTCTTGGTGCCACGATTGGAGTCGTGGTACTTGGGGCCGGCTTCTCCCACATCTTCATGGTGGTAAGCCCAGATCACTCTCACTGTGCTCTCCTAGTGAGCAGACATGGGCACCATTATGTCTCATGAGAGCACTTCCCTTACCACTGAGCTGAGTTTAAGGAATTCTATTTAAAGCAGGATGCAGACGTGAAAAAAAAGAGAATAATGACATTGGGAGCTCTCAACATGGTCTCTAGCATTAATTGTGTCAATTTGATGCAATCATTAAGTGTCCAGATAGATGAGTTTCTTTTTGGAAGAAACGGTATCTCTTAGCACGCAAGATTATGGCTTCCAAGGCAGAATGAAAGGCAACTGACTCAGAGGTTATGCTTCTGTGCACATGGCGACGGTAAATCGTCGTCACGCCAGGTCTGCGCACCAGCAACTAGTAGTCGCCAAGCAAATATTCTTGTTAAGAAGCAAGGATTCTGGAAAACTAAAGTCACCTTCCAGGTTAGCACCTTTATATTCACTATAGATTTTCCCCAGAACTGGCCCCGTCACATGTACGAATTGACAGAAAGTGCAAACACAGGAGGAATTTCTGATTCTGGGTTTATTATCCTAGAATCTAGCGTTAGTCATTTTATGAATCCTGGGAATTTCCAACGGACTAGGGTATCCCAACAAGGGAAAGTACTGTCAGGTGAAATTGGTTTCCATTTAGCAAACAGGAGAGATTGCCCGAGGGGTGGTGGGCCAGGGAGGGCTTGGTGAGGTATGAAGAAATTGTTCAGTCCTCCCACAGAAAAAGGTGTCTTTGCCAGATCTCTGTAATAAGAACTTTGAAAATAAATAATAAAGCAAAAGCTATTTATTTTAAAAGCTATATTCTTTCTTAATAAGTCAAATGACTATAATTATTTTTCCAAATAAAGTATAATTGCACAGTATATTACATAAAAAGTGATCCACGTTTTTGCATGTGGTTTTCTTCTTCTTTTACTCTTTATGCTGAATGTTAATCAAAACTGGCTTCAGATTTTTACATTCCCATTTTTAAAGCTTTGATTTATCAAATAAAAAAGATAATTTGATTGATCTATACAAAATGAAACTGATCCAAGGAATTCATGGAAATTTCCAAAGTACCACATGAATTATATGCTGTCTAAATATTTAATTTACATATGCATAAAGATATTAATTTTTGAATGAAATCTGACAATAACAAATCTTGTGTCGGGAGGCAATTTTAATCAGTCTACTATTCATCTTGATTTTAGAAATTTACAAAAATAAATCACTCACAAATCAGATGAATTACACCCTAAAATTCAGTATCATAATTCCCTCTTGTGTAATACATTTTTTCCAACCTTTATCTGTTGTATAGTCTTAAACTTTATGGAGAAAAAACTGGAAATCTTACAGATAAAATCATACCCACTTTAAATGGCCCTTCAAAATGTTAGATTCACACAAAAATTGCCTTTATTGAAATGCATAGTCTTAGATTTTCTGTGGCTTCTAAAAAGAATTCAAAGATATTCCAAAACAGACTGTGTGACTTTGTTTTCAAAGGTTATTTTTAAATATTTGTTCCTTTTATTCTATAAAGTCTTTCACCACTGTAAACAAACGTACAATTTATTCCTGTGGCATTCACTCATAGACTACTCACCGTTATACTCTTGTCATTTATGTCACATGTATGCAGTTCTCTGGTAAATTCAATTATTGTGTGTGTACTATTTTCCATGGCATATTCCAGGTGGTAATCTTGCTGAGCATCTTTTTTTAATTCTCTATTTGCATTTGTAAAATAATCCTGTGGAAAATATAAAAAATAAAAAATTAGGCTATCCCAAATTCAGAGTGGAAAAAATTTAGGTTAAGAATATTTAGGGGCACCTGGGTGGCTCAGTCAACTAAGCGTCCAACTCAATTTCGGCTCAGGTTATAATCTCAGAGTTCGTGGGTTCAAGCCCTGTGTTGGGCTCTGCACTAACAGTGTGTAGCCTGCTTAGGATTCTCCCTCTCCCTCTCTCTCTGCCTGTCCCCTGCTTGCATTCTCTCTCTCAAAATAAATAAATTTTAAAAACTTAAAAAAAATATTTGCAGAACCTGAAACAATTGATTCTGGATTTGCTCACTACAAAATACGGTATCTATAGCCATTTTTAAAGTCCTGGGAATTTTCAAGGAACTGGAGTATCCCAACTAGGAAATCAATTCCCTAAAAGAGTGGTCCATATTTGAATTTCTGGCCCTTCAGGAAAATGTGGGAAGGATTTTATAGTGTCATAGAGCATCAAAAGAAATGGAATAAATAGACATTCAAGATCACTTAGTGATTTTCATTCATACAAATGAAAAGAGGAATTTCAACACTGTGAAATGGCTTGCCCCAAATGGAATTGACTAGTTTGTGATAAAGACAGGACCAACCCCAAGATAAGCACTTTTCTTACTATTACAGCAAGCGGAACTTCCTTTCACCACTCCTGAAAGCTAAGAGACCCCATCTGAGGTTATAGGCCATTTTAGTATGTGCTTTAATAGCAAATGCATATTAAAATGAAATGCAATGGAAAATTATGGAAAGAAATGAAACTAGTTGAATTATAAGACATCGAAAAGCTGGAGAAATTTTGTTTTTATGGATCACCTATGATTTTTGTACTAAACTTGATCAATGGTATACAGATCACTTCTGGGAGGCAGACAAATGCAATGGGGAGATCATGGGTTTTGAAATAAAATGGCTAGGATCTGATCCCTAGCTCTACCCCTAAATAGCCTTGGAGAATTGTTGAAGTCAAACTCTGAGCTTTTGTTCTAACGTTAGTAAAATGGGGATAATACATACCTATTTTATGGATTTTGAAAGATAAAGAAATGAAACCATATATGGGGGGGAACTGCCTATTTAATATTGCCCATTTACTACTAATTTCATTCCCCCTCTTTGCAATATCATTTGGTTTTTATCCAAAATATTTTCCTATATCATTTACCATTTGCTTTCTACAGTAAGAGTTATAAAATTCATGGTGCTAATTTTCATTTCTTAGAGAAGACACAAAGTTTGCCTTAATTATAATGGTCTTTGCATACATGATGATATTTTATCTCTAAAAACTCATAAATGGTTGGGGTGTCTGGGTTAAGCATCTGACTCTTGACTTTGGCTCAGGTCATGATTTCACAGTTCATGAGATGGAGCCCCATGATGGACTCAGCCCTGTCAGCATGGATTCTCTTTTGGGATTCTGTTTGTCTCTCTCTCTGCCCCTCCTCACCCCTCTCTCTCAAAACAAATAAACTTTAAAAAAATATAAAAATTTGTATTTAAAAAATAAAAAGTCACAAATGGTTGATTCAGACAATGCATGCTAAAAATGAACTACTGGGAGCTCATCAAAATAAAAACCTCCTGCACAACGAAGGAAACAATCAGCAAAACTAAAAAGCAACCGACAGAATGGGAGAAGATATTTGAAAATGACATATCAGATAAAGGGTTAGTATCCAAAATCTATAAAGAACTTATCAAACTTAACACCCAAAAAACAAATAATCCAGTGAAGAAATGGGCAAAAGACATGAACAGACACTTCTCCAAAGAAGACATCCAGATGGCCAACCGACACATGAAAAAATGCTCAACATCACTCATCATCAGGGAAATACAAATCAAAACCACAATGAGATACCACCTGACACCGGTCAGAATGGCTAACATGAACAACTCAGGCAACAACAGATGTTGGCGAGGATGCAGAGAAAGAGGATCTCTTTTGCATTGTTGGTAGGAGTGCAAGCTGGTACAGCCACTCTGGAAAATAGTATGGAGGTTCCTCAAAAAACTAAAAGTAGAACTACCCTATGACCCAGCAATTGCACAACTAGGCATTTATCCACGGGATACAGGTGTGCTGTTTCGAAGGGACACATGCACCCCCATGTTTATAGCAGCACTATCAACAATAGCCAAAGTATGGAAAGAGCCCAAATGTCCACCGACGGATGAATGAATAAAGAAAATGTGGTATGTAAATACAATGGAGTATTAGTCGGCAATCAAAAAGAATGAAATCTTGCCATTTGCAACTACGTGGATGGAACTGGAGGGTATTATGCTAAGTGAAATTAGTCAGTCAGAGAAAGACAAAAATCATACGACTTCACTCATATGAGGACTTGAAGAGACAAACAGGTGAACATAAGGGAAGGGAAACAAAAATAATATAAAAACAGGGAGGGGGACAAAACAAAAGAGACTCATAAATATGGAGAACAAACTGAGGGTTACTGGAGGGGGTGTGGGATGGGGGATGGGCTAAATGGGTAAGGGGCACTAAAGAATCTACTCCTGAAATCATTGTTGCACTTTATGCTAATTTGTATGTAAATTAAAAAAAATAAAAAAATAAAACAAGTTTAAAAAAAGAAATTAAATACATATAAAAAAAAGAAAATGCATGCTAAAACATAATTATACCTATTTTTACTAACATTAAAATTACATTTGAAGAAATGATTGCTGTGCTCAGCAAAAATAAATAAATAAATAAATAAATAAATAAATAAATAAATAAATAAAAATAAAGTATACAGGAAAAAAACCTTAAATTGTAAGTGTCACACTCAAATGGATGGCATTTGGTATTTTTATTCCTAGTACCTTTTCAAGGTAGCTATCAAGCATATGTAAATTTCACATGCAGATCATGCTCAAAACCCACATTATTAGTGATGGATGGGGCCTAACTAAGCTGTTTTCACCCTGGTAACAACTACAACTCACTGAGTACATACCACGCACGAGGACCAGTTTAAGCATGTATTAATACATGCACATGTGTTAACTCATTTAACCTTTACGTCAAGTCTATGAGATAAAATTATTTTCCTACTTCACCGATGAAGACACTAAAGCATAAAGTTAAGCATCGTGTCAAGTTCACAGGGCTGGTAAATAGTAAAGCCAGTATCAAAGCCAGAGAGTCTGACTCCAGTCTGTATCCTTCTTCATCGTTATACACCGTAGCGGCCATTGCTGGAAAAGTATGAGTTAGTTTATATTTTCTGTCTACAGAAATGTTTCTGTAAACATTTTTTTCCATGTAAAATGTTACTTTTTCTACTGGTAAAGTTGGAGGCTGTCAAAAAATTTATTCTGAGAGCCGGCTGTAACTGTGAAAACAATTCAAATGAAATACTCCTATCGTATTGTGATTTTCCCACTTGTGATCACATAGATTTTCAATATGTAGATGAGATAGCAATGCCTATGGACAATGAGAGATTCAGATAAATTGCACCTTTATACTAAGTTCACATTTCACTACATGATTCAAGCAATCACAGTTTTTGCAAACAAAAAGAACACAACACAAAATGCAATCAGCCGGAAGAGTAGAATAATTATCCTAGTCTTGCAAACATGCTTCCAAAACCATTAGTCCCACAGAATAGTCAGCTGGCTCCCCAACATTCCATTCCTTCTATTTCTACTCACCAATAACAATTCCTTTCAGCTATCCCACCTTCTTCTGGCTTTTCAGATAACTTAGCTACAAGAATATGGAAGAAACTGCACTCGGGTCTCACTGAATATCCCTTGAGAGCATCTATCCTGTGTAAACTACTGAGTGTCCAATATTTCAAAAAGATGGCTTCCAGACAAGCTCTGGACTCTTGGCAAAATGTGATTGTCTAAAAGAGGCTGGTATCTTCAACCTTATGGAGGGAAAACATGAATGGATTTTATTATAACTGAAATGTGAAACAGTCTAACCACCACCATAATTCCATTATAATTTGTTCACATTTTCTAGTACTTAAGGCCTATTTTAATATATGTCTTCAAATTTGATCACAGTATACCTTACCTATCACAACAGTATTATTGGTTACATGTTTACGTAAGCTGGGCCCCTACTGATGCTTAGAAATCCACATGTTAATCTCTTACTGTTTTCTCAGGAGGCCTCCCAAGACAAATATTCTAACCTTCTCGATTTAAGATGCCAACATTTCCCCACCCTCAGCTTATGATCACGCATCTCACTTCAAGAGAATTTCAGTTTCGACACACGGCAGCCCACATCTTGCCTTTTTTCCATCCCAAATAACATCCACTCTTTTGGAATTATAAAAATACTCAATGTAAAAGAAAGCAGGAGGGGCGCCTGGGGTGGCTTAGTCGTTTGGGCGTCCAACTTTGGCTCAGGTCATGATCTCCCAGTCTGTGAGTTCGAGCCCCACTGACAGCTCAGACCCTGGAGCCTGCTTTGGATTCTGTGTCTCCCTCTCTCTCTGCCCCTCCCCCACTCATGCTCCCCTCTCTCTCTCTCTCTCTCTCTCTCTCTCTCTCTCTCTGAAAAATAAACATTAAAAAAATTTTTTTAAAGAAAGCAGGAGAAGAGAAATATAAAGCAAAGAGCAGACGGGACAAGTACAAAACAAATACATATAAATGAAATAAAAGGGAAATATTACAATAGATCCTACAGACATTGAAAGGTTAATAACTTCACGGAGATGCATGGGTGGATCAGTCTGTTAAGCTTCTGACTTTGGCTCAGGTCGTGATCTCACAGTTCGTGACTTCGAGCCCCACATCAGGCTCTGCACTGGTGATGCAGAGCCTGCTTGGGATTTTCTCTCTCCCTCTCTCTCTCTGCCCCTTCCCCACTTGCACTCTCTGTCTCCCTCTCAAAATAAATAAACTTTTTTAAAAAGGCTAATAATATTATGCACACCTAGACATAAACAACTTGGATAATTTAGATGAGAGAAGGGCAAAGTTTTTGAAAGACACAAGCCAGTCAAATTTATTAAGGAAAACAAATATTCTGAATAGCCCTATAATCTACTCATGGGTAAAAATCTTCTTACAAAAAAAAAAAAAAAGGTAAGCCAAGGTGCTTCCACTTGGAATTTTGCCAAATATTTATGGAAGAGATAATACAAATCCTTCACAAACTCTTCCAGAAGATAAAGAACAGAAAACACTGCCCAACTCATTTTTTGATGACAGCCTTACCCTGATACCAAAATCAAAGGCATTACAAAAAAAAAAAATGAACAAAGCAGTATTTTTCATGGGCTGAAATGCAAATTTTCTTTATATTGTAGCAAATATAGTGATATATTTTTCAAAGGATAATATATCTGGGCACCTGGCTGGCTCAGTCAGTTGAGCATCTGTCTTTGGCTCAGATCATGATCAGGTCATGATGTTTTTGATACGTGAGAGTAAATTTTTCTTTATAAAACAGATGCATTATTAAATCTAAATTTTTTTATTTTTTTTAAAAATTTAAATGTTTATTTTTGAGAGAGAGGGAGACACAGGATCCAAAGCAGGCTCCAGGTTCTGAGCTATCAGCACAGAGTGCGATGCGGGGCTCAAACCCACCGACCATGAGACCATGACCCAAGCTGAAGTCGGTCACTCAACCACCTGAGCCACCCAGGTGCCCCTAATCTAAATTTTTGACATAGAAATACATTCATTTAGGGGAGCCTGGGTGGCTCAGTCGGTTAAGCACCCGACTTGGGCTGATCTCACAGTTTGTGAGTTCGAGCCCCGCATCGGGCTCTGTGCTAACAGCTCAGAGCTTAGAGCCTGCTTCGGATTCTGTGTCTTCCTCTCTCTGCCCCTCCCCTGCTCCTGCTCTGTCTCTCTCTCTCAAAAGTAAAACAAAAACATTAAAAAAAAAAAAAGGATAACATATCATTAGCACGCAGATTTGGTTCAACATTACAAAATCAATCAATACAATTCATAATATCAAAGTCTAAAAAAGAAAACCATACAATCATCTTAATAAATGCAGAAAAACTATCTGAAACATTCATTCATGGTGAAATTGCTCAGTAAACAGCAGCAGAAGGGCACGCCCTTAACCTTATAAAGAGCATCTGTAGAAAATCCTACAGCAAACATCATACTAAATTCTTCCCCTAAACTTGGGAACAAGTCTTGGGTATAAGGCAAGGATGTCCACACTGCCAGCTTCCAGACAGCCCCACTATTGACTGTCCATTTCTGACAGTTTATCTCTATTTTTTCCCATTCCTAACCATACACATCAAAGTTCTGTCCTTGACATTATACTCCTCTGTCTTTGTATTTCATCCTTTGGGAATCTCGTCTACTCCAAGAGTTTCCAATCATCACCTTCATTCAGTATCACATATCCAAAAGTCTAACTCCACTTGGAAGTCTTAGTGTCCTTTCAAAATGCAATATATCCAAAATTGTATTTACCCTTTGTCTGTCTCCCTGGTTTTCCAGTTTCCCTGATTTTTTTTTTCCATTACACTGCCACTCTCCTATCATCCAGATTCAAAACTGCAATCTTCTTTAACTTCTTCCTCAATTACTCATACCTCCACAGAACCCGTCAGTTCCTTCTTTGAAAAAATAACCCGTCTTTCGCTTCTACTCGATTACAACTTCCTCTACCTCACTTCAGACTATCACCTGCATTATTTCTGTCAAAGTTTTCCTTGAAAATCACTCTCAGTGGATCACTGTGTTTTATTCGATGGTATATGGTAGAATTCTAGAATGTAGATTCAAGTTTTTCTACAATTTAGCCTAACTTGATTTTTCAGTGTCTATCACTAATCCTACCACATGATCTCTACTATCTATTTATTATTCCCCTCAAATTCTGCCCTTTTCCTTTTTCTCCTTTTGTTCACACTCTTCTTCTCTGTCCTCCCTACTCTCTTTACCCCACTGAGAAATCCTCTCCACTAACTCCACCTATTGAAACTTAACTCCATTGAAATGCTTTCTTCCCTTCAAGACTCATGATTCTATCTGCTCTATGAAGTTTTCTTTGATCATTCCAACTGGAAGTGATCATTCCCTCTTAGAATCCTTACTCCTCTTTTGCATTCCCCTGTCGCCTGTAATATATTCTAGACATAGAATTGTCTTCTCAACCATGTAGTAACTGCCTAAAAATAGAAAGCTAACCTTATCAATCCAGTTATACATCTGTACCTTTAATATAGTTGTGTGCACTGTAAATGGAACAAAAAGAGGGAGAGTGATTATTTTCCCAATTGCTCTCAATTACATTTACATATGGTTAAGATCCATGTGGAATGTGCTTAACCAGATGCTAGGATGAGTTGAGTCTGCATGATCGGCCATCTAGACACATCTGGCACTGAAATCTGGGAACGTTGTTGTGACCTTTTAGCCCCTAAATGGACATGAATCTTATGGAACTGACATCCTCATTTAGAAAAAAGAGTTTATGCATGCAACAGCTCTTTGAAATCCTTTTACACTAAGAAGGCATTCCCCACCTATTTTAAAGAAATAGGACAAAAAAACAAAAACAAAAACAGATCTAAGAGAGAGAAATCGTGTTTCAGAATCTTTTCTAATGTGAATTTATATCCCGAGTGACTTGTATGTTGCAGATGCTTATTAAATATAGGTAATTTTAAAAGGAGCATCCTGCCTTTCCTTTTGCCAATTCTAAATAAGGGGACAATTATGGAAATAAAAGAGAAGAACTCAAGAACCATAACCCAATATTCACATCTTAATGGTATGAGAATAGATTAACTTGGGAGGTGCACAATTATTCCCCAGAAGCACCTTAATTCTTCCTTCAGCTTGTGTTAAGAAAATACATGAACTATAACCAAACACAGTCTTAATGGTGTCGACATTATACAATAAAAAATGGCATATTGGCAAACCTTAAAAGGATAATTAAGTGAGGCAAGAGAAGAGAAAAAAAACAAACAAAAAAATCTGCATCCCTAATTTCCTATCATTCAACTATTCTTGCCAGGAGGAAGAAAAGAAGTAAGGGAGGGAGAAAAAAAAAAGAGCTAAAAAGAAACCAAGTCAGTCAAAGAACAGTCAATCTTGAAAATCCTTCATGCATATTGGCTAAACCTAAAAGAGTACACTCAGTGAAGTTAATGGTTTCCTGACAGTTTGACAAAGGGATAAATGTTATCTGAGTAGGTAATTAAATGGAATAATTATTTGGTACTATTATCCACTTGGAGAAAAAATAAACTGGAGAATGAAATTGACAGTAAAACACCAACCAATTAAGAACCTGATACCAATAATAGCACTTAGAAATTTATTTTCACCAAACCATACTGTGTAGCACTTATGAGATATTTATGGAATTTCCCCAGATCACTATTACTCCCTGGTTTTCACCTTTACAATTAGAACTGAATGGCACCCGTCACCCCCACTGCCGGTCCCAGTTAGCAAATAGAGCCCAGATGCAACACTGTCACACACCCATGGTAAAGACCGTTCCTCAGCCATTGTCCTATGGTGCCTGATATTCCAGTACTTTTAAAATAAAAATAGGGGGCTTCTGGATGGCTCAGTTGGTTAAACATCTGACTCTTGGTTTGGGCTCAGGTCATGATCTTGTGGTTTGTGAGTTCGAGCCCCACACAGGTCTCCACACTGGCAGTGTGGAGCCTGCTGGGGATTCTCTCTCCCCCTCTCTCTGCTCCTCCCCTGCTGTGTGCTCTATCTGTCTGTCTCTCTGTCTCAAAAATAAATAAATAAACTTAAAATAAATAGGATTATTGATCACAGTGCACTCTCATTGCCACAGTTGGATGTCACAGCCGTTATAAAAATCTAATTGTATGATATATATTGCATATATTATAAATTAACATAAAATACTGGTAAATAAAAGTAGGCTTCAATTAAGTATCATTAATAACGGGCTTTATGAGGACAAGAGGGTTGAGGAGGACACAGAGAACCATGGTTCTGTAAAGATTTTGTAAAAGCTTAAAAATAAAATTTGAAGATGTTTTAATTATGTAAATATAAAAGCTGATTTGCAGAAATCATTCTTCTTTATATTTACTCAGCTTTAATATTCTGTAAAGTGAAATATGAAGTAATGTTACCCTACATAAATGGGGTTATGTGGATTTCAATCATATTCTAACTCAGCTACCTACATGAAGATCAACTTCAATATGAATTGTCAATGAGGTATTATTTTTGTTTTTATTGTGGATTACTATTATTTTAATCAGGTTTTTAGCTTGTTTTACTTTTTAAAGATAGAATATTACCTGCTACCTTTGAAAATCTGAGTTGATAATTAGACTCCAGCAATCAAGTTAATCCGTGGTTGTGTCCTAAAAATGAAACATGTTCTCACAGGATATAGTTTCTTTTGAACACCGTGCTTTGAAAAAGATTATGAAATACACCATCGAGGTTTCAAAATGCTGTGTGGCAATAGTAAAGTAAGTGAGCATCAGCATCCATTGGCATTTATCAGTTAGCACAACAGCAGGAATCCTGACTGCCACTTTAAAACTAACCTCCTTAAAAAGCTAGCTGCGATAATCTGCAAGATTGCTCTGACCTCGTGTTAAAAAACGTGATTACACAGATGTTAAATTGGTTCTTAAGCATTGCCAGTCTTTTTTCTCTCTCTTGAATAAAATCTCTGCAACAGAAAAGAGCTTCGACCGGCACTGTGTTAAACAGGATGAAGTGAAAACCCTTCTGGGTGTAATAAAAGATATGAATAAACCCGGCCCAGCCTGGAGAACTGAATGTAAGCACAGCTGCAAGGGAACCTTGAGAAAAATGTTACCATCTGTCATCATTTTCTTCAACAGGTGCTTGTAGTTTTTCCTCTTTTTGGAAATCTCAAAAGCCTTGTTACTTCAAACATTTCTGTTTGTAACATCAGCTTCTATAATAAGTGTTATGGTGGTTCAATAATATTGATAGTATAATAATAAATATTTTTGTGTTAAAGAGAATCTTTGATCCTAAAAAAAAAATCCCAAACTGGATAAACAAACTATACAAACATAATCTTCAGATTTCAGTGTAAGCTGGTTTTAAGAAGTCATTTCTTCACTAACCTTAGAAATTGGAGAGGAATGTCAAAACAGAAGGGGCGTGCCTTCTAGAAACCACTTCAGATAAAATTGAAACTCCTTACATCTAATAAGAGATCTGTGAATAGCTACTGGAATGCCAAAATAGGAACCCTGTTAGCTTGTGTTCCAATGAGGGGCCCACCTGAGCAATCTGTCAGTCCTTTAAGTGCCACCTTCTGAAAATACACATCCTGCATTTTCCCCTATAGCCAATCACCTCAGTTCAGTTTTCATGTAGAGTAATTTAATACTTTGCTATAGTTATAGAATTATCAGAGATAGAGTGCAAAATTAACATTTTGACTCTTTAGGTCTAACAATAAACTTCAATGGAAAAAACAATTTCAGATTTTATCATAGAAATAAACTGTATTTTACCATCATTTCATCTTATTCCACTATCTTAATTTTCTAAAAGTTTACATGACTTCTTTTAACTATGACCAGTGAATGCAAGTATAAATTTTGAGAAGAAAACTCCCTTCCTTCCTTCCTTCCTTCCTTCCTTCCTTCCTTCCTCTCTCACTCCCTCCTTCCCACTTCTCCTTTCTTCCAACACATATTTCATTGAGCAGCTAGTATTCCTAAGCTTCTGTTGCAGGGCTGAGGGCACAGGACTATACAGGATAGCAGACAAAGTCCACACTATAATGAAACTTATAGTTTAGTTTGGGGTTGGAGGAGGCAAACAATTTTTTAAAAAATTTAATAATAATATAATCAACATGCTTAGATAATAAATACTTAGAGGACAATAAAACAGATTGTAGAGAAGGATTGGAAAGCCTTCAGGTTGAGTTATCAGAAAAGTCACCACTGAGGCTATGATATTTACTCTGAGAAATTAACTACAATTAGGAGCCAGCCATGAGAAGTATGGATGAAGTAGATTCCAGGAAGAGAGAGCAGTTATTGGAAAGGACTTGAATGGGGCTGGGTATCCATTTTGATGAAGCAAATAAAAGCCAGGATGGTCGAACTGTATAGCGCCCAGGAGAGAGGTCAACAGGAATCAAATGAGGCCCCGGACATCGTAATACCTTATTGGTTAGTGTAGGAAGTCCAAATTTAATACTAAGCTTATATAAAAGTCATCCCAGCTTTAAGCAGCAAGTGATATATTCTGATTGACATGAAAAGTGTGTGTGTGTGTGTGTGTGTGTGTGTGTGTGTGTGTGTATTGCTGTGGCTACCATGTTGAGGATGCTAAGAAGTAAGAGTGGTGGTCAGAAGACAGGAGTCATGCAGTGGTCCCAGTGGTCTGTGCAAATAGTGCAAATAGTAAAACTGAAGGGAAATTGGCAGTTTTAGATTGAGCTTGGAGGAAAAGTCAACAGAACCTGAAGATGTGTTTCATACATGGGGTGAAGCAAAGAGAAGAAAAAAGGATGACTACTAATTTTCGACAGGAGCTACCAGGAGGTGCCATTTACTGAGATTGAGAAGGCTGGGAAAGAAACAGGTTGAGGGTGAATAAGATTAAATTTGAGAGGCCTACCTCAATATCCCAGTGGGAAGGTCTGGAGACAGAGAGCATGCAGACTGGTACGAGAGAAACCAAAATAATGCAGTCACCAAGTTTCAAAAATTCACCAACTTCACATTCAGCCTCCCTCATGAAGCCCTCCATATTCTTCTGAGTTATATACAAATCACGAAGCATTCTTTTTCTTTCTTTTTTTTTTTCAGATTTCAAATACACATCCACTAATACACATTCACTAAACATAAATCAAATATAGTGAAATATATAGTAGGGAGAGAAATGAAATTCTCTCAGACACTGTAACGACCTAGGGCCCACCCACCCATGGAGACAGGACAACTCCTGAGACAGGTTAAAAAACAACATCGACACTTTCCAATATAGTTGCTAATATCTTCTCTCCTACTAAGTTCTTGAATAACCTAAAAGCATGAATGCAGAATAAAGTTATTTTCAGCATCTCATTAAAGCTGGAGGAAATCTGAGGGACACCTGATCCTAGTTCCCACCAGAGGAGGATTTCTCTCAGAAACATTTTTTTTTAATTTTTTTAATGTTTACTTATTCTTAAGAGAGAGAGAGACAGAGTGTGAGTGGGGGAAGAGCAGAGAGAGAGGGAGACACAGAATCTGAAGCAGGATCCAGGCTCTGAGCTGTCAGCAAAGAGCCCGACGCGGGGCTTGAACTCACAAACCACGAGATCGTGACCTGAGCTGAAGTCAGACGCTTAACTGACTGAGCCACCCAGGTGCTCCTCTCTCAGAAATATTTTTAAAGAGATGATTACACAGTATTTAATACCTGCAGTGACAAGCTCATGAATTTAGAACTTCACAAGGCAATCTGTTCAATTTTAAGACCTCCCACTGTCAGAAATATATTTGTTATATTGGCTAAAATCTTCTACTCTTTAATGTGTATTAATTGGGTCTTTTTTCTTCCTTCTGGAGCCTAACACGGAGCATCTAATCCCTATTTCTTGCGGAAGACTGTCCACTATTTCAAAAACAATGATCACGTCTTTTCTAATCATTTTATTCTCCAGGCACAACACTGACAACTGTTTCCCATTGCCCAGGTAACCCCGATTTCCAGAGATTTCAACCATGTTTGTAATCCTCTTTTAGAATCTTTGTAAAAATGTTCTTCTAGAACCTATCTTCTGATGCGATTAGCCTTGTACAGAGTACTATGTCAATATCACTTTCCTTGATGTAAACAGCAGAGTTTATAGGCTAATACTGCATCTGTGTGTATAGCAAACATATGTTTTGAGTTAAAATGAGCTAATAGTTAGACCTTTTCCATATGAATTCCAATTAAATTCAACTTTATACATTTTTTAACCAAGTGTTTAATTCTATTTGTATTCTCAGTGAACTTTTAACTTTTAGTTTCCTCTTATTATTTTAATATATACTACCTTTGAGTCTTTATCCTGTAGTCTAATGTAGACAGTCTGTTATCAACATATTTGGGGTATGAATGTTTAAATATTTATGATTATAATGAATTCAACTTTATGAGTCCATCCTATACAAGAAATCATGAGAAACCTTGCTAATTACTTTATCATCATTCAGATGCACCATTTATTTAATACTCCAACTCCACATCCAGCAAATCAAATGCAAGAGAAAATGCAGTCTTGTCAGTATAATCTGTGTCTTTTGAAACCAGGCTGGTCTCTGGTCATTAATGGTTGCAGAGTATTCACAAATCAATTGCTTAAAGTTTGTCCTCAAATTTTCTTAAAAATTGCTATCGATATTCCCCATCTTTACACTTAGCGGATACCTTTTCCCCACGTTGAAAGGCTGCCATATTTGTCTCCGTGTCATCTTCTGACAATTCTGACATTTCACTGACTGCTTGATTGATTATAATAATATGCTGTATTTAGTACACACTTTCAATGTGCCACATATTTTGTGTAAGAGCTTTACATGCCTATTCCATTTAATCCTCACCCAAACCCCGTGCTTTCGATATCAAAAGTCCCTTCTTCATAAAGGAAATTGTCATTTAGAAAGGTGAAGAAGTTTGCGAAGGACCACGCATCCAAAAGGTAGCAAGCAGTGCCGGGATTCACACCAAGGATTCCTGCTTTTAGGTGTTCAACAGTTATTCAGCAGGGATTTCTTGACAACATGCCAAGTACACGGAATTGGTCTTGGTACCTCAGGAAGATGTGGCAACACTGACAGTCGTCGACTTATAAATGTTCCATCCATACCCTAATAAAATACTAATTATCTACCACTCCTGCTACCTTTTCTCCCTCTCCCTTCTGTGGTGATGGCTTGAGGGCATTTCACTGCTTATTAGTAACCTCAGAGAATGGAGCTTTGAAGGAAGGGAATGTATATATCTATTTACATAACTGGAAAGACACTTGAGAGTTTTCCAATTACAGAGGGAGTCCATTGTGTTACTGTTAATTCTAATAAAAAGATTTTAAAGCAGAACATGTCCCTCGCCTTAAATACAGGCTGAGAATTATCTGGAACTTTCATTTATTAATGCTCCTTTGATGCCCTGTAACCATATATAACTTATAAATTTTAGACTCTGTGTGGGCAGATATTCTTGTTGCCTAGAAATATGGCAGCTAGTACCAACTGGCAAAAGGTGTGTAGAAATGATAGAGGGGTATGAGGAGGAGACAGATTTCTGGTTCAGCACATGTTGAAATACACCACTACCCACAGTCCTTCCACTGCTACTCTTGTTTTAGCATTAAGTTTGAAAATATACTTAGAATTGTCAATAGCTTTGCTAAACTCATCTCAGAAGTGTTTCCATTTTAGGGAAATCCACTTTATTCTTCTATTTTATAAAATAATTGTCAGTATCCAAACATATGCTAGCCTTTGCTTCAAAAAGCACACTTCAAAGGCACTGTGAATTACATTGCATGGAATTCTCCTTTGTATCCCCCTGCCCAATGCCTGGAATCTTCGAAGCTTCTGTAGGTCTACCACAAAGGAGTAGCCTGATTTCTATCAAAGAGCCGGACCACATAAGATCAGTAGTTCCTGAACATGTCTGCTGCTCATAATCACCTGGGAAACTTTAAAATTTATTAATGTCTATGTCCACCTCCTCAGATTGTGATTTAATTGGAATGGAAGAGGGAGGGCGGTTACCTGGATGTTGGGATTTTTTAACAGCCCCCAAGTGATGCTAATATGCAGAGAAGTTTGGGAACTTCCGGCATCAGAAGTATCTTTCCCAGTGCCCGGTTCTCTGTTGGCTCCACTGCTCATCACTGGGCTATAATCTGCCACAGCATGAATCCATTTTGGCCCTGGTTGTCTGAAGTACCAGCAGGCCTAGCTTCTACCCATGAGTTTCCTTGTATGAGTGAGTTTCAGTGCGTGAAATTTGCAGCGGAAAAAAGGGCAGCAATGTAGTTTTATTTAACAAACTGAGATTTCAGAGTTTTAGTTTAAAAATTGCCTAAAAGATAGAAATCTTCCACAGGCACATGTGGTTTTGCTGATCTAGCTTCTCCAAGTTCTTTGGGTCTCCAGTGTTATTGCAGATAAGAAAGAACAGAGGATAAGCGAAAAACATTCGCACCTAGAATTAAGAACGAAACTCCTATAAAATCACCAAGTCTCTAGATCAAAGCTTGAGAGACTCTAGTTGAGCTTACTAAACATCTGTGTAGCAATGCCACAGAAATAGAAAAGAGAGCTTGTGTGGTTCAGACATTTGTTAAAACATTAATTATATTTCTTCCAGGTAGGCAGTTTCCTATATTCGAGGTCTACTAACTTCTTTGATGCGCATGCCAGATCATCTTCTTCATGGTATATAGTATTTTGAGTTGTAAACACTATGATTAATCTCCAAAGGCCACCTTTAAGACCTGGGACATTTGTTTTCCTTCATGTCTTGATTATAAGCATCCTTATCTGAAATAACCACATGGTTACTCCTTATCACATCGCCCTATTTTAATTCTCAACATTTCCTTGTATTTTTATTTGTTTATGTACCTGCTTATCCCCCACCAAAATGTGAGCTCCGTGATGTCACTGCCTTCATCTCACTTAATGTTATACCCTTATGACCATTCATTGGTTAAATGAGTGAACAAACATCCCAATATTCACTGCCTCACTGTGATGTGAGAGTCAAGTGATCCCCCTACTGTGTGACCTGGAGCCCCAAGTTTATGCATCTACAAAATGGGAGAAATAAGACATTGTTCTCACAGGGGTATCGTGAAAATTGCAGAAGATCACACACTTTAAGGACTTATCAAAATGTAGGGCATATATGAAGAACTCAGTAAATGAAAAATCATATCATAGAAATGAGTATCTATGACATTTATAGTGGAACAAAAGTAAGAGAAATACTCGGATTTTGTCTTGCCAATCTGTTTTAACATGTATTTCATTATACATGTTCTTTCAGTATTAAGGAAGAAAATTGGAATATGTATTTTTTAAGTTTATTTTTGAGGGGGGGGGGGGGGGAGAAGATACACACACAAGCAGGAGAGGGGCCAAAAGAGAGGGAGAAAGAATCCCAAGCAGGCTCCATGCTGTTAACACAGAGCTGGACACGGGGGCTTGATCCCATGAACCATGAGATCATGACCTGAGCAGAAACCTGAGTTGGATGCTTAATGACTGAGCCACCCAGGTGCCCCTGGAATATGTTTTTATATATGCAACTGCTTACTTGAAGGAAAAGACAGAACAGAAAACCAGGACTCA
This sequence comes from Panthera onca, assembly GCF_046562875.1. Taxonomy (NCBI): domain Eukaryota; kingdom Metazoa; phylum Chordata; class Mammalia; order Carnivora; family Felidae; genus Panthera; species Panthera onca. The sequence continues at coordinate 118,919,214 of NC_138343.1, forward strand.
GAGGAAATAAATCCAGGCTGCTGATCTACATGGCCTCCAACAAGCCATTTAACAGGTACCTAACACTCACAGTAAAAACACAGCTCCTCACCTGTAAAAATTGGTGTGGGGAAAGTTTGGAAATTTGAGGGGAATCAACTGAACTCTGAGCTCTTTTTAAATCTGTTTATTTTTTAGTAATCTCTGCAGCCAATGTGGAGCTCAAAATCACAACCCTGAGATCAAGCGTCCTATGTTCTTCTGACTGAGTCAACTAGGCACCCTTGAACTCTGAACTCTTAAGAACAGCAATACATAAAACATCAACACTTAACTCATAAAAGCAATAACTGTTTAAAGATTTTCTCATAATTTTTGGCTACAGGAGATGAATAGGAAAGGCCTCAATAGCAGATTAAATCTGGTCTATACATTATTTGCATAGCCCTCGATATATAATTCCAACTTTACAGTTAAGAAAATTACCCATTTGAAGTTACTTTTATAGAATTTTCTGCTTATGTGCTATATGCTATCCTTATGAGCATCATTTTTTTTTTTTTTTTTAATTTGGAAGACAGATTGGGAAGACGTTTCCTGGAAAAATAACTTTCTATTTAAAAGTTTTACACTAGTTATCTTTTTAAGTTACAATAAACAGCCTTGTGGGGCATCTATATGCACTTTTTCTTTACATATGGATCAAACATTTTCAAAAGCATGATGATGTATAATGAATTCATTCCTTTTGCCAGCAACTTTATTGTAAGAGGTCTGTATTACAAAAAACAAACACACAAACAAAAACGAATCAATAAGCCACCATTCACTTTCTTTGAAGTGGACTCTGCCTTCCCTTCCAAGAGTCCAGAAATATGCCATTGGTTGCTTGAAGCCTTGAACACTGTTGGTCAGTTCAGGTGCATTGTACCCTTGGTTCTTAGGTCTGCCCTGTATCCTCAGGCTGGCATTATGAAATCATCTGCTCTGCCAGGGAGAACCACACAGCTGAAGAGGATCATCTTGTGTGAAGCATTACGTTCGTGCATGTGTCCTTATTACTAATGCACAAAGCACGAAGCTTGGAGACATCCCCTCGTCATCTGGAAATTGGGGTGTGTGGGGGGGGGGGCATAATCTGAAGACTTATAAATATCTCTTAACAAAGCCCCAGCTGAGCTGTGTCAGGATTGTACACTCTCTTCATCTTTCCCTTACAGCTTTTCAATTTGCTTTCCAAACATTTCTTTGTTGCCGTTGGCTGGGGCGCACTTAAAAGCAGCACATCGTTAACCACAAAGAATGCTCACTGTTTTCTGTGATTTCAAATCACAGCACAATTTCCAAGCACTTCCTCAGCGAGCAGCCCAGCAGCAATTACCCTGCTGCTGAAGACTTACTTGTCAGCACAGAAATGTTTCAGTTTTAGAGACAGCCAACACCACAAGGCTGTAACAAATGATGACATATGCTCCAGCTTCCATTCACTAGCGATTTCTACCCCCAAAGGAAGAGTGAATCAATTTTTGTGCAAATTCAACAGGCACATCCGACAATGCTGCCCTCTTCTCTTAACTCACACAAACTAGGCATTCATCAACCCGGATTACTTGCCTCCAATAGGGACTCAGTTGCTAAGTGGTTCGGGTGGGGGTGGGATTGCACTGTGTCAAAAAGGGGCAAAGTACAGGGAAAGGACATGAATCCGTCAGGGAAGTGAGAGTTGAGTTCATTCATTGAGACAAAATAGTGAGGTTTTCAAAAGCCAATGCAAGAGGAAAGACAGCTTCCCACCCCCTCCCCAGGCAATCCTGTGAAAGACAGTGCAGAAACCCACAGCAGCATCCCAGGGGTCACGTCTCCCCAAGAGCAAGCAGCTCTCCAACAGTGTATCTGATGGAGACAGGCTCCACTTCCCAACCACATTTTTCTCTCTCATTTGATGGTACCTGGTTATATAACATGTGAGGAACTCTCTCCAGACTGGGCCGGTGGGTTACAAAATGGACAGGGCAAGTTTCCATAATGCCTCATCTCTGGGCCTATAGGTTTTAAGGGTGGCCAAACCTACTGGCCTGAGGTGAGGAAATCAAAATTTGATTTTTCACTGCACAGGACTACAAGCAAATGTCACACTGCCCTCTGGAGGTATTCTCATTGGGTCCAACCCTGAATTAGTGATTGGCAACCACTGAAAAATATGGGTTGTAGAGGCTCACAGGTCTTTTTTGGCAGGGGAGTATGGAGGAGGAGAATTAAGTGTTCCCTCACTCCTTGTGAGTGGTGTGAAAGACTACAAGGGAAGAAGGTGAATGTCAATATCACCTCCCAGTCTCAGCAGCATCAAGAGAGATTAGACGCATATAGAGAGACTCTCAAAAGTGGTGGTAAGAAAGAGACTGTGACTAGTCAGTGGGGATGGGTGTGGAAGGAGGTATTTTGCAAAGATGACCTCACCTGTATATTCCATTCCCCTGTGAGCTCCTTATGATGTGATACTGAGGTGGAGTCTATCTTCCCTCCTGAATCGGTGGGATAGGGCCACAACAGAAGATGACTCAAAGGCTAAGTTACAAAAGCCTATCCAGTTTCTACCTGGGCCTCTCGGGATATTCACCCTTAGGACCCAGCCACTCCGCTGTGAGGAATCTGAGTAGCTGCGTGGAGTGGCCACTCTCCCACCACCATGGCACCTGCTGAGATCCCCAGCTAAGAGCCAAAGGCAGCTGGCGTCAGACAAGTGACTGAGGGAGCCTCCTGATGACTCCAACCACTCACTTTGGAGTTGGCATCAAGTAAAATAGAGATCTGTCCCCACTTAGCTCCTCCTCAAATTGCAGATGTGTGAAAAACGAAGGGTCACTGTATTGAGCCACTATGTCTTGGGGTGGTTTGTTACACAATAGGCAACCAAAAAAAAAAAAAGGCAAGGTCCCCTCTGACACGGGACATTTCTTGGCACAGAATAAGCTGGGCCTGAAGAGAAATGGGACCTTGCCTCTCTGCCTTTCATGGCTTTTCATAATCTGGGTTGATTCTTCACCAATCTTAGCTTTTTCCCCTCTTGACCCCAGATTAAGTCGAGCTCTATCTCAGCTAGAATTGTGTGTACATGCATGCTCTACGTGGTGCTTTGCACAACATGGAATTGTGGCCAGTATTTAGTGATCATCTTTACACACATCTACATTTCTGTCTTCCCCCCCAAAAAGCAAAAACAAAAACAGAAGATCTGCCAATACTTGATTTGCATACCCACATAACAGTAATTTGGTCACAAAAACTCTTTTTGTCCTCAATCCTCTGTCCTGTCTGTTGCATTAGATCAAGCCCGTCACTTTGTTATACTTGCTGTCTGATCTCTATAGGCATTTGGGTTTGTGGCATCTATTTTAACCAACAATTCTTTACTGGTTGGCTGGAATGAATTCTCACACAGTTATCCAGGAGTTCATATCCTATTGAAAAGAAAAGCTTAAGATAATCAGCAAAATAGAAGTCAGAAGTCAAAATAAAAAATATATATACCTAAAGGTCAAGTTTTTGAAAGTTAAATATATGAAAATATATTTCATAAAATATATGAAAAAATATATTTCATAAACTATATGAAAAAAAGCCACAAGGGGAGGTGACTGGGATGTCACCTTGGGTTATTACCATACAGCTTCATGCCATCTGTAACCATCAGCAGCCGCTACATATACATTAGAGCCCAGAAGCCAATGAATGCTCTGTCTTGCAAAGTTTGTTCGCACTGGAAGCAAAATTACCTGAAATCCAAAGTCTACTAACTGAATCGAATACACTGTTTAAGAACCCTATTTACCTTTTGGTATAGGTGCTGAGGAGGGCCTTACTACACCACTGTATAAAGACTCTCAAGGTGATAGTTTCTAGAGAGAAGATTCGATTTCAAGTTTTGGAAAATCACCTAACCTGGATGACCCAGCTGGAACTGATACATTTCATTTTATTTTCAGTGTTTGGTGTCTTTCATTTGATTGAAGAGGTTGTTAATATATTTTTTCCCATATAACTGACTAGCATAATTTTTACTGTATTTTATATGTCCTGTAATGAGTGGGATTAAGGAAATGGACCAGTAAAGGATGTCAGTCCACTAAGAAAATAATTACCATTTGTATATGGAAATAAGAATTTTATCTCCTGAGGAATAAAACTGAAAAGGAATATCCTATTGCTTTCTCATTAACTATGTTGGAGAAGTGACCATTTTCTAAGGTTTATCTCATAGGGATCGGTATTCACTGATTATTTTAAGAAAAGTTCCACGGTTCAAAGTCAACCCAAAGAGCACTTAGTTAATTCTCATGCAGTCTTTATGAGAATCACCAGCAGTGTGAAAACACTCTGTAGTTTAATGAAGTCTGTTTTTGTGGTGGGCCAGTTATGGCATGTTGAAACACTACTCTACACTTGGTCTTTCATTTGATATCAAATTGGATGGGCTTTCTAGAAACACTACTCTCTGGCGGGAAACAATATCAAGTTATCCTTTAAAGTATACCCTGTTTAGGGGTGCCTGGGTGCCTCAGTCAGTTAAGCGTCCGACTTCAGCTCAGGTCATGCTCTTTTGGGGTTCCTGGGTTCGAACCCCAGGTCAGGCTCTGCGCTGACAGCTCAGAGCCTGGAGCCTGCTTCAGATTCTGTCTCCCTCTCTCTCTGCCCCTCCCCCACTTACACTCTGTGTCTCTCTCTCTCTCCTCTCTCTCAAAAATAAACATTATAAAGTATACCCTGTTTTATGATATTACCATAGTAAGATTTTCCATGTCCCTTTCAACAAAACATGCAAGGATAGTTAAGAGGCATAGTACCCTCCCCACCCAAAACAACCAAACAAACACAAAGACTTGGCTCACACAGATATTTAAACAAGGTATTTTCTACTTCATATCAGAAGAGAGTTACGGTATTCAGCTAGTGAGGCCTGTGTTTGGGGTCAAATTCATGGTTTACAAATTCAATGTCTGAGATGCCGCTGCAGGAAGAAATTTATACATCAGTGACCTCAACAAAGTGCAATCCTCATAAAACTCAATTTTATTGGAGCTGTGGAACACTTATTTTGGGAGGAAAGGACTAGTTTATGAAAAACCAGACAACAGGATGGTTTTGAACTTGTTATTACTATCATTTTCTTTATTTCTACCCAGAGTTAATAGCTCAGTGCCAGAATTAGGGTTAAAATTGGATGGCTTCTCAGCCAGAAAGTTGTGGAAATCAAACTTAGAAGTCAGGAATAAAATTACTGAGAAATGCACTTTGAAATCGATCGGGTGCTTTGATTTTAATATCATCAAAACCTTAACACAATGCAAAAACAGCAAGGAGTTTTCATTTGGAAGAAGAGACTTTTAGCAAAGGGCAGTATTTTTGGATGAACTTTTATAAGTAACAGAGTATACTCACCACGATGTTATGTAACTGTGGAAAAGTGTCCAAATGTTGTCAAGATCAGATAAACAAAGATGTCCAGAAGACCTAACCACCTAATCATTATGGTTACTTCACAATTCTTTTTTCCCCCCTCCTATGCATGAAGTTATCTATGAACAGGCAACATATCTACTCTGACTCTTTCAAAGCAAATCAGCAGCTGTCAAATCGACTTTGTTGGTTATTACAGTAAGTGAAAAGTTTCTCCACTTAATAGAGGATTTTGCCGGGGAAACTAAAGATTTTGCAGGTCTCTGAATGGAGCATCCTAACGGGCTCCCAGAAGAGCAAAGTTCCTAAAAGATTCTTAGTGGGGGGCCTTTCATTCATCTCTCAGATAAGGCAGCTGACCCCAGCTCCGTGCCTGGGACCCTAGAATAGCTATGATTGGGGAAGTTCTGGGATCCTGGTCCCAGGCAGCAAGACAGCAAAGTGCTATAAAGCTCACAGGTCCCTCCAACCCTGAGAGCCGTCCTGCTAGAGCCCCAAAGGGTCGTTCTCCTTTCCCATTAGAGGTGAATAGGGATGCATGGCAGGTGTGTATGCAGGGGATCTATTAAATGGGGTGCTGGGGACAGGAGAGTGTTCAGAGACAAGCTGCCCGAGGTCACCCGTGCTCAGCTTCCCGGGGCGAAAACTCGGGGCCAGGCGGCGGAAGCAGGGAGCCCAGCCGCAGGCGCCTTCGGCTCCGGGGGTGCGGGAGCTGACCGTCTAGGGGAGCGCGTGCCGGGCGGGGGCTGCGGGGGGGGGGGGGCGGTGGCGTCCAGCCTCCGCCGCAGGGGACACCGGGTGGCCCCCGGGACGCCGGTACTCGCGCCTGCCCCGAGGGCGGGACGGGACGGGACTCGGTGGGGACGCGCTTACCTGCAGGTAGGGCCGCCCGTGGGCCACTCCGCCCACGACGATGTCCGCCGAGGCCATGGCCCCTGTGGGCGAGAAGCCGAAGCCCACGTAGCCGGCGGTGCGCACCTCGAGGCGGAAGGCGAGCCCGCCGCCCCGCGGGCCCCAGCTCAGCCAGTACTTGCCCTCGGAGTCGAGGAGGGTGCGGTGCGGGAGGGCTCGGCCCGAGCCCCCCGCCGCCACCGCCGCCGCCGCTCCGGGGAGCAGCCCCCACAACAGGAGCAGCGGCCAGCGGCACATCCTCGGGCGCCTCCTGCCCGCCGGCACCTGGGTCGCGCAGACTGGCGGAGCGAGGAGGCGGCTCGAGGGGCGGCGGCCGCGCGCGGGAGGCCTGGGCCCGCCCCCTCGGCCCGCCGCGCGCCCGCCCGCCGGGAGGGGCCCCACCCGCTCCCACTCCCCCTCCCCGCCGCGGGCGACCCCCGGCCCGTCGGGCTGGCGGCCCAGCCACCTGCCGCCCCGCACCCGGGGCTTGGTCCCCGGGGTCTAGGTTCCGTGGGGAGGGAAGAGGGGGGCGTCCTGGATAGAGGAGGCAGAGAAAAGGGGGCTGGGACCCAGGGGAAAGGAGAGGGCAGGCTGGTTCTGGGAGACCGTGGGCGCTGGCTGGGACCGTAGGGCGCGGAGCGGGGGGGGGGGGGGGGGGAGGGCGGTGAGGGGGTGGAGGAGGAGGGGCGGGGGTGAATCCCTGGGGAAAGGAGAAATTGGTGTGGGAGGGCAAGTTTAATCTGTCAGAGAAGGGGAGGAGTTGAGGGATCAAAAGGGATAATCCTGGGTTTGATGGAGGGAAAATGAGGGAAAGTCCCAGCCAGAGCAACTCTTCTAACATTCCTGTATCCATTGCAGTTGCTTTTCCGAAGCCATTGTACTCAGGGATCCCCCTACCCCACAGAGGAACACCGTTCATCTCTCCCAGGACATTTCTCTCACCCTTTCACCCTGTGGGAGTCCCAAGGTTGGGGAAGTCTTGCTCATGATGGCAGGAGTCGGCTCTCTGATGCTTGCCTTCCGCCTGGGTTTGGTGTAGTTTGGTTTTGATGGGACAACTACTGGCCAACTACTTTGCTATCAGTGGGGTAGGTCAGGGATAAAGTATCACTTAGAAGATACACTATAATTTGAAATCTTCTTTTCCTGCTATTTCAAGTTTTGATCGTAGTCCTGTTCAGCAAAACGTGTTTTCGCCTCTACCTATGACCACATCACTCCTGTCTTCAGAACGCTGATTACTCCATGTGGCAACTGTACATTACCTTCTTTATTTAGTTATTTATTTATATTCTGTCATGTTTCAAAAAAAGAAGTTTTAAGGTGGCTTACAACTACACAATGTAAAATAGAAAATCAAATACTAGAGGATATCAGATGAAAATAGGTATAAGAAGAATACTATAAATATGTCCTATTAACTCTGGATTTGGGGGCTCCTCACAAGCCACCCATACATCCCGTTCCCCCTCTTCAAGTTTCGTAGTTCAGCCTGATTTTTCTTCCTCCTGTTTTCTCTTTCCATTCCTCTTCCCAGAACTTTTCCAAAGTTACCAGTCCCCATCAAAACTATGTTCTCCCAAGGATTCGGGCATATTTCACCATGTCTGGAAGGAAACCAAGTGGATCGGCTCACCAGAGAGTTCAAGGAGTGGCCTGAGAAGAGCCAATCCCAGGAAGAGAGGAAATACAGGTCTACAGGTTTAGCCAATGACAATAGGGCAGCAACAGAGAAGAGTGCCATTGAAACTGTCTGACAAGGCAAGAAATAAAAAAGCCTGAGATGCCTTAAAAGACCTGAGGCAACAAGAGCATGAACTATCAGGAGCAGTGGGGGTGCACTGCCCAGACATCAGGGACAGCAGGAGAAACCGCAGCAACCTAAGAACTGCAATCTTGGAGCTGAGTTTCGACAAGCATCAGGGACTTGGCTAGTGCTGCTGGCTCCAGCCATGAAGAGAAGAGGAATGTGGAGAGAGGGGAACAAAATGGTGGACAAGGGGCCGAGAGGAATGGGTCTTGGCACCCTGCGAGGCACACTCACCACACTGAGCAGGATTTCATGGAAGTTCAATTATTCCAGAGCCATCAAAGGCCAACTTCCAGCTCTGTGACCCTAGTGTTATTCCTAGCATGGAGGAACCTGGGACACACAGCTATATCTGCTTCCTGAGGTTTGTTTTATAAGTCCCAAATCCCCATCTAGAACCTGACCCCCGTTTCGTGTCCTAGCCTCACCTTCCCTCACTCTCATCTCACTCACTCACCCCAGACCCTCTAGATACATGAAAACTACCTCTAGAATTTTCAAAAGAGAGCCCTGCTGTTTCCCATCACTTTTTCAGATGTGCCTTTTCAGATTGCTCACTCTGCCACATTTGCCTTTTCTCCCCTTTGTTCCTTGAAGTATTTTCTGATCCTTCCTCCCGTGCTCCTGCCAGATGACATTGGCCCCTCCATGGTGGTGTTCATGCAATGTTCCATCCAGGCTTCATGATTGCAGCCCTAACACCTCGGTATCTTTATATGTTTGTTTTCCTCCATTAGCCTCCTTAGATCAGGAACTGCTTCTGGTTCCTGGTTATAAACGCATTGCTTTGAGTGTAGACCATCATGCAACAGGTGCTTAACAAGTATTTGCAGAAAAAGTGAATAGATGCATTTCCAGATCTTCCTGGATCCTCTTCACAAAGTTGGACAGTGGGGAAAAAGCTTGGCCCCTAGATGTGCTGAATGTTCTGCTCTGCATTAGTATTGAAGCAAAAGCAGGAAAAAAAGACCACACGTGGATGCACAAAAGAGAAAGTCTTAAATGGTGTTTATTATTTCATTAAGTAAAATCATTGAGTGTGAAGTTTATTGTCTTCTGTTTGTCTGTAACTGACATCGTATCTGAAAACCCCGAGTGCTCAAGAAATATTAAAACTAATAAAATCATCTTGAGATTAGCTCAATAAACAGATCATTATTAGCATAGTTCATATGCAGGAGACCCACTCTGCTTTGACTTGAATTACCTCAGTAAATGAATTTTATCTAAGTGCTTCACACGCTGCCTGAGTTCCTTAGATCAGCACTAACTGCCCACTCAGTTGCACAGAGGACTCACTTTCCCAATTTGGAAGTTAATTACTATATAACTTCTTGTCTTCAATTTGTAAAGAAAGCAAGGTGAAAGCATAGGTCTATTACAAATTTGGACTATTTGGCAAAGAGGAGAATGAAATCAGTGGTGAGGGCTTTCAGTGTTATTATTTTTTTAAACTATTGTTTTGGTAAAAATGATACTTGCTCCTTACTTAGAGGGAAAAAAGTCAGGAAATGCAGGAAAGTATGAATAAGAAAATAAACTAAGAAGATCACCTGAAATTCCACCATCCAAAAATAATCCTTGTATGCATTCCGAGAACATCATTCCGGAACTTAGTCCCATTAAAATCTTGGAGGAACAGCCTCTTGGACAAGAATTTGCGAAGAAACAGGTGAATTAATTTTGGAAGACTCCACTTGAAATAAACAGACTCTAAACATGCCAGTTACAATCCCATTTTTTAGGTTTCTTCTCTCCACATGTATCCAAAAAGGAAACAGAACCAACAGCAGTAGAGATTCAGTAAGGTCTTACTTAAGTACAGAACATTCAACCAAATTACTCATTCTTAAAATGAATCATTTTCTCACACTTTTCAATCAGGAATTTTAAATGTAATGTTTATTTTGAATCCTCACCCATTCTGATACACAGCTTGAGATCAGCCAGTATGACTACACCCATGCTGAGCTCCTCACCTTCCTACCCTCTGCTGTGGAAGTTTATTTTTATTTCCACATTCATCAACTGCAAGAGGGGGAAGAGGAGACAGGAAAAAAGCCCAAGGGACTCTAACAAACCAATGCAAAGTTGCTAGGGCTGAATGGGAATTGTCTGAAATAGGTTATTTCTTCCTTAAATATGGGAGTATCATAATTTTCCTGTCTACTTGTACCTAAGGTGCAACGATAATACTAAATATTTATAAAGTTCCTGTCTTCTAGGGAACTCAAAGAAAAATATTTATATAAGTGATCTCAGTAGTTCTCCAGCTTCAAATAGGGAAACTGAAGCATTTTCTCACTCTTATGAGGATAGGCTCAGTTAACAGAGGATGAAAGCTGGTCATTGTGATGTGGGAAACAAAGGCAGAAGGAAATGATAGATAAAGTTAAATTTCTTTATAACCTGAAGCCCATTGACAAATACTTGAGGCAGGCAGAATATAGCATTCCTCCAGGAACTCCCCACTCTCTTAATGTTAATGCTTTGCTAGAGGGAAAAACAAGCTCAGTTTCACAATAGCCAGGCCTCCAGGAGCCTATAAGTCTTCTTTAGCATATGGCAATCCTTTTGTAAACCTCCCCTTGCCTTAACCTCTCCCAGCTCCCAAGTGTATCATCAGTCCCTCCTAACAATCCCAGGGCCGCTCTTTCTGCCCACAGGTCCTGTCCCTGTGATTTAATAAACCACCCTGTTTGCACCCAACATTTCTCTTTCTTGGCTGTGGGCTCTGAACCCCCACCACTACTCCAAAACCGCATACATTGGTTCAAGTTAATACTATGAGTCAGTACAGAAAAGCCAAAAATAGAAATAGAACTTTGGTTCCTTCCTTCCTTCCTTTCTTTTTCTTTCTTTCTTTCTTTCTTTCTTTCTTTCTTTCTTTCCTCCCTTCACTTTCTTTCTTTCTTTCTCTTTCTTTCTTTCCTTTCTTTCCCTCCCTTCCTCCCTCCCTTTCTTTCTTTCTTTCTTTCTCTCTTTCTTTCTTCCTTCCTTTCATTTCTTTCTTTCTTTCTTCATTTCTTTCTTTCTTTCCCTCTCTTTCTTTCTTTCTTTTCTTTCTTTCTTTCTTTTTCTCTTTCTTTCTTTCTTTCTTTCTTTCTTTCTTTTCCTCCCTTCCTCCCTCCCTTTCTTTTTTTCTCTTTCTTTCTTTATTCTTTCCTCTTTCTTTCTTTCTTTCTTTCTTCCCCTCCCTTTCTTTCTCTTTCTTTCTTCCTTTTTTCCCCTTTTACCTCCATATTTTCTCTAGCTCTCACCTCACCTTCAATAAAAAACAGTAATTTTTAAAGCCACCAGGTCATCACCATGACATTTTCTTCCAGAAGAGCTGATATTTTTCACATGGGCAAGACACTATGATCCACTATTAGCCCAATGATACACTCCTCACCTCAATAAGGGGTGAAAGTAATGATGACTATGAAGTGTAGGACAAAGGTGAGGCTATAGGGCATGTACTTCCATTCTCAGGAAAACTAGATGGCCTTAACGGACTTCTTGAGGTCACTTTGAAGTGGAGGGCCAGTTGGCATTGGAAATCACCGTGAGGCTCTGACATAAGAAAACAAAAATCACAGCAAGCCAACCACGTTCTCTGCTGCAAAACCTATACTTTGATATTATCTACAAACTATGCTCTGTAATACGACTGTTTCAACTAAAAAAAAGTCTGTGAAAGAAAAAAAAATATTCTATTTTATCGCTAATGACCATCTGTTAGTATTTCCCTTTATAGGGAACCATGATGTATTATCAGTAATGCGGTGAAGAAAATGATCTATACTAGTATTTAGCCTATATTATTATAAAGCCATGCTTAAAAAGTTGTTTGTGTACTGATGACAGCACTAGGCCGTGGAATTATGCCCTTCATCAGCGTGATCTGTAGCATAATGAAAATAACCGTGTCCTCACATTTTGGCAAACTGCCCTTCCGTGGGGAGGAAGCCATATTAGCTGGCAGTGATGGTGGGAGGAAAATGAGGAGTGGCAAAATGTGCCGAGTTAATCCTAGGAGTGTCAGTTTTGAAAGGAACCTAGTCAGTACGCTCAGCCTGCAGCTGGGGAAAGTAAGTCCTAGAGAGAAGTGAGTTGTTCAAGGTTACAACTTTTTTAATAGATGCCAGCAGGATGCTGGGTGCCTGGCACAATTAACAACGTTTGACTCCTTCCGCATCCTTCTCTTAACAGTTAGTTCTTTTAGATGTCTCGTGTTCAATTCACGTTAGTATTGGTTTTACCAAGTTCTAACTTCTGTAAACATGTCTGGAGAAAGAATAGAGAGGAAGAAGACATGTGAATGAGTGCTATTCTCCCCAGGCTTAGGGCTCCCTAGATATTATCCTTCTGGTTATGCAGTGCATTTGGCATGTAAGTAAGCGTGCTTATACTTCTGTGGACATCAATTTAACGAAAAGCCTAAGTGCTTAGATGAAATGAGCAACCAGTATCAATTCAAAACTGAATATGAAGTTGGCTCCACACCAAGAATGAGATGATTCAGTACCACTTGATTCCAAAGTTCTGCACGTGGTTTGGGAAAAACTTAAAAAAGTACGTACTATAATGAAAAAAACATAAAGACCAGAAATATAAATATGAAAATGTAATTCTCCAAAAAGTTAATTGAAGTCATTACAATACGTAGGCATGATAAATAATAAAAGAATAGGCATAATAATGAAAATAATAGTAAATAATGAAATAGTAAATAATGAAAAAAATAGGCATAATAATGAAAAAAGGTTTCCTTAAATAAAAAACTGGAATAATTAGCAATTTTTTTTCCATGTAGAAACTGGCAAATATAAGACATAGTCTGGGAATGAATGTTAAATAAGTCTTTGATGCTCTCTAATCAATACTTGGATAATGGGAAAAAATGTAGCAGCAGGGCGACAGGGCAGGTCAGAGACCCCAGCAGGGGAGCATCGTGGTGCCAGAGTCCTTGGGCATGATGAGGAGTGGTGGGACTGGACAGGATGCTTCCCGGCCCTTCTGGGCCCACAAGTCTGTCAGAGACAGTGAACAGGCCACAAGAAATGGACCAACACCATCCCAGAAAGCAATAGGAATTGAGAAAGGAAATTAAAAAGGGTAAAGGGCCAAAGCATGGGAACCAGAGAGATGGGCAGCGCTGGCAGGCGCACCTAAGGAGATGACTTTTGAGCTGAGACCTGGATGATGACTGAGAGATGGCTGGGGAAGATCCGCAGGGCAGATTTCCGGAAGGAACGGCAAATGCAAAGGCCCTGTCTCGAGGGGTTGACTGGAGCCAGAGGTTGCAAAAACTGAATTGAGCACAAAGCCCCACAGGGAAATGGAACCCTAATTCCAGCCCAGTTCTTTATGACCCACAGCCCCATGGTCTTCCTACTACATTGCCTCTCAACACGATACTTCTGGTACCTTAAAATTCATCTTTGCGATTCAGTAGAGGTAAAGAGCTCCTTGGAGGAGGCTGCCGTGTGGCCTTATTGACAATAGTGAAAGACTGGAAAGCACCAAAGCCCAACTACAGAAGAACATCTAAGCGAATTATGTCCCACTTCAAAAGGACTCTCTTGCAGTAGTCAAAAGTGTTAATTATAAAGATGGAAACCCAGGGAAAGGCTGATGGTAGTAATGAAGTAAGAAAAAGCCCCGTGCAAAGTAGTCTGCATGCCATGATTACAATTGTGTCAAAATACGGCCTTGTGTAGGGACTTGAGGAAATGTGAAGCTGAGAATACTTGTGCGTTTGGTTGGTGGAGCCTTTTTCGTCATGCTCAAAATTATACTTTACAGTTGGTGTTAATTTGTTACTCCAAGAAGTCTGTGTGTCTAAATCCACCCCACCCCCAGAAGCCTAGTTTAGGCCCCCCCACCTCCATAACTTCCAGTAGAGCATCACACACCTTCTTCATGGAGTTGTCGTAAGGATAACGTGTTACACCTGCTCATAGCAGCCTGTACTTTTTCTTCATGGCGCTGGAGGCAGGATAAGTTACTGACATGGCAGCTTGTGCTTTACGTGTTCTACTTCCAACCACTCATTTAAATATTGTAATTCCTCTTCTTTTTTTTTAAAGTTTATTTTATGTTGCGAGAGAGTGCAGGCGAGGGGCAGAGAGAGAGAGAGGGAGAGAGAGAATCTCAAGCAGGCTCTGGTTGTCAGCGCAGAGCCTGATGTAGGGCTCGAATTCAAGAACTGTGAGATCAGGACCCGGGCTGAACTCAAGAGTCAGGATGGAGCCACCCAGGCACCCCTGTAATCCCTTTTCACAGAGATTTTAGCCTGTTCCTCAAAGACCAAGAATCAAAAGCCCCAGGTCTTCTTCACTCTTCTCCGATTTTGAAAAACTAAACTCATTGAAATGACTGTAGTGGGGGTGAGGGGAGGAGGAAGAGGACTTGGGAGAAGCCAGGAGCAGTACTCCATATACCGTTCTTACAGCATCCCTACGACAGGCAGGGACCCTGTGCCTGCCCTCAGAAGGACTCCAACTCAAAGGATATGAAAATCCCTGGGGCTCTTGGGTGGCTCAGTGGGTGAAGCATCTGACTTCAGCTCAGGTCATGATCTCCCAGTCAGTGAGTTCAAGCCCCACATCAGGCTCTGCGCTGACGGCTCAGAGCCTGGAGCCTGTTTCAGATTCTGTGTCTCTCTCTCTCTCTGCCCCTCCCCCACTCATGCTCTGTCTCTGTCTCTCAAAAATGAATAAACATGAAAAAAAATCCCTTTGATTAAAAATCCCTTTGACTAGAGGTACCTGGGTGATTCAGTCGATTAAGTGTCTGACTGTTGGTTTTGGCTCAGGTCATGATTTCACAGTTCATGAAATCGAGCCCAGTGTCAAGCTCTGTGCTGACAGAGCAGAGCCTGCTTGGGATTCTCTCTCTCCCCCTCTCTCTAACTCTCCCCTGGTCTCTCTCTCTCTCAAAATAAGTAAATAAATAAACTTTAAAAAAATGATTAAAAATCATTACAGCAATATAACCAACACAAAGCATCTATTATGAGCCAGATAACTTTCATGGGAAAAATATATATATACACATATGTATGTAAAAAAGAAGAAGGAGGAGGAGGAGGAGGAGAAACGTGTGTGTTCACCTCCTATGCTGCAAGATTTTATTTCTGCTCATTTGTAAATGGAAGCTTAGTCTTAATCCTTTGGAAATGTCTTCATTTAAAGGTTCATATTAGGGGCACCTGGGTGGCTCAGTCAGGTAAATGCCAGACTCTTGATTTCATTTCAGTTCATGATCTCGCAGTTTGTGAGTTCAAGCCCCAGATTAGTCTATTAGGCTCTGCAGTGACAGTGCAGAGCCTCTTTGGGGTTCCCTCTCTCCCTCTCTCTCTCTCTCTCAAAATAGATAAATTTTATTTAAGAAAAGATACATATGTTAAAGAAATGAAAGATTAAACAATTTTGCCTTACAGGGGCACCTGGGTGGCTCAGCTGGTTAAGCATCTGACTTCCAGCTCAGGTCATGAACTCATGGTTAGTGGGTTTGAGCCCTATGTCGAGCTCTATGCTGACAGCTCAGAGCCTGGAACGTGCTTTGGATTCTGTGTCTCCTTCTCTCTCCCTCTGCCCCTCCCCCACTCACTCTCTGTCACAAATGAATAAACATTAAATTTTTTTTTGAAATATTCTAAAAATAATTTAGCCTTACATAAATGCAGCTTGGTCTTCGAAAATCATCTTTTCCCTTACTTAGATAACTTTGAAAAGGCTATGCATTTATTTATGTATTTGGTTTTGCTGATATCTACTTTTTTTTTCCAAATTTGTATTTTAAATTCTAGTTAGTTAACATATAGTGCAATATTGGTTTCAGGAGTAGAATTCAGTGATTCATCACTTACATACCACACCCAGTGCTCATCCCAGCAAGTGCCCTCCTTAATAGCCATCACCCATTTTAAACTAAACAATCAGATTGACTGTCACTGCTATAATTGGCCAGATAATTACTGTCACTTCACTTACAGCAGAGTTTACCAAAACAGAGTCTATTAAAACCCCAGGCCATTAAAAAATTAGCCATAGGAGTAAAACTACCAATAATAATGAGAATGCAAGAGTATGACCAGAAGGGTAATTTCTAGAGAGCCCTAGGCTTGGGGAGAACAGCACTGTATTCACAACGCCTTCTTCCTCTCTACTTTTTCTCCTTCCACCATGCTTGTGAAAATTAATATTTGGTAAAAACCAATTTCAACAATGAGCTTGAGACATTTAAAGAATAAAGAATAACAATTAAGGGGAGGTTATGGACAAAGCCAGGTATTATAATCATTGGGAGTAAAACCACAATAGTGGTAATAATCATAGCAATAATAACAATAAATTTATTGAGTGCTGCAAGTATGTTACATGAACCATCTCATTTAAGCTTCAGAGTAATTATATGAGGTCAGTGGTGTTGTCTATTTGGAGGAAATTGAGAAAGAAAATTGCTTTTTGATGTGTGTAAGAGCAAAGACAACAAACGAGATCTTCTCTCAATTGTGAAGGAAGAAACCCCTTATAATATTAAATGTTTATTAATACGATACACTGCTATGGATCTTAGAAAATTCTTTATATCTCTTATCAAACCACTCTATTGGTAGTATTTTTAATGAA
This sequence comes from Panthera onca, assembly GCF_046562875.1. Lineage (NCBI taxonomy): Eukaryota > Metazoa > Chordata > Mammalia > Carnivora > Felidae > Panthera > Panthera onca. The sequence continues at coordinate 118,935,969 of NC_138343.1, forward strand.
AAAAAGTAAAATAAACAAACAAACAAAAACCCCAGAAAACCAATTTGCTACAGATGTTTGAAGCTTTTCTTGACACAAATCTCTAAAATTTTGTGTGGTTACTGTGTCCCCAGAGGAATGGTTATATACTGAAATTGGTCCTATGGCGATGGAACATATAAAAATTTAATGGTGAGGGACGTACGCGAAGAGGTGAAGTGAGTTCAAGTGAAATTGAAGGAAGTGAGTCATCTTTTTGTTTTTTATTTCTCTGTTATTTTCTTTCTACACTCCTCCCCGCCCCCCCCCCCACACACACACACCTTAAGATAATTCAGTTATTTTTGCTAGGGGGAATGGTAATTATAAATTCACTTTTCTCCTGTCTTCAGATGTTAGGAAAAGGAGAAGTAGATGTATTGAAAACTCAAACTTCATGCAACGTAAAATGAGAGAGAAGATAAAATGTTCTCACAAGGAACAACATAGAAAAAAATAAATAATCAAGCTCTCTCAAGTATGTAATCAGGGCTTGGAATTCACAGCAGCAAAAAGTTATGGAGAAAATTGCCCCGGTCACATTTTTTTTTTTTTTTTTTCAAATTGTAGGCTTATTTTGTGACTCCTAGTGACATTAGAGAGTGAAGGAATTTAGATAATTCTGACAGTGACTAAAAGCATTAACCAGTTAATGGGTATTAAATATTTTGAAAGCCTAATTTTAAAAAGAAAGCTTGTTTTTTGAAAAAACTGACAACATTTTATTATTGCTACTTTTATTGCAGGTCTGTAAAGTCAGAAAAAAAATATTCAGGAGACTAAAAAACTGCCACAATTTTGTACATAAACCAGAGAAATCAAAATATTGTTTCTGTATCTCTAAATTTTTTTTTAACGTTTATTTATTTTTGAGACAGAGAGAGACAGAGCATGAACGGGGGAGGGGCAGAGAGAGAGGGAGACACAGAATCTGAAGCAGGCTCCAGGCTCTGAGCCATCAGCCCAGAGCCCGACTCGGGGCTCGAACTCACGGACCGCGAGACCGTGACCTGAGCTAAAGTCGGACGCTTAACCGACTGAGCCACCCAGGCACCCCTGTTTCTGTGCTGAAAAGCATTTTTCACAATCATAACCAATGTTTTGATTTGAAACTATTTCAAAAATATCTACCCTTGTAAGGTAGGCTCATTCATGTAAAAAATATTTAGAAAGTCTAAGTATTCCAGGAAAGGGAATTGACCTGACCTATCGGATCACTTTGACCTGCCTCCCGCAAATAGGAAGTCACATAATCAGTCAAAACAGACCATCCTCTGCTCCATTCTTCCACCCTCTTTTAAAAGTGATACCTTGGGGGAGAGGTGGGGAAAAAAATAAAAATAAATAAAATAAAATAAAAGTGTTACCTTAATTCGGTCTTTCAGAAATTCCTGGATCAATACATCTCCCAAGGAAATAATAAGTAATACTGAGAAAAGAATATTAATTTTAATTCTCTAATTCACTGTGAACAAGAACAAACACCATGCAATAAAATGTATGTTATTTGAGAGTACCGAAGTTAGGCAAACTGATAAGTCATATGGCAGTAATCTCCTAAAGCATGTTTATTGCCAATTCTGAATTACCTAAGGAAGCAAGTGACCCCTTTAATATGAAGAAGTTACCTGAAAAGTGTTTGTCTAAGGTGGTGTGAATTCTAAATGTTTTTTTCGGTAACCAAAAGTGGAAGAAGAGGAACACCTGGGTGGCTCAACTGGCTAAGTGTCGGACTCTTGGTTTGGGATAAGGTCATGATTTCACGGTTTTAAGAGTGGAAGCCCCTGTTGGGGTCTTTGCTGATAGTGCGGAGCCTGCTTGGGATTCTCTGTCTCCCTCTCTGCACCTACCCCACTCACACTTTGTCTCTTTCAAAAAAAATAAAAAGTCTTAAAAAAAAAAAAGAGTGGAATAAGAGAGAAGTAGAAAAAGCAGCAGATGGAATCCCACTGAATGAGTCAGAGGAGTGGGAGACGTAAGGGTCAGGGTGATAAGGAAATGCCAAAGTCCTGTCAACATCAAGCACATAGCCTCTGCCTGCATTGTCTCCACCTCCCTCGATAGCCCATTTCAAGATAACTCTCCATCGGTTATGGCCACTGCCCAGATTTGGCTAGTTTGTGATTTTTCACAATAAAAATAGAAAGCTTTCTTTCTAAACCCAGAGAGTAGAACCTTGGGATGTTCCAAAAGAAAGCAGAAACTTAACTAGATTATCCAAGGCTACTCTGCCCCAGCCAACTACGATATTGATGAGGAGGAAACCAAGTTGGTGCAAAGAAACGAGACTAGGAGTAGAGCTTATCTAAAGGAAAGTTAAAGATCAAAATAAAATGCGAAAGTATTTGTTAGATATGAAGTGAGATTTATGAGCAATCTCCTCTGTAGTTTGGTTAGTGGAATGATCTCTATGTATAGGACAAATTTTAGGCTGGGGAGCACCAGAACTTCAAAATCAGAAAGTCTAAGAAAGAACAGTTTAAAAATGAAGAAATACACCTCAAATATTTAATAGAAAGAAATGTTCACAGTATGCATTCTATAATGGAGAAGGTAGTTTATTTAACTTTTTGTGAATAGCTACCAGGATTTAGAAGCTTCTTACCAATGTTTAAAAATTATTACAGCAGGGGCACCTGGGTGGCTCAGTCAGTTAAGCATCTGACTTTGGCCTAGGTCATGATCTCATGGGTTATGAGTTCAAGCCCCACCTTGGGCTCTGTGTTGACAGCTCAGAGCCTGGAGCCTGCTTCGGCTTCTGTGTCTCCTTCTCTCTCTGCCCCTCCCCTACTTGTGCTCTGTCTTTCTCTATCAAAAATGAATAAATTAAAAAAAATTTTTTTAATTATTAGATCAGCTGATTTTTCTGAGAACTTCTAAATAAGTGAACATAAAAAGAAAACTCACACGTACTAGAAAACAAAACTTTATTTTTTATTTCTTTATTTTATTTATTTATATTTTTTTTCAGAGAGGGAGACAAAGGGAGAGAGTGTGAGGGGAGGAGAGGGGCAGAGGAAGAGAGAGAGAATCCCAAGAAGGCTCCTCACTCAGCACAGAGCTTGATGTGGAGCATGACCCCCCAACCCTGGGATCATGACCTGAGCCAAATCAAGAGTTGGACACTCAACTGACTGAGCCACTCAGGTGACCTAGAAGCAAAACCTTTCTAAGAAACCATCATGTTTACACAACCTTATCAGAGGACGCTTCCTTAATTCGTTGGGATTAATCCCTTGAAATACTTTTTGTTTGAAATTTGTGATTTTTTTAGTTAGATTGCATCCAGGATGTTATTTTACTTACTTATTCACAAATACTTTTGAGACCCTGTGTGCCTACATATCTAGACCCTGGTGATATCTCGCTGAACAAAACTAATAAAAACAAAAAAACAAAAAACAAAAAAAACCCCTGTCCCCTCATGGAGCTTGCATTCTAGTGATTTAAGTAACTCAGGAAGCATCAGAAGAATCAAATTCTACGTAGTTAAAAATGGGACAGGCTCCCCCCTTTTTTTGATAGCTATAGAACACATTTTTCTTTAATATAAAACCATTTTTCAAATACTATCACTTTCTTATTTTGAGCTCTATCAAAAGAAAGAACTAAATAAGGGCCTCTGTTTTCCTACGTAAATAAAGTGTTGAAATGTTTTGCTCCATGTGGTAAGAATTATCGGAACATGAAGAGTAACTAAAACAAAGCAAAAATTTGGGGGAAGAGTATTTATATAAGAGAGAACTGCATCAAGATACTTTTAGTGGTGCCAAGACACAAAGTTTAAACCACCATAAAGAAATAATGCGTCTAAGGTCTGAAGAAATGGAGATGTGCTGTCCTGAGCAGGAGTAGAGTATAATGTTCACAGAGGTCTAAAACCCTAATGAATTTTGTTATGTGACACCTCAAAGCATAGCTGTCTAAATTATCAAGTTCATTTATTAGGAAGCAAATTCAGTCAACCAAACAAATGTTTGGGTATGACATTTTGAATTATTAGCTTTGTTCCATAAATATTGTCATCTCTTCCTGTCTTATATTTACTCAAATCTCTTCACACACAATTATTCTTTGGGTCCCGGGTCCCAGCGTTCCAGCTTCCCTTCCAGACTCTTATTTCCTCTGCATCCTGACATCCTGTTCCAGACCGCCTGCCTCCTACACACACACACACACACACACACACACACACACACACACACAGTTAAAGGGCATCTCTAATTTCATAATGCATTTGATAACCACATATTTAAGAATATGTATATGTTATGAATAGCTCTATGTGCCTAGAAAATACACACACACAGAGAACATCTTTCTAATGTCTATTTAACACACTTTTGCAAAAGTTAAAACTCTGTTATCTATACTACATTTAAAAACAGAATATAATTTTTAGGAACACAGTAGAAACTGAAACCTTTCTTCGAATATACATTTTTTTCCCTTAGCCAGTGGAGAAACTTCTGAACATCCTGAAAAATATTCCCCCACAATCTTAGTCTACTCAGCAAATTAATATGTTTGGTTTAAAGCAGATGCAGGAGACACCTGGGTGGCTTAGTCGGTTAAGCATTCAACTTCAGCTCAGGTTATGAACTCACGGTTCAGTTCACGAGTGAGTTTTTGCCCCTCATTGGACTTTGAGCTGACAGTGCAGAGCCTGCATCAGATTCTCTGTCTCCCTCTCTCTCTCTCTGCCTCTCCCAGCTCACACTCTTTCTCTCTCAAAAATACATAAATAAGCATTAAAAAAATAGATAAAGCAGATTCAGATTTTCATGTATTATTTCACTGCTTACAAGTACAGGTACCGTTTGCTTTGCAGCATATATAAGATTATATTGGAAGCATTTGTAAATGGTACAGACTTTAAATGTGTGGAATCAAACTGAATAAACCCAACTTGTGATGACAGTGACTGATCACTGTTATTTATGATTTTCTTTCTCACTCAGTCCTTCCTCTTTCTCTTGTCTCCTTCCTTCCTTCCTTCCTTCCTTCCTTCTCTCTCTCTCCTTGCCGTTCTTCCTTCTCTTTCTATAAGCAGATTGTACCTATGGGTAACAAGGTATGGGTTTAATTTTTTAGAAAATGAAGAGCATGGATTTGGGGGTAGACTACCTGGAATTAAAATTCAGCCCTGCCGCTTGCAAGCTGTGCAAGCTTGAGGAAGTTTGTTAACTTCTCTGTATCTCATTTCTAAAAAATATTCATTTTTGAGAGAGAGTACGTGTGAGCAGGGGAGAGGCAGAGAGAGAGAGCGGGACAGAGGATCTGAAGCAGGTGCTGCGCTGACAACAGAGAGCTCCATGCAGGGCTCAATATCGGGAACCATGAGATCATGACCTGACTCGAAGTCAGACACTTAACCGACTGAGCCACCCAGGCACCCCTCTGTGTCTCACCTTGTATCACTTATAACATGTGGGTAAAATTAATCATTATCTTATAGGATTGGGCTCATACTTACAAAGCCCTTAAAGATTGGCACTAGGAAGTATGATAAGTATATGTTAAATAAAACAAGTTCACAGGCCTAAAGACAAAACTATTCTTCCCTCCTGGAAATAATTTCTCAAGAACAAAACCATGGAATGTTAGTCAAGCCACCCAGTATTTTTGTTTCTGTCGTCCAATTCACCTGTTCTTGCATGGCAAATATACTTTCTCAAGAAATTGAAACTGATTCCTTTTTGCCTATTTAATTCACACTGGTAAACAAGAACTCCAGAAGTTATCTACTGTTTCCATTCCATTGGTTGTTAATGAAAGGGAGGATTCCTTCTGAATTAGATGTCAGTGGAGAAGTAGCAGGGAAAAGGAGAAAAGTACAGCAGGAGTGACTGAAAGTAAAATACAGGAGAGCTGAAAAAAAACGTTGAAAAACCCTGTAATTAAAAGCATGCAAAGGGTGCTGTTGACCTCGGCTGACTCCAATAACACGGTTACAAGAGAAGTGGTCTACTCCAGCATGTCGTTAACCGTAAATACAGAGGTGAAGAGTTCCAGAAAAAAAGAACATCAAAGGGAAAGACCAAGGAGACGAAGGGGCCCCACCCAACCTCCCTGGATGAGCTGGGTTTAACATAATTTTCCAGCAGACTAACCAAACCAGCAGCTTTGACCCTAAGTGTGAATTTTCACCAACTCTGGCAGACGAGCCTCCAAGCGGAGTTACGGCAGTTGCCTGGGATCAAGGCGCACCCTGAAATTAGAGATAGACCTTACATTCCCTTGTCTCTTGAGTGACGACTGCTTGAGACCCTTGAGTAGGACTTGTATGAATAAAGCCCCTCTCAGACTTGCAGACCCCCCAAGGCTTTTGACATCACTTGCAAAACGCTCACTTTCCTATGAGCTGCATCGCATCGCCCTCTGACCTAATAGAAAGATCTAGTTCCTGAGAGAGTTCTGAAATAGATATTCATTTATAAGAAAGTTAAAATACAAGTCTATAGACTTAGGAAATCATTTTGAACTAATCATTAATTCTGCAAATGTAAAATGCAAATATTGGGGGTTATATTTTTATTGCTTCTTAATTCCTAACTTACTAAATCACTATTCATTCAATGCCTATTCTCAAAAAAAAAAAAAGGAGTAAAATGCGTAGCAAGAAAAAAGTCAAAAAGTATTTTTTTTTATTATCTATATATTTGCCAAGAAAAGGAGATCAGGAGAAACGTAATTTCTCTGTGTGGCAGAGATTGGTGGCTCCATATGGTATGCTGACAATACAGTGTCACTCTTAGGATATATAAATCCCCTTACCTGTAACCCACCACCAGTCTTGCCCTGAACGTCTCCATTTCTAAGCATGAAATCTTTCCAATTAATTAATTTAAATTATGAAAGCTTTCTGGCACACAAAATGACAAAGAATAATAGAAAACACTTTCAGATGAATATGGGCAACTGAACACTTGATTTGCCTGGACTCCCTCCTTCCTGAAACTCACTAACACAAATTTTCAAAGCCCTAAACCCCCAAAGGAAAAGAGAATGCAAAGGGGGAAAAGAGCAGGAAACTCTTGGAAGCCATAAAGCATCTAAATCGTTGGAAACGGCTTAGCAGATCTGAGAAAACTAAAACCCAACCTGGCAATAGAGAAAGTCCAGGAAAAAGGTGACTTGAACCCCAGAATCTCCAAATGGCCTAGCCCTACAGACTTCAGTTACTCCTGCAAGTGTAGCTGACTGGTGGGGAGAACAGTGAAACTATGAAGGGTGTTTGCAAATTCTGGAAGCTGGAGGCAACCACATCCCCTCTCTTCCACTCAGCCAGGCCCAAGGACCCTCTTTTGCTCCAGCCCCATACTGAAGGTTTACTCTGCAGAAAGGGTAGCAGAGCAACTCTAAATGGAGAAGGGGGTGAGGGGACCAGGCAGTGCTGAGGGCAGGAGTCCTGGAAGGAAAGAGGATGAATAAGTGAAGTGCGGAATGTCAGATAACAGTCGTCTTTCTACTAGCTTCTAGAATGCTGAGAACTGACTTAAACCCTCCAGACAGAAGGTTATTCACTGGAGAATGTACTCAACCTAAAGATATTCTTGTTGAGGACTCCCCAGTAAAACTGCCCAGTCAGATCACCCCACCATGAAGACCATGGTGTACAAATCCAGCTAGGTTCTAGAACTTTAACTTGAACTCCAGGGCTTTTGGTATGAGTGAGCTGCAAAGGATCACAGGGTATTTGAGGAAATTCTCTACTATTCTAAAATGAAAGAGACCAAAGGAGGGAAAAAAAAAAGAAAACAAAACAAATCATCAAAACAATGCAACTTGAGGAAACTGAAACTATTCCTAATAAAACAAAATACAACAAAAATCTATCATTAATGTCCTCAGAGAGCTAAGAAATAATATAGCATCTGTGAGATAATAGCAGGATGCCATTAAGAAGGAACAATCAGCTAATAAAAGGAGTCTGGGAGATTAAAAATAAAATACCATAAAAGATAAGCTCAAAAGACGACTTGGAAGATAATGTTGAAAAAAAACAAAAAACAAAAAACCTAGAAAAAAATAAAACAAAAAAAGGAGAGAAAGATGAAAATAAGATGCTAAATAACTATTTTTAAGAACACCAAATCAGCAAAGAAGTTTCTATATGAATAATAGAAGTTCCAGAAATAGAAAGCAGAACAATTTGATTGGAGAGGAGAATTACCAAGAAAATTTCCCAGAGGGCACTTGGCTGGCTCAGTAGGTGGAACATGGAACTCTTGATCTTGAGGTTGTGAGTTCAAGCACCATGTTGGGTACAGAGATAACCTTAAAATAAAATCTTAGAAAAAAAAAAAAAGAAAGAAAGAAAGAAAGAAAGAAAAAAGAAAATATCCGAGAACTGTAGACTTGGGGCCACTGGGCTAAGAACTACACCAAACATCATCATTATGAAGTCACTAAACATGGGGTGAAAACAATCTAAAAATTGCCAGAGAGGGGAGCCTGGGTGGCTCAGTCAATTAAAGCATCAAACTTTAGCTCAGGTCATGATCTCATGGTTTCTGAGTTCAAGCCCTACATTGGGCTCTGTGCTGTGACAGCACAGAGCCTGCTTGGGATCCTCTGCCCCTCCGTCTCTCCCTGCCCCTGCCCTGCTCATGTTCTCTTCTCTCAAAAATAAATAGGCATTAAAAAAAAAAAAAAAAAAAAAAGGAAAAGGAAATTGCCAGAGAAAAGGGAAGCATTGCATAAAAGGGTGAGAGTCAGATTGGTTCAAACTGCCCAATGGCTGACTGGAAGCCTGAACTCATTAGAGCAAAGCCATCAAATGTCTTATGGAAGATTATTCCCCACCTAAATTAGACCCAACAAATGAATAGTTAAGGATGAGGGTAACAAGAAAGAACCTACCAACTTGAGGAATCTCAGAAATACATCTCCTTTGCATCTAAAACGAGAAAGAGGATGGTTATGGAGCCATGAATCAGAATCCCAGACATGGGAGAGACAAAGGGCGACCTCCCGCCCCCCACCAGAATTTGATGGAGAGAGATCCAGAGATGACAACTCTCATAGAAGGAAATCAGTCCACATTGGCACAGAACAGAAGCCTCCAGAAGAACTTCCAAAACTCTGAAATTGACAGGGTACCTGATGTGTTCAAGGTATTGAGGGAATTTATACTTCTGGGATAATTTAAGGATAGATATACGACAAATACATAGGACGCTAAGTGAACAACGTGCATAGGGCAAAAATTAAAAATTTTGGCTTTTACATTTGGGTCTGTGAGCCATTTGAATTCCATTTCCATTTGAATTAATTTTTGTGTGTGGTGTGAGATAAGGGTCTAGATTTTCCTTGTGCATGTAGTCGATTGTCACAGCATTAATTTTTGAAAGGACTATCCTTTCTCCCCAAGGAATTACCTTTGCACTATTCTTGAATATCAGTTCATCATAAATGTAAATCTTTGTTATGGGACTTCATATTTTGTCTCATAAATCTATAGACCTATTATTATGCCCATTCTACATTGTCTTGATTATTGTAGTTTTATATATTCTTTGAAAACAGGAGTTCTAAGTTCTCCAACTCCTTTTTTTCTTTTTCAAAACTGCTCTAGGCATTCTGGTCTTTTGCATTTGCAAATATATTTTAGGATCAAGTTGTCAATTTCTGCAATTCTTTTGCTAGGGAGGATTTGGGGAAAATTGCCATCTTAACACCGTGTCTTCTAATCCATAAGTGTGAAATGTCTCTCCATTTATTTAGATTTGCTATATATTTTCTTTTTTTTTTTTTTAACGTTTATTTATTTTTGAGACAGAGAGAGACAGAGCATGAACGGGGGAGGGTCAGAGAGAGGGAGACGCAGAATCTGAAACAGGCTTCAGGCTCTGAGCTGTCAGCACAGAGCCCGACGCGGGGCTCGAACTCACCAGCCATGAGATCATGACCTGAGTTGAAGTCAGCCACTTAACCGACTGAGCCACCCAGGCGCCCCTAGATCTGCTATATATTTTCTAAACGAAGTTTTGCTTTTTTTTATCTACCTACCTGGTACTTTTTTTGTGAGAGATTGCATGTGTGTGCATGTGGCACATAAGTGTGGGAGGGGCAGAGGGAGAGGGAGAGGGAGAATCTTAAGCAGGCTCCATGACCTGAACTGAAATCAAGAGCCTGACACTTAACTGACTGAGCCACCCAGGCATCCCTGTCTTGCACTCTTTTGTTAAGCTTATTTTGAAGTTTTTAATTCTTTTTGATAAAATTGTGAATGGAATTGTTTTCTTAATTTTATTTTGAGATTGTTGGTGGAATATAGAAGTCTAAATGAATTTTGTGTGTTGATCTTATATCCAACCTTGCCGAACTTGTTTATTAATTCTAAGGGCATCCCTAGGGCTTTCTGGATACAGGATCATGTCCTCTGAATAAATACAATTTCACTTCTCCATTCCAAGGTGGATGTCTTTTATTTCTTATAAGAACTTCCAACAGTATTGAGTACAAGTAATGAGAGTGGATATCCTTGCCTTGTTCCTGCTCTTAGGGAAGAGCATTCAGTCTTTCTCCACTAAATATGATGTTAGCTGTAGGTGTTTTATAAATGTCCCTTATCAAGCTGAGAAAATTTCTTTCTACCTATGATCTGTTGAGATATTTTTATAATAAGTGGTATTAATTTTGTCAATGCCTTTTCTGTGCTTATGGAAATGATCATATGGTGTTTTGTCCAGTGTTATGGTTGCTTTTTAGGGACAGGATTCGCTTATCTCCTCACTCTGACATGCATTAAGTAGGAGGCCAATGAGATTGTAATTCTGATTATTAGTATTTATTCCTAGTTTATTATTATTTATTCCTAGCACACAAAGAAACAAAGCTTTGTCAGTATTGTATTTCTTATTAAATCTGACTGACCATTTTTAAAATTTTACTTAGGGGAGAGAGAGAGAAAGAGAAAGAGAGGCCAAGGGAGAGAGAGGCCAAAAGAATACCAAGCAGGCTCCACTCTCAGTGTGGAGGGCAATACAGGGCTTGATCCCATGAGACTAGGATCTTGACATGAGCCAAAATCAAGAATTGGACGCTCAACCAACTGAGCCACCCAGGAACCCCTGACTGATCATTTTTTATATATTTGTTTCATTTTAAAATTCTTTTACTATAATAAAAATAGTTAATTAGATTTTTGTTGTCCTAATTGTTGAATCTGAAATCCTGGGTGTTCAATTTTGTAGCTTTTGTTTCTCTTGAGTGTCACTCATAAAGCTTTGTTTCTTTGTGCGCTTTATAATTTTTTAATGTAAGCTCATATCTATTAAGCATATATTACATGGGAATCATGGAGGTCATAGTTTGATCCTCAGTTCCTCTAGAGAGGATTTAAGAATTGATTCTGCCAGACACCTCAACGCTACTAACTCAAGACCACTTTTTGTAACTTTTCTTTAGTCTGGCGTTCTTGGTGCCTACATGAAGTGGAAATCCAAACCTCAAGCTATGTGAGGGTCTGACTGTGGCTATAAATTCATGGAACAATTTCTTTCCACCAGAACTCAGCCCATTAAAAATGGCACTTACTGTTTTCCTTTCTCGGTGGGCAGATTTTTCTAGTTTCCGATTTGCTAAGGGTATAACACATTCAGGGTTCCAGCTATACTGTTAGATTCTTATTCCAAAATCTTTTTGAACCTAAGCCTTAGTTATTAATAACTGTTGTAGTTAGGGTGGGGAGTGGGTTAAACGGGTAACGGGCATTAAGGAAGGCATTTTTTGGGATGAGCACTGGGTGTTATATGTTAGAGATGAATCACTGGGTTCTACCCCTGAGGCCAAGACAACACTATCTGTTAACTCACTTGAAAATAAATTAAAAAAGAAAGAACTGCTATAATTAGAATACGCCTCAGACCCAGGAAGATGGAGACTGGTAGGCAAATCCCCTGGGGGTAACTATTAATTCAGTGCAGCTTAGCACTAAGGTTTTTATTTCTTGAGTGTCCACCTATATATAGGCAGTGGTGTTCTATCTAGATTCCAAAATGGCCTTCAATGATATCTCTCTCTGGTATTGACATTCTTGTATAGTTCCTTCCTACATTCAATCATGATTGTTGCCACAATGTGCCCATTAGGGTAATGTGGAAATGACAATGTGTGTCTTCCAAAGATAGGTCATAAAAACATTGCAGCTGCCATCTTGTCCTCTCTCAGGGATGGCTTGCCCGAAGGCAAACCTGAGTCATGTCATAGGGACATTCAAGCAGCCTGTGGAGAGGGCCACATGGGGGATGAACTGAGGCTTTCCACCCAGCATTGACTTTCCAGCTATGTGAGGGAGCCACCTTGGAAGCAGGTGGCAGCTATGTTGCTCCTGAAGTCTTGGTTTACCAAAGCTATGAGAGATAATGAACATTTACTATTATTTTAAGCCATTAGGTAATTCGTTACATAGACATACACAGATCTAATACAGGTGGCATTTATTGTATCATATCCGGCATTTAAAGATGTTTCTAAAGGGAGTGCTCACAATTTTTCAGTCCATCATATTTCTGAGAACAGAAGTATTAGCTATGAAATAAACACAGGTAGCGTCCTGCCTCAAGGCTTTTTCACTTGCTAATCTCTTCCCTGGTCACCTTATCTAAAACTTAAGACCGTTGTTTAAACTTCATGTTCTCCTTTACTGCTTTCTTCCCCCTCCTTAACACATCATCATTGAACACACTAATAATTTCATTTATATCTTAAAAATTGCCTGTATTACAACTAGAACATACACTCTATTAAGAGCAAGGATTTTGTCCTGATTCATTTACTGCTGCGGCTCATGACCCAGGAATAGTGCCTGGCAAATAGTAAGTGTCTAATAAATATTTGTAGAATGAATAAAGAAGTAGATGAAATTTTAGACTGAACTTCTTTCACATTATCTTGATAAAACCTTCATCTATTGTAGTCTGCTATCTCCTCAAAGCTTTCATAATCGCCAGTAGTATCAGCCATGAAATCGCAGTTCTCCAGATCTGGAGGTGGAGCGTGCCATGTTCTCCCTCCCATTCATTTCTATTCCTCTTAATGTCTGTAGCACTCATCTGACTCTTAATTGCTGAAAATGTTTGGCTAGTCAAGTCCCTGAGTCTCACATTTTTCTAGATAGGGTTTGCTTTGATGCAAGTTTTCTATCTCTTACCTGCTTCTTGAGAAATCTTATTTATATAGAACAAACTTCCATATTGAAACCAACCCTTTTCAGACCTCTAAAATGAGAAAGGGGGTATACATTTCACAACCAGATCTTTTATCTGCCTCCAGCATTTTCTCTGTTACCTCCCTTAATTTTTTAACTTAGACACTGTGAGCCCTGTTCCTCTTAACATTGAACTTAAAAAATCAGACTCCTACACAAAGTAACATTAGAAAACTCCAGCAAGAAGCTCAATGCAAAGGCTTTTAAGAATTTTATTCTTCCTTGCATACTTAGCCAAAATGGTTTTTTTATGTTAGTTTAAATTCCATAAAAAGATTATGTTTATTTGGTTATTCTTCACTAAAAAAGGAAAAGTTGTGTTTGTTATTGTAAGTATTAGAGTGGGGAAGAATGCTAGAGTTTCTAAGTAACAAGAATGTGACCTAATTAGACTTATTCCTTGTTTTCGCTCTTACAGATTTTTGTTGTGCCAGCACACTGATCAAAGCATACCTACTCATTGTATTAAAAAGAATACAGAGGAACAGTTGATTTTTAACTTAAGCAATATTGTCTTCATAAATATTACTAGGAAATATTTGCTTGGCTAGAGTATGAAGAAGAAGGTTATTTCTGTCCTTAGAACGTATGGATGTTTTAAATATGCCATGAGACTGTCATTTGACTAAAGTCGTCTCTCCACATGGCAAATGAACCAAACCAATTACGCTAGAAAATGCCTCTTGGCTTTACATTAATTCAGCTGTCAGGATGGTGGAGTGATACAAAAGGGAATCAAAAATCACTTGGAGTCAACAGTCTGTCTACCAAAATAGAATAAATTTTTCGTTCTCAAGGTTGTTTACGATAACATAGAAACTTTAAAAAGAAAATATGGATCAGTTTCCCCTCACGTGTTCTAACGATGAGGATACTATTGCCGTTATTGTCAGTTCATTTTTATTATTTAAAAAATATTTTTAATGTTTATTTATTTTTAAGAGCAAGAGACAGAGCACAAGCAGTGGGAAGGGTCAGAGAGAGAGAGGCATGGAATCCGAGCTTCAGGCTCTGAGCTGTCAGTGCAGAACACGACGCGGGGCTCAAACCTACTAACTGTGAGATCATGACCGAGCCAAAGTGAGACAGCTAGCCAACTGAGCCACCCAGGTACCCCTGTGATTGCCAATTTAAATGGAACATGTTTGCAATTCATAACTTCCTATAAAACATCTCAAATTCCCCTTTCTTTGAGAGAGTCATATTTTGTTTTACTGAGACCAACTTGCCCTTTCCGAAATGAGTTTAGACTGTTTCCAATTCACTAGAGAGAAGTGTTTCAGAGTATACACAGGGGCAAATGGAAGCACGTGTGTGAACAGGCATGGACAGAGGGAGAGTAGATGAGCACAACTTTCATTTGTCATTCTACCTAAAGCCCTGAGATCAAGCTGTCAAGCTTGTACCTTTTCAAGACTTGGGGGGCGCCTGGGTGGCTCAGTCGGTTGAGTGGCCGACTTCGGCTCAGGTCATGATCTCGCAGTCCATGTGTTCGAGCCCCGCGTTGGGCTTTGTGCTGACAGCTCGGAGCCTGGAGCCTGTTTCGGATTCTGTGTCTCCCTCTCTCTGACCCTCCCCCGTTCATGCTCTGTCTCTCTCTATCTCAAAAATAAATAAACGTTAAAAAAAATTAAAAAAAAAAAAGACTTGGAACATCTTTCACTTAGTTTGTATAAAACCTAAATGTATGTAATTTTCCTGGAAAAAGTTCCCCTGTGCACCTGTGCTGGATATGACACAGTAGTACGTACTCAGTAAATGAAATAAATGAAATGAAATGAAGTGAAATATTTCAATAAAATGAAATATAAAATATATAATAAATATATATATGTATATATATATGTATATATATATATACACACACACACACATATATATATATATATATATATATATATATATATATATATAATATATAAGTAAAGATAGCAAAGTTGTTAAAGGGATGGAGTATTGCAATTGAAAAGGGGAAAGGTTGTAAGACAACACCAGACCACAGGTACAGTGGGATGGCAAATGCTTAACATCAAGATATCATACCTTTTAGGTCTCTGGGCCACTGCTTCCATCAAGCTTAAGCCTGAGAAGAGCTCAAGATGTTTTTGCTTAGGGCATCTTCTGAAATACAAGAGAAAGAAGTTTATTTTCTCACCCATGGAGTAGCAGTCCTTTACTCCGGCTCATATTTGCACCCAGCAAGAGTCAATTACTCCTGGATCTGTCCCCACTTTTAAATTGAAAGTCCTGGAACATGAGTGTCTGAGACACATCACTGACCAACTCACTCAGCTGCTCCCTCCAAACCAAAAATGATAAATATGCACCAACTGACTACATATTAGTCACTCAATAAATGTTTTTGGTGGTTGGTTTTTGGTTTTTTTTTTTGAAGATGGAAGTGAAGAATAAAGGTTCACGAAAAGCATAAATATAAACGTGAATCTCAATCTGTAACTGAACAGCTCATTCCGTTTTGAAGTTATAAAGTTCCAAGTTCAGATTGGTAAAACATCTGTATCCATAACGTATTCTGTTGGGCACAAGATTTAATACCATATTCTGTAATCAGAAAGTCAATAGGTTAACTGAGTAAAATATTTTTATGTGTTTCTTTTCTTTCTATATCCTGGATATAAATTCACAGCCTTCTTTTTCTCTACTCCTAAATTGTTTCCTAATTATGAACCTATCAACTATTTCACCTTTTGTTGGCCTTTCAAGTCATTTGTAAATGGGGAAATGGTTTGAACTTAAGTATAATGTAAAAGAATTATGATCATTGCCTGCTCTAGAAATACGCCTTCATTTAGAGTGTTTATAGTTATTACACTTTAGGGAAACTATAATCGAAGGGAGGTAATGTGAACAGAGAAAAAAATTTACTTGTTTATAAATCACTTTAAGTTCACTAAAAACAACCTACAGTGAATTTTCTTAAATGTAAACAGTGTTGATTTTCAAATGTCAAAAGTTGCTCATTCAATCATGTTCTTTCTTCAAATGGAGCCAAATGGTGTAGTAGTCATCACTGTGCAATATTATTTTAAACAAAATCTGAGGCTACAAACAGAAAATGTATTATTCCTATTCTCTTTAAAGGTTCATCACTAAAAGCTTAGAAAGCAAATTTGATATTTTCTAATATTTTATCCTTTTGCTTTTATTCTAGATATTTGATATCTCTGTTATTTATTCATTTATATGCTTTTTAATATTTGGATAGGTCATTCCTGGACTAGTTCATCGAATTCACTTTTTTCTGTGAAATCCCTTCTTTGTTCTAAAGTAAAATATGTATTAATTCTGTGTCAGCTTATTCCATTCTTCTTCCACAAGCTTGATTCTTTAAACATAGATATACTGAAGGACCATAATACCACACAAATATCCTCAAAACCATAAACTAGTTCAAACAAGTTTTCTGATCTTTCAATGCTAAGATTATAAATGAATCTCTGTAAGCGTCGCCAAATGTATCCACAGTCATGTACCTCTACAGGAGCCAAAAAGCATACCTCAAAGGGATCCAAATGAAGGCGGGCCAACATGACCCAAAAGCTATTGCAGTGACATCATCAGGCAGGTCTTTGGATTGAAAGGAGAGTCACTCTGTTCACTGAAGCTTTCCTTTGAGCCAATAATCTGTTTAATTCTTGGGAGATCCTCTACTGAAGCTGAGAAGGGAAAGCTACCCTTTTTTCAGCTGAACTCATTGGGGAAATCCTGTTCCATAGAAGAAAGTCCTGTTTTGAGGTTTTGGAACCAAGTCTTCCATTTAAGTCAAAGCATTTGATTCTATGTTGGTTTTTTTTTTTTTTCAGCTGTCAGTTATTACTGCTATTATTATTATTTGAGAGGTGATCGTTCATGAACCCCATGAAGATTCAAGCACGATCAAGCACCAACAAACAAGAAGGATGTCATAAACACCACACACCCACACTTAACATTCACAAAATGTGTAGCAGGGCGACAGGCCTGGCTGGCTTAGTTGGTAGGTCATGTGACTCTTGATCCTGGGGTCATGAGTTCAAGCCCTGCATTGGGCGTAGAGTTTATTTAAAAAAAAAAAAAAAAAAATGTGCCGTGGGGGAATGCTCAAGACAGAATCCAGGGCGAATCACCTTTGTTCCAAGGGGGAAGAATTCGGAGCTGCGTGTCCTTAGTCACTGCAACCACAAAGAACCCCCAGGGATATGTGCAAGGGGAGAAAAATTTCATCATCCAGTCTTATAATCAATTTAAGTGCTTTTCTAAATATATGAATAAATACAGATAAGAGAATCTAGTCTCTAATTGGTCACTTCGTTCTTTGGGTCAGGGCTACCTTTCAGTGAAGTAGACCAAGGTCTATGCTAGGATTGGAATTGGTATGCATTAGAACATGCATGCGAACTAATATGTATTTCCTTGCCCAAATGTATAGTGTTATCTTGGGGTTTTTTTTGTGCTTTTATTTTTATTTCTGAAACTGTGGAAGATAAGTGTAGAAAAATCAAAATGTAATTTCTCTCTTTAAAAAAATTTTTTTAATATTTATTTATTTTTAAGAGAGAAAGAGACAGAGTGCGAGCGGAGAAGGGGCAGAGAGAGAGAGGGAGACACAGAATCTGAAGCAGGCTCCAGGCTCTGAGCTGTCAGCCCAGAGCCTGACATGGGGCTCGAACTCACCAGCCATGAGATCATGACCTGAGCCTAAGTCAGACACTTAACTGACTGAGCCACCCAGGTGCCCCATCTCTCTCTCTCTCTCTCTTTTTTTTTTAATAGAAAAGATCATTGATAATGGCTTTTTTTTAAAGGGGGACCTTAAAAGTAAGGCCAATTTGGAATTTGTGAAACATCATTGGCATTCTCTTTTAAATAAATGGGTGGATGGGTGATTCAGTAGAGAGTCAGGAAAGGCTTTCTTTTCTGAAGGTTATATGATTCTTCCCAACATTTTTGGTAAATTAAAATTTAAAAAGATGACTTTAACATTAACTTATTTATTTGTCTGTTTTTGCTTTTCTAGACCTGAAATGGGCTGGGGAGAAGTGCTATAGAACCAGAGTCATATGTCATGAGAGGAATATGATGTAGACATTGGTGATTTGGGGCAAGGAAAGCATTGGTGAATGCTTCTGTTCCTCTCTAATTCTTTATGCCTCTTCCAGTGGTGGGTAGGCTGAGGATGAGAACAAGAGTGTTAGGGAGAGAATGGTGGATGGGGAAGAGTCACTGAACCACAGAGCTGTTGAGCGACAGCAAAAAGCTTCTGAACAAACCCCTCCTCCCTAAAAAAGTCAAGTGGTGATATGAAGCATGCAGAAAAACGGAAGTATAAAAAACAGAAGTCCGAGGGCTCCTAAATGATCACAGGCTTCAGACAGCAAAGCTGAGATGCAGAGCCAGGGAGCCCAGGGCCAGGGAGCAGAGGCAGCCCAAGTGCCAGTAACGCAGGGGTAAGAGACAAGGTGAAGGGACAGCAATCCGAGAAAATGATGGTCTAACCCATGCAGTCCTGTGGAGTTTCCTGGGGAGTTTGTTAAAATGCAGATTCCCTGGCCACAAATACAGGGGTTTCGAGCACTGTAGGTTTTGTATAGGCTCAGAAACCTGTATTTTAACAAGTACCAGAGGTTATTCCAATCCAGGATTTATCACCTACACTTCAGGAAACCCTAGTGCAAGGGATCAGAGGTACAGTGCCTTTGTCTTTTGGCAACAAGGCATGGACTTGACCTTTTTTCAGAGTTTTCAGAGTGTATGTAAGTTTCTGCTCTCATCCTACTGTGTGGTCAATTTCTGTATTCTTTGAGAAGTATGTGGGTCCATATACTCCAGAAGTTGTGAAGCTGACCGAATGGGCATTGAATGGTGGCTTTAACCATTCTTCACTCTTTGAGTTAAAACGCCCTAACTCAGGACAGTAGGGCAAGGCAGGAAGAATATTGGAGTCAGAGAAAAACCTTTTCAAGGTCTGTTCCTTCTTCCCGAACATATGACTACAGGATTTACATTGTTGTAGGCAAAAGAAACATACAGTTTTGTATCCTATTTTTTTACTTACATTACATCTTTTACCTCATTTCATACTTCTATAAAATCTTTCTGGGGGCACTTGGGTGGCTCAGTCGGTTAAGCATCTGACTTGGCTTCAGCTTAGGTCATGATCTCACGGTTTGTAGGATTGAGTCCCACATTAGGCTCTGCGCTGACAGAATGGAGCCTGCTTGGGTTTCTCTCTCTGCTTTTCTATTTCTCTTTCTCTGAAGATACATAAATAAACTTAAAAAAATCTTTCTGTCCTGCATAACATAAAATATGACACAGGCTTTCAATAATTTAAATAACTACTCCACTATGTCAGCATAGTATATCACTTCAAAGTTTTTGCTGTTACATTAACAATCTTTGGTGATACAGCATCTTCTCTTGTTTCCTCAGCTAAATTCTCACAAGTTCCAGAATACAGGCTGGGATCCTGACCAAATGGCACATGCCTTTTTGTTTCTTTTGATACATACTGCTAAATGCTGAGAGTTGTTTCAGAAAAAATGCAGCCTAACCCATGTTTTCAAGGAGATGCTTCCATTTGTAGTCCAAAAGAGTTGTCCTAAAAATCCTCTTTGGAAGACATTGGTTCATAAGTCTCGGGATCCAGTTTCAAAGCATCTGTGACATCATAGTAGATTTCTCAAAATATGCAAGTACCTGGGACTCTATGAAGGAAAGCTAATATCATTCCATCTGGACCCACACTTTGATTAATTCACTTGAAGTCAGAAATGTTTCTTATGCCCCATGAAAGAGAGGGGGCAAAAAACCAAACAAGATTTGTCAGACCAGCTGCTGGTGTCTATCACACTAGATAACTGCAACTTTGCTAACACTTTATGATAAGTGTGTATTTGTGAAAACAAATGCCCTGTGACAAAGCACTAAAGCATTCATGTCCAGAGTCTACACTAAGCCAGCTCACTGCACAGACACCATTCATTGTCAACAGCACTGCCAAAGATGTCTAGTACATCAAATATAAAGTCTTCCATTTGGTATTTCTGTGGCTTCTGGGGTTTTCTCATGCTTTGTACAGATACTGATTTCTAGGGTCCTCCAATGAGCTGCCCTTATAGAAATAGGAAGGTTTACAGCCTGGAAAACAAGGAAAAAAAGAGATGATAGAGAAGTCCCAGAGCTGAGGAAGTTTAATACAGACATTGATTTGCCTTAATGCCAAGGTTGAGTCTTAAAGGAAAACTAAGGGACCTTCAAGCTCATTCAAGATCATTAAGGCTAGAATGACAAGTGAAGAAAAGGGGGATTGGTTTGGAGGGAGATTGTAAGAATAAAAAAAGAAAAGTTTCGCAAGATGAAGATATAGACCACAGGAAAGTCCATAGCTACCAAGTAGGATGCAATCTCAGTGAAACTGATATCTGTGAAAACCAGTAGTAATTACTCGGATGGATACTGTTTATGATAATTACGAAGGTATGGGGGGCAGAACAGCACCGTGATTGTGAACCCACTGCCCAGGTTCAAAACTGATCCATATTTTAAGTTAGCTGTGTGACCATGGATAAGCTAACCTTCTTTGATCTCAGTTTCCTATCTGTAAATAATGATGGTGGTAATAGCTGCTTCTCAGGTCAATGTGAAGAGTAAGTAAGGTAATGCATAATAGTTCTTAACACGATGCAAGGCCTCTCAAAGCACAATCTGAATTTAGCCATTGAGGATCCTGTGTATCGTAGTGATAATTATTAATAATTGCCCACTAAGAGTGCAGGACCATGAACCAGAACCAACCAAAAGTTAAATGTAAAGCACAACATACACAAGGGTTAATTTCTATACCTTCTCCCAAACCCCAAACCTTCACTAACATTAGATCACACAACAGTATCTGTCTAACTAGGGCCTAGGAAAACAAGGAGAAGAGAAAGGCTGGAGCAGTCAGCGGCATTAAAGAACAGCCGATACAAATCAATAATCACTTGACTTCAGAACAGGATCCAGAGGTAGCCATCCCCCACTATATTAGCATCCTCCTCAGGAATGGCCAAAACAACTGGAGAAAATGCCGGATCCCCAAACTACTTAGGCTGATATTTTATTTGCTTATTGATATAAAAGGTGACCCCAATATCCTGGAAAACTTAGAAAGATTTGAGTTACATACATATAGATGTGAAATATCTATCTACATAAAAAAAATTCTGGAAGGCTATAAATCAAAGTGGTAAACAACGTTTCTTGAGAAGGGAGATACTTGGAAACCTTCAGTTTTCTGTTTTTTAGATTTTCACATTGTTTAAAAATAAGCATGGATTATCTCTATAAACATGACGATCAGTAAAGATATTTTCCTGTCCATTATTGTTCTGTACCTAGCAATAACTTATCTGATGGTGTGGTTTAGAAGGTATGAGCTTTACATGGCTTGTGAGTTTGAGCCCCGCATCAGGCTCTGCCAGCACAGAGCCTGGAACCTGCTTCAGATTCTGTGTCTCCCTCTCTCTCTGCCTCTCCCCCGTTTGTGTTCTGTCTCTGTCTCTGTCTCTCTCTGAAAATTAAATAAACATTAAAAAAAAAAACAACCTTTAGAAGGTGTGAGCTTTGTTACTCTCACTCCTTCTGCTGGCTAGCCAACGGGAGCACCAAGGCACCCTTCATCCCTGCCACATGTCTCGAAGACTCTTGTGGGCAACAGGACACTAGCATCTCCTCGTTACTCTTTAGAGGCTGTCAACTGCTGAATCAGGACCATTCCGCTGGTCATTTCTTAGTCTGGAAGGAACCAGTGACTCTCAGTGGAGGTGACTCTTCCTGGAGAATTCTTAGTATGAAAGCAATTCAAAATATGTCATCTGGCGGTCCTCTAAATCCCACCAACAGTAGTATCTCATGTATGGTTACTTCTAACCTTATATTTGATAGATGAATAGATAAATAGCTTCAATTTATCAAGTAACAAAATCTCAGTCTTTTTTCTTGTGTCTGTCTGGAATTCTCCAGGAAAGAGAGAGGTGCTGCTTGCAGTTGAAGACAGCTCATTGGCTGCTTTGCACCAACTGATGCTCTGCCTTCAGGAAAGCCAGCTGCACCTGGATCCCCAGCACCTTAAACACATGCCCACAAGCTTGTTAAGAGACTCACGGGGTAAATAATGACTTCAGTGTGATCTGTGGGCATTCACTTTCTCTCCCTACCCCTTACTGCCAGACTTCTTCCTACCTGCCTCTGGGTCCTCGAACTTTCTTTTTCTTTCTCTTCCTTTTTTTCTTCCTTCCTTCCTTCCTTCCTTCCTTCCTTCCTTCCTCCCTTCCTTCCTTCCTTCCTCTCTCCCTCCCTCCCTCCCTCCCTCCCTTCCTTTCTTCCTTCCTTCCTTCCTTCCTTCCTTCCTTCCTTCCATCCTTTCTCTTTCTCTCTCTCTCTTTCCCTCCCTCCCTCTCTCTCCCTCTTTCTTTCTCCCTCCCTCCCTTCCTCTCTCTCTTTCTTTCTGTCTGCCTTTCTCTCTCTCTCTCCTTCCTTCCTTCCTTCCTTCCTTCCTTCCTTCCTTCCTTCCTCTTTTCTTTTCTCTTTTCTCTTTTCTCTTTTCTCTTCTCTCTTCTCTTCTCTCCCCTCCCCTCCCCTCCCCTCCCCTCCCCTCTCCTCTCCTCTCCTTTCCTTTCCTTTCCTTTTCTTTTCTTTCTCTGCAGATATAACCTGAGGCCTTCAGACTCTATTTCTGACTTCAAGAAGGGCCAAGGAGATGGTTCCCTGTCTGTGGGGCACTATGACTTTTCTGTCCACCATCTCAGGTACTGCCCAGTGGGAAGAGGGGGCAGCAAAGACCTAACCAAATTGGACCATCTTCTGCGGCAGGGGCCATCAGGTTCCATACTCAGTAGCAGAAAGAGGCTGGAGTTTTGCCATGATTTTCCTGATTGCTGCCTGAGCAAGAAACTCAGATGTGGCATCACCACTAATGAATGATGAGGTTGCAAGAAAGCTTTCTACTCTCTCAGTTTCCATCTATCATGATAGAGGAAAGATTGAATTATATTTTTAGTTTCTAGAGAAAATATTACAAAATTTTTCATATTAAGAGATAATCAAAGTGGGTGCAGCCCAATAATGTAGGAAAAAAATTGCTATAGAGGTGTTGGGCCAGTCATCATCAACATTACTAACATCACTATTTTTTTTTTTAGATTTTTGTGATGTTTTTACTATTTTTCAGCTTTGAAAAAATGAAATTTTTTGTGATTTACGTTCTCATTATAAATACTCCCTTTTATAATTAATTTTGTATTCATAATTTTGTGTTTTTCTTTTTTTTAATTAAATATAATTTATTATCAAATTGGTTTCTATACAACACCCAGTGCTCATCCCAACAGGTGCCCTCCTCCATTCCCATCACCCACTTTCTCCTCCCTCCCACCCCCCATCAACCCTCAGTTTGTTCTCAGTATCCAAGAGTCTCTTATGGTTTGCCTCCCTCCCTCTCTGTAACTTTTTTTCCCCCTGTCCCTTCCCCCATGGTCTTCTGTTAAGTTTCTCAGGATCCACATATGAGTGAAAATGTATGGTATCTGTCTTTCTCTGTCTGACTTACTTCACTTAGAGTAATACCGTCCAGTTCCATCCACGTTGCTGCAAATGGCCAGATTTCATTCTTTCTCATTGCCAAGTAGTATTCCATTATCCATTCATCAGTTGATGGACATTTAGGCTCTTCCCATAATTTGGCTATTGTTGAAAATGCTGATATAAACATCGGGGTACATGTGCCCCTATGCATCAGTACTCTTTTTTTTTTTTTTTTTTCCTTAAAGAAGGTCCACCCACCTGGCTGTGGTCTGTCCAACACTAGCTGTTGTCTGGTTCCCATTCAAGCCGTGACTTAGCAAAAGCTGATCCTGTAAAGGACAGATGCAGAAAACACAAATGTTTTTAATTTTTATGAAGCTCAAATTAATTAAATCAATTTACCACAGTGTAAGGATTTATATCTGGTCTCTCAAGTCTCTTCCACTGATCTGTATACCTATTCTTATGCCAATACCACATTGTCTTGATTACTGTGCCTTTACAGTAAGCTTTGAAACCAAGTAGTATATATCTACCAATATTATTTTCCTTTTTCAAAATTGTTTGGCTATTCCACGTGTTTTGTATTTCCACATAAGTTTTAGGACCAGCTAGCCAATTTCTACAAAAACTCCTATTGGGATTTTGATAGAGATTACATTGAATTTATAAATCTATTTAGAGATAATTGCCATCTTGCAAGACTAAGATTTCTATCAATAAACACAAAGTACATCTCCTTTTATTAGATAGCTTTATTGTCTCTCAGCAATGTTTTCTAGTTTTCAGTGCGTAAGTCTTGCCCTTCTTTGTTAAATTGTTAAACTTATTCCTAAGTATTTGACTCTTTTTTCCAAAATGTTTACTTAGTTTTGAGAGAGAGGGAGAGAGCACAAGCAGGGGAGGGACAGAGAGAGAGAGAGAGAGAGAGAGAGAGAGAGAGAGAGAATCTGAAGCAGACTCCAGGCTCTGAGCTCCAGGCATCAACGCTCTTTTTGATGCCAATGTAAATAAAATTATTTTCTTAATTTTATTTATAGAATGTCCACTGTTCATATATAGAAATACCATTGATTTTTGTATATTGATCTTACATCCTCCAACTTTGCAAAACTCACTTATTAGTTCTAGGAGCTTTTATGTAGATTCCACCTGGCTTTTGACATAAACAGTCATGTCATCTGCAAGTAACGACAATTTTTCTTCTCCATTTCCCATGAAGATGCTTTTTTTCTTTTTTTCCACTATTGTAATGGCTAGAAACACCAGCATAATGTGAAATAGAAGTGGTGAGAATGGGCATCTTTGTCTTATCCTCATTCATAGGCAAAGCATCTAGTCTTTCATCGTTGTGGGTGGTGTTAACGTTGAGTTTTTTAAAGATGCCTTTATCAGGTTGAAGAAGTATTATCATGAATGGGTGTTGGATGTTTTCAAGTGCATTTTTTGAATCTATTAGACTGATCATGGGTTTCTTGCTTCGTTCTATTAATATGGTGTGTTACATCATTTGCCTTGTACCTCAAGGTTACATTTTTAATGCCCATCTCATGAACACCTAGTCTTTCCTCATCTTTGCCTATTCGGATTACTCTTTCTGAGTAAGTATAGAACTAGAACAACTGGGGTTCCTCCAAAGTTGAGACTAAGAAGCTGGTGATATAGCTTGTAGGCATACCTCACGGTCCAGATAGGTAAATATTGTGTTGCTGTAGTGATACATGACAGTCATTCTTCCCAAGAAGACTTGACAATAGCAAATATTTTATAAGCAGCTCCTCTGGATGTATTTATCAAGGATCTTACAGCCCCCCCCCCTGAAAATTTAATAGCAACACAGACGAAGTGGGAATGGTCTAGTGATGCACGGTCTCTTGGAGGCAGGCTCCCTAGTTTCAAATTCTGGCCATAGCGCCTACTTGCTGTGTGACTATGGGTAAATTACTCAAAGAAATCTTAGATTCCTCATCTCTAAAAGTCTTCATCTGTAAAACAGGGCAGTGATACCACTTACTCCGAAGGGTTGTTGGGAAGATTAACAGTAAGTGTAAGTAAAACATGTAGCCCCATACCTGGCACACAGAAGGCAACAAATGGTAGCAATTATTGACTAAGGTGTTTTATAGTTTTCAGCCTTAGACAGGTATCTTCTTGACTGTGGGCCTCTGACCTTCCTTTTCATAGAGCATTTACTTTAGAAAAGTTGTAATTATGGAGCACCGAGTAATGTATGTGGAATCATTATACTGTCCACCTGAAACTGATATAACACTGTATATTAATACTTCAATTAAAAAATGATAAAAAATGAAGTTCATATTTGGAAAGCACAAAATAGGAAGAAGAGAAAGAAAGGAAAAGAAAGAAAGATTAAGAAAGAAAGCTTGCAATTCCGAATTCTTTCTCTGTCCCTTTGAGATGTACGTCTTTACAGCCCAAGAATATCTTTCTCGAGGATCTGTGACTCACCTCTTTGAAATGAAATGTAATCATCAAGAAGGCTCTTTCAGTTGATGGAGGATTTAGTCTCTTTCCATAATTTAATCTCTGTGGGAAGAGAGGAGCCTAACTTCAATAAGTACAAGCAGCAAACACAGATGGCCTAACGATAGTGACCAACCTCTCCACTGATGCCCTCCAGTGCTTTTCCACTAGCTCACCTCAGTGCTTAAGAACTCTCCTGCCTTTTGTTTCAGCAGAGTTGAGTTCAATCTGTCTTACCTATTGCAATAGTCTTGAATAAAGTCCTCCTTGCCTGTTTAACCTGGCCAGTGCAATTTTTCTTACCTTATGATGGTTATTATAAGAAAGGAGCATGGGTTCTCCCTCTGATGGCTTCTGCTGTGGCACTGGAGTCAATACCACTGAAGGGAGTCATAGTCACAGGAAACAATGTCTTGACAGGTTAAGAGGAAGCAGTCTAGTGGACAGGTGATAGAACGTTGATAGAAACGAAGAAGAATTGTGGCTCCATTATAGTGCTCTCATTCCTTTTGAGATCTTCCAGCTGCATATTGTAATTTAAGTGGAGACAACTTAGCTTTACCCCCTTAAAATATTGCTGTTGAAAGGCTATTTGTCCTCTCCCTGTTAAATGTTTTCCCAACAGCCCTCGATAGATTTAAAGGAATTACAAGGGCAAAGAAGGTGAAAGTCTGAGACAATATAATTGATGACCCCAAATAAAGTACCACATGCTCAACAGTGATTTAAATGCTATTTAACAGATAAAATTGTGCCACTGTAGTATGTTTGCCTGTGTGTGTCTCTCTTTGTGTATTTGTTTCTCTTCAATAATTAGTTAGGTTCTTTTCTTTTCTTTTTTTCTTTTCTTTTCTTTTCTTACCTTTTCTTTTCTTTTCTCTTTTCTTTTATTATTTTGAGAGAGAGAGAGAGAGCAGGGGAGGGGCAGAGAGAGGGAAAGAGAGAGAATCTTAAGCTGGCTCCGCACTCTCAGCATAGATCCCAACACGGGGCTGGAACCCACAAACCATGAGAAATCGAGCAGAAATCAAGAATCGAGGCTTAACCAACTGAGCCACTCAGGTGCCCCCAGTCAGGACTATTCCAATAAGAAATAATAGTGTCTTCTAAGTAGTATTGTCATTTTGGAAAAGACAATAACACCATCAAATTGATATAATTTGGAAACAGTCAATCAGAGAAATAGAAATTAAATAAAAGTATTGAAAGAAAAGGTGAGGCAGTAAATATTAGGTAAGTATTGAAAGAGTTCTTATTTCCTTCAGTAAGGGTAATATTTACTTTTGCCTTAAGATCTTGATATGACAAATATTTTCCAGTTAATGATTCACCCAAAAAAAAAGGAGAGTCAATTTCTCTTTGCTCTGTTCCAGAGATTGAGGAGGTTCTTAGATTAAAAAAAAAAAAACAAAAAACAAAAAAAAACAAATGTCATATTGGAACCATTAAATGGGAGCTGTTGGCTTTTTAATTTGCCCTTAATACAATGATTAAGACAAAGGGTTAAATCATCCTACTTTACAAATCATCAGTAGCTTTGGAAATTAGGAAAGAGTAGACCTTTAAGCATCCTTCATTATTCAGTCAAAAATGAATGGCTAGACTTTATAGGTGTCTGAGGCACATTACTACCCAGTCTTAGAAAAGCAAGTCAGAAAACGCCTGACCCATGAATCTCAGTGACCCATATACATGTAACTGTCTCTCCCAATCATGTTTAATATAAGCCAAACATTGTGTGGTACCAAGCTAAGATCTGCTTTGTTTTTCTGAAACCCACGTTACCTTGTCATTATGTAATATATAGTTGGGATTAAATGTTCCTTATTAGAACTATTCACGAAGAAAGTATGTCTGAAGGATCCATATCAAAGAATACCCTTTGCTGTGAATGACCAAATCCCTCTCTGATATAACATTCCTCCCTTCCATCTATATTTTAGAAATGACAGAAAGATTAATAGGGTTGTAATGTAATCAATGCTGAATTATTACCCAACAGGTTAAGGTAAGTGCTTAGGATACGAGCAAAGCAGACAGGTCAGAAATGTGTAAGAAAAGCTTAACTGTGATGAATTTATACAGCCCTTCAAAGTAAGAAAATCTAGAAGAAAATAACTTTAATTTCAGTATTTCTGTGAGTTTTTATGACCTTATGAAAAAATTAATTTTCTTTCCGATTACCTATGGGGTTGTCGTCACAAATTTTTCAGTGTTTGGACTTCTAAAATTCTCTATCCAGCTCTGGATACAAAAACTCTAAACACAGAGGGTTAAGGCATCAAAGATGAAAGCTAGCACACTTACAACTATTTATATTGCAAAAGCTTTGCCCTTCTTCAAGAACATGCAGTTTCCCAAACACTAACCTCTCTTTACAAGGTTATGCTTATTAGCTGGGATTTGTAGCTCAATGGCAACACTGTTCATCCTTGGTTCAATTCAGATTGTAATTTCTTTTTAAACTACCTGACCCTTATAATCATATGGTGAGTAGGTCTGATCATTCATCTTCCCGAGGCCAAGTTTTTGGTCTGAACACAGAGTCACTTGTGTTTCTGAAGCCTCTCAGCATTATGATGATTGGGGTAAAAACTGTCAATTGAGAAAAGTATGAAAGAAACCTTTCATACAATGTTTTCATTGTCTTGTTCTTTTTCTGGAACTAAAATTCCTGATCAAAAAAACAAAAGTCTTCCTAGATACAAGGATGAAGTTTTAAGAGACGATCTTTGTTTCTAATTAAGTGTGGAAGTTATCAACTATTTCATCATCCCCAGTGCCAGAATGTGCTGAATAAGATTTTGCTTTTTCTCAGGGCCCAGCATTTATTAAGCACTCAGCAAATTGTTATTGAATGAATGAATGTACTAAACGCATGTCTTTATCCCGACATTCCTCATAGTATTAAAGCTGAATCATCCCTCAAAGTATTAAAATATTGCATGAGTGTCTGGCTTCCCATCCAGAGTACCACATTCCTGGTGTTGCTTAAATTGGA
The DNA here is from genome assembly GCF_046562875.1 of Panthera onca. Lineage (NCBI taxonomy): Eukaryota > Metazoa > Chordata > Mammalia > Carnivora > Felidae > Panthera > Panthera onca. The sequence continues at coordinate 118,965,254 of NC_138343.1, forward strand.
TTATAGGCTGAAGGAGATTTAGTCCTGAGCTAAGTGCTTAGACTGGGTTTTTGCCCATCCCTGAACCATTCACTGAAAACAAAAGGAATGGAATCAGGCTGACTGATTTATGTAAACTAGAGCCCACCATCTCTGGAGTCAGGATGGAGTCAATTCCACCCAAAGCACATGGCTGTTACCCAACAGAGGAGGAGAGAATATTCCAGAGTATGGGGCCATTAAGAACTGACAAGGGAAGCATGGATGCTGGAATGGTGACCAAGAAATACTGAACATGTCATTTCTATTTTTAATGTGACTCAATGAAAAACTGATGAGAATAACTTGTTAGAAATAATTGCTTATCTTTCAAGATTTAAAGAAAATCTCCTTTAAATTGGTTTAAAAAATGAAAAGATTTTTAGTTACTCTGCACACCATGCTCTTGTAGGAAGAGACCGCTTAGATAGGATGCCACCTATTGTGCCGTGGAGTTTGAGTCTGACTAGACATTGATTAGCTGATTGGCTTTGAGTGTTTCTTAAGTAGTTAATAATGCTATTTCCAGAGAGGTTTTAAATTAAAAGTGCTTGACTTTATGTAGATTATGGCTAGTATCTCTTGCATATTTTCCAAGAAATATTTCACTAGAGGTCATACAAACATTCTTTTAACATTTTTCCTCTAAATCTTGTATGCATGCTTGAGGAAAGTGTGCATTCTCTAGTTTTGGGGTGCATGATTTTTTATGTATTAATGAAACAATTTTGTTTAATGTGTTGTTCTAAACATTTATTTTTTTGCTGCTCAAGCTAAAAAATTGAAAGAGGTATATTAAATACAATAGGTTTCTCTATTTTTTCTCTATAGTTCCATTAATTTTGGATTTTCCTACTTTGTTTAGAACTACCCCATTAATTAAAGCTTTTATTATTTTTAGAGACTTTTTATCCCTATTAGGGCTTTTCACCTTAGTATTTATAAGGGCTGATATTGATACAGCTACTCTAATGTGGTATATTTGCTTGTTATACAATTTTTCTTAATCCCACTTTTTGTCTTTATCTTGTGTTTTCTGTCTTTTGTAAACTGCATATATTGGGCAATGTAGCCTATTTTTATCTGACAGAGTAGGCCATTAGTATTTATTGCGACTATTGAACTACTATGCTTTCCGTTTCTTTGCTTTTTTGAATATTTATCCTTTTTTTAAAGTTTATTATTTATTTTGAGAGAGAGAGAAAGAGAGAAGGGGAGGCTCAGAGAGAGAGAGAGGGAGAGAGATAATCCCAAGCAGGGTCTGCCCCATCCAAGCAGAGCCTGACACAGGCATCGAACCCACAAACCATGAGATTATGACCTAAGCTGAAATCAAGAGTCAGATGTTTAACGGACTGAGTCACCCAGGTGCCCTGTATATGTTATCCTATTCTCTCCTGGCCTGAAAAGTTTCTGTGGAGAAATCCACCAACAGTCTTATGGGAGTTCCCTTGTATGTGACTTCTTTCTTTTCTCTTGGTGCCCTTAAAATTATTTTTCTGTCTTTGAACTTTGACAACTTAATTATAAGGTGTAGCCGTACTCAGGCTCAAGCTGTTGGGGTTCTTTGGGCCTTATGGATCTAGATGTCCATTACTTTCCATAGGTTTGGGAAGTTTTCAGCCATATTGCTTTAAATATATTTTTTGTCCCTTTCTTTTTTTTTTCCTTCTGGAATTCCCATAATGAGAATATTTCTTTTTTTTTTTTTTTTATGTTTATTTTTGAGAAAGAGAGAGAGAGAGAGAGAGAGAGAGAGAGAGAGAGACCATGAGCAGGGGAGGGGCAGAGAGAGAGGGAGACGCAGAGTCTGAAGCAGGCTCCAGGATCTGGGCTGTCAGCACAGAGCCCAACGCGGGGCCCAAACTCAGGAACCGTGAGATCATGACCTGAGCCAAAGTCAGCTGCTTAACCTGAGCCACCCAAGAACCCCGAGAATATTATTTCTATTCATTATATTCCCTAATTCCCATAGGCTTTCTTCATGCTTCTTCACTGTTATTCTTTTTGCTCCTCTGGGTAATTTCCAATATCCTATCCTCCAGGGTGTTGATTCCTTCTCCTGCATAGTCGAGTCCACTTTGGAAACTCTCTATTGAATTCTTCAGTTCAGTTATTGTATTCTCAACTCTAGGATTTGTTTGGGTTTTTTTGCTCTTTGACACTCCAGTTAGACATATGTCAGATATCTCAGTCTTTCAGTTTTCATAATCTATCGTTTTTATTTTGTCTCTCCTCATCTGTCTTTGGTACGATATGTGTTATTTCCTCAGTTAGTTAGTGATTCCTTTAGCTATAACTAATATGTTACTAAACTATTCATTGAGTTATGTATTTCAATAATGATATTTCATTATCTGTTTGGCTCTTTTTATTGTCTGCCTTTTCTTTTTACATATTTCTTATTACATATCACTTCAATTCACAGTTATTTAAGTATTTCATGGCATCCCATTCCTGCTAATTCTCATATCTAAATTGCTTTAGTATATAAATCTGTTTCTCAATCAAAATGGCTTATTTCCCTGTGTGCTTAATTAATCCAGAAGCATTAATTAGAAAGGCTTTTCTTCAGAGATGATTTTCATTCACTTCTTAGAGTAACCATCAGAATTTACTGACCTGGAACTACTTTCATACATTAAAAGATTTCTGGTTTTATGTAGGAGTCTTCAGCTTCTTTACTTTATTTACCTGTAATCCATAACTTAGTCTCAGAATCATAGTCTTTTTCTGTTTCCCAACCACTCTGGGTTTAACTCACTTTCATTTGTATTATGATTACCTTGCTTCCTAATGAGCCAAAAAATGAACTACCTAGTATGTGTTCTATTTTATCCAATAACTTATTTTAACAGAGGGATCATTGAGCGTATCTCACCAACCATACTGCCAGAAGCAGAAATCATCTGCTTCTGTTAGAAGTAGTCAATTTTGGTAATTTGCATTTTTCATATAAATTATTCATTTTATCTTTTTTGTAGCATATTGGTATAAAGTTGTTTATGGTACCCTCTTATTTTTTAAATCTCTCCTGTGTTTATTTCTTGATCTCTATTTTCATTCCTAACACATATATATTTTAAAGTTTATTTATTTTGAGAGAGTGCATGAGCAGAAGGACAGAGAGAGCGAGGGAGAGAGAATCCCAAGCAGGCTCCACACTGTCAGTGCAGAGCCTGATGTGAGGCTCAAACTCAGGAACTGTGAGATCATAACTTGAGCTAGAGTCGGACGCTTAACCAAGTAAGCCACCCAAGTGGCCCTCATTCCTAATATTTTTATGTCTCTGTTTTTTCTTCATCAGTTTCACCAGTTAATATATGTGTGTGTGTGTATATATATATGCTGAAAACTACACAATACTGACTAAAGAAATCAAAGAAGATCTAAATAAATGAAGAGACATCTTGTGATCATGGACTGGAAGCCTCAGCATAGTAAAATGTCAAATTTCCCCAAATTGATATACAAATTTAACATAATTCTTATCAAAATCCCAGTAAGATATTGTGTGTGTATGTATTTTTAAGAAACTAACTTTTAGCTAAGTTTCACTGGACCCTCTCTATTATATCACAGTTTTATTTTCCAGAGGTCTGCATGCGTTTTTTCTGGCAAAGGCCAGAAATTCTAGAACCATGACCAAGTGGGGTTTACTTCAGGGATGCAAGGCTAGTTCAACATTCAAAACTCAATGTATCTACCATATTTACAGGCTAAAGGGAAAAAATCACTTTATCATATCAACTGATGCAGAAAAAAAATCTGACAAAATTTAACACTAATTCATGAAAAGAAAAACTCTCAGAAAAACAGGAATAAAAGGGCACTTCCTCAACTTGATTAAGAGCACCTACAAGAAACGTACAGCTAACGTTATATTTAATAGTGAAACACTAAATCCTTTCCCGAGACTGGGAATAGGGCAACGATATCTCTCTTATTCAAAAATAGTGCTGGAAGTTCTAGGCACTGCATTAGGCAAAGAAAGGAAATAAAAGGCATACAGTTCAGAAAGAAGGAAATGAAACTATCACTATTTGCAGATGACATGACTGTCTATGTAAAATATCCCAAAGAATCTACAAAATCCTCCTCAAACTAATAAGCGAATTCAGCATAGTCTCGGGAAACAAGATAAACATACAAAAATCAATTGTATATATACTTGCAATAAACATGTTAATATGGGGATCAAAAACACAGTAACACTTACAATCTCTCAAACAAATAAAATGCTTAGGTGTAAACCTAATAAAAGCATATATAGAATTGAATATGCTGAAAACTACACAATACTGACTAAAGAAATCAAAGAAGATCTAAATAAATGGAGAGACATCTTGTGATCATGGATTGGAAAACAGCATAGTGAAATGTCAAATTTCCTAAATTGAAACACAGGTTTAACTTAATTCTTATCAAAATCCCAGTAAGATATTGTGGAGACATAGATAAGGTTATCCTACATTTTTATGGAAAGACAATAAAGTATCTAGACCAATTTTGAAAAAGAAAACTAAAGTAGAAGCAAGCTGTCTATTTGGTTTCAAGCCTTTTTAAGTAGAATAATCAATCCTGTCTGGCATTGGAGGTATAGACACATAGATTAATAGAATATAATATACAACCCAGATATAGACCCACACAAAATATGCCCATCTGATTTCTGTCCAGTTTGGTTTTGATAGAGCAAAAGCCATTCAGTGGAGGAAACACAGCCTTTACAACAAATATGGTGTTGGAATAACTGAATATCCAAAGGCAAAAAAAAAAAAAAAAAAGTCCTAAATGTTTCACATTTCATGCAAAATTAATTCTACATGGATCATGGACTTAAAAGTAAAATGTAAGACTACAGAACTTTTAGAGAAGAACACAAAAGAGAAAATCTTTGGGATCTAGGGCTAGAGTTCGTGATAACAAAAACATGATCCATAAAGAAAAAACTGATAAACTGGACTTCATCAAAATTAAAAACCTTTGCTCTGTGAAAGACCCCATTAAGAGGAAGACAAGCTGTAGAGTGAGAGGAAATATTTGCAAACCAATTTAGGTATTGGACAAAGGACTAGTATCTAGAATATATCTAAAAAAATTTTTTTAATGTTTATTTATTTTTGAGACAGAGAGAGACAGAGCGTGAACGGGGGAAGGTCAACGAGAGAGGGAGACACAGAATCTGAAACAGGCTCTCAGCTGTCAGCACAGAGCCCGACGCGGGGCTCGAACTCACAGACCGCGAGATCATGACCTGAGCCGAAGTCGGACGTCCAACCGACTGAGCCACCCAGGCGCCCCTAGAATATATTTTTAAAGAAAAACAGGGGCCCAGGGTGGCTTAGCTGGTTGAGTGCCCAACTCTTGATTTCGGCTCAAGTCATGATCCCAGGGTTGTGGGATCCAGCCCTACGCTGGGCTCTGTGCTAAGCATGGAGCCTGCTTAAAATTCTCTCTCCCTCTCTCTCCGCCCCTCTCCGCTCACTCTCTCTCAAAATAAATAAATAAACTTTAAAAAAAAGTATTAAAAAAACACTCAAAACTCAACAGTAAAAACAAAAAAATAACCCAATTAGAAAAAGAGTGAAGAAACACATCACTAAAGAAGAAATATAGGCACCAAGAAGCACATGAAAAGATGTTCAATATGATCAGCCTTTGGTGAAGTATAAAATAAAACCACCAGATCACCACACACCTATCAGAATAGCTAAAATAAAAATTAGTGACATCACCAAATGCCCATGAGGAAGTGAGGAAACTGGGTCATTCAAACATTGCTGGTGGGAATGTAAACTGGTTACAGCCACTCTGGCAAACAGTTTGATAATTTCTTAAATACTAAACATTCAATTACCATATATGACTCAGCGATTTCACTGCTGGGCATTTATCCTAGGAAAATGAAGACTATGTTTATACAAAAACCTGTATACAAATGAACATAGCAACTTTATTTGTAACAGCTCAAACTGACCAGAGATCCTTCAGCTGGTAAACGGCTAAACACACCGTGATACATCCATACCATGGAACACTACTCAATACCAAAATAGGAAGGAACTATCAGATGCACTTGACCCACAAAATAAGCAGTGTGAATCTCCAAGAGAATTATGCTGAGTGAAAAAAGCTAATCCCAAAGTGTTACATACTGTAATATTCCAATTATATAATATTATTGAAATAACAGAATTATAAAGGTAGAGAACAGATTATGGTTGGAAGGAGCGGGTGGGGGCGGGAGCAAAGTAGGTGTGGCTGTAAAAGGGCAACAGGAGGCGTCTTTGTGTTTGAATGTTGTAAATGGAAATTTTCTACACATTGACTTTATCGATGCCATTATCCTGGGTGTGATAGTATAGTTTTGCACAGTTACCACGGGGTAAACTGGGTGGAGGGTACATGAGAGGGATCTCTGTACTGTTTTTTTTTTCTTTTTTTTACAACTAGTTATCTCAAAACGAAAGCATGCTAATAAAATAGTAGCATTAAACATGTTTTACATTGTATAGAATGGCCTCTTCATTTTCAACGTCCATGCCATTCCAAAGCAACGTATTGGTCAGTTGCCTCCATTCCAGGCTTGAGGAGTTTAATGGAACATAGAAAACTTCTCAATTACTAAGAGCTATATTTGATCATAGATCAGGAAAAGACACAACTGGGAAGTCCAAATTTAGAATAAATGCTATCTTACTGCATCCAAGATAGAACGAATTTAAATGATATATGATGGTTACCTTATTGAATTGTGGCATCCTTCCCACCACAAAGTAGTAATTAAATCTTAAAAGGTTATGGTAACCTTTGGGGAGCTTATAACATTAAGTCTGGGACTGAAAATAGGTCAGATGTGGTCTGGTACACTGAGAACGCCTTTAAATGAATTTAAAATGACCACAGCACCTGGGTTTGGAAGAATGAAATAAAATACAATATTCTCCACTACATTAGACTTTGGCTGTTTATTTCTGGAATCTGCTTTGATTCGAAAGCTTTTCACGATCAGTGGTCTTCGGCTATGCAAGTTACTAAAAGCTTGTATCTTGGTCTTGGGTTAAATCTCTCATTTCTAGAGATGTAAACTTGGTTCTCTTTACCTGCTCTGGCTTCGGTAGGTCAGACCTGCCATTACACAGTGGTATGCAACTTTCAGAAGGTGTCAGAAACTGAAGCTCGTACCAGTAAATCCTCACTGAGGATAACCAGCTGCATTTCTAAGTTTTCCACTGATGCTAACAGGTTTTGGAGTTAGCAACTACTGTTTAGCAGTACTTACCGTAAACACTTAAAAATCTGTACTTTGGGTTTGCCAGAGTGGGAATTAGTGCCCTTTCAAGTTTATTTAAAGACTCAGTTCAGTTCTAGCAGACTCCCTCTCAAACAAGTAGGGGTGTTATGCACATAACGACTGCACAGGAAATCTGGTTTTGCCTTCCACCACTTACATTTGAAGGAGAAATGCCATCGCTACACAAAACCTACAGGAATCCCACTCTGAGTAATTAAGTGACCAACCTCTTAAAAATCTGCCAGAAGCAGCGGTGTCTATAAAAATCTATCTAGTGGGTCAGTTATTTAGTTCTATTTCTGCACTTAAAATGAGGATTATTTGGAGAAGAAGATATCATGTAATTTTCTGTTAACTAAGTAAGTGCCAAAACGTAGGATTAAAATGGCCATTTTGATGCATTTGAATTATGAGAAAATGGGTTAACAGGAGAAAATATCGTTGCATTCTGTCAAAGAAGTGGTAGTGTAGCTCTTTTCGGGCTCCTGCTGGTGAAAATTTTGCTAAGTGTTTCCTTGCTTGAGACATCAGGCTGTTCAAACCTTATGGTGGACGGAAGAGGTCTGGGATCCACAGGGCAGGGTTTCATTTTCTTAAGTGAATCATGAAAATACACAAACGATCTTTTTTTTTTTTTTTTTTTTTTTTTTCTGGGAGAGGAGGCTGCCTGATAATGTTCTTTACTGGTAATGAGAATTTTTCATTATCTTTAAACGAACCAAAAATGTCATTTAACTCATAACTTGCCCAAACAACTAAATCCCATTTTAATTTATTTTTTATTTTTTTGCAGCAACCTGGTAATGTATAAACAGTAGTCGTTTCTGACTTAAAAAAAAAAAAAAAGTAAATCCTGAATACATTGCCCTTGTAAATTGTTCTTTACTATTAAGGTGGACAAGAACTTTTTTCTTTATACAGGTTTTATCTTTTATTGTGTTCTTTTTTCTACATGAAGAAACAAAACATTACAGCAACTAGAAATATTGTTCCACACTTTTCTTGCTAAACCACAGACTGATTTTGTGGAACAAAAGGTCTTCAAAAATCACGTTTCATTATAAATTTGTCCAAAAAGGTTGATATTCAAAATGCTGCTTTTGTGTGTACAAAATTCTACATTAAAAAAAAAAAAAAAAGCAGCAAAGACCGTGAAGGATCCAGGGGCAGCCTTCTTCCAAGTGCAGCGTTCTGTCGACGACGCAGATGCCGTTGCTGGGCCCGCGGGGTGCTCCGGGGGCCTGACTCCAGACGCTGCCTTCGTGGTTTGCTGTCTTCAGCCAAGCCCCATCTGTGCCCACATGTATACTTTTCTAGAGTTGATCCCATGCCTACTAAAGACAAGCTGCTTTACGCTGCGATGGCACCCATTATTCCTTTGCCAGCAATCACTGTGTAAAACCCAAACACGTTCCTACTTAACGGCCGGTACAACAAACACTTTATGCCACACTGTCGCTCAGTGTAAGCACAGAGGCTGGTTAATCTCAATCTGTGTTGCTCGACAATGTCTTTGGAGGACGTTAAAATGAACAGTATGCGTCACCTGATGAGGAAGCTTCTTCAGTTTCAGACTCAGTTGGACTCAGATTCAAATAAGTAGACAGTCCTACCAACCACTCCCATTTTATTGTCCACAGTGTAAGCTTCACCTTCCAAAGCGATTCTAAAACTAACCTAAAGGAAACTTCAAGAACCTGAAAACCTTTGCTATTATTGTACTATGTTTTTCGTTTTATATTTTCAAATCGAGACTATTCTTTGTGTTACAAGCATTCCGGGGTAAAATTTTCCCTCAAAGTCAATATTTCTCAAAAGAATGCAAGCCGCTACAGTTCCTGTTTTTAATCACTGATCTGTGTCCCAGTTAAAATAATTTATAAAATATTACTTTAAATGAAGGTGCTAAAACCAGTCAAAAAATATTAAGTACTTTTGCTATCACTGGGAACTCACCATGAAGTGAACAGAATAAGTGAATGTGCTTATATGAGAATAAACATTTTATCAAGTACAACCCTGGCAAAAAATTGAGCTGACTTGTGGGAGCCATTGGGAGTTTTATGTAGCTGTAAGATACTGGCTTCTCACACGAAACAGCACACTTCTTTCATGTTCAAGCAGGTCTGGTGGGCTTGCACTGACCTCAGATCAGGTAGTATTTGTACAAATTCCCCTGCATAGCCCATCTTGTTCACTAAAGCAAGCTGATTTGGGAAACAGAGTCTCAAAGCTTCCAATCACTCACTCACAAGAACGTTTTCTACAGTCTCCTGTAGGAAAACAATGGGAGTTTTGCTGACATGCAAGGTAGCTCCTATAGTAGCAAAACTTTTAAAGGTTGCCAAAATAAAACACTTTGAGTAAACTGGTACTCCAGAAAGACAGAAGGGCTGCTGTGTGGTTATGTCAAGTGCTGGTCCCACCAAAGCAGAGTCCTCACAAAGTAGAACTATCCAGACACTTTTAAAATCATCTTTATTCTGGTTGCAAAGACACGCTTTTTACTTAATTATTTTATTTGTTCCCATTTGGAGTCTCATAGCTTGCCATGTAAAACACTGACTTCACTATCAAACTGCTATATAAGAACATTGTTATAAAATACAAACTATAAACTAAGACAAACTTCTTTACAGTATTCAGATTAGTGCATCAAAACAACATTGATTTAAAAAGGCAAGTGGTTAATTGGCAAACATCCAAATTGTTTTCTAATGGAGGATGGTACAAAATGGTATGCAAGGTAAACATTAAATTTTAAGTGTTAGTGCTCAAAAACAACAATTCTGGGAAAGTTGCTCCCCCAAAGTAATTCTGACCCAAGGATATACATGTAGCCATAATTCTGAAGGATTTCAGGGAAGGTAATTAATTTTCCATCCTAATAGCTGTGGAAGTACACAGCAGAATAACAAGTTGTGTCTCCAGATTTCTAACATAGTATGAACTGATTTTTCATACTCTTCCTCCAAATTACATTTAACATTTATAGTGACTACACAGACCCCAGCAAACATCAGACTTAAACAGGTCCTATGCAAAAACAATTATCCTTAGTATTTTACTAGACAATCTACAGCAAATGTTTAATATATACACATCAGGAGGATGAGATATTCTAGGAAATTACTCACTGATTTCATTTAGAGTAAACGAAGGTCTTAAGAGAAAACCAACAATAAAAGTTAAATAGATAATTTGTGCTGTTATGAACCAGAAAACGAAAGAAAACAAACCACCACAAACAGGTGGGTTAATTTTCCCTACGTTACTGGGAATATTTCCTCTGCTGGCCCATATCAAAATTAAATTTGACATTTTTAATTGAAGTCACACAAATCTGGGCGCATGTCACTCTGTGACAGAGACAGATGCACACAGAACACGAACACACACACACACACACACACACACACACACACACACACACACCCCTTTAAATTTACTGATTCCAAAAGCTAAGTCAACAGGGCAAATAAATTATAAATGAAAAGCATATACATCGTGGACAAAACCTCAGAGTTACTAGATTGAAAAGCACAGAAGTTACGCCAGCAGTGATACCAAGAAAACTTTCAGTATTAGAAAATATCAGATTGAATCTAAAAGAAACTTCCCCCTGCCAAATAAAAATAACAAAGTATGGGAGCCATCCTTTATGCAGTAGCTTTAGAATAATAATAATAATAAAAAAAAATGATTACAGGAATCTTCGTACATAATTTAGAGAATGTAGTGCAACAGTGTGCTCCTTTATAATTCAGCCTTTCACTCTCCATATGATGAGACCGAGAATTACAAGTCCGATGACAATGATAAAAATGATGATGCACAGGGTTTTTCTGGATTTGCGCTACAGATGCAAAAACAAAAAAACATGTTTATATGTGTAGGGGAGCATCTCTATAGCAACTGAAAAATCATTTGGTTCATTTCTAGAGTAAAACCAATAGTAATTAACTGCCCTCAGATTTTTGGCTATACTTTTTTGCTTCTCCAAAATCTCTTCAAATACAAATGGCACTATTCTTTCAAAAAATAGTCTTCTTAAATTAGTGGTTTAATTCAGGGACTAATCATTCAACCTTTATCGGTCATTTTTCTGGGCTTAAAAAAGAGACGCAAATAGGTTACTGACTTAAAAAGACTGAGGTTACCTATGTGTAAAAACTAAGAACAGCTTAAAAGCTTACACATTTTAAAATTTTTATCAAAGAGTTGCTCTTCAAAATGAGTTCTCTGAAAATATCAACAAACATGAATGTTTGGCAATTTTTCCTGAAGTATTAGTTTCCAAAATTCCCATTCTTCAATATCAACAGAAACTGCATGAAAAATCTCAACATACAAATAAAAACCAAACAGCTAAAAAGTTATAATACAGTCATTTAAAATACAAAGGTTAAAAGTTTTGTTCCGTTCTTCATTTCTGGCCCAGCTGTAGATTTCCAGATTTCTTTAATGGCTTGCGTATCTCACAGCAACATGCAGGAATCCTTTTTCTTACAAAGTAAAAAAATCTGTAAATTTTCTTTGTGTCGACTAGGAGTACCATAAAATTTCCAGAAAGATAGGTTTCTGTGAAATTCTCCTGAAAACTATAATGACTTTCTGTATACCACATAGTCAGCAACTTTTTCAACTGAATATTCCTCATAAATGAAGCACGATTTCTCTGAAGTTTCAGCAGCATCCTGCCTACGTATTTTCCCCAGACTCCATGTGAGTACCACAGACACAAGTATAATACACCTTTAAGAACAATCACAGGCTCCCCACTACAGGACATCTGCGCCCAGGGCACCCTCGCTAGCGTGGGGTGGGGGGTAGGGTACTGCAGCGATAAGAGCCTCTATCAGCTGCCCTTCCACTCAGGGTTCACCCACACTATTGAGAAGTGCCGTATTTTGCAGAGACATGACTTTAATACCAAGGCCTCCAAAGAGAACTGGAGGGAAGCTGCTTTTCTCCCCAGTGCTTGTGCTGCATGGCTCTTTCGTTCTCCCTCCAGGGCCCGTGGGGTTAAGTATGGGGCAGCTCCAGATACGGAGGTAAGAAGACTGGGAAGATGTGCTCCTTTTCCCCAGGGTGGAGGTAGGCTGGCCCTTCCCCAAGGGGAAAGTAAAACTTGGAGACATATCTACACCCCTCCAAAATCCAAAAGCAAAACAACATGGCAGGTAAGCCTAGTTACTGATACATCCTGCTAACCGCTATGTTTTGAGCAGTTGTAACCTAGCATCTGTGGCTATGTGGGTGTGTTCAACTATTTATGAATGATACCTCCAGTCTGTGACATTAATTCTGCTGAGCCACACACCTGAATCACTGGCCCACAGAAGGTAAAGGTGAGTGACAGTTACTGCACCACTGAATACAACGGGCTGTAACTCAGCAATTTCTACAGAGCTTCATTGTTCTCAATGTATCACCAAGGATGCAGTGGTTTGTCTAGTGGAAAACGGCACTGCAACGAAAGGAAACTTCTGGGGTTAGTAACAAAAGTGAAAAGCAACTGAAAATACCTAAGATGGTGACAATATCTTAGATATTTTATAAGAAGGCAATAAGGTCTGAGAAAATAATTATAAACAACGACAAAAAAGGGAGTTTTAAAAGGGCCTTATCCTTATTGTCTTCATATCATAAGCTATATGAATAGCTCATGGTCCTAATGTTGGTGGAGTACTTTCACATACTTTCTGTTTGTCACATATAGAGGGACTCCCTGTATTAACCTGATTCACATAAGAGATCAATTCATTCCTGAAGGGTCTGCTGAATGTGGACAGAATACCTAGTGATCAGGGGAACTCCAAGTGAATATATTGCCATAGGAATTAAGAGAACTCTCTAGAACAAAGATCTTTGCCTCCTTGGTGCAGAAAGTCACGGACCAAAAAAAAAAAAAAAAAAAAAACAAGGCTGAAAGGAAAGAGTGAGAGAAACAAAGGGTGAGGGCTGGCATCAGAGATCACCAGCTGTGAGAAATGCCTAGAGGTATCTCCTGCTCCCCTCAGGACTCTAAACACTGAATTTCCTATCCCTGTGGGCCACAATTCTGGTTCAACCCTGGGAACAGACAGGCTATTTTTTTTTTTTTTTAATGTTTATTTATTTTTGAGACAGAGAGAGACAGAGCATGAACGGGGGAGGGGCAGAGAGAGGGAGACACAGAATCTGAAACAGGCTCCAGGCTCTGAGCTGTCAGCACAGAGCCCAACGCGGGGCTCGAACTCATGGACCGTGAGATCATGACCTGAGCCGAAGTCGGCCGCTTAACCGACTGAGCCACCCAGGCGCCCCAAGACAGGCTATTTTTTATACTGACCAGGTATCTGACCTGTCTTCCATGGGATTTTAAACTTGAACATCTCCAGCTACTTTACACCCGACTGATCTCTCGATCTCTCTCTCTCTCACACACACAGAGCTGAAACTCAAAGTTATGAGGTAATTTACTGCAGTAAATATTACCTGATATTCTGCTGCTCTTGACAGCTGCTGGTTTGCTTGCTGAACGTGCACCTCCGCGTTTTCCACGTTGGCTTCTATGCTATCTTTAAAAGAAAAGAGACATACAGAGATGCAAAACTGCTAGACGGGTGCTGATGCCCCAGTAAGAGAGCTGCACACGTCACAAGATTTCATTCAACGTAAGATCAACCATGTTCACTATTCAAATGTTAACATTAGCAGTATGTGGGTGAAGTCAAAATTTTTGTTAAATTGGCTGTGACTCTTCCCTGCACTATTTCTCAAATGATCCAAATGACACACAAATATTTGAAAAGAAACTGGATCATCTTCACTACAACACAGCCCCAGGTCTACCTGGTTACCCCCGAAGTGTACTATTTAGTCTGCGGGCTCCAATGGCCAATGCGGTACTAAACATCTAACAACTGTTCCTGAGGGTAAACAGAGTATCGAAAACCAGCACTTGCTCTGTGGTCATCATCAAGCTACTTCTGTGCTGAAACCCAGCCCCCCTGGGGAACCCATGAGCCTTCGTAAGTTCTGCTTCCCTAGCTGCTCTGGCCTACAGGTGGAAATGGGGTCACCCTGCAGCACGAGATCACTGCCTCTCCCTCCTCCCTACCAACTCTCAAAAGGAGAGCTCATGCTTGCAAATGCATCCAACCCCCTTGTAGCAAACATGGTCTTTCCTTCATTCTTGGAATATTTTAGCTCTAGATTCACTTTGACGCTTCTCCTGTTATACAACTGGAGATTTCACCAGCCAATTGTTGACCTGCTAATACTCAGCCTTCTCAGTGCCCTGACCACACATTTTCAATGACTTTGCCTATTCTCCTTTTCCGGGCACCGACCTCCATGATTGTATCCCAAACCTTATCACGACCAATAACTGCAGTTTCTCTATAAACTCAGTTCCACACCTCAGTCTCTGAGCATCATGTGACCTTTACAGCACACTCTTTTGAAAACCATGACTTCACTGACCCTAGCACTATGTCACTGTCCCTCAACACACTGCCTGTCCTCACTTTCCTCCTTACCCAGCTGAGATCCCCAGGGCTACCACTTGCCCACACTTTCTTACATTCACCCTTGGCTCCCCTGCCACCTACTTTAGTCAGATTTATGTGACAAAACCCCAACCTGAACCCTTGCAGCTGACCATGGGAGCAAAAAACCGAACTGACATTAATTTATTTCACCTCAAATTCCTGCCTGCCAAGCAAACCTACCTCATTTCAACATATCCAAAAATTGTTGATTCCTAGCCCTCTATACTAGCTGGAGTTACAGATTCCTACATCTTAGAAAATGGCGACATCATTGTTTTCCTGGGCTTGGCTAAAACCTTAAAGAAAGAGTTGTCCTTGAATTAATTCTGCCTCATATCCACATCCAGCCAGTCAGTAAATCCTTTTGGTTTTACATTTTAAAACTATCCAGAATTCCACTACCTCTCACCACTTTGCTACTTCCATCTTTTTTATTTTATTTTATTTTATTTTATTTTATTTTATTTTATTTTATTTTATGAGGAGAACATTAGCAGGGGAGAGGGACAGAAGGAGAGAGAAAGAGGGAGAACGAGAGGGAGGGAGGGAGGGGGAAGGGGAGTGGAGAACCTTCAGACTCCATGCTCAGTGCGTGTATCATGCTCAATTTGTATCAAGTTGCTTGATTTGCGAATATTGAACCACCCTTGCAAACCGGGAATAAATCCCACTTAATCATGGTGAATGGCTTTTTTTTTTTTTTTTAAATTTACATCCAAATCAGTTAGCATATAGTGCAACGATTTCAGCAGATTCCTTAGTGCCCCTTACCCATTTAGCCCATCCCCCTCCCACAACCCCTCCAGTAACCCTCAGTTTGTTCTCCATATTTATGAGTCTCTTCTGTTCCGTCCCTTCCTGTTTTTATATTGTTTTTGTTTCCCTTCCCTTGTGTTCATCTGTTTCATCTCTTAAAGTCCTCATATGAGTGAAGTCATTTGATTTTTGTCTTTCTCTGACTAATTTCACTTAGCATAATACCCTCCAGTTCCATCTACGTAGTTGCAAATGGCAAGATTTCATTCTTTTTGATTGCTGAGTAATACTCCAATGTATATATAAACCACATCTTCTTTATCCATCCATCCATCGATGGACATTTGGGCTCTTTACATACTTTGGCTATTGTCGATGGTGCTGCTATAAACACGGGGGTGCATGTGTCCCTTCGAAACAGCACACCTGTACCCCTTGGATAAATGCCTAGTAGTGCAATTGCTGGGTTGTAGGGTAGTTCTATTTTTAGTTTTTGAGGAACCTCCATACTGTTTTCCAGACTGGCCGCACCAGCTTGCATTCCCATGCTGCTTCCATCTTGATCCAAGGCAACACACTGCCCACCCAGATTGCAGCGATCACCTTTTAAGTGGTCTCTTTGCTTTTAGTCTTGCCCTTTGATAGTCTGCTCTCAAACTAGTAGCTAGTGTGAGTGTTTTAAAACCTAAGTCAGGGCAGGTGCCTGGGTGGCTTGGTTGGTTGAGCATCCAATTCTTGATTTCAGCTCAGGTCACGATCCTAGGATTGTGGGATCGAGCCCCACATCGGGCTCCACACTGAGTATTGATCTGCTTAAGATTCTGCTTCTCCTTCTCTCTCCTTCTGCTCCTCTCCTCCATGTGCACTCACTCTTTCTCAAAATACAATACAATACAATAAAAAAAAAAAAAAACAAGTCAGATGATAACACTCTGCTCAAATCCTCCTGTGGCTTTCCATCCATTAGTAATAATAAAAGTCCTTATAATGGCTCAGGATCTTATATGATGCTGAACTTTATGATTCCTGACATCATCTCCCACTCCCTCTTACTCATTTCACTCACCAAAAGCATCAGACATGCTTCTACCTGAAGGCCTTTGCAACTGTCCTTTGCTCTGCCTAGAAGATTTTCTTTCACTTACTCCCTTATTTTCATGAAGTCTTCACTAAAATGTCACTTACCAGTAAGGTCTTACCTGACTACCCTAGAAGAGCCGTAACATTCTCTACTGCAAGCAGCCCCATCCTCCTACTTTTGCTATTTTCCCCGATAGCACTAATCAGCATTTACTTACTTTTCTTTCCTTTTATAAAAATTCTCTCTCTCCTCCAATTAGATTATAAGATTCATGAAAGCAGGGTCTTTTACCATTTGTCTAATTTCAGCTAAATCCCCAATGCCTAGATTTGTGCTTGCATATACTAGGCACTCAATAAATATTGACTGGATGAATGAAAGAACTGGTTTTTGAAATTTTATCCTGTGATCTACTGTAACTACAGAGAAGGGTAAGAATGGACACAAAACACTTATTTGTTGCAAAGTATAGGTCCAAGTATTTAAACTGAACCAAATTCAGAAAATATACTGAATGTATCTTTAGATACATCCACTGGTATCTTCATATTTCCAAATGATAAAAATGATCAGGATTTTGATCAGTCCAGATAGTTATACCTTAACTGAAAAGCTATCACATTTAAAACTTATAGGGAGTCTTAGTCACTGATTATTTTTTAAAAGAATCTATAAAAGAATGCTTACCATCTAATACAACTAAATTAATCTACCAAAAAGATAGCAGAATAAATGATTAGGCAAATAGCTACCTATTCCTTCCAATCTAAAAGATAAGATAGCATGCACAATTATAAATAGCACAAGTTTTGCAGAAAGTGCTTGGTGGGATGAGAATTAACGGGGGTTGAGATGGAAACCAGGGGTCCTGCAAATAAGTGGCAATGAGGCTATGTGGTGCCTTCCATGGTCTCTGCAGCAGCAGGTTCTTATTAGATTTAGAGACTCAAATAAATGAAGCTGGTTGATTTGATCAGTAGGAGCCAAAAAGAAGATCTGTTTTAGATAATGCCAAGGGTAATGCTTTGTCTGTTGCAGAGGCTGTGCTTTTAATACTAGGGGGTCTGAAAGAGAGAGGGGTTACTCTCGGTTGAGAAGTAACCACAGGTAGAGGCACCTGGGTGGCTCAGTCTGTTAAGCATCTGACTTTGGCTCAGCTCATGATTTTGGGGTTCACTGAGTTCGAGCCTGGTCGGACTCTGTGCTGACAGCTCAGAGCCTGGAGCCTGCTTCAGATTCCGTGCCTCCCTTTCCCTCTCGCCCCCCAGCTCATGCTCTGTCTCTTTCTTTCAAAAATAAATTTTTTTTTTAAAAAGGTGGGGGGGCACTTGGGTGGCTCTGTCGGTTAAGCATCCGACTTCAGCTCAGGTCATGATCTTGTGGTTTGTGAGTTCGAGCCCTGCATTGGGCTCTGTGCTGACAGCTCAGAACCTGGAGCCTGCTTTGGATTCTTTGTCTCCCTCTCTCTTGGGCCCTCCCCTGCTCACACACTTTCTCTCTCTCTCTCAAAAATAAAAACAAAACAAAAAAGAAGTTATCACAGGTAAATTGCTATAGACTGTTCCTACTTCAGCAGGGCTTACCTATTACATCTCCTTGCTCGTGAATCATCATTCCCAAATCTTTAAATATTTCATTAATATCCATAATATCAGCCTGAGAGAAAAAAGCACATATTATTACAATCAGAAATTCAGCCCCCAACCCACAAAAGGCAAAAATTAAGTGAGAATGCATGTAGACTTAAACCATAAATTTTGGAAATATCAGGAAACTACTTTACTATAATTAATCCTAAGTAACATGACCTTGAACAACTGTAACCAGTTCTTTAAAAGTAAGTTTGTGACGTTAAAAATACCAAACGAGGCAGCATAGAAACCAGGAATCTATGAGAGAAGGGCCCTGGGTTACTGAGTTTATGTTCATGTAATCTGGTAGTTTTGTTATCACTAGCAGTATTTCCTCACAAGAGTAAAACAAATTATTGTTAGGCTATATTTCTAGTAAAAACTTACACATCAATTTGACACTGTAAAAGTACAAAACATTAGGTATAATTTTAAAATCTCACATTAATAAATTTGATTATGCAATGGAACAGTGATGAAGAAGTTATAAATTTACTTTTCTTTAATATCCAATAACTTTTATTTTGCCCTATTAAAGAATAAAGTTAAAATATTTTATGGGGGGGGCAATTTACATATTCATCCTGTGCCTTATTTCCCTGCCTATAAAATGGTGATGATGACAACATAGTTAACTACTTCACAGTTTTTAGGGGAACTAAATGAGATCATGCAAAAAATTGATCACATGGGGCTTGAAAACCCTTAATAAACTGTAGCTACTGTTAGCTATTATCAGCCCACCTTCTAGAGAATAGGTGGGTTCCACAAGAACTGAGGCTTACTAATCCCTTTAGAGCTCTTTGAGGTCAAGAACATGTTACAGAGAAATAAGATACGTGTCAAGCCCCTGTCCAGTCTCACTCAGGCGGGTCTGAGGTGTACCATGTGCTACAGAAGCCATCCAGGCTCCCTGAACACACATCTCTGAACTGAGATTTCCTCCATGTGAAGGACCTGCGGTGGTGACCTGACAGGATAAAAAACAAATCTGGAGACGAGGGAGGTCGGGTCTCTCATTTTAGCACAAATTCTAAAGGGATTTATTTTTTAAAAGGGAATTATTCTCATTGGTAAGAAATACCCCCACACTGATACATTTAGTTTTCTTTCCCAGCCCCTCCCCCAGAATTGTCACAAACACACTGAGAACACAGCTGCCACCCAATGGCCACACAAAGCTTACCTCAAGTTGCCTAATAGAAGATTCTCTCTCATGAATAAGGCGGAGGTCATCTTCTGTAATTTCTTCATCCTGCACCTGCACCTGAGGTTGAGCTTGGCTAACAGGCAGAATATGGAAAAAAGCAAAAAAAAAAGACTGGTATTAAAATAGTAGGAATTATTTTCCTATTTCAGAAATACGAAATAGAGTATCTTTTCTTCAAAGTCAGAGAACTGCTTAGATTTCTTAAATTTTAAGACTATAACAGAAGTATTAATCACATTTTCTCATGTTTCATTTCATTTACATTACTTTTCAGAGTTAATATTTAATTACTGGAAGCTATATTTAGCAACTGGGTATTTCTTCTTGGTTGACTTCAACCTCACATGAGGAAATAATCTACATCAAATAATAAGTCAATAACATTTATTTGGATATATCATTATTTACAAATTATTACTGCTATATTGAAATATTATATACATTATACATATATATATATATTTAATCTTTATTTTATTTATTTTGAGAGAGACAGAGCAAGTGAGCAGGGGAGGGGCAGAGAGAGAGGAGGAGAGAGAGGATGTGAAGCAGGCTCTTGCACTGTCAGTGCAGAGCCTGAGGTGGGGCTCGAACTCACGAACCATGAGATCATGACCTGAGTTGAAATCAAGAGTCGGACACTTAACCGACTGAGCCACCAGGCACCCCAGCATATTTTATATATTTATATATTTTATAAATAACTATTTTGAAAAAAAGTTCAAATTTATTGCTATTTATAAATAACTGAGGATATTTAAGATATAAGAAACTGAAAGCTTTCATTCTGTTCTAGAGACCATAATATATAGAGTGAATTTGGAAAATTATCTTTTGATCAGTATGTTTTGTATTTCTTACCTTTCCCAGGATACAAGATTCCTTTCCTTTGAGGTGTCCTCAGGAAAACCACCCTGAATAATTTAGTAATAGGACAGATTGAGAAAGGGCAAAGAAAAAACACACAACACTCACATTTTCTCTTATAATAATCTAAACTGATTTATGTACGCATGCGCACACATGGGTAGAGAAAAGAGAAATGTTCTTGTTCTAATTTTTTAGGTCAAGTGCTTCAAGTAATATTAAAATTGTATCCTAAGCTGACAAGAAAGGAATTTATTAAATATTCCAAATGGCCAAATAATAAATATTATTTGATTAAAATATAATATAGTCCTGGAACCTCTACATTAAGGAACAAGGAAACATCTTGCAATAGTTTCTAAGGGAATATAAAATTAGATTAACTAAAAATTCCACTTTAACTTATCCTTACATTTATTTTCTCTTATATTTATTTTCAATATTCACACAATAATTCACTCTGTTCATTTTCATCATTTTCATATAACCCGGGAGTAAAGTGTTCCCTGCATTAGTCCAGACAGAAAGTGACAACTTCTAGTACGAATCAATGTGGGACTGTCACTCAGGATCTGACCTCTCATCTTTTCTGACAAAATGTTCCCATATTCTTATACAGTCATCTGTAATTTTGGTTCTATATCATGGACAAAACTACAACATTACAGAACTACCATCCTTCTTAAAATTGAAAAACCTGAAAATAAATATTCAAATATTAATGTCCAGAATAGTCACAGATTGTTCTGACTTAAAAAAATGCCAGTGTAGTCTTTCAAGGGAATGACATGTTCACTTTATAACGCCCCATTAAATACTTACAGATACTCTGGAACTGGCTCTTACTCGAGCAACAAACTCTTTCTCTTTCTCAGCAGCTTCCCTCTGGACCTTTTGAAAGTTTGTCAGTGATGTCGTGAATTGAGCCACTAAGCGATCCTTCTGTATTTTCCTCTGACGCTAGATGAAAGGGGAGAAACGTACTAGAATCAAACTGTGAAGTTCTAGAGAATTCGTAGAAGTTGTTTCACCACTACTTGGCTCTTTATTTTATTCTGAAATTTTCACTCACTCCCCAATTATGGGGCCTCACTGATTAACCTTCAATTACATTTCGACAGTGTGTCCAAATACTATGTATATTTACCACCTTGAGACAAAAGGTCCAAAATGCTGGATTTCTCACCTCATATTTCTATCCTAAAGACTGGGCCATGATTTTGAGATTATTTTGAAGTAGCTCCTTTTGTTTTCTTTTTAGGAAAATAAAACCTTGTACTCTTACCTAAGTAGTCACTTCCACTAAGTAATAAGCAAGGAAACAAATATGTGCCCCTAGGAAACCTCACATCTTGAATGAGTGTGCACGTCGCAAGGAGTCAGCCCTGGAAAGCCAGGAAACAATTACTCAGGAAGCATTTTCTGAGCACTTGCTTAATTATGGGTCAGGGCAACTTCATGGAAATAATTCTTGCTTTATTGAACCACAGGATACTACCTGGGCAATTAAATACAGTTTTGTGTTCTGTGAACTAATCTCAAATACAGTTTTTCCCCCTTGATTTCCTTTCTAGCATAACAGTTCAAAGACCCTACAATGCATGTGATTTCTTTCACATTCAATACATCAACAATGTGTCTTAAGGCTTGATACCTGTTCGCTGGGGGTGGTGGGCAGGGATCCAAACTCTTTAATGTACTTATCTGTCTCTTTGGCAAGTTGGTTAGTATACTGCTGCTTCTGTTGCCTACAGTGAGAAAACACACATTATTGCCAAAGAGCGAAGAGATTTAAGTTACAATGCTGCCAGTTGAATCAATCCTGATGAATACTTTGATAAAAATCCCCCCCCCCTTTTTTTATAGGCTGGCTCTAAATCTTCTCTATGAAAACAAAAATGTCCAGGTTCTATTTTTTGATAGATATTGAGCAAATATTACATGGAAAGTTCTTTACTCACACATGGCAACCAAGCTTTGAGAAATCAGTAGTCATTTAGAAAGGAAGATGACTGGAGCCAAAGGCAGACTGTGGGATGTGTGATGTTGCAGATAATTTGGGGGGTGGGGGGGAGCCTTTTGTCTGCATCCTGCAACTGGGAGGTTAGCTGAATAAATGACGAAGGTCTGTCACCTGAGACTCTGTCCAGTTCTCAGAGCTGGAGGTACCTGTATCCTCTCCTCTTTCTCTATCTGGACATTTGTATCCTTCTACAGACTTTTAAAAAAAGAGGGGAGGAGGTAATAAATAATAATATACATTTACTATTTTTTAAGTTTGCTGTGGAAAAAATAATAGCATTTCTCTGTAAAGAGAAAGCCCGTAAGAAATAAGTTATATCAGTATCTGTATCTATCTTGCTAGCTAGCTTATCAAGTAAAAAAGTCAGATTTTTTAACTAAAGAACCTGACTAAAAACAAAATAAGCTTATACTAATGTGATGTTTTACAAATTACAACATTAGTACTTCTCATTTATATTATCTCTCATTTTAAACACCTATATGAGTCATACTTAGGATCCTGTAAAATAATGAGATACTATATAAGAGTATTTTAGAGCACAGATAACTGTATTTGATTGATAAGGAAGAATTACAAACTACTGTTATCTATTTACCAAGTCCACTGCCTTTAACAAACCTTTAAAAATCTTTAGGAAATGAAATACAGCTACATTTCTGAAAAGAAGACCTTACTGATATCTACTTATTCACAGTCTCCACTACCAACCTTAGCAAATATTATAACTATTAAGAATTATGTGTTCCTATTCCCTTTTAGTTTAACAAATGATGGGTTATTATTTAAACTTGGGGCATTTTTACCACCCCAACATCTCTCCACTGCAGAAAACATCAGTATAAATTACACCTAACTATAAATTCTTCAAATTGTACTTCATAAAAAACATGATTTCCTACCATCTATCTTTGAATTTCTTGCTCTTTGCAATTTTTTCTTTTTTTTTTTTTTAAGTTTATTTATTTTGAGAGAGAGAAGAAGCACAAGAGGGGGAGGGCAGAGAGAGAGTGGTGACAGCGAGAATCCCAAGCAGGCTCCACACCACCAGTGCCGAGTCCAACGTGGGGCCCGAACTCCCATGAGCCACCCAGGTGTCCCTGCAATTTTTTCCTTCTATAGCTAATGTTGTTTGGGTCTCATTTACTGCATATTTACCACTTGCAATTGGGCTGTAACAACACTGAATTAAGATTTAAGATTCAGGTTCAGAATAATGTTAGGCAAATCATCAAACCTGCCGAGACATATTTTCCTTACAAGCGAAACGAAAATAATTATATTGATCTATGTATTTCACTCTAATTTTGTAAGATTCAGGTGAGAAACTGTGTAAAAATACTGTAAAATATGTAACACGACAAAATATCATTGCTGTTCTTCTAGCAGCATATTAATTTACTGAAACATGCACTGCATAACTTCATCAGAACTTTTAATTTTTTTTAAACAGAGGCTAATGCTTTCTGAAATTCAAAGATGTAGGTATAAGTGTTTAGAGGGCTAACAATTCATATTGAGTAAGTACTGGATCTAAACCAAATAAAAATCTAATCACTGAAGGAACTGTCAGCTATGGGAAGAAAATCACATAGAGAAGCTTAGAGTATCATTTTCCAAAAGCCATCAGAACAACCTATTCAGGAAGTGTAAGAAAGGCAACTAAGGAAGTTCTGCTTTGCTGGAGTAAGCTAGCTCTTCAAAGAAAAACATCTGCTTACCCGGAACAAGGAAAAACCAACACAAAAGCTTGGTTCAAATAAGGTAGCTGAAAAATTTTATTAATTTTCCATTATTTCTCTGGTGAACATAACATGACATACCATCAAAGCAACCTAACAGTGTTTTTTTTTTTTTTCCTTTCTTTCATTTTTGTATTAAATACTTACAGTTGTTGCCTAAGTTCAGGTGAATCTTGAGGCGTTCCAAGTTGATTCAGGGTCCTCTGTATTTCCACAGCTATTATGATGGAAAATAAATGTATAATTGTTACAAATGTTAGGGCAATAGAAATTACGTTAGAAATTAATACAGGCAACTGGGCACTTAGAAAAAGAAAAATAAAGATGAATATAGAAAACGTTGAGAAAAAATTAAAAATGAGTGGTTTATTTAAATCTAATTAGAATAATGCATTAATTTTCAAGAGGAAATTGTGTGGGGGCATTAACATGTAAAACTGCACTTATGATCCAGAAGTATTTTCTTCCCTGCCCCTCAGAACATTTAGAATGGCACACTTAGCTCTAACAGGCATAAAAACTGTAAGGAAAATAACTGTAACAGTTACACAAGTTAGTAGAATATAAAATGAATGAATTATTGTTAATAAACAAGGGAGGAATAATAGAATTGAAATAATTAATTTGGAATTTTCTATGTAATAATGGAGGCAGGCAAGCATCATAAAGAATGCTGAAACCACAAAATAGTCACAGAATCTCAAATTATCCCCACACAGATGACATTAGTTATAAAAGCGTTAACTTCATCTTAGATAGATTTGTTGCTTAAAACAAAATGATCAAATTTAGCAGCACCAATGAGACAACCCGGCAGGATAAGCTTCCTGATGGGATGCAATGAGAGGGTCATAATATGATCCATGCAATGTTTAACCTGAAACTAATCATGAGGAGAAAAAAATCGGACCAATCTAGATTGCAAGATAATCTACAAAAAAACTGGTCTAGGCTTTTAAAAATGTCATTGTCACGAAAGGGAAAAAAAAAGACAAGGCAGATGGGCTTTCCAAATTAAAGAACTAAAGCACCCATAAGGCAATGTTGGATTTTGGAGTGGAATCTAAATCGGAATAAAAAATATGCTATAAAAAAAAAAAAATGTGGGGCAACTGAAGAATCTTGGGTTTCGATTTTGAAATTTGAATTTGGAGAGAGAGATACTAAACAAAAGTGTAAAAACGTCAACAACTGGTGAACCCAGGTAAAAGGTATAGTTCGCTGCCCTATACTTTTCTGTAGGTTTCAAACATTCAAAATTAGAAGTCAAGAGTTAAAATTCATGCTAAGCTCACAAAGTCTATAAACGTGCCAACTTTTTTTTTTTAAAGGTTATTTCTCACAAAAGGGGAGGTCCTATAGCTTTATGCATGTGTGCTGGCAAATAAAATGTCAAGTAGAAGCTGAAAATCCATCTGAAAGTAAAGAATTTACACATTTCTAAAAACAGAAAAGAAAAGAAAAGAAAAGAAAAGAAAAGAAAAGAAAAGAAAAGAAAGTATGTTCACCATAGCAAACAAAAGAGACGAGCTATAATGCATATTTATTTTTGGTCACCTAATACCTAGAATTCTTAATTATATCCAGATCTTCTTGGTTATAATATCATGATCACTGAGAAGTATATCATCGCAGATCCAGTCTTAGGGAGAAAAAAACCCTGATTGTTAAAGCAATAAAACTGTTTTCAGAGTCTCTGCATTTTGCTTACCTCCACCAAGAGTAATATGGGTAATTAATAATAAGAGACCTCGTAGCAGTCATAAAAAGAAAGGCAGACTCTTAAACGAGGTATTTGTAAACAAAAGCCAGATTTAGTCAGTGCTATTTAGATTTTATAGATACTGAAATTCCTTACAAGTCAAATGTTCTAGCTGATGACCTTCCTCTCACTCTGAAACAATTCTTTTAATAACACAGTATCTTATAAAATGAAGTTAATTAGGAATGCTACCATGATGTTACTGCCTAACAGAATGCATTGAATTGAGTGCTAGATGCTTTTCATGAATGCTTTTTCATGAAGATATAAGTAAAATAAGGCCTCCTACTCTCTCGTCCAAAAAAGGGAAAGAAAGCACATCACGTAAACCCTGAGGGGAAGCAGGGGAGTAAATGCTTCAAATAAAGAGCTACAAAATTGGTCTGCTATGGGAGGGTAATCAAAAAAGCCTAAATGGAAGTGGTACTGGTAACAGTTTCAAAGTGTAAGAAATGGGACACTTCAGTCCTGGAGACTGAAACCTCCGATGCCATACCTGCATATAAATTGAAATAATTACATTACTTACTGTCTCCCTGACTTGAAAGTAAACTAGTCTTACTAGTTTTTGTATATCTAACACCCAACACATTGTTGACACTCAAGGAATATTTTATTTATTCATTCATTTTTTAAAAAGTTTACTTATTTATTTTTGAAAGAGAAAAAGATCATGAGCAGGGGAGGGGCAGAGAGAGAGAGAGAGACAGAGAATCCCAAGCAGACTCCATGCTGTCAGTGCAGAGCCTGAAGTGGGGCTTGAACTCACAAACCATGAGATGGTGGCCTGAGCCAAAATCAAGAGATGGACACTTAACCAACTGAGCCACAGAGGCACCCCAACACTCAATGAGTATTTTAAAAGCTGACCACAAAAGGGCATTAGAAAGAACAAATCTTATGTAGGAAAGGGTATGTATTTCTAACATAAAGCATCTGTAAGAAGGGAGTTAAGAAAAGGAAGGGTGCTCAACTAGTCATTTATTCAACATTTACTGAGTATTCACTATGTATCAGGCACAGTGGGAGGGGTTTAGTATGTCAACACTGATTCAAGGTGATCCTTTAATTTGTAGAGCTCTACACTTAAGGCTCAAAGGTATCATGTGATCTGACAAAAGGCCGATGGAAACATAGCTGAAATTACTGAATCAAGCTTAGGAGAAGTATTATGTGGCATTAGTTTAATCCTATTTTATAAACAAAAATGCTGAGAATCAGACGGAATAACTGACTTGTCCAAGAAATCAGTTATTTAGAAGAGCTAAGATTAAAAATGTAGATTTGGGGGTTTTCAAAACAATATTTTCAGTGTGCTACAAGGGCTAGAAGTAAAAGACTTTTTAAAAAAGATTACTGCATAATCTAGGTGTACGTATGCCAAAGCCAACAAGCAAGCAAACACAAAAATAAGTGTATGCTAACTTGGAATAAAGAATTGAGCTGTAAGTTTCATGGCCCTTTGGTGGATCACAAAGGCCGGTCAGCCTGGCTACAACTGATCAGGAAATAAATGCCTGTCCTTTCTTCAGATCTTATGAACTGGCAAGATTCCAGAGACCTCATTTTCAATGACTGGTGTTACCCTTTTACATCAGTGTCAGCAAATTATGGCCTGTTTTGTACTGCCTTCCAGCTCGGACTAGTTGTTACATTTTTAAAGAATTAAAAAAAAAAAAAGCAAAAACAAACAACAACAACAAAGAAGAATATGCAGGAGACCAGACATGGCCACAAAGCTGAAAATATTTACTCTCTGGCCCTTTAGAGAAAAGTTGGCCAATCCCTGTCCTAAATTAGTAAAAATTGCTAAAACTTTGTATTCACAAACTCTGAGTCAGTGTGTTACTTGAATGTACTAAGTACTCACTATGTTACTAAGCCTATGTGGTATAATATTTAACAATGTTGCAAATTTTTCACCAAGCAGGCATGTAAAGGCGGAGTTGAATTTCTGCAATTTTCAGAAAGAATAAGTAATCAGTACATCACAGGTGCTGGTTTGACAGATTATTTCAAGGGCTGCTCTTTTCTCATTAATTTAGAAAGAATTACAGTTACTTTGTTGCATACTGGAGGAAAATTTTTGCAGAGTACCCGCCAGAGTTTCATGAAACATGAAAATTAAGGAACAAATTCTTTACCTAACCATAAACAGGGTCTCAAAGAAAAATTCACCTAATACACAGAGGTACGATTAAATCAAGATGCACCTCTATAAGAATGCAATGAACACATTATTTTTGCATTACCTGCACCATTACACTTCTAGAGAGGTGACTTTAAAGAATACATCCCACTTTTCTATAACATAAAGAGAATACTACTACCTACACATCCAGAAAAGGTACATTATTATTTCCTCAAAAACAAAGCAGTCCCCTTTCTGGCTCTTACTTCAGTACAGAAGACCTATTCTATTCCACACGGGTCTGCTGCCATCTAGTGGAGTGCTTAAGAAAAATGCTCCATTGCAAAGAATAAAAATCTTTGCCATCGTAGGCAGCAGTTGGTATGAGGGGCTATGTAATGTCCCAACCTGTCAGAGGTCACTGGGGTGCGGGAGGATGCTGTCTGACCAGTGAGAGTGGCCGGCGTGAGGGAGCACCTAGGCCAGCCCTAACAGGCACATAGTGCATTCAAAGAACTATCTCCAAAAAACAGAATACGGCTATCTTCTCTTCTAAGAGTAAATATTCCCATTGCTCAACCCAAAAAACAACTCAGAATTGTAACAGCCAATCACAGAAAAAAAAAAAAAAAAAAAAACGTAGCTAGGAAAACCCTTGAGCAGGTGATGTTGAGACTGACTCAGTGTCAGCCACACCACACTCAGAAGTATAATGCTGACCAGCCAGCAGCCTCGGAGCCAGACAGCCTGATTTGGAAACCTGACCTCACTTCTTCCTAGCTGCTGACCTTCAGCCGTTTACCTAATCTCTCCAAGCTATCATTGCCTCAACGGTCAAAGGGAGAGAAAATTACCTCTTTCTCAATTGCCATGAACTTCAACAGAAAACAATGCATGTAAGCACTTTGTACTGGATATTGTAAGAATGAACTCAATACATGGAGAACTAATGGTACGAAGGGGTTTATGTCTTTCTCCTGAAAGTCAGAAGTGAACAGTAAGAAAATTCTCTTTTTTTAATATTTATTTATTTATTTATTTATTTATTTATTGAGAGAGAGAGAGAGAGAGAGAGAGAGAGAATATATACAAGTGGGAGGGGGTGTAGGGCAGGGGGGAGAGAAAATCCCAAGCAGGCTCCATGCTGATCAACTGACTCCATGATCAACACAGGGCTTGATCTCACAACTGTGTGACCTTAGCCAAAATCAAGAGTCAGACACTCAGCCGCCCGAGCCATGCAGGCGCCCCAACAATAAGAATATTAACATATGTTAGCTAACTCATGTGAACCATGCCTTAGGAGGGTACTGAGACTTCATCATTTCTGATATAGTTACGAGAACTGCAGAGACGATGTATCAATGGACACAGAATAGTTATATCCTATAATTACAAGGGAAGAGTTGCCTGACAGTGAGAAGTACCTAGCAGTTATGTACAAATGATGTAATTGAAACTGAACTAGAAAACAACTAAATGTTGAAAGAAATAAACTGTTTTCCTCCTCCACTCTTTTCTCATCTATCAATCAATCCCTCTAGCTGTTTCAAAGGGTACTTTCGAGTACTACAGAAGATGATACATATGAAAACATTTTGGAACGGCACAGTCGAGTACTACAGAAGATGATACATATGAAAACATTTTGGAACGGCACAGACCTCTGTAAGAACGAAAGATGCTATCCTGGTAAATTTACTATAATTCAAGTTAGAACCATTAGGTTAGGTTCATTACAGAGTACAAGGTGCACAGGGTAATATATCATAAAAAATCTTATCGGCTAGTTGGAAGAAGTATCAACACAAAAAGGCTTTAAGAAATAAAAATGGAGTGAAATGGGACTATTTCATATATCAAGAAAAACTAAGAAACGTGTACAGTATTATACTTCTAAAAAGTGTATCACAAGTGGGAAATCCCCCCCAGAGAATCTGAAAGACAGCTACTAAAATAATTATGGGCTTTTTTCCAATATCCTCTCTATCTCATGCTCTGTCTTGTGACCTGGATAGGCAGCTTATCTTCTTTGTCGGTGAAAGAATTGAAGCAAACTGTGGAGACAAAAAGGGGTAAGAGGAAGATAAGGATGAGTCTTGAGCTGAGAAGCCCGCTATGGAGTCTGCGCCTCCAGAGGCCAAGCCCACTGGTTTGCTGTGCTCTCCTTCCTGAAACTAACTAGCACACCTGCAAGCTATCTCAAATTCAGAACACTCCAAATACATTTAATTTTAAATCTCTCATTGGTTTTCTTCCCAGATATTTCAAACGTAGAAAGGCACGTAGATTGACAAAATGGAAATGTAGGGTATTTTAAAGCTACTATAGATTAATAAAGAGTTAAATCTGAGGGCACAGTTCCTGGTTTTTTTTTTTTTTTTATGTTTATTTTTTGAGAGAGAGAGAGTGAGCGCATGAGCGGGGGATGGAAGAGAGAGAGAGAGAGGGAGAGAAGATAATCCTACGCATGTGGGGCTCTCTAACTCACCAACTGTGAGATCATGACCTGAGCGGAAATCAAGAGTCGAAAGCTCAACCAACTGAGCCACTCAGGTGCCCCTGAGGCATGGTTCTTAAAAATAAATTACAAAATCAAGCCACTTGAAAACTGTATGTAAACAAGACTCTGGATTTCTAAGATGGCTGGAACATTACAAACTCTTCTTAGCAAAGATATTCAGTGCTAACATTTTATCACACGGATCTGCTCAGCTTACCTACTCTGAGGGAGCCTAGAATCAGAAGGAAGGAAAGCCCGGAGGCGCGTGTGGTCCCTTGAGAAGGTGATTTGTGTAAGCAGCAAACCCAGGCAAGGACTCGCCAGTGGCCAAGCCCTACTCCTCCAGCTCTCCAGCCTTCCTGACCCTCCTTTTTGACAAGCTGCCTTTCTGTCATCCACCAAATGGCCCATTAATTCTCCTTCTGCTCCAAAAGCAGCCGAGTGTTGTTAGCCATGTCATGAATTCACCTCCAGTTTGTATGGCAGTGATTTCTGAACTGTTACCTCACTCCTAATTTCTGATCCATTTGCCAAGACATTGCTACTCAGATGTTGCTAAGATGGATTGAAAATGGGACATGGTATAAGTCTGTTCCTGAATCTTCCCTCTTCTTCCCTTCCGAAGCTACAGAGAACAAAAGCGGGGGGGGGGGGGGGGGGGGAGGAAACCCACAAAAGTTTTGTTTTCAGAGAAATGAGGACAACAAAAACTTCTCAAAAATATATCCATGTGGCCCAAAGCAACAGAAAAGAGCAGATCCTGAGTGGGAAGCCACATGAGTGGGATCCCTAAGGAATAAAGGAGGCAGAGCTCCAAGATGTCACCAACAAGTACCCACTTCCAGAAAAGTACGCTCACATTCTGAGTGGGACCAGGAACAGGGCTGAGAAGGAACCAGACACCCTCCTGGCGGAGGAGGAAGGAGGAGCCTGGGCCCTGCTAGAGGCTGCAGGCTGCTGACCTCTGAAAGTTCTTTCCCGAAGAGCAGGCAGATGCTTTACAAAAAGGTAGCTGTGTGTTGTGGGGCCACCATGGTGATGGGGGGGGGGGGGCATCAGAACTGGAGGGGGAGGACCTGTCACACAAGAGGAGGTTTCAAGAGGCAGAGGGGGAAAGAAACGGTGCCTCAGGGCATGGCAGACAGTAATGAGCCCTCGAGCAGAGGGTCTCGGCTCCCCTCTCCCTTCACAGGACCCCCCCTTGGAAAACCAAATTCATTCTGTTGAGTAGGAGGAAAAGAACAGATACAGCAATCACACAAAAAGACCATAACAATTGCGGAAAAGAACAGCAAAACTCCCTTTGAAGAAAACACAGCAGGAGAAAAGGCTGCCACAACCTAGCTGGGGTGAAAATTATAGCCCAAAATAACTCAATGAGGCCACTGCAATTTTAAAGTTAGATCCCAACTAGATGAAGTAGATGAAATGGCTAGGTACCAGGCACTGGTAAAACAGAAACTTGAGGAACTCAAAGAGAAAGGCAAGTTCAGAAGGCAAGACTAAATGAGAAGGAGCCTGAGACAGAATGGACACACAGACCCTGTCCCCACTCCCCATTACAGCTGTAATAACTGTTCTTCGGCCGTGCCACCTCACTGGCCCATGGTTTTAGCTCCTGGCTCATGGTCACTCTAGACTCCTGCCTCACTTCTCCATGATTTCAGCATACACGTTGATGATCCTTCCGCCACCCTGACTCAGTGCTTTGCATGCCCCACCCCAAGACCTTGTCCCCCATTCTACCTTAGACACACACTCCAAGATCACATGGAATGCTGGCTCACTACCAGTAACTGTAACGCTTCTGTAATCTTTTTTTTTTTTTTTTTGAAAAATATGGAACGCTTCACGAATTTGCGTGTCATCCTTGCGCAGGGGCCATGCTAATCTTCTCTGTATCGTTCCAATTTTAGTATATGTGCTGCCGAAGCGAGCACAACGCTTCTGTAATCTTACTGTCATGCACACTATTTACAAACCACCACCTCCTGTACATCCTGCTCACTCCCACTGGTACCCTGGCTCTAACAACAAGCCTCTGCCCCACCAGGACCTTCCATCCTTTGGTCCTACCACTTTGCCAGTGTCCTCCCCATCCTCCCACGTCTTCACTCGCCTCCTGGCCCAACTTCAACCCCATAGTCAGTCATCTTATTCACTCTCTTGCATATATCCTCCTCCAGCCCCTCTCTCCATCTATCTTAACCGCTTGACAAATCCAGAACTCTAGTAGAGCCCGAAACCGTGTCTCCCCTATTATACAAATGTGTCGTGCAGCATTAAAGCAAACCTCTGTTAACAGACATTTTATCCTAAGACTGTGTGTTTAAATGTTGGGGAACTTGGGGTGCCTGGGTGGCTCAGCTGGTTAAGCACCAGACTTTGGCTCAGGTCGTGACCTTATGGTTCGTGGGTTTGAGCCCCACATCAGTCTCTGCGCTGGTGCTGTGGAGCCTGCTAGGGATTCTCTCTCTCCCTCTCTCTGCTAATTCCCCACTTGAGTTCTCTCTCAAAATAAATAAACTTAAAAAAAAAAAAAAGGTGGGGAACTTAAAATTTAGGCTGCATGAATCCTTTTGAGTTTTATCTAGATCAAATAAAGTGTGATGCTGACTATATGATAAAATTCTATGTTTCCGCATTCCATTCATTCAAATGCTAAAAATGTTGTTCTACCTGAAATAAAAGCCTGAGTCTTTACAATGGCCTGCAAGGCCTCACCCAACCCCACCCCAGCTCCTATTCTTCCCTCTGAGCTCTGTGCACACTGGCCTCCTTTCCACTCCCCTAACACCCCAGTTCTGCTCCCACCTCAGGGCCCTTGTACTTGTTATCCCCTACTACAACATCCTTTCTCCAGATCCAGATCTACCTAAGATAGTTAATGAAGGTGGCTAAACTAAACAACAGATTTTTCACGTAAGATGAAACAGTCTTATATTGGAAGAAGATGCCATCTAGGACTTTCAGAGCTAGAGAGAAGTCCCTGCCTGGCTTCAAAGCTCCAAAGGACAGACTGCCTCTCTTGTTAGAGGCTAAGGTAGCTGGTGACTTTCAGTTGAAGCCAGTGCTCATTCACCATTCCAAGAATCCTAGTGCCCTTAAGAATTATGCTAAATCTACTCTTCCTGTGTTCTATAGATGAACAACAAAACCTAGATGACAGCACATTTGTTTACAACAAGGTTTACTGAATATTTTAAGCCCACTGTTGAGACCTACTGTTCAGAAAAAAGATTCCTTCCAAAATATTACTGCTCATTGACAAATGTGCCTGGTCACCCAAGAGCTCTGATGGAGATTACAATGAGATTACTGTTGTTTTCGTTGCTAACACAACATCCATTCTGTAGCCCATGGATCAAGGAGTCATGTCAACTTTCAAGTCTTATTATTTAAGAAACACATTTCATAAGGCTATGGCTGCCACAGATAGCGATTTCTCTGATGGATATGGGCAAAGTAAATTGAAAACCTCTGGAAAGGATTCACCATTCTAGATGCCATGAAGAATATCTGTGATTCATGGGAAGAGGTCAAAACATCAGTATTCACAGGGGTTTGGAAGAAGTCAATTCCAACCCTTGTGAGTGACTGTGAAAGATTCAAGACCAGTGGAGGAAGTAACTGAAGGTGTGGTGGAAACAGCAAGAGAACTAGAATTAGAAGTGGAGCCTGAAGATGGGACCGAGTTGCTGCAATCTTATGGTCAAACTTGAATATAAAAGGAGTTGCTTCTTATGGATGAGCAAAGAAGGTGGTTTCTTGAGATGGAATCTACTCCTGGTGAAGATGCTGTGAAGACGGTTGAAATGACAGCAGAGGATCTAGAATATTACATACACTTAGTTGATAAAGTAGCAGCAGGGTTGGAGAGTGCTGACTCCCAATTTTAAAGAAGGTCTACTATAGGTAAATGCCACGAAACAGCATTGCACGCTACAGACAAACCGTTCGTGAAGGGGAGGGTCGAGTGACGCACTAAACTTCACTGTCATCTTATTTTAAGAAATTGCCACTGGCACCCCAACCTCCAGCAACCACCACTGCTCAGTCAGCAGCCATCAACTTTGAGGCAAGTCCCTCTTCCAGCAAAAAGATTCTGACTCCCTGAAAGCTCAGGTGATGGTCAGTATGGTTAACAATAAAGCATTTTTTTAGTCAAAGCATGTACATCGTTTCTTTAGATATTGTACATTTAATAGGCTATAGGATAGTATAAATATAACTTGATATGCACTGGGATATGGAAATTTAACTTACTTTATTGGTCTGCAACCAAATCCCCAGTATCTCCACAGGTATGCCCGTGGTTAAAAGATATTAACCTACATACCTTCTAGAGATTTTTGAACAAAGCAGGGTGTACAGGCAATAGCATACAACTAAAATCACTTGGGCCATCCTGCCCAGCTCTCCTCCCAAGCTTCAACAGCACAACAGCTCTGTGTATTCACAAATAAGCAGGGCTCAGTTGGATTTTTTAGCTAAAAGCTTTCACAGTCCTCAATGAGAAAATAATAGTCCACAGGCTAGGAGGGAATCTTATTGTCTGTGGGCATTCTCTTGGACTTTAAATGGGATAAAGACCAAACTACCCCAGAGAAGTAGATGGCCATACTCGGTATCAGTAACACGCTCCTGCAACAATGGTTTCTTCAAATAATGACTAAGATAATGAATGACACTCCCACAAGAAGAAAGACTGGGAAAAATAAATGTACCAAGACTTACAGAACACTGTTTCGGAAGACTTTTAGGTTCTTCCAAATAATGAATAGGCAAATCGATTAATAACAGCTTTGGAAAAAAGTCTAGAAGAGTATAAAAGGCAATTACTCTTTAATGGAAAATACTGGTCAGTAATTGGTAGAGAAATGACAAAAAAGAGTCCAAGAGATGAGGACAAGAAGTGTCAAAGCTATTGCAGGAAACCAAAACTAAACCACCTGGCCTACATCTGCTATCAGCTCCCACACCAACACTGAGCTAACTAAATGCACAGACGGCTGTACCACAAGGCAGTTGAGAGGTTGCTACACAACCCATCACAAACTTGAATTTTAATAAAACAGAGGCTACTCTGTAATAAACAATTACTAGGCATATTGACTATATTTAGAGTTAAAAAAAAAGAATATTATAATGTTTTTAATAAGATGGGTGCGGAAAAAGATACATGAGAATTTAATCAGCATCACACTTTATCTATATAGACCTCAGAAGGATTCACGTGTGGAAGAAGCATATATGGTTAAGTTCTCCAACATTTAAATATGTAATCTTAGGATAAAATGTCCATTAACACAGGTTTGGTTAAATGATGCGTGGCACACTCATATAATGGAAAATTATTTGGCCATAATAGACAAAAACGTAAGCAGCAAATAAAATAAGCATACAGTGACCTCATTTTCATTAAAAAAAAAAAAAAAAAAGAAAAAAAAGAAAGAATCTATGTGTAAATACTTCTGTAGCCATTAGATTCACATTCAGTCATAAACAGCACTCATGTTCAGTTCAGGAAAAGCCACCAGAGAAAAGAAAAGTTGTCACTCTCTGAAAATTCTCTTGGATAAGACATTAATTTCCACACCTAGTTCTCTATTCTGTGTCAACACCTTAGGCATGAAGAAAATTACAACAATGAAATCAAAGCTACTAAAGTTTTTCTCCTCAAGGGGAAAAAAAAAAATCCAACCAAACATTTTCAGATGATGTTAAAAGTAGATATGTCAAGTAGCAAGTTAGGAGAGGGTTGGAGGGAGGGAAAAGGGAGGAGAGAGAGGGAGAGAGAATGAGGTTTCAACTCCTCCTCTATAAACTACCTTCCCATCCACCAATAGCCACCAACAGACCACCCCAGAAAAAAAAAAGAAAAAAAAAAGGAACATCCCCAATTCCTGGGTAAATCCACAGTTCCAGTAAATTTGTTAACTCCTCAAGACTGAGGTCTTTTGTAAAGACAAGTGTGCCCAGGCACCAAAAAAGAGAAGTTGATGATACTAGTTTCCCTTCTGTGCAGTCATGTGTTAGATGCAAAAACAAGTGCCTCTTTCACTAGACTCGAATCAAAATAGCTGTGTTCGCTCTCAAAAGTAACCAAAGGACTCACACATTTATACAGACTTTATGTCATCTCAAATCCTAAGAACCTTATGAGGACAAGAGCCAAGCACTGATTCTTTTTAATAAATAAGCAAAGTACCCACAGAGAATGAGAGCGAAGTACAACACAAAGAAAACCAATAATATTTTTGCAACTCTACACAGTCTGTGTAGAACTAATCAATAGGAGATAAATGATAAAAAATGAAACAATGAAGATTCAACATAAACATTTCCAGTCACCTTCCCTTAACCTTCACGACATGGGTTTAAGGTCACACATTTTACACCTCCCTAGAAGTTTCTGCTTTCCCAAATCTTCTGGAATGAACACACATGTACATATGACATATTATGCATATTTTAGCAGAAAACTCCTGTACTCATAAAATTCGACTCGGTATATTTTATGTTACCAATAGATCCAATTTGTTCATTTTCCACAGGCTAACTTTTAGACTCTCTTTCAGATTATTCTTTTTTAAAAATACTCAAATGTCAGAATTCTCATTAGCGCTGGTGAAAATTTTATTTCAATGGCTATGTTTCATGGTCAGCTGCCGATATATTCTATTTATCAATTTCTTTGAATTCATACCTTAATTAATATAGACACGATTCATACCTGAATCCCTTGTGACTACAACTCTCCCATCTTCTAATTCTTACAAGTAACATGTAAGTCTTAGTGGAACTCTAGCTAGTCTTGGCAAGGCTATTTCAATTATGGAATTTTATTTATTTTTTCAAAATTTTTTTAATGTTTATTAATTTTTGACAGAGAGAGAGAGAGAGAGAGAGACAGGGCATGAGTGGGGGAGGGGCAGAGAGAGAGGGAGACACAGAATCCGAAGCAGGCTCCAGGCTCTGAGCTGTCAGCACAGAGCCCGACGCGGGCCTCGAACTCACAGACCGCGAGATCATGACCTGAGCCGAAGTCGGACGCTCAACCGACTGAGCCACCCAGGTGCCCCTATGGAATTTTAAAAGTATGTGTTATGGATCCAGATATGGCAATGTGTCTCTTAATAACAAAGAGAATAATCCTGCATACGTTAGAAGAGCTTTCAAGATTCTTTAAAGCGTTGGTTAGAGTTGTAGCCTATTAAATGTCAAGAGAGGTCATAAGCCAGCCCACAGAAAATATATATAAGAAAATCAAGTCCTGGAAAGTGAAAGAGCTTACTCAAGGTCACACTGGCATTGGGATCCAATTTCAGGAAATGTGCATGCACTCACATAGAGCTTACTCAATTAGAAACCTTTCCTACTGTCTCCTTCATTTTCCTAACTCAGTGACATTCTGAAAAGTCTGATTCTAATCAGGGAATTGCAATATAAATCACAATGAGACAGAACTATGGCTAGAATGGGTAAAAGTTAAGACTGTAAATGTCAAATGTTGGCAAGGATTTGGAGCAAAATGAATTCTGATACACTAGCTGGTGGGAGTATTACCTGGTACAACTACTTTATGTAACTACTATAGGTAAACACATACATACCCTATAACTCAGCAACCCAACTCTTAGGTACACACATGAGACAAAAGAACACGTAAGAATGTTCAGCACTGTTCATAATAGCAAAAAATAAAGACAAATAAAAAATCCAGACACTCCAAATGTCCATGAACAGTAGAAAGAATAGACTATGGTCTGTTTGGATATGGAATGCTATATAACAATGAAAACAAATGACCTATAGCTACATGTAATACCATGGATGAACTGCTTAAACAGAATGGGAGAAAGAAGTCCAACATAAAACATAACACTTGACTCTATTAAAGTGAAGAAACTGGCAATATTAATCAGTGATGTTAGAAGTTATCTTCTTAGAGTATGGAGTGGGTGACACGTGAGAAGGGCTTCAGGGGGCTGGTAATGTTGTACTTGCATGTGTGGTATTATAACAGATGATTCATGGAGCTATACCCTAATAGTTGGTGCACTACTCTATGCATTATAGTTCTATTTTTTAAAGATAAAAAAAAAGTCTTTAATTATGTGATGGTTTTCAATATATTTATTCTGCTTCTTTCAAAAACATGAGTTATTTCTGTGTGTTCTGAATACACTTGTCTATATTGTTTGTTTGTGCAAGGATTAATGGCCCCAGGGAAACTATCCTACTCTGGTTTACCTTATATAAGAGACTCAGCCATTGCAACCCACAAAGGCTTGCTTATCCTTGTACTATGCATCGCTGGTAGGAGTTTGCTTCAAAAAAAAAAAAAAAAATACACAGGTGATAAAGGGTACATGGGTGTATACCTCATTTCCAGATACTACTAATAAAAATGTTACTTGTCAACGTCTCAATCCAAAGCTGAGAGTTTAATCTAAGCATTTCTTTGAGGCATGATGATCTTCTAGACCTGGGATAACAAACTGTTTATTTACATGCCAACTCCAGTCTACTGGGAATGGTTGCCTGGAGCGCTGGGTTGAGAAAGACTGGATGTCATGGTAGGGCCATCGAAGGAGCACTGTCTATGCCACAGGCAAAGGATGGAGCAGCTGGGGCACAAATACCTAGCTGACTCTGTGACAGAGTCAACAGAACACCTTCTCTCATAGGATAAAAATATTTTCTTAATCAAGATCACATTGGGATCCAAATAACTTTCCTCACTGCTTCTACCTTCCCCCCAAACCCGTTGTCTTACATATGATCTATCAATAAAATTCCATATTCAGGAAGATTTTCAAATAGTTTCATTAAGACAAAAAGATTTTTTTTTTCTTATTTTAAACACTCCACAGACAAATCCCTAATAAAATTCTAGTTTGTTATACCTATTACTCATTCTCAAAAAATTGTTATTTTAATGTAATCTATTTCTAATATATTTTATATTTAAGTATTTACAATATTTATATATGTTGTTTAATATAAATTAAATTATGGTAATATGGTTTAAATATTTTACTAGCCAAGCAAATTGATAAGACTACAGATTATTTTGAACAAAAACTACCTTAAGGCAAAAAAAAAAAAAAAAAAAAGCTTAAAAACATCGTATTTCGTCTATTCTACTCTTTGCAAAAGAGACCTGTCAGAATACACTAGTTAAAAAAAATTCTAATCTTAATATATGTTATTCTTAGATCCCTCCAAGAATCAAAAATTTTTGACTGCTATTTTTTATGTTATAAACTCAACTATACAACTTCATATTTTATAATTTTTCACTGATCTTAATCAAAATTAATATGAAAATAAACTTTCCCCACTGAAGTGTTTATGAAGACTTTAGCTCTGGTTGAACAGATGCACATATTCCAATGACAAGGGTATTACCCTTCTTACAGTATATTCTCCAGAGATTTCTTTTTTACAAGTAGAGAATTTGTACTGACACAAATTTACAAGACACAGATGTAAAGAGAAACACCTAAATGTGGTGCAAAGTACCATCTTATTTGATCACGGTATTATTAGCATTGCCAGATGGGAAAAAAATGAACTGAAATTTCACACTTCTGCCTTTCACTTCCACGTGATTTCTTCATAGTCCTTATCGGTGATGTGCACTGGCTGGTAGGTTAGATCTTTACCAATAACTAACTCTACCTAATCTAAATTTCCCTTCATTCAGACAGTGAATCTCAGAATTAGAAACAATACACAGTGATGATTGTTTTCGCTAAATTCAAGACCCCAGGTCTCAAATGAGTACTCAACCTGCCCAACAACCCTTCGTTACCTCTGTGGTATGTCAATCCTCTCAACTGTCAAAACTACAACTCATCACTTTCTCTTCTTTCCATAAAGGTCCAACAGCCTTCCATCCCACCCCGTCTGATACCTCTGCCTCCTATTTCATTTAAGAACAGCTCACAAAGACAGGAACTCTCCCTTCTTTGCCCACCACACTTACCGTCCACCCCACACTCTGCCTGGACTTGTACAGTGGACGACAGGCAAACTGAACACTGGCGATCTGTTTCCCTCTCCCTCTCGCCTTCAGAGACCTTTCTTTTGCAATTATACTCTCACTGGATTCTCTCTTTCGTGGTGGAAAAATGCAACCACTTCTTTGGCCCTCTTTCTACTTCCATGGTGGAATCTGCCGGTTGCCCACTAAATACTGGTTTTTCCCTTCTTAAATGGAACAAGACCTAATTTTAGTGAGCACACTGTAATCCAGCTTCCTAGCAGCTAGGTGTAGCTATGTGACTGTATCTAAACTCTGATCAATAACACAAGCTGAGGTGAGTAGGATTCTAGGAAGTCTCTTTAATTGAAAAAGGGTCAGTCCTTCTCCCTCTTTTTTTTTTTTCATTTACATTCAGAACACGAACAGAGGACCATTCTCTTCGAAGTCACCAGTTTGCCTCATCAAATTCAGTGCTAAAATTTTTAGTCTCTTGGCAGCATTAGACACAGATGATGCCTCTCTCAGTCTTGAAACTTTTTTTTTTTTTTTTTTTTTTTTTTTTTTTTTGATTTCTGGAAATCCACCATATCCTGATTTTCTTCTTACCTCACTGGTCACTCTGATTCTTCACCCTTTCTCCCTGCCTTCCAGGCTTCTACATTTTTTAATGCTCCAGCTCTCTTCTCTTACTCCTTTGTGATTATTTTAGACCTACAGTTTCAAATACCATTTGTACTCCGATATCATTCTGATCTCCAAATTCATGTATCTAAACTAGATGTCTGGCATCTCCCCTTAGATGTTTAAAAGACATCTCGAACTTCACTTAGCTAAAACAAAATTCTCCCCATTTCCGAACTATAGTCCTTCTCACCTCAGTATATACTCACCACTATCCACTTGGTTGCTTAACACAAAAGCCATGCAGTCACCCTGGACTACCCTCTTTCACTCTTATCCACCCACACTCAGCAGCAAATCTTGCCGGCTCTGCCTCCAAAGAATATCCATCAGTTCTCTGTCCCCACTGCCACCACCCTGGTAAGCCAACACCTCCCTCATCAGACCCAGAGATGGCCATCGTGTCCCCACCCCCAATTCTCCAAAGTCTATTTTCTAAGAGGCAGCAGCCAAAGCAACATGACTGTGTGTCTTCCTTCTTAGAATGAAAGCTAAACTCCCCAGACGGCCTCTGAGGCTCTGGGTGGCCTGCTCAGTCTCCTCTCTGATCTCCTCTCTAGCCACTCCTGCCTCAGGTGCTGTGTTCCAGCCACACTGGACTTCTCTTTCCTATTTTCTGAACAGCCCAAGCTGTGGACTGCTTCAGGAGTTTACTGCCAGCTCCCTGGCTCCATCTAAATGCTCTTGTCCTGTATCTTCTCACTACCAGCGCCTTCTCATTCTCACTCCCTCAGAGGACAAGCTCAGCTATGGCAGCTTCCCCACAGTCACCTGCTCTCACAGCATGCTCATTTTCATCACAGGAAACCATATTGTTCATTAATGTTTTTTTTTAACCCTCTGCTTTTTCTTACACTATGACCCACATGAGAAAAGGGCCTTGTGGACTTTGCTTACTGCTGGATTCCCAAGGGTCTGGTACAATGACTGGCCAGTAGTAGGTGCTCAATAAATTATTTGCTGAATGAAGGCAGAATATCATAATTACAAGTCACTCAGTTGGAACCATTACTCCAGTGTTTAAACCTCTCAACACCAGACCTGAGAAATAGTATCTGACCACTGTGTGCTGGTCGCTCCTCCTGAGGGTAGCCATTCCATCCCTGAATAACCAGGATTATTCAAAAGCCCTATTCCTCCTAGAGCTGACGTCTGGCTACTGTTGCTTTGTTCCTTTGCAAAGGCCTTCATGATCACGCAGCATGCATTTCTTGTATTTTACACAAGACCGTGCCTCAGTAGCTGAAGGTGGGGACTGTGGCTTCTCACGGCCAAACGGTCCCAGGCTTCCTGGCCCCTCTCCACAAGGCAGAGTTGTGGGTCTCACCACCACCCTCCCCCACACTCCAAAGCTACCCTGACTCACAGTGCAGTCACATACTTAGCTATCAATTATGCCAGGAGTATGCAACTCTTGTTCAATTTATCACTTCCCACCTAGCAGATCAATCGATCTCTTTCTCGGGAACATGACTTGATTTAAGTGAACTCTTACCTCCTACCAGTTCAAGCTCACAAATAATCTCCAATCCGTGTATCTTTCATACCACTAGGTGCTTACTGCCTCTATAATCTCAGAGCCTACAGTCACTCTTCCTCCTCCTCCTACAATTCCTAATGCATTTATCTTTCCCAGCACAGAAGACCTGCACTGTCCTCTGGAGTAAGGCCTCCTGGCCTCCTTTCTTGCATAAAGGTCCTGACTTTTCCACACATGTAAATTAAAATGACAATCTCTCTTAATTTTCACACATTAGCCTGAGGCAAACCAGCAATATATATTTTTTTCTAACGTCGTTTATTTATTTTGAGCGAGAGAGAAAGAAAGGAGGGGAGGGGCACAGAGAGAGAGAGACAGAGACAGAGAGAGAATCCCAAGCAGGCTCCATGCTTAGCTTAGAGCCCGACATGGGGTTTGATCTCACAGCCACGGGATCATGACCTGAGCCAAAATCAAAAGTCGGACGCTTAACTGAATGAGCCACCCAGGTGCTGCAGACCAGCACTATTTCTAACAAAGAGAAAAATTCTTATTTTCTTTGGCTTTTATATCATATCGCTGTGCAAAACAGCACTTTTCTAGTGCCATAATCTAATCCTTTTAATCCTTTGGCCTCCAACACATGCTGACATTTCACTGAAATCACTTGGGTAGAGTAGTAACTTCTGGGAAGTTAATGATTAGATAAGAACACATGGTTTGGTCATCTGAAAACATTCTGTATTTTCACCGTGTGTTAACACATTCTGGTAAAGAGAGCAGTAAACTTTAAGCTAAAGAATAACACTGTATTCACACACTCCAAAGGAGAGTTCAGTTAATGCCCAAAGGGCCAGAATACTGACCACTACAAGGTGACTAGAATAGTCCTCATGTGATTAGCTATGATTCAGAAACAAATGTGAAACAAAAAAAAAAAAACTATAGGCTCAAATCTGCTACAGTGATCTTTCAAGGAGTAATAATTTCCAATAAAATGCTACATGGGCTTAGTCTAGTAGCATTGTGTTTGATAGGTGTAGCACAGTTGTTTGTGGGAACCCTGAGTTATCTTCTAGATCTGCCTCAATGGATTAAAACGTCCCCTCATTAGTTAATCCCTGCTCCTTAAGGGCACGGTCCTTTAGACTATGTATATTCCCTTTCCCTTTCCCTGTTTTAAGTAAACGTAAACTCTTTGTAGGGCTCCCCAGTTCCAAACCTAGGGAATTTAGTCAACAAGTCTCTTTAGTCTCATCTAGAACCAGATGGTTTTAAAGCAAATGTAAGTCTCTATCCTTTTTTTTTTTTTAAGTTTATTTTTATTTATTTTGAGAGGGAGAGAGAGACAGAGAATTCCAAGCAGGCTCCGCACTGTCAGCACAGAGCCCAACAAGGGGCTTGATCCCACAAACCATGAGATTACGATCTAAGCTGCAATCAAGAGTAGGACGGGGGTACCTGGATGGCTCGATCAGTTGGGCATCCAACTTCAGCTCAGGTCACGATCTCATGGCTTGTGGGTTCGAGCCCTGTGTCAGGCTCTGTGCTGACAGCTCAGAGCCTGGAGCCTGCTTTGGATTCTGTCTTTGTTTCTCTCTGCCCCTCCCCCATTCATTCATTCTCTCTCTCTCTCTCTCTCTCTCTCTTTTCAAAAATAAACATAAAAAAAAAAGGAGACTTAACCAACTGAGCCATCCAGGTCCCCCAAATATCTATCCTTTTAAAGTTTTATTTCATTAATGAAATAGTGTATTATGTGCCTGGCACTCTACAGAAAAATGCAATTAAGTGTTATCTCTTCTAATAGAATTGTCTTTTGTATTCACTCTAAAGAGTTCTGGCCTTTTTCTTTTTTCTTTTTTTCATTTTAAGAGTTCTAACCTTCTAAAATCTGTTCCTGCTCTCAGTCACTGGAGTTGTCCTGTTATGAACCCAATTTTAAGAATTAAAAACAGTGATGTCAACTTAAATTTCTACTTACAACATTGTGTGATCTTCTGGATATTGGAAGAGATACGCTGGGCCAGTAGGGCAGGGTCACCACCAACACCCGGAGTGTAAGACATAGCTGATTTACTTATTCACTAATTTCATCAGATGTCACCTAAGCAGTCACCTAAAAAACAGAAATCACATAATTGTATTTTTAAAGCATTGGCCTAAGTTTCAAA
This sequence comes from Panthera onca, assembly GCF_046562875.1. Classification (NCBI taxonomy): domain Eukaryota; kingdom Metazoa; phylum Chordata; class Mammalia; order Carnivora; family Felidae; genus Panthera; species Panthera onca. Next base: position 119,010,145 of record NC_138343.1, read on the forward strand.
ATTATCAATCTGGGAGGTTGATTAACCTAACAGGGTTGAAATATAGCAAAGGGACACATCAAATAGAAAAATTCTCATGGCTTTCAAAAATACTGGCTTTCAAAGGACACAGTCATGTTAAACAATTAAAATAAGGTTCAAACTGTACATTCCCTTTGAAAACTTTTAAGTAAAAGTAACCAAATCCCTTTTACGTGTATATTCTTAATTGTTTATATATTTTCTCCTTAACTGAACTGCAAGCAACTATAAAGCAGGGCCCACATGCTATTTATCTTTCTTTCTCCAACATTTAAAACAACTCCCGGCACAGAACAGCTATTTACATATCTATTAAATGGTACACAAACTGCAGGGTGTCCCCAGAAATGTCACCATATCTAATTTAACACACACAGGAAGAGCTTAGGAATATATGACTAGCGGGTGTCCAATTTTAATAGGAAAGGTCCACTTTGAGAGAGGCACAGCTGACAAGTGAGGAGAAAAAAAAAAAAAAAAAAAAAGGAATGTTCCATAAAATGCTCATCACACCTTCCAACAGAGCAAAGAGAACAGCTCTCCTCTTCCCGAGGCTGGCGTCAGGACAGGAAGCAAAGCTGGGGCACCGCGACAGGAAGGAGGCAAGAAGGAATTTTCTTCTTCAGTCCACACACCACACACCTCTTGGGGTTTGGAAAAAAAGGATGGAAAGGGTGTCCCTGCATACAGGACTGTGTCCAGCACAGACTCAACGCCACGCCCATCTTTCCACCGAGCACGCTGCAGGCTGCAAAGTTGCAGGCAGGCAATTTGTCCGGCAGCTCTCTGCTGAGAGTCAGCTACATGCCTGGCATCAAACAGGCACTGGGGAGTCGCAAGCGAACAAAACAACAAACATAAAGAATCTGCCTAGTTCAAGTGTGTCATTTAGAAGACTGGATAAAGTAAAACAGCAAAAGCAACGTAAATCAGCAAAAGGTCATGTGCAGGCAAAAGTGAGAGGCTGGGAAAAGGAAATTTCACTATGGCTCCTATCTAGAAAGAATTAACAAAACACAAGCAGAAGATCTGGATACTGGGCATCCAGAGAGTGACCAAGGCAAAGACATGAAGCCTGGGATGGGTAGACAGAACATACACAAAGGGCAAACTCAGTGTGTCATTTCTCAAAGAAAGGGGTGGGTGCCAGTCAACCCTGGATCAGATGATTCATGGTGGGGACAAGTGGGAGACAGCATAGAAAGAGAGGAATGACCCAACGTGTATTGCATATCTGTGAAATGAAAAGCTTTTCACGTAGATTGTCTAATTTAATTTTCAAAATCTCCTCTTTAAAGTAGATAGTAGCAAATAAACCTTGTTTTAACAATGAGCAAACTGAGGCTAACAAAGATTAAGTAACGATAAAGGTAACTGAACCCACCTACCAGCTGGACGTGGGGTTCAGCCCCAGGGTTTTGGTTCCAAAGCTACCCATGACAGCTACCACACAAAACTAAAGTCACGAAAGAGGGCGCTGGAAACTAGGGTTAGATTGAATATATCGCAATAAGAAAGCACTGGAGATTTCTGGCAGGGGAGAAGAGGGCACAAGGAAATGTGTGTCTTGTTCTTAGGGTTGGTGCCGGCAGGAAGTGCAAGGGTAGAACTTTTGGAATAAGTAGATCAGTACTGGCTCCATGTCAGAAAGTGGTGCATCGTGGAACGTGCCTGGCCACCCTGGAATTCCTGGAGCTTTTAGGTACTCTTCATTCTCCTTCATTGATCCACAGGTCCTATTTATCTATTCCGGCCCTTCGGATCTCACCAAGTCATCCAGAGAGACCCAAATCTCAACTCAGGTGGTAGAACTGCTTCGGCAGGTGGCAGATAGCTTGGCACTTAGGCCTGCAGCCACCTAAAGAGCTGGGGCCGAGAGAGGGGAAGACTGGACCTGGGGATTCAATGAAACTAACACTATCACAAGCATCCCACAAACCACCAATTAGATCTCTAAATTCTGCATGGTTTTTTGTTTTTTTTGTTTTGTTTTTTTTTTTTTTCAGTAAGAGCCTGAGATAGAATTCAAAACCACAGGATTCACCCATTTAAAGTGTACAATCCCATACACCCGAATCTAATATAACACTGTATGTTAACTACACTGGAATTAAAATTTAAAAAAAAAAAAGCAATTCTATTGGTGTTTTATTTTATGAAAAAAAAATTTTAATGCTTATTTTTGAGAGAGAGAGAGAGAGAGAGAGAGAGAGCGAGCACAAGCAGGGGAGGGCAGAGAGACAGGGAGACACAGAATCTGAAGTAGAATCCAGACTCTGTGCTGTCAGCACAGAGCCCAACGCTGGGCTCAAACTCACAAACTGTGAGATCATGACCTGAGCCAAAGTTGGATGCTCAACTGACTGAGCCACCCAGGCGTCCCAAGCCTACTGGTGTTTTTAGAACATGCATAAACTTGTGTAGCCATCACATCACTTTTAGAACATTTCATTACCCTCAAACAAAGCCCACACCTACTAGCAGTCACTTTTCATTTCTCTGCAACCTCTCCAGCTGTAGGCAACCACTAATCTATGTTTTCATAGGTTTGTCTATTCTGTACATTTCCTATGAATAGAATCATATAATGAGCTCTCTCGTGACTGGCTTCATTCTCTTAGCATGTTGCCAAGATCCATCCATATTTTGGCATGGATCAATACATCATTCCTTTTCACTGCCAAATAATACTTCACTGCATAGATAGGAGCAATTCTCTCCTGGCTCAATGACATCTTTCTTTTTCCTTTTCCTCTATCAACTAGATCTCTAGAAAAACTGTCTCACAGCCAACACAGACATAATGAATGAGGAAATGTTTCTCATTGACTCTCTTCAGGAGGCTCCTTCCTAAACATACATAGATTTATAGCATTCCCCTTAAGCCTCAAAACTCATGCAAGCCTAACCTAAGCCTTCTCTGTGTTTTTTTCAAGGCCCCTCTTTTTCCTCTTCAGAGAATTAACCAATTATTTACAAACACTACCAGTTTTCCTCATCTCTTTACTCAAGCAACTAAATTAGTGAAAGTTCCTACAGGTGAGATAACTGGGCTCCATTCATCCAAAGAGCTGTTGCTGCTGCTGGATTGGCTGGAATTTCTTTAAAGAAAGGGCACAGTGACTGTTAACTCAGCTCTGTGTTGAGTGAAGAATGAAAAGAAATTTGCAAATGATGGAAGAGAAAGATACACAAAAAGTCAACAAGATTAACCATGGCTAACTGGTATTTCCAAAGCATTGTTTTACATTTATTTTCTCAGTTGATTCTTACAACAAATCTCTGAGGTAGGTTCACTTGTAATTCTGATATTTCACATGAAAAAATTGAGGCATAACAAGAATAAGTAACCTGCTTAATCTAAGAGCTAAAATTTGAAACTACATCTTACAGCCCATATTTTTAAAACACTAAACCATATTGCTTCATTGTGTAACAAAAACTCAGGGCAGGTGAGCCCAATCCATTAACCTTTTTGCAGACTCTACTCTTAGGATGAAGAAACAGACCTGGGATGACTATATGAGTAGATCAAGGTAACACAGATGAATAGCTCAGTCCTTTTCTCTCTTATTCTGCCAATAGTGATATCTAAGAGACAACAATGGTTGGTCTTTCTGATGACAAAACATGAGAAATAAAGGAGCCAAATGACTTTACTGCAAAAACATATATACAGATAGATGGACTATAATTATAGCTAACTATAAATTGACATCAAAAGCTTATGATCATTGCATTTTGGCCTGGAATCAACCACGTTATTCTGATAGCTGGTGTCTACTTCAGTCTCCAGCACCTGGCTGGAGTTAACAAGCACTAAAGCACTGTTGATGAATATTTTTGAAAGAACAATCAGAATTCCCAGTTTTATTGCTCAGAATAACAATAACTCATTATCTATACCGGCTCTATCAAGTCCTCAAGTATAACATGTGAGGCTAGTAGTTTATAACAGCCACTATAGAAATATAGAACATTCTACCACAGCATAAAGTTCTATTGAATAGTGATCATGTAGACATCTCAGCAATTACTTTTCTATGAAAACATATAAACACTATAAAGGGAAAGAAGGAAAGAGAGGATCAAAGTGCAATACTCATAATGAGGATATTCTCAAGACTTTCTGGAGAGCACAAATAAAAGAACAAAGGGAATTGTGAAATTGTAATTGTCAAACACTTCCCCCAGGTAATACCGGACACGTTGCAGAATCCTAGATTCCCATTAAGCATACATCTCATGCTCTATAAATCGAACACAAACGGAGCTATAGAAATAGTTTCACTTTTTGAAGTGGGAGTACGAGCATAAAACACTGGACTTCCCTCCACCCCTTGCGCCCAAAATATACGTTCCCAGAGGGGCAAGGCTGTGTATTTTTTGTGAGCTACTCTAGTCTCGCTACCTGGTTATGTAAGAGGTGCTTAATAAATATCTGTAGACTGAATGAATAAATGTACCTATTTCCTAAAAGAACACATACCTAGTCTGAGGATAAATAATACCAATTCTAAGATGTTAAATTCCAGTGTCTTCTTTTAGATCCTAAACGTACAGGCTTACTACTGCCTTAGGGCCTTTGAGGAGTGCCGTTTTCTATCCCTAGAAGGCTCTTCCCGTGATCTCCACATGACTGGCTCCTTTACTCCAGCAAAGTCTCATCGCATGCTAGAGAAGTCTTTGCTGACTATTCGGATCTGAAGTGAGAAGTCACCACTCTTGCCACTTTCTGTTGATCTAATTTCCTTTATTATGGTGCTAATCATCATTTAAAACCACCTAGTTAGGGGCGCCTGGGTGGCTCAGTCGGTTAAGCATCCGACTTCGGCTCAGGTCATCAGGTCACGAACTCGCTGTCCGTGGGTTCGCCCCCCCCCCCCCCCCCCCCCCCCCCGTCGGGCTCTGTGCTGACAGCTCAGAGCCTGGCGCCTGCTTCGGATTCTGTGTCTCCCTCTCTCTCTGGCCCTCCCCCATTCATGCTCTGTCTCAAAAATAAATAAACATTAGGGGCGCCTGGGTGGCTCAGTCGGTTAAGCGTCGGACTTCAGCTCGGGTCACGATCTCACAGTCCGTGAGTTCGAGCCCCGCGTCGGGCTCTGGGCTGATGGCTCAGAGCCTGGAGCCTGCTTCCGATTCTGTGTCTCCCTCTCTCTCTGCCCCTCCCCCGTTCATGCTCTGTCTCTCTCTGTCTCTCTCAAAAATAAACGTTAAAAAAAAAACATTAAAAAAAACATTAAAAAAAAATTTTTAAAAACCTTTAAAAAAAAAAAAAAGATCTAGTTAGTGTGTTGTTTATTATCTGTCCCTACCTTGGGGATATAAGCACAAGACAACCTTGTCACCTTGTGGAATTCGCAGTATCAGGTGCATAGATGTTCCACGAACATGAAGGTGATCACTCTATGGCCGTGAGCATTCTCTATCTAAACCAAATTAACCCAATACTTTAGCTCAGCATCTCTGTCCGTTGCACTATTATACTATTCGGTTTCATTCACAATACCAAGGATTACTTTTCACCCTTCTCATACACTAAACTTTCAAATTAAATGGAATCATGGCAAACTTTACTCAGACTTCCTGCAGATGTTTCATATAATTTATTTTTCCACCCCCAGCACTGAACTAAAGTTTGGTATCCTAACCAGAACTATATATAACTGTTTTATCGGGAGCAGCACAAACCAAAAGTTGATACAACTGCGTTATCAGAAGTAGCACAAGTAAAAAGCTTAAGAAAAATGATGCAATCATTAATGGGTTACAATGGTATTATATTAACTTCTACAGAAAGTTTGAAACTAGAGCATAATTCTTAATTAGTCACAGTCTGAGACGAACTTCTCAAGGCGGCCTGAAAAGCAGAGGGCGTCCACATCACAAGACACTGCTGAACACCTGCTAGAAGTCTCTGCCCGCGTGAGGCTGAGGCTGCCCCCAGAAGAAACGTCCACCTGCAACATTACTCAACAGCACACCACTTCATAATCATTTTCTTCCAGATTCTGTTCGAGTTTTAAATTATATACAGGTACAGCTAAAATACAATTATCTGAATTAAACAAAATATGTATAGAAGAGCCAAACAAATACAAGAAACTTGAGAGGAAAAACAAACAAATAAAGCATTTGACCAGAAAGGTAATGTTATTTTTTCCTCTGTGTCTGAATTTTTACAAAGTAACGACCTAAAAAACAAGAAGCCGGGGTTCCGGGGAGGACCTTGAAATATTTTACGTGTTTTTAAAGGTCTTCACGTAAACCAATTAATGACGCGTACGGGGAAGATCAAAGAAAGTTAGCTCGTCTTCAGGCCAAACAAAACCAACTACAAGCTGCCCCCGAATAAATGCATATGGTTCCTTTACTGCAGCATCTATTTTCAGTTCCTCTGTATTCGGGAAGAGAACTTTAAACTGTGTCTTCTAACTCTGTAAGTTGCAAAGAGGAAGAGGTCACTCGAAGTCCTGCTCGCTCCAGGCAGAAGCAGGATTCCGGAGCTCCGCCCCAGCGGGCCCCGGCGCCGGCCCCGCCCGAGGGTGCGCGGGAGCCAGCGCGGCCGGGGAGGCGGCGGGGATGCGGCGCTGCGGGCGCAGGGCTCGCGGAGCCGGCAAGGCCGGCGGGACCCGCTTGACCGGGGGCGTGAGCAGCGGTGGCGCTCCGGGGCTGGGGCAGCGCCCGCCTTCCGCCTCCCGACCACAGCCGCAAAGCGCAGGGCGGCGGCCACCTGACCATGCTCACAAACAAGGAGGCGCGGCAGCCGCCGGGAGTTCGCGCCTCTGGGGCTCCGGGCCAGGGACCACCCCCCTCCCCAGGTTCCTCTTACCCCAACCTCCTCGGCTTTCTCCTCCTCCTCCGCCGGCCCCAGGCACCCACCGGCCCCAGAGCCCCCAGCTAGATTCGCAGCTGATGGGCGGTGGCGCTGGGACGCCCAGTGCGCATGCCCACAGTACAGCGCTAGGAAGGAGGAGGGCCTCGCTCCCTTCCCGTTGGCCAGCGGGATTGAGTGACAGTTGTTCTGCTACGCCCCCTGGGTCTCTAAGCTGGGAATGGGGGTACTAAGAAAATTGAAAGGGAGGTTGTTTTTTGTGTTTTTTTGTGGGTTTTTTTTTTTTTTTTTTGAGGCCTTGAATTATGGAAGGCTAACGCCTTAGCCAACCTGCAATAAACAAGGTGAGGGAATGAAGCAGCCGTCTTTATCGGGTGATGGCGGCCTCCCTACACTCGGGTCTTGAGCCCGCCCCATCAGGTCCTGCCCATCTTGTCCTTAGTCTGCAAGTAGAACGTTTTCACAGATCCATTAAAAAATGCTAACGCAAATATGCAATCCTGGCAGGAACAATGACAGAATAAGTGAAGAGTCACCTCCGTGTGCCCACTTAGTAGACAAGTTTTCATAGCATGTACAGGCCATTCTAAGAATTTCTGAAGGATAGAGAGTAGTTTTAACGGGGTTTGAAAAGAGCAGAGAATGTTCTGATGATAAATATTCAAACGTAATGTAATTGTTAGGTAAAAGCATCGATTGCTTTTGGTGAAAGACATATTCGGCAAATTAATTAGAAGATGAAAAGACTTGGCCTTTGCCTGTATTAAGGCCTCACTATTTTCTGAAAAGATCTTAAGGACATGAAAGGTCTAGATGCACTAACGCGATAAAAACCACAACCAGGATATTTTGAATTGGTACCCCCTGAGAAAATTCTAGGTTGTTTAGCATTATATATATATATATATATATATATATATATATATATACGTAAGGGAGTGAGGTCAGACAGCAATAAGAAACACAAGGGTCTCTCGGGTTATTTTTAATTGTTCTACGTTTAACAGAAAAATGGGAACAAGAAATATTTCCTATTTCACATCTTTCCTGAAGAAAACTACAGTGCAAGTGTTTTAATAAACGACAACTTATATTCTGCCTCTGAAAAGGGGACAATAGAGTGAGAATACTGCCCAAACAGAAGGCATTCATCCCATCTAAAGACAGCACGATTCAGCTAGCACCAAGTGTAGACTTCTAGGAAATTCAGATTTTTATGTGAAATGCCCTTTTTCAATATTTTAAAAATTTTATAAAACATTCTGAAATCAGATGAAGTAGGTATTTCAACTTCTATAATAGGCAATAGTTTCAACCATAGAGTATTAAAAAAAAAAAAAAAAAGCCGGAGGGGGCCTTATAGAAAATCTAGCTCTACTTCCTCATTTAGGAAGATTATAGTAACTGAAAGCCAAAGAAACTTCATCAAAACACACAAATAATTATGAGCAGCACAGGTCCAGATGACTTCATTCAGAATCCCCAATTCTTCCCACCATTATCTTCCACTCAACAAATATTCATTGAGAACCTGTCGTGTGCCAGGTACTGTTCCCAGAGCAGCACATATCCAGGTGAGTAAGGTGTATAGTATTTTCCCTCAAGGAACTTAAGGAGTGAGATTCTTCCCAGGATAGTGGAAGAGGTGCTGTGATAAAGATTTAGTAGGCAAGTGCAAACTTTTAGGGATCTCTGTATAATTTTCTTTAGATGAAGCATAGGGGATGGGCTGGAGGGACATAAGATTGGAAAGGCAAGTGGAGTTTATATAATGAAAAGCCTCTACATTGTGTTAGATGAGTATTTATGAGGAGTTAAACTATTACAGGATTTTAAGCCAAAAGCGTGATGTGCTCATAATTCTATTTTATGAAGAAAACTCTGGAGAGATGGGGGAAATTTAAAGGAAATAACATTGAGAATGGAGAGGAAGGGAGAGAGAGAGAGAGAGAGAGAGAGAGAGAGAGAGACTGCAGCCTTTTAGAAGGCTACTGGAATAGTAGCACATCCCCAATTTAGAATGTCCCCAATAGCAGAGATGTTGAAGGACTTCCTAAGGCAAATGCATTGGGAAAGAAACAGTAAGGCCTGCTTTGCGAAATATTTAGGGAGACTTGGAAATTAATTAGATATGAAAAATGGAAGAGAGGGCTACTATTTTCAGGACTTGCAAAACTGAGTTGAATATGATGTAGTTATCTGAGATCTAACATTGCTAATAAAGTAGTTGCAGTTTGAGGACGAAGGTGGTGGAATGGGGGAGCAAAGCTACCTACGTTTAGCTTTGGACGGGTTGTAGTTAAGATCCTGGGGAAGTGATATCCAGTTTTGAGATGTGCCTCCCTTCAAGCACCCTCCGGGTACTTGAAAACGTGAACTGGAGTTCAAAGTAGAGTTCTGGCTGGAGCTGTGGGAGGAGATGAGGTCACTAACTTTAAGTATGGACTGTTATGGACTCCTGGGTTTAAGGGGAGCTGAGAAAGAAAAACTCTGAAAAGGAGTGATCAGAGAGTTAGGAAGTAAACCCGGAAAAGGTGAAGTAGAGAATGAAGGAAAACATTTCAAAAAGAGGAAATGCTCTATGATATCACATGTTACAGAAAGTTCAAGTAAATTAAGAGCCAAAAGTTGTGCATTGGACTTGAGAATTAGGAAATGGTTGGTGAACAGGAAAAGGAATTTCAATCATTCAAGGAACTATTATGAAAAGAACTCATAAGGCCTGATGCATATTTCAAACTTCCTGTTTCCTTTGAGAGAACCCAGGGCTTTGGGAAGGAAGAAATGCAACAGAAAACCTGAGGCTAGGTGGCCTCCTTAGGTTATGCTTCTGCTTACTGATTGAACCAGGACAGAGGGTCAGCTGTCTGAATCCTCCTCCTGGGCTCTTTCCAATTCCTCATGTTTTAAAATATGTTATGAATGGACTCCTTTCGGGTCTTTTGAAAACCTACGAGACGTCACCCCTTTGTATTCAAATGAAAAAAATACGTAGGGTGTGGGTAACCCTGCGAAATTTAGAGGCACAGAGGGAAAATGAATTCCCAAAGCGTTCCTGACATTTGGAGTGTCCCATCTGAACATCTACCTGCTACTGAGACAAATTCAGCCAGCATCCTTGAACCCAGTAGGGCTCAAAAATTCTGCCTATTTAATTGGCAGTCATTTCACTTCTCAAGCGAATCTTTTACGCTTGCAGGAGTTACTTACATGTGAAGCCTTGTAATTGGATTTTTGAGAGCTAGTAATTTTGGGAATTTGGGTCTTATTGGAAAGATTTTAAAGGGCATTAGAAGTCCTTGAGTGGGAATTGTATCAGTGTATTTGTTGTGTCCTTATTAATATAAATACCCCCTCTGCTAGGTAGGATAGGGAACTCTCCCCTGTTCTATCTCTAGCCTTTGGAAGAAAAATTGTAGTGAATGGAAGGGAATAATTACCTGTTCATTCAATAGACCATGAACTAAAAATAATTTTTAAAAAACCACCATGTGATCTTGGGGGAGAGCCAGAGAAGTAAAAGATACAAAAAGAAAAATCTAGCAAGACGAGGAATTTATTGGCAAATGAGAGGTACAAGTTGAGTTGTAAAAGTGTGTTTTTGATTGATAATAAAATGGAAAAACCACAGCTGTTCTAAGAAATCTATGCTAGATTAAAAGGCAGTTTGGGGCGCCTGAGTGGCTCAGTCAGTTAGAGTCTGACTCTTGATTTCAGCTCAGGTCATGATCTCACAGTTCATGAGATTGAGCCCCACATTGGGCTCTGAGCTGATAGCAAGGAGCCTGTTTGGGATTTTCTCTCTCTCCCTCTTTCTCTCCCCCCACCCCCCAAAAAATAAATAAACGTTAAAAAAAAGCAGCTTAAATTAATATCTAATAAATAAGAGTTTGTTTCATTATTCCTTATTTTTAAGCACCTCCATCCATATTCCTCTGCTGTTTGCTAAAACCATCCATGTTCCTCTGCTGTTTTCTAAAACCACACAAGTGCCTAGTGATATGCCAAGTACAGAACAGATTTTTCTGACTTTTAAACACAGATGTAATAGACATCCCATAGAAATCTTACGTGAACAATTATAATATGATGATCTGTATGTTCAATCCTAATTTTGCCTCTAAATTTTGTTGATATGTCCCTCTGTCTGTGTCTCAGGCTACTGCAGCAGCCTCCTCATTGGTGTCTCTATATACGGTTTTACTCAACCTTATTATCCTCAAGGCCACCACTGACCATTGGAAGGAGGGATCTCCATCACTCAGGCTTCATGCTTTCCCCATGCCCCCAAATGTACCCTTAAAAATAAAAGTGGTTGAACTGAGCAGAGGTGGGATGTTGTATAGGTTGGAGGAAGGAATCAGAGAGGGGCATCTATGGAGAACCATCTGGGAAGCCATATTGTGATACATTCTTTATTTCAAAAAAAAATTTTTAATGTTTATTTATTTTTGAGAGAGAGAGAGAGACAGAGCCTGAGCAAGAGAGGGGCAGAGAGAGAAGGAGACACAGAATCTGAAGCAGGCTCCAGGCTCTGAGCTGTCAGCACAGAGCCCAATGCGGGGCTGGAACTCAAGAACTGGGAGATCATGACCTGAGCTGAATGAAGTCAGATACTTAACAGACTGAGCCGAGCCACCCAGGCGCCCCATATTGTGATACATTCTTGAAGATTCACACAACACATTTGTAAATTAAAGGCTCTGAGATGTGGTTCAGCAAAGTAACAAGGATAACTTTCTTTCTTTGTTTTTTAAGCTTATTTTAAGCTTATTTGTTTTTAGAGAGAGAGAGCATGGGCAGAGATAGAGGGAGGGAGAGAGTCCCAGGCAGGCCCCATACCATCAGCGCAGAGTTGGATGTAGGGCTTCAGTTCACAAACTGTGAGACCATGACTTGAAGTGAAATCAAGAGTCGGACGCTTAACTAACTGAGCTACCCACGCGCCCCAAGGGTAACTTTCTTTAACTTATTTTTTTCTGAATTTTTATTTAATGGCTGTAAGGACCTTCAAAATACGCGTTACAGAAAACATTGCTCTCGGGGCGCCTGGGTGGCTCAGTCGGTTAAGCGTCCGGCTTCGGCTCAGGTCATGATCTCGCGGTTCGTGAGTTCAAGCCCCGCGTCGGGCTCTGTGCTGACAGCTCAGAGCCTGGAGCCTGTTTCAGATTCTGTGTCTCCCTCTCTCTCTGACCCTCCCCCATTCATGCTCTGTCTCTCTCTGTCTCAAAAATAAATAAACATTAAGAAAACATTGCTCTCAAAATCAGGTCCAAACCCCTTCTCATGGTGCATTAATAGGGTGACTGGTCATATGTCCTAGTTTGCCTAGGACAGTCCCAGTTTATGCTTGTTTTCCCAGTCTCTTGTCTGCTGAGCACCCCATTTCATTCTCAAAAGTGTCCCCGTTAGATAATAAATTACATGGGTCACTTTATATATAAGGACCTACCTGATTTGGACCCTGCCCTTCCCTGCATTGAAATTTATGCTTTGGAATATGCCAGCTGAAAGAACTCCATATTTTTCTGCTCCCACCACCCTCCTACCAGCGCTAACCACATACCAGGGTTTTTCTTATTTTTGTGCTTTGCTCAGGCAGTTCCCTTGTAAAAGAATTTTTTAAGTTTATTTTGTTTACTTTGAGAGAGAAAGAGAGAACATAAGTGAGGGAGGCCCAGAGAGAGAGGGAGAGAGAATCTTGGGGCTCTATCTCATGAACCTTGAGATCAGGACCTGAGCCAAAATGAACAGTTGGATGCTTAACCGACTGAACCATCTAGGTGCTCTTTAGGCAGCTCCCTTTAACCAGAATATGTTCTCTCCTCCTCCTCATTTTTTAAGTAAATTCTTTAGAATAATTGCAGACTTGCAGAAGACTGGCAAAGACAGTAGAGTTCCCTCATATACCCCACCCAGATTCTCCTAATGTGAACTTAATGATGGTGCGTTTGTCAAAACTAAGAAATTAACACTGGTATAATAGTAGCAACTAAACTATTGATTTATCTCATTAATGTCCATTTTCTGTTCCCAATCCAGGATACTACGTTTTACTTACACAGTATGTTTCCTTTGTCTTCTCCGATCTGTGACAGTTTTCTGTCTTTCCTTTTTTGTTGTGATGTTGTCAAATTTTTTTAGAATGCGCCTCAGTTTAGGTTTGTCTGATGATTAGACTGGACTGTAGATTTTTGGAAGGAATACCATGGAGGTGGAGTGTTCTTTTCATATCTTGTCATGGAATACGTGGTATCAGCAGGATCTATTACTGGTGATGTTAATCTCGATCACTTGGTTAAGGTGATGTTTGTGAGGTTTCTCCAAAGTGAAGTTGGTATTTTTTCCATTTCCATATTATATACTCAGTAGAAGAGAATCACCAAGTCCAGTTCACAAGTAAGAGGAGGAGGATTGAATTTCACCTCCAGAGGGGAGAAATGTTAAAAATTTATGCACATATGTTGAAACTATGACAGTACTTAATAAATATTTGGAGAGAGTTTCTTTGAGGCTGTGCATATATCTAGCTTTCCCTTAAAGTTTTGCCTACTGGTTTTTGCATTCATCAGTATATTTTGCCTACAACAGCTTTTACTGTTGTGTTCTAAAGGTGATTCTCTATTTCTTCTGTAAGGAATATTTATCACTTCTCCCAAATTTATTTTTTTTTCAAGAATTTATTTATATTGGGGAACCTGGGTGGCTCAGTTGGTTGAGCTTTGGACTTTGGCTCGGCTCATGATCTTACAGTTCATGGGCTCGAGCCCTGCGTCAGGCTCTAAGCTGATAGCTTAGAGCCTGGAGCCTGCTTCAGATTCTGTGTCTCCCTCTCTCTGCCCCTCCCTTGCTCGAGCTCTTTGTCTCTGCCTCTCTCTCTCAAAAATAAACATGAAAAATAATTTTTGTATCAATATGGATTTATATATATTTATTTTACTTTTTATGTTATAATTAAGTTACTTTCACCATTGGGGATATTTTTAGGTTAGTTCCTATGTCATTTTTTTTTTTTTCCTAGCACTTCTTTACTTGTTACAACAAGTTGCTCCAAGCTCAGTCATTTTACTATGGAGCTATTGTCCCTTTCATCAGAAAATTATATTTAGAGACCAAGGTCTGGATGCTCGCCTTCTCATTGTACTGGGGTGTCATTACTTTTATGCCCTCTCAATGGACAGAGCTAGGAAATCTATGCATATTAACTCATGCATACACATGTATCCATAATTTTATCTGGTTCTATCTATCTATCTATCTATCTATCTATCTATCATCTATCTATCTATCAACATAAGTTCACATAGGTATTTCCAATTCTAATCTGACATCACAGCGTTATTTTTACCTTTCCCTGCTTCCCTAATTGTTAGCATATTTCTCTAACAGTGAGGAATCTGGCTCTCCTTATCTATAACTCAAGTACTTACTTGTGCAATGTAGCTTCAGAATTCTTGTTGTTTTAATTTATTTTAATGTTTAATTTTGAAGCAGAGAGAGAGAGACAGAGTGTGAGCGGGGGGACTGGCAGAGAGAGAGGGAGACACAGAATCTGAAGCAGGCTCCAGGCTCTGAGCTGCTCTGAGCTGTCAGCACAGAGCCTGAAGCAGGGCTCAAATTCACAAACTGTGAGATCATGACCTGAGCCGAAGTCAGATGTTTAACCAACAGAGCTACCCAGGTGCCCCACTTCAGAATTCCTAATTCACAGTTCTGTGAATTAAAAACTGGAGGACAGTGTTTATGGGCAATTCTTTTTGTCATTAGCCTTACAGCATGGAGTCAAAACAGTGTTTTCCCAAAATTACCAAGATCAGTTCTTTTTCCTCACTCCCTTCATTGAAGTTGTTATATTTGTGTTGCAGTAAGATTCATTTGTCACACATCTGCATTCCACCTGGGAGTCACCAAATTTTATTTATTTATTTATTTATTTATTTATTTATTTATATATTTATATTTTTTAGAGAGAGAGCATGAGCGGGGAAGAAGAGCAGAAGGAGGAGAAGGAGGGAGGGAGGGAGGGAGAGAGAGAGAGAGAGAGAGAGAATACTGATCCCATGAGCTTGATCCCATGACCCTGGGGTCATTACCTGAGCTGAAATCTAGTTGGACATTCAACCAACTGAGCCAACAAGGCACCCCAATTTTTTTTATTTTAAATTTGAGTGAAGTGTACACTTTGTGGTACATAGTTCTATGGATTTTTGAAAAAAAAATTTTAATGTTTATTTTTGAGAGACAGAGACAGAATGCGAGTGGGTTAGGGGCAGAGAGAGAGGGAGACACAGAATCCGAAGCAGGCTCCAGGCTCTGGACTCTCAGCACAGAGCCTGATGCGGAGCTCAAACTCACAAGCCATGAGATCGTGACCTGAGCCGAAGTCGGGAGCTCAACCGACTGAGCCACCCAGGTGCCCCAGTTCTATGGATTTTTGACAAATGTATGGAGTGATCCCAGGACCATGCAGAACAGTTTTATCTCCCTAAAAATTCCCTTTTGCTGTAACTTTTAGTCAGTTTCTCCCCAGCCTTTGTCAACCACTTATGTTTTCTGTCCCTATAGTTTTGCCTTTTCCAAAACAGAAATTGATACAATATGAGGTCTTTTGGACCTGACTTATTTCATTTAGCAGCTTTTTTTTTTTTTTTTTTTTTTTTTCCCCAGAAAGGCAGACTGCTGCAGGTAGCACTTCATTTGCATGTGTCTGGAGTCTTGGAACCTAGACTACCCTGCTTTCTCCCTACAAAAGGACCCTGAGAGCTTATTTGGAGACTCTAGCAGGGGAGCTCAGCTACCTGTACCTTGACCAAGACCGGCCTCGCTCTGTTCAGGAGGATCTGACTCTTCAACTGAGTCCGCTGCTTCCAAAGGGACCCACATGCAGCGGTGAGGGAGGAAGGGAACATGCACCAATCCAGCCAGATCAGCCGAACCAATGCTGGTGATCAACGGGGTGACAGATGTCGCACAACCTACCAGCATTCTTTCAAATACATCCACGTTGTTATAAAAATCAATAGTTTGTTCTTTTCTAAGGCTGAGCGGTATTCCATTGTTTGCATGTAACGCTGTTTATTCATTCACTTCCTGGTTGTTTCTAAGTTAGCAATTATTTATTTATTTAAAAAAAATTTTTTTTTAATGTTTATTTATATTTGAGACAGACAGAGACAGAGCATGAACAGGGGAGGGGCAGAGAGAGGGGGAGACACAGAATCTGAAACAGGCTCCGGGCTCTGAGCCATCAGCACAGAGCCCGACGCAGGGCTCGAACTCACAGACCGTGAGATCATGACCTGAGCCGAAGTCGGACGCTCAACCGACTGAGCCACCCAGGCGCCCCTAAGTTAGCAATTATTAATAAAGCTTCTATAAATATCAGCAGACAGGTAAATTCAATTTACCCAAGTGAATTTACCCAATTCACCTGGGTAAATATCTGGAAGTAGGATTGTTGGGTTGTATATGTTTAATTTTGTAAGAAACTGCCAAATTGTTTTCCAAAGTTGTTTTGCCATTTCCAAATTGTTTTCTATTCCCACCAGCAACGAATGAGGATTTTTGTAGCTCTAAATCCTTGTCACCATTTGATATTGTTACATTTTCCTTTTATTTCTTTTTAAGTTTCAAATTTAATTTTAATTTGCATTCTATTAGGTATGTAGTGGCATCTTGTGGTTTTATTTTTGTTACTTTTTTTTTAATGTTTAATTATTTTTCGAGAGAGAATGAGAGACAGAATGCAAGTGGGGGAGGGGCAGAGAGAGAGGGAGACACAGTATCCGAAACAGGTTCCAGGCTCTGAGCTGTCATAACAGAGTCCGATGCGGGGATCAAACCCACGAACCACAAGATCACGACCTGAGCAGAAGTCAGATGCTTAACTGACTGAGCCACCCAGGCACCCCTTGTTTTAATTTCGTGTCCATAATGATATTGAATGTTCTTTTTAGAAGCATATTTGAAATCCGTATTTATTTTTTAGTGAGGTGTCTGTTCAGATCTTTTGCCTATTATTTTTATTGTTGAGTTGTCTTCCTATCATTGAGTTTGAAAAGTTCTTCATATATTTTGGTGCTTTATCAAATATGGCATTTGCAAATATTTCCTCCCATTTTACAGATTGTCTTTTTGTTTTCCTTACAGTGTCGTTCACAGAGCAAAACTTTTTAATTTTGATAAAGTCCGATTTGCCTCATTTTTCTTTTATGGATCAGGCTTTTAGTGTTGAATCTTTCATCACCAAACCCAGAATTACGTAGATTTTTCTCTTATATTTTTTTCTCTTTTTAAAAAAAATATTTATTTATTTTTGGGAGATTGCAAGCAAGGGAGGGGCAGAGAGAGGAGTACAGAGGATCCCAAGTGGGCTTTGCACTGACAGGCTCACAGCAGCGAGCTGGACATAAGGTTGGAACTCACCAACTGGGAGATCATGACCCGCATCGGACACTTAACTGAGCCACCCAGGTGCCTCTCTTATATTTTCTTCTTAAAGTTGTATGGTTTTACATTTTACTATAACCCATATTGAATTAACTTTTGTATAATATATGAGGGACATATCAAGGTTCTTTTTTGTTTACTTTTTTTTTTTTTTTTGCCTATGGATATGTAATTATTCTAGAACCATTTGTACAGAAGACTATCCTTTCTCCATTGAATTGCCTTTGCACTTTTGTCAAAAATCAGTTGCCTGCATTTATATGGATCTATTTCTGTTCCGTTCTGTTTCGTTGATCGATGTGTCTACTGTCTCACCAACATCATGCTGTTTTAGTCACTGAAGCTCTGGAATAAGTTTTGAAATTGGGTAACATGGAGCTCTGGTTTATTATTTTTTTTACCCAGTGTTGTTTGGCCATTTCATTTCCTTGGACTTTCTGCACAAATTTTAGAAGCACCTCATCAATATTTACAAAATCTTGCTGGAATTTTGGTGGGGATTGCTTTGAATTGACAGAATGCATTTAGAAGAATTGACAATATTGAGACTTTCAACTCATGAACATAGTATATCTCTTCATTTATTTGTATTTTATTTTATTTTGTATCAGTGTTTTATAATTTTCAGTATAAAGATCCTACACATGTTTTGCGAGTCAAACATTCATTTATTTTGGTGCTATAATGAACATATTTTTTTTAAATTTCAAATTCCACCTGATCTTAACTGATATGTAGAGGTTATTCACATTTAAAGTTATTATTTGAGCTAAAACCTATCAGCTTTCCAAGCATTGTCTGTTCCATTTGTTGTTTCTTCTCCTTTTTCTCTCTTCCCTCGGTTTAATTAAGAATTTTTAAATAATTCTATTTTATCTCCTCTATTGACATTTTTCTAAAAGAAGTATACATACTTCTTTTAGAATTGATTTATACCTCTTTTAAAAATTAATCTGAATTTACTTTCAAGTAATGTATTTCTGAAGACATTGTAGCAGTGCATTACCAGGTCTTTTTTCTTTTTTCTTTTTTTCCCATTTCTTTTGCTGTTGTTGCCATGCATTTCACTTTTACGTAGTCTATAAAAACATAATATATTTTTCTACTTTTGATATAGTCATCCATCTTTTAGAGCAATTTAACACGAGAGAAAAAAATGACTTCATTTTGGTAAATTATATTTCTGCATCTCTTTATTTCTTTGCATAGATCTCAGTTTATAGCCTATATTATATTCTTTTTACCTGAATGATTTTTGTTTTCATCTTGGAGTGAAAAAGACAAGGAAAGCAGAAAACTTAAACAATGATTTATATTTATGACACATGTAGAGGAGGGGGAAAAAGCTTTTCCTCTACTCTCTTAAATTCAATAACTGGGGCTTGTGGATTAAGCCAATAAAAGACAGATTCACAGGGCAAAAAGGTTGATTTTGCATGCATATAGGAGCCTACAAAGGAAGTGGCTAGCTTGTCAAATGGATAGAGCTGAAGGCTTATATACCTGACTTGGCAGGGGAAAGGTAGGGAAGAGAAAAGACTTATGAGGAAAAAAAAAATAGGTTTAGTTAGGAAAAACAAATAGATTTTTGGGACAATAGACTGGAGATGAGAAAGCTTGTGGTGATGTTTATCTATACAGTTCTGAGCAGGTGTAAAACTCCCTTAGAGAAAGGATTTGGAGTAGGTTATATTCATGTTCTCCTGTCTGAGAGTATAACTGCTCTGAAGGGAAATTTTATAGCAGCCTAATTTCTTAGAATGTGTTGCTTTTAGTCAGATAAGAGAAGCTTTGGAAAGGCCACCTCCCTCCCTTTTTTTTTTTTTTTTTTTCATTTGTTGAATCTCAAATACCTTCAGCTGAAAATCCCCTTCATGTCAAAGTGGTATATTTTGTAGTGGGCATATTCTGATCCCCTTGACACAAAAATTCATAATTTCTTCATTAGAATCATCAACAAAGTGAAAGAATGACAAATGAAGAGAAAGTATTTACAGGTTCTAATACAAATGGTTTACATCCTGTTATCATTTGTAAGAAAGACAAATCTCATGTGGTAGAGGCTACTGATACCCCAACTAGATTCCTCTTCAAGGCCACTGTAGGCTACTGATACCCCAACTAGATTCCTCTTCAAGGCCACTGTCACCAAACCACAGCTGCCATATGGGCTAAGAACAAATCACACCGGCCTTCTCTGCAGAATTGCCTGTGGCTCAAGGGTGTTGCAGGATTTTTGTTTACCACAATACCTGGGATTTGTTGTCTCGCCTCTTTGAAGAATGGAGAGGTGGCCACAAAATGAACATAGGCAAAAGTTTATTAGAGTATAAGATCAGAAAGGAAAAATAGTAGGAAAGCTCTCTTTACAGAGAAGGGACATTTGAAAGTGAATGGCCGAAGGCTATACGCAAGGGTCTTTGTTTTATAAGGTTCTGGCGAGCCCTCCCCCATCCCTTCCCCCAGTTTCTTCTCAGGTTCTGCCCTTATTGGCTTGATAGCTCTGGGTGCTGGGTTGTCCATTCCTGATGGGCTCTTTTCCATTGCACGAGGGGGGTCTATGGCTGTACTTAGGTCTTTTGTCAAATTCCTGAAGAGAAACCTGAGGGGGCAAAGGTGGGGTCTGTTACATTCTTAAGAGGAACCTCATGCCTGAGGGGCATTGCTGTGGTCAGACACTCCCAGCATTGTTCCCAAATAGGTGTTTTTCCCCACCCAGGGACCTCAGGCCCTAATCTTTCTCTGTCTGCTGAATCGTATTTTCTCCTATCATAAGGGAGCTGTCCCACTCAGGAGCAACATTCCCTGACTCAAGGACTCTGTCGGTGATTGATTGACATCAACTCCTGGGCTTGTGGTGGAACCAATTCTGTGGTTCTGTGGTGTGGTGTGGCTTGTGTTCCCCATCTTCCATTTGGGATGGACTGAAGCTCTCTGCAGAAGAGACCACATTCCCAGCTTGCCCTTTGCTCATCCAACTTTCCTAAGTCCCTCTCTCCTGTGAGTATTCTCCCTAACTTGTCTTGTTCCTCACTTCAGTTTCTACACTGAGAGAAACAGCCTAAGACATCGCACTAGAAAAATTAACAAAAGTTCAGAACGGACAATTCACAGAAGTGTCTTAATCCGTTTCCTAAAAAATAGAGCCTAAGGCCAAATTTTACATACTAAAGCTTTTTTTTTTTTTTAATTGAAATATATTTGACATGTAACAGAGTAAGTTTAAGATGTACAACCTGTTGTTTTGATACATTTATATATTGCCATATATTGCCATTGTATTGTTAGCCAACACCTAGATTATGTCACATAATTGCCATTTCATTTTGTGGTGCCAATAATTAAGATCTTGTGTCTTAGCAATATTGAAATAAATTTCTAAGCCCAACATTAAGCCATTCCTACCCGGGATGCATGTGAGCAAACCAAAGCTTAGATTAACTTTTGTGTCCTTGTATATGCTCTGCTTGACCAGAGAAGCAGCATTTCCAGTCAGCCAATCCCCAAATGCCCATCCAACTGTGGGCCTCTTCACTCCAAACAAGGTTGGCTATGTGGCCCCAGTCAATCGGATATTTTTTTTCTCTTCATTGTTCTTTACTCTTCATCCTATAAAAGTTTTCTGCCTTCCACCCCATTTTGCAGCTCTCTGAAAGGAGACTGTCCACTACATGAAGTGTTTCTTTTTAATTTTTATTTTTTATTTGAGAGTGTGTGAGAAGGGAAGGGGCAGAGAAAGAGAGGTGGGGGGGGGAGAGGGAGAATCTTAAGCAGGCTCCATGCTTAACACGGAGCCCGATGCAGGGCTCAATCCCATGACCCTGGGATCATGACCTGAGCCGGGATCAAGAGTCAGACGTTCACCTGACTTGAGCCACCCAGGTGCCCCATGAAGTATTAAATAGCTTTTGTTTTTATCACTTAAACTGTCTTCTTTAATCATTTCTTAATAGCAAGTTTGATGTTTATAATGCAATATTGTTGTCTCTAATCACTACACTGTGCTCCAGGTTATTTGTCTACTGGTTTGCAAGTTTGTATCTTTATGCAACATCTCCTTTCCTTCCCCATCCCCATAGTAAAGCTTTACAGTAATCCTAGGGCAGCAGGAGCAAGGGGAAAGGGGAAGCCAGGCAGGAGAGAGGGAGAGAAATATAAAGTGGCACATCACCAAGAAAGCATGGCTTAGGCAGTTGGGACCAGTGGCGTGGGACATCTTCCAGATCGGCCTTTCAGATACCCACAGTGATTTGGAACCAAATCTGGAGAAGCTTGAGGGAAAGGGGAGGAGGGAGGAGTATTTAAGTTTGCTTCCCTTTCGTCTTTTGATTTTCATGGACCAAAGGTCACCCCATGGGCGTTTAAGTCCCTCTGCACTTTCGGGTTGTGTTACCTAAGTTCTAGAAAGTCAGATCCCAAACAGAACTGTACATTGTTTCAAGGAAAAAGTGAAACAGAGGCTGTGGCCTCGGTGGCTTGGCTTGGCTTGTGGCTGTGTCCTGTTGTTGCTGTGGCTCACTCAGGGCCCACAATGAAGGCTTTGCAGAAACCCACGTTCATGGTAGGCATGTTGAGAGACCAGCACTGTTGAACCAGTGTTGACCCGGTGGCTGGATCTTCTGGGAACAAATGGCTGGAATCCGCTGGGAGTGAGCGAATCTGGGAAGGTTTGTAAACTGAATGAGAGACACCAAAATAGCCAATAACCACACCTGGAAAGCAAACAAAATTATGCAAAGGAAAGTGAACCAAAACAAGCTGTTTTGCCGTCAACGTTTTGACGTGTCAAGTAAAAAACAAATCTGGACTTAGTAAGGAGAGACTTAAACGTTATTGCAATGGGGGGAAGAGGCTGTTGTGATGGGGAGAACCCTCTGACCATAAGATCTGCAAATGTCTCAGGAGTCAGGCCATACGACTTTTCTTTTATAGACGGGAGTAAACAGAACTAGAAAGAACTGGGTGTGAGCATTTGGAGTGGGTAGGAAAACAAGACAGGAAAATGTTTTACCCTGAGACGGGTCTATTCAGCTGGAGAGGCCAGCCGTGTGCTGGCTCAGGCTGAGGGTGGTGGACCAAAGTTCAGGAACCTGGGGAAGGAGCAAGTGTTAAGCAAAGTTTGCTTAACAAGCATTTTGTTCCAGCTGATCCGTAGAGACCAGAAGTTCAGCTAATCCTTTATGAAGCAAAGAATGGGAACCTTTTCTTTCCGGCCTTGTCATGGGTAAACTTGGGGGTTGGGGGTTGGGGAGACATCTGTGAGTCTTATCTGTGTCATATAAGGAAGGGTGGTTATTTCAATAAGTCATTTCCCAGAACACCAAAGGTGCGAGGACCTTAACCATAGCTGTTTTCCAAGATCACAGAGCTCAGGTAAAATCCACCGTTGTTAGACCTAACAGACTGACAATACGAGAAAGAATAATAATAACACAGTACTGACAGGTGTAGGTGTAGGGGAATGGACACGCTTACAAAGTTGTAGCTCTACAGATTGACACAGACCCTGCAAACTTTTAAATGTGATGTACTAGCTCTTCAACCCATCCTTCTCACCTTTAGAAATCTATACTGAGGAAATGGTTGGGCAACTATAATGAAATGACCTATATTACAGTATTATTATATATGCAATAATATTATACACATATGCACAATATACATACATATATAAACAATAATATGTATAATAATATTATAAAATATTCCATTATATATATCCTTTGGTCTTTATAGTTGAAGAGAGAATGTTTTCCATAAATTCTATTTGTGGTGAGATTATTCTGGAACGCAGTCTTTGAAAGTTTAAATATCAAAGTATATTAGAAACCATAGTAATAAAAATAGTATGGCATTGTCATAAAAAGAGATACATAGATCAATGGAACAGAATACAGAGCCCAGGGATAAACCTATGCATATCTGATCGGTTAATTTATGACAAAGGAGCCAAGAACATACAATAGGAAAAAATAATTTCTTTAACAAATTGTGTTAAGTAAACTGAAGAACCACATGCAAAATATTGAACATAAGACCTGAAACCATAGAACTTCTAGAAGAAAACATTGGGAGTAAGCTCTTAGGCATCAGTCTTGGATTTGACACCAAAGGCAACAAAAGCAAAAATAAACAAGTGGGACCACATCAAACTAAAAAGCTCCTGGACAGCAGGGGACATCATCGATAAAACAAAAAGGCAAACTATGGAATGGAAGAAGATATTTGCAAATCATGTATTTGACAAATGGTTTAATATCCAAAAATTACAAAGAACTCATATGACGATAGCAAAAAGATAATCCAACTTAAAAATTGGCAGAAGACCTGAATACACAGTTTTCCAAAGAAGACACGTATATAAGTATATGAAGTGCAGATATTTTTAATCATCAGGGAAATGCAAATCAAACCCACAATGACCTATCTTCTTACTCCCGTTGGAATGGCTATTATCAAAAATCAAGAAATAGCAAATATTAGTGAGGATATAGAGAAAGACAACCTTCATGCACTGTTGGTGGGAATGTCAATTGATGCAGCTACTATGGAAAATAGCATGGAGGGTCCTCAAAAAATTAAACAAAACTACCATATGATCCACTGATGCTACTTCTTGGTATTTATCTGAAAGAAACAAAGTCACTGGTTTGAAAAGATATCTACATACTCACGTTCACTGCAGCATTATTTACAATAGTGAAGACAGGGAAATGACCTAATTGTTCACTGATAGATGAATGCATAAAAAAACTGGAATACACACACACACACACACACACACATGCCCGCAGGCACACACACATGCACAGTGAAATATTATTTAACCATAAAAAGGAAGGAAATTCTGCCATTTGCAACATGGATGGAACTTGAGGGCACTATGACTATGCTAAATGAAATAGATCATATAGAGAAAGACAAAACCTGTATGTCACATACATAGAATTGAAAACAAACAAACAAACAAACTTGAAGGTACAAACAATAGGTTGGTAGTTGCCAGAGAACAGATTGGTGGTGGCCAGAGGGAGGGGAGGGGGTAGGGGGTGGGCAAAATGAGTAAAGGTGGTCGAAAGTTATAAACTTCTAGTTATAAAATGAATAAATCCAGGGAAGAGTGGTTACTATTATTAATAATACTGTATTGTATATTTGAAAGTTGCTAAGAGAGTCCATGTTAAAAGTCCTCATCACCATTATGTTGTATACCTAGAATTAACACCATCTTAATGTCAATTATATCTCAATTTAAAAAGCAATATGGTGTTAAAGATTGGAGTAAAGATTATTGGAGATTGTAAAAAAAGTGTAAATATTAAAAATAGTGAAGGACTTCCTACAATAGTCAGCTCATCTATAGTTTAGGAGATAATCAGCTGAGTCTTGGCTTTGAATTCTCCCGGTTATGAGTTCCAATGTCTCTTCTCAAAACTTGCTAAACCACTCTTTCTCCAACTTCCTTTTTCCTTCCTGAAGTCATCAGTATGATTTTCAGTGCCTCCCTTTTCACAAGCCACTGAAATGAGGAAGACGGAGATAAAAGGCCACTACCAAGTCCTTGTCCTCAGATAGCTTACGGAAAGAGTGGAAATCTAGGACAGGTTCATACAAATCCTACTTCTGCACCTTACTCTCTGTGAATCCTGGGAAGTGAGTCAAAGCCCCTACCTCCATTTTCATGCGTCAGGTAGAAATGATAACATTGCCTCATAGAATTGTGATGATTAAACGAGTTAACAATGAAAAGATGCTTTTGTGAGAGTGCCTAGCACAGGGTAAGTGTTAATTTTCACTACTGCAGGAATTGTGGGCCAGAAAAAACACTGTGCACGGCTGGTGACCTTGCTTTAGGAGGGACCTCATGAAGAGATGTTTGTGGTGCTGGGCTGCGAAGGAGGGAGAATTACCATCCTTTCCTCTGTCTTCTTCTCATTACCCCTTCCCTCCATCTCTGGTCCTTCCCATTTCCTCTCATCTTACATGGTCTCAGCCTGTTTTCCATTTAAACATTTCTTGGGTTTCACTGAAGTTCCACGATCAATGACAAGGCTACATATAAATGCATTACAGCTTTCCGTTCGGTTGATTATCGTGAAATCATTAAGGAGATTCAGTGAGCAGTTAGGATCTTACCTGTTTTAGTTGGAAGAGTAGCAGCTGTCCTTCATAAGGCATCTGCACCCTATGTGTAAATGGGACCATAAAACATTAGGGGGGTGGATCTATCTGGAGTCAGTGAACGACATCTTGGGGTGCTTTATTTCACCTGTCACAAACACTGCAATGACAGCAAACCCTAAGACACACTGTCAAGTAAAAGCAAAAAGCACCAGAAACAGCCACACAATTACAAATCCGCAGGCATATAACCTGTCCTTTAGTTATGCAAGTGACCAGGTGAAGCTCAGAGAGTTTGGCGATATGTGCAGGGACACAGAAACGGGAAGCTTAAGTGCCACTCATCCATCCTTCCTAACTCAATTCAGAGTCTCTACCTGGAGAACTTTCTGAGGTAAATGCCATCAAACTGGCTCTCCCCAAGGCCCTCCCCTACCCCCCTCTACATCTCTGGGAGTGCTCGTCTGAGTCTCTCTTTCCAGAGTTCTTATCTCAGAGCACTGTAATTGTTTACTTGGCCTCTCCCAAACTCAACTATGAACTTATTCAAGTTAGGGATTGTGGCTTTTATCTGCGTTCTTAGCACCTCGCACTTAGATAGATGCCTGGCACTAGAAGGTGCTCAGCAAGTCTGAGTGGAATGAATGGACGTGATTTTTCTGACCTAAATTTAGAGTTCTGTCCTTGACCACTGTGCTGATTCCCCTGGAGCAGTGTTTCTCAAAAAAGGGGTCTGTAGAAGAATGACAGAATTGTGTGGGATGCTTGGTTGAAGAAGCATATTTCGGGTTTTACTTCAGTGATAGAGGTTGGAACTTTGGGGTGTAGCAACTGGAGAGCTTAAGAACCTCACATGATTCTAATGAGGACCAAAGTTTGAAAAATTGTCCGTTTCTATGGAGGGCTGGCTTGGAAGAGAGAGTGGAGATAGCCACCTACCTGACAAGCTTTCAAAGTGTTTGGTGTGGGGCTTATTTTGCAGGGATGGGGGGAAGGGGCTAATTTTGTTGGCAAAGGGGCTCATTTTTAAAGAGATACTTCCTTCTGGGCATTTACCGACTCAGCTTTTGTTTGGGCTGCCCAGTACTGTTCAGAGTGACCGCTAAGGGGCAGCAGAGTATGGGGGGAAAAAATGAGAGCGTCGTAAAAGAGAATGGAAACCTTACTTTTGAAATAGTTCCGTAAGAAAGACAGGGCATTCAGCCATCAGAAAGAATGAAATCTTGCCATTTGCAACAACATGGATGGAGCTAGGGTGTATGATGCTAAGCAAAATAAGTCAGTCAGAGAAAGACAAATACCGTATGATTTCACTCATATGTTGAATTTAAGAAATAAAACAGATGAACACATGGGAAGAAAAAAAAGAGAGACAGAGAGGGGAACAAACCACAAGAGACTCTTAATGATAGAGATTGGATTGAGAGTTGATAGAAGAGGTAGGTGGGGGGTGGGCTAAATAGGTGATAGGTGCTAAGAAGGGCACTTGTTATGATGAGCCTGGATATTATATGTAAGCGATGAATTGCTAAATTCTAGTCCTGATACCAATATTACACTATATGTTAAATAACTAGAATTTAAGTAAAAATTTGAAAAAAAAAAAACATGCCAAGAGGTAATGAGTTAATATGCCCCATTCCCCTTCACATTTTTACCTATTATTTTGGGGATCCAATTTTCAAGCGTAATAATTTATATTACTATTAAGTATATGATTTCTAGATTATAAATTAAATCCTCTCAAAACCAAGAATATAGTGTTTAGAAACACAGTTTTGTCTTAAAATCAAAGAAACTGTCTCAACTGACGATATGTTTGACACCGATAAGTCAAGAAACGGAAATTTTTTTAATGGCTGAAAAAAACCCTATAATATCATTTGAACTATGTGACGGAAAATATTGCATCAATAAGATTTTGGTCCAGAGAGAATCTAATAATGGAAATTTCGTCATTATACCTAATTTGTTCCATGCTCTACAAAATAAATCTAGCATCTTGGAAAATTTTATTCAGGCCATAATGTGGAATTGTAAAGTCATTCACTGACTTGTAATTTTATGGTGTTATAGTGACTCTCAGTAGATGTCTGACGCATAGTATATTCATAATAAGTAATCATTCCCTTAGCACCGTCAGTTTCTTCAGTGATTGATGATGACATATGATGGTCCCCAATAACACTTGCTAGCCTTTTGCTTCTACAAAAATCTATCCATTTGTCCAGTGGACAAGTCCCAGGTTGTTTGTCCATAGGCATCTCAGCTTCAACAAACCCCACCTGAAAATCCCCTCCCCTCCCCAGCTCCTACCCCAACTTTCTCCTCTGTGGGTAATCTAAGCCCCAAAGCAAGCAATCACCCTGGAATTCTCATTTTTTCTCATTCTCATTTCTCATTTTAAGTGGTTTTATGGAGAAATTCAACTAATTAGAAAGGTTTAGGGTAGGCAGGAGATCTCTAGGAAGATTCTTGAGCTCCAAAAACTACCAGGCATAAAAGGAGATGGGGGGGCGACGGCACCTGGGTGGCTCAGCTGGTTATGCATCTGACTCTTGATTTCAGCTGAGGTCATGATCTCACGGTCATGAGATCAAGCCCCCAAATCTCTAGGAAGGCTGGAGAACCAGATTCAGAGAGGAACCAGAGGAAGATTCCTCTGCAGGAATTTTCTTTCTCAGCTGGCCTCTGCCACCCTATTAATGGAACAACATTATCGCCTGCTCTTTGGACTCTACTGCAGCTGCTGTGAAGAACCTCTTATCCGAGTTCTGAATGGATATGTGCATTCACCCTTTGGGCATTGGTGTAGGGAGAGGGTCATATCACAGCTGTTGACTTCCCCTAGCTTGGTATCGTCACAATAGGAAGAATATTTGAATACTGGGCATTCAAATTAATACAGGTCGCCTACAGTCAACATTCTCTTTTCCCCATACTTACATTTTCAAGTGCTTCTTTTTCTCTTCACATAGTATTCCTTATATAACCCCACACACATTCACCTCTTACCCAAGTGGCAACTCGGTCCTCTTAATTATTGCTTCCAGCTCCAAGTTTATGATTTCTGGATGGCATACAATCCTCTCTCAATGTCCAATAGCTTACAGAGTAAATTATAAAGTTAAACACCACTAATACACCCTATGTAAAGTAGTGAGATAGAGGGAGATAAAAGAAATGAAAAAGGGAATTATACTATACATGTTTTAAAATTAAGATACTGGGAAAATTATGTTAAGTGAAACAATCCCCTTTTCTACAATTGATCATGGGGTTGTAGTTGACATATGTTGTTTTTTTTTTTTTTTTTTTTTTTTTTCCCACCACTGATTTCATCTTCCTTTGCCTTTGGCCAGTACCTTCGCTGTTAGGTTTATTTACTCAGTGGGGGTGCTTCATTTCTGAGAAAATCGAGCCTTTAGAAATCCTACCTTTATTTGACTAAGTTATTTCTTTAACCTTTGCCACTGGTCAAGAGTTCCAGCCATATCATTTACTGTGCTCACTGCACGGGACAGCCCAGGGTTACTGCTGCAGAAGCAAATATCCTAACCTCCTTTTTTTTTTTTTTTTTTTAGGTTTATTTATTTATTTTTGAGAGAGAGAGAGAGAGCACAAGCAGGGGAGGGGCAGAGAGAGAGGTAGAGAGAGAATCCCAAGCAGGCTCCATCCACACTGTCAGCATGGAGTCTGACGTGGGGCTCGATCTCATGACCATGAGATCATGACCTGAGCCAAAATCAAGAGTCAGATGCTTAACCAGCTGAGCCACCCAGGCTCCCCCCTAATCTCCTTTTATGCCTGGTAGCTTTCAGAGCCCAAAATGACCAGATAACAATCTCAGCTTTGAATTAAATGATTACTCACATTTGTTGAAATTAATATGGAAGGATTCTTCTATTGAATGATACATCTCCAAGCTCTCAAGGGCCACAGTGATTATTATGGGAAGAAGCAATTTTCAAGTGGATGGTCACAGAAGTACCTCTCACATCAGGTGCTTGATAACAAGATGGACACTTAGGCTCAAGTTTACCTAGTTTCTTAGGTAAAAACTAAGAAACCGTGGTGATTTCTTTTCTCTGCTTCACAGTTACATAACTAACTTTGCTTTTGTAATTTTATATTCTTTTTCTAAAGGAAGATCCTGTCCATGAATGTTCCATCTACCTCTTAACATCTTTGCACCTCATTTCTGCCTTGTTCATGCATTCTTTCCTAATACTGTCTCAATTTTTAGATATTAAAATGACATTTGGTTGAATTCTGGCAATTGCTAATGGCTTTCACTATATGGTCACTGAATATACCTACAATGCCTAGGTTCCTTACATGAAATTCTGGTTCTGTTGGTGTAGGATTATATTCTGGGCACCCGAAAAACCACTTCGAAGTCAATTTTGGGTAGAAGCACAATTACCCTTTCCCTTTCTCTGGTTTCCTAAGTTCCTCCATGATTCACAGCCCTGCCTCTCAGATGGGGCAAACTATTCCTCCCTATTCTACAACCGTAGCCACTCAGATAGACTCATTTTACGTTCTCTGTCGTTCACAGAGAAATCATGAAGTTGCAGAAATACGAGTGAAGATGTGAAGCGTTGTGCTTCGGGGGTGTAAAAGGTAGCATTATGTTAAAATGAGATGCATCTCAAGGCTTTCTGCACTTACAGTGGCGGTGTGAACAGGAGAGGTTGGTTCACTCAGGCAGGACACCAGAACCACTGCTGGCATAGAGGTTTTCTAGGGGCAAGGTGGTGGGGGGTTGAGAGTGGCTTGCGCATGATGATGAATAAAAAGGAAGCTACTAAAGGTCCAAGTTTTCAAAATTGTGTTTTGCAAAAGAAAGTTTTTATTTGGAAATAATTTTAAACCCGCAGAGAAGCTGTGCAAAGTTGTACAAAGCACACTTACGTACTCTTTATCTGGGTTCACCTAGGAAAATTTTGCCCTGTTTGCTTTGACATTTGCCCTCTCTCTCTCCATCTTTATCGATATGAGAATATAATTTTCTTCCTGAACCATCTCAGAGTAAGTTGTATACATCATGGCCCATTAGCCCTAAACATCTCAGTAATTCAATACCGACACAATACTTTTACCATCTACCACTCATATTTCCATTTTGTCGATTGGCCCAGTAATACATTCCATTCTAAAACCACACATTTCCTTTAGTTGTCTTGCCCTTCAGTCTTCTTTATTCTGGAAAGGTTCTTCAGTCTTCTATCACACAAACATTTTTGAAGACTATAACCTTCCCTCCTCCTGCCTTTCAAAAATAGAATGTTTCTCAACTTGGTATTATCTGAAATTTCTTCATGATTAGATTCTGGTTATGCATTCCTGACTGGAATACCATATACGTCTTATCGTGTGCCTCTCAGAATATCTCTCCAGAGGTATATGTGGCCACGTCCTCCTCAATCAACATCATTAGTGATGTTGATTTGATTACCCAGTCAAGGTTTTATTTGGTTTCTTCACTGGATAGCTACTATTTTTATTTCTCTTGCAACTAATAAGGAGTCAATAGGAGATGACATTTTATACCATATAAATACCAGATTCTCATCAAAGTTCTTCTCCCCTATTCTAAGATTTAGCATCAATAGATGATTCTTGCTTTAGTCAATATCAATGTGATGCTTCCAAAATTATGATGTTCCAGCTCTAGCACTTTCTCTCTCTATGTCAGTTGTGCTTGGTATTCTACTGTAAGGAAGAGCCCTTCTTTATCTATCTATCTATCTATCTATCTATCTATCTATGTATCTATCTATCTATCTAATCTATCTATCATTAGCATGGCTTTATAGATTCCCTTTCCCCACACAACACACCCATTTACAACCTTTTATTCTCCCTCATTATTTTGGCACACAAATTATCCAAATTTGACTAGTGGGAGTCTATTCAAGTTAG
The DNA here is from genome assembly GCF_046562875.1 of Panthera onca. Classification (NCBI taxonomy): domain Eukaryota; kingdom Metazoa; phylum Chordata; class Mammalia; order Carnivora; family Felidae; genus Panthera; species Panthera onca. The sequence goes on from NC_138343.1 coordinate 119,041,499, forward strand.
CAACAGTGTCTTTGTAAAATGCCAACATTAAAAAAAAATCTCTGTCTTAGTTTCTGATATAAAAATATATTCCAGTTTATTCCTATACTTTCCCTGTCCCATCACTTGGATGAACCATGTTTTTTTGAAGCTCTATTTCATTTTACTGGAAAAAAGTATTAAGCACAAAGATGTGGGTCTTAGGAGTACTCGTTACTTCTCAAGGGTCTTTGCTTCTTTGGAAGGACACATTTTAAGACCTTCTATAGGACTGAAATCTGTTATTCTAAGGTCCGAGTATGAAGGTCTGAAGAAGGGCTCAGGGTTTTTGTTTTTGTTTTCACAGTAGAAGCATTACTTGGACACCAATGAAATGGCGGGGGGGGGGGGGGTGGTGGTTAAAGGTTGGGGAGGATATTATCTTTTACATAGACACTCAGACTTTCAGGTAGGGCATCATCTATGGTGGCAATGGTAAAATTCCTTTAGTCAGATTGAGAATAAAATAAGAGATCTGGTAGACTTTATCAGGATAGCTGAGGAAGAAGAAGAAAATACAGAGCATGTCAAATGGAGATTTTATTGGGTAGACTAACTTGTGAGTACATGGATGCACTCAAGTGGGGAATCCCAGGAGTAAAGATGGGACATAGATTTACGCCATCAAACCAGTGAGGGCCTAAATAAAGCATTAAACTGAGAAATAAAAGGAAAAATGAATTGACTTAAAACACCCAGAATGGCAAAGCCTGAAAACACCATGGGTGTATACCCCCGCCTCCCACACCCCCCACAAGAGAGAGATGGAGACACAGAATCTGAAACAGGCTCCAGGCTCTGAGCTGTCAGCACAGAGCCCGATGTGGGGCTCAAACTCACGGACTGTGAGATCATGACCTGAGCCGAAGTCGGCCGCTCAACCGACTGGGCCACCCAGGCGCCCCATGCATATAGCTTTTTCTAGGATCCTTCACTTTCAACAGAGGTCAGACCTATGATATGGGATACATGGCAATACAAATACTCCACTCTCTAGTTCAAACATTAAGATTTAGATGCAAGATTATACCTTTTCATGATTAAATAAAGTAAAAATTAATTATTCACTGTTACTTGGTGAGATCTGCAAACTGTTTTAAGACTGTGTGTCTCAGGATTAAAAGAAAAACTCTCAGATACCTAAAGAAAGAAACTTATTCTCTATGTGAACTTTGGGTAACTTTGCTTGAATCCATTCCTGCCAGAGACGTGACTAATCTACAAATTAGATCCAGTGTACTGCAGGGAGTGCCTACTTCTCTGTGCTAGTTTTACAACTATACTATTTTTTTTTAAGAATGGGGAGGTGAAGGTCTAGAGGAATTATTGTTTACTTTAATCAATCTTATCATCTAGGGGAATTATTGTTTATTTCAAACAATCTTATCGAATTTAGACATCTGAAACTAGCTATTAGCCTGGAAAATACTTACACACAAATTATATTAGTATCACTTTCTAAGAATAGTTCTGCAAATCATCTCAAGCTGTCCAAACCATGAGTAAATAAAAAAGAAAAAAAAAACAAACACCCAAACTCTGAAAATATAAGCAATAGAAGAAGTGTGTTACCTAAGTAAGTTTAGCAAGCTATTATGAACAAATGTTTCCTCAGTCTTCACATGCTATACTATAGGGATTTTGAGGTCATAATTTGAAGACGTAATTTATTTCTCCCTTCTTGAAAAAATGGAGTATAGCTTGTCATTACTGCTGAAGTAGCTACTCAGGGGAGATAACTTAGTGAATATAACTCAACCTTTGGTAGCCTAATTATTTCTCAACTCAGGTGGTTACAGGTGAAATTTCCAAAGGTAAAGTCACACAAAAAAGGGGATTTTTCTAATGATGAGCCAATTACATTTTAATATATATTAATCTATTATTATCTGATATCAATCTAATACCTAAGATGTACATATATATCGTTGGACTAAATGTATTGCCAATTATTTATTTTGTACTATACTTGACTATACTTTAATGGCTTTCTGAAACAAGTTCCCACTCTAAGTATATTAAAAACATGGGGATACTTTTTAGAAAGATCAAGGGGTGGTAGTTAACATGCCAAAAAAAAAAAAAAAAAGGGTAGAAAATTACTAGCCTCCATTTTAACCGGATATTTCCCCCCTCCTAGACACTCTTGAAATTAACCTCTTCTTGTTTTAAATCGCTTAAATAGGGAATTTGACAACTTTAAAGTAATTCAAACCACAGGGCAATGGTGAACAATTCCGCCCAAGCTGCAGCTGTGGAACTTTGCTATGAGAATGTGAATGGATCCTGCATTAAAACCTCGTACTCACCGGGTCCTCGAGCAATTCTGTACACAGTCCTTGGTTTTGGGGCTGTGCTGGCCATGTTTGGAAATTTATTGGTTATTATTGCTATCCTTCACTTCAAACAGCTGCACACACCTACAAACTTTCTGATCGTGTCCCTGGCCTGCGCTGACTTCTTGGTGGGGGTCACTGTCATGCCCTTCAGCACAGTGAGGTCTGTGGAGAGCTGCTGGTACTTCGGGGAGAGTTACTGTAAATTTCATACATGTTTTGATACTTCCTTCTGTTTTGCTTCTTTATTTCATTTATGCTGTATCTCCATTGATAGATATATTGCTGTAACCGATCCTCTGACTTATCCAACCAAGTTTACTGTCTTGGTATCAGGCATATGCATTGTTCTCTCTTGGTTCTTTTCCATCACCTATAGCTTTTCCATCTTCTACACTGGGGCCAATGAGGAAGGAATCGAGGACTTGGTTGTTGCTCTCACCTGTGTAGGAGGGTGTCAGGCGCCACTGAATCAAAACTGGGTTCTACTTTGTTTCCTTCTATTCTTTATACCCACTGTCGCCATGGTGTTTATATATGGTAAGATCTTTTTGGTGGCCAAACATCAGGCTAGGAAGATAGAAAGTTCAGCCAGCCATGCTCAGTCTTCCTCAGAGAGTTACAAAGAACGGGTAGCAAAGAGAGAGAGAAAAGCTGCTAAAACATTGGGTATTGCTATGACAGCATTTCTTGTCTCTTGGCTGCCATACATTATTGATGCCGTGATTGATGCTTACATGAATTTTATAACTCCTCCTTATGTTTATGAGATTTTAGTGTGGTGTGTTTATTACAACTCAGCTATGAATCCCTTGATATATGCTTTCTTTTACCCGTGGTTTCGGAAGGCAATAAAACTTATCATAAGTGGTAAAGTCTTAAGGAGAGATTCGTCAACGATCAATTTGTTTTCTGAAGAAGCAGATATAGAGTGACAAGATGGCTGCAGGGATTTGGAAACTAACATGGAATTAAGGTCAAGTGTGAAATTAAGCACTTCAATCAAGAGAGGCAAGTGTAATCATCTGCCAAGTGGGAGGATGTTATATTCAACATTTAGTTGTTCTAAAGCATTTGTTGTCCTTATGTACTTCAGCATTTTTTTTTTTGAATTTAGTTATAGACCAAAAAAAAAAAAAAATCCTGATTACTTCCTATTTAGTATTCTTAGTTTTCCTCTATGGGTTTCTAATTTCTATGGTGATTTCTAACATCTTCTCTGAATTTCCTACTTGTTTCTTCAAACAATTTGAAGCTTTGTAGTTTCTCCCACATTCATTACCAATGTTCAGTTGTTCAAAAAACAGAGAAACAAAAGAGTTTCTGCCTAACTTGTAAGTTAGATGTTTTAGGGACAAAAATCTTTTTTTTTTCTTTTAAAGTTTATTTATTATTTACTTAGAGAGAGAGAGAGAGAGAGAGAGAGAGAGAGCTGGGAAGCGGCAGAGATAAAAAGGAGAGAGAATCTCAATCAGGCTCCACGCTGTGAGAGGGGAGCCCCATGCAAGACTGATGACCTGAGCTGAAACCAAGAGTCGGATGCTTAACCCACTGAGCCACCCAGGCACCCTGGGGCCAAAATCCTCTTTAAAGTATACTTTGTTTGAAAAGTAAATACAAGATTAAAATTCTTGGAACTTTTTTTAGTCTAAAAGGACTTTGTAGAGAGTTGAAATATGGAATTTCCTAGTCACTGAACATTGTGCAAAAAACCCTGGAACTCCTGTGTTTTCTGAACCCTGACAGTGCTTTGTCTCCATTTCACAGAGGCTGCCTTCACAAAAAGCGTGTGTGATGATTATGTGATTACACACTACATCTTACTTTTGGGTAACATAATTTATTACAATCAAAAAGCAGGTGAACAAGAAAATGGTTTCTGGACTTCTTGTTTAGAAATTTGGAGTAAAATATGTATAATTTTCACATTCACAAATGTGTGACTTTTGAGTCCTTTCTTTGCACCAGACACTGTATTTGACATTGGAAATATAAAGCTGAGTGACCCAAATATAACCAAGTATTATTTTGGAATAGCTAACACCCAAACTGGCATTATACATTTTAGGAATAGCTCCAGTTTTCTCATACGATAGCTTGTCTTAGCCACATGAATTTTTAAAAATATATGTTTATTTATTTTTGAGAAAGAGAGAGACAGAGAGAGACAGAGACAGAGTGCGAGTGGGGGAGGGGCAGAGAGAGAGGGAGACACAGAATCCGAAGCAGGCTCCAGGCTCCGAGCTGTCAGCCCAGAGGCTGACGGGGGGCTCGGACCCACGAACGGTGAGATCACGACCTGAGCTGAAGTCGGACGCTTAACTGACTGAGCCACCCGGATGCCCCTTAGCCACATGAATTTTAATTCATTTTAACTAAAAGAATATATGTTGACTATTTTAAGGTAGAGTTAAAATTTGAAAGAAACTAATAATAGGGTGATTCGCCTTCTCAAATCTTTGATTCACAGCCTTAAATCTTTGCTTATTTTCACAGACTGTTCTGTACAAATCTGTTTTATGAAATGAAAAGAAGAGATAGCTAAGTAAATAGAGGTACATAAACTTTACATGTTACAGATTTTGTAAATAAATTTGTTTGGAAATATTTTATATGAAATTAAGCTGTTTCATATTGGCATGTTAATATCTTTCAGACAGAGCTCAGAGAATTTGGGGGGAAGTTAAAGATAACTTAAAGAGGATGAAAGGAATATGAATGAATGCCTTTGTAGCATAGTACCTGTTTGTGATTGAGACGGTAAAGTCAAGGAACAGGTGTATTGACCACCTTTCAAAGGCTCACAGCTCAGGTGCCCCGCCCTCATTCCTTCCCTTTGATGGTGAGTCAGGAATGTTGTCTTCATAGAAACGTGTCCTTCTCTCAAGTGCAAGTGTAAACTTACACTGACACTCATAAACAATAAGAAAAATCAATCAGGGAGGCTTAAAAATATATACTAGACTTCTGGTCACTCGCACTATGTAGAGTGTAATCTTTAGATAAAATTACAGAAATTCTGTCCAGTGATGTTTTGAAGCTGTTGTACATCGGTAAATGGAGAATAATACTTCAAATGTGTTCTCTCTTGTTTATTTTTCTATTCTTCTTGTAGGAAGCTTTTTATAAAAGAATAATACTGGCTTATTTTCCCCCAAACGAACTAAGCCATTGCTATAGCATTACTCCCCTCCTCTACACCTCAATTATTTATACAAGTAAGCTATTAATTTCTTGGCTAGCTGCATACCAAACGGCATCAGGGCCATCGATCCATTCGAAACAAGACACATTGGCGATGGGAAACAGGCTTCATTCTGCAAGACTGTCCTCAGAGTAAAACCTGACCTTGACACTTGTTCCTGAGCTGCGTGTCTTAATCCTAATGAGCTCTGGTTCCCAAGTTGTCTGCTTCAGCCAATGGGAGGCAGCAGAACTCTTGCAAAGAACTAATTAGACCACTTATGCCCCATGTTGTAGGGCACATAAATACAATGTATGTACCACTATTTAAAATACGTGTTTATTTTTAATTCATAAACTAAAAATTCACATAAAAGCCTTACTGAATCCATAATAGCTTTTGTCCACATGTATTTTTCTCAATTTAGTAAATCCTGAAAGTACGGCTGCTACATTGTATAAGGTTTTGTATAATTAAAAAAAGAAAAAAGTTGAAATGGAGAGCTCAGACATTGAAAGTCACAGAACAATAGCTGTGGTTCAGGTGATCATCAATTAGGACATCAGGAATAAATGAGGAAATGCCGTGACAGCAGTGCCCAGTTGCACTGCTGGCTCTCTGAAAGCACCTAGTCCTGGTCTACGCTGTCTTTGTAATGTGTTATTGACGGATTATTCACAGCCCTGCCACTTACTGATAAAGTTGCCCTAAACCCACCCAACATAATATTTTCTGATTAGAAATCAGAGCTCATGCAGGAATAACTGCAGGGTTCTGTGGAATGAACCACTGAGCTGGTTCAGAAAATGACGTAAGGTCAAAATAAACCCTTCATGGAGAATAACTTCTCTAAGTGTGTTCATAAGAGTCAAGGAAGGCAGAAATTTAAAAATCTGAATCAAAAACTACATATAGCTACATAAATAAAAGGACATGTGTATAAACTGCTTACCTTGCTTTCCTATTATGTGGATTATGAGGAGTATTTTGTTTTTCTTGCTACTATTAGTCATAGGAATAATTAATGAGGAAACCAGCTCTGCAGAAATTATATGCACTAAGTGCTGGAGCTACGTATTTAGACCTCTGTCAGCCTTCAAAGTCAATGCTTTCCTACCATTGTGACCCAGCCAGAAAAACCAACAATATTTCTCAGAAATGAAAACGCATGAACTATCTTCCCAAGCATTGCTTGGGTGCTGACATATTTATTGTGTTCAAACACACACACACACACACACACACACACACACACACACACAGCCCAAGTGTAAAGATAAGCCCTCAACTATGTCTCATGCCAAAGGACAAATTTCATTAGCTTCTGAGGTTTGTACTAAGCTAAGGAGTATAGACCATTTCAAAGGTAAGAACGGATAAGATCCTTGTTATGACTCATCCTGGTTGCATTTACGGGACAGACAAATTCCACTTGAGTCCCCAGCCTGCCCTGCCTCTACTTTCTACCATCTCCTAGGAGCTCCCTTTCACTGCTGGCTGGGAACAACTATTTGTGCTGTGTCCTTTCCCACCAGTAATTTGAGCTCCTAAGCAATAACCATCGGCTAAGTTAATTTAATTGTTCATATTCGAGCATTTACAATAAAACATACTATTCTCAGAGTTTCCCTTTGGAGTGGATGAAGGCCCAAGAGACACTTTAGGGGACATTCAGAGAGAAGTACTTTAGAAAAAGAATAAAATGCTGATGAAGAGTGAAGTTCAGGTAGAATAACTTTCTGGTGTCCTTCAATTAATATAATTAGTCAAAACAAAAGTCTTCCTATTGAGAAGATTTTCATCCCTGGGCCAACGCAAGTCTGTAAGGCCACTGCCGTCTATTTTTGGTTTGCACCCACAGACTGAGACAGCTTATCCATAAACCATGCTAGATCTTTTCATCCTCTTCAGTTTGCTGAAATGTGAGACGGAAGGGACACTGGTGCAACTGTGGTGGGTGACATGGGCTCCAGGCTCATGCTGTCCGGCTTTGCTCAGTCTTGCTTCTGGGTGTATAGTTTCCATTTCACCAAGAATTTGCCAGACCCACCCAACTTTATGACTTTGAAGATTCAAGAAGACCTACATAATCATGGCTAGTAAGACACAGATGATCACTTGGTATCACAATGTCAAGTGTCCCATCACTATTTGGCCTCTATAGCACCCAAAGAGCCATCTTTCAAAAGGTGTTTTATCCTTCGCTGTAAATAGCATAAACTTGCTCAGAACCTCAGAGGAATGCATTATAGTTCTCCCACTGAAAACTTCCATAAAATCTAAACTGCATTTTTTTTTTTTTTTTTTTTTTTTACCATTATGAACACCTCTAGCACCACTAGGCCACTAAATTGCATGGCAATTAACTGTAGCCCAGACCCAGACTCCAATCCCTATACAAATCTGGCAGACTTTTTTGTTACTCAGTATATGGACCCGAACAGTATTCCTAAGGGTGGAATAAGTTGTTTTGGATCCCGAAGAGGTCCACCAGGTAATGTGCTTCCTTCTTTGCCATAGAAAACACAAGATTGTGCGCCGTCCAATCCGAACCTAACCCATCATCTTTCCTCACCAAATGTCGTCTTTCTTCTACACACTGTATGTTTCCTGTTGGCAAGTTAAAAATCTGGGGGTCATCCGTGTTTCCTGCCTCCATCATACATCCCTGGAGCCCTACATTCTTTCAGCCTTTCAATTGTGTGTTTCACATTTTCGGAAAGCAGGGAGGCAAAGTTACTGAATTAGAGTGGGATGGAATCGAGTCAGGTTTGAGAATATAAAGAGAAGATAAGATAGTATCACCGAGAGGAATTTGGTGGATGATCAGTTGAATAATTGTTTTCATGTCACACCTTTAATATCTGTTCTGTTCTTATTCCAATATATTTTATTTATTTATTTATTTATTTATTTATCTATTTATTTATTTACTTTTGAGACAGAGAGAGCAAGTGGGGGAGGGACAGAGAGAGAAGGAGAGAGAGAATCCCACAGAGGCTCTGTGCTGTCGGTGTGGAACCTGGGCTCCATCCCAACCAAGTGTGAGATCGTGACCTAGACCAAAACCATGAGTCAAACTCTCAACAAACTGAGCCACGCAGGAGTCCCAATATACTATATCCTAAGTGACAGATCATATTTGTGTTTTCCAAGTCTTAAATATATTGTTGTGGAGGACAGAAGTGTTTAGCACTTCTTACTTGCCTTATAAGATCAAAGGTAGCTTATTTCCTCAGACCCGAAATCTTTTTATGTAGCTTTCAGTATCTTCAATTTCCTACTTGAGCTCCCTAAATTCCTGTTAATATTGCAAGGGCAACGTCTGTGTCAGGAAAGGCTGCTACTATTGGAACTCCCTGGCTCTCAGCTCCTGAGCCTTCCCATCTGGCAGTTTCATTGTCACCCCCGTTGGATTTTCTTTGCTTCATCATTTAATTGCTATTGCAGAGCTCATTTAATCTCTGAAATGAAATAGGCAGGGCCCTTCTTTGGGCTCATGAACAGCCCAGTGGCACAGAACTCTGCTATTGGGGTTTGATGTCTGTTTTTGTCATCTTGAAATGTTCAAAAATTTTATCTTTGACTTGGAGTTTGTATGTAAAGTCCTAAGACACAACAGAGCATGCATGGGGGGCTTGGAACCGTCAAAACACATTACATGCGATTATCCTGCATTATACAACTTCCCCTGCTCCCTTGGACTAGTTCTTGGCCGCCTGTCCCACAGCCCCTCCACCACTGGCACCTTCAACTTGGTCCAGCCTTCCCTTCCTCACCCTGACCTACTAAGACTGCCCTCTTGGAGGACCAGATACAGGGCAGGGAGGGTTGAAGCAAGATGGCGCTCCATGGTCTTAGGGTAAGTCACGGCAGTTGTTATCCCATCCAGGCTGGTAGGTCCACAGCACATTAGAAGGGTGCCCCAGCAAGTGCAATCCTTTTACCCACCCTCAGCCCACGTTTTGAGTGGGGCCCAATGTGGAGGTTACAATCCCGAGGGTGTCAGCAATCTGCCTTTGGTTGAGGTGGCAGGCCCGGGGGAAGGGCAGATGCCTTCCTCGGCTTCCTAGACCCCCAGTCTGGGCACGCACATTGTTTCAGCAGTTGGTGGGAGGGGAAAACTGGCAATGGGTGGGCCAGGTGTATTGAGTCCTAGGGCAGGGTCTCCAGGCATCTGTGGGGGTCTGCACTTGCCCTGCAAATACCTCCATATCTGAGGAAGTGGGACATGATAAATAAAAATCAAACATCATAGCAGCTCAAGAAAGACTACAGAAAAAAGGAAAAAGCTTTATACGCAAGGGCACTTTTGTCCATATTGTTGAGAAAAGATCTCCATGTTTTTATTTTGTCCTGGTCTCTACAAATTATGCAGCCAGTCTTGTAAACAGGTAATATACTGCCAAGTACTGGATGAGGCTATTTTGGGACAGTTGAACTTAAGGAAATCTCTTGGTTATGAAAATCATGTCTTTCTGCGACATAATAGAACACCAAGTAATACATTCTGCAGAAAGACTTAACTAATTATAATTAGCAAAAGTTTCCTTTCTGGATTCACACCTTACACTGTAGGGATTCCTAGTGAGGATTTATAATGGGTGAAGTTTATTGGCTGGCTTCCTAAAACATTCTAGGTGTTAACTTCTCAGACAATGTGAAGGTGGAAGTCTATTAAAAGGTGACTTTTCAAATATGTAATTATATTATATGTGATTATTCGTTGCAAGGAAGGACCTCACAGGTATAAAGAATCAGGTATTTAAATTGCATTTCTTTAATTTTTCAGATACTATGGATTCGGGCTTGATGAAAATTCATAATAGATTAGCTTGGAATTCAGTATCTATGAGCTTTAGATGTAATTACAGAAATAATTGCATGCATTAAAGTCAGAAAGGATGCATTTCTGAGTTTTGAGATTCTTTTAACTTCTCTTTATACTTAAAATGGGGAAAGGATAGAATAGGAGGCAATACTTAAAAGCAATTGCTCAAATATGCGATTTGATTTTTTTGTTTTTAATTCTCAGAACTGAAAAACTTTATTTCCTACTGCAAGGAAGGGCAGAAAGACAGCAGGCATCAAACTGCAGAATCCATGCCCGGCCATCTTTCCCCACCTCCTGTTGGGCAGCTTTGCTATGAGAATGTGAACGGATCGTGTGTGAAAACTCCCTACTCACTTGGATCCAGGGTGATTCTGTACACAGTGTTTGGTTTCGCGTCTTTTCTGGCTGTGTTTGGAAACCTGCTGGTGATGACTTCCGTTCTGCATTTCAAGCAGCTGCACTCCCCTGCCAATTTCTTGATTGCGTCTCTGGCTTTTGCTGACTTTCTGGTGGGGGTGACCGTCATGCCCTTCAGCATGGTCAGGTCTGTGGAGAGCTGCTGGTACTTTGGGGCCAGATTTTGTAGCCTGCACAGTTGCTTCGATGTGGCGTTTTGTTACTCTTCTCTCTTCCATCTGTGTTTCATCTCCATCGACAGGTACATCGCTGTTACTGAGCCTCTGGTCTATCCTACCAAGTTCACGGTGTCCGTGTCGGGGACATGCATCGGCATCTCCTGGATCCTGCCCCTTGTATACAGTGGTGCCGTGTTCTATACAGGCGTCAATGACGATGGCATGAAGGACTTAGTAAGTGCCCTCAACTGTATAGGTGGTTGTCAAATTGTTGTAAATCAAGACTGGATCTTGATAAATTTTCTGTTATTCTTCATACCCACCCTTGTTATGATAATTCTTTACAGTAAGATTTTTCTAGTAGCTAAACAACAAGCTATAAAAATTGAAAATACTGGTAGCAAAGCAGAATCATCCTCAGACAGTTACAGATCCCGAGTGGCCAAGAGAGAGAGAAAAGCGGCTAAAACCCTGGGTATCACAGTGGTAGCATTTATGATCTCTTGGCTACCATATACAATTGACACAGTAATTGATGCCTATATGGGCTTCATAACCCCTGCCTATATTTATGAGATTTGCTGTTGGGGTGCTTATTATAACTCAGCCATTAACCCTTTGATTTATGCTTTATTTTATCCTTGGTTTAGGAAAGCCATCAAAGTTATTTTAAGTGGAGAATTTTTAAAGGAGAGCTCATCAACCATCAGTTTATTTGTTGAATAAGTATGAACACTAAGTCGAGAAATTTAAAAATATTTTAAAAATGATACATTTATGATGAAATTAGATATAAGAAATGAATAAAGCCTTTCAAAATTGGGGAAATAGCTATATATTTCTCAAATTAGCTAGGAACAAAATCACAAGAAGATAACTCCATTAAATCATTGCAGAAATATTACTGAACTAAACAGTAAATAATGAAGTGGTTTACGTGTGTAATCTGCCTGGGTGCTCTGTACACATCCTTGTTATATGTACTTGTCTCTTCCAATTTCATTGAATTCTGAATCTCATTTCAGTTGTGATCTCTCTAATCATTTTCTCTTTTATGGTCACCTCTCACCTCTCATGTATCTTCAAATGGTCTTTTACAACACTGTATTAATTTCTAGGGCTGTCATAACAAAGTACCACAGACTAGGTGGCTTAAACCAGAACAATTTATTCTGTTCCTAATTATTTCAAAGCTAAACTTCCAAAGTCAAGGTGTCAACAGGTCTGGTTTCATCTGAGGGCCCCCTTCTTTGGCTTATAGGTGGCTAGCTTCTCTCTGCATCCTCATATGGTTTATGCCATATTTATGTCCTTGTCCTAATCTCCTTTATTAATACACATTTTAAATGTTTATTTATTTTGAGAGAGAGAGAGAGAGAGAGAGAGAGCATTGCACCCACACATACAAGCACGAGCAAGAGAAGGGGAAAGAGAGAGAGAGAGAGGGAGAGAATCCTAAGCAGGCTCATGCTGTCGGTGCAGAGCCCGACACAGGGCTCAATGACACAAAGCGTGAGATCATGAGCTGAGCTGAAATCAAGAGTCGGAGGCTTAACCGACTGAGCCACCCAGGATCCCTTTATCTCCTCTTCTTGTAAGAAGCCCAGGAATATTGGGCTGGGGATCACCCTTTAAAACTCTCTTTGATTACCTTTTAAAAGGTCTTATCTCAGCACATGGTTCCATTCTAAAGTACTAGAGGTTAGGACTTCGATATATGAATTTTGGAAGGATACCATGCAGCCCATAACAGGCACAAGCCCAGAGTTGGTGACACTACCCAAGGGTCTGTTCAGTAAATGATTTGTGATACTGTCTGTACCTTCCAGGAGCTTTTGGGGCAGGAGGTAAGCCTTTCTTGCTTAATGGCTGGGCAGAATCTTGGAATATTCACCTGTAATATCCTGGGGTCAGTAATTTGGCCTTGGAATCAGGTATTAACTACGGACATTGCACAGAAGTGAAAAACCGCTAATGGAAACATGTGCCACAAGAAAGGTGGCCCAGCGATCATTAGCAATTGGAAATTCTGCAAGGGAAAGAATGATCAATTATTGCTATCAGTGACACTAACTTTTCTCACCTGAATATACTGCATGCTTCCCTTTCCCAGAATGTTGTGGGGGTGAAAAAGTCTTTGCTGGTGCTGCAAAAACTTCTAATAAAAAGGATATAAAAAACGATGCTCTAATTTTACATTTTGCTCTCTGGAATATTTTACATTGTTGATGTAACAAAAGTATTCTGGAATGCATATGTACAGTATTTTGTATAGTGAATCTAAATTGTAATAGAGTACTGGTTTGAAAACCATTTTTTTTTCTCTTTTTGGTTTATCTTTGGGTCACTCAATTAAGATGATTGAAATCTTTTTTTTCCCATTGGCGTTCACTGAGATTTTTCACTTTTTTCAAGCAAATATTGAGCATAAATTACAGGCAAGTACCTGAGTTAGGAACAGCTAACAATAAAAAGTATGTTTTATATAGTGTTTTCCTCAAGGAACATGATTTTGTAGGTAATAGGGGCTACACATTTTAAATTACGTTATTGAGAATGAAAAAAGTGTCAGAGATGCTCAGTCTTGTGAACAGAGGACTCATTGTCACTATTTGTCATAAGGGTGGTGTTAGGTGTTGGGCATTTCTAGGACATTGTCTTCTCACTCACATGTGGTCTCATGAACTGAGGGCTTAAAAATTGTCAAAGACTCTACTTCCTTAGTAGGAGGGCCTTTCGATGAGTCTTCAAGCACTGGACTTTCATAGGCAGACAGGAGTGTGGACATTTTTTGACAGGAGGGTTAATTTCCACAAATAGAGGATTGGCTTGGCCAACCGTATGACAATGAATACATTATAGCACAATGACCAATTCATGCTGCCACTTACTATATACTCAATAGATCAGATTGGCTGTCACAGCTTTTAAAAAGGACTTCATGTTCCTTATTTTTAGAGTATAGAGGACAAACATAGAAAAAAGTAACTGAGAGAGTAGAAGGGTCCCATTTTATAAATGTCTCATAGCATTACATTGTTGCTAAATTACAACGAATATGACAGAAGTTCAAAGGCAAATTAAGGATTTTTGAAATTTATCTTATGGGCAAGCAAAATATATTGTGGCAAATGCTACCAAGACTTCCAATACAATTCTAAATATGAAATCTGCTGGGTATGTGAAACGTCACAAAGGAGAGAAAAGAAAGAAATTAGATTCTTCCATATATTTCATGATAGTCTTTCCTAGGAATGACTACCCGAGATATGGATTCAAAAATTCAGGATTAAATTCTTTGTTGTATTTTATCCTTAGTTTAGGAGAGAATTAAAACTTAATATAACTGGTCAAGAAGTAAAGAAATGTAAAGTAAAGAAATCAACATAAATATGTTTTCAGGATAAAACTAAGTTAAGATCAAGGAAATTGTGGGATGTTGGGAATTTCCGATGTATTATGATGTAGAATACAGTGTTGATTATGATATCAAATTTGAAAAAAGGTGTTCTTCAAGTTCAATTAAATATTGTTTAGAGTGAGCTTCTCCAAGCATCTACAAACAGATTGACTGACGTGGTGAACGAGGTCCTATTTCCTACCGCTGATTCTGCCCATTTCTCTGCTCTGTCACTTTTCTGCTTCCCTGTCTTTGGTGGTGGTGGTGGCGGGGGGTTCGGGAGGGTGGTGAATTTCTTGGTATTTTCACTTTTTATGCTTACCTCCCTGTTAGCTTCAATGCTCATTTTCTTCTTCCTCTTCTCTATTAATGTCATGTGCTCTTGGCCTTCCCCTAGACTCTTGTTTTTTTCAGCCAACTTTCATTCCAACATTTTCTTTTGCTGGAGTTCTTTTCTTAAATGTCCTCAGCTCCCTCTGCTTCATGCTCTAGCGAGGAGTTGAGTTCCTCTTACTTCTCCTCTTCCAACAGTAAGGGAATCGGATGTCACATTCAGATCTGGCTCAAGCCTGACATTTAATGTTTAGAGGACATTGGACAATTAACCATGACAAAATGATACATTCACCACAATAAATAGTTCTTCAATATAATTACTTTCATGTGGTATGTCACTTCATTTCTTCCTCATGACATGGGAATAATTGCCCTATACTGGCATATTATAAACATCATCTACCGCTGTCATAATTGATCATAATGCAAACTTATGATGTCACATAGTCATGAGGAAAGATGAGCCAGTCAAGAAGTTGTGTTTGAATATTTTGATATCTATTTGGGAAAAAAAAAAAAAGTTCTGATTCTCACTCTTCCCCTACTCACACATGTGCCCTTACATACATATTGTTCAGGACAGATCTTAGTGTAAAATATAAAGCCAGGAAAATTTAGAAGATAATGCTGGAGATTATTTTCATAGTTTCTCATGGAAAAGATTGCCAGGTTAACTATAGATTTAATATTTCCACATGGTAAGTCAAAATGTCAAAAAGATAAACTTGAAAAAACTCTTTAGAATATTTATTTTATTCTAATGGTTTTTGTTGAAAATGGAGGAAAAAAAAGATGTTTGGGGCACCTGGGTGGCTCAGTCAGTTGAGCATCCGACTTCAGCTCAGGTAGTGATCTCACAGCTCGTGAGTTCGAGCTCCATGTCGGGCTCTGTGCTGACAGCTCGGGGCCTGGAGCCTGCTTCGGATTCTGTGTCTCCCTCTCTCTCTGCCCTTAACCCACTTGCATTCTGTCTCTGTCTCTCTTAAAAATAAATAAAAATCAAAAAAAAATTTAAAAAGAAAAAAGAAAAAGATGTTTGTTTTCTTGGCCTTGAGTCTCAAAAGTCTAGGCCCTGGGAGAAAGGAAAAAGAGCCTACCTTGAACAGATTTGGGGAAGTAAGGGCTATAGAAAAGCTTGCCTACATCCCCGAGCAAGAGTAGAAAGATAATTGGAGTACAAAAATAAGTGAGAAAATAGTGAAGGTCTCTGAGGGAGGAGCACCCGATTTCTCCTGGATACGGTCTGGTTTGAGAAAAGGGGTGATATGCAACTGATATGCAATTGTGGTGGGTTGAATAAGAACCCCACAAAGAGATCCATATCTAGACCCTGGAACCTATACATATTAAAGATTATTTGGAGAAAAAAAATAAAGGTCGCTGAAGGTGTGATTGAGTTAAGCATCTTGAGATGGGGAAGTTAGCCTGGATTGTCCAGGTGGGTCCAAAAGGCCATCACGAGAGTCTTTACAGGAAAGAGGCTGAGAGAGATGACACACACGGAAGAGAAGGCAGTGTGATCACACAGGTAGAGACTGGAGCGACGAGACCACAGCATGTCAGCAGCCAGCAGAAGCAGGGAGAAGGATGGATTGTCCCCAAGCCCCCGCAGAGGGCGCGCCGCCTTGCTTTGATGTTGGATTTCATGCTTTCAGCCTCCAAGACTCTACAGGAATAAAATTTCTGTCATTATAAGCCCCCAAGTGTGTGATGAGTTGTTACAGCAGTGACAGGAAACTAATATATCAAGTCTGTTTGCAGGGACAAGCTCCAAATGCAAGGGGAAACTCGTTCTCCTTTCCCTGGACAGAACTCAGTGTGTATAAAGACCACCGGGCAGAAATGGCTGCATAGGCTGAGCACGTAGCCTGAGACAGCACCACAGAGCACCTCATTGCTCTGCATGGTACAAGGACAGTAAAAGATTCCTGAGCCCCTGATCATGCCTTGGAGTCATGACAGGTCCTAGAAACCCCTCCAAATGTTCCACCGCCCGTGATGCCACAAGTATAGCTGAATTTTTCTGAAAAGGGAAAGGAATTGGCCAATAAATGTAAGAGCTAAAGAAGCCTTACTACCAGGTAGGAACGATGACTGCTCTGTGACAGGACTGGGCCAACGTCCAGAAACCAGGCAGGACATCTCATTGAATATCAGGGAGAGTGGATGGTCACCCAGACCAGATCTCTAATTTACAGAGTCATTGGTGATGTGTGGTTGACTCAGAGAAGAAGGTAGGGAAAGCCCAGATAGACGGAGAGGAAGTTTTTATCACTTGGAAGTTAGGGGCATGGCACAGACTTTAGGTTCATTTATAGTTGTACAACATAGAGGAGCAGAACACAAAACCTGGAGCTAAACTGCTTAGATACAAATCCCCAGTTACCATTTACTAGAAGTTCACGCTGGATAAGTGATCAACTTGCAGGGTTTCAGTCCTTCATCTGCAGAATAGGGTTAGCAGCTATGCTGACCTCATTGGGTTTTGTGTGTGTGTCAGTTTAATAACTGAATACATGTAAACTCCCAAGATATAGCAGGTGTTCAAAAGTTGTCTGCTACTGTGAAAATGATAGTTGCCTAAACAATAAAGTAACACGTTTTGCACACCTGTGCCCTGTGTTCACAGAAAATACTTGTGGGTCTTTCTAGATTTACTACCATGTTTTAGGAAGCATTTCTGTAAAACGGACAATTAAAAGCCGTAAGATAAGAGCTATTACCCAAATTATAAGAAAAAAAACTTTAAGTTTATTTATTTATTTTGAGAGAGAGAGGGAGAGAGAGAGAGCTTGAGCAGGGGAGGGGCAGAGAGAGGGGCGGGGGTAGAGGGAGTCTCAAACAGGCTCTTCACCATCAGTGAAGAGTCTGACCTGGGCCTTGAACCCACGATCCGTGAGTTCACGACCTGAGCCGAAATCTAGAGTCAGACACTCAACCGACTGAACCACCCAGATGCCCCTCTGAGAAAACTTGTATAAAGATGTTAGGTAGGTGCTCCGCAGTTACATGTTGAGAAATACCTGGTTATTATGATGAGACAGAGTTGAAAGAGAACTTCAGAATGTTTTCAATTTCATGGACGGACATGAGGTATTAGCAGAGGCTGAGCGGAGGCAAGGGAGGGAAGGAGGGAAGGAAAGCTAGAGAGAAAATGACAGACTACTCTGATGTAACTCAAATCTCTGAGTCAAGGACACCGAAAAGGAAGGGGCTTGAGACTCAGGTTTCAGACCCTCAATTAATCACATACTCTCAAACAAAAGAGTGGAACTCTTTCCTGGAGATAGAGGAAAGACTGATGAGGCTGTGAATTCTGGAAAAGCCAAAACAGCATGCCATTCACTGAGCCACACCTGGATGGACTGGAGCAGTGTAAGAGGTTGCCAGATTCATAGTCTAGAGGGGGGCTATTGATAAGCACATTATTCAGAGTTTAGGGTCCTGTGAACGTCTGTTTTTTCATTATGAGATAGACGGCCATTTCATCCTAGATGACACCTACAATGACAATCCCAGTCTATGCATGCAGCATCGAGGCAGACTGCATAGGACCCTGGAATTTAGAGGAAAGCTTGGAAGAAGACAGTGGGATCCCATGACATAGGGGCTTACAAGAGAGTTAAAGACATGTTACCAAAAAATCAAGAAGACTGCCTTCTGTGGTAGGTGAGATCTTCACCTGCTAATATGTATGTTTTCTCTACCTCCACGCACTAGTCATCGGATAAAATCTGAAATGATCATTGGGATGTACAAAGCTGTGCACAACATCTGAATCTTTCCCTGTTCTTTACATTAGTACCTTCCTTTCCTCCTCATCCTTCTATCCGGGCCCTAAATTTATACCCTCAGTGAATTCTATTTATTCACCCCAGTTCTATTAGTTGTTGACGTCATTTCTCACTTTACACTTTTTAAATGTGTTTATTTTATTTTATTTTTTATTGAAATCCAAGTTAGTTAACATATAGTGTAATAATGATTTCAGGATAGAATTCAGTGATTCATCACTTACATGTAACACCCAGGGCTCATCCCAGCAAGTGCCCTCCTTAATGCCCATCTCCCATTTAGCCCTCCAGCAACCCTCAGTTTGTTCTCTGTATTTAAGAGTCTCTTATGGTTTGTCTCCCTCCCTGTTTTTATATTGTTTTTGCTTCCCTTCCCCTTTTGTTTCTTGAATGCCACATATGAGTGAAATCATACGACATTATCTTTCTCTGACTGACTTATTTCGCTTAGCATAATACACTCTCATTCCATCCACGTTGATGCAAATGTCAAGATTTCATTCTTTATGATTGCTGAGTAATATTCCATTGTATATATATACCACATCTTTATCCGTTCATCAGTTGATGGACATTTGGGCTCCTTCCATAATGTAATTTGGCTATTGTCGATAGGGCTGCTATAAACATTGGGGTGCATGTGCCCCTTCGAATCAGCATTTTTGTATCCTTTGGATAGATACCTAGTAGTACAATTGCTGGGTCGTAGGGTAGTTCTGTTTTTAATTTTTTGAGGAGCCTCCATACTGTTTTTCCAGAGTTACTGCACCAGTTGGCATTCCCACCAGCAGTGCAAAAGAAAGTTCCTCTTTCTCTGTTTCCTCCCCAACATCTGTTGTTGCCTCCTGAGTTGTTAATGTTAGCCATTCTGGCAGGTGTGAAGCGGTATCTCATTGTGATTTTACATGTGTTAATTTTAGCTGGAAGCACAGTGAATTGTTATGTTATGTCTGTCTCTCACGTTAACATGGAAACTCCCGTTAAGGGAAGAAGATATTTTGTGTTTATTCCTGTATATTGAAGACCTTGCACAAATAGATGCTTCATAAATAACCAAATATAAATATTGCACTACACAAATGATTGAACTGCAGGCAGATTTATGGGCGTCTTGGGAGAACTTCTGTTCCCTGAATCTTTTACTAAAGCATCTAAACCTTTTTACTCATCTTGAAGAGAATATTGTCACATTTCAGTATTGAGTGTATCATATGCGATAGGTCCTTTTTGTACAGACCTCTATAGGTACAAAAGACCTCTGGTTTTTTACAGTAAGCTAAGAATTTTTCTTGTTAGTGATGAATACGGTTTGAAATTTATCAAATACATTTTCTCACTTCATCAGATGATTGTTAGATTTTAATCTGTTACAATGCTGATTTGTATTAATAGATCGTCTAATTTCAAAGCAAACTTTCATTCTTGGCATCAACTTGAATCATGATGTATGATCTTTTTTATATATTTCTGGATTGAGTTCGTAACAGTTTGTGTAGGATTTTTTGCATCGTTGCTTATGAGTGAGAGTTTTCTCTCATTTTCCTTTTTCAAATTGTCTCTGGGAGTTTTAGCATTGAGGCTACAGCCAAACATAAACTTTAGTGGAGATAATTAAATATAAGTTTCTTGTCCCTGTTCACACCTTACGCTACAGGGATTCCACCTTAGCTTTTGGGTGTGGATTTGGGGTGTGGGATTCAGCAGTGCTTCTGGGGATTTTGTCATTACTCTTCAGACAGTCTTGGGGTGGGTGTAATAAAAGGTAACCGATAGATAACAAATCACACATATCTCACTAACGTTGACAAAGAGAAATATCCCTGTATCACGACCAGGTAAATAAAAGATTATTGACAAATTGTAAGGCAAGAAGAAATCTTTGGGATTAGCAAATTGGTAGAAGATGTACTTGAAATTAAACAATTGCACTTAGAAAATGGATTCCAAGTATATTCTAAGGTAAGCAAAATAATGGTAACAATGAATTAAGCTAAGATTTGTTGAACATTTGAATTGAATATATTACTTCAAGTGTTCAGACATTAAAATTAATAGGAGTACCTGACAGGCCATGGAGATGTTGTCTGATAACTGTAACAAAGGTAGGCAGTTGCAAAGGACCTTTTCTCCGCCTTAGGAAATAAGAAACCGCTCTGCTTGGTGCGACTGGCCAAGGGCAGAACTTCTCCACGTTTACAAGCTGTTTGCAGCAGCACCATGAGCACCAACCCGTCCCCCCCCGCTGCATCCGAGCAGCTCTGCTACCAGAACGTGACCGGATCCTGCGCGAAAGCCCCCTACTCGCCCGGACCCCGGCTCATTCTCTACACACTGTTCAGCTTGGGGGCTGTGCTGGCCGCTTTTGGAAACCTCCTGGTGGTGATTTCAATCCTGCATTTCAAGCAGCTGCACTCGCCAACCAATTTTCTCATCGCCTCTCTGGCCTGTGCTGACTTTCTGGTGGGGGTGACCGTCATGCCCTTCAGCATGGTCAGGTCTGTGGAGGGCTGCTGGTACTTTGGGCCGAGTTTCTGTACCTTCCACACGTGCTGTGATGTGGCATTTTGTTATTGTTCTGTCTTCCACTTGTGCTTCATCTCCATCGACAGGTACGTCGCTGTTACTGAGCCTCTGGTCTATCCTACCAAGTTCACGGTG
This sequence comes from Panthera onca, assembly GCF_046562875.1. Classification (NCBI taxonomy): domain Eukaryota; kingdom Metazoa; phylum Chordata; class Mammalia; order Carnivora; family Felidae; genus Panthera; species Panthera onca. The sequence goes on from NC_138343.1 coordinate 119,062,634, forward strand.
TCCGTGTCGGGGACATGCATCGGCATCTCCTGGATCCTGCCCCTTGTATACAGCGGTGCCGTGTTCTTCACAGGTGTTCATGATGACGGGCTGGAGGAATTAGTAAGTGCCCTCAGCTGCGTAGGCGGTTGTCGGCCACTTATAAATCAGTTTTGGATTTTGATAGATTTGCTATTATTTTTCACACCTACTTTTGTAATGATGATGCTGTACAGTAACATTTTTCTTGTGGCTAGAAAACAGGCTATAAAGATTGAAAACATTAGTAGCAAAACAGAAGCATCAGGGACATACAAAACCAGGGTGAGTAAGAGAGAGAGAAAAGCAGCTAAAACCCTGGGTATCACGGTGGTAGCATTTTTGATCTCCTGGTTACCGTACATGATTGATTCATTCATTGATTCTTTTGGGGGGTTTATAACACCTTCTTATGTTTATGAGATATTTTGCTGGCTTGGTTATTACAACTCTGCTGTAAACCCTTTGATTTATGCTTTATTTTACCCTTGGTTTAGGAGAGCAACAAAACTCATTATAAGTGGTCAAGCATTAAGAGTAGACAGTTCATCAACGATGAATTTGTTTTCTAAAAAACCCTAAATTTCAAATTGAGGAATTTATTGATATATTGGGAATTTAATGACCCAGTAAATTGAGGAGGAAAAATGGTACCTCAATTTCAGGCGCATAACTTTTCTGCTTCGTTTTCGTGGTGAACTAAATAAACATCTTCAAGTATTTGACAGAAATGTGCTTACTAAACAATGGTTGACACAGAGTTTATATTTCCCAGTTTCCCCAAATCTGTGCACTTGCCTGCTTTGTCGGTTCTTACTTATTTTTCATGTCCAGGCCTCCCTTTCAACCGTGTCTTTAAGCCGCTTTCAAAGGTTTCCAGTGAAATCTCGCCATCCCTGTCTTCTCTGGACTCCGTGTGCTTGACTTCCATTTTAAGCTGCTTGTTTCTTGGGGGCCCATCTTTCTGTAGCTCCTGGAGATCTCCGAGCCATACACATCGGTCACTCCAGACTCAGAGCCAGACTCAGAGCCAGACTCATATTTTATATCGTTGGAGATATTTTGTGGAATAATTATGAGCAGACCTTGTAAAATGCATACCAGAGATTGTCCTTTATGTGATTGTTTCTTATCCTATGAGGTATGTTGTTTTTCCTTCCAGCCACTGTGGAGGGCCGTTTTCTGTCATTTCTTTTTTCTTTATTACACTATCCAGAGTTCACATTGTTGGTGAACTAAATAACAATATATTATAAGTTATGGTAGAAGGATGAACTGTTCAAGAAGGGATGATATGGTTTAAAGCTCTTTGGAGAATATCGTTAAACACCTTATGTCATGCCATTCACAAAAGCAAAACAAATTTCTTTCAGATGTTAGAAGAGTCAAAGAAAATATTTTATAATTTTTCACTGGAGGGACCCTGACTGAAACCGCCTGTAGCTTTCTGCACATAATTTAAATTTTAAAACTTCAAGGGCGCCTGGGTGACTCAGTCAGTTGAGCGTCCGACTTCGGCTCAGGTCATGATCTCATGGTTTGTGTGTTTGAGTCCCGGGTCAGACTCTGTACTGACAGCTCAGAGCCTGGAACCTGCTTCCGATCCTGTGTCTCCCCTTTCTTTTTTTTTTTTTTTTTTTTTTTTTTTTTAATTTTTTTTTTTTTTAACGTTTATTTATTTTTGAGACAGAGAGAGACAGAGCACGAACAGGGGAGGAGCAGAGAGAGAGGGAGACACAGAATCTGAAACAGGCTCCAGGCTCTGAGCTGTCAGCACAGAGCCCGATGCGGGGCTCGAACTCACGGACTGTGAGATCATGACCTGAGCCGAAGTCAGACGCTTAACCGACCGAGCCACCCAGGCGCCCCTCCCCTTTCTCTGCCCCTCCCCTGCTTGCGCTCTGTATCTCTCTCTCTCTCTCTCTCTCTCTCTCTCTCTTTCTCTCTCAAAAATAAATAAAAAAAATTTAATGTTAAAACTTCAAAAGAAAACAAAGCCAAATTTGGGGGGAGGGAGGCAAACTTGGGGGAAATTACTGGCAGCGAACATGGTGAAGGGAAGGTTAATAGATTTAAAAACATAGAGGCCTTTTCCAAAACAGGCATAGCTTAACACCTCCCATACAAATAAATAGGCAATTTTACGGAGGAAAAAAATATGATTAATAAATACATTAAAATGCCAAATGTACACATAATTTTAAAATGTTAAAATGTGGCACTGGTTCATATATCAAGTGGGCAAATATTAGAAGAATAAGAAATACCTGATAACAATTAGGGTATGGAAAATTGGGCACTCTCGAGAAAATAGAACTTGCATCTCACAAGAATACAACTTAGTATCAGTTTTCGGAGGGGAATTAAAATTTTTTTATAAATTTTAATACACACATGTCATTTCTAGTAAGGAATCCAAAAAAAAAAAAAAAGTCAGTCAAGGAAGCAAACATCACAAGGACATTTACTGTATAATTCTTAATTATTACTTGGAATAATCTAGGAGCAGTGTGGACTGAATTAAATAAACTATGCTCTAACCACATAATGGGATGTTTTGATGCCATTAAAAAGCACTAACAAGGGGTGCCTGGGTGGCTCAGTTGATTAAGCATCCAACTCTTGATTTCAGCTCAAGTCATGATCGAGAGATCATGGACATGGAACCTCCTTAAGATTCTCTCTCTCCCTCTTCCTTTGCCTCTCCCCTGCTCAAGCTGTCAAGAAAAAAAAAAAGCACTAATGAGTTCTGTATAAGTTGATATATGCTCCCATATATGGATACACTTCCTACACGCTTTTACAAAGTGTAACTTTATGTGTAATAGACAGTATGTATCTGGTGGGGGGTGGGGTGGGGTGGAGAATTTGCTTTGTAATTTATCTTTATCATTTTAATGTATGAAAATGAGATGAAAATATTGAAATAGATATTACAATAAATAAATAAATAAACAAACAAAAGAGATACTACCCATACATGTCTCTACTTTTACCTGAGCATTGAAATTAGGTTTATCGATGTATTTGCTTGTTTTATTTCATGGGAAGATCTTTTGAGTATATATCTCTGCTACATTTTTCTTCCTAAAGAACTGAAATTGTAGCTGCATTGGTATATTTCAGGGACTACATCTTAAAGTGATTAAATTATCTTAGGAATTACATCTTAATGTTGTTAAGCATTTGGGTTTTTGTTTGTTTGTTTGTTTTGCAGCAGATCTCTAAGTTTCTCGAACTCTTCCCCTCTAATAATAATGTGTTATATTCAGGAGCTATGGGAGCTAGCAACAGTCACTTCTCAATCTGTCATTTGTATTTTATTTTTACGCTTTAGGTCCCCTCTTGAAAAGCGAAAACAGCAACAGGGCAGATGTTCAGTCCATCACCTGCTTTGAGAGACTCAGCTTCCCAGCAGGCTGGAAGGAGCACTTCTCTTCCTGAAGGGGATGCCCCTGGGTCTGCTCCTTAGAGGCAGGGAGACGGATTCCTTAATAGACCTCACAGAACACCCATAGATGCTACTGTGGAGGCCAAGGCCCCTGGAGCTTGGATGTCACCCCGGGGGGGGGGGGGGGGGGAGGAAGGAGCAGAATCCCTAAATTTACTGGGATCTGTTTCTTGTTCCTGGTGGGCTATGAGCCTTTAAGCAAGATTTAAGAATATTGTAAAACAAGGGGCAGCTGGGTGGCTCAACTTGTTAAGCCTCTGACTCTTGGTTTCGGCTCAGATCATGATCTCACAGTTTCATGAGTTCTGCCCCTCCCCCACTCACACTGTCTTTCTCAAAATAAATAAATAAACTTTTTAAAAAAGAGCATTACAGAAAAATAAATTGCACTGTAGCACACCTGAGTAAATGGTAGCCAAGAACTGTACCTGTCACCGTGTATATTATATATCCTCTCCCCTCTCCACACCTTAGTGCACATTGTCCTCTCTGACGATATCCTCCTGTTTTTTTTTATGTTTATTTATTTTTGTGTGTGAGAGACAGCACGCATGTGAGTGGGGGAGAGGCAGAAAGAGGTGGAGACACAGAAGCAGAAGCAGGCTCCAGGCTCTGAGTTGTCAGCACAGAGCCCCATGCAGGGCTCCATCCCATGAACCACGAGATCATGACCTGAGCCGAAGTCGGTCACTTACCCAACTGAGCTACCCAGGAGCCTCTGGATGTTCTGTTTTTACCATAAGTCTCTCTTCTTAACCTACTAGACACATTTTAAGTTCATCTCCTTGGTAAATTTGCTCCCAACACACTTGGATAAAACTCAGTATTATTATTAAAGCCTTTATTTATTTGTTTGTTTCTTTAATTTTACTTTTAAACTTTATTTATTTTGAGAGAGAGTGTGTGTGCATGTGAGCAAGGACAAGCAGGTAAGGGGCAGAGAGAGGGACAGAGAGAATCCCAAGCAGGCTCCGTGTTTTCAGCACAGAGCTGGAAGTGGGCTGGATCTCACCACTGTGAGATAGATCATGACCTGAACCGAAATCAGGAGTTGGGCGCTTAACTGACTTACGCACCCAGGTGCCCTGATCATTAAAGCCTTTATAACAAATAACTGACAGCCTTAATTTTGAAGGTAGCATAAATACCTTTCAAAATTGAATGCAAAGTAAAAATATTTTTAGATGAATAAAACCCGAGAATCTTCATTGCCAGCATACCCACGCAAAGAGAAAACTAAAGGGAGTTTTTTTTTTAATTTTTTAAAAAGTTTTATTTATTTTTGAGACAGAGAGAGACAGAGCATGAGCAGGGGAGGGGCAGAGAGAGAGAGGGAGACACAGAACCCGAAGCAGGCTCCAGGCTCTGAGCTGTCAGCACAGAGCCCGATGTGGGGCTAGAACTCACCAACCATGAGATCATGACCTAAGCCGAAGTCCGACGCTTAACCGACTGACCCACCCAGGCGTCTCTAAAAGGAGTTTTCAACCTAGAAGGAAAATAATCCCAGAGGAAACACTGTAGTGTGGGAAGTAACGAAGTGTGCCACAGAGTGTCAATACCAGAAAAATAAAATGAATGCTAAAAGTAAAAATAAATGTCTTTTTGACTTAAATTATACGCAGAATTAAAATAAATGACCGCAGTAGCAATAAAATGGCCAAGACAAATGGAGTTAAAGTATATATTGAAATGCTTGGCAAGCTTTTGCATTGCCTTGAATTGGCAAAATTATTAACACTGGAGAATTTAATTAATCAGGGATACATATTAAAACTCTAGGATTCCAACAGAACAGTATAAGTAAGTCCAATTTATAATTTCATGGGAGAAAAAGGGTGAATAATAAAAAATAATAATTTAAAATGAGTCCAGAGTAATAAAAGAACAAAGAAAAAATGTGAAGAAAAAATATATTTAGTTGGTTTAAACTCAAATACAGCAACAATTATATTAAATATGAGAATACACATTCAGATTTTAATCCAATTAAAAGATGACCAGAAGACATGAACAGACATTTCTCCAAAGAAGACACCCAGATGGCCAACAGACACATGAAAAGATACTTAACATCACTCATCAGTAGGGAAATACAAATCAAAACTACATGAGATATCACCTCACACCTATCAGAATGACTAAAATAAAAAATAAAAGAAACAACAAGTGTTAGCAAGGATGTGTACATAAAGGAACTTGCACCGTTGGTGGAAATGCAAACTGGTGCAGCCACTGCAGAACACGGTATGGAGTTTCCTCAAAAAGTTAAGAACAGAACAACCCTACAATCCAGTAATCGCACTTCTGGGTACTTACCCCCAAAATACAAAAACACTAATTAACAGGGATACATTCACCCCTATGTTTATTGCAACATTATTTACAATAGGCAAACTATGGAAGCAGCCCAAGTGTCCATCAACAAATGAATGAATAAAGCAAATATGGTACACACACACACACCACATGCAAATACAATGTAATATCACTCAGCTCTAATAAGATAGAAATCTTGCCATTTGCAACACCATGGATAGAACTAGAGAGTGTAATATTAAGCAAAATAAGCCAATCAGAGAAAGGCAAATACCATATGATTTCACTCATCTGTGAAATTTAAAGCACAAAAAAAAAAAAAAATTAGCAAAGAAAAAAAAGGAGAGAAAGAAAGTCATGAAATAGACTCTTAATTGTAGAGAACAAACTGATGTTCTCTATAAATAACAGAAGGGAGGTAGGTGAGGGATGAAGGGTGAAATAGGTGATGGGGATTAAGGAGTACCCTTGTGATGAGTTCCTCCATGACGTATGGAATTGTTGAATCACTATATTGTACACACGAAACTAATATAACACCATATGTCAACTATATTGGAATAAAATCGAATAAAATAAAGTAAAATGAAATAAAATAAAATTTAATCCAAAAAATGTGTCAAATAAAACTGAAATGAAGGGCATAACATGATAATAAGACAGAACCTAGTAAGTGTATTTCATTATGACCCATAGATTTGGTTTTGGTAGAAAAAGGAAACTGATTAGCTATGCAATTAACAGTGGATGGAATAGTTATTTCAGAGATGAAGACTTATTCTTGGTAGTAAGACTGGAAGGTGCTCTACATCTCATGCACAATGCAATTAAACTACTTGATTCTGTTCTAGCTTTAGTTTTGGGGCAATCAGACACCAAGATTTCAAAACCGGGGCATCATATCTTTGGGGTAGGAATGAATACATAAAAATAATACTTGCTATTTTTCTCTAATTTCTAGAATAATTTAAATCAACATTATCTACCAGCACATCATTTCTATTATTATACAAATGCTATGAAGTGGCAAAATTTCCTGAAATAGTGTATTATTTCTGACTATACTGTGTTTGTAAGAAACTCTTATCTTTATTGGATTTTACAGATGATTAAAGGCACCCTAGAATGTTTAGTATCATTATACCCACAATTCTTCAGTTCCAACACTGAATATCATCAATTTCTTCTGATTCTAGTGGTTTCAGTAGAGTAACTTTTTCTCATCCTGTTCTGCAAGCTAGAGAATCATCCTGCTGCCTCATTTTAAGAACAAGGAAGCTAAAACCAAAGTGTTCTAGAAATCTGGAGAATATCATAAAGCTTCTGGATTCAAATAAACACTTTCAACATCTAGTTTAATACATTTACACTTGTCTTTTTTTAGTGCCTTTCAAAATTAGACAAATCATCTAATTTTACCACTTCCTTTCCTAGATCAACATACTGTTCTATTTTTGTAAGTTTCTAAAAACTTTCATTATAAAGGAACGAACTACTTCCCTCATTATTCTCTTCTGTGAACTTATTCTGGTTGTGTGCTGCCTTTGCTGTTGGCCTTTGCATCAGTGAACATTTATTAAGTGCTTCTGTCTGGTGGCAACACGTGGGCTCTGGAACTGGAAAGATATAACAATAAAGCCAATTTCAACCTAATAATGATTCATCCATGTCACGGAGCCCTCACTGTGTGCATGGGATCCCTTACCTGCACTCTCAGTCTTCTCAACAACCCTGCAAGAGGGCCAATGTTATTACTTCTGTTTCCTAAGTGAGGAGACTGAGGCTTAAAGAAGTGAGTAGAAGGCCAAGGTAGCATATTTGTTCAACAACAGAATCTTATTCATAGCCAGGCAGACAGAGAGTAAGTGCAGCAAACACCAACTATTCTTCCTTACAGAGGAGACTGTGGCCCCACCTCTGTATTCAGGTCATTAGGAGCCATTTGGAACATGGGACTTTCCTTCTACCAAGGGCAGTATGAGCATCATAAAGAAAAGTGCAAAGTTCTTTGGGGAGACGGGGACATCAGAAGGAGTAATTGATTTGCTCTGGTGTAACATTTTAATCTACAGTTTTTCACTCATCCATACTTCTTCATTCTGGAAATAGCATTTTACCATACAAGGTATTGCCCCCTCTCTCTGGTCTCTCGATTATATTTTAGAAATTGTTGGGTCCATTCAAGGGAGCTGAAGGGGGTGGGGCTGGGCACCTACTTTAAGATCTTCCTCTGTTACGCCTCGGCTCAAAAAATGTAACACTCTGAATTTGTTTTGATCCTGTTGATTGCGGTAGCATTTTCTAAACCTGTCCTAAATTGGACCCTGAAAGTTGTGGGGGACAGGTGAAAAGGGGAAGAATATAAATACTAACTGAATATCCTAAGAATTAGCTAAGAGGGAATAATTAGAAATTAGACCCGGTAGAAAACTGGAAGATGTCTAGCTCTTTGTTTTATAAACTAAGGTACGGAGATCTGGGCTTCTGTCCAGGTTCTTTCTGGAACAAGCATCAGGTCTTCCCCTCATTCCTGCTTCCAGACCACAGCAAGACTTTCATCCCTGTCTCTCTGCCTCTGTCTCTGTCTCTCGTCTCTCTGCCTTTTTCTTTTTTGGGCATAATATCCCTTTCTTATTAAGCTGCCCTCTGCTAGAAAACATCAGAAAACACCAGCTATTGTTCTACTCTGTTCTCATTTCCTTTCCCCCACATATATTATATTAAAATTCTGTAAATATTGAAGTAGCTTGTTTGCCTTACCCTGTTTGAAGAAACCTCTTTATCCACACCTGCCTAAGTGCTTCCTGCAACATGAGCTACTGTCTTTTACCTTTTTACTACTTTTCACAATTTGTATTCATATATCCATTTGTTTGTTTACTTGCTTAAGGTTTGTTTCCGGCTCAAGATTGCAAACTTCATGAGACAGGGATCACGTGTACCCAGATTTTTTGTTCATTCCTTTGTTCATTGCTTTTCACCCAACTCCTGGCACTCAACAAATATATATTGAATTGATTAATGAATGAATGAATATATCTCAGAATATGAAGGGAGATATAAAGTTATTTCTCTGGCCTAAATGTGTGCATCATGTATCATTATTTTTTGCCTAGAATAATGTTTCTCAATAGGCAGGTCATTGAGACCTTTTATCTTCCAGAGGACACTTGTCAATGTCTGAAGACATTTTTGATTTATGCTCTTGGGGAAATTTTACTGAAATCTACCAGCATCTAGTAGCAGGGACGCTGCTAAATCCTGTTCAATGTACAGGACAGATCCTTACATCAGAGTTATCTGATCTCAAATGTCAACAGTGCTGAAATTGAGAAAGCCTGGCCTAGACCTTTGCCTATGGAAACAATTACTATTATTTTACAAAACCAGATTCTCAGGAAATATTAGAAATAATATTAGAAAGAATCTAATTTTCTAGATTAGGAAGCAGATGGACAGATGGATTAATAATAATACCTGTGGCACTTTATAATTTGAAAAGCAAGTTCACACATGTGTAGGTCACAGCCCTGCAGTGGCAAGAGTCTTGACCCTTTCTGCGAGAAGTCTGAGTAGTGCTCTGTGGAGTTCAACATTGCAGGGCTAGGAAATTACCAAGGAATTGTGTTCCCATTTTCCAACTTTCTGGTCATTATTCCTTATTTGAATTCATTCAGCATCGGAACAGAAGTTCTATCAGTTAGAACCACAAATGTGTGTAGTCAGAGGGCTCACTGCCCATTTATCACGTGGACAGAGACATCACAGATATGCTTCCAGTGACAATGTCTGAGCACAGAACCGATCTCCTTTCTACCAGCACTGATAGTCATAATACCTCAGAAGTGCTGGTGTGTCTAAATACCATGCTGTTCTTTAAAGCTTGTGTGTGATGTATTTCACCAATCTCAAACCGTCCTTAATGTATGTTACCTTTTTTGTTTCTTGTTAGCCAGTGCAGATACAAGAATGGCTCCTGCCGAGAGAGAAAAACCCAAGTATTAACTCTCACTATTTACACCATATTGTGTCTCTGTACAAAAATCCAAAGAGGTACCTCATCAGGATTGACAATAGGGGAAAGATTCAAGTCTAAGAAAAAAGAAATCTTTGACCCAAGAAGCATGATGGCTAAGCTAATTTAATGTTAAGAGTTGTTTTATAGAATACCTTTCCTAATCATCACTGTTGAAAATAATCTTCCAAGTTCACACCTTATACTATAGGGATTCCATGCAGGGATTTCCCCTTTGATAGCATTTATTTTTTTTTTATTTTTTTTATTTTTTTATTTTTTTTTAATTTTTTAATATATGAAATTTACTGTCAAATTGGTTTCCATACAACACCCAGTGCTCATCCCAAAAGGTGCCCTCCTCAATACCCATCACCCACCCTGCCCTCCCTCCCACCCCCCATCAACCCTCAGTTTGTTCTCAGTTTTTAACAGTCTCTTATGCTTTGGCTCTCTCCCACTCTAACCTCTTTTTTTTTTTTTTTTTTCCCTTCCCCTCCCCCATAGGTTTCTGTTATGTTTCTCAGGATCCACATAAGAGTGAAACCATATGGTATCTGTCTTTCTCTGTATGGCTTATTTCACTTAGCATCACACTCTCCAGTTCCATCCATGTTGCTACAAAAGGCCATATTTCATTTTTTCTCATTGCCACGTAGTATTCCATTGTGTATATAAACCACAATTTCTTTATCCATTCATCAGTTGATGGACATTTAGGCTCTTTCCATAATTTGGCTATTGTTGAGAGTGCCGCTATAAACATTGGGGTACAGGTGCCCCTATGCATCAGTACTCCTGTATCCCTTGGATAAATTCCTAGCAGTGCTATTGCTGGGTCATAGGGTAGGTCTATTTTTAATTTTCTGAGGAACCTCCACACTGCTTTCCAGAGAGGCTGCACCAATTTGCATTCCCACCAACAGTGCAAGAGGGTTCCCGTTTCTCCACATCCTCTCCAGCATCTATAGTCTCCTGATTTGTTCATTTTGGCCACTCTGACTGGCGTGAGGTGGTATCTGAGTGTGGTTTTGATTTGTATTTCCCTGATAAGGAGCGACGTTGAACATCTTTTCATGTGCCTGTTGGCCATCCGGATGTCTTCTTTAGAGAAGTGTCTATTCATGTTTTCTGCCCATTTCTTCACTGGGTTATTTGTTTTTCGGGTGTGGAGTTTGATGAGCTCTTTATAGATTTTGGATACTAGCCCTTTGTCCGATGTGTCATTTGCAAATATCTTTTCCCATTCCGTTGGTTGCCTTTTAGCTTTGTTGGTTGTTTCCTTTGCTGTGCAGAAGCTTTTTATCTTCATAAGGTCCCAGTAATTCACTTTTGCTTTTAATTCCCTTGCCTTTGGGGATGTGCCGAGTAAGAGATTGCTACGGCTGAGGTCAGAGAGGTCTTTTCCTGCTTTCTCCTCTAAGGTTTTGATGGTTTCCTGTCTCACATTCAGGTCCTTTATCCATTTTGAGTTTATTTTTGTGAATGGTGTGAGAAAGTGGTCTAGTTTCAACCTTCTGCATGTTGCTGTCCAGTTCTCCCAGCACCATTTGTTAAAGAGACTGTCTTTTTTCCATTGGATGTTCTTTCCTGCTTTGTCAAAGATGAGTTGGCCATACGTTTGTGGGTCTAGTTCTGGGGTTTCTATTCTATTCCATTGGTCTATGTGTCTGTTTCTGTGCCAATACCATGCTGTCTTGATGATGACAGCTTTGTAGTAGAGGCTAAAGTCTGGGATTGTGATGCCTCCTGCTTTGGTCTTCTTCTTCAAAATTACTTTGGCTATTCGGGGCCTTTTGTGGTTCCATATGAATTTTAGGATTGCTTGTTCTAGTTTCGAGAAGAATGCTGGTGCAATTTTGATTGGGATTGCGTTGAATGTGTAGATAGCTTTGGGTAGTATTGACATTTTGACAATATTTATTCTTCCAATCCATGAGCAGGGAATGTCTTTCCATTTCTTTATATCTTCTTCAATTACCTGCATAAGCTTTCTATAGTTTTCAGCATACAGATCTTTTACATCTTTGGTTAGATTTATTCCTAGGTATTTTATGCTTCTTGGTGCAATTGTGAATGGGATCAGTTTCTTCATTTGTCTTTCTGTTGCTTCATTGTTAGTGTATAAGAATGCAACTGATTTCTGCACATTGATTTTGTATCCTGCAACTTTGCTGAATTCATGTATCAGTTCTAGCAGACTTTTGGTGGAGTCTATCGGATTTTCCATGTATAATATCATGTCATCTGCAAAAAGCGAAAGCTTGACTTCATCTTTGCCAATTTTGATGCCTTTGATTTCCTTTTGTTGTCTGATTGCTGATGCTAGAACTTCCAGCACTATGTTAAACAACAGCGGTGACAGTGGGCATCCCTGTCGTGTTCCTGATCTCAGGGAAAAAGCTCTCAGTTTTTCCCCGTTGAGGATGATGTTAGCTGTGGGCTTTTCATAAATGGCCTTTATGATCTTTAAGTATGTTCCTTCTATCCCGACTTTCTCAAGGGTTTTTATTAAGAAAGGGTGCTGGATTTTGTCAAAGGCCTTTTCTGCATCGATTGACAGGATCATATGGTTCTTCTCTTTTTTTTTGTTAATGTGATGTATCACGTTGATCGATTTGCGAATGTTGAACCAGCCCTGCATCCCAGGAATGAATCCCACTTGATCATGGTGAATAATTCTTTTTATATGCTGTTGAATTCGATTTGCTAGTATCTTATTAAGAATTTTTGCATCCATATTCATCAGGGATATTGGCCTGTAGTTCTCTTTTTTTACTGGGTCTCTGTCTGGTTTAGGAATCAAAGTAATACTGGCTTCATAGAATGAGTCTGGAAGTTTTCCTTCCCTTTCTATTTCTTGGAATAGCTTGAGAAGGATAGGTATTATCTCTGCTTTAAATGTCTGGTAGAACTCCCCTGGGAAGCCATCTGGTCCTGGACTCTTATTTGTTGGGAGATTTTTGATAACCGATTCAATTTCTTCGCTGGTTATGGGTCTGTTCAAGCTTTCTATTTCCTCCTGATTGAGTTTTGGAAGAGTGTGGGTGTTTAGGAATTTGTCCATTTCTTCCAGGTTGTCCAATTTGCTGGCATATAATTTTTCATAGTATTCCCTGATAATTGTTTGTATCTCTGAGGGATTGGTTGTAATCATTCCATTTTCATTCATGATTTTATCTATTTGGGTCATCTCCCTTTTCTTTTTGAGAAGCCTGGCTAGAGGTTTGTCAATTTTGTTTATTTTTTCAAAAAACCAACTCTTGGTTTCGTTGATCTGCTCTACAGTTTTTTTAGATTCTATATTGTTTATTTCTGCTCTGATCTTTATGATTTCTCTTCTTCTGCTGGGTTTAGGCTGCCTTTGCTGTTCTGCTTCTATTTCCTTTAGGTGTGCTGTTAGATTTTGTATTTGGGATTTTTCTTGTTTCTTGAGATAGGCCTGGATGTCAATGTATTTTCCTCTCAGGACTGCCTTCGCTGCATCCCAAAGCGTTTGGATTGTTGTATTTTCATTTTCGTTTGTTTCCATGTATATTTTAATTTCTTCTCTAATTGCCTGGTTGACCCACTCATTCGTTAGTAGGGTGTTCTTTAACCTCCATGCTTTTGGAGGTTTTCCAGACTTTTTCCTGTGGTTGATTTCAAGCTTCATAGCATTGTGGTCTGAAAGTATGCATGGTATAATTTCAATTCTTGTAAACTTATGAAGGGCTGTTTTGTGACCCAGTATATGATCTATCTTGGAGAATGTTCCATGTGCACTCGAGAAGAAAGTATATTCTGTTGCTTTGGGATGCAGAGTTCTAAATATATCTGTCAAGTCCATCTGATCCAATGTATCATTCAGGGCCCTTGTTTCTTTATTGACTGTGTGTCTAGATGATCTATCCATTTCTGTAAGTGGGGTGTTAAAGTCCCCTGCAATGACCACATTCTTATCAATAAGGTTGCTTATGTTTATGAGTAATTGTTTTATATATCTGGGGGCTCGGGTATTTGGCGCATAGACATTTATAATAGTTAGCTCTTCCTGGTGGATAGACCCTGTGATTATTATATAATGCCCTTCTTCATCTCTTGTTACAGCCTTTAATTTAAAGTCTAGTTTGTCTGATATAAGTATGGCTACTCCAGCTTTCTTTTGGCTTCCAGGAGCATGATAGATAGTTCTCCATCCCCTCACTCTCAATCTAAAGGTGTCCTCAGATCTAAAATGAGTCTCTTGTAGACAGCAAATAGATGGATCTTGTTTTTTTATCCATTCTGATACCCTATGTCTTTTAGTTGGCGCATTTAATCCATTTACATTCAGTGTTATTATAGAAAGATACGGGTTTAGAGTCATTGTGATGTCTGTATGTTTTATGCTTGTAGTGATGTCTCTGGTACTTTGTCTCACAGGATCCCCCTTAGGATCTCTTGTAGGGCTGGTTTCGTGGTGACAAATTCCTTCAGTTTTTGTTTGTTTGGGAAGACCTTTATCTCTCCTTCTATTCTAAATGACAGACTTGCTGGATAAAGGATTCTCGGCTGCATATTTTTTCTGTTTAGCACACTGTAGATATCGTGCCAAGCCTTTCTGGCCTGCCAAGTTTCAAAGGAGAGATCAGTCACGAGTCTTATAGGTCTCCCTTTATATGTGAGGGCACGTTTATCCCTTGCTGCTTTCAGAATTTTCTCTTTATCCTTGTATTTTGCCAGTTTCACTATGATATGTCGTGCAGAAGATCGATTCAAGTTACGTCTGAAGGGAGTTCTCTGTGCCTCTTGGATTTCAATGCCTTTTTCCTTCCCCAGTTCAGGGAAGTTCTCAGCTATAATTTGTTCAAGTACCCCTTCAGCACCTTTCCCTCTCTCTTCCTCCTCTGGGATACCAATTATGCGTATATTATTTTTTTTTAGTGTATCACTTAGTTCTCTAATTTTCCCCTCATACTCCTGGATTTTTTTATCTCTCTTTCTTTCAGCTTCCTCTTTCTCCATAACTTTATCTTCTAGTTCACCTATTCTCTCCTCTGCCTCTTCAAGCCGAGCCATCGTGGTTTCCATTTTGTTTTGCATTTCGTTTAAAGCGTTTTTCAGCTCCTCGTGACTGTTCCTTAGTCCCTCGATCTTTGTGGCAAGAGATTCTCTGCTGTCCTGTATACTGTTTTCAAGCCCAGCGATTAATTTTATGACTATTATTCTAAATTCACTTTCTGTTATATTATTTAAATCCTTTTTGATCAGTTCATTAGCTGTTGTTATTTCCTGGAGATTCTTCTGAGGGGAATTCTTCCGTTTGGTCATTTTGGAGAGTCCCTGGCGTGGTGAGGACCTGCAGGGCACTTCCCCTGTGCTGTGGTGTATAACTGGAGTTAGTGGGCGGGGCCGCAGTCCGACCCGATGTCTGCCCCCAGCCCACTGCTGGGGCCACAGTCAGACTGGTGTGTGCCTTCTCTTCCCCTCTCCTAGGGGCGGGATTCACTGTGGGGTGGCGTGTCCCGTCTGGGCTACTTGCACACTGCCAGGCTTGTGTTGCTGGGGATCTGGCGTATTAGCTGGGGTGGGTAGGCAAGGTGCACGGGGGCTGGAGGGGCAGGCTTAGCTCGCTTCTCCTTAGGTGATCCACTTCAGGAGGAGCCCTGTGGCAGCGGGAGGGAGTCAGATCCGCTGCCGGAGGTTTGGCTCCGCAGAAGCACAGAGTTGGGTGTTTGCGCGGAGCGAGCAAGTTCCCTGGCAGGAACTGGTTCCCTTTGGGATTTTGGCTGGGGGATGGGCGGGGGAGATGGCGCTGGCGCCTTTGTTCCCCGCCAAGCTGAGCTCTGCCGTCCGGGGGCTCAGCAGCTCTCCCTCCCTTTGTCCTGCAGCCTTCCCGCTTTCCGAGCAGAGCTGTTAACTTATGACCTCCCAGACGCTAAGTCGCGCTTGCTGTCGGAACACAGTCTGTCCGGCCCCTCCGCTTTTGCCAGCCAGACTCGGGGGCTCTGCTTTGCCGGCGAGCCGCCCCTCCGCCCCGGCTCCCTCCCGCCAGTCCGTGGAGCGCGCACCGCCTCGCCGCCCTTCCTACCCTCTTCCGTGGGCCTCTCGTCTGCGCTTGACTCCGGAGACTCCCTTCTGCTAATCCTCTGGCGGTTTTCTGGGTTCTTTAGGCAGGTGTAGGTGGAATCTAAGTGATCGGCAGGACGCGCTGTGAGCCCTGCGTCCTCCTACGCCGCCATCTTCCGGACTCTCCCTGATAGCATTTATTTATGTGGGAGGACTGCATGTCTTAGTAACACAGGTCCGACAACACAGAGATAAAGAGGAGGTGATCCTTCAACTCCACAGTTACATCCCATATCAGCAGCTGTTGCAAAGAAGAACACTAGAGGTAAAAAGAAAACCATATTTTTTTGTGAAAAAAAGGGAATTTTATCAAGTTAAAGAAACCAGGCATTATTTAGTTGAAATTAACACCACTAACCTTATACAATATAATTTTTAAATGTCTATTTATTTTGAGAGAAAGAGCATGAGCAAGCCTGAGTGGGGAAGTAGCAGAGAGAGGGGGACCGAGAGAGAACCCCAAGTAGGGGACGCAGGGCTCAAACTTAGGAAATGCCAGACAATGACTGGACAAAATCAAGAGGTGGATACTCAACCGACTGAGCCACCCAGGTGCCCCCACAATATAATTTTGTTCAATTTTAGTTGGTTATATAGAAAGCATTTAAGATTTATAAGTGGAAAGCGGAAAGTGGAAAAACATTAGTAATAGTATCTGATAATTTCTTTAGACAACCTGGCATATTTACGTCTCCACGTGCACCATGAGCACCAACCCGTCCCCTGCTGCATCCGAGCAGCTCTGCTACCAGAACGTGACCGGATCCTGCGCGAAAGCCCCCTACTCGCCCAGACCCCGGCTCATTCTCTACACACTGTTCAGCTTGGGGGCTGTGCTGGCCGTTTTTGGGAACCTCCTGGTGGTGATTTCAATCCTGCATTTCAAGCAGCTGCACTCGCCAACCAATTTTCTCATCTCTGGCCTGTGCTGACTTTCTGGTGGGGGTGACCGTCATGCCCTTCAGCATGGTCAGGTCTGTGGAGGGCTGCTGGTACTTTGGGCCGAGTTTCTGTACCTTCCACACGTGCTGTGATGTGGCATTTTGTTACTCTTCCCTCTTCCACCTGTGCTTCATCTCCATCGACAGGTACATCGCTATTACTGAGCCTCTGGTCTATCCTACCAAGTTCACGGTGTCCGTGTCGGGAACATGCATCGGCATCTCCTGGATCCTGCCCCTTGTATACAGTGGTGCCGTGTTCTACACAGGTGCTTATGATGATGGGCTGGAGGAATTATCTCGTGCCGTCAACTGCGTAGGAGGTTGTCAGACCGTTGTAAATCAAAACTGGGTGTTGATAGATTTTCTATCCTTCTTTATACCTACCCTCGTTATGATAATTCTCTATAGCAATATTTTTCTTGTGGCTAGACAACAGGCTAAAAAGATTGAAGACACTGGGGGCAAAATAGTATTGTCATCAGCTAGTTATAAATCCAGAGTGGCCAAGAGAGAGCGAAAAGCAGCAAAAACCCTGGGTATCACTGTGGTAGCATTTATGATTTCATGGTTACGGTACAGTATTGACTCATTAATTGATGCTTATATGGGCTTCATAACCCCTGCCTACATTTATGAGATTTGCTGTTGGTGTGCTTATTACAATTCAGCCATGAACCCTTTGATTTATGCTTTATTTTACCCGTGGTTCAGGAAGGCCTTAAAAATTATCATGAGTGGTTGGGTTTTCGAGGACAGTTCAGCCACCAAGAATTTGTTCTCTGAACAAATGTAAGCATTTGGACTGACGAAGTTCAATCTTTACAATTTCCATATGACATGAGTTGGTAAAAATCAAGTAAGACTATTAATGAAAAGAAAACCATTTACTCTTCAAATTTAACAGGATAAATCAATGCTTTCCAGTATTAACGGTGCACTTCCTTGTCATTTCTCAAAAAACAATTTGCATGACTGGTAAATGTCAAATCCCTATTTGTTAACGGCTACAGAGCTCACCATACCTCCTTTTCTGCACATACTTCCCTCCCTCCCTTTTGCTCTTTTATTTCATTGATTCTTCCCTTCGTAGCCTGAAAACACCTTTAAAAAAAAAAAATTCTTTCCTCTTTTCTTTAGAAAGTTTTCTGCTCACTCCCAACTTGTCAAAAATTTCTCTGTGGTTAGTTTTCACATGGTTGTTGCCTTGTTTGTTTTTGTTTTTGCTTTTGTTTTGTTTGTTTTTGGCTTTGTTTTGCTGCTTTTCCCAAAGGAAAACTTGGGGCAGCAGTGAAATCTATTATGCTGGATGTCTGCATGGTGTCTGTGTCAGGAATTTGCTTCAGCAGCTCCTGGATCCTGCCTCTTGTATACAGCGTATACACTGGGTGCCTATGAGGATGGGATGAAGGAATTGGTAAGTGCCCTCTGTTCCATACGTGGTTGCTAGCTTGTTATAAATCAATTCTGGATAGTGATAGAATTTCTATTATTTTTCACATTTAGCTTTCTTAATATTACATCTAGTAATATTTTTCTTGTGGCTAGAAAACATACTAAAGAGATTGAAAATATTAGTTAGTACAAAACAAAATCATTATCAGGAACTTGCCAGGCTAGGATGGCTAAAAGAGAGAAAAACAGCTGATACCCTGGCACAGTGTAGCATTTTTGGTCTCATGATTACCACATGCAATTGATTCATTCACTGATTCTTTTTAGGGGTTTATAACACCTTCATGTGTTATGAGATATTTTATTGGGTTGGTTATTGTAACTTTGCTCTAAATTCTTTGATATATGCTTTACCCTTGGTTTGGGAGAGCAGGAAAAACTTATTATAAGTAAAAGAGCATTCATCGACCACAAATTTAATTTATAAATTAACCTAAATTGTTAATTTGAGAAAAAAAGACATCAATCTGGTGACGTGTTGCAAATTTCCTAATAATTATAAATGTGAATTATAGCACATTAAAATGACATTTTAAATGATGGCGGAGAAATGGTACCTCAATTTTAGTAGCATACCCTATAGGCTTTTACTTCCTTGGTGAAATGAACATCTTTAAGCATTTGATAGAAATGTATTTACTCAATAATGGTTGGCACAAGGGTCCTTAAATCTGTGCAGTTCCCTGCTTTGTCAGTTGCTGTTTTTGTCTTCCAGGACTCACGTTCCTTTCTTACCTTTTTTTCACTGTGAAAGATTTCCTGATCCCATGTTCCGTGTTAGTGTCTTGTATTTCCTGCCTTTTATTGAACTGGGTTAACTTGTTTTCATTTGAACAGCTTGTTTCTTGGAGCGGGGCGGGGAGGGGCAGTTTTCTGAAGCTTCTAAGATGTCTCTCAACCATAAAGGTGAGCTATTTCAAACTCAGGACAAGACTCATATTTTATATGTTGGGGGCATATAATGTAAATGTGGGAATAATCATGAGCAGATGGCACAATTTCTTCAACAGTGATTATCTATTGATATGATAGTTTTCTTATCACGAGGTTTATTTTTTTATCTTCAATCACCATGGAGGAAAATTTATGTCATTTTTTTTTTTCTATTAAACAGTGTCCACAGTTTATATGTTTTCCATGATAAAAAGAAGTAACACTGTGTTTATGGGAAAAGGATTCAAGAAATGTTGATGTGCCTGGGTGACTCAGTCGGTTAAATGACCGACTTCAGCTCAGGTCATGATCTCATGGTTCGTGGGTTCGAGCCCTGCATTGGGGTCTGTGCTGACAGCTCAGAGCATGGAGCCTGCTTCGGATTCTGTCTCCCTCTCTCTCTGCCCTTCCTCTGCTTGCACTCTGTCTCT
Organism: Panthera onca; assembly: GCF_046562875.1. Classification (NCBI taxonomy): domain Eukaryota; kingdom Metazoa; phylum Chordata; class Mammalia; order Carnivora; family Felidae; genus Panthera; species Panthera onca. Next base: position 119,082,287 of record NC_138343.1, read on the forward strand.
CTCTCTCTCTCTCTCTCTCTCTCTCAAAAATAAATAAACACTAAAAATTATATTAAAAGAAAGAAATGTTGATGTGGTATTTAACTTTCTGATAAAAATATTGCTCAGCATCCTGCTTCATGTATTTCATAAAATCAAAATGGATTTCTATCAGATTTATAAAAATTAAAGAAAATAAAGCTTTTATAATTTTTCATTGGTGAAATAATAACAGAAAACCCACAGGGATTCATGCACTACTTTAAGATTTTTTAAATTTTAAAAGAAAACAAAGTCATGTTAAGGAAAAAAAGACAACGCTGAAAAAACTATTGGCAGTTTACATGATGAAGAAGGGTTAATAGCTTTCAAAACATAAAAACCTTTTACAAAACAGTAAGACATAGACAAATACTACACTAAACATGTCAATAGACAGTTTTATAGAGGGAAAATACAAATGACTAACGAATACATTAAAATACCAAATATACAAATAATTAAAATACTAATAAAAATGTATTAGAGTTTCATATATCAGATTGGCAAATATTAGAAGGATCCATAAAACCCAATGTTAATTAGAGTGTGGGAAATTATGCACCCTCATAAGAGTTGAACATGCTCCTATACATCTGGGAAAAATATAATTTAATTCCTCCTTTCTGAAGTGAACTAAAATATTTATATTAAATTTAAATCATACATGTCACTTAACTCTGTAGTTCCATTTCTAGAAAGTAATCCTAAGAAAAGAGCCAGGCAAGGAAATAAGCATGACCAGGGCATTCTTTGTATAACTCTTGACAGGGAAAGACAAGCACAATATATTTTTTTATTAAAATCAAAACAAAAGCAAAACACTCTGACTCAGATTATAAAACAGTAGATGTAACACGGCTCCCATATATGTATATTTCTATATATACATATATATAAAGCACATATTTCTATATGCTTTTACAAAGTCCAGCTTTATATATAATGGGCAGTTTGTGAGGGGGGTTTCTTTGCATTTATCTTTATCATTTTAGTGTTTGTGATGAAATAAACATACTAAAATTGATATTCTAACATATATCTCTATTCTTACCTGAACATTGAAATTAGATTTGTCTGTTTGCTTCCTTGCTTTATTTTAGGAGAATATCTTTTGAAAATATATATTTGCTATATTTTTTCTTAACCTAATGAAACCAAATTGCAGCTGCCTTGGTATCTTTTAGAGACTACTTTTTTTTTTTATTGCTGCAGGTTCTTTAAACATCTATTTCATATACAACAATGTATTCGCAGTTACTTTTGGGCCACATTAAAAAAAATTTTTTTTTAACTTCTATAAACATGCCAGTAGACATTTAAATTTTCTTCTTGGATGATTTCCATGCTGAGCAAGTGTGGCTATTATAGTTGATTCCTGATGAATTTTATAACAGTGAAGATACTAGATCATTGGATCCCTCATTATCTGTTAACCATAACATTGCCATGCTGTTGAAGTTTTTTAGGGTTTTAACCAGGGGGAAAGAATGTTTGTAAATCAGATTAGCCTATTTTTTGCAGAGGGGAAGATAAAGGTTTGGGAGAACTCGGGAGTTGAGGGGATCCATGGATAGACGCTGGAAATGCCAGCTGTTCTGGCTTGGGCACACACCTCGATCTTTGCACCTAAAAGTGGGAAGGAAGAAAGTTCTGGGAACTCAAATGGCATGGCATCCCTTGGACGTCAAAAAGATTTTTCCTTTTCCCTTCAAAGTCCCAGCTGGTGACACTGATCCAAAAAGATGTTGTTTAAATAAGTAACTCCTAAACCTTCATGGTTAAGCAACGTATTTCCCTTCAAACTGTAACTAATGAGGTGGAACACGCCCTAGGAGGCATCAGTAGCAGTCCCCAGGCAAGCGGCTGCTGCGGGGTCTCACCTCGGTAATTCTACTTCCTCCCAGCATGGAAGTCCTGCCCTCAGTAGAGGGGGCCTTCCCACCCATACTGCCTGGTTTTGTTTTTGTTTTTAGTAAATTTATTTTGGAGTAATTTTAGGTTTACAGAAAAGTTACAAAACTAGTACAGAATTTCTGAATACCGTGCACTCTGTCTCCCCCATTGTTAACATATTGCCATAGGACCTCTGTCACAGTTGCGAAACTGCCATTGGTAGAATACAGTTAACCGAACCCCAGCCTTTATCTGGATGCCACCAGCGTCTCCATTAATGACTTCCTGTTCCAGGATCCCATCCAGGATCGCACTTCGTTGTCGCATCTCCCCAGCCACCTCTGGTCTGGGCCTCGTTTCTCACGGCTTCGACAGTCTTGAGGAGCACGGGCCACCCAACCGATGGGTTAGGTCTCCTTTTCCTTGTTGGGCTACGGAGTAGAGAGAATTACTCCGCAAGGATCTGCTGGGCTGGGAGAGCACAGAGGGGCCTTGGGGGCTGAATGTGTGGCATTTCTGCTTGAAGACACGCAGGGAGATCCCAAAGGCTGGGCCATTTCCGCACACATATGTGCATACGCATGTGCGTGCACTTCTGTGCATACGTGTCCATTCATGCACGCACCCTTAGGGGCTGCATCAGAAGGAGAAGCTACTGCCACGGCCACGGTACTTTCCGCCCACGAAGTTAGGGAACATATGAGCACGTGCTTCTCCTGGTCTCTGAACAGTGGGTGATGTGGGCAGATCAGACTCTACACAGAAAAGAACTGCTTGTTTTAAGATGGCCTGAACCTGTGCCTCTGTTAACCGAGAATGTCATTTGGGTTTTGTTTGTTTGTTTGTTTGTTTGTTTTATACGTTTTAAAATGTTTCTTTATTTATTCTGAGAGAGAGAGAGACAGAGCATGAGAGCGTGAGCAGAGGAGGGGCAGAGGGAGACAGGGAGAGAGAGAATCCCAAGCAGGCTCTGTGCTCAGTGCAGAGCCCCACATGGAGCTCGATCCCACAAACCATGAGATCATGACCTGAGCCTAAATCAAGAGTCAGACACTTAAGCCACCCAGGCGCCCCTGTCATTAAGTTTGGTACTCAGGCAAAGCGGAGTGAGTCTACACTGGTTGCTTATTAGTGTGTACCCTGCCTCACTGGCAAGAAAGGCTTTGGAATGGAAGGGGACTCTTACGGCATGCTTTGGCTCCCTTCAGGCCCTGTGGGGAAATTTGAATGGCAAAGTTAGTGTTTCTGTGAATGCGTTTTCTAGCCTGAGAGCCAGACAGTATCCTGCGGCTTAAAGAGAAAAAAAAAAAAAAAATCACCCCTTTTCATGATGCCCTAATTTGGAAACGACTATGAGGGTGTGAGTGAGAGACTGAGGTGGGATGGAGAGGATTTCCAGGACCCCGGAGGCAGCTTAGCACATGGACCGGAACATGGACCCTGGGTCCAGTCGGTCTAGGCTAGAATCCAGTTCTCCCCAACTTCTCAGCCTTCCTGGGCCTCAGTATTCTCTGCTGTGAAGGGGGGATACCAATACTACCTTCTTCGTGGAGTTATTTTGATGATTATAGGAATTAATATTTCTTTTTTTTTTTCTTTGAGATCCTGCTTTTAATTCTTTTGGGTATATATCCAGGGGAATTGCTAAATCATACGACATTTCTATTTTTTTTGTTTTTATGTTATTTACGAATTACTATTTCTCAAGCACTAATACAGCAAGGTATTTATGTTTTACATGTTGTACGTATTGAGAGCAGTGCTGGAGAGACTGAGAGAGTGCAGGGTATTAAACATTCACGTGAAATAAGGAAAGAGCACCCTGGGGTCCATGCCGGACAATACTGAGGAGAGCATAGGAGATGGGTATTCAGGGAGGGTGAAGAAAGAATGCTCTAGGACCACGAGGATGAACAAAGGAGGATACCCACCTCATCACCTGCCTGCTGGGAAGCACAGTCATCAGGTGAGCGCTAGGTTTCTGGAAGGTGCAGGGACTCCACACAGAAGGAAACGTGTCTCTAATGTTATTTCTCAACAGTTATGCATTTTGGTGTTGTCTTATCCGGAGATGCCAGTCTGGGAACAGCACTGGACTTTGGCAAACCTCTCACTGGGGGGAGGAAGATGAGAAAAATAACAATGGGACACGTGTCGCATGATGGAAATTTTATTCAATTTACAGGACTGTCCTTTATTCTCGGGTTATATTCTTCTTCAACTTTTGATATTAAAACATTATTCACATGAAATTATGGCAAAGTACCTGGAAGTTGTCCCTGGTGCTATTGCTGCTTTTTTTTTTTTACCATGACCTTAGTTGGCAAAGTTAAAATTTGGTAATTAATCTGTTTAGTTCTCCAAATTTTTTAACCAGTTTTATTATTTCTGATCCAAATTTCTAGAAACCACTATCTTGACCCATTACTATTTAAAAAAAATTTAAGTTTATTTATTTTTGAGAGAGAGTGAGGGGGTAGGGGTAGACCGAGTGGGAGAGAAAGAATCCCAAGCAGGTTTCACACTGTCGGCACAGAGCCTGATGCAGGACTTGAACTCACGAACCACAAGATCATGACCTGAACCAAAATCGAGAGTCGCTTGACCAACTTAGCCACTCAGGGGCTCCCCACTGATATTTTTAATAGCAAACATAGTATTTTCAGCAGGTAAGCCTTTTATTACTCCCTCAAATAAACCTGGGCAGCATTTGGTCAACTTTAAGCTAAATAAAGACAATGAAGTAATAAGGACTGTTAATAAATCTGACATGATCCAATGGAAGCAGATGTCCAAGAAATCAACCTTCTAGAGAAAGAAATATGAGGTTTCTACTAAGAAAAAGAATTCTTATGCAGATTTCCTTTTTCTTTTTCTCCCTTCCTTCCTTCTTCCCTCCCTCCCTCCCTCCCTTCTTCCTTTTCTTTCTTTCTTTCTTTCTTTCTTTCTTTCTTTCTTCTATATCATTGAAAGTTATTAGCAGAATCTAGGTTATTTTATACACTCATATCTGGGGTTAGTCTATAAACAGCAACTAGCCCAGAGCTGAGATGCCATGTAAATTAGAGGCATTTCCTAAATCTACAATTCTTGCACATGTATGAGTCTTCCTATCTTGCTCATTAGACCATCTTGAGGGAATGCATCAGATAACGATCAAGGGTAAGTGGCAATCATGCTTTTCAAGGATTATATTTTCTAACATCAAGGGCAGGACTTGGAGGCAAACTTTTGATTATCTTGCATCATACAAAGTTTTCAGTCTCTTTCTGCACTCGACAATCGCTTTGAAAGTTTTGAACTTCTCAGACATTCCTAACATAAAAAGTCATTAAATAAACATCTCCCCAGTGACTGAAAGTGTGAGACAATTCTCATTATCAGGAAGAAAGATGCATTAATGAGCTCTGTGTTCTTTCCAGTGCTCACACTCATACATTTGTTAATGAGAGGAAAGGGAGAGAAATGTTTTGTACTCTTGTCTCTTTGGACTAGAGGCGAGAGGTAACCAAACACTAATCAGAGTCAGAGGATTAAACTGTAAATGAACATTGGTTGGCATTGGTTACAAAATCCATATGTTCAATTGCCAGTCTAAGCAATCCTTCAAGTTAATGAATAACTGAATCAGTTCTCATTTTGATTCATCACATAATTAATTTGTGTTTAACAAGTATTTCTTAGAGATGTGTCTTAATTGCTTATGGAAATCTTTGGGATGAGAAGCAGCATGAAATTAATTTTTTCCCAAATCACAGTCTCTAAAATGGGCTCTAGCAAATCTTCCCTGTTTATTCTTTCATTAAATCTCAGGCATATCTCTACAGTCACTCGTGAGTGTTAAAAATTCAATTTTATTGAATTCAATTTCTAAAAATTAAATGACTCCAATTTTAAACTCAAGTTTAAAACTATCCTCTGTATCTAATTGAATATCCCTGTCCTCGCTATTTCCAATGCTAGCCACGAGATGCCCGCAATCAGACCTTGTGGGGGTTACATAAGCCGCAGCCTGCATCCAACAGAGGATGGTTTAATTTAGATTATTTTAAAGATAACTTTCAGTTTCAAGCCATGAGGAGTCTACCTTCACAGTCTAATGTCTAGGTGGTAACGGGAGTGTAGAAAAATACATGTTTGGATTTGGAATTGTTGTGTCCCTTGAATTCAACTACCAATGCCCTATAGTTAGGGAATGAGACTCTTGTCAGAGGGTAATTCAAATAAAATTCATAACCATGAATGGTCACACTCGTATACTACAAATAAACGCGTATGTTCCTGCAGCATTGATAATGATAAGCACTGTGAGGCATAAAGAATGATCCATACAGAATCTGAAAGGTCAGATAGGATCAAACAATTGAAAAATCAGAGCCGAGAGAAAGACAACCCAAAATATGCTTAGTATAAGGTTTTTAAAGAGGTAAGAGCCATTCCTATCAATAGAGCTTGAAGGAAATTCTATTATTTTCTCAATGTGACCAGGCACACTCTATATAAACTTATTAAAAATGTTCTATATTTAAATGAATACACATCTATTTATTCAGTAAACATTTATTGATTTTCCATTATTTCCAAGTACAGTGTAAGGTCCAGCTGGGGGTATAAAGAAGAACAAGAGGGACATTCTCCTAAGTCATGAAGTTTTTTGGGATAAACAACTATGAACAACAGATCACTAGAAAGCAGAGAGTAATGTCATGGACACAATGGGCGTGGCGGTTCCTGAGAAAGGAGGACATACAGAAATGTTTCTACAAGCTCTATTGTTTTCATCTTTGTACATGGAAAAACAAAGAGAGACTTTGCAAGGGACTGTTAAATACATGAGCAAACATAATCATACTGTTACTCATAATAACGTACTAACAACTGATCCGTGGAAAAAAGAAAATGAAACTTCTAATCTCAACAACGATTAGATGAGATGGGGGGATTTGTGTGGAGAAAAGGTGCAAAGGAGCCAAAGAATGAATAGTATAAAACAACAAGATCATGGTTGTGCATGATGTGCGGGCCAACCCTGACTTAGCAGTTAAGATACAGTTTATCTGAATGGCCCTCCCTTCAGTCTCAGGGGGAAAAGCATTGTACAGTCAAATACTATTTCCAAGGGGCCCCTGGGTGGCTCAGTCGGTTGAGCATCCGACTTTGGCTCAGGTCATGATCTCGCGGTTCGTGAGTTTGTGCCCCGCATCTGGCTCTGGGCTGACAGCTCAGAGCCGGGAACCTGCTTCAGATTCTGTGTACCCACCCACCCCTGCCGCACCCCTGCTTGTGCTCTGTCTCTCTCTGTCTTTGAAAAATGAATAAACATAAAAAAATATACTATTTCCAGAATGAAGGAGTATAGATGAGTGGGAAACTATGGATTAAAATGTTACACCATAGGGGTGCCTGGCTCAGTCGGTAAAGCGTTCGACTTCAGCTCAGGTCATGATGTCACGGTCTGTGAGTTCAAGCCCCGCGTCGGGCTCTGTGCTGACAGCTCACAGCCTGGAGCCTGCTTCAGATTCTGTGTGTCCCCATCTCTCTGCCCATCCCATGCTCATGTTCCATCTGTCTCTGTCTCTCAGTAATAAATAAATGTTAAAAAAAATTGTGTTACACCATAGCAAATCAATTACTCCTTCCGATGTCCCCATCTCCCCAAAGAACTTTGCACTTTTCTTTATGATGCTCATACTTGCCCTTGGTAGAAGGAAAGTTCTGTGTTCCAAATGGCTCCCAATGACCTGAATACAGAGGTGGGGCCACAGTCTCCTCTGTAAGGAAGAATAGTTGGTGTTTGCTGCACTTACTCTCTGTCTGCCTGGCTATGAATAAGATTCTGTTGTTGAACAAATATGCTACCTTGGCCTTCTACTCACTTCTTTAAGCCTCAGTCTCCTCACTTAGGAAATAAAATAACATTGGCCCTCTTGCAGGGTTGTTGAGAAGACTGAGAGTGCAGGTAAGGGATCCCATGCACACAGTGAGAGGGCTCCGTGACATGGATGAATCATTATTAGGTTGAAATTGGCTTTATTGTTATATCTTTCCAGTTCCAGAGCCCACGTGTTGCCACCAGACAGAAGCACTTAATAAATGTTCACTGATGCAAAGGCCAACAGCAAAGGCAGCTCACAACTAGAATAAGTTCACAGAAGAGAACGATGAGGGAAGTAGCTGGTGTCTTCCAAGCGAAAGTTTCAAACACTTATAAAAGTACCATAGTATGTTGGTCTAGGAAGAAAGTGGTAAAAATGGAATGGTTTGTCGAATCTATTTGAGAGGCTACCCCCCAAAGAGAGAGAGAGAGAGAAAAGACGAGAGAGAGAGAGAGAGAGAGAGAGAGAAAAGACAAGTGTAAATGTATTAAACTAGATGTTGAAAGTGCTTGCTTGAATCCAGAAGCTTTACGATATTCACCAGAGTTCTTAAACACTTTTGTTTTAGCTTCTTTATCTTTAAAATGAGTCCGGAGGAGGATTCTCTAGCTGTGGAACAGAATGAGAAAACGTCGTTACACTAAAACCACTGGAATCGTAAGACATTGACGATATTCAGTGTTGGAACTGAAGAGTTGTGGGTAAAATGATACTAAACATTCTAGGGTGCCTTTAATCATATACAAAATCCAATAAAGACAAGAGAGAGATAAGACAGTTTCTCATAAGCACAGTAGAATTGGAAATGATACACTATTTCAGGAAAGGTTTACCACTTCACAGCATTTGTGTAAGAACAGAAATGTTGTGTAGTAGATACTGTTGATGTAAATTATTCTAGAAATTTGAAAAATACAGCAAGAATATTCTGACATATATTCACTCCTGCTCCCAAGATCTGATACTCAGTCTGTGAGTTCGAGCCCCACGTCTTACTCTGTGCGGACAGCTCAGAGCTTGAAGCCTGCTTCAGGTTCAGTGTCTCCCTCTCTCTCTGCTCCTCCCCCGCTCATGCTCTGTCTCTCTCTGTCTCTCAAAAATAAATAAGTAAACGTTAAAAAAATATAAAAAAAAAAATCTCCGTGTCTGATGGCAATAAAAGTAGAGCTGAACAACATCAAGTGACGTATCACATTGTTCATGGGGCATAAAGCACCCTTCAGTCTTAGTACCACGAAAAGTCTCTGAAATAACTGGCTTGGTTTATCCATGGTGAATTGCATGACTAGTTCAGCTTTGTTTTTTCACCCGTGAACCAAGTTTGTGGGTCATATGAAATGTATTTTGCAGATTCTTTCTTGGCTTCTTTTTATGCCCTATATTTCAGTTTTCTTTCTCCTTTTGAACATAACTTTTAATTTACATTTTCACATATGTCCTTGAAGGCTTCTGTAAGTAGTTTTTGGAACAAAGTTCAATTACATGAATAAAACATAAATTAATTTGAATATTAATCTTAACATGATGAATGACAAGCTTAAAACCCTTTCTTTAAACATATGTTAACTGGCAAAATTTCTGAAGCCTACCGTAATTCTATGCAGAGACTTACCAGGAGGAAGCTTACTGAATAAATGTTTTTTATGATGCCATTTATCTTTCCCATTGTAAATGCCTGCATTGATATTACAGTTAAGAGATATGTCTCTTGACTGATTTTTTTCTGGCTCTGAAATCACACGTTTGGACCCATCAATCTGAACACCAGGCAGTGCAGACCCATTCCTTTACCCTGTCAGAGCAAAGAGCCACTGCCTCCTTAAGTGTCTCTTAGTTGTATTTACAGTTTATTAAAAAAATATTACAAGGAAACAAAGAGAAGATATAGCTTGAGCAGAACTAATATAAAGTAACCAAAGGCAGGGTTAGAATAACAAAAATATACTAGGTCCTTTATATTATTGTCTTAATCTTTCTGAAAAATCCTACCAGGGAGTGATTAGTAAGCAGAGAAGTACAGTTAAGCTCAGAGGAAATGAAGCAGCCCAAGGTCATGGTGCTAAATGGCAAAGTTGGCATTGCAGTCCAGGCATTTCTGGCTCCAAGGCCATGCCATTTCCTTCCACAAATGGGTTTTGATGTTGCATTTACCAAAGAACTATGAACTTGAACTGTGAGCCTGAATTTAAGTGTTTGGGTCAAAACTGAAGCATACTGCGATTATGTCACATGAGAAGATCTTGCACAGTTATGATTCATTTTTCTTCTTCCCAATGCCATGTTCATTGTGAATCTATTCTCAATCTATCACTTACACGTACTCAGAAAATAAACTTATTGTTGAGGAATTCTCTCTCAAGATCTTCTCTGCCAAGTGACCATCAGTTTGATGGCTTTTTGAAACCAAGGATAAAAGAAAGCATAAATTAAGGGGTCCATTGCTGAATTATAGTAAGCAATCCAAACCAATATTTCATAAATATATGTGGGTGTGATGCAACCCAAGAAGGCATTGATTATTGGATCAATGAAGCATGGCACCCATGAAATCAGGAAAGCTATCACTGGTAGCCTATCAGTGATAGTGAAAGTTATCACAAGAAGGCGATTCCCAGGGTAGACCAGAGGGTCAGTGACAGCCATGTATCTATCGAGAGAAATAAAACCCAAATGGTAGATAGAAGCATAGCAGGAAGACCCTTCGAAACAAGGGTGAAATTTACAGTAACTCTCCCCAAAGTACCAGCAGCTCTCCACGGACCTCACTGTGCTTAAAGGCATGACAGTCACCCCCACCAAGAAGTCGGTGCGCGCAGGCCAGGGGCACGATCAGAAAGTTTGTAGGTGTGTGCAACTGCTTGAAATGAAGAATCGAAATCATCACCAAGAGGTTTCCAAATATGGAAAGCGTGACCCCAAAGTCAAACACTGCATAGAGAATCATGGGGGAGCCTGGTGAGTAGGCAGTTTTGACACAGGATCTATGCAGGCTCTCAAAGCACTTTTGCCCAGCTGCAGGGGGCAGCAAATCACTGCTCATGATTCTTCGTTTCGATACCCGGGAAACTGTCTTCTACGGCTAAGAGTGGCATTCCAGTTTTCAAAAATCGTTAGGGAAAAAAAAAGATATATACAACATACCAGTAATTGCCAGTACATTCTTTCCCTATTTTTTTGTGAGTAAAATTCCCTATTTTCATGTTTAAAAAGTGATTGATTCATATCCTCACCTTATAAAATATTTCACTTTGTAATGAATAAGCAGTTAGTTTTCATCTTTACATAAGATGCTGTTTATTTTAATTAAAAAACATTTTCCCCGTATCGCCCACTAGTTCATATCTGAGAAGCATTGGTCATCAAAGAGCTGTTATGTGATGCATGCATAATGCCACTTTTTATTAGCATTTTCCCCCTAATTTATCAGAGCTTTATCAATGCCCAAATCACTCTGTCCCCTCAGGAAAGTAGCTAAATAATTCCAAATACCCAGAGCCCTGAAGATTGAATCCCCATAGTGCAAGGTGTGGAAAGAAAAAAAAATCTAAATAATGATTATCTTTAGGCTAAAAATAAGTTTATACTCTTCTAATTTCCAGATGACATCTGACTTTTTCATGAAATAGAAATAGAAATAGTGCCTCTCCTTGAAAACCTTTGTATAGAACTTGAAAGCCATATTGTTCATTCCTACCAATTACTGGAGACCGCATTACCATTTTTGTTAAGAACCATTTATTTACGATTCCTGTTTGTCACTAAAACCTTCAAATAAACTCTTTCTCCTTTTCATTGTTGGTTTGTGTTAAAGAAATTAAATGCATAATCATTTATTAAAATCTGGAATGTCTAAGGTTGAGTTTTAATAATTCTGATTTGGAAAAATGGGGGTATAGAAATATAGTGTTTCCTTCATGGAAATACATAAAGGAAGTATATGTCCACCTAAAAAGCAGGTTTCTGCTAAGGCTTTTTGTTTTTGTTTATTTGGTAGTTTGTTTCTAAATGGGAACTGTTGGGAAGATATTAAAGAAGAAAAATCTTTGGAATGTGGATATTCCTACATTATACTTTAGATTTTACCATTGACAAAGTTCTTTTTCCTCTTAGCTTTCTAGAACAGAGCTCAGCTTTAGGCTTTGAAAAAGATTTTTGTTTTTAAATAAATGAGTTCTGGTCATTTTTAAAAACAGTTTTTTCATTATGAGGGATAATTTGTGCGTGGAAAATTTACACTTTTACAGTGTTCAGGCTGATGACTTACAATAAATAGATCCATCTTTGCCATCAAAATATAGAACATTTTCAATGCCGCAGCAACTTCCTGAGCCTTTTGTAGTAGATCTCACCCATTTCTCTTCCCCTGCCCTAGGCAACCAGTGATCTTCATTCTACTACTACAGATTAGTTTGTGAGGTCTAAAAATCACTCGGGGAATGAATCACACGATATGTACTCTTCCGTGACCTTCTTTCTCTCAGCTTAATGTCTGGGAGATTCATCCATTTATTGGCGATATTTAGTGGTTCGTTGTTATTGCTAAATAGCAATAAATTATATGAATAAATCACAATTACTTTATCCATGTACCTGTTGATACACATTTATTGTGTTTACTTTGGGGTTATTAGTAACAGACTCGCTATAAACATTCATGTGCAATTCTTTGCGTAGACATACGTTTTCATGTGTTTCTGGGAAATACCTAGGAGTAGAATTGCTAGATCATATCGGAACCTTATGTTTAACTGTACAAGAAACTACAAACTGTTTTGGAAAGTAATTGCACCATTTTACGGGCCCCAAAACAATCTGTGAGCATTCCACCTGCTCCAAGTTGTCTTCAATATCAGTATTCCCATTTCTTTTTGTTTTAAACAGTCCAGGCGATGTTAGCAGTATCTCGCGATGCTTTTAGTGAAATGAATGGTGATATTAAGAATCTGTTCATGTTATTATTGGCCATTGATGTATCCACTTTGGTGAACTATTCATTAACATTTTTTCCCACTTGTAATTGGGTTTTAAGAGTTCTTATTACTACTGAGTGGACTGGGTACAAGTCCTTTCTAAATATATGTTACGAATGTTGGACTTTGCGATTTCTTGAGAGTGTTTTTCTGATGAGTAAAGGTTTTAATTTTAATGAAGTTCAACTTTTTTTTTGGTTAGCGACTTTGTTTCTTACCTGAGAAGGCTTTGCCTAACTCATTGTCACAACTATATGCTTCTATGGTCTTTCTGAAATTCTTGTAATTCTACTCCTAATGTTTACTTTTGTAATTCATGTCATATTAATTTTAAATATATTGTGAGGAATTTTATTATTATTAGTATTATTATTATTTGAGGTTTAGTAGCATTAGCAGTAGTAAGATATGGGTATTTAGCACTTCCAGCAGCATTTCTTGAAATGACTATTCTTTTTCCAGTGAATGATGTTTGTTCTTTTGTCAAAAACCAATCAACCGTGTACATGTGAACCTGCTTCTGGACTCGCTATTCTAGTCTGTTGATCTTGTTTCTGTGTTTAGGTTCATACCTGAGTGTCTTAACCGAAACATGATAGTAAGTATTAAAGTCAAGTTATGTAAGCTTTCCACTCTGCTGTTCTTTCCAAAATTGTTTTGGCTATTCTGTTGTCTTTATGTTTTTTTCACACAACTTTTAGAATCACCTTGTCAATTTTTAGGAAAAAACCAAAACCTGTGGTTTTGTTATTGGTGTAAAATTTCATCTGTAAAAGTTACAGAAGGACATACTGAAATATTTGATCAGGACAGTGAATTTGCTCATTTCTCCTTCTAGTTTTGTCATTTATGGTTTATGAGTGTAGATATTCTACCACTAACTGTATACATATTTAAGATTGTTATATTTTCCTGGTAACATTTAAGGATTGGACATCCTAATAATATTGAATCTACTAAGTCTACATATTATATTTCTCCATGTATAAGAAGCCCAAAGAAGAAAATAACGGTAACTAAAAGTGTTTGTTTTTTTAACAAAAACTAAGGCAAGAAAGGAGCAACAGGGAAACAAAATACAAAAGTAACAAATGAGAAACAAATATCAGATAATAGAATTAACTTAAATATGTAAAATTTATATCAGATGTAAGTGGATTAAACTCTCCAATTAATAGACAAAAATTGTCAGGCTGCATAAAAACAGTAAATCTCCACTATTGCTGTCTAGAAGAGACACACTGTTTAAAGGAAAAAAGAATTAAAAAAAATATATGCTATTCACATAATGAGTATAAGAATGCTGTTATGGCTATATAAATACTGGACAATATAAAAATCCTGACAGATCATACCTTCAGAAATAAAGACCGATTCCATAAAATGATAAAAGAACTATATTCCAGAGGAATTGAATCTTAAGATGAGTTCTCTGAATAGGTTCCGGGTTTCCTGGAATTGGTTCTTTGATGCATTCATGACCCCATTTCCAGAGGTAGAAAGAGAATTTTTAGCCCGTAGCCTACAGTGGCAAAACATTTACTCAAATTATTATGTAGATACCTGTAATCAAGTGCCTACAGAAGATGAGACTCTGGTGACCAAGGATTTGCTGCCATACCACATTTTAGTTAAAATAGAAGTGTAATACATTGGCTAGTTTCTTTTAACTGCTCTGGAGAACCTGGGGAAAGAAAATGATGAGCTTGAGAGTCTTTGAATTCTTTGCTCAAGGCCCATATGAAGGATTGGAACATTCCCTGAATACTTTGAAAGAGTCCCCTCTCTGCCATAGCCATAGGACTGAGTTTCTGAGAACCAAGCCCCAGGCCCAATTCTATAGCTGGCTGAATTACCATGCAAGCTGAATTCTCAAACTCCCAGAGCATCTTTTGCTAAAATTCTGGCATTGGTTAGGAAATAAAGATTCTAGATATTAGAATGTTGACCTATGGCAGGTCCTGATAAAACTGATTACCCCTGCCCTCTAATTCTCACAAGCCTTTCTCTGCTGGAAGAGGCAGCTGGTCCACTTCTGCCTGAGGAGGTCACTCTCCTTTGTTTCAAAAAGCTATAATGGCCTTCCCTGGGGAAATTGCCTTACGGTCCACCACTGACCCTCCTCAGGACTTCCCCTAACACCTTTTCTTGCCTCCAAGAAATATTAAAAATATTTTGATAACATTAAGATGTAACTCTTAAGATACTTTAACCACTTTTAAGAGGTACTTCCTAAAATATACCAATGTAGCTACAATTCAGTTTCCTTACGTAAGACAAAATATGCTAGGGATATATACTCGAAGAAAATCCTCATTTGATTAAAACAAGCAAACAGACAAACCTGACTCAGTACTCAAGTAAAACAGATGTTGTGAAATAGTAATGTCAATTTTGATACGTTAATTTTTCATCACAAACACCGCAATGATAAAGATAAATGACACAGTAATCCCTCCATATATACACACATTCTCCATTATACATAAAGTTAGACTTTAAAAGAGCATATGGAAATATACATATGTAGGGGCCATATTACTTATACTGTTATGTAATCTGGGGTTTTACAATCAGGGTGTTTGGGTTTTGTTTTATTTTTATTTTATTTTATTTTATTTTTAATGGTTTTTTTTTTTTTTTTTTTTTTTTTTTTTTTTTTTTTTTGAGACAGAGAGAGACAGAGCATGAACGGGGGAGGGTCAGAGAGAGGGAGACACAGAATCTGAAACAGGCTCCAGGCTCTGAGCTGTCAGCACAGAGCCCGACGCGGGGCTCGAACTCACGGACCGCGAGATCATGACCTGAGCCGAAGTCGGCCTCTTAACCGACTGAGCCACCTAGGCGCCCCTGTTTTATTTTGATTTTAGTCAAAAAATATATTGTGGTTGTTTTTCCATGTCAATTTACACAGAACTCATTAGCACTTTTTAACAGTTTCATAATGTTCCATTACATAGGTGGAGCATAATTTATTTAATTTATCCCATATTGACCTTGGCTTTTCCCAGGTAATAATTAAAAGTTATACAATGAACGTTATTGTCATGTTTGCTTTATGGGCTGGCTCTTTTCTTAAGATTACTTTCTAGAAATGGAGCTATAGAGTCAAGTGACATGTATGTTTTAATTTTTTTTTTAATTTTTTTAATGTTTCTTTTGAGACAGAGAGAGAGAGAGAAAAAGAGAGAGAGAGAGGGAGTGCAAGCAGGGGAGGGGCAGAGAGAGAGAGGGAGACACAGAATCTGAAGCAGGCTCCAGGCTCTGAGGGGTCAGCACAGAGCCCAGCCGTGGGGCTGGAACTCATGAGCCGTGAGATCATGACATGAGCTGAAGTTGGATGCTCAATCGACTGAGCCACCCAGGCACCCCTTAAATTTTTAATTCCCCTCAGAAAGGAGATACTAAGTTATAGTCTCCCAAGATGTATGTAATTATAATCTACTTGCATGAAAGTATCCAATTTCCCATACTCTAATATCGGGTATTATAGAAACTTCAAATATTTGCCAAATTGGTATATTATGCCATATCACACATTCATTAGCATTTAAAAGTTATTTTTAGATTTGCATTTTAATGTGTTTATTAAACATTCGTATATTTTTTCTCTGTGGAATCACCAGTCATATGCCCAGTCAGGTGTTAACCTTGTCTTACTGTTTTGTTAAAGCCTTTACATGTTTAAATCTATTAACCTTCACCATGTGTGCTGCCCAGACTTTTCCAAGTGTAACTTTTTAATTTTTCCCGAACTAGGCTTCGTTTCCTTTGAATTAAAAAAAAAATTAAATTGAGTGCTTGAATCTATACAGATGTTCAGTCATGATTTCTACCATGAAAAATTCTAAAAACACTAGTTTTTTTTAACATCTGGAAATACTAGTTTTGATTTTGTTCATGATATGAGGCAAGATGCTTAACATTCTTTTCAAAAAGCTGTATGCCACACCATCACTTCTTAAATAATCCATTCTTTCTCCATAACTTGCAATGCATTGTTATTTTTGTCATCAACAATGTACTACTTTGGATATTTTTTATAGAAAAAAAAATGCCAGAAAAATGCCCTCCACAACAGCAGAAAGGTGAAATAGCTCACCGCGCAGGGTGAGAAAACGGTCCCATGAAAGAACAATCACCAGTGTGGAAATTGCATCATCTGTTCAGAATTATTCCGTAAAATATGCCCCAAAATATAAAACACGAGTCCATTTCGGAGTCTGAAATAAGCCTCAGAGAACTATAGGAGCTACAGAAAAAGACCAGACCCAAGAAACAAGCTGCTTAAAATGGAAGTCAAGTGCTCAGAGTCCAGAGATGACAGGGACAGCAAGACTTTCACAGGGAACATGGAACCAGGCAACCTTTGAAGGTGACACAAGGGTAAGCCTAACGAGAGGCCTTGAAAAGGAAAATAATTAACAACTGACAAAGCAGGGAATGCACAGATTTGAAGACACTAGAAAATATGAACTTATGTCAGCCGTTTTTTAGTAAACATATTTCTTTCAAATGCTTAAAGGTGTTCACTGAGAAAGTAAAAACATAAAATTATGCTCCTGAAACTGTGGCATTATTTCTCCTCTGCAGTTTGATGGGTCATCTTCATACAGCGTGATTCATGCCACAGTTCTGGGGAATTTCGCACTCGAGCAACAGATTCCTCGATTTGAAATTTAGGATCATTAAGAAAACAGGCTTATGGTTGAGGAACTGTCTTTTAATACTTGACCACTTATAATGAGTTTTACTGCTCTCCTAAACCAAGGGTAAAATAAAGCATAGATCAAAGGATTTACAGCAGAGTTATAATAAGCGAACCAGCAAAGTATCTCATAGACATAAGAAGGTGTTATAAACCCCCCAAAAGAATCAATGAATGAATCAATCATGTACGGTAACCAGGAGATCAAAAATGCTACCACCGTGATACCCAGGGTTTTAGCTGCTTTTCTCTCTCTCTTACTCACCCTGGTTTTGTATGTCCCTGATGCTTCTGTTTTGCTACTAATGTTTTCAATCTTTATAGCCTGTTTTCTAGCCACAAGAAAAATGTTACTGTACAGCATCATCATTACAAAAGTAGGTGTGAAAAATAATAGCAAATCTATCAAAATCCAAAACTGATTTATAAGTGGCCGACAACCGCCTACGCAGCTGAGGGCACTTACTAATTCCTCCAGCCCGTCATCATGAACACCTGTGAAGAACACGGCACCGCTGTATACAAGGGGCAGGATCCAGGAGATGCCGATGCATGTCCCCGACACGGACACCGTGAACTTGGTAGGATAGACCAGAGGCTCAGTAACAGCGATGTACCTGTCGATGGAGATGAAACACAGATGGAAGAGAGAAGAGTAACAAAACGCCACATCGAAGCAACTGTGCAGGCTACAAAAGCTGGCCCCAAAGTACCAGCAGCCCTCCACAGACCTGACCATGCTGAAGGGCATGACGGTCACCCCCACCAGAAAGTCAGCACAGGCCAGAGAGGCGATGAGAAAATTGGTTGGCGAGTGCAGCTGCTTGAAATGCAGGATTGAAATCACCACCAGGAGGTTTCCAAAAGCGGCCAGCACAGCCCCCAAGCTGAACAGTGTGTAGAGAATGAGCCGGGGTCCGGGCGAGTAGGGGGCTTTCGCGCAGGATCCGGTCACGTTCTGGTAGCAGAGCTGCTCGGATGCAGCGGGGGGGGACGGGTTGGTGCTCATGGTGCTGCTGCAAACAGCTTGTAAACGTGGAGAAGTTCTGCCCTTGGCCAGTCGCACCAAGCAGAGCGGTTTCTTATTTCCTAAGGCGGAGAAAAGATCTTTTTAACTGATACCCCTGTTGTAGTTATCAGATATTATCACTGTGCCCTGTCATATGCATTTTATTTTAAGCTCACAACATATAAAATAGTACTATGTTCAATTTAAATGCTCAGTAAATCTTAGCTATTAGTATCGTTTTTATTTTTACTCTTTGGCATGTAGTAATTGGCATGTAGAGCCAATTTTTTTAATCCAATACGAATTTTACTTCACGTAAGACTGTGGCAAATTTGCTTTTGCCACAAAAGATTTTGTTTATCTTGCAACTTATCGAACGTCTTTTATTACCTGCTCTTGATATAGGGGATATTCCTTTTTGCCAGTTAGCGATAATTGTGTGACTTGTGTTTTATTAGTTACCTTTTACTGCCACCCCCCACAAAACTGTCTGTGACGTTAATGACAAAAAAGATCCCAAGAAGCACCACCAAATCCCATGTCTCAAGTCATCGCAAATCAACTGGAGTCCCTGTAGTGCAAGGTGTGAATAGAGAGCAGAAACTTAATATTCTCCACTTAAAATTCATATTTTGACATAGAATAGCCTCCATACTAAAACCCAACAGAGACTATGTGAAAAACATAAACGAAAGGACACCTCACTCATATAAATAAATGCAAAAATCCTGAACAGAAGTTTAACAAACCAAACCTAGAAATATATGAAATGACAATGCATCATGATTGGAGTCGATACAAAGAAGGGAAGTTTGCCTTAACATTAGAAAGTAAAATAATACAATTCTCCATTTTAACATATCTGAAGGAGGAAAGCAAATTATATAAAGTTCAACACTTATTCATTACTGAAAAAATTCTTAGCGGAGAGCCAGGGTGGCTCAATTGGTTAAGCATCCGACTTCGGCTCAGGTCGTGATTTCATGGTTCATGGGTTCAAGCCCCACGTCGGGCTCTGCGCTGACAGCTTGGAGCCTGGAGCTTGCTTCAGATTCTGTGTCTCCCTCTCTCTCTTTCTGCCCCTCCCCTATTTGTGCTTCTCTCTCTCTCAAAAATAAATAAATAAACATTTAAAAAATTTTAGCAAAATAAAAATACAAGAAATCTTTGTAGGTATAAAGGTCTCTACTGAAAATGCCTATTACATATAATATACTCCAAAATGCTATTTGAGAGCATTCTCTTTGAGTGACAAGGCAAAGATGCTTCCATAATCACAAGATTCAGAGGGTAAGTCCTCCCACAATACCCATAAATTCATGTGCAGTCCAATCATTCATGCATGCATTGTTCATGCTTATTTATTTAGCATCTATTTGTATCAGGGTCTTGAAGATACAAGAATAAGCAAGGAATATGTCCTGCACTTCGGGGGGGTATCCATGTTAATATGAGAGACAGACGTATAACAGTAACAGTTCACTGCGCTCTGAGTTAAAGTTGACACATGTAAAAAGGGTAAAGTGAAAAATGACATCAGCAACTAATAGAATTGGGTGAATACATAGAATTCACTGGGGGTATAGATTGAGAGCCAGATCTAGAAGGCTCTTAATACCTTCCAGGAAGGTATTAATGTAAAGAACAGGGAAAGTTTCAAAACTCTGCACAGCTTTGAACACCCCAATGATCATTTTAGATTTTATCCTATGACTAGTGCATGCAGGTAAAGAAAACATATTTATTAGCAGGTGAAGATCTCAACTACCACAGAAGGTAATTTTCTTGATTTTTCTGTAACTTATCTTTACCTCTCTTAAAAACCCCCATGTCATGGAATGCAGTAGACTTAAGTTCAGTCAATTTGGGTTTCCCACTCTCTTCTCCCAGAGTAGGTATGTAGTCTGCCTCATTTCCATACGAATCGATTAGGATTGTGTCTGTAGGTGTCTTCTAGGATGAAATGGCCATCTATCTCCAAATGGAAAAATGAATGTATACGCAACCCGAAACTCTGCATAATGTGCTTAACAATAGCCACCTCTAGACTATGAATCCGATGTCTCTTCTGTGTGTTCCAGACCACCCACGTGTGGCACAGTGAGGGGCATGCTGCTTTAGCTTTTTCAGATTTCACAGCCAATGTACCCTCATCAGTCTTTCCTCTATCTCCAAGAAAAATGCCACTTTTGTTGAAATTGAGATATTAATTGGGGGTCTTAGTTCTCTGCCTTCAAGGCCTTCCTTTTTGGCGCCCTCAGCTAAGACTTGGAGATTTGAGTTATGTCAGAGTAGTCTGTCATTTTCTCTCTAGTTTTCCTCCCCTCCTTCCATCATCTCTCCCCTCCCCTCAGCCTCTGCTAATTACTTTCAGGATATTGAAAACATGCTGAAGTTCTCTTTCAACTCTGTCTCATCATAGCAATCAGGTATTTCTCAGCCTACTATAACTGCAGAGCACCTACCTAACGTCTTTGTATGAACATTCTTACAATTCGGATAATAGCTCATTATCAGATTGTTATGGCTTTTAACAATCTGTTTTACAGAAATCCTTCCTAAAACATTACAGAAATGCCGGAAAAACCCACAAGTATCTTCGTGAATCACAGGGCACAGATTCAGGTATGCAAAACATGCTACCGTATTGTTAAGGCGACTATCACTATAACAGTAGCAAACAGCTTTTGAACACTTGCTATATCTAAGTGTTTTATACGTATTAAATCATTAAATTGTCACAGCAAGAACACATGAAGTCATCATGGCTATTTTACTGAAACACTACAAGTTAATCATGTGCCCAGGGTAAACGTCTAGTAAATGGTGAGCTGGGGATTTGCATCCAAGCAATTTAGCTCCAGATTTTGTGTTCTCTGTGCTCTACAATTATAAATTTACCTCATTTCTGAGCCAAGCTCCCTAACCTCCAGGTGATAGAAACTTCCTGTCAATCTGGGTTTTCTCTACCTTCCCTACTCTGTCAGTCACCCATCAACAGTGATTCTGTGGATTAGAGATCTGATCTGGGTGACCATCTACCTACAATGATGTCCAATAAGATGCCCTTCCTGGTCTCTGGACTTTGGTGCTCTTCTGTCACAGAGTAGTCATTCCTCATATCTGACAGCAAGGCTCCTTTAATTCTTACTTTTATCGGCCAATTCCAGTGCCTTTCTCAGAAGAATTCAGCTACGCTTGTGGCATCACAGGCAGTCAAACATTTGGTGGGGTTTCGAGGACCTGTCATGACTCCATGGCACCCTCAGGGGCTCAGGAATTTTTACTGTCCTTGTACCATGGAGAGCAGTGGGGTGCTCTGTGGTGCTGTCTCAAGCTGTATGCTCACACAGCCTATGTAGCCATTTCTGCCCCGTGAGCTCTGCACAAGGAAGGAGAATGAGTTTCCCTTGCACTTGGATCTTTTCCCCTTAAACCTACCTGACTATATTAGTTTCCTGTGGTTACTGTAACAAATTACCACTGCCCCTGATGGTTTAACACAACACAAATTTATTCTCTTAGAATTCTGGAGGGCAGAAACATGGAGTCAGTTGTACTGAACCAAAATCAATGTGCCTACATAGTCTCACGCCCTCTGGAGGGTCTGGAGGAGAATCCATCCTGGCCTCTTCCGGCTTCCGCTGGCTGCTGGCACTCCTTTGCTTCTGGCCCCAACACTCCAATCTCTACCTGTGTGGTCACACTGCCTTCTTGGTGTGTGTCAGCTCCCTGTGCTTCTTTCTTATAAGGACACTTGAGATAGCATTTAGGGCCCTCCCAGTTAATCCAGGATGATTCTTCCATGTCAAGATTTTTAATTTAGTCACATCTGCAAAAATATTTTTTTCCAAACAGGATTAACAGTGGCAGGTTCCAAGTATTAGGATATGGATCTCTTTCAAGGGGCCATTATTCAACCAACTGCACTGGCATGTCAATTTTTGCCCTTTCTCAACCCTCTCCCAGAGAGGGAGATATGGGCACTCCTGTCTCAGAGATCCCCACTACTTTCTCCCTTATTTTGGCCATCCAATTATCTTTCCTACTCTTATTCTGGAATACAGGGAAATTTTGATAGTGTGCATAACTTCCTCAAATCTAGTGACTATCAGCTCTTTCTTTTCTGAACAGGGCTTTGGCTTTTAAGGTTAAAGTGCTTGGGAAAAAAAAAATCTGTCTTGCTCATTTCAACTAAATCAATTAGAGCACAATAGATGTTCCAAAGAGTTTTTTCCAAGTTTATCTTTTCTAAACTTTATTATATGGAAATTTTAAGTTTATGTTAAATCTTCCAAAATTTTCCATTTGAAACTATGAAAGTATTCAGTATTTTTTCTAAATTTTTATGGTTTTGAATTAAAAAAAATTTTTTTAATGTTTATTTTTGAGACAGAGAGAGAGAGAGAGAGACAGAATACGAGTGGGGGAGGGGCAGAGAGAGAAAGAGACACAGAATCTGAAGCAGGCTCCAGGCTCTGAGCTGTCAGCACAGAGCCCAATGTGGGGCTCAAACCCACAAGCTGTGAGATCATGACCTGAGCTAAAGTTGAATGCTTAACCAACTGAGCCACCCAGGCACCCCTATGGTTTTGTATTTTATACTCAGATCTGTCCCAGGGGAACATCTATCTATTTAGATACAGATATAAATATAGATATAGATATAGATATAGATGATATAGATATAGATATATAGATATAGATATAGATATTCAAGTGTTTGTAGAGGAAGGATATAACTTTTTTCCTCCAAGGTAAATGTCCAAACATAATTTGTTGAATATATCATCTTCTATAAATATATGACATTGTAAGTTTGCATTATAACCAACAGTGACAATATTTATAATATGTTATGACAGGCAACTATTCCCACATGATGTTGAAGAAGTGAAGTGAAATAAACATGTTGTAAAGATAGTTATTGTTATAAATAAATCATTTTGTCAATTTCACAATGGAGAGATGTCCTAAGGAGAATGTCCCTTAAACATCAAATCTCAGGCTTGAGTCAGATCTGAATTGGATGTCTGATTCCCTTGCTGTTGGAAGAGCATTGGCGAACAAGAGGAACTCAGCTCCTCGCTAGAGCATGAAACAGAGGGAGCTGAGGAGATTTAAGACAAGAACTCCAGCAAAAGAAAATGTTGGAATGAAAGTTGGTCGGAAAACACAAGAGTCTAGGGGAAGGCCAAGAGCACATGACATTAATAGAGAAGAGGAAGAAGAAAATGAGCATTGAAAGTAACAGGGAGGTAACTGTGAAAGGTGAAAATACCAAGAAATCACACCCCCAGAAGGCTGGGAAGTGGAAAAGTGACAGGACAAGAAGTGGGCAGAATCACCAGTAGGAAGTAGGTCTGTTCACCACGTCAGTAAATCTGTCTATGGCAGATGCTTGGAAAAGCTCACTTTAAGCAATGTTTGATTAAATCTGAGGAAGACTTTTTTCAAATTTGATGTCATATTCATACACCGTATCCCATGTCATAAAACACGGAAAATTCCCAACATCTCACAAATACCTCAATTTTAAGTTTAGGCTGATCTTGAAAACACATTTGTGGTGGACAAGCTACCCTGTAGTTCCTGAGCAGTTAGGTTGTTTGACTTCTCTCCAAATCTCAGGGTAAATAAAACCAAAGATTTGGTCCTGAAGTTTGAAATCCAGGTCTAAAAGTTTGTTACCAATTTGAACGAGTCTTCTCCTATTTTATTATAATCATTGATGCATTTGAGTTTAAGTCAACTATCTTAGTATTTTTCTTCATTCTTCACATTTTGTCTTTGTTCTTTTATCATTCTGGACTCATTTTAAATTATTATTTTTATTATTCACTCTTTCTCCTATGAAATTATAAATTGGACTAACATATTATTCTGTTGGAATCCTGGAGTTTTAATATGTATCCCTGATTAATTAAATTCTCCAAAAAGTTAATAATTTTGCCAAGTCAGGGCAATGCAAAAGCTTGCCAGGAATTTCAATATATACTTTAACTCCATTTGTCTTGGCCATTTTATTGATACTGCGGTCATTTATTTTAATTCTGCGTATAATTTAAGTCAAAAAGACATTTATTTTTACTTTTAGCATTCATTTTATTTTCTGATATTGACACTCTGTGGCACACTTCGTTACTTCCCACACTACAGTGTTTCCTCTGGGATTGTTTTTTTTCTGCCTTGAAAACTCCTTTAGCTTCTTCCTTTTGTGTGGGTATGCTGGCAATGGAGATTCTTGGGTTTTGTTTATCTAAAAATATTTTTATTTTGCATTCAATTTTGAAAGGTATTTATGCTAATTTCAGAATTCAAGGTTGTCAGTTATTTGTTATAAAGGCTTTAATGATCAGGGCACCTGGGTGTGTAAGTCAGTTAAGGGTCCAACTCTTGATTTAGGCTCAGGTCATGATCTCAGGGTTCGGTTCCTGAGACGGAGCCCAGCGCTGGGCTCTGTGCTGACAGCGTAGAGCCTGCTTGGGATTCTCTCCCTCTCCCTCTCTCTCTGCCCCTCTCCCTCTCATGCACACACACACACACACACACACACACACTCAAATTAATAAAGAAAACATGAAAAAAGAAAAGAAAAACATTCTTAAAAATCACTGTCAAAAATAACCTACCAAGTTCACACACCTTATGCTATAGGGATTCCATGCAGGGATTTTCCCGTTGATGGCATTTATTTATCTGGAAGGACTACATGTCCTAGTAAAGCAATGCTGAGATAAGGATAAGAAGAGGTGATCCTTCAGTCCCAGAGTTACATACCGTGTCAATGACTGTTGCAAAGAGAAATGCTAAAGGTAGAAAATAAAGATATTTATGACTAAAAGGAAATTTTATCAAATTAAGGCAACCAAATGTTTTTTAATTGACATCAACCCCTCAGTAATCTTTTATTATATAATTTTAATTTTATTATAGAAATCAAAAGATTTACCATAAAAATGGGAGATTGAAAAATATAATAAACATCCTATCTGATCATTCCTTTAGACATCCTTGTGGATTTTTTCCCAGATGTGTTGAGAAGTAAAATCCCACTTCCTCTGTGAAAATGAAGAAACACAGAATTCTCCACATGTAAACAGCAGCATCAGGAGCGGCACCTGTCCTCACCTGCAGCCCAGAGCTCTGCTACCAGAACATGACTCTGACCAGATCCTGCGTGAAAGCCCCCTACTCGCCCGGACCCCGGCTCATTCTCTACACACTGTTCAGCTTGGGGGCTATGCTGGCTGTTTTTGTAAACCCTCTGGTGGTGATTTCAATCCTGCATTTCAAGCAGCTGCACTCGCCAAACAATTTTCTCATCGCCTCTCTGGCCTGTGCTGACTTTCTGGTGGGGGTGACCGTCATGCCCTTCAGCATGGTCAGGTCTGTGGAGGGCTGCTGGTACTTTGGGCCAAGTTTCTGTACCTTCCACATGGGCTGTGATGTGGCATTTTGTTATTGTTCTATCTTCCACTTGTGCTTCATCTCCATCGACAGGTACATCGCTGTTACTGAGCCTCTTGTCTATCCTACCAAGTTCACGGTGTCTGTGTCAGGGGCATGCATCGGCATCTCCTGGATCCTGCCTCTTGTATACAGTGGTGCTGTGTTCTACACAGGTGCTTATGATGATGGGCTGGAGGAATTATCTAGTGCCCTCAACTGTGTAGGAGGTTGTCAGACTGTTGTAAATCAAAACTGGGTGTTGATAGGTTTTCTATCTTGCTTCATACCTATTCATAATAACTCTTTATAGCAATATTTTTCTTATGGGTAGACAACTGGATAAAAAGGTTGAAGATACTGGGGGCAAAATAGAATTTTCATCAGCTAGTTGATTTATATCCAGAGTGGCCAAGAGAGAGTGAAAAGTAATGAAAACCCTGGGTATCACTGTGGTAGCATTTATGACTTCATGGTCACCATATAGTGTTGACTCATTGATTGATTCTTTTATAGGCCTCATAACCCCTCCCAAAACTTATGAGATTTGCTATTGGTGCGCTTGTTATAACTCAGACATGAACCCTTTATGTTTTATTTTACCCATGGTTTCGGAAAGCCATAAAAGTTGTTGTGAATGGTTGACTTTTCAAGGACAGTTCAGCTACCGTGAATTTGCTCTCTGAACAAACGTAAACAATTGGACTGGGAAGTTAAAGAAATCTTTACAATTTCTAAATGAAACGAGTTTTAAAAATCAACTAAGGCCATTAATGAGGAGAAAACAAATTACTCTTCAAATGTAATAGGGTAAATGTATTTATGAGTAAAAGGAAATTTTTTTTCCACTCGTTAAAATGTGAACTTCCTTGTCACTTCTCCAAAAGCATGTACTTTATTAATAAGTGTTAAATTTTTATTTACTAACTACCTCAGAGCTCAGCATATCCCACTTTCTAAAAAGATTTTTCTCCCTCATTTCTTTCAGTTCACTGACTCTTCCCTTTGTTCTGATACGTCATCTATAAACATCTTCATTCTTTGATTCACTTTCCTCTTTTCTAAAAAGCTTTTTTAACTCTAGCAACCAGTCAAAACTTTCACCTGTGAATTGCATCCCAAGGTTCTTGCTGTCTTTTGGTTTGTTTCATTTCCTGAGGGAGCTTTTGGGGAGCAGTTACATGTCTTGTGCTTAATGTCTGAGGAGAGAGATCTGAAATATTTATCTATAAATTGTGTGTAGACTAACACAGCCACTGTGTCTGATTTAGAATTAGTGGAGATCTCTTGGGGGTTGGGGGGCATTTGCAAGCATAGATATCGTTTTGACCAAGCTGTTGTGATGGCCAGACAGATTACTGTCATCTTGTGTAATTATTTCCTCCCCCAATGTAGGAAGCAGAAGCCACTGTACTTCCCGAAACGATGATAGGATGATTATTTCTCTGCTCTTCTCGCTACTGCTGTTACAACTCAGAACTGTGTAAATGGTTGGTATGGATAGGACTGTATGCTATGCTCTTGTGTTTAAACACATTGAACATTACTTTCCCATTCAGGGTAATTCGTTTTTGAAAGCAGTCTTTAGTTCTTTCTTTTCTATAACAAAACTTAATTTCAACAGAAAATTTGCTAGTTTTAGGAGATAAGTGATATATACATCAATAAAGACTGACATATTCACCTTGTTTTTCATTTTTGACATATGAACCACATGCCCACATTGTACCAAGTCAGTGCTAGATTATGTAGAAATGGTTATGTTTCAGAATCTGTAACTCTGGCAAGAAGCAATGTTGTTAACTGTGAAAATTTTAAAAGGATAAACACTAGTTCAACTAGATCAAGATTAACATCGATAGTGACAAGTCATGTTGATAGCAGTGTGCCCTTGTCATGATGTGATGAGAATGGCATGTTATTTCAATGTTTTTTCCCCCAAAAAACCTATAACCTCAGTGGAATCATGAGAAAAATCATTACACAAACCCTCATAGAGGATCATCCTACAAAATGCCTGACTAGTGCTCCTGAAAACTGTCAAGGTCATAACAAATAAGGGATAAAAGAAACTGTCAAGGTCTACAGGAGCCTAAGGAGACATAACAACTAAATGTAACGTAGTGTCCTAAAGGGGAACTAGAACAGAGGAAGGACATAAGGAAAACCTAAGGCAATCTGAACCATGTATGGACTTCTTACTGATACATTAATAATACTATATCAATGTTGGTTCATTAATTGTAAGAAATTTATGATACTAATCTAAATTGTTAATAATAGGAGAAATGGGGTGTAAGGTATAGAAACTCTGTACTATCTTTGCAGCTTTCCTGTAAATTTAAAATATTCTAAAATAAAATGTTTATTTTTAAAATATAGGGCACACAATTATGTGAGGACAGTGAGCATTGATCCTTATACTACTGATTCATTGATCCATTTCACAAATACCTTTGAAAACTTAGCATTCTGGGTTCTGGTTCAGAGCTTTAGGAATACAAAACAAAAACCTTAGACTATCTTGTAGAAAAAAATGGTATATCAACAATTTTTATGGTTTGGAATGCATGGAAGTTTAAATGATAAAAGATGTGTTTGAGAAGCACGAAAGAAAGGAGAACTTGGCTTCTGGAAGGAAGATCAGGGAGACTTATTAAAGAAGTGGCACTTAAGCTGGGCCTTATGAGATTCAGAGTTTTTGCAGGAGGGAAAGGATGGAAATGGATTTTCAGGCTGAAGGAATGGCATGACCAAAGAAACTGAGAAAGTGCACAGAGTATTCAGGAAATATGGAGATAAAGCAGCTAAACAACTACCAAGGGAGTCGTCACCCTTTTGACCTCCCTGAGGTTGGCATTCAAGCCCCTCCACCTCTTCCTCTCCCTCCATCTTCCCAGGCATCCCCCACTTTAATTTGGAGGCATTCTTACCTCCACTGCTTTGCTCAGGTTTTGACTCCTCTGATTCTCATTGTCTTCTGAGCCAACATTTTCCAAATCCAAATGAGGTTTTATCAGACAGTCATCCTCCGAAATGCTCCAGGGGAAATTCCTGCATCCCCAACATTTTGGAATTGCTGCATACAATAGCCTGCTCTTGGAGAATAACACTAGACATGACATAGTAAAGACTCCGAGAAGTCCTGTTTCAACAAAAACCTGTTTAACGTCTTTTAAATATGCACATAAAAATTATTTATGCAGAGTTCCACCTTGTGATATAGCAGGGCTTCCTTCTAGGACAGACAGTGCCATACTCAGTGGATTGTGAAGAGGTGTGGATTTCTCTCTAAGAAGAGGAAAATGTGTTTTTAAATTTTTTTTTAAATTTATTTTTGAGAGAAAGAGAGAGAGACCGAGAGAGACAGAGAGAGAGACAAGAGTATGAGTGGGGAAGGGGCAGAGAGAGAGGGAGACACAGAATCGGAAACAGGTTCCAGACTCTGAGCCATCAGCACAGAGCCTGACATGGGGCTCGACCTCATGAACTGCAAGATTATGACCTGAGCTGAAGTCGGACACTTAACCACCTGAGCCACCCAGGTGCCCTGAAAATGTGTTTTTTAAAGTAATGACTGATTTATACTTTGCAATTTTTATTTATTCCTATATCTAAGGCACAGTGTTCCTTGATATCTCAAAATTGCATATATTAGAATAAATTTTAATTTATACTTCTTTTTAAATTTAATTATGTGATAATACCAAAAAGTTAATTGGAAAAGAAAGAATAATTACTTCGAAAGAAAAAAGAAGCATTAAAAAATACATCGAAAAATATGTTTATAATAAATAATTGTTTTGAGAGAGAAAGAGAGAGCATGAGTGGGGGAGAGGGGCAGAAGGAGAGAGAGAGAGAGAAAGAGAGAGAGAGAGAGAGAAAGAGAGAGAATCTTAAACAGTCTCCACACTTAGCATGAAGTCTGACTGGAGACTCCACTCAAGGATCATGACCTTAGATGAAATCAAGAGTCAGATACTCGATCGACTGAGCAACCCAAGTGTCCCTACAATAAATAATTTTTTAATTAAGAAAAACAATAAAGTCAATAAAAGTTATCTCTCTAGCCAGAAACAAAGGAAGGAAGGAAGGAAGGAAGGAAGGAAGGAAGGAAGGAAGGAAAGAAGGAAGGAAAGGAAATGAATTCATTTCAGCTAACTTCCATGACAAAATAAAACATTAATTTTTTTATTTATGGAGATTGATTGATTTATGTTCGTATATATATTACATCTATCTATATGTTTGTACTTTGGAGACCTCAAATTAACTTACAAATAAGTTTTCCAAATCAGCAATTATTAATTTGAAAAATAGTCAGTAAGAAATGTGGGAGTTATTAGAGACCTGTAGGAAAAGATTTAGGAAGAAAAAAGAGGCAAAATGTACATAGAAGATGTCAGTACCTTTACTAGTAATAGGTCCTAAGAAACACTTGGTTCAGTGTTGAAAAAGCATGTGGCTTAAGTACTTGTATTTCCAAAGAAAATCATATACTGGTGTCCCTGGAAAGATAGTAGATCTAACTTAGGTAATTTTTTTTTTTTAAAGGAAAAATATTACAATGGCCAGATGTGGATCATTATCACTTTACAAACATTTCACCATTTCCAAGTTTTAATAATTAAAGAAAAGCGAGAAAATATTCCTTCAAGAATACAATACATTTACTCAGTGATCATTGAAATGGACAAACGTAGTTTACAATCCTGTTTAGGGAGACAGGGATTCTAAAGAGGAGATTTTGAAAAAGAAACACTCCCAACACTTGACTACAATTATGAAAAGTGATGTCAAACAGCGTTTTCCAAAGTTAAATTATTATACAATATTTGAGCTTCAGGTTACCTGAACAAACAGTACAAAACCCTAATTTTCCAGCTGCAACTCTGAGATGGGGAGAAATTCAAAGGTTGTCAAAATAGTCTCACCCAAGCACTGCCAGGAGGCAGAACCAGTATGAGAACTCAGAAATCTCCACCTCACGCTCTTTTCTCTCCACCTCTGTATCTCAGTCTCAAGGAAGTGATAACAAGGAGCCAAATATTTTCACAGAAGTTCAACGCAGCCAATAAATACTTGGTTGATTTCATTCCCTCCTTTTCTACAGAAACATTGAATAAAGAGAGTGCTACATTCTACTACAGAAACATTGAATTAAGAGAGTACTATATTTCTTTTCAAATTAAGAGGTTGTTTTTTCTCCTCCACTTAAACCATGGTGCCCTAAAAGCATGCCCACAAACTCATGACACCGCCCCTGCCACAGAGCACTCATACTTCCTGCAGGGACCTACCCCTCGCCTGCATTCAAAGAAGTCACTCTTGGTACAAGTCAATAGTGGGTGTCCGAGGTGAGAAGATCTCTCGACTCAGGCAGAGTTTCAGTGCCTTTCTGAACCACCGGTAGGAGAAGACATAGATGATAGGGTTGCAGGCCGAGTTGAAGTAAGCAAACCAAATAAAGATGTCAAAGACCAGTGGTGGTGTGACGAAGTTAAGGAGGCTGTCAACCAGCGTGTCAATGGTGAAGGGAAGCCAGCACAAGAGGTATATGCCCACGGCAATGCCGAGGGTCTTGGCAGCTTTTCTTTCACGTTTGGCAGCCCCAGCCAGATTTTTGCTCAAGGTGCTGATCTGCTGAGCCTGCCTGATGGCAACCACAAAAATCTTCACGTACAAGCTGATCATGATGAGGCAGGGGAAGAAGAACATAGGAAAATTTAACCAGCCCCAAAACTTATTGAAGAGCAGTTGGCAACTGCCCACACAAGGCATCTCTTCCAGCCACTGACTGAGCGCATTCTCTACCACATCTGTGTAGAGGAAGAAAGCTGTATAAGCTGCTGGAATCCCCCACCCTGCCAGGATGTACCTGATGGCCACCCTGACTGTGAACTTGGAGGGATAGATCAAGGGCTCACAGATGGCACAGTGGCGGTCTATGGAAATGAAACAGAGGTGGAAGATGGAGGTGAGGCAGAAGAGGGTATCCAGATAGGTATGCAGGCGGCAGAGGAAGTCTCCAAGGAACCAGCAGCTCTCCACGGAGCGAATGGTACTGAGAGGCAGCACTAACAGACCCAGAAACATGTCAGCCAGGGCCAAGGAAAGCAGCAAGAAGTTAGTGGGGGTGTGAAGCACTTTGAAGTAGGACACAGCAAACACCACAAACAAATTTCCTAGGACCGTAATCAACATGCCTACTGCACCGGCCAGGTAGATGGCCAACCGGATGCCCAGAGGATGGACTGTCCTGGGGCAAGATCCATTCACCTGGTAGCAGAATGCTGCGGGGTGTTCTTCAGCACCTTGGTTGAGGACAGCACTCATTTATGATTCCTACTCTTCCTTTCTCTCTGGGAACTGGCCACCTGTACCACCCAAAAAACAAACAAACAAAAAAACAACCCCCCCCAAAAAAACCACAAAACAAAACAAACAAACAAACAAACAAACAAACAAAACAAAACAGAAAGATGTGGAGGAGAAACTGAAGGGCATTTTGTAACCTAGTACAATTTACTTAGGTACTGAAGCTAATATTGCCCAAAAATCAGTATAATGTGAGATTTAAGGTCTCATAAGAGTCACTTCTCTGCTAGCTCTGGTTTCTCTAACTGGGCACTTTTGAAATTAGTGTAGACTGTATCTTTAAGGGCAAAGAAGTAGAATGTAATCTAACTGTTCCCTCAGAGACAAAGCAGGCTTTGCCACGGTAGGTACTATACAATTATTGAGAGGCCATCTCTTCCATTTTGATAAGTTGACCTATTGTCAAACATAAAGGGAGATTTCAAGTTATCAGTCTGAAACAAGGAAGAATTAAGTCTTTGTAATAAATCATTGCTTGGGGAAAGAATAACATCTGGCTCCTCTCTTCAAGAATTAAATAAAGCAACAGTAAAATCAACAGATCGAGCTGTTTAATTACATGCCAACCAAGAAAATAATTCAAAACACAAATAATTAAAAGAGTAGAGAATTACCAATTTCAGTTTGCATGCGGCACAATTCCTAAAGAGAACACACATTGTTCATACATCCTGGAAGAACTATCTGTTGTGAAAAAGTATTTTTCTATCTTAACACCGGTCTGCAATTTTAAACAAGTTCCAGTAAATTGAATTCAAGGTTTCTAAACTACTTACAGAAGTAGGAATCAGGATCACTTCATCAGAAGTCCTTCTTGTAGCAGGTGAACACAGGTATGTAGAATTCTCTTCCATCAGCAAAGACGACAGATGTGCAATCGGTTAATGATTTTATACGCCAAATAGAAACTAGTCCTCAGGGTGGTATGCCATGCAAATGAGTGTTGGAAGTGCTCCAAGGGACCTAGTTTGCACTATTCACAAGTTTCAGTAGTTTGAAGCTTCTTCTCAGCACGAGATCATTTATCTTGCCAATTAATTAGATGAAAATTGAAGACACCAGTTTTATATATCCTTTTGTTTAATTTTATTTTTAGTGAGTTCTGTATATCCTTTCTGCTTTATTTTGTATTAAAATTTTTTTTAATTTGTTCATTTTTGAGAGGCAAAGAGAGACAGAGCATGAGTGGGGGAGGAGCAGAGAGAGAGGGAGACACAGAATCCGAAGCTGGCTCGAGGCTGCTGTCAGCACAGAGCCTAACGTGGGGCCCGAACCCACAGACCACGAGATCATGACCTGAGCCACCTAGGCACCCCACTTGCTTTAGAATTATTCGTGCACAGGGTGTCTCTGTGGCTCAGTTGGTTAAGGGTCTGACTTTGTCTCAGTTCATGATCTCACGGTTTGTGAGTTCGAGCCCTGCATCAAGCTCTGTGCTGACAGGTCAGATCCTGGAGCCTGCTTCGGATTCTGTGTCTCTCTCTTCTCTTTGCCCCTCCCCCACTTGAATTCTGTATCTCTCTCTCTCTCTCTCAAAAATAAATAAACGTTAAATATTAAAAAAAATTATTTGTGCACATTTCTTTCAACAAAATAGTTGAGAATAATTGATCATAAGCCCTTAGGTTCACTTCGTGTTGGTTAAAGAAGTCACAGTAGATGAAACAGTTCCCTGAATACAGCCGAGTTAGATTCTTGTTCTGTTACCCCCTCAGTCATCCCTTACCCTTTTCGTCCCTCTGCCTCCCCATTGGTAAGAGTACCTACAATTAGACTCATATGTCCATACTTTATGTGGATACTACCAAGAAAAATAACACATTCGATTATATTCTGCTCTTTCTGATTTTTGGTACCAAACCTCCAGGGGATGGGATGCCTCTTTATGGCCTTGGAGAGATCATTCCTCAAAATAAATCAAACCGGTGTTGCAAAAACCACATAACTGTAAAGGTGACAAAAGATTACATCTACCAATGGGGCCTGTAGTAGGAAGTATAGGGGTCGAAGGATTGAAATAAAAAAAAAAAAAATGAAGGAGGTTGACAGACACCTCCACCTTCTCCACAAAGCCTGGGCCAAACCCAGTGATCGTCACTGGAAACTTGCACTGTATCCAGTCCACGTGCATAGAAATAGATTTTTAACTCCAGAACTTGATCAGACCAGGAAGGATCCTGCGTTATCACATACCGTGACACCTTTTGATTCATAAATCATAATCCACCCTGCAATTAGGCAGAGATTCCCATGGCTCTAAGTCTAATCTGACCAAGAGTTTGTGAAAAGTAAGGACAAATGTCTTCCAAATAAAAGAAGGCCTAAGAAGGAAACTCTCAAAAAGGGTCTTGTGTTTTGTTTGTTTGGGAGATATATTGCATCAAACCTGAAATGCAATATGCAAGCACATGTGTGATTCCTCTGTCAGAGATTACCTAACCTTCTGTGCCCTGTTTTCTAATCTATTAATTGAATATAATACAATACCTACAACCACAAGTTTGTCATGAAGATGGATGAGTGTTAAGAATGGTTCCTGTCACATGGCAAGCTGGACAGACAAGAGTGGGAATAGATACTAGTCCCGATTCTGTGTTAACCCTCCCAAGTTAGGGCTCTGATTCCCTCTTCCAAACTGACTTTCAGAAATACACTCCAGGTACATAACAACTGGGAGCAAAACTAATTGGGGTTTGGATC
Organism: Panthera onca; assembly: GCF_046562875.1. Taxonomy (NCBI): domain Eukaryota; kingdom Metazoa; phylum Chordata; class Mammalia; order Carnivora; family Felidae; genus Panthera; species Panthera onca. The sequence continues at coordinate 119,117,291 of NC_138343.1, forward strand.
CTCTAGATTTTCTTGCTCATCTTGAGATTCATTGATGTTGCATTTGTATAGCTTTCATCAAAGAGGCTTTATATTTTAGAAACAAGACAGAAGAGAAAGTGGAATATTTATAAGGTAGTCAAAAGTGTTGTTTAGATTTAGGATCTTAACAATTAGTTTTGCTATTTAACAATGCTAAAGCTACTAGAGTAAGCTATAAGACAAGAATATTAATGTTCTCCCCTCTCCCCCAAAGCAATGTCTGACTCCCTTGAGATAAGCTGTGAGTGTTGGTCCAGGAGAGATAAAGGTTACTAGGAGATATTCTAGAAAAGAAAATAATCTAACTGATGATACCCGAGGGACTCATAAATGCTAGCAATATTTGAGACAGGCAGTCAGTAAGTTTTTAAGAATTGCTTCTATTCATATTTGCAATCTGAAACAGTAATCACCTTTGATGACTAAGGTCTAAGAAAGTGAGGTTTTTCTTTTTCTTTTTCTTTTTCTTTTTCTTTTTCTTTTTTAACAGAAAGAATAATAAAAGCAATTCCCTTGAGGACACAAATAAAAAAGCAATTGCAGAACAAGATTTCCTGTTTTTCGTAGCCCCTCTGCAATCCAGTCAAGATCAATTAAATGCATATGAAAGGGAAAACCTACGTTAGCAGTAGATGAGGCAAACAAATGTGGGCTTTAACAAGAGATACACCAGGTTTTGAATATTATGATCTTGGAAAAGTTGCCTAATCTCTTGAACAGGGGATTTAAGCTAGAGGTTATAGAGAGTGCTAGGAAGATTAGGTAGTTCAGTGGTAGGAAGCATCTCCTTTACTCAATGTGATGACACATTCCTTCGGCCTAAAATGCAGTCTTCCCTACACCCCAAGCCAGGCAAAATTTTCCTCCTCCATATTCCGTAACTTATTGTGCCTGGCTCTATCATAAGATATATTACCATGCAGGGTAATTGAATGGCTATGTTTCTCCTATTAGACCATGAGCCCCGTAAGGCCAGGATTTCAGCTTTATGTGTCTCTGAACAAAAAACACTCAGAGTAGTACTTGGCACATAGTAGATGCTTAGTAAATGTTTATTGAACTGAGTGGCTTTTAATATAGGCTGTCCATGGCAGCCACCATCCTCCTGGGATAATGGCTGCTCTATTCAACCTCAATACATTCTGGAAAGAAGAGCACTGGGTTTGTAATAATAATGGAATGATTCACTTTTCCTTGGACTAGCCACCTTCCACTAGGGAAGAGAAGGTGGAGCTGTTTTGAGAAACAATTGAGCTGATGTTCATGGACATCCTTTGTAAATTACAGAAGTGCTTTATGAAGGTAGGGAGTGATTATGACTGCAGCAGAAGCTTCCATATGCTCTTTTATTTCTCCTCTATTTAGCTATGCTTTTAGTGGGCAAGAGAAAATGTGGCCTGTGGCCACAGATCCGAGTTCCTTGATACTAAGTCAACCATTTTGTGTAATTCTAATTTTTGTAATGTTTTGTTTATTTTTGAGAGACAGAGAGACAGAGCACGAACTGGGGAGGGGCAGAGAGAGAGGAGACACAGAATCTGAAATAAGCTCCAGGCTCTGAGCTGTCAGCACAGAGCCTGACATGGCACTCAAACTTGTGAACTGTGAGATCATGACCTGAGCCGAAGTCAAATGCTTAATCAACTGAGCTGCCCAGGTGCCCCATCCTTATGCTATGCTGAGGGTCAAATGAGAAAATGCATATATACCGAGTAAATGGCTGTCCTTCTCATTCAGTCTCTCAGTTCTAGCAGTGCAAATAACCTTGTTGAATCCCGAAAAAGGAAGAGAGGCTCATCATGGAAAGCAGATTGTAAAATACTCTTTCCATCATATGGTGCTCTATCTATTGACCCATCTGACCCAGGAAGGAGGTCTATATTGGCCTAAAGACCAAGGAACTCCCCTGTTTCTTTGAGTCTTCAAAAGGAAGGAGTACCATTAGCCTCTGGAATGTCGTGTTTGGGATTAGGGGAAGAAGAAATCTCCTCCTGAAGGATTAAATGACTGTAGTCATTAAAGAATAAATCAATACTTTACCAAGCATCTCAAAACCTAATTCTGATTTCTAATACTGTCCTTTGATGATGATAATAATAATAATAATAATAATTTGCCAAAACATCTCAGGATCTAAATATGCTATATCTAAATTATTAAGGTACAAGTACTGGCCTCAGGAAGCTATAAATATTCAACAGAACATGTAGATGCAGAGAGTATTGGGAATTCTCAACTGAATAGAGATGTTATTAAATGTATTTTGGAATAATGAGTAGTTCCTAAATAGATAGTCTAGAGTGGGGATAGAGTCAAAAAAGCAAAAAGGTTCATAAACAGCATTTAGGATTTATATATATGTATATGGACATTAGATACTTTAAGTATTAAGATGTCCTGCATGGATGTGTGATATCATTTAGCCAGGTCAAAGAATGGAGGGGGTTTGATTAACCAAATATTCTGATATTACTATAAGAATTACTGTAGGGGCACGTGGGTAGCTTAGTCAGTTAAGCGTCTGACTTTGGCTCAGGTCATAATCTCACTGTTTTGTGAGTTCAAGCCCCACATTAGCCTCTCTGCTGTCAGCACAGAACCCACTTCAGAGCCTCTGCCTCACCCCCCCACTCTCAAAAATAAAAGAAAATAAATTACTGCAGTAAAATGCACTTAATATTAAAGCCTATGCTAATGGTAACAAGATTTCTCTTTGCAACATACCAGTGTCTGAAAGTTATGAAAAGCAACCTTACTTCCTGCAAAAATAAGCAAAAGTTATAAATAAATCACATCAGCCACATACAAACTATTTGCAGATATAGTCTATTTGGCTGGAAGAGTCCTTCTATTGAACATCTCCATTTATGAAATTTCCCAATCTGTCAATCCATTAGATAATCAACAATATTTCTACATAAGCAAAACTTTCAGTAAAATACTTCCGCCACTGAGGCATTAGGAAAGGAAGGGAAGATCTGACTTCTATTCTCGGGAATCTCACTATATGAGCATGAAAGCTTCATTTTGAGTGTTGCAAATGTTTCTGAGTCAGTAAGTCCTTTTCCACTATGTGCCTTTTCTGGCTCTGTCCCCCAGTTCCCCAGTACAACATCGTGCACATGTGACCAAAGAAAACAGGAATTAAATTCAGTTCAATTTCTACTTTACAAATAGGCTTTTTCTTCCGTCTTCTTTCCCAAGAGAAGGAGTCCCTACTTGCCTAGAATTCTTTGCTTTGTAGTTGTTTATCTTGGTGGATTTGAGTGACTCCCATGTTCTTCAAAGTTTATATGTTTTAGTTATCCAGTGAACATGTTCAGAGATTTTAATGGGAAAGGAACCATTCCAGGCACTGTGGGATACAAAATGGAAAATATAAAGACATAGTTTCCCACAGAAGAAGCTTATAATCTAATGAGGAACCAACACACCGGTGCATACTCAACTCTGGCACAAAGCAGGAGTCAGAGAAATGGGTTTGGGGTGGTGGGTGTGCATAGAAGGAAGATGCTGGTTACATTGAGTTTGCGATCTTGGTAGAACATTCAAAATGGCAGTCTATTGGTAGTAAGAAATGAGGGGCTTGAGTTTGGAAGAAATAATAGGCTGCAAATAAATATACTTGAAAGATATATAGACATGAATATTGAAGCTGTGAGGTTAACTAAGGTTAAAGCAGGATTTCTTAACCATGAAACTATTGAAGTCTTAGGCCAGATAATCCTTTAGTGTGGGGGATATTCTGTGCATTGTAGACTCTTTAGCAGTGTTCCTTACCCCTACCCTCTAGATGTCAGTAGCATCCCTCCCTGGTTGTAAAAACCAAAAACATCTCCAGACACTGAATGGCCACAAAGGGCAAAACTGCCCCTGATTGAGAACCACCAGATTAGAGAGACAGAGGGATGGTATGAAGGATGAAAAGAAGGTTGTAAAGGACAAAATAAGTTTATGGGGTAGGAGAAGCAAGAGCAAGACAAAAAAAAAAGACATGAAGAGACATGTGCAGCATTAAGTATTATCTTAAAACTATGGGGTAGGGAAAGAACTTCAGTTGTGAATGAAACTCAACCTTAGTGAATAATTAGTATGTACACACAGACACCCAAAGACATGGAAATACCACCTATGTGTATATACACAGGCTGTAAATATATACAGCAAATATAATTACATATTGAGAGGGAGAAAGAATATATTCCTAAACTCTTATTTATTCATTCTTCTCATTCAGTAAGACAGTCCAATTTTACCAATATATTACAAAATTCACTTCAATGCTTTTTGAAGAGGTTTAAGTCAGAACCAAAAAAATTGAAAGTAGCTACAACTGTCTGCTTCCTTCTCCCCTTCCAAGTCAATCACATGCTAAATAATCCAGACTCCCAATGTTCTCAAGCTCTCTCCCAGGCTCCCCTAAGATAGAATAGTCTCAAGAAAGATTTAGATAAACTCTGCATGGCTGTCAATAAGTGTGAAGACCAACTCTGTCTCCTCTTCTGATGTTCATAAGAAAAAAAAAATCTCCATTTGATTTAAGTCAAAGGAGTGAAATTCTAAATCTCTAATTTTGTGAATTCAGGAATCAGCAAGCCATGGGACAGAGTTTTTTTATTGGAGATGCCTTCCCCAGAACTCCAGAAATTAACCACTTTGGTAGCTCTGGTAAACCCAGAACGCTAGATCGATTGCTCCTACTTAGATAGATGTCCATAACACCAGCTGGAAGAATATGCTTATCCAGTAAGTTTATGGCCTTACCTTTGAGGAGGAGCATCCAACAAGATTCCTTACCAGGAAAGAATCTTACAGAATGGAGAGTATTGCCTAAGTGTCTGCAGGATATAGGCTTAGGGTAGAAGAGTCAGGGTGGAAGATGGTTCCCGTGATAATCATCCGCAATGCCTTGCGAAACCAGGGATAAAACATGCCATATATGATGGGATTGAAAGTGGAGTTGAAATAACCCAGCCAGAGGAAGACATTGTACAAATCTTCAGGAGTTGTGAAATTAATGAAAGGGTCTGTGATTGTCAAGATGAAAAAGGGCAGCCAGCACAATACAAACACTCCCATGACTATGCTTAAAGTCTTGGTGGCCTTGCTTTCTTTTTTGGATGATACTTTCATTTTGTTTTCTGACCCAACGTGTTTCCTGGTAGGACCCATGCCAATTTGCTTAGTATGCTTCCTGGCTATGCTGAAAATGTGTATGTAAATCCCCACCATTACAGTCCCAGGTAGGAAGCAGGCTATAAAGGAAGCCAACACCCCCCAGAGCTTGTTAAATATCAACACACACAAACCTGTGCAGTCAATGGCTGCAACAAAGTCTTCTGCACCAACTATGTTTAATTCTGAGAATACCAGGCCAAAGGCAAAAAAAATTGGAATAGACCAACTGATGAGTAGAAAGACCTCTATTACAGGGATGGTAATTTTGGTGACATAATGCAAAGGGTCACAAACAGCATAGTAGCGATCCACTGAGATGAAGCAGAGGTGAAAAATAGAGGTGGTGCAGAGCATGATGTCACAGCAGCTGTGGACTTTGCAAAAGAGGTCTCCAAAATACCAGCAAGACTCAATGGACCTGACCATACTGAAGGGCATGACCACACAGCTCAACAAAAAGTCAGTTGTGGCCATGGAGAGAATCAGGAAGTTGGTTGGGGACTGGAGCTGCTTGAAGTGAGCGATGGAAATGATCACAACCAGGTTGCCCAACATGGTCATCACTATAGCACCAGTCATGACAACATACATGGCACACACACTCAGCACAGACCTCACATTTCTAGGGCATGAATTGTTGACCAAAGCAAAGCAAAATTGGATTTCCGGAGGATTCCAAAGTTCCAGTGAATTCATCGTCTTTGTCCTGTGGGTACTATTAATCTTTTGCAAAATTACTGTGCTCCTCTCCTTTCTGTGAGAGAAAGAAGAAAAACAATGAAAATCCCTGGTGGGCAAATTTTCAGAAAGGCCCAGGTAGCTGCATTTCCAATTCTAAACTGAACTTCCTACCGACCAAGAGCACTGCTTCCCAAACTTTAATGTACATACAAATCACCCAGGGGTCTTTCTAAAATACAGATTCTGTTTCTGGGGTGGAGGTTAAGAGTCTGGCTCTCAGGAGATGCCAATGCTGTTAGTCTAAGGACTATCCCTTAAGTAGGAAGGGACTAAAGACAACTGAATGAATATCCAATGTCTAAGTAACCCAGTTAAAACCACCTAAGTAACCCAGGTAAATGCCCATGTTCTGGGCACTAATATGTAGCCCTTACTTAGGATTCCAAATCTATAGGCAGATCAAGAATTTTCTCTGTCCCACTTATATTAACCAATTTGATGGATAAAACCTGTCAAGAATTACTAGGACTTATGGAACTTTTATTTAATGTTTAGCTTCAAAAATAATTACAATCTAAAGATTGTGCTTCCCCCCCCCCCCGCCCTTAACTTCTCTTGTGGGTATTTGCAAATGCTTTGGATCCTGTTGATTAATACATACTATTCAGTTAAGGGAATATTTTTCTTTCCAATGTGAAGAATAAGTTTTTAGATTTTTAGAGCAATTTGTGGTCGACTAAAAATGTGCTAAAGTCTACAAAATTATACATGAATAATCTCCAAAAAGGGCAGGGGGATACTGAAATGATAAATTCTGTAAATCTCGTGTGTTACCTCCTTTCATTTAGCAACTCCATCCATGAATTCAAATTTAAGTTGAGGTCTCCTGGTCCACAGATTGCAAGACTTATATTGGGAACAAATTTGACACATGGGCGTGCTCACTGTTTAAACTGTCACGTTACATAATTTATGCTGTTGCCTTTAAAAATGTGAAAATAATGAGACTGACTCACCCAGAGTATGACAGAGGTTGGATTTGTTTTTCCAGTACCCGGACTGGCTGTGTAGTTCTGATGACCAAAGACAAGCATTACTGAGCTCTAAGGCCAGGTAGGTAGAGTGGACTTTGGCCTGAGAAGAAATGAAAACTCACTGGTCCATCGTAAAAACAAACCCACAATCATGTCCTCATGAGATTTACTTGGAAAACACACTAAATGAGAATACAATTACCTTTGAAAATAATATTTACAGTATTTGCTATTATAGCTCAGCCATTTTTTTTTCCAATGTGTACTATTTGAAATTTTAACATCATGGCACATTTTATTTGATCTGGATATAATAAGTTAATTTCTCAAATTAACATTTTTCTTTAGGTACGTTTTAATTTTGTCAGTCAAATATTGTGTAATGGCTTTGAACTTGAGAAACCAAACACAGGTAAGAAGGACAAAGACTTATTCAAATCCTTTTTAAACTGTAGCTTATCAATTTTGGAACATACAGCACAAATTATTTGGTTACTTATCACTTTAGCCATGAAATCTTAAATAATGGAATAATGAAATCTTAAATGCTCAATTAACTTCTTTAACAAATTAACTTTATTCTGCCTTTCATCTTATTTTTGTGAATTTAATTTTTTTCTTTAATTCTTTAAAAAATCATCCTTAAAGATAGCTGACAGGTACCAAAAAGTTTCTTAAGCATTTCACTGCATATCCATAGACAGACAGCATTCTCATACAAAATAGACACTCTTCAATTGTTTATGGTATAATTTTTGGAGTTTGAAGTTTCATTTTTGAAAATTTAATCCCTGAAAGAATTGAAACAACTTAACCTCCTAGGTGTGTAAAGTGAATATCATTTATTTCATCTTATTTATTTACTTTTTGTGGGAGGAAGCAGGGTATGAAACAGCTGTCCAAACTTAATAGCATTATCTCATGTTTCTGATGCATGGTTACCTATATTAGGGAAGTGTTTGAACTTATTTACTTACAAAGTCACTACGCATGTGAATTGTGAAGGTAATGTCAAAGGTAATAATGCTTTAAGCCCCTATCATAAACTCTTGGTCCCAAATTACAAAAGCAAGTAAGCAAATGCAAATATGGCTGCTGGTCTACTGCTTTGTTAAACAAGGAAATTGTCATGAAATCAAGTGCAGTCCGGCTTTTGTTTGTTATTTAAGAACATAACAGAATAGATTCCTTTAGGTTGAAGACTCACTTCCAAAAGATATACAGTAATTTTTAATAAGATTAAATAAAGTTAAGCCCACTAAGACATCTCACTTTCAACATGGGATATTATTATTACACTTCTTTTTCTTTTTACCAGTTACGTTTCCGGGGGCCAAATGCATGACAGCATTGTAAACAATCACCCAATGCAAGCATAGAAAATTGTTAGTTTTTTTCCTAAGAAGTAAAAAGAAACATTTGCAAACAACTCTGGAGAGGAGCAAGCATTGCATTGTCTTTTAGTTCAAATTTAATTATTTAAGGGAAAAGATAACATAATAAGGAAACAAACAAGGACTGAAATAATGATTTCAAAAACACAAAAGTCCCCCAGAATTGCAAAGAAAAAATGAAAAAGGACTCACGTAATAATTTTCCCCAAGCATTAAATACCTAAAATTCTATTAATATATATTTATTTCTCCAAAATAAGAAGGAAAATATTCATCTAGCTCAGTAATGTATTACAAATAAAGTGGAAATTTTAGGAAAGGACATATCAAACCTGTTTAATCAGGCCTGATTTTTCTTCTCTTGCTAGTGACATAGTTCAGCTGCTTTACTTCTGAGACTATTTCTGTGGGGAAAATGATTTTATCTTACCTTGACGTACATCACTTACGCAATAGTTTCCTAGGTAAGGGAGCTAAGAAAGAAAGTTCAAGAAAGAAAGCTAAGTTCAAGAAAGAACTGCTGTGGGTTTTCCTATCATGGCCTGTTTAGAATTTCGGTGATTAAAAAAAAAAAAAAGTGATCTGGCGTTATTTTTTAGACCAGTGTTTTAAGTTTGATTCCTTTCAACATAAATTAAAAAAAGGATGAATGTTTCTGATCTTTTTCTTCTTTTAATATATTCTCCTCTTGTTTACCAGAACTTGTCTGGCTAATTAGGTAATTTGGAGCTAAAGTCACTGTGAGATGAAATATCTGTTGTGCCAAGGTTTCTTACCACACTACTGCTCATTGTGTCTCGCGGCTCTCCTCTCTGCTGACACCCGACCAGAAAAGGCACTTAGGCTCAAGTTCTTATAGGTGGAGCCCTGGCAGGCTATCCTGTCATCAGTGTGTACACACAAAATATGCCTCCTGAGGCTGCATTACCTCCTTCTGTCCTGCTTTTGACAGGCGTGTCCCTTAACAATCTTCCATGCGCTGGGGGCAAAGCCATTACAGCAGGTCACCAGAGAATTGGCTCTGGGAGGGCGAATCAGTGTCCTATTGTCCCTTTGGCTTCAGAGGAACAGCATGGAATAGGCTAGCACAAGGCCAAAGTGGAGACAAATGAGAAAAAGTGAAAAGAAGGGAGGAAGGGGGGGGGATAAGGAAGCAAAGAAGAAAGAGTGAGAAAGGAGAGAATTTGGTTAAAATCTAAAAAACTGCTCACTCCACTTATTACCAAATGACAGGTGTTTTGAAGCACTGAGTTCTTTAATCCCTTAGTGAAAAGTTGACTCATTTATACTGTTGCAGGATTTCTGACCTCAGTACTGGGGATTCCTTGTCTAGTCTCTTCGAAGAATGAAGAAGGGGGCACAAAATGAGCCGCAGGCAAAAGCTTATTAGAGTATGAGATCAGTAAGGAAGAATAGTTTCGTAAAGAGAGCTTTCATAGCTCTGTTTAAAGAGAGGGGACATTGGAAAGTGAATGCCTGACGACTATAGGCAAGAGTCCTTGTAAGGTTCTGGTCACCCCTGCTTCCCTTCCCCCATATTTCTTCTCAGGTTCTATGCTTATTGGCTTGGTAATTAGGTGCTGGGTTGTCCATTCTTGATTGGCTCATTTCCATTGTCTGAGGGATGGTCTATGGCCATACCATTCTTTGTGAGTCATACGTTTTATGGTCTACTTATTTTGAGTTTACTTATCTTTGCTCAAATTCCTGAGGGAAACCTGAGGGGGAGTAGGTGGGGTCTGTTACATTCTTAAGAGGACCCTTACGCCTGAGGGGGTTCGCTGTGGTCAGACCTGCCAGCATTGCTCCAAAAAATGTGTTTTTCCCCACCGGGACCTCAGGTCCTATCCTTTCCCTCTCTCTCTGCCTACGGAATCCTATCTTTTCCTATCAGTATTTTTTCCTTATGCTACCATGCACGGGTCAGTGATATTCATACTGCAATGAAGTCCATAATTTTCCAAATGAGGATCCTAACCACGCAAAAAGCAAGAAGAACCATTGCTTCAAACCAACCAAACGAAAAGCGAAAACTTCTTTCACCATGTGGGTATTTTCATGATCCCTGGAGGAAGGTGCTTCTATTAGGGCACCATAGTTATAAACACTAAGCTTCAAGTCGTTTACATGGATAATTTTATCACCCATCAGGGACATAAAACTGTTATATCTAAATACTCAATGCTTTAGAGAGCATCAGAGTTTAGGTATTTAGAAAACATTGAATCAAATTATTCATATTTAGAACTAGCAAAAACTAACTTTATTCCATCCTCTGGGGATTTTTCTTTATAAAATGAAAACCCTTGGTGAATGGGGACAGTTAGAAGATGTTGGGTTTTCCTTCAATGCTCATCTGGGTTTATAAAACTTCTCTTTCCAAATGTCTTCCTAGGTATAGAACTAATAACTTCATGGCACATTTTTATAAATTTTCATTCTATCGGGCAGGGTCCATTCAGGAAAGTAGAAAGGTACATTGTTGTTTTAACAGAGAGAAATCAACTGTGAAGTTGTTTTAAGAGCTAGTGGAGGGCTTATGACCTATTGGTGGCTTTAAGAGTTTGTCCAGGTGAGGGGCGCCTAGGTGGCTCAGTCGGTGAAGCGGCCAACTCTTGATTTCAGCTCAGGTCATGATCTTAGAGTTCGTGAGATTGAGCCTGGCTTCAGGCTCTGCATGGACAATGCAGAGCCTGCTTGAGATTCTCTCTCTTTCTCTCTCTCTCTCTCTCTCTGCCCTCCCCTGATTGCTCTCTCTCTCTCAAAATAAATAAATAAACATTAAAAGAACAATAACAACAACAGTTTGTCCAGGCTCAAACCAAGACTCGAATGCTTCAATGGCGTTTGACTAAGCAAGATTATTTATCATGAAGATTACTCCTCAGTGAGCTTCTGAGATGATGAAGCATAAAGCACACACTTAGCTGCTACAGTCAGATTCTGAGCTGTCCGATCCATCATCCCAGCTCTCCTGGGGCACAGGGACTTTTGGAGCCCCAGAACTTAATTATTACTAAAAGAGCTTAATTTGCAAAAGGAAAAACAATTGCATCCTTTTGACCTTAAGAAGATCTTTTCTTTCCTTGGCATTAATCTACCAGCAGCCCACTCTCAGTGGCTTATCCCCCAAGTTGAATAAAGTAATATAGGATAAAGTATAAATAAGAATAAAGTAAGTAAAATAAAAGAAATAAGAATCAAGTTATAGACAATAAAATAAAGATCAAAGAATAAAGTAAAAAAGAAAAAAGAATGGAAGTAAGGAAGGAAAAGACAAACCAGATCAACAGGTACCTATAAATTGCACACTTGAATTTTCAGAAGGATTTCCTTCATACACTAAATAACTAATAGATCTAAATTAAACACAAGATTTACATGGTTCAGGTCAGGTATATTATACTTGAAAAACTTTGCAAAATATGTGTTCATCTGCCCTATGTTTTCTTTTCCCTAGGATTCAAATTTCCAGAGGACAGGGTTTAGTTCTAGCTTATCACTATGTTCTGTTCTGTATCCCTCTGGGTAGACATTGATAACTAAGCACTGTATTGAACCACAAAGGGAGAAGTGATATAATGCAGTCATGGAAATGCAGTAAAATAAACATCAAAAAGCAAACAACTAAGGTGTTTGCTGATATACTCAATAAATAGATATGTGCTTACATGGATATTTATTGCAGCATGATTTGTTACCACAGAAATCAGAAACAGTAGAAATCCAGTTACATACATTATGATACTTCCAAATAATGGAATATTTTTTAGAGCTTTTGAAAAATTAGGAAAAACTGTTTCCTGATAGAGAATGAGTCCCTAATATTACTAAGTGAAACAATCAAGTTGCAGAACAGCATGTATAGTATTTTGCCATCTTCAAAAAAAAAGTACGTGAGAACAATGTGTACATACATGATTGTGGATGCGCCTGTGTATTTCTAGAAAGATACACAGGAAAGTAATTGCCTCTGAAAAAGCAGTCTGTAAGCTGAAAGGACAGACTGGAGGGAAATTTATTTTTTAGTGCACAGTTCTTGCTTCCTTTTGCATTTTTAAATATGCACACAGTCTCTTTAAAATTTTTTCAAAAGATTTAAAAAAAAATTTAATGTTCATTTATTTTTGAGAGAGAGAGAGAGAGAGTGCAAGCAGGGAAGGGGCAGAGAGAGAGGGAGACACAGAATCTGAAGCAGGTTCCAGGCTCTGAGCTGTCAGCACAGAGCCTGACATGGGGCCCGAACTCACAAACTGTGAGATCATGACCTGAGTCAAAGTCGGAGGCTCAACCGACTGAGCCATCCAGGCGCCCCTCAAAAGATTCTTTTAAAGTTTTTCTTTATATCATTTAAATTTATTATTTATTTATTTTTATCATTTATATTTATTTTATTTATATCATTTAAATTTATTAATTAAAATTTTGCATATAAAAACCCTTATATTCATGTTTGTGAAGGATCTGTAATTCAAATTCGTAGTATTAATATAGTTTACATTCGGTTTCAAAGTAATATTTGTATATGTGTCATTTTCAGTATTTGTAATGTTTAAAAGAATTTAGTATGTTAGGGCATTTATCACCATAGCTTTGTGATTCCCACTTAAAATGTGTTTTTATTTTTTTTCTTTTTATATTCTTAAAACTTTTTATTGTAGTACAACACAAACCCAGTAAATGCACAAATATCAAGCATACAGCTTATGAGATTTTGAATACATATAGACCTGTATAGCCACAATCCAGGAGAGACCTAGAATATTTCCAGTATGTAGATGGTTCTCTTGTGCCCCTTTCTTTTTTTTTTTTTAATTTTTTTTTAAATTTTTTTTAATTTTTTATTTTTTAATATATGAAATTTACTGTCAAATTGGTTTCCATACAACACCCAGTGCTCATCCCAAACGGTGCCCTCCTCAATACCCATCACCCACCCTGCCCTCCCTCCCACCCCCATCAACCCTCAGTTTGTTCTCAGTTTTTAAGAGTCTCTTATGCTTTGGCTCTCTCCCACTCTAACCTCTTTTTTTTTTTTTTCCCCTTCCCCTCCCCCATGGGTTTCTGTTAAGTTTCTCAGGATCCACATAAGAGTGAAACCATATGGTATCTGTCTTTCTCTGTATGGCTTATTTCACTTAGCATCACACTCTCCAGTTCCATCCACGTTGCTACAAAAGGCCATATTTCATTTTTTCTCATTGCCACGTAGTATTCCATTGTGTATATAAACCACAATTTCTTTATCCATTCATCAGTTGATGGCCATTTAGGCTCTTTCCATAATCTGGCTATTGTTGAGAGTGCTGCTATAAACATTGGGGTACAAGTGCCCCTAGGCATCAGTACTCCTGTATCCCTTGGATAAATTCCTAGCAGTGCTATTGCTGGGTCATAGGGTAGGTCTATTTTTAATTTTCTGAGGAACCTCCACACTGCTTTCCAGAGAGGCTGCACCAATTTGCATTCCCACCAACAGTGCAAGAGGGTTCCTGTTTCTCCACATCCTCTCCAGCATCTATAGTCTCCTGATTTGTTCATTTTGGCCACTCTGACTGGCGTGAGGTGATACCTGAGTGTGGTTTTGATTTGTATTTCCCTGATAAGGAACGATGTTGAACATCTTTTCATGTGCCTGTTGGCCATCCGGATGTCTTCTTTAGAGAAGTGTCATTTCATGTTTTCTGCCCATTTCTTCACTGGGTTATTTGTTTTTTGGGTGTGGAGTTTGATGAGCTCTTTATAGATTTTGGATACTAGCCCTTTGTCCGATATGTCATTTGCAAATATCTTTTCCCATTCCGTTGGTTGCCTTTTAGTTTTGTTGGCTGTTTCCTTTGCTGTGCAGAAGCTTTTTATCTTCATAAGGTCCCAGTAATTCACTTTTGCTTTTAATTCCCTTGCCTTTGGGGATGTGCCGAGTAAGAGATTGCTACGGCTGAGGTCAGAGAGGTCTTTTCCTGCTTTCTCCTCTAAGGTTTTGATGGTTTCCTGTCTCACATTCAGGTCCTTTATCCATTTTGAGTTTATTTTTGTGAATGGTGTGAGAAAGTGGTCTAGTTTCAACCTTCTGCATGTTGCTGTCCAGTTCTCCCAGCACCATTTGTTAAAGAGACTGTCTTTTTTCCATTGGATGTTCTTTCCTGCTTTGTCAAAGATGAGTTGGCCATACGTTTGTGGGTCTAGTTCTGGGGTTTCTATTCTATTCCATTGGTCTATGTGTCTGTTTTTATGCCAATACCATGCTGTCTTGATGATGACAGCTTTGTAGTAGAGGCTAAAGTCTGGGATTGTGATGCCTCCTGCTTTGGTCTTCTTCTTCAAAATTACTTTGGCTATTCGGGGCCTTTTGTGGTTCCATATGAATTTTAGGATTGCTTGTTCTAGTTTTGAGAAGAATGCTGGTGCAATTTTGATTGGGATTGCATTGAATGTGTAGATAGCTTTGGGTAGTATTGACATTTTGACAATATTTATTCTTCCAATCCATGAGCAGGGAATGTCTTTCCATTTCTTTATATCTTCTTCAATTACCTTCTTGTGCCCCTTTCTAGTCACCTCTTCCCGTATGGGTAACCACTATTCTGACTTTTCTTCATCAAAAATTAGTTTTTCCTGTTCTTGCAATTTTTTTAAAAGTGTCTTTCTTTATTTATTTAGTAATCATTACACCCAATGGGGTTTGAACTCAATACCCCAAGATCAAGAGTCATATGCTCCTCTCACTGAACCAGCCAGACGCCCCTCCTGCTCTTGCTATTTTTATAAATGGAATCACAGTATATATAAATGCAGCGGTGCCTTGATCTTATATCAGGTAACCAAATATATATGGAACTGGTTCTGGGCTTTCTATTCCGTTCTATCCTTTCACCGTTATAACACTGTCTTACTTACTATAGCTTTGTAGTAGTAATCAATATTTGGTAGTGGAAGGTCCTCTTTGTTCTTCTTCAAGATTTTTTTCTATATCTTATGCATTTCCACATGAACATTTTACAATCAGCCCTTCAACATACACACACACACACACACACACACACACACACACACATCTTGATGGGCTTTTGATTGGGATCGCATTTAACCTATACATCGACAGGGAGCACTGTCATCTTCAATCCATATTGAGAATTTAAATCCATTAGTATGGAACATTTTCCTACTTCTTTAGGGCTTTTTCATTAAGTGTTTAAATATTAATTCAGTGTAGTCGAAATATAGTGTTATTTTTGTCTCAGGTAGATAATACAGGGATTCAGCAATTCCATACATTACTCAGTGCTCATCGTGATAAGTGAACTCTTTAATCCCCATCACCTATTTCACCCATTCCCTCACCACCTACCTCCTCTCTGGTAATCACCAGTTTGTTCTCTATTGTTAACAGTCCGTTTCTTGGTTTGTCTCTCTTTCTTTCTCTTCTTGTTTTGTCTTTGTTTTGTGTCTTAAATTCTGTATATGAGCGAAATCATATAGCTTTTGTATTTCTCTGACTGAATTATTTTGCTTAGCATTATACTCTGTCGCTGTCCATCCATGTCGTTGCAAATTAAAAAGATTTCATTCCTTTCAATGGCTGAATAATATTGATATACATGTATATTCCACCTCTTCTTTATCCATTCATGGACACTTGGGCCGCTTCCATAATTTGGCAATTACAAATAATGCTGCAATAAACAGGGATGCATGTATCCCTTTGAATTAGTGGTTTTGTATTTTTTGAGTAAATACCCAGTAGTGAGAATACTGGATCATAGAGTACTTCTGTTTTTAACTTTTTGAGGAAAAGCCATACTGTTTTCCAGACTGCCTGCGGCAGTTTGCATTCCCACCAACAATGCTCAAGAGGGTTCTTTTTTCTCTACATCCTTGCCAACATTTGTTCTTTCTTCTGTTTTTTTTTTTTTCTTTTTTTGATTTTAGCCATTCTAAAAGGTGTGAGGTATATCTCACTGTGGTTCTGATTTGCATTTCCCGGACGATGAATGATGTTGAGCATCTAGTCGTGTGTCTGTTGTCCATCTGGATGTCTTCTTTGGAAAAATGTCTGTTCGTGTCTTCTGCCTATTTTTTAATTGGATTATTTGTTTTTGGCTGTTGAGTCGTGTAAGTTCTTTAAACATTTTTGATACTAACCTTTTATAGGATAGGTCATTTGCAAGTATAATCTCCCATTCAGTAGGTTGTCTTTTAGTTTTGTTGATTGTTTTCCTTTGCTGTACAGAAGCCTCTTATTTTGTTTTATGAAATCTGTTATTAAATAATTAATTTAGCCATGATTTTTAAGTTGAAAGGCCAAGAAAAGTTTGTTAGGTCTATAAATGGTATTATAATTGCTAAGAATCTTAAATTACCGGATCGCTTGGGTGGCTCAGTCAATTGAACATCTGACTCTTGATTTTAACTCAGGTCATGATCCCAGGTCATGAGATTGAGCCTTGTGTCAGGCTTCATACTGAGCGTGGAACCTGCTTGGGATGCTCTCACTCTCTTTCTCTCTGCCCCTTCCCCTGCTCATGGTCTCTTTTTCTCTTTGAAATAAAAAAATAATAAAATAAAACAAAAGAATCTTAAAATTACCATATTTGTAAGTCATTAAGTCTACAAGAGTTTCTAAGTACTAGGAAAAGTTTTATGCATTAGTCTGACAAATTTTCGAAAGGGAAATTAAGGGGTGC
Source organism: Panthera onca (assembly GCF_046562875.1). Taxonomy (NCBI): domain Eukaryota; kingdom Metazoa; phylum Chordata; class Mammalia; order Carnivora; family Felidae; genus Panthera; species Panthera onca. Next base: position 119,134,283 of record NC_138343.1, read on the forward strand.
TCTTGGCTAATTCAGTTGGTAGAGCATGGAACTCTTAATCTTGGGGTCGTGAGTTTAAGCTCCATGTTGGGCATGGAGACTACTTAAAATAAAATTAAATAAAACTAAAAAAATTAAAAAAAATTAAAAACTACAAAAAGAGAAGTTGAACATTTTGATAAATACAAATAAAATATTAAGATAATTCAATTAAATAGGCTGTATTTGCCCCTTAAAGATGTTAGAAGTTACTAACTGTGGAAATAGAGTAACTATATTCTGTTTATAAATTATAGTTTATATGTTACTATTAAATAAAAGTTATAAGTTAAATAAGATTTTTAAGGAAGAGCTACGTTTTTCAATATTATTATTTTGTAAGTGAAAGATTAATTTTAGAAGCCAAAATTACCTCAAATAATCTTTTCTTTTTTTTTTTTAAAATTTTTTTTTAATCTTTTTATTTATTTTTGAGAGAGAGAGAGAGAGAGACAGTGTGCAAACAGTGGAGGGGCAGAGAGAGAAGGAGACACAGAATCCGAAGCAGGCTTCAGGCTCTGAACTCTGAACGGGGCTCGAACTCACAAGCTGTGAGATCATGACCTGAGCCGAAGTCAGACGCTTAACTGACTGAGCCACCCAGGTGCCCCTCAAATAATCTTTTCTATACACAAAGAGGACACCATAAATCTCACATTGATGACTGATCCTAAAAATAAAAAGTTTGTCAGGTAGAGGAGGAAGGCAAATTGCCCCCAGGTAGGACTAACAGAAGAATGATTTATTGGACACCAACAATCCCTTCAGAGAAGTGACTAAATGTGAAAACACAAAGAAAGGCCAAGTTGGGTTTGGACAGACTTGATGTTTTTGAGAAGAATTTCAAAACTTTGTCTTAGAGCAATGAAAGCTACACTCACCATGTGTCTAGCAGGAAACAGATGGCACAATCAACCTGGGTGATTGAGGAGAGTTTAATAAAGGCACTATTTACAATGATGTGGGCAGCATTAAGAAAACCAGCAAGAAACAGCCTAGTATCCGGGGGCAGCAATAACATACAGTCACCACCCTGTGGGGCCCTAAGTGACAGCGAGAGGGAGTGGCTATGGGAACTTGAGAGAATAGTTGTATGGAGAGGGACTCCACATGTCCTTTCTTGTATGAAGTCAGCCAACTCCAGGGCAATGTGACAGAGAGGTTATCTGCGTTACCCTGATTTCAACTTCTGTCCATCCTTCGATCTCTTGCGGGTGCTTCTCATTGGTACAATGCCATTGGACACCCCACAGCAAGGGACCACCTTAATCCTAATCTTAATCTGTGCTCCCCACTAGTGTAAATAGAGGGAATCTAGCATAGAAACAATGGAAGATATTTAAGAAGAAAGTTGTTAACTTCAGAAAACTGTGTAGAGTAGATCAGAAAGCTGTGAAACCTGAGGCAAGAACACTAGTTAACACAGATGGGAGGGAAGGCATATGATGAATATTTATATCCTTTATTGAGGACTCAATATCTATATCAATGAGTAGAGACAGTTTTCCTATAGTCTTAGAGCTATTACATGCATTGCCTAGCTGAATCTATTCCAATAGATTATTCCATTTATATTTAGAATAGATTTCTATCTACAGTCAGCAAGTCAGTTGTAAGGTCTTCATCTGTGATAATTTTTTTAAAGTAATCTTTACACTCAATATGGGGTTCAAACTCAGGATCCCGAGATCAGGAGTCATATGCTTTACCGACTGAGCCAGCCAGGCCCCCTGGTCGTCAACTGTGAGGGAAGAGGTATACTTGGGTGGTGTCCACAGTCTTTTGGGACTCTCAGGAAGAAGGAGCCAGGCAGTGCTACTCATACCCAATCTCTCTCCCTCTCGTCTCAAGACGAGCAGTTGCACTGCATTAGTAAATATTTTGGCAGGCATTCAATTATGCATTTATTACACCCCTTTGCTTTTCTACCAACAAGTACAGGGAATGAAAACTGTAATGATGGTGAAGAGGAATCATCCTTATGGAATCATGTTGTCCTTCAAGGCACAAGTGGAGCCCAATGATTGTCCATAGCTGGACCTAGAACATGGATGTCAGGGTATGGGGAGAGAAGGGCTTAGAAGAGAGTCGGGAAAAAGCCAGAATTAAATTTGCCTATTCAAATTCTGAGTCTGACCTAAAGCTGAACTTGAGCAATCTGCCCTCCTTCTGCTTCTCCTCTTTTCCATCCCACAACTTAATCCAACGTAGGACAGGATGTGCACATGGTACATCCTGGTATCAGATAAAAGGAAGTTTCTGTTTTTTCTTAATGTTTCACGGAAGAATCACTGGAAGGATTCTCACCAAACATTAATGATCTGACTTAAATCATAGGCATTGTGGTGTGGATGAAATTTATTTGGCAGGAAGGCAGGGCAACTTACAGAGAAAATGATTCAAACGAGTACAGGGAGAGGCTTTGTGATTGCTGGCAGGTGGTGTAGACACAGCATGCAGAGGAAGAAGGTGGGGACAAAGAAACAGGAAGTCATTTCAAATATAAACCACGGAGTGAGAAATCACAAGGATAAAAGCTCAAATTGCATATGATGATTTGTAATCAACTGCTTCTCCAATGGGCAGCTCTTTGTAGTAAGCTTCGGGGTGTCAGGAAATGACTGAATAATTCATATAATGATGGTTAATAATTCTCCCAAGCCAAACAATAAAGGAGACTGACTGCTAGTTGGTAGTATAGACCAACCTTATGTCACACTTTCTCCATGGGTCCGCAGGCCTCAATAATCTATTTTCTGAATTCCTAGAGTGGAGTCAGCAACCAAAACCATTAGCACTTTATTTTCTTTATTCTTACATTGATTCTTTTATGGGTTTATAATTGTCTCATGTGTGTAAGTAGAGGCCAACCTATTCCAAAATGTTTTATTCTTCTTTTGTGTATTTTCCCCCAGTCAGATGGGAGTGTTGATTAGATAGAGTTCACAGTTAATACACGGCTGATGCCTGATGGGTCAAAGATACTGAAGGTAACTGTTGCGCACGTTCTGAGACACTTATCCGGATTACTGAAATTTAATAGTATCATTAATGCGAGGCATGAGGCCAAAATGATAAGTCTCATTTTCAATACTCTCTTCACTTTTGTAATAGCTTTTTTTTATTAATGTGCCTCAGGAAATAGGTTTGCAGTTCCTGAGTGAGAGCTAAATATTTTGCCTGACAATATGTACTTAAGAGCTTTCCGAAACCATGGGTAAAAAAACCCATGAATGAGGGGGTTGCAAGTAGAGTTGAAGTACCCAAGCCACACTAAAAGGTCAAGTACTATTATGGGAGTGGAATAGTCTAAGTATGGGTCTATCAAGACAGCAAGAAAGCAAGGCAGCCAGCATGCTAAAAACACCCCCATTACTATTCCCAGGGTCTTAGCTGCTTTCCTGTCCTTTTTCTTAGATAAGTTTTTTTTCACTTCCACCTTTGTGTTTTCAGGCATGTTGCTGATAACTTGAGCATGTCGTTTGGAAACAAGAAAGATTTTGCCATAAATACCAACCATGATGGAGCCAGGAGTAAAAAAACATGTAGTGAACAATATCGTCCCCCAAAATTTGTTGAACGTAAGTGCACAGAAATGGAAACAAGCAACAAGAATCTCGTAGCTCTGCATACCGGCAACGTTGGCCTCGGATAGAACTAAACTGAATGAAAAAAGAGCAGGTGCCGACCAGCAAAATGCTAACAGTCGCTTTATCATGGAGGTGGTCATTGTGGTCGCATAATGTAAAGGGTAACACACGGCATAAAATCGATCAATAGCAATGGAACAGAGGTGGAAAATGGAGGTTAGGCTAAGCATCATGTCAAAGCTTGCATGGAATTTACAAAAGCCATCCCCAAAATACCAGCAGCTCTCCACTGATCGCACCATGCTGTATGGCATGATGACAAAACCCAGAAGGAAGTCGGTGGTTGCCATGGAGAGGATCAGAAAGTTTGTGGGAGAGTGAAGCTGTTTGAAATGTGATATGGAGATCATTATAACCAAGTTTCCGAAGATAGTGATAAACATGGCTGCAGTCATAATTGAATACATTATCACTCGGACATGCAAAGAGCGGTTTACGGGAGGACAAGATTTATTCCCAAATTTTGGACAACCGGATAAGTCTTCAGGAATATAAATTGGATCCATAGTGCTTTATCACTTAAAAGTCCCTTTTCTAGGAAGATGAGTCTGTGTTTCCTCTCCTCTTAAAAATGATTCCAGGAAACTTCAGCTCCTAATTGCACACAAAAAAAGCATTAACTGCATAAAAAAGACATCTGTTATGAATTCATTTTAATTTCCATTTATTTAAATATTTAAAATTATGCCAATTGTGGTTGCGCTCTGAGTTATTTGCTGCATCAGGGCAGGAAAAGTTTCAACTACTTATTCTTTCCTGTTCTATTTTATTCTATTCCACTCATCCATTTGTTCATTCAACCTGGGTTTATCTATTGATTGCTCTGTTCTTTTTAAGGTATTGAGAGCTTCTTAAGAGTTTATTCCACTTGTATAGGGATCTGTAATAGTCAAACCCATGAAGCAGAGAATACAATAGTGGTTACCAGTATGGGGCAAGTGGGGAGTTATTGTTCAATGGATACAAAGTTTTAGTTATGCTACATGAATAAATTCTAGAGGTCTGTTGTACACCAGAGTGCCTATAGTTAATAATATGGTATTGTGTACTTCAAAATATGTTAAGAGGGTAAATCTCACATAAGTGTTCTTAACACTCACATGCACACACACACACACACGCACACAACTAAAACTAAAAAGAAAGGGCCAGAACTTGTTGGGTATGTCCGTTACCTTGACTATGGTGATGGTATCACAGGTGTTTGATGTCCAAACTAATCAAATTGTGCAGTTCTTTGTCTATCAATATACCTCTCAATAAAGCTGTTTAAGAAAAAAGAATTTATGGTCAACTTTTACCTTGAGCAACCACTTTTCTAGAAACTCCTTTGAACTACGAGTTAACATCTCTCATCATAAAAATACTTAATACACAAAAGCTAAGTGAAATCGCGGTGTTTTTCTTTAGGTATTCTTTCAATAATTTAAACTCTTCGTTTTAAAGAGTCTGCAGATGTTGTAAGAGTTATAAATGGCATATAGCTGTTGAAATACAAGGAAAACCACGTACCTATGGGTCAAACCATGCACCTGGGCTAACGCTTCAAAGTTTCTCTACTCTCTACTCCCTTCCTCTCCTCCCCTCTGTCCTTCTCTTCTGCCCTTCCTTCTTTGTTCCCCTCCCCTGTATTTCTTGAGTGTTGTCATTCATCTGAAATTCTAACTACTGGACATATATGCCATCCCCGAGTGACTCAGAAGTATCGCAAATTTCATATTCACAGACTTGGGTGAGTCAAACCTCACGTAACTGCTGTTGGTCACAGCGGGCTGAATAAGAGATGATGGACAAATTGCGTAAGTCCAACCTCTCAGTAAGTTATTGCACCTCCCTGCTCTTTACTTTGGGACGCCACCATGAAAAACCACTGGCTGGTTCTGGAGAAGCTAGACACCGTGCCTCTCACAAAGCATCAAGTCTACTTAGTGAGCTACAGAAAGGCAAGTCCAATCTTGTCCGAGTCAGACACAAGAGACACTCTTGCCCTACGTCAGGTTCTTCCAAGCCACAGAGATTCAACCATAGTGTACATTTGGCAAGTTCATCTACCTAGGCAGACTCAACTTAGTTTTGCCTTTAGAACCCTAAGGAAGAGCAGCACGAAGGGTCCCTTACTGGTCTCAAAGTGTCAGAAGTTTCTTTCATTCCTTCTGATTCTGTCTCTCTTTCCTGATTGACAGGGAAAAGTAAAGGAACCTGGTCATGACAGAAAAACCTGTTCGATGTGAGTTGGAGAAGCATCTTTTCCCAAGTCTCAGGAAGGTTTCTCTTCAGAAAGTCTTAGGGGGACCCTTCTTGAGCTGACTGCTCCATGTGGCTCTCCTGTTTGCTCTGGGTTAGGGACGTACTTACTTCCAAAGGAAAGGGGGCAAAATATCCTTGGATTAGGGGTTCTTCTTCTAGTGTGAGTGTTACCTCTCACTAGCTGTGAGCTCCCGGGAAAAGGAGGTGTGCTAGAATAGATGGCCTTTCAGAGGCTCTGAAAATCTGTGAATGATTGGTACCCGAAAGGTCCTTGGTTTTAAATTATCTTCTCCGAAAAAAAATAGAAAGTGGAAAAACAGAGAAACAAGATGAAAGGAAAACATAGAATAAAGGATGTGGCTCAATGCAGGAATTCATTGAATAGTACTTTCAGTCCTGAGGCACATCTGACCAAGATCACGGATTTGTTTCTCTCCACTGTAGACGCTCCTCCACTCCTCATTGCCCCTCTTTCTTCTTTGGTTTTCACCAAGGAAAGGTTGTGAGCATCTAACCTGGGCCCCATTTTAGCATATAAGTGATAGCAGTCGATAAACAGTTGTTGAATGTATTATCTGTGTTAAAATATACATCAGCTCGCATCTTGTCTTTTCTTGCCTTTGTAATCAACTCTAAGTAACAGCTAAATCTTATCAGACACAATTTTTTTAATATACTACCTTGAGGCAAGGAACCTGTCGGATCTCATTCACCCCTGGATTCTCCGCACCTTGGTTAGTGCTTGTGGCAGACACTAGGTACATATTTTTGAACAAATAAAAGTAAAAATAAATGGCAAATTATGTCTGTTTTAAAAAATATCTGCATTGTTCCAATTAAAGCAGTTGCTTCAATGTGCTTGAAACTCTGCTGTAAAGGAATAGACTAGACCCAGGAGCACAGTTTGTGAACATACCTTCCAGGATTCAATTGCTTCTGATGGTGTTGTAAAATAATCCCTCATTATTTAGACAACGTTTAGACAGGCAGACAGGAGGGATTGCTGTAGACATACTTTATTCATCCCTTAGGCTAGTGATAAGAGGACTAAAGATAGTAAGTTCAGAAAAATACAAAGATGTCAGTAAAAGAAAAAAAAAAAGCTGCTGAGCGTTTTAGTTAAATGCACCTACGAGGTGCTGGTGATGGTGGCATAAAACTCCATTGGTGTTTCATGAACACGTTAAAATGAGGTTATACTGGCCCTTTTCAGCCCCTTTTACAATGTTTAGAACCTTACCTACCGCTGAGGGGAGTTGAAGATTTTCTTCCTGCCGAAACTCACAGACTTTCATAAATTAAATACGATCTGGAAAGCACAGACTCACCATTGACCTTATACAGTATGTAAGTCCATGAAGGCATGAACGCTTAAAGTGTAGTGTTGCCCAAGAAACTCCCTGTCACACCTCAGTTGCCCATGTGACCTTAATGATGACAGCCGTGACATTGAAACAACATCATATGAGAGCTGTATATAAATAACTGCTCCATTTCTTTAAGGATTGAGAGGATTCTAGGAGGTGTTTTAACATGAGATCAAATTTTCCTCTATGCACATTACTATTTATATAAGGGAAACCGCACACACACATTCAGAAGTAGAGACCTCAAATGGAATGTTTACAAAGACATATCATGTGATTTTGTGCATTTGCCAGCTTCCTGGCTATCTTACATCCCACAAGATGACTTTGAAATCAGGTCAACCTTGTTTGATGATTGGCTGTAGCACTTATCAACCATATTACTCTGGACAACTTTTCAGTGTCCCTGAGCCTCAGTTTCCTCTTTTATAAAATGGGAGAGTTGGCTGTGAAGATATTTAAGACCATTAGCGTTATTTTTACCTTCCTCCTTGATTTTCTGCATAAGAATTATGGCATCTCCGCCAAGTTTTCTTTATTTTGTACTCCCATGTAATCTATTATGTTGAACCACACGCCTCTATGAAGTTGCCATTTTTGTAAGTTAAAATGTTAAAATATTAATACTTTTGTATAATTTACATTAGGTACATTACATTAGGGTTTTTTTTTTTCTTTTTTCCCCTTAGGTTTCAGTTCCAAGCACTGACTGATAACAAGGTTGGCATATCTCCAGTCACATACATGTGCAGGATGTCAGATTTTCTGTGCAAGATTATATCATGGAGTTAAAGCTTCTTGAAGAAAATCTTCATGTGAACACATGATTTTAGTCGGAGGAAAAAGTGGTCCAACACAAAATTTAGGTTCAGAATCTAATTTTCATAGCCTTAAAATATGAATATCATATAAGATGTAGTAGAAAATGGGCATTTATAATCCATGGTTCTAATAGAAGGAGACATACATTTGCATATGCTATTAACAAAGCACCAACTAACATAAGTACATAAGTGTCACCATTGCTAGAAAACACATTCTCTTCCGGAACCTAACTATTTGGTAAAGAACTTAAAATTGCTATCGCCTCCTATGTATATATGTCTGTGTACATATACATAAATTAACCCCAATTAAGGTTTTTCTCATTTTTAATTGTTGAAAAATGTCAGGTATAAAGGATCAACAAAGGAAGATATGAGCCAGTATTATTGTTCTGTAATACTCTGAGTCAAATTAAGTGTAATAAGGAGATTTTAAAGTTTCTCTCTTACTTGCACACAAATGTGGATGATGATCATGAATAATGTGCTTTCTTTTTCTCCTTTGAATTCTGATCGCCCTGGAGTTTAAGGCTGAAGTCTAAAGTATTTCAGCTGATCACCTAACTGCTTGAGAGAACCACGGAAAATTTCAAACTAGCCTCTCAAACCATAGGCTCTTCTGAATGCCTGCTCATGGTGTGCCAGTTAAGACAGCCTCTTATCAAAACGAGCACCAATTGGAAGGCCTAGAACTGACACTAAAAATGACTATTTCATTTCTCTTGCCACAAGTTAGAAAATAACGTCAATTTTCATATAATCTTCCAAGAAATTGGTCCTAAACTGCAAAGTCTCAGATATAAATTCCGTTTTTAAAGCTCCAAAATCATTCTTGGCCTAAAACCAAATTCCACCCGAAGAGCAGATTTGTGTTAATTTTCTATTAAACTTGTTAAATCAAGAGAGCAGGGCATAAATAGTGTACATAGTGTAACAGAAAAAAATAAGCCAAGGTTTGAAATTTATGAATTCATGATATTGGATCTTTTCTGGTTAATTCTTTAATATCTAACATAGACTACAATGAATATTTAAAGACTACAATCACAAAGACTCTTTGGAAGACGTTTCAGGGATGATAATAAGTAGGCTATATTCAAATGTAACACTGAAAACAAAACAAACAGAAGAAAAAGATTATTTTTTCTGTAAATCGACTTTACAACTATCTCTAGTAGTTTACACATCATGACATCAAAAAGTAAAAATGGTACCTAGCGTGTAAATGACTGGTTGACCCCAAGTGGCTCACGGTTCTTAAGTAAGCCTTATAACACCACGTAGCAGCTGGCAACGGGCAGAGATGACATCTTGAAAATGTTGTCTTCTCAAAGGCAGCTGGGATCAGGAAACATTTTAAATGACAGTAAACACACATGGAGAACAGACAGAACACCTTTCATTTCAGAGAGCAGGGGCAGAAAGAAGAGTGAAAACTAAGAGCAAAGGAAAACATCTTTCTTATAATTAGCTATAAATGATGGCATGTTTGAAAACCAGCAGAACAGAGGAAGTTTTACTAAAACTATGCATCAGAAAATGTGTCAGAAGTAGACAGCCCAAGAGGAATTGATCTAAATACACCTTTTATCAAGATCACGTGTACATTTTTCAGTGGATACAAGGGAAAAAGTCAGAGACAACATACCTTGGCATAATCCTGCATGCCATAAATTTACACTTTCAGCATCTGTCTGTCACCTGCCCCCCCTTCAGTCTGCAATAGTGTAGTCACTTTTGCCTACAGTTGTCTCCATGTTGCCCTACAAAGGCCCATTCCGTGGCTTGGCCAACCCCATTTCCTGATTGCCCATCCCTTCATCTCTGAGCACTTCAAGGCTCTACAAAAATATCATTTCCTTCCAGGAACCTATTTTTGATTCTCCCAGTTGGAGTTAATCTCATGAAATTCCAGACCATTGGGGTGGCCAAAGATCATAGAGATAAGTGGTTCCAATTCCTCTTCTCACAGCTGACTTCGAGTTCAAATACTTTTGTTTCCTTTTTCAGCAAAGTTCTTTTTTCTTTTAAGTTTTTTAAATAAAATTTCTAGTTAGCTAACAGTGAATATTGGTTTCAGGAGTACAATTCAGTGATTCATCCCTTACATACCACACCCAGTGCTCCCAACAAGTGACACAACTGTTTTTTTAAAATGACTTCACCCTGACTGTAAAAATTTTTCAACCCATTCTGTTAACCTTCCTACTCTTGCAACACTCAATACAGAGCTGTGTGTTTGGGGACTGTGCAGTAACAGCTTGTTGGATTAAATGCAAAGAAATTAATCCCAACACATGATGTTACCTGGTTAATAAGCATCTCCTCTCATGGTGTTAGAGACCTCTGGTTTGGGAAAGTTTAAAACATTAGGAAAACAATAAATGTTGTTTATACCCAAATAAACAGTATTCTAAATGAAACCTAGCTGACAATTAAAATTTTGGGTGCCTTAAAGTTTCTAAATTACTTGAAAGCCACATTCCCCCTATAACTAAGACCTTGAGGTAGATATTGCCACTAAATGCTGAAAAACAACATTATAATCTAGGTCTTTAGGCCCCTGTCTAGGGAACCTCCTACCACCTCTTACTTTCCCTAATTATGGCAACAAGTCATTTCTGACCTATGGAGAGCAAGAAAATCTACAGCGTCGTCTGCTCATAGTTTCTCCTACTAGGCCTCACCAATCAAAATATGGTCCCCAGACCAGCCACATCATCATCTCCTGGGAATATTTTGGGAAAGGAAATATCTTAAGCCATCCCAAAATGTACATCTTAGCAAGATACCTATGTTATTTGTATGCCCAACGAATTCTAGAAGAACAATTCCAGACAATAGAGAAACTGCATTTTTAGTTCGGACACTGTTTGTATCCGAAATGAATGAATAATTTTGAGGAGCAAAAAGCAACTGAATACCTTAAGTAAATGCTGCTGGCAAGAGAAAAATACCAAAAATGAAATATGTAGTGAATTAAGTAGTAGCAGTGAATTAAGTAGTATACAACAGGATTTGCTTCTTAAAATATAATATTAAAGAGGAGAAAGCATTTTAACATTATTGAAACATAGATGTACCTTACATTTATTGAATCATGCTTGGAATAATTCTAGAATTTCACAAAAACATTTCTTTATAGGCCACCACATAAAAATTTACAAAACTTGCCAGACAAAACTTAACGGAAAATGTAAGAAGTTTCGTTCACTTAAATGTCATAATAATTATCATTTTCCAGTTAGGAAACTACCTTACCTTTTTTATGGCAACAATTTCTGGTTTTCCACCAAATTGAGTTCTCTCTGTTCAATTATTTTGAAAAAGCAAACAAATTAGCAATATTTAAAAAAACAATGGTACATTTCCAATTCTTTTTATTGACTCAGTACCTTCCATCTCCTGAAAAGTTAGTTGTGAATCACTGAGTCTTTTCTGGTGACTTGGCAGGTATGAGGTCAGAAAGTTCTAGAAAGTGTAGCGTTGAGGATGGAAATATCTGATTCATATAAGTTTGCCTCTGCTCTCAAGAGACTTGGAGTGGGGAGCTCAGATCCAGGAGCTCTGAGAGAGTAGCTAACTGCAGAGCCCCAGTGGAATTGTTCTTCTAACTCTCTTTCTTGGAGGATATCAAAATATTCTGTGTATTTTTAATGTCCCGAGTATTTTCAGTTTCCTTTTTTTCCAAACGAAGGACTATTTCATATCAATTTCATGGTCCTTTGGGCTTCATTCTGTCAAGATAAGGTACCAAAGATAAGGTATCCTTTCTGTATATTAAAAACACATAAATATGTGTAGGCTAAATTAAACATTAGCTGATATCCAAAGGAGGGACAATTGACTCTGAAAAGGTTGCTGTTTACAGTTTGACTCCTGAATGTAATAAGATATTGGGGTAAGAGGGAAGTATTTATTTTTGCTTTAGTGATTTATATTAGTCTGACTAAAATCCTTAATAAAAAAAAAAAGAAGAAGAAAATCCAGCTAAGGTGCCACAAATCTTGAAAAAATCAGTTCAGCCAACAAAGAACATTGAATGAGAAGTCAGTAGAGCTGGGTTCTAGTTCCGGTTTTCATACTTAGCTGTAAAATTCAGGGCAAATCATTTAATATCTCTGGGTTCAGTTTTCTCATTTGCTGCCTACCGTCAAATCCTGGGTGTGGAAAGGAGGCTATTTTACTAACTCTGGGAAATGATGGAAGGTGGACAGTAGGTAGGAGGCTGGATCACTTTCTTCCACAGCAAACAAGTCAGGATGACTACATTCTGAAACGAACAAGTGCCATGAAAACCTATAGAGAAAATTATCTGTTTCAATGAAAGGGGACTAACTGAGCAGAGCTTTACACGGGGCTATTTGATGTTTTCAAATACGAATAGGATCTAGTAGAAGAAGGAAAAAGTATTAGAAGGAACTATATGGTGTAGGGCTACTAACATTTTCTTGCATCTGTAAGCACTAGCATGAACAAGAACCACCATCACAAACATTATCCTTTGGCCAAAAAAAAAAAAAAAAAAAAAAAAAAGCAATGTCTAACCCTCTCCACCGAATTTGTTGTAAGTTTGTCGACAAACTTACATCAAGATATTTAGTTTTCTTTTCTAAAGTCATACGTTAAGGAATTGGGAGGAAATTTAATACAAATTAATTCAAGATACTTCTACTTTCCAGTAAAACTAAATTCGATTTTACTTATTTTTTTTAGCAATTGGTCTTTTAAATAAAAACAGAACATCTGCGTGTGTGTGTGTGTGTGGGGGGGGGGGTGTTCAAATACCAAAGCAGCATAAACATCAGTACAGTAAAACCTTGGATCGTAACTTGCTCTGTGAGTGATCCGCAAGATGAGCAAACATTTCTAATAAATTTTAACTTGATAAATGAGCCGATGTCTTGCAACACAAGTAATACATGATGCCGAATATGACATGGTCACAACTGAGCCGGTGGTTCGTCTCTCACAATACACACTGTAGGATTGTGGGTGATCATCTCCCATGCTCAGACGCTCGGTCTCAGGCTGTGGTGTTTGGCAGAAATCAGTGATTTTTCAGAACGTTGGAAGCTGCCCACAACTGGCACTAGTGAATTTTTTGTCACTTCAAAGCACCTCTGGACAGTCCTTTGCTTTTCCATACAAGAATCAGCTTAGGAACGCTTTGCTTCATTCTAGGTCAGGTGGCCTGCAGATACAGACCCTTTCTTCTGCTGCCTTGTCAGTTACATTAAATACAGTATATGACAAGAGTTTATGAATACTGGATTGTGGTCAACATCCGTGCTAGCATACACAATGGCCCCCGTGCGGAAAAAGGTTAAAAAGAAAGGCAGTTATAAGGAGATGATCACAGTGGAAGTTAAGATGGAAATCACTGAGAAGTACAAACGACGTATGCAGGTTGCCGAAATTGCAAGATGTTATAAGAAGTCTATGTCTGCATCTTGTTTGCAGAGGAGGAGGAGACAAAGGAGGAGGAGAGGAATCGCTCGCTTCAAATGAGATTAGGGAGATGTGTAAAATGTGTGAAACAGCACAAAATTTTGTGGAAAAGCACCACCTGTACAAGTCTGTAGCAGTGCGAGGGATGAATCAGTTGAATGACCATGCAATGTCACAGTTCCCCGAAATCCTCCAAAGGAGGCAAAACCAAGTGTCACTGGATAGGTCCCTTGTTAAAATTGCATGAAAAGAAAAAGATTCCCTTGAGCCAATAGATAGCAGTGATTACGTTAGTGATAGTGAAAGTCGTCCTACACAATAACCCTCCTCTCTCTTGTTTCCCTCACACCAGCCATGAAGGTTTTCAGAGGTAAATGCAGACTAATTTGCTTACTTTTCTTTATATTTTGTACTTTTTTTATAATTTTGTACTATGTTACAGTATTGCAATCATTTTTATATGAATATTTTTGGGTTGTGGAACGAATCATCTGAGTTTCCATTATTTCTTTCGGGGAGACTTGCTTTGATATACAAGTGCTTTGGATTACAAGCATGTTTCTGGACGAAATTATGCTCACAAACCAAGGTTTTACTGTATTTCATTAAAAAGAATTGCCAAAAAGCCACAATAGCATCCAACACACCATATTAGCTCTCATCATTGCACCTGGCTTTAATTCCTCTCTTCTTGGAAAATCAGTGTTTCCACTTATTTTGTACTTGCAATCTCTTTCACCATCCCAAAGAATCTCCACCATTTCTCCTCTACTCTAAGGCTACGGGGAGGCACCAACCTATCAGCACGCTAGCAGGGATGGAAGGTCTAGACAATATGTGGCAGGGCCATCTTTGGGCAGGTAGACAAAACTAATATTTCAGCTGACAACAGAATGGTCACTGCTTAATTGTGATTTGTGCAATTAACTAAGATCAAAGTAAATTTACGGGCAATGATGTAAGCTTTTCCATAAAGAGGAAAAATTGCTAATTTGTTCATCAATATCGTTCATCAATTTCTAAATAAAGAAATTAGGGGCACCTGGGTGGCTCAGTTGGTTGAGTGTCCAACTTCATCTCAGGTTATGATCTCATGGTTCGTGGGTTTGAGCCCCGTGTCAGGCTCTATGCTGACAGCTCAGAGCCTGGAACCTGCTTCAGATTATGTGTCTCCCTTTCTCTCTGACCCTCCCCCGCTTGCACTCTGTCTCTCTCAAAAATAAATAAAGATTAAAAAAAAAAGAAATGAACCACAAAAAATTTTAGTGGAACGCAGTTCACTTACACACACACTCACATAACTAAAATTAAAACATTATAAGGCATTACTTACCCTCAATGCAAGCAACGTATTCTGAGACGATTTATTTTCTTCTGTTTGTTTTTCATGAAAAATGCTGTTTGCAGCCAGTGGTGTATTGGCACCTCTCATGCCCACTGACAAGAACAGGTTAACTTTTCAGGACTTCTGAGAGCCAGTTGACATCACATTTATAGCTTGATTTCAGCTAAATGAACAATATATATTCATTCTGCTAAATAAATATGTGTGTGTGTGTGTGTGTGTGTGTGTGTGTGTGTGTGTGTGTGTACTGGAATCATAATTTTCATACATATATATATATAATCTCTCTCTCTATATATGTTGAGTTTATATGTATATTTATAGTCAAATTCTGCAAATCAAGGCTTTTTTCTTCCTTTTCAGAGTCAAGTGTCAAACACTTAGCAGCACACCCCTGGTTGCAGACCACTAACTTCACTTCACAAGTTACTAATGGGCCTCAACTTATAGTTAAAAAGACGCTGAATAAAAACCTCATGGCTCATGAGTTCGGGTCCCGTGTTGGGCTCTGCACTGACAGTGCACAGCTTGCTTGGGATTCTCTCTCTCCCTCTCTCTGCCCCTCCTCTGCTCTCTCTCTCTCTCAAAATAAATAAACTTTACTTAAAAAAAAAAGAAAGAAAGATTTAACCTCACAATAGTAAATTCTAGTAAAGGTTTAACTCTCAGCTAACCAGTGACTGGTTCCTGACAGAATATGCATGTTTGAAATTATTTCTGTATTTATTTGCCTATAATTATTAGCTGTTGACATTTCAAACTACATCCGGTCAGACAAGAAAGAACAAAAAGCGAATGGAAGAATCACACAAAGTGCTCGTGGTGGTAAGAGGCAGCAGGAGTTTTTGAACTCAGTTTATGCTCTGATCCCTTCCAAATAGTATCAAGGTTGTGTGTTCTTTTCACACCATTCCTGGCTTTTCCTCGTCTTCTCTTTATCCTTCCAAGTTCCTTCCTCTTTTCTCCATAGAAGTAATAGGTATATGAAGTATTCTGAAGAAGAGGGATTTGGGTTCCAAGAGAAGACTTTTTTTTTCCCTCAAGTCTTAGAAACTAAAAGCTTGCCTTGGTAGCCAAAATCACGCACACACCTACACGCACGTATACACACATGCACACACATATACGCACATGCACACACATATACACATGCTTTAAGTGACTTTATTCTTCTACATTCCTGTGCTTTTGCCTCATTTCACTCATACACAAGTCTATTCAGTTTCTTTTTGGGTAAACAGATCAGTAGTATGGAAACGTGAGCTGAAAATTTTACCTAGTAAAATGCACTTCAGCGCTCTGCGAAACCAGGGATAGAAGAAACCGTATATTAACAGATTACACGTGGAGTTAAAATAGCCAAACCATGTCAAGGCATCAAACAGAACTACAGGAGTAGAGAAGTTCAAAAAGGGATCCAATAAAATTGTGAAAAAACAGGGAAACCAACATAGTAAGAAAACGCCCATCACTATTCCTAAAGTTTTGGCCGCTTTTTTGTCTTTCCTCATTTGATTATTTTGATTTTCGGGCAATCTATTGATTGCACGAGCATGTTTTCTTGATACCGCAAAAATCTTGCCATAAATCCCCACCATCACAGACCCAGGAGTGAAGAATCCTGCCATGAACAAGGTGGTCCCCCATAACTTGTTGAACATCACTGGACAGGAACTGGAACAGGCCACCAGTATATCGTAGCCCTCAATCCCGTCGGCATAGGCCTCCGAGAAGACCACCCCAAAAGCAAATGCTCCGGGAACCGACCAGCAGAGAAATAGCAACCGCTTGATGAGGGGAATCGTCATTTTCGTGGAATAACGTAAAGGGTAGCAGATAGCATAAAATCTGTCAATAGCCACAGAGCAAAGATGGAAAATGGACGTTATGCTAAGCATCAGGTCAAAACTGTAATGAATCTTGCAAAATGTAAGCCCGAAATACCAGCAAGTCTCCACCGATCTGACCATACTGTAGGGCATGATGGTGAGCCCCAGGAGGAAGTCAGTGACTGCCATGGAGAGGATGAGGAAGTTGGTTGGTGTGTGAAGCTGCTTGAAGAAAGAAATGGATATTATCATGGCGAGGTTGCCAAACACCGTGATGAATATGGTTGCGGCCATAAATGAATACATAGCAGCTCGGACACCCAGTGGCCTTTCATTTTCCGGGCAAGATCCATTTCCATATCCAGAGCAATCCAATATTTCCTTCAGAAAAAGCAAGAACACATGAAATTTTGTCAGATATTAATCAAATATTCTATATTTTATGTAAGGTTTCACAGAAGAACTCAAGAAAAATATAGAAGACTCAAGGAAGATAATTAATTTATGCTCAAATATTAATTACAATCTTTCTCATTTATTTATCTTAACTTTCATTTGCAACTTCACAGAATTTTAACCTGGGTTTAAATGATTTATTTGCTTTATACTTTCCTGGATTCAAATTATACCACCAACATTTAGTAAGCTCTTATTTTATTCCAGGGCCAGAAATGAAAAAGAAGGAAGAGAGAAGGAAGAGAGAGAGAACTGGGAGGTGAAAGGAGGGGAAGAGAAGAAGCAACAAGTTCATTATCTACTTTATTATAATTGATGCTCCTTATGTTCATAGAAAGAATGGATATATATTAGACAATACATTCACTTCTTCCTCAAATAAGTCCGGAACACTTAATCAGCTTTTATTTGAGTACAGTCTACTGCCTTGTGGGACCAGGATGTTATTATTATTTGAAAATTGTTTCATTCATGTGTTGTATTATTTTCATGGTGTTTTGATTTTGTTCATGCCAAGGTTGTTTAAAAGGGGAAGAATCATTTAAGGATGTCTAATGACCGGGTAGAATCATTTTCAGACAGTCATGGAGCCCTGACAAGCATCTCACCAGCCAGAGCAGCTGAATCAGACATGGGCAGAGGGCAGAATTGGACCACCCTCACTTCTTTGGGAAGAACAAGTACACCTCCATGGTGCTTTTCCTCAGAGCCTCGGGCAACGCGTATCACGCAAAATGAAAGCCGAATAAGTTTCAGTGTGTGGGTCGCAGAGAAAGCTATAGGAGCAGGTGGTTAGCGAGCTTCAGGACAGCTAGGCATCTCCACTCCTTCCTTGTGTTGGCCCAGTATCTTCATTTTGCATATAAAAATCTGCATGATGCCATTTCCATGTATATTTGGAAGGTAACATGTTCATGAATTAGGATAACTTTCCTTTTTTTTTAAAGTACGTTGGGGGAGAAAACACTAATACAAAAAGAATAGCTGTTAATACTGCCGAGAGTCTGTGGCCATCAAGGACTTCACACATATCAGACCTGGCCAGTTACTAACAGATAAACCAATAAATTCTCAGCCCCTGTGAGCACCATCAGACACTGAGCCACAACTGTTTACAGAGTGCCCACAACAAGCAAGACACAATGAAAGGAACAAGAAAGCTTGAGCCTCAGAGATTCTACAAAACAACTGAAGAGGCAGAACTTAAAACCTAAATGACTCTGCACCACGGATAAAAACCAACTGTGGAGATTAACTGATCTAAAAGGAGTCTAAGCAAAATGTGCAAAGGTAAAAGAAATGGGTGAGGGAATTTCAGGCTGGGGTAGACAAGAATGCTCCGGTGAGGTTGGGACTTTCCATTTGGTTCTCAGTGGGTGAGTGGGATTTAAACAGAAGAAAGAAAGCCGGTCATAAGCAGAAGAAAGGGTGAAGGAAGAGCTCAAGGTTGGTTGAAGATTTTTGAAAGTCATTCTCAGGGTCTCCAGAACATAACAGAGAAAATAGAGGGTTGGAGAGAGGATAGAGTGGGAGGCGAGAGGGTGTCTAGTTTCACTGTTGCCCCCAAGCCAGTGGTCTTAGCCAGTAGATAGTCAAGGAGCTTTCCCATTTTTATCAAAGTTAAGCAGTGATTTTAAAAAGAAAAAATAAAGAAAGCAATTAAGATAGCTGCAAGGAGGAGAATGAGTGCAGATCTGAAATTAAAAGCGTTCTCCAACTGATTCTCTTTTTGTTGAAGAATAACTGACATACAAGACTCTATTAGTTTCAGGTGTAGTGATTTGATATTTATATATTATAAAATGGTCACTACAATAAGTCTAGTTATCATCTGTCACCAGGCAAAGTTGCTACAATGTTGTTGAGTATATTTCCTATGCTGTGCATTATATCCCCATGTCTTATTTATTTTATAACTGGAAGATTGTACTTCCTAATTCCATTCACCAAGTTTGTCCATTCCACCCATCTCCCTTCTGATGACCATCAGTTTGTTTTCTGTAGCTGTGAATCGGTTTCTGTTTTGTTTATTCGTTCACTTGTTTTGGTTTTTACGTTCCACATATAAATGAAACCATATGGTATTTGTCTGGCTCTGCCTGACTTATTTCACTTAGCATAATACCCTCAAGGTCTATCCAAGTTGTTGCAAATCGCAAGATTCTTTCTCTTTTAAGGATGAATAATATTTCAATGTAAATATAAGGACCACGTCATTATCCATTCATCTATCAATGGACATTTAGATTGTTTTCATATCTTAAATATTGTAAATAATGCTGCGGTGAACATAGGAGTGCATATGTCTTTACAGATTAAAGTTTTTTTTTTTTTTTTTCTTCAGGTAAATACCTGGAAGGACAATTACTAGATCATATGGTAGTTTTGTTTTTAATTTTTTGAGGAAACTCCGTACTATTTTCTGTAGTGGCTACACCAGTTGACATTCCCACCACCGGTGCACAAGGGTTCCCTTCTTTCCACATCCTTGTCAACACTTGTCATTTCTTATCTTTTTGATAATGACCATTCTCACAGGTGTGAGATGATATCTCATTGTGGTTTTGATTTGTATTTCCTTTAGTGATGGTGAGCATTTTTTCATGTGCCTGTCGGCCATCTGTATGTTGTTTTCTTGGGGGAAAACAAAAAGTCTATTCGAGTCCTCGGCCCATTTTTTTATATTATTTTGTTTTGTTTATTTTTTTATTCTCTAGTTAGTTAACATGCAGTGTAGTCTTAGCTTCAGGAGTAGAATCCAGCCATTCATCTCTTACATATGATACCCAGTGCTCTGCCCATTTTTTTAGTTAGATTGGGCTTGTTGTTGTTGTTGTTGTTGTTTTTCTTTCTGTTTGTTTGTTTGTTTGTTTGTTTTGATATTGAGTTGTATGAGTTGGCTGTTCACCTTCCAACTGATATTCTGGATGTTAATTCTAAGTGTTGAATCCAACGCAATTTTATCCTACTTATCCTTCCTACTCTGGGGTTCTATCTCCCCCTATACAGAACGAATAGCCTAACTGTGAGATGGGACACATTTTAGCAATGGAGCTAAAGTTAGAGAAGGAGGAACACGACTGTTTACAACCACAGAGGAACACTACCAAACTGCACTTGGGGTCTCTGCCAGCTAATGCCCTAACGACTATTTACAGAAACGACAGACTTATTCTTGAAAGACAGTTTTGCCAAAACATTTTCATCCCCAAATTTTTAAAATGTGTACCACTGGTTCACAAGTTACACTCAGTTTTAGCAGCTACTGTAGCAGTTTCTATTACGTATGTAACATTCATCCTGACATTCTCATAGGAAAGAAGGTAGAAGGAAAAACAATAGGCAAGGAATTTCCCCCCCTTTTGGTACCAAGTTTTTTTAACCAATTACTTTAGTCACCCACGTGCTTACCAGTTAAGTATCAGCACAGAAGAAAATACTTTAACAATGCAGGCTTGAACTGCACAGATGGATTTACCTATATGTAGATTGTTTTCAGTAGTTAGTCTAAACGTAGTCTTTCTTTTTAATGATGTTCTTTTCTGTTTAATTTTTAATTTTTATTTTTGACAAAGAGAGAGAGAAGGGAGAGAGGGGCAGAGAGAGAGGGAGACACAGAATCCAAAGCAGGCTCCAGGCTCCAAGCTGTCAGCACAGAGCCCAAAGCTGGGCTCAAACTCAAGATCATGACCTGAGCTGAAGTCAGACACTTAACTGACTGAGCCACCCAGGCTCCCCTTGAATGATTTTCTTAATAGCATTTTCTTTTCTCTGGCTTACTTCATTATAAGAATACAGCATATATACATATCACATATAAAACATGTGTTAATCAACTGTTCATGTTACCAGTAAGGCTTCCAGTCAATGTAGGCTATTAGTAGTTAAGTTTTGGGGGAGTCAAAAGTTATACATGTATTCTTGAGTAGGGGTGCTTGGTGCCCATAACTCCCAAGTTGTTCAAGGGTCAACTGTACTATGAAATAGAAAGGAAAGTTCTATTTTGTTGGCTTATTTTTAAGCCACTTTACTTCTTAGAAAGGAAAGCTAAGAGAAATAAATAATTTCATTTTAATGAAAATGGCACACACACACACACACACACACACACACACACACCACAGAGTATTCTTGTGCTAAAGGCAACTCCATGACAATACATTTTAGGATTTAATTGCAAACTTTTTGTGTTCCTGGTTTAGTGACTTTCCTATTATAATCAGCTTACTGTCCATTTTTGAAAGTCATACTCAATCCTTTTAAGCTTCAGATCATAGGGCGCAGAGCTTACCTCCCTTTAATATTCAGGAAACTTACATAGCCAACAAGCTTTAGGAACCTTAATAAAGTTCTTTGAAATGCAGAGCATGATGTGTATGTTAGTATACGTCATGAAGGGTGTTCCTCATACCCCTGCCACAGAGCAGAAAGGGGCACAGTGGATGACTATTTGATGACTTCATCAAATAGGACTTTTAAGTAACTTCCCTCTAAGCATCATTGTCCTGTATGGTGTATTTGGAACGTTTCTTGCGTGTGACATCCATCAACAATTCAAACATTTCAATGGTCACATCTTTCACATCTTTTACAGTGATAGTCTGTGAATGCTAAATGCATAAAACAATTCTTTCAGGACTATATTCTTCAAGTATCATTAAACTTTTTTTAAACCAGGGCACCTGGGTGGCTCAGTCAGCTGAGTGTCCAACTCTTGATTTAGACTCAGGTCATGATCTCATGGTTCGTGGGTTCAAGCCTCATGTCAGGCTCTGTGCTGTCAGCATGGAGCCTGCTTGGGATTCTGTCTCTCCCTCTCTCTCTACCCCTCCCCCACTGGAGCATGTTCTCTCTCTCTCTTTCTCTCTCTCTCTCAAAATGAATTAAAAAAATTTTAAACCTGTTAATATAAGCATATATAGCTACATGGATGTTAATAGAATTAAAGCATAATCTTTTCTCCATTGTTGGTATATCTACAGGAAGAACAAAAACTAAAGATGCAGAACACAATGAATTGCTTGCACATTCATGAATAATTAATAAATACCATGCCTAAAATTTATTCCACTGTATTGTTAAAAATAAAAGTATTTTCTACACTCCTGAGAAAGTGATTAAATTGCAAGACCATGTCTGCAATAATAAAGTATTTTCTGATTTTTCTAATGCAATCTCTTGTCTCTTTACCTTATTAAATTGGTAAGTGCTTCCATATTAAACATTCCTCTGCTTTAGCAACCATTTTTTCAACTTTTAACAGACTTTAAAAGTCCTTCTTCCTGCCAATCATTCTTTCTACCTTTCTGGAATTATTCTGCCCTTATCCAAGCTTTTGTTTTCTTTCAGTTTTTCAATTTCTATCAAATATTCAATGGTAATGAATCTTAACATATTAAATAACACACATGAACAGCTTAGCACAATGCCTGACGTACAAAGAACACTATCAAGATGACTTTCTTTTCATCTTTCTTCCTTCTTTGTTGGGATGAACATTCAAGAATATATTTCACCAGAAAATATTTTTCCTACAAAAATAAAGGATTGGGGTTGTATGTAAAATCTGAGGTCTGCTTTAATCCTCTGCTTCACTTAGGTTAATGACAGTGATAATTTACTCAGCCATTTGTGAAGAGGTAACACTTTCCAGGATTCTATATCTTCTTCCCAAGAAACGTATTATACTGCAGAGCAACCTATTATCCCGTTCACATAATAAAAAGACTCTGCCTTTTATTAAAAATTCATACTGAATTGTACACCTACTATCTTTTATATTCCTACACATTCTCTCTGCACATGACAAAAATGCAAAAAAGAAGAATCAGGTCATGAATAATGCTGTTGCATAATACGAATGACAGTTTACTTCCTAACAAAACCTCAGGAAAGAGAAAACACATAGGTCTGTCCTTAATCCCTTCTCCACATACCTGTTGTATTGTAGATGAGGCCATTGTTAATCAAACTCCATCTAGCAGGACCTTTATTTCCTTGTTTCTTTTCTAACCACTGTGAATGTTTATACGGAACTAGAAGACCTGCACTATGTGAATGGTGCTATTCTAGAATTTACCAATTAATCTCAAGGGAATTGGGACTGAAATACTTAAGAGAGGGGGAAAAAAGCAAAAACAAACCCTTGCTTTCTAAAGTCTAACAGCTTAATAAGCCTAAACCACTCCTCTATCCTCTCAGGAGTCTCTGCTGCCTAAGTTGTCATCATCTGAACCTTTGGTCCCTAAGTCCGCTATTGCATAATGACTATAAAAACGCAGCTGACCTGTTGCATTTCAGGTGGCCCTAAGGAAGCTGATCCCAACCACACAATGATTCCAGTAGAAAAATGGACATGTGTCCTCCAACTCTTTAGGAAAATCTGAGATCGTCACAGTTCGTATTTGTCTCACATTCCAGCCACTGAGAAGAGGCCTTATCATCCATTGTTTTTCTTTTTCTTTTTTTCCCTAGCAAAAATGTGATTAGAAGAAAAATTCTCATCAACCCTCTTAGACCAGGAAGAATGGGGCAACTTGCTGAATTCTCTTATTATTTTAAAAGTTTCTCTGTGGATTTTTGTGGGTTTTCTATGTGGTTAATAATACTATCTATAAGTAACTATGGTTTTGTTTCCTCCTTTTCAATCCTTTAGGCTTTCAGTTCCTTATTCTTAACATATTGTGCTAAGACCTCTAGAACAGTGTTGATTAAGGTACAATTACAAAATGATGAAGCAGCTTTTAAAAAAAACTCATACTTGTTATGACTGTTAAAAGTCTTCTGTTCTTTTTCTAAGTTTTATTTAAATTCTAGTTACTTAACATATAGTGTAATATTAGTTTCGGAAGTAGGACTTAGTGATTCATCACTTACATATAAAACACCTATATAACTTCTCATCACGAGTGCCCTCCTTAATACCCATCACCCACTTAGCCCATCCTTTGCCCACTTCCCTTCCAGCAAACCTCAGTTTGTTCCCTAGAGTTAAGGTCTTTATGGTTTGCCACTCTCTTTTTTTTCCCCTTTCCCCTATGTTCACCTGTTTTGTTTTTTAATTCCACACATGAGTGAAATCATGTGGTATTTGTCTTTCTCTGACTGACTTATTTTGCTTATCATAATATACTCTAGCTCCATTCATGTGATTGCAAATGAAAAGATTTCATTCTTTTTGATGGCTGAGTAATATTCCATTATATATATATATATATATATATATATACACACACACACACACACACACCATATCTTCTTTATCATTCATCAGTCTATGGACGTTTGGGCTCTTTTCATAGATTGGCTACTGTTGATAATGCTCCTATAAGCATTGGGGTGCATGTGCCCCTTCGAATCAGTATTTTTGTATGCTTTGAGAAACACTGAGTAGTGCAATTGCTGGGTCATAAGGTAGTTTTATTTTTAACTTTTTGAGGAACCTCCATACTGTTTTCCAGAGTGGCTATTTCCAAGTTTTCGATCCCACCAGCAGTGCAAGAGGATTCCCCTTTCTCCACATCCTCACCAAATATGTTGTTTCCTGTGTTGTTAATTTTAGCCATTCTAATAGTGTGAGGTGATAGCTTATCATGGTTTTGATTTGTATTTCCCTGATGATGAATGATGTTAAGCATCTTTTCATGTGCCTGTTAGCCACCTGGATGTCTTCTTTGAAAAAATGTCTATTCATGTCTTCTGTCCATTTCTTAACTGGATTATTTGTTTTTTGGGTGTTGTTTGATAAGTTCTTTATAGATTTTGGATACTAACCCTTTATCAGATATGTCATTTGCAAATATCTTCTCCTATTCCATAGGTTGTCTTTAAACGTTGTTGATTGCTTTCTTTTGCTGTGCAGAAGATTTTTATCTTGATGAAGTCCCAATTATTCATGTCTGCTTTTGTTTTCCTTGCCTCTGGAAACATGTCTAGTAAGAAGTTGTTACTGCCAAGGTCAAAGAAGTGGCTGCCTGTGTTCTCTTCTATGATTTTGATGGTTTCCTGTCTCACATTTAGCTCTTTCATCCATTTTGAATTTATTTATTTTTAATTTTTTTGATATTTATTTATTTTTGAGACAGAGAGAGAGCATGAACAGGGGAGGGTCAGAGAGAGAGGGAGACACAGAATCTGAAACAGGCTCCAGGCTCTGAGCTGTCAGCACAGAGCCCGATGCGGGGCTCGAACTCACGCCCCGCGAGATCATGACCTGAGCCGAAGTCGGCCGCTTAACCGACTGAGCCACCCAGGCACCCCTTGAGTTAATTTTTGTGTATGGTGTAAGAAAGTGGTCCAGTTTCCTTCTTTTGTATGTTGCTGTCCAGTTTTCCCAACACCATTTGTTGAAGAGGCTTTTTTCCATTGGATGTTCTTTTTTGGATATTCTTGGATATATCTTTTTTCCATTGGATATTCTTTCCTGCTTTGTCAAAGATTAGTTGGCCATACATTTGTGGGGGTTCTCTATTCTGTTCCATTCATCTATGTGTCTGTTTTTGTGCCAGTACCACACTGTCTTGATGATTACAGCTTTGTAATATAGACTGAAGTCCAGAATCATGATGTCTCTTGCTTTGCTTTTCCTTTTCAAAATTGCTTTGGCTCTTTGGGGTCTTTTGTGGTTCCATACAAATTTTAGGATTGTGTGTTCTAGCTCTGTGAAAAATGCTGATGGTATTTTGATAGGCATTGCATTAAATATGTAGATTGCTTTGGGTAGTATAGACATTTTAACAATGTTTGTTCTTCTGATCCATAAGAATGGAATGCTTTATCACTTCTTTGTGCCCTCTTCAATTTCCTTCATTAACTATTCTATAGTTTTCAGAGTACAGATCTTCTACCTCTTTAGTTATTCCTAGATAACTTATGGGTTTTGGTGAGATTGTAAATGGGGTTAAATTTCTTTATTTCACTTTCTGCTGCTTCATTATTGGTGTATAGAAATACAACAGATTTCTGTATATTGCTTTTGTATCCTGTGACCTTGTTGAATTCATGCATCAGTTCTAGCAATTTTTTTTTGGTGGAGTCTTCCGGGTTTTCTACATAGAGATTATGTCATCAGCGAAGAGTGAATGCTTGACTTCTTCCATGATGATTTGGATGCCTTTTATTTCTTTTTATTGTCTGATTGCTGAAGCTAGGACTTCCAGTACTATGCTAAATAACAATGGTGAGAGTGGACAACCCTGTCACATTCCTTGACTGTAAAGAAACACCTCTCATCCTCCATTAAGGATGATATTAGCTGTGGATCCTTCATATATGGCCTTCATATATGATGTTGAGGTATGTTCCATCTATCTTTACTTTGTTGAGGGTTTTATCAAGAATGGATGCTGTACTTTGTCCAATGTTTTCTGCATCTCTTGAGAAGATCATATGGTTCTTATCCTTTCTTTTATTAATATGGTATATCAGCTTGATTGATTTGTGAATATTGAACCACTCTGGCAGTTTGGCAGCCCAGGAATAAATCCTACTTGATCATGATGAATAATTCTTTTTTTCATTTTTTAAGCTTATTTAGAGAGAGAGAAAGAGAGAGAGTGCCAGCAGGGAAGGGGCAGAGAGAATAAGAGACAGAATCCCAAGCAGGCTCCACGCTGGCAGCCCAGAGCCTGATACAGGGCCCAAACTCACAAACTGTGAAATCATGACCTGAGCTGAGATCAAGAGTTAGACGTTTAACCAGCTGAGCCACCCCGGCACTGCCTGCATGGTAAATAATTCTTTTAATGTGCTGTTGAATTTGATTGGATAGTATCTTGTTGAGAATTTTTGCTGCCATGTTCCTGAGAGATACTGGCTTGTATTTCTCCTTTTTAGTGGGGTCTTTGTCTGGTTTTGGAATCAAGGTAATGCTGGCTTTGTAGAATAAGTTTGGAATTTTTTCTTCCATTTCTATTTTTTGGAACAGTTTCAGGAGAACAGGTATTAACTCTTCTTAGATGTCTGGTACAATTCCCTTGGGAAGCCATCTGGCCCTAGACTTTTGTTTATTAGGAGGTTTTTGATTACTGATTCATTTTCTTTACTGGTTATGGGTCTGTTCAAATTTTCTATTTTTTCCTGTTTAAGTTTTGGTAGTTTATATGTTCCTAGGAACTCAAAGATCTTTTAGAGATGATATGGTTCCAAACTGTTTGGGAACTCCTGATTGTCTTTTATTCAGACACAAAAAGTAGCCTTACGGTAGTTAGTATTCATTTTTAGAAAATAAATACCATAGTTTATTACTTAGTCAAATCACTGAGACTTTGCTTTAATGGTTTCTTACTGTTTCTGAAAATCCAAATTCATATTAAAGATTTTTACAAATATATGTGTATTTAATCCGCAAAAAATAGGATTAGCTTTACTTTAGTCTGATAATGACTTCTCACTACTCTGAATTAGTAAAGCTCTCATTGCGGCAACTTGTCACTCACATGCTTTGTATTGAAAGTGTCAGTGTATATTGCACTGCTGTACTCTGTTTCCAGTTTATTCCTTATCCTTCCCCAACCCAAACATGTGCCAGCAAAGTAGATTTTAAACAAATAATTTTTTATACGACAAAAGAGAAAGGAATTAAAGGAAGGAAGAAAGGAAGGAAGGAAGGAAAGAAGGAAGGAGGAAGGAAGGAGGAAGGAAGGAAGGAAGGGAGGAAGGAAGGGAGGAAGGAAGGAAAGAAGGAAGGAAAGAAGGAGGAAGGAAGGGAGGAAGGAAGGAAAGAAGGAAGGAAGGAAGGAGGAAGGAAGGAAGGCAGGAAGGAAGGAAGGAAGGAAGGAGGAGGAAAAGAAATGAGAGAGGCATGAAAGGAGAAAGACACCCACGATACACTCATGCTCAAAACTCCCCAGCGGTTTCCTTTCTTAGAATAACATTCAAAGACCTAATTTTAGCTTAAAAGGTCAGCCATTCTGGCCATCTATTTGGTCTCATCTTCTGTAATTTTCCTTCTTAAAAAAAAAGGATCAGATATTTGAGAAACAAATCCAACTATGAGCTGTTTTTGAAGAGATGCATTGAAAACATACGGATAGAGACATTTTGAAATTAAAACAAAAATTAGAAAAAAATATTCCAAACAAATATAAATCAAAATAAAACTTGTGTAAAACAGATGAACATAAGGGAAGGGAAACAAAAATAATATAAAAACAGGGAGGGGGACAAAACAAAAGAGACTTATAAACATGGAGAACAAACTGAGGGTTCCTGGAGGGTTTGTGGGATGGGGGATGGGCTAAATGGGTAAGCGGCATTAAGGAATCTACTGAAATCATTTCTTCACTATATACTAATTTGGATGTAAATTTTAAAAAATAAAAAATAAAGTTAAATCAAAAAAAAACTTGTGTAGTTATATTAATATAAGACCATATATATGTTAAGGGCAAAAGCATTACTAATGAAAAGGATACATAACAAAAAAGAGTTCCGTTTACCAAGATGATGTAATGCATGTAAATTCAATCAGTCTACAAATCCATAAAGAAAAAAACTAACCAAACTACAAAGAAAAACAGACAAAATCCACAATCTTTGTGGGATCTTTTAACACATGTCTATCAATAAATGAAAGGATAAGTACCAGGAGCACCTGGCTGGCTCAGTTGGTCCAGCACGTGACTCTTGATCTCAGGGTCAGGATTGTGAACCAAGCGTTGAGCATGGAGCCTACTTAGAAAAAGAAAAAGAAAAAAACATTGTAAGGAGAAAAAGGATAAATACAAATATCAGTAAGATTTTAAATAAGTAAATAAGTACAATACAACAAAACAACTGCAGAACACATGGTCTTCTCAGGCATACACAAAACATTTATAAAAATTGATAAAATACTGGGATATAACATGAAGTCTCAACTAATTTCAAGGGACTGACATTGTATGTGCCAAGTTGTCAAAACACAGAGCAATTAAGCCAGAAACAAGCAACTAAGGAAACCCCTTGTCTTAGGATATTAAAAACATACTTCTAAATCACACATTGACTAAAAAGGAATCAAACATTGAAATTGGAACTTATTTTGAGCTAATCAATGAAAACAATGTATTAAGGCTTGAAAGAGTCATCTAAAAATAAAACTGAATGGGATAAATTTTCCCTTAATTGCTAATATAAAAGAAGAGAGACTGAAAATTAGCTAAATAATCATCCATATTAAGAAGTTAGAAAAAGAGCAGCAGAGAGGCTCAGTTGGTTAAGCGTCTGCGTCTTGATTTGGGCTCAGGTCATGATCTCACGGTCTGTGAGTTCAAGCCCTGCGTTGGGCTCCGTGCTGTCAGCGTGGAGCCTGCTTGGGATTCTCCTTCTCTCTCTCTCTTTCTCCCTCTCTCTCTCTCTCTGTCCCTCCTTTGCTCATACTCTCTCTCTCAAAAGGAATAAATAAAAACTTAAAAAGAAAGAAAAAGAACAGTGGAATACAGAGAGAAAAGGAAGGAAAAAATAATAAAATAACAGCAGCAATTGATACAGGAAACCAACATACAATAATAGAAAGGCTAAATAAAGCCTAGCTATTTTTGAGAAAGAGAAAGAGAAAATAAATAATATCAGAAATAAAAGGCATATGAATATGTGTAACTATATATTCAGCAAATATTTAAAAAGGTCATAGGACATCATGAACAACTTTACACCAAAAATCTGAAAACCCTTGTGAAACAAACTCCTGGAAAAATATGGCTTATAAAAACTGACTCAAGGAGAAAAGGAAGACAGTCTGTTCTACAGTGTGTGTTTCCAGAATACACATGAGCTCATATCCGACTGATCCGTAGTAAGATGATGTCAGCATAATTCAGAATTATATTTTGATTCTTATGTGATCTTTCCCAACACATGAAAGTTTTGAAATAATTATGACAGGCTTCCTTGCAACTAGAAAAAAAAAAGTCTTAGCAATATATAGAGGTCTTAGGGATCTTCCTGAAGCGAGAGGTAGCGGTTTTGGTGGTTTTGAAAACGGCTCTTAGCCACAGCTCTAATCCCTCTGGGGAAGCCGAGGGTACATATGAAAAGGCAGCAGTTATTTCCTCTGATGTTAACTTTTTTTTTTTCTAATTAATGATCCATAGCATGCCCAAGGTTAGATTTTTAATTTTATTTTGTTGTTAAACGGATCTCTATTGGAAACAAATGCGCTCACGGATCCAGAATTCAAAAGAGCGAGCAGAAGCCCCATCAGAGAAGTTCACTGTGAAGCTGAGTGCAGATTCCAGTGGAAATTTACTCTACTGATGTTTTTGTTAGGATTATATTTGCTTTTGTTAGGGCCCCAGTTCCAGTGCTACATGGGACTTGGGTGGTCTGCCAGTAATCCTATTTTTCCCATTAGCTCTATTATTCACAGAGCACAATTTTAATAACATCGGTTTCTCAGGTACCCACACATTGCATTAAAACAGAAACATCTGTGACTAAACAGTCTGTGACCATTAAAATGAATAGTTGGAAATGTTCTCATAAAGAATGTTTCAGGTCCAGATGGTTTTAATAGCAAGCTCTACTGAACATTCAAGGACCCAATGATTCCTGTCTTACACAAACTATCTAGAATACAGAAAACAGTCAGTTTGCGAGTTGATTTTATGAGGTTAGCATAAACTTCATATGAGGATGCCAAATCCTCACAAGGATATGCTGGATAGGAAAATCAAAGCTTATTCTTACTCGTAAACACAAATGTAACAGTCTATAGAGTTCTGAGTTATTTTTTTAAATTTTAATGTTTATTTATTTTTGAGAGAGAGAGAGAGAGAGAGAGAGCACAAGCAGGGGAGAGACAGACAGAGAGGGAGACACAGAATCTGAAGCAGGCTCCAGGCTCCGAGCTATCAGCACAGAACCCAACGTGGGGCCCGATGCAGGGCTCGAACTCACAAACTGCAAGATCATGACCTGAGCCAAAATTGGACCATGTAAGCATGGTTTGACGTTTTGACATTAGACATGACTTGCAGTCATTCACTACCATGTCAGAATAAGAGTGGATGATCCTTTTGTTATCTTAATAGACACATGATAAAATTAAAATCTACTTATTATTTTAAAAAATAACTTGCAGCAGACCAGGCGGAAAAGTGATTTCCTTAACCCAATTAAGGGTATCTCTGCAAAAAATGAAAAGTTTTCAAGAGACATCTTACTGATGAGACATGATTCTCTTGAGGATGAGGCAGACCTCCTGAAAACACTCCAAAATCATTTCATTTCCTTCTTTTGCTGAAGACTTTGGCCATGCAGAAAAGCAGAGGAAAAATGTATAAAGATTAGAAACAGGAAAAACTGTTATTATTGACAAATGATACAAATATCTCTGTAAAATATTCAAAATATATGTTTACATTTTTACAATCAATAAAAGAGGTTAACAAAGTTTGCTATATTTTTTAAAAAACCAGTGTACAGAAATATTGCTTCCTAACATCAAAAAAGGAGTAAAAATCATAACTTTTTATAAGTTTACCTTTACAACATAATCAAAAAATATATATAAAATACCTTGAGAAATAGATGTGAAAGTTCTTTATGGAAAAAGTTTTCAATTTTATTTAAAGGCATAAATGAAGCCCTAAATAAATGAAGAACCATACCGTATTCTGGGATTAGAAGAATTATTGTAATAAAGGTACTAATTTTCCACAAAATGATCTATAGAGTTAATACATTCTCTATTAAAATCTCAGAGGGTGTGCAAGTGCGTGTGTGTGTGTGTATGCAACTTGACAAGTTGTCTCAATAATGTATAAGAAATTATGAAGGTCCTCATAAACCTAAAGTCTCCAGATGAAGAAAAAGAAAAAGCAAGAAGAGAAGGAGGAAAAAAATGGGATGAAGGGAATTTTCCTTTATCTCATTCAAAGACTTAATATAAAGTTATAGTAATTAAGACAATGTGGTGTTGGTATAGGTAAATGAAGGCTTCAAAGAGCCCAAAAACATATGGCTTCCTATATATATATATATATATATATATATATATATATATATGGAAATGTGAGTTATGATACTGCTCACAACAGATTAATGGAGAATGGTTAGAGGTGCTAGGACAATTAGTTACACAGAAAAGATAAATGAGTGGTGCCTGGGTGGCTCAGTTTGTTGAGCCACTGACTTCGGCTCAGGTCATGATCTCACGGTTGGTGGGTTTGAGTCCTACATTTGGCTCTGTGCTGACAGCTCGGAGCCTGGAGTCTGCTTCCGATTCTGTGTCTCCCTCCCCCCACCGCCTTTCTCAAACATAAATAAACATTAAAAAAATTTTTTTTTAATTTCCCAGACTTTGAAAAAGAAAAGATGAATGAAATTGGGCCTTGTCTCAACCACACACAGCAATCAATTCCAGAATTAAGGTGAATTAAAAACCTAAATATGAAAGACAAAGCTACAAAACTCTTAGAAGGCAGAGGGGCTCAGGTGTCTTAGTTGAGGGTCCAATTCTTGATTTCAGCTCAGGTAATGATCCCAGGGTCGTGGGGTAGAGCCCTACGGCAGACTCCATGCTGAATGTGGAGTCTGCTTAAGACTCTTTCTCTCTCCCTCTGCCCCCCTCCACCACCCATGCTCTCTCTCTCTCTCTCTCAAATTAAAAAAAAAAAATGCTTAGAAGACATATAGGAAAATGTCTTTATGCTTTCATTGTATAAAAGGATTACCGCTGTCACCAAAAAAGGACAAAAAATAAATGCTTAATGAATCTGACTACATGAGGATAAAGAATTTGTTCAATACGTCATCAGAAAAAAAGCTGAAAAAATAAGCTAATAATTGGGGGAAGACATTTGTCACACGTGTACCTGGCAAAGAGTTAGCAACAAGAATATGCAAAGAACTACAAATCAATGGAATTTTTAAAAATAATGTTATTTTTCCTAAAGTGAGAATTAAGCTGTGTGCATGCTCTTAGTGATTTTTATGCCTAATATTTGTACCTTACATATACTGTGTCAAATATTCTGCGCAATATTGATTAAAAACTAATTTGCTTGTACAGACAGATCATTACACTGCAATGCGTTACATGTCGTAATAGAACTATGCCTGAGTGTCTTTTGGAGATCAGAGAAGAAAGTAGCACCTGGGTCTGAGGCGTTATCAGTTGAGCTTTAGCAAAAAAGTTCTGCTGTGGGAAGGCCTTGAGAATGAGGACATAAACAATTTGATGAAGGGCATTCTGAATAGCAGAAATCGAGTGTTCAAAGCCTGGGTTTTGAAAAGCCTGGTTCCAAAAAGACACAGAATTTTCAGGAAATGTAGGTAGCCTGGTGTGGCTGATATATAATATGCTTATAAGAGGGGTAGGAAATACAGATAGAAAAGTAGGCGGGACAGACAACAGACGGTCTTTTATGTTAGCCAGGAACTTGGGCGTTGTGGGGCAAATAATATAAAAAGTACTACAAAACACTTAAAGATGTTCAACAGCAGAAAGAC
Source organism: Panthera onca (assembly GCF_046562875.1). NCBI lineage: Eukaryota > Metazoa > Chordata > Mammalia > Carnivora > Felidae > Panthera > Panthera onca. Next base: position 119,167,904 of record NC_138343.1, read on the forward strand.
ATTTCGACAAGGGGCCAAACATGGGTTTTAGAGGAATCGGTGGCTGCTGCGCTGAGAGGCTACTGGACTAGAGAGGTCAAGACTTGAGGAATGGAACCAGTTGTGGGATTTATCCAGAGTCCATGGAGAGAAAGTTGCGTCCGGAATTACAATGCGTGGCCCATACTTGACAGGAAGTGGGGTGTAAGGATGAGGAAGAGCCAAGGATTCCTCCCAGACTCTCAGCTTGAGCAATTGCAAGGATAGCAGGTGTCTTTCAATGGAGAACATAGGAGAAGATGGGATAATGGAACAACTTAGTTTAATTAGGCACATACAGAATTTTGGCACCTGCTGAAGGGGAGCTTCCCAATAGACAAAGACACCAGTGTGTTTTATGTAAGTTGGCCAGACAAGAACAGAAACGAGGAGGGGGCAGCGAGAGTATAATCACAATGACTTTGAGGCTTTGTTATATCAGCTAAACAGAAAGAGATCTGAGCTCAAAATGGATAGTCGGGGATATATTTTTAAATTCTCTCTGCAGCATGGACGAGGCTGACAATGCCTAAGTGAATTGGAAATCATAATCATAATCATAATAACCAACTTGTTGACTGTGTGATATGAACCATGTACTGTACGTCGTGCCAATGTGTGATAAAATACAATCTCATTTCATTTCCAAAACCTGCATTTTATCTCCACAAAGATTCCAGAGGGACAGGGAACGTGTTGGCCTTGTTCCCGTCTGTACCCTTAGCAGGCAGCTAACACAATGGGCTCTAACAGGTGCTTAATAATTCATACTTGTTATATGAATGGATATATATAACAGGTGCTCAATAATTGGATATATATAAAACAGGAGCTCAATAATTCATACTGTTATATGAATGGATAAGAGATTTAAAATGAAAAAAATCTTCACAATACACTGAAAGTTACATACTACCCCTTTGTCAATAACAAAAATGAAATTTAAAGAGGTTTAGCAAATTGCTCTCTGCTGTTGAACATTGCTAAACAGTTGATAATCAACAGTATTTGAATATAAACTCAGGCTAATATGCTTCCAATGACATCACAAACCATGATTCTGGTCTCTTTTGGTTATGGTTTTATTTGATGATGCAAACAGGAACCAGGAAGAAGAGTTTAGGGGACTCACCTACCCAGGTCATGACTACCATTTTTCACTTTATCTTTTTCTATAGAACTAACCTGTCACATTGCTGTCCATGATCAAATGTAGCCTTGTGGTAATTCCGTATGTAGTCTACTACCTGGTAGTAAAATAGGGGTCACTGCCCTGTTTTGTTTTGTTGTGTTTTATTTTATTATTCCTTGTAATATGAACCGTGGAAGGAAAACCAATGGATGTTTTATGGGCTTTTCCTTATTCCCCAAACTTTCATAGTTTTCTATGCTTAGGACAATATACAGACAAGATGAAACCCTAAACCATTTAAAAAATAAAGCTAACGTATTTCAAGCATATGATATCACTGTTTGGAAACTCTTCTGTTTGTTCAAAGTCTTATGAGAATTGCTAATAATAGTAATTAAATGTGTTGATTGGATACTTACCAATGCCCACCGCAATTCATTTACAGTTTGACACTCTAAAGGTTCAATCTGAGTCCACAGTCCAAAGAGACAAGTGTAAGCAGCATCTCTTTTACTTTGTTTTCCTTTGCCAAACTTCCAGGTAAATAGAGACCAGAGGGCATCATTAACACATCTACTGTTCTGCCTTGGTCATGATGGGAAATAATTTCACACTGTAAGTCATTAGGGAAGCAGTTGTACTTAGTAGAGATAGGAAAACATTTATCAGAGAACTTTATTTGAGGAACCAAATGTTTGGGGAATTCTCAGACTATTAAGCAAAGGCAAAGTGTAAATCTGAGGAAGAAAACTTTAGTCGATGCAAGAAAGCAAAACAGTGACTTCTACCTTAGTCTATTTTCTTATTTGACGTAAATATGTTTACAGAGCTGGCATAATGAGCAAAAAAAAAAAAAAAAAAAAAATCCAAAAAACAAAGAATCACCGTCTGGAAGATTTCACAAGTCTCAGGAAAACCATTCAACTAACATCACACCTCAGCCAACCAGAGCTGAGGTGGGGTTAGTAACCGGGCAGAATAGTGGGTTTGGAAATTTCATAAATAAAAAGTTTTAAAAACATGGGGGTAATTGTCAGGTTGTCAAATAGTCATTTTAAAAACCTCCATCTATTATTATCATATTTTCATAAAAGAAAAGAAACATCTTAATCCTGAACATTTAGCAAGGCCATGATCTTAGATGAAAGAAAATCTATTAAGTTGAATAAGCATTCCAAAATGAAAAACTCACTACCTTGTTATTTTCTTATTTCACAATGATCTGTAAAATGTTTGTCATATCCAGCACTAATCCACAGACTGAGAGGACTTGGGAAGTCCTGAGTCAGACTGCCAAGGCACCGTTACTTTGAGAAAATGACATTAAAATGCCTAAATTTGGGGGCACCTGGGTGGCTCAGTCGATTAAACGTCCGACTTCAGCTCAGGTCATGATCTCGCCGTCTGTACTGACAGCTCAGAGCCTGGTACCTGCTTTGAATTCTGTCTCCCTCTCTCTCTCTGCCCCTCCCTTGCTCTTGCTCTGTCCCCCCCTCTCTCTCTCAAAAAATAAATAAACATTAAAAAATAATAAATAAATAAATAAAATAAAATTCCTAAATTTCAAAAGATAACTTGAGAAATAATCTTTCTTGCTGCTTTAAAAATGCCACATTCTAATCACTTATCTTTCTTCTCTCCTGTCCTTGAACAAACTTTCCTGGGGCAACCACCCTGTACCAAGGCCCTGTGGCAGGTGCTGGAGATGAACACACCAGGGTTTCTGAGCTCCTTTTAAAACATGGTATAGTATTTATTATCTCTCTAAGTTTTCACTGTACTATATGAACTGAAAAATTCAGAATACCTTTATCTTAAGGATCCAAGTCCATGGTTGTTAGAAGAAATGTAGCTCAAAGGACCTAGGTTGCTAGTTGAAACTAAAGATTTCTCAGTCTCAGTCCAAACATGCCCCAAAACTTCCAGGGTGGTTAGGGCTTCAAACATTGCCTTAGGTAGTAGCTGTAAGCTAAACGTAGTTAGTTTCAGAATACAAGTTTTAATAACTTAACTCTTCAAATCATTTCTATTCACAATGAATATGCATTTATTACCCAAATTAAACCCATCTAGGCACATCTGCTTAGAGTTGACTGGAGATAAAACTATGAGTCCTTGGGGGCGCCTGGGTGGCTCAGTCGGTTAAGCGTCCGGCTTTGGCTCAGGTCATGATCTTGCGGTCTGTGGGTTCGAGCCCCGCGTCAGGCTCTGTGCTGACAGCTCAGAGCCTGGAGCCTGTTTCAGATTCTATGTCTCCCTCTTCCTCTGACCCTCCCCTGTTCATGCTCACTCTCTCTCTCTCTGTCTCAAAAATAAATAAATGTGGGGCGCCTGGGTGGCTCGGTCGGTTAAGTGTCCGACTTCGGCTCAGGTCTTGATCTCGCAGTCTGTGGGTTCGAGCCCCGCGTCAGGCTCTGTGCTGACAGCTCAGAGCCTGGAGCCTGTTTCGGATTCTCTGTATCCCTCTCTCTCTGCCCCTCCCCTGTTCACGCTCTGTCTCTCTCTGTCTCAAAAATAAATAAAACGTTAAAAAAAATTTTTTTTTAAATAAATAAATAAATGTTAAAAAAATTTTTTTTTTTTTTAAAAACTATGAGTCCTTATAGTTTCCCTATAGTTGGCTCCACTCTCTGAAATAGGTTTCCTGGAAGGTGGAGTTTGTAGCCAGACAGACTGGGGCTCAAATCTGTCTCTAACTTTTATAAGCTTGATCCCCTTGGATACCTAATCATCCCGTCTTCATTTACTCCCTCTTAAAAACATGCATAGAGTGGCTTGTCTGTGCCAGGCACTGTGCTAAGCACAGGGTACAATGATGACTAAAACATACTCTCTTACTTCAGCAATTCAAAGTTCTCTGGGGCAAAGGACATCTTAACACAAGTAATAAGTGCACCAACAAGGAAGTGCGTAGGGTATTTGGGAGTTCAGGGAAAAACACTTACCTGATCTGGAAGGATTAAAGATGGCTTCCTGGAGAGGTTCCCCTCAAGATGAGTCCTTTAAAATGAGTAAATGTCAGCCAGTAAAGGGAGGTGGAGTTAGGGAGGAGGCATTCCAGGCATCAGGGGCTGCAGAAGCAAAGGCACAAAGGAGACAAAGCACAGGGACTACAAAGAGAGCTAGGATTTGAACCCAGGTTTGCCCGATTCCAGAGCCTGAAGACACCCCCATGTGTGGGGTGCTGTAGGACTCTGTTTTACGCCAATGTGTACCAGAGCTTACACAAAGTATCCATTCAAACTTATTAGATAGGCAGATAATAGTTATTTTGCAAATATCAGTATCATATATGTATATATAAATACATAGGTATGATACACACACACATTTTTATATAAATTATTTTCTAAAGAAATAAAAATCCCCATAGCCTCTCAAACATACTGTATGCCAAACATCGACACGCCACAGACCAGCAATCTAAAAATGTAAACACCAGGTTCAACTTCCTTCTGTGTATAGACCTGGAAATAAATCTTCTGCTATTCTGTGGCATAATTGTAATTTTGAAATTTATTAGGAACGAGGATGATGTAATTCTGCACTACCTTAAAAAAAAAACCCCACAAAACAACCTGCTATGGACTGTTTGCCTGTGTCAACTTCTCTGTGTACATTGCCTGAGCATATTCTGAGCGAGCATCACCGTAGCATATGCCAATAAAATGACAAGGATAATACTAATAATGTATGTTTGCTGAGCATTTTCGTGAAAGGCCCCATGTTCACCCAGTAATCAACAGTCAGTGGGGTGGGTGCTACCACTGGCCTCCTTTTGTAGGTGAGTGAACTAAAGAACTAAAGCTTAGAGTTTTTAAATAACTTTGTCCAAATAATAGCTGATAAATAGGGCTCCAGAATATAAACCCATAGTGGCTGGCTTCTAAGCTTTCCCTTTCCACCGCAGATCGTTTTCTTGGCATAGGACCCGAGTATCCACACTACTTATTTTACATTATTGCTCCCTGAGCAGCAGCCAGGGTTGAGAGGCTCTACTTTTTAACACATCGCATAGTGAAGACATTGACCAATAAACAAATCTTAGAGTTTATCATCTATCTATTATTGTTTATCTGACTTGTATATTTAGAAAGAAGACAGTTTACCATTGATAAACCATTGTGAGTGGCTTCACTTCAAGCTTCAAAGTCACTTAAGTTGATATATACGCTAAGAACTTTTAATTTGTATGAGTCAAGGATTTCTCTCTCCCAGGAAAAATCAAAGACAGAAACAAATTACATGCTGATATTTGTTATGACTTCACAGGAGAACCAGCCTCAACCAAGTTAAAATGGTGTATAAAATCACTGGGGGTGTAATGACTTGGGAAAGGGGTTTCAGGAGAAGGAGTGATGCAGAAAAGATGGTCGGGACCTGGCAAAGATAAATTTATGTCCTTTGAATACTTTTTACTGCTGACCATATACTCAATAACCTGTGTTGGAAAATGCACATATACCTTATCTTAAAAAAAACAAAACACTTCGATCTGATTCTTATGTCATCTAGATTATTTGAGTGCAGCATTCAAAATATCTCTTTGGAGAGTTATTTTATTAGTACACTTTATAGTCTGCTAAATTTAAAAACAAATCATTCTTCATACATCTTTACACACTGAAGTTAAAGTTCAAGTTCTTGTTGACAATGTTCAACTAAACAGAAACTATGACTCACCAGAATCTGCAATGGGTTAGAGTTCATATGGTTTGCCTTATGTTTTTGGCAAGTATTTATGACGCTTCAAAGACTGGATTATTGAGTTTAAGAATCAAGTTTAAATGGGAATGGGTCTTCTAGTCTATTGATCTCTTAAGATGGCTTTATTATTATCAATAATAAATAAGTTCCAACACACTTCCTTGCTAATGTGTCTATTTTTATCTCTTCCTTTGTGGTACTTTATAAAAATTCTCCTCTTTGAGAGGAGAGTGGAAAAGGAGACTGTTTTGATTGGAAATTGGCTGGACTTGAGGAAAGGAATGTTATGCCATTGCAGTCATTTTCTTGGCCTTTACCATAACACAGTATATCAAGTTAAGGTTCTTTCCGTGGATGCAACCAAGAATTATTCTCAAAGAGGATTTATCAGATGATTATCTGGGATTCATGGAATACACGAGAGACTGGAGAAGTTAATTTGAAAATGGACAGTGAGGCAGCTCCAGGGTCTGGTAAGCAAGAGCCCCAGCAAGACCAAGAGCAGTCTGATCATGATTTTACCATGTAGATGTCATGGAAATCCACATGTTTTCACTGTTTTCTACTAACGATTCTGCTAAAGATCACTGTATTTCTCACTCTGGTAAAGGTCCAAATTCCAAAGAAAGGCTTTCTGAAAATCTTAGCTTGGTTTACCAACCTGTCTATTTAGCTAGGGGGAACAGCAGGGGTCTATCTTTTCCCTATAGTTCCCACAAACTATATCCAGAACTATGGATCCCCATAACGATGTCGGAATGCTACATTTCTCAAAAGCTAATTGAATACCAGTTGGGAAATGGATTCTGGACAGCTAAAAGACAAAAATGCTTTCTTCATGACAGAGTGAAAGCTGGAGTAAAGCTGGAAATATGGAAAGACAAAATGAGTCTTTCTTCTTGTTTCACTGAGAGGGTGGGTTATGGGCTATCTTTTATTATGAGTATTAAAAACATAGGCTATGAGGCCATAATGTTGAGTAAAAAAGGTAGAATTATCTGAGTCATGAACTTGTCCCAAGAAAAATGTGGAATCAATATTAAAACCTGAGTATTAATTTAAAATAGATGTAAGACAAGGATGACTCTTATTACCACTATCAGTATTTCTTTGGAAATTCTGACTAATAAAGTATAACAAAGAATATAAATAAAAATCATAACTATTGGACAGGAGATAAAATTTAGCATTGTTTGAGGATAATATGACTATAGTGTAGAAGCCCAAACAAATCAACGGAAAAGCTAAAATCAAATTTACTGCATGCCAGCAATATTGGGTACCAGAAAACATAGTGGCTTAAAAAAAGATTTATTCACAATAGGCAAAACACACATACACAAAAGTACAAAATGTCTAGGAATAATTTTAAGAGGATTGTGTGGGAGCAAATGGAGAACACCACAGAAACTTGCTATAATGTACAGAAAGCCGTCTAAATGCTTTTGTTCCCTTCTTAGAATCTGACAGAATCGTCTCAGCTAAAAAAAAGTCAAGGTAATTTTTGACAGTAGGAGTAAATAATGACAATTTGTCTTATCATACACTCAATGAAAAGGTAACTTGTGTTTTTTAAATGTACCAGAACAAAACTCTAGTGAGATCAATGAAACAGAACATGTAGTCTTGAAACAGACTGTGAGAGCTAGAAGGATTTAACATATCCTCGGAGATCATCAAGTTTGTGAACACACATTTGCATGCAAGAAGGTGTGTTTTAATTTCATTTAAAATTAGCTGCCTTACCCTAACGTACTCATGAGCATAAGTCACTTTTATTAAATAAATAAATCCGAATCCCTAAGGTTACTCCCCATGCAACAGACTGCTTGAAGCCTGTATGAGAAACAGTTCAACTGGAAATCAGTGCTTGTAATTTAGAATGGTTGCCCACTCCTGTTAGGGAATCTTATTTGAAACTATCATTTGTTCTTTTTTTCTTTTTCTTTTTTTTTTTTTTTAACATTTATTTATTTTTGAGACAGAGAGAGACAGAGCACGAACGGGGGAGGGGCAGAAAGAGAGGGAGACACAGAATCGGAAGCAGGCTCCAGGCTCTGAGCCATCAGCCCAGAGCCCGACACGGGACTCGAACTCACAGACTGCGAGATCGTGACCTGAGCTGAAGTCGGACGCTCAACCGACTGAGCCACCCAGGCGCCCCTTTCTTTTTTTTTTTTAATGTTTATTCCTGAGAGAGAAAGAGGCAGAGCATGAGTTGGGGAAGAGAGAGAGGGCAGAGAGAGAGAGGGAGACACAGAGCCCGACGCGGGGCTCAAACTCACAAGCTGTGAGATCATGACCTGAGCCGAAGCCAGAGGCTCAACCGACGGAGCCACCAGGCGCCCCTGTTCCTTTTTTTCTTTGTGTGGATGCCATCTGTTTCTCTTTCGATGCAGCCTGGAACCCAACAAGTGGATTTGTCTTCCTAGAGCTTGTATTTTGAGTCCTGCCATACCAGGCACAACCTTTGAAATACAGTGAAATCCTTTCAGACACTTTCCTAACTTTCAGTAGCAGGTGACAGACAGAAACTTGGTTTCATTTCCATTATTAAAAAACAAAACAAAAAAAAGAAACTGAAGTCTAAGCGGTCAACAGAGAAATGGTCTAAAAAAATCTTTGTGCATCCATACAATGTAACATTATACAGTTACCAAAAAATTATGTTGTCAAGAATTTTAAGTTTTTTCAGGAGGTGAACTATGAGTGATATCTTTATTTTCATTTTGTTTCTATACGATATTTTATTTTTATTTTTTCCTTATTTTCCAAATTTCTGCAAGTATGAGAATCAAGAAAGCATATTATAAAAAGATGAAAATCAAAATATTTTAAAAGTGGAATATATATTAATAAGAATTCATGATAAATAGCAAATTATGTATAAAAAGTATTTAATATCATTTAATGTGTACTTTATTTGATCTTACAAAAAGACATATATATTCGAGCAAATGGATGACAAAGTAATTCTAATTTGCATATCCAATTGCGGCCCCATAATTTCCAGCATTGAACAATTGTCAATTCATGGCAGTTCAGCTAAGGGCAAGAAAGGCTCTTAACGTAGGGCCTTAAATTCTGGACTTGCAAAGCTTCTATGTAATAGTAAGCATGGCAAGGATTACACCCACTGTGTCCCAAAAAGGAAGTGAAATAAAAGCATTATATGTCACTATCCATTCTCTGGCTCAAACATTTGATGAAAGACCCCGCAATTGGTGCATGTGGTTAATTATGTTGTGTTCAAAATTGTGATCACCAGCTGTTTTGCAAAGCAGTAAACAGTAAATATAATAATTCTATGGATGTGACTCTAAAAATAGTTTATGCCTACAAGAGTCTTTTTGGAAAATTTTACCACATAGAATCATCTTCAGTGCTTTTCTGAACCAGGGGTAGAAAAATGCATAAACCATTGGATTGAAAGTAGAGTTCAGGTAGCCACACCAGACCAATGCATCATTTAAGGTGGGTGGAATAGCATAGTCCAGGAAAGGGTCCATGACCATGCAGACAAAGAAGGGACACCAGCATATTAGGAAAACTCCCACCACAATCCCTAAAGTCTTTGCAGCTTTCCTTTCTTTGTTTTGTGACATTCCATTTTTCTCTTCCAATCCAATTGCATCATTAATTGATCTGGCCTGTCCTTGAGCTATGAAGTATATTCTGGAATAGACACACAACATAATAGATCCAGGTATATAGAAAGAAGTCATAAAGGCCAGTACCCCAGATGTTTTGCTAAAGAAGACAGAGCAACCTCCTATGCAGTGAATGTACTTGTAATATACCTCTTCAGCTCCTTTGAAGTTGAGCTCCAGAAAGATCATTCCAAATGCAAAAAGAGCGGGGACACTCCAACTAATGAAGATCATCACAAAAATAACCAAGATACTGATCTTGGCTTTGTATCTCAGTGGGTCACACACGGCATAGTAGCGGTCAATGGAAATGAAGGACAAGTGGAAAATGGACGCCGAGCTCAGCATAATGTCAGTGCTGGTGTGAATTTTACAGAAGACTTCTCCAAAGTACCAGCCATGCTCAACAGATCTCACCATACTATAAGGCATGACCAGGCACCCCAGCAGAAAATCCGCGGTCGCCATGGAATGAATGAGCCAATTCGTTGGGGTATGAAGTTGCCTGAAGTGTGATATGGAAATAATGACTATCAGATTGCCAATGAGTGTGGTCAGAATTATGAGCACCATTAAGCTGTACAGGGAAGCACGGACATCATTTGACCAGCTGCTTTTCACACAAGAAATATTAATGACATTGTGGCAAAAGGACATCATTTCTGAGGGCTATCCACCAGCTTATTTCTTCCTTTGCATGTTGAGGAATCTTTCTTCAAAATCCATACTCAGGTTAGAGTTTCTTCTTTGCTTTCCGTAAACCTATTCCAGAAACCTGGGAGGGGAAAAAAAAAAAAGAGAGAGCGAATCATTGGCAATTTGATTCTTTTAACTTCTAACACATTTACCTATTACTTCTTGCTAAAAAACTAATTCTTTTTTTAAAATTTGTTTATTGTTTATTATTTTTGAGAGAGACAGAGAGACAGAAAGCAAGCAGGGAAGGGGCAGAGAGAGAGGGAGACACAGAATCTGAAGCAGGCTCCAGGCTCTGAGCTCTCAGGACAGAGCCCAACGCAGGACTCAACTCACAGACCGTGAGATCATGACCTGAGCTGTAGATGGCCGCCCAACCGACTGAACCACCCAGGTGCCCCCCCACCAAAATAGTTATTTTATTTATTTTTTTTAATGTTTATTTATTTTTGAGACAGAGAGAGACAGAGCATGAACAGGGGAGGGTCAGAGAGAGAGAGGGAGACACAGAATCTGAAATAGGCTCCAGGCTCCGAGCTGTCAGCACAGAGCCCGAAGCGGGGCTTGAACTCACGAACTGTGAGATCATGACCTGAGCCGAAGTCGGACGCTTAACCAACTGAGCCACCCAGGCGCCCCACCAAAATAGTTATTTTAGAAAGAGCTTTCATTTCTAAGCTTAATTCAATGGTTCAGTTCAATAATTTTTTTTAAACATCTACTTGATGTCGGATACTGTGCTAGAAATGAAAAGTTGAATTATTAGGTTAAAGTATATGAAACGGCACCTTTTTGAGGCCAGAGAAGGTCAAATGATGAATTCTTTATATGCTTAATCTATGGAAATAGTCTTTGTTCAAAAGACAGTCTTGAGGGAGAGCTTTATATTCTAAAGGGTAGATACAAGTTCCCAGAAATTTTAGAATTAAAATTTTAGAAATTTTAGAAGAAAAAGTGAAATATTTTACGTGTGCCTCTTGTACACAGGTAATATCCCCTAGTGCCTCCTTTTGCACTTGATAATATATAAGTTCTTTCTTTTTTTTTAATGTTTGTTTTTTTTTATTTTTGAGAAAGAGAGAGACCGAGCATGAATAGGGGAGGGGCACAGAGAGAGAGGGAGACACAGAATCTGAAGCAAGATCCAGGCTCTGAACTGTCAGCACAGAGTCCGATGCAGGGCTCGAACCCACCACCTGTGAGATCATGACCTGTGCTGAAGCTGGATGCTTAACCGACTGAGCCACCCAGGTGCCCCATATAAGTCATTTCTAATTACAGAATGAATTGCAATGGAAAGAAGCTTATATACCTTTACTTCCAGTTTGCAAAGCACTGAGATATAATATTCCAAGTGTTACTTCATTTAACATTTCACATCTACAGTGTAAACACTGTTCCTTATAAGGAGGACATGACACGTTTTGTAAGTGTAATTATACTGGCAAGAAATCGAGGCTTAGTTCACGAAACCATTAAAGCTGGAATATGATCTGAGGTCTCAATTACTTGTACAGTTTCATCGTTACCAATCCATATTTTCTTTCCACGGCAGAAAGCACCAACACAGATGAATTATTTTCAAGAATATTAAGCTTTTAGTTTTCATGTGAGGACATAGGCTGTCTTGAAAAGTGGTACCCGCCAGTGAAGTACTATATTGTGGTCCAAAGTATTAAGGATTTTAAGTATACGGACCAAAGTTATGGTAAGAAATGATGTGGCCCAGAGAAAAGACGGCTGAGGTGAGAAACCCAGGGAAACTGAGCTTCGGTGTGGGCTGTGGGCACAGCACTGGAGCCTGTTTTGGTTTTTTCTTTAAATCTCTGAAACTGATTAAAACAAAATTTTTTTCATGCAATCCCGATTTATAAAACAAATAAAAGTAAAATCTTGTTAAAACAGAGATGGCACTTCCTTCTTCCTCATGCCTCATTAAAAACCCAAGTCTCCATGAGACCGAGTTTAAAAATGTCCCTCTGTTTCTATATGATTCTGCAATTCTCAGCTAAATTCTGGAATTTTCAATATATTTTGAAAATATATGTATATATGTAGTATATATATACACAAATATGTGTGTGTGTGTATATGTATACACACACATACATATACACAGAGAGAGGGAGAGAGAGAGAGAGGGAGAAGAATGTGAATTTCTGCTGTCAATGAACAAACTGTCACTAGGTTGAAATGCTAGAAAACAGCAACAAGCCTGAGAATTCCAGGAGTCTGTCATCGTTTCCATCTCCTGCATTTCCCTCTGGGCTGACAGTTTAGATCAAGACTACATAGAAATCTAAATGCATCCAGGGGTGCCTGGGTGGCTCAGTTGGTTAAGCACCTGACTTTGGTTCGGTTCAGATCATGATCTCGCAGTTTGCAGGTTTGAGTCCTGTGCCAAGCTCTGTGCTGACAGCTCAGAGCCTGAAGCCTGTTTCAGATTCTGTGTCTCCCTCTCTCTCTGCCCCTCCTCTCCTTGTGCGCACTTTGTCTCTCTCTCTGTCTCTGTCTCTCTCTCTCTCTCAAAACGAAATAAAAAAACCTAAATGTATCCAGAACTAGAATTGGAGGAATAAAATATTTAGGTACTAAAATGCATATTTTAATAAATTTGAAACACCTCTCCCCAGTTCCTTCCTGCTCTCTATTCCTGGAAAGAAACATATTTATGCCAAATGAATCTGTAAGATGCATTTCCACAGACACCCAGGCCTCTTCCATGACAGAACAAATAGCAAGTTACAACTAGTTAGGTTATTTGAACTCAGTAACATTTGAATTATAATTCAGATTTCACGAAAAGAATGATGGGTTTTTTACTATGTAATTTAAATGTGCACCCAAATATACCCTATCACTTAAGTTATAAATCTTCTACATAGACTTTTTGTCTATTTCCCCCTTTTCCTTCCTTCTTTTACGTATGCTTTTGACATATTAAAGGAATCAAGCAACACACGCTAATCACTGTTTAGGAATGTTTGCTAATTAATTTCTGTCAGTCAAAATCACATCCTTACCTGGTATGCTAAATACGGATTCAGAGTCCAAAAAGAAGTAAGGGGAGGTGGGGGGGGGGGTGCAGGGGGAACAAACTTGCTGTTCAGTTTTTGAATATGAAATTCATAGAGGATGGGAAAGTCATCTGACAACTCTGTATACTTTGTTCTTTGTGAATCAAAATATTCGGTTCCTAGATAAAAAACAAAGGACTCAGAGGCTTTCTTCTCATAGTTGTACATACTGGTTTCAGAGAAATAGTGTTAAGCACAATATCTTGGAAATTGTTGATAAATTAATGACACTTGAATAGAAAAATTTTCCTGTGGGGCGCCTGGGTGGCTCAGTCAACGGTTAGGCATCTGACTCTTGGTTTGGGCACAGGTCAGGATCTCACAGTTCGTGAGTTCAGGCCCCACATCAGGCTTTGCGCTGACAGTACAGATTCTCTCTCTCCCTCTCTCTGACCTTCCCCCACTCGTGCTGTCTCTGTCTGTCTCCAAATAAATGAAAAATAAAAAAATAAAAGAGCTGTGCTGACAGTTCGGAGCCTGGAGCCTGCTTCAGATTCTGTGTCTCCCTCTCCCTCTGCCCCTCCCCCACTCGTGCCCCCTCTCTCTCTCTCACTCTCTCTCTCTCAAAAATAAATAAACATTGAAAAACACTTAAAACTTTTTCCTGCTTATCTTAAAGAATATTACACATAATTTATAGCAAGTATTGATTAAAGTGTTATAATTTGCTTTTAAACAGATTTAATTGCTTAAATAAATGGCGTATGATGATATTATGCGTTAAATGCTTACCTAAGAACATGACATAATAGTACTTTTGTTTCTTTTCTTCCAGCTCTAAGAATTTAGCTAACTAGAAATAATCATTACTTGTATATATAAATAATGCAAGATTGTAATATGGAAAGTTAATGAATCTCTTTGATCAGCTCGCTAAACAACCGATTCTGTACAAACGATCTGATCACCTAATGTTTGAAAATGGCATATGAATTAAAAATATACTGATAGGAGTTGTAGTTTAAAATAGATCTGTCTGACATGATAGGAACTCAGTGGTCGAGTGTTCCCACTTCCCGGTAAAAGACCATCAGCGCTAATCTCACCATGCCCTTGGTCCCTGGTTCCACCTCTAACGGCTCAGTCTCTGTTCTGTACAACTCCCTAATCTGCACCTATCTGCCATTACTCACAAAACCCTTCCAAGTGTGCCTTCTGGAGCTTGGGTCATCACCCTACTCCTCAAACTCCTCAAACTCCTCCCAAATATTTCCCTTACGTTGTTCCAACCAAAACCATCTCTCCCCTGAGTACACCTCATCACCTGGAGCCTTGTCAAAGGTGGCTGTTCTCTCTCCTGCATCCTTACTCCCCTTTGTACCATACAGCTTAGAAGAAAAGTAGATTCCCCTTGTATCGACTGCCACTGCAGATCGTTGTGCCACCATCCTTCCTAACCAATACCCCTTGAAAGTTTGAAGTTCTGTGTTCAAACTACACCTCCTTCATTTGTAGACATCTACAGACTCCCAAGTCATTTCTCTTTATTTCTTGCAAAGGTTAGCTCCTGACCTACCGCCACTCTCTCCAAGTTTACTCCTGCCAAAACTCTTGATAATTTTAATGTCACATAATGATCCAGGAATGAGCTTTCAGCTCCTTGACCCTTTGTCTTCCAATAAGTATGACCCCCATTCTATTTTATCTCAAACTCCCATGGCCATGCCCTGGAATTTGTCTTCATCAGTAATGCAATCATTTCAAAATATTAACTTCAAGCTCCACACTTTGTCTTCCTAATCCATGCTACTAGTGCTCTTCTTTTAACACTTTTTCAACCCCCTTGAAGCCCTTCATTCATTTATTTTATCATCTTTTCACTATTCCTCATTCCCTCAGGCTCATCTCGTTTTTTTTTTTTTTAATTTTGTTTTAACGTTTATTCATTTTTTGATAGAGAGAGACAGAACCTGAGTGCGGGAGGGGCAGAGAGAGAAGGAGACACAGAATCCGAAGCAGGCTCCAGGCTCTGAACTGACAGCACAGAGCCTGACGTGGGGCTCGAACTCACAGACCGTGGGATCGTGACCTGAGCTGAAGTCAGACGCTCAACCGACTGAGCCACCCAGGCACCCCTGTTTACCCAGTTAGATTCCAATAGTTTTTGACATTATCTTACAACTCCTCATTAACAAACTTTCCTAGCAAAACCTGAACCTTTGTCCAATCCAGTTCTCCTCTTGCTCTCCTCCTGCATTCATGCAGCTGAGTGTGGTGGAGAAAAACACACAAGGGGCCTCCTGTTAAATTCATGACAAGTATTGGCCACTAGAACTGCTCAAGGATCCTACCCCTCCTTCTATTACTTTTGTTCTCCTACTCTCTGAGATGACTGTTTCACACCTGCTCCCTCTTTCTATCTCAGATACCTTCTCTCTCATCTTCATTCTCTGATGGCCTTGATCCTGTTTCACTGAAAAAACACACCCGATCAGAAGAAAATGTCCACACTGTATCTCTTCACTTACCTCCCAGCCTACATCTGTTTGTATACTTAATCCTCTGTCTTATTAATGCAAATAACCAACCATGTCTCATTGCACATGCCCAGTAAACATCTCTTTGTACCTGTTCAAGGACATAACCTACAATTCTCCTCTCTTCCCTGGCTCTTTAGTATTTCCCTTGTAAATAATTACCTGCAGTACTCAAATATGTAGTACTCTTCCATAAAAAGAATAAATTCCACAAAAAGCAATTATTTTTAAATTCACTTCGAAAAACAAAACTTCTTCAAAAGAGTAATTTTCACTCCCTGTCTTCCTTTCTTCTCCTACTAACCTGTTTTCATTATTATTTGAGAGAAAACGGGGTGGGGAGAGGGGCAGAGGGAGAGACAGAGAATCTTAAGCAGGCTCCATACTCAGTGCAGAGCCCCTGATGCTGGGATCATGACCTGAGCCGAAAATCAAGAGTCTAAAACTCAAGTAACTGAACCACCCGGGTGCCCCTCTTACTAACCCTTTGAATACACTCCAAAGAGACTTTTATTGTCAGCACTTCATTAAAAGCTTTTTTCTTCAGCTAAGACAGCAGAAGAGATGATTTATTTTACATGTGTTACATTCAGCCACAGATGAAAACAGAATGAGTCCTGGAAGTCAAGGCTCCTTGGCAAAGGATCAAAAGGGACTGTTTTGGTATGAGAAAGGTGGGTTTCTCAAAGGTGGTCATTATGATCAAATGATGATGGATGTCTAGATCCACTGGATCAAGTTCTAGAAAGTAGGCGTGCAGTCCAACAATTTGTACAAACATCCCTGACCTCTGGCTTTCTTTATTTCTGTTCCTGTGACTTCCATGGGTGCACAAGCTGGCAGTTTACTTGGACCTCTGCCTCATCTTTCTTCTTTTTCGCTTCAGCCTGTTCATCCACTGCTTCTTCCACTTGGCTCTGTGGCACAGAGGTTTCCCAGAAGATGGCACTGATGCTGAGAGTGCAAAACAATTTTTAATCATGTTGTCCTCTGTTCTAAACCCAGTGATAAATGCTCAGACTTCATCTACTCATCATGCTCCGTATCTCAAGGTACTTCTTGAAACGATTTCTTTTCTTGGCTCCTAGGTCACCACTCTTAAAGCTCTGATACCTCACTGGTTGCTCTTTTCAGTCTTCGTTGCTAGTTCGTCCTTAAGTCACTTGCCCTAAGGCAAGTCTTTGATTCTCTTCTCTACTTAGAACAGCTCCCTACGTGATTTCTTAGACTCCTGGCTTTAGGCTAATCTGTATGCTGATGGGTCTCAAATAAATACCTCCAGCCATGGCTTCCTGCTTGTACTCTGGACAAACATCTCCTGCTGCCTAGAGGATATAACCACTGACCATGTTTAAAGCCTCAAATCTTCACAACATGTGTCCAGCTCCTCTTCCTTCCTACACATCTAGAAAATGGCAACTCATTCTTGAAAATCCTCAGTCCTAGTCCTTGAAGTAATCATTGACTACTCTTTCTTACACTCAACAATATAGCCAACCCATCAGTAGATATTTTGACACTTCATTGAAAATATATCCATAATGGAGCAGTTCTCATGGTCCGAGCCACCAAAACTGTCAAATTAGTAGCTCCTAGCTGGCTTCCCTGATTCTTTTCTTTTTTCCCTTCCTTTCTGTTTTACTTGAATACATAGCTTCTAAGCCAAGGAGTGGATTGGTTTCTTCCTCACCACTCTTTCGTAAAAGGTAAAGAATATGAGTGAATTATGTGAAAGGAATGGAAAGTATGTCTGACAGACAATGTTAAGCAGAAGAGAAATTCATTCTGTTTGCCATCGGTTGTAATAATTAGTTATAAAGTGAAAGGAAAGGAGGCCCACTGTGCCCCTTCAAAAGATAATCACGGAGAATAGAGTGGAAAAGTCATAGCTTTTAAAAATAAAACTGTTGGGGAGCCTGGGTGGCTCAGTTGGCTAAGGATCCAACTTCAGCTCAGGTCATGATCTCATGGTTCGTGGGTTTGAGCCCCACATTGGGCTCTGTGCTAATAGCTCAGAGCCTGGAGCCTGCTTCAGATTCTGTGTCTCCCTCTCTCTCTGCCCCTTCCCCACTTGCACTCTGTCTCTCTCTCAAAGATATATAACAAACATTAAAAAAATTCTTTTAATAAAGCTGCAATCACTGGTGAACAGAACCAGGGAGAAGCAGAAGTTACACAAGCTTAGATAAGGAATTTCTCAGCACTCCCAAACACTACAGGAAAAAGTCACCTGATTCCAAGGCACATTTAGAGAGATATCAAGACCTTTTGCCCCAAGGGAACTGGCAGCTATTCAAGGAAACAATAGTAAAATGAATGGCCTGGAGTTACAACAGTGCAGAATCTTCTGGTATGTCCTTAGCAAAATGCACAAATGTAGAAATGTACAAAATGTAGAAATACAAAAGCAGTTTCCAAGGAGGAAATGTAGAGCAGTTAAATTACCAGGGAATTCAAGGCAAGGACTGCTTGATACCTTAAAGGAAACTAAGAATAAATAGCTGTCCTTGGCCTAGATAGAAGCCAGTCTCAATGCTTTGTTGGCTTCTTTGGATTCATTTAAGTGACTTTCCATTTCTTCTAGATGGTGACTTTGTAGTTAATACATAATGCAAAATTCGGAATAGAGATATAAAACCTTGTAACCCAGGATTTCATTTTTTGTTCTAGAACTATCCATGGCTATTTATAAGAGAAACTTTGAGGTATATAGTACTCTGACTGATGTGAGGGAGGGAATTTTTAAAAAGTAATACGGACCTGGGGCATCTGGGTGGATCAGTAGGTTAAGCATCCGACTCTTGATTTTGGCTCAGATCCTGATCTCATAGTTTGTGAGTTTGAGCCCCACGTTGGGCTGCATGCTGACAGTGCAGAGCCTGCTTGGGATCCTCTTTCTCCCTCTCTCTCTGTCCCTCTCACGCTTGCTCTCTCTCTCTCTCTCTCTCTTTCTCCATAAATAAATAAACATTTGAATTAAAAAAGAAAAGAAAAGAGAAAACTACTCTAGAGGCAGAAAAATGAGAGCTTTAAACAAAATTTAGCAAAAGCACCCAAGAAGATCAAATTAGAGCACGGAAAAAGGTTCTGAAAGCAAAAGAAATTATCTCGGGTATTTTTAAAATCCGTAAAGAAGTTATAAAAGAGAATAGTCACAACTGAAGACCAAATCACTGACCTTGTGAATCAAGTGGAAGAACATGACATACATTAAGCTAAAATACAAAGAAATAGAAATTCACACATCCTTTTTCATAAATATTGGGTAAATGCCTTCCCTCTGTCAGATACCAGGTACTAGGGTGAAAAGACATAACAAAACTTCCTGCCCTTCAGGAACTTACATTCAGGTGTGGGTTGGGGGACACTTCATGTTCTCAATAAACATGAAATTAGATTGCAATAGTTACTAAGGAGAAAAAAATAGAGCAAAGAAGAGAGAACTGCAAGGTTTGGGGAGAGGATTGAGCTTCAGGATAAGGTAGCCATGGAAAACTTAAATAAAAAGCTGACTGAATAATATATATATATCTGAAGGAACCGAGAAGCTAACCACATGGATATGTAGGGGAAGCACAATCCAGGGAGGGGATATAGCAGACTCCAAAGTCTTGAGATGGGAACATGCTCAGTGTGTTTGCAAAATTAGCAGATGTCAATGGGGATAGCACAAAGCCAGCAACACAGAGAAAAAATAGATGGGGAAGCCACGGAAGCTGTACAGAGCTACACTGAATAGGGCCTTTTGGGTCACAGTAAGAATTTTAGCTTTGTTTGCCCTTGAGTGAAAAAAGGAAGTCACTGGAGGGTTTTGAACCCAGCAACATGAGTTGACAGGTTCTGACAGATCCACCCTGGCTACTGTGCTGAGAACAGAGGCAGAGGGTAAGGACAAAGATGAGATGATTAGGACGTTGTCACTATAACCTGGTGAGGGAAGATGATGGTTTGGACATAGCAGGGGCAGTGAGTGTGGAGAGTAGTGGTCAAGTTTGGAAATGTTCTAAAGATACAGCAGGCAGAACTTGCACATCGACTGAGTGTGGGCTGGGAGGAAGTTATCAAGGGAAATAGCAAGACTTTTGTTTTGAGCAGCTTGAAGGTGGAGGGTCCCGTTTAAGGAGATGAAAAAGATGGTGATTGGAGAAGGGCAAGAAACAGGAAGAAATCAGGAGTTGGGTTTTGAATTTATGAGGTTGGAGCTGTGTGCTGAAGAGTGTGGCCTTTCAAGTCCAGGCAGGTCTGGCCATTCACCTATTCTGTGCCCTTGGACAGGCTACCCAAACTCTTGGGCCTATAGTTTTCTTATGCAATAAATAAATAAATTAATTAATAAATTAAAAATCTATTTCTTGAGGTTTTATGAGGCTGGAATGAGTTAACATTTGTAAAGTGTTTACTTACAATAGTATCCTGTGCATAGTTTATCAAATAAGTAAACATCCAAGAAGAATGTTATAGACATGTTAAGGGAATATATAAAAAAGCATCAGGAAACTCTTACAAGAATACACATATATTTAAATCAACATTAAAAAGGTACATTCTAAAAGGTCACTATAGGGGCGCCTGGGTGGCTCAGTCGGTTAAGCGGCCGACTTCAGCTCAGGTCACGATCTCACGGTCCGTGAGTTCGAGTCCCGCGTCAGGGTCTGGGCTGACAGCTCAGAGCCTGGAGCCTGCTTCAGATTCTGTGTCTCCCTCTCTCTCTGCTCCTCCTCTGTTCATGCTCTGTCTCTCTCTGTCTCAAAAATAAATAAAACGTTAAAAAAAAAATTTTTAAGGTCACTATAGGCAGAGGGAAAGCAATGAGAAAAGGGGGATGAACAGGGAAAAATCAAGATGAAATGAATCAAAGAAGGGAGTATGTCATAAGGGAATGGACTGTTTTATTCATTGCTATAGCCCCAGTGCCTGGGAAATGTCTAGAACATTGAGCACAAAAATGAATAAAGGATTGAATGAATGAACAAATGAACTAAGGAGTTCATTAGTTCATTTCTGTGCCCCCTGGGGCCATTATAAAGTAGGGCACATACACTTAGCTTGGTTCTGATTTCAAAGATAAAGAAGAAAATCTTCTAGCCATCCAGTTAGAAATTCCTTCATTGTACATGTTAAATGTGTATGGTTCTTTGCATATCAATTATATCTCAACAATGCTGCTTAAACACACACACACACACACACACACACACACACACACACACACACATTTGTATAGGCATGGAAAATAGGTATGGAATGGTATACTCTAAATGCTTAATATCATTAACTCAGAGGTGGTAAGATTGAAACTCAAAAAAAAAAAAAAAATTAAACAACAGCAAATAAGAAAAATAATACCAAATTTTACCAACAAAATTTCCTGGGTGGTGAAAGAATAGGAAGGTTTTACTTTCTTCTCTATGTTTTCTACATATTCCAAGTTTTCTACTATAAGAATGTTTTACTTTCATAACCAGAAAAAAGTATTTAATAAAATTAAATGTATTGTCTATGAATTGCTTCAAACAAAACTTTAACCATACTTTAAAAAAAAAAACTTCTTGGTGAGTAATTATTAAGAAATTATACAATTTGTGCTTTTTGTGCTTATATAATTCTTTACATGAGTTATTTATCCACATTAGTCTTATATTAAAATTAAAGTTTTGCTAAATGCCCTAAAGTTTCTGAAATGCCCTCATATCCTGTTTTTGTTCTATACAGATTTAGAAATAAAACTAGAAATAAACTTGATAATAATTTTATTCTAAAAATAGGTTTGCAGCTCTCTAATTTATCCACTATTCTTTATTACAATACCAAAAGTGTTTTGTAAAACACTTATTTTATTTTTATTTTTTTCAATATATGAAGTTTATTGTCAAATTGGTTTCCATACAACACCCAGTGCTCATCCCAAAAGGTGCCCTCCTCAATACCTATCACCCACCCTCCCCTCCCTCCCACCCCCATCAACCCTCAGTTTGTTCTCAGTTTTTAAGTGTCTCTTATGCTTTGGCTCTCTTCCACTCTAACCTCTTTTTTTTTTCCTTCCCCTCCCCCATGGATTTCTGTTAAGTTTCTCAGGATCCACATAAGAGTGAAACCATATGGTATCTGTCTTTCTCTGTATGGCTTATTTCACTTAGCATCACACTCTCCAGTTCCATCCATGTTGCTACAAAGGGCCATATTTCATTCTTTCTCATTGCCACGTAGTACTCCATTGTGTATATAAACCACAATTTCTTTTTTTTTTTTTTTAATTTTTACTGTTTATTTGTTTTTGACAGAGAGAGGCAGAGCATGAGCGGGGGAGGGGCAGAGAGAGAGGGAGACACAGAATCCGAAACAGGCTCCATTCTTTATCCATTCGTCAGTTGATGGACATTTAAGCTCTTTCCATAATTTGGTTATTGTTGAGAGTGCTGCTATAAACATTGGGGTACAAGTGCCCCTATGCATCAGTACTCCTGTATCCCTTGGGTAAATTCCTAGCAGTGCTATTGCTGGGTCGTAGGGTAGGTCTATTTTTAATTTTTTGAGGAACCTCCACACTTTTCCAGAGTGGCTGCACCAGTTTGCATTCCCACCAACAGTGCGAGAGGGTTCCCGTTTCTCCACATCCTCTCCAGCATCTATAGTCTCCTGATTTGTTCATTTTGGCCACTCTGACTGGCGTGAGATGATACCTGAGTGTGGTTTTGATTTGTATTTCCCTGATAAGGAACGATGTTGAACATCTTTTCATGTGCCTGTTGGCCATCCGGATGTCTTCTTTAGAGAAATGTCTATTCATGTTTTCTGCCCATTTCTTCACTGGGTTATTTGCTTTTTGGGTGTGGAGTTTGGTGAGCTCTTTATATATTTTGGATACTAGCCCTTTGTCCGATATGTCATTTGCAAAGATCTTTTCCCATTCATTGGTTGCCTTTTAGTTTTGTTGGTTGTTTCCTTTGCTGTGCAGAAGCTTTTTATCTTAAGGTCCCAGTAGTTCATTTTTGCTTTTAATTCCCTTGCCTTTGGGGATGTGTCAAGTAAGAAATTGCTACAGCTGAGGTCAGAGAGGTCTTTTCCTGCTTTCTCCTCTAGGGTAAAACACTTATTTTAAAAAAGAGAAAGAAAGAAGGGGTAGGAGAAACAACTTTTTCAAATATTTAAGTCATGAGTCTTGAGAAGGTGATATCACTGGAAGCAATCTTTTCCATCTTAAAGAAACAGGAAGCATGGCAAATTCCATTCGTTTGCTTATCCATCAACCCATTCCAATTGAAAAGAGAAAAAAGAATCTTCAGCAATATTATGAGCAGGTAAATCAACTATACTGGAAAATTTTTCTGGTATGTAGACTTGCATAAGATGATATGTATCAAATTTAGGTCATCATAACTAAAAACTTCCTAATCTAATCAATCTAATATACGGCACGTAAACAGACACACACACACACACACACACACACACACACACGCTAAAGAGTGAAGTCATTTGGCAAAGGGCCAGGATTTTTCCCACTAAATAATACTTGTGCAAATAAGATTTTAGTTTTGTAATTGAGCAAATAGTAACAATAACATGCGATTTAATTTTAAAATGTATAAAAATCTCTGTGGGGATCGTTTTTATAATGCTAACACTAGCCAACATACACAGAAGGAATTTCCTTCATTTACGAGAAATGGAGATAAAAAATCATGTTTCAACTTTTCAGGTTTCCTAGGTCCTCATAGGTGAATTTTTAATAAACGTGAAACATTTTAAAAGCACAGGTAAAGCATGCTATTTAAAAATATGTCACTATTTTTTACCTTCTCTTACTAACTCAGGTTTTATGAAACTAAATTACAGAAACCTTGTTAACTTTTCTATTAAATAATTCTAAATTTTAATGTATTAGTAAGTACCAAACCATTTATAACTTTCCTGGCTGTCAGCATTTTCTCAGTGAAAGATTACCTAGGCCCTCGGGCTAGTCCCTATGAGCATTCAGACCTACCTTCTCAGGTAAGAGTGACCAGAGAGGGGACAAGCCGGCTGCAGAAACACTGCCTTTGGGGAGGAGGCCCCCTCCGCATGTGTCCCCTGGACAGCTACTGACTAGAGCCACTGCTGTGTTACCATAGGCCACAGTTCACCTAGACAGATGACGCAAATATTGAAATCTGGAAAAGATAAGCTGATAATAAATCTTTCTGAAGCAAGGTAACAGTATTATTATTGATACATATAACTGGGAAGTGCTTTTATTCTAAACCAGCATCAGGAAGCTGGCAATGAGCAAGCTAAATAGAGAAGGTAAATATTACCATTACTTTTAAAATAATCTCAAACATGGGCCACCAGTAACCACAGTCATGGGTGTTACCAGCATATATATAAAAACACGTGTCCATTAAAACGGCCTTAATTGTTGATTGATTTGAAAGAAAAGTACTCCTGTATTAGATATCTTTACAAAGGAAAAAACGAGCACTGAAAAAACGGTTCAGTTTCAAAACAGATGACACGCCTGCCCAAGGACTATTTTGAAAAATTAGAATGTACTTAAACCCAATAACATCTTACAGATAGAAAATAAGTTAGAACAACGGCTTTCCCAAGCTTTGTTTTAACCACAATAGGAAGAAACGTATTTTGTATCATGACTCAGTACACATGTAAGTATGCCTCCATAACAGAAGCAAACGTTTTCATTAAACAAAATGCTTACTTCATTCAACCCACTCTGATATTTTCTATTTTATCTCTTTGTTTAATTAGTGGGATTTATCCCCCCAATAATGTTACTAATCGCAATTACAGAAACACCGGTTTTGAGGGTAGGTGGTCACATACGTTCGGTCCATCAATTTTTTAATTCCTCTGTATAAAACTCCCAAAATGGAGCCAGATCCTTCAGTAGAGCAAAATGACTATCTTAAGTACAATTTCTCATCCATTTCTGTTTGTTACTCAGCCATAGTAAATCATAGGATTATTGTGATAGGCTACTGTTGGTCCCAGTTCTCCACTCTCCTGGCATCTACACTTGTGTCTTTTCTTCTCTGAGAATGGAAGCTACTACCCTGTCCTTAGAACTTGAGCTTTGCTACTTTACTTGTTTTAGCCAAAAAAATATGGACAGAAATAAAAGTGTGCCAGTTCTAAGCCGTGTCATTAGGAGAACTCTATATTTATGAATGTCCTCCATGCTTTCCCATGAGAAGACCAAGCCCCAGTGAAGCCCATTGGTCCAATGAGTTTCAGGGTGGTTTGCTATACAGAATTTTCATGGCAATAAATCACTGTGTTAATTGTTTTTCTGAAAGAAGCCACTGAGATCTATTACCCCATTCCCCCACCTTGCAGAAACCCTGACACAGAGAAACACTGATACCACATGATGGGTCACTTGTGATCTAAATAGTCACTAACAAAAACTGTGATAGCAAAAACAGAAACAGCATAAAATGAAAATTATGTTTTACATAAGTGAAGTTGACATTTTACTAGGCGATTATAACTCCTGCTTCAGAAATTTCTAGATATTAAAGGATGGTTCAAGAAATAACACCCAAGTTCACGGCTTATAACAGTGAATAGAAAATATCATCCATCTTTCCAAACATGAGTTCAGAGTTTGCCTCAATAACACATACATCTGTCATTTTGTGAGTGAGTTTTCTTTGCAAGCAAGCACAATGCCTCATGTATGGGAGTTTATGATGCTCTAGGAAATCAGAGATCTTATCTGCTTTGTTCATTACAGTCTCCCCATCACCTAAAATAGTGCCTGTAAATCATTTGCTCAATAAATATTTGTTGGTTGAATGATGTTAAATTACTAATTGACTTCATTTTTCATTTTTAAAGGTTTTTAAATCAGAATATTGCATGAATATGGGATTCTCATAATTTCACTTGTGTTAATTATAAAACTGCACTGAAAAGCCTTCTTTCCATTTTATGTATGTCACATTCTTTCTTTTAACCTGAACATTTATTTAACTGACTGACAATCACTGGTGGTAAGTGTGCAGGATAAAATATAATTACGATTCTTCTTTCCAGGAATATGTAGCCAATGGTGAGTTAGACATGCAAACAGATAAAGTACAATATAGAAAGTGCTGAAGAAAAACAGAAAGGTTGAGTTATGGGAGCACATAAGACAGATCTGGAACCCACACACGGTAGCTAGGAAAGGATTGCCTGCAGGTCGCATATAAACTGAAACAGAAAAGAAGGACTCAGAGCACTTCACAAACAGGCTAAATTTAGAATAGGGAAACATATGCAAAAACTTCATATTTAATCCTAAGAAAATAATTTCATAGCAGACAATTAAAATCTGTTAATCAGTAACAATCATGTTTTACATTTTTATTATCTTATTCCAGCACCTTTTTTTTTTATCAACAGAAGTGTTTTGACTGTGTACTATAGGCATTCAAGTTAGTTTCTAATTCCTTCTTGTTACACACACACACACACACACACACACACACACACACTTAAAAAATAGAAATTAGCAAATGTCTTCATTCTCACTATCAAAGCTCAATGAACTCCAAGTTAATGATTAGCTTTATCCCTCTTGTTTTATTTGCAAAGAACAAAACTAAGGTATCTTTGTTTGTATTGGGAATTACTTAGTATCATTTTTATAAATGGCATGTTTCTGTGGGTATGTTGATATTTTCAAAATATGTTTTTAAAGTTACTTCTATTATATGTAAATAAAACGCATTGAGCACTCATTATGAGTGGAATTATGCTAAGTGCTAAAGTAATATTTTCACTTAACCCTCACAATAACCAAATGGAGTAGATCTCATTATTCCACTTTACAGGTTATGATGAGTCTGGGAGAACTTAAGTAGCTTTTCCAATGTCATATTACTAGCAAATGGCAAAGCCAGAAATCAAACTAATATTTCTTTTTTCATCAGGGAAGAATGTAGTTGGTGCAAATACTCTTTTCCAATATGATGGAAAAAGATGAGTACTAAGGCCAGCTAGCACCATAAATGAATCAAATTTTTAGAAAAGATGATAAGTCATGAAATGTATAGGCAAGGAGTAAAGTGTCTGCTTTTAGATTCATAGAGGTTTTCCTTACCATGTAGGTGAGGAATCAGCAAATTGTTTCTGTAAAAGGCTAGATAGTAAATGCTATACGCTTTGAAGGCCATAGATAAGTGGCAACTATTCAATTCTGTCATTGTAACATGAAAGTAGTCATAGATGATACATAAATGAATGGGTGTATCAGTGTCCAATAAAATTATATTTACAGGAAATAGTTTACTGACCCCTGATATGGACTATAGAAGAGATATTATGGGGGTTCATATCATCAATCAAAGCAAAATAATGGGAATTCAAATCCATTTTACTGGTAAGATCCTTTTCTCCATTCTGCTAAAAATACAGAAGATAACTAGGGTAGAGATATCACTTGCAATGGGGAAAAAATCAGTCTATGGAGGCAAAAATAAGGAAAAGGAAAGACTTTATAATTCCATTTGAGTTTTACATTTGGGGATGTTTTCTACTGACGTAAAAAGAAAGCAAGGTTGTTACAGCAAGAAACTGTAATATAAGCCTCTTTACAAAGTTACCATAGGCATGATTGGTTATTACTTGGAAACTATTCCAGAATGGCCTAGACTTAAGGAGAAATCTCTGATATGCAGAGCCTTCCCCTTTCCTAAGCACCCCTAAATTTTTTACTGTAAATGTAGCAAAGATTTTTTTCTGATGGTTTCATTATTCTCAGATGCCCTCCCTCTTCTTTCCATTTTAGAACCCATCTTTCCAGTGAATGGTCATCAATGACCCCAACTTTTCAACAGCAAAACAAATATGGCTATGCCCAGAGATGCTTCCATTGAAAGAACTTAAACAAACCAGGTCTTCAATGCATAAAAGAATGTCTCAACTTATGGAATTTGGGGCAGATGGGACAAAGATCTTGGTATAAAGAATGTGGCTTCAAGCCCCTGAAATCACAGGATAGCCCTGGCATTGTCTAGGACGAAGCCTTTCCTTACATGGGACATGTATATGGTCAGGTAGGCAATACTCCTTCTATTGTGAAAGAAAACTGACCCAGCAAACTATCATGGCCTCCTGAAAAATATTCCACATGAATACAAATGTCTTTTACTATAATTTTTAATTGATTTTTAGCAAGCAAACCTATATGTATTACAGTTGACTCTTGAACAATGCAGGTGTTATGGGTGCTGACCTCTCATACAGTTGAAAATCTGTGTATAACTTTTGAGTCTCCAGAAACTTAACTATGAATAGCCTATGTTGACTGGAAGCCTTATTGATAACACAATTAACATATATTTTGCATGTTACATGTATTACATATTGTGTTCTCAAAATAAGCTAGAGAAAAGAAAATCTTATTAAGAAAATTTTGGAGAATAGAAAATACATTTACAGTTCTGTACTGTATTTATTTAAAAAATATGAGTATAAGTGGACCCACACAGTTCAAACTTGTGTTGTTCAAGGATCAATTGTATTTGGGTTTCCCAAGCAAGCTTTATATCATGAAAGATGCTGCTGTTCTGACATGAGTATCCAACTGGTTTGGTAAGACGCAGTCAATGATTTATGGAGTGCTTCCTGGATGCCAGACACGTACTGTCCTATTGCCTTTAAAAAGACTGATGCTCAAGGCAACTAAGGAATTTGGTCTCATAGCAGAAAGTGGCAAAGCCAGGAATCAAAGGAAGGTCTAACTCTGAAGTTCCATTTCTCTCTGCTGTCATTTTATTTCTCCCGTTTACAGACAACTAGACACACTCCGATTTATAAATTGTCTTTGGTGAGTTTAGTTAAAGTGGCTCAGTTTCCCAGAGGCTGATCATTTCTGGTGACACTGAGACTGAGTTTTAGAGCTTACAGTATAGAGAACAGACAGGGAATAGAACCGTCTCCCTTCCAAAAAAGGGCAACTTTGTACAATATCAATCTCTTGACTATATTTTCAGACAGTGTATAAGTACAGGATATGACCATGATACCTTGTGAAAGCATGAGGCCATCCAAGGGCATGGAATCCAGTAGCAACTGAAGCAAGTGACTCTACAGAAAATTCCATGCAAATCTCTACATTAGGGCTGAATATTCTATCTGAGGCCACTTCTATCTAAATACCTTAGTGTATCTGCATCATTTATATATTTTTTTAATGTTTATTTTTGAGTGAGAGAGAGAAAGAGAAGGAGAGGATGTGAGTGGGGGAGGGGCAGAGAGAGAAAGGGAGACACACAATAGAAAGCAGGCTCCAGACTCTGAGCTGTCAGCACAGAGCCCCACGTGTGACTCGAACTCGTGAACCACTTGTGAACTGGGAGATCATGACCTGAGCCGAAGTCCCACATTTAACCTACTGAGCCACCCAGGTGCCCCTGAAGCATTTATATCTTAAGGGCCTAGTACAGCCTCTGGGGTCTAGAAACCCAGTAAGTAATAGTTCTGGAAACTAATAATAATAAGGAGGCTAAATAGCAAGTGATGCTTCAAAAACTGTGTTCAGTTCGGAGTCCTGAGGATAGACCAAATGCTAGCAAGTCTCATAAATCTCTTAAAACCACTTTCAGAAAATAGGTTGACAGATAAATAAAATCATCCTGATGCCATAAACCCTGAATATTTTCATGAGTTTTAGAGGATTGTCTGTATATCTATTCTTTGGCCACTACAAAGAGAAGAATGGAATGTAAGGGGCATTCAGCTTATATATTTGAGGAAGGATATTTTCTCTTTTTGAACCTATCCTAAGACATGTCACCTTGAATGTTAGTTTCTTATTTATATATTTTAGGAAGGATATTTTCTCTTTTTGAACCTATCCTAAGACATGTCACCTTGAATGTTAGTTTCTTATTGAACTTGAATCTCTGAGCCAGATATTATATTCACTTGAACCTATAGAAGGCAGCCTTTGGGTTTTTATATCAGATCTCTACTCCTCAGGGCCCCAGAATGGAGAGACCCAGTATAAAGTAACTTCATCTCTTTCACCTTTTTTGTTTGTTTTCCCCATTGGAGGCGAGAGGAGGAATAAAGTAGGGCAGCAATTTAAAATAGTGAATTCCCCCACAGTGTGCTGCTCAGAACCTTTTCTCACATTTTAGGATCTTGAAGACAGAACCTGAACATACTGCTCGTGTGGGCACAGCCAATGCTTGGTTCATGTCAATAGTAATAAAGAGAAATTATAAGGAGGATGAGAAGGGTAAAGAGCAGTGGTGAAGGAGGAAGAGAAAGAAGAGGAGGGAACATAGGAGGAGGAGGAAAAAAAGAGAAAGAGGAAGAGAAGAGAAAGGGAGGGGGAAAAACTTACTGAACTTAGACCAGTCACTGGGCAAAAGGCATTACATGAAATCTCTCTGGTTTATTCCCAATACCCTCCAAATAGCTGGATAGGGAAAACTGAGATAATTACTACCTTAATGAAAATTTCAGCTAACATCCATCTATGGATCGGTGGGTTGGGGAATCTTATTAATTACAAGCTAAGCAAGGTGAAGTTATAACAAACTAAATAGTAGTATCAGAACATTTTCAAAATAGTATTTGTAATTGTCTTAATAACATCATTGTAATATATTTTTATCAACAGTCTCTGAAGATAATGCTCACATCTTTATTTCAGTTAAAATTAAATTATATATGTACTTAAGGAATAATTTCAGTGTTTAGATTTTATTTTATTTTTTTGCCATAGTGCTTTCATAATCTACCTCTAGAACAACTACTTTCCTATAACTAGGTACACAGTGGCAGGCAGGCTTTTCAATCAATTTTTATTCATATTGCAACAGCAAATAAACCCTCAGTAATTGTCTTTGATAGAACAAGATGAAATTTTATCATAGACAGAAAGAAAAAAATCAGCTGGTTCACAATGAATTTCAGTTAAGTCAACATTGCAATCTGTTAAAAGAGTATTTTGTTTTACTAATATTTTCACAACTCAATTCAAAGTTTATCCAATAAACATGTCTACAAAGCACATTGCCCAAACATTAACTTTTTATTAGGTAATCTACCACCATACTGACAGGTGGGCCTTATTTGCCTTGGCAGGAGTTCAAAGTTTCTAGAAGGTATTGATAGCTGAATAGCTACTAACACTGATAAGAGCTCTTACCATATTTCTGTGGCTAGACCACCATATGCAACTAATTTCAAAATAGAAAGATTAAAAGAGCTCACTCTACTGTTAACACCTAGTCATTGATGCTTCTAAACTTACCTCTCAAGACTGAAAAATTCCCACTCTTCATTTTGATAATCTTCTCCTAATTTTTCAAGGCAAATTTTTATTCTCCATGCCACGTCAACAAATATGACCAACTAAGTTCAATCTTTGTTCCAGGAGATATATATGCTTTAATATTAATCGTGTACTTTCACCTTAGCTCTCATCCTGCATTCTGTCAAAGTCTGAGCTATTAAAGCTATGAGACTATGTAGAATGTGGCATATCTTTCCTGTAAAGGTAAGGATGCAATTAAAATCTGGCTTTAATAATCACTAAGCAAAGGGGTGCCTGGGTGGCTTAGTTGGTTAAGCTTCCAACTCTTGATTTTGACTCAGGTCATGATCTCACAATTCGTGAATTTGAACCCACATCAGGCTCTATGCTGACAGCATGGAACCTGCTTGGGATTCTCTCTCTCCCTCTCTCCTTGTCCCTCTCCTGCTCTCTCTCTCTCTCTCTGTCTCTCTCTCAAAAGTAAGTAAACATTAAAAAATTTAAAAAAATATTCTTAAAAATATAATAATAATCCTAAGCAAATAATCAGTGTCCAGCTCACTAAGCAAATAATCAGTATCCAGCATTTGAATCAACAAGATTAACACTGAGTCTTTCAGAAAGCCACAGTCTAGTGTGTAAGAAACCATTAGTAACCTGTAATACTAGAAAAAGCATTGGACATAAAATTAAAAGATTCCCCTTTGAGGATCTGATACACCTAAGTAAGAAGAGCAGAAAACAACACTTTTCTCTCTAAGGTAAAAAATGGAAGAAGAAAAAAAAAGTACCTACTTTGTGAAATAATAGAAAATGTATCTGAAAATGTTTTGTAAACTATGAAACACCATATGTAAGACATTAGTGATGTCTTTGCATACTCTGGGTAAGAAGACACAGGCGAAGTTGCCTTCAGATTAATGGGAAGGGCAAGTAAAGTCTGAAGGAAGTGGTCATCTTGGTTTGCAACTTGCAGGCACATGGGGCTGTCAACAAAGTATGGGGTAGGAGGCAAGGATTATAGTCTCACTATACATTGGAAAATAAATGAGAAATAGCAGTGCTGGTGACTCATGGCAGACATTTATTGGGTGGAAATAAATGGAAGTGGAAAAAGAACGTAAGATGCATGCCTTTGAAGACTTTCATTAAATGATAGATATTACTAGTGCTAACCAATATTTATGAATCCCTTCCCTTTCCTGGACACACAGGGAAATTATGCGTTCTGTGCATTTCAATTTGGCAAGTCCATAGGACTTGCTTTGGCCAAGAAAATACGAATGGGAATGACAAGTATCACTAGATGAAAGCCTTTTTTAAAAATGTTTATTCATTTTTGAGAGAGAGAAAGAGCACACATAGCAGGGGAAGGGCAGGGTAGGGGGGACAGAAGATCTGAAGTGGACTCCACACTGACAGCACAGAGCCCAATGTGGGGCTCAAACTCACAGAGCACAAGATCATGACCTGAGCTGGGTTCAGATGCCCAACCAACTGAGCCACCCGGTCGCTCCTAGATGAAAGCATTTAAAAGACAGTGTGCAATTTCTCCATATTCTTCTGTCATGCTCCAGAAATTATGGGAGCATTGGTAATAAGGAAACAACACATAATGAAAAAGCCTGAGGTTCTGAGCTTTGACACAGAGGCTAGCTGCCCTGGAGTAGCCTTTGAGTGAGAAATGAATTTTCATCTTATTTAGCCAGGAGATTTTTGGTTTTATTTGTTACTACGCCACAAGCTAGCCTATCCTAATACACACGATAAAGAAAAAGTATAGCAGAGTGAAAGAAATTTGGTTTTGTAGTGTCTGTACTTAAAACACTAAACCTTGCGATTATGGCAGCATGCTACAGTATTACTCGTGGATATAGGTATTTTCCCCATCCAAGACTCGGTGATTACAAAAGCAAAATTAAGGTAATGCATTTGGAATACACTCAAGACATCCAGAATAGAGAATTGGAAGAATGTGGGGAATGCAAGGTTAATTTTTGATGTAAGAGCCAAGTGATAGATTTCAGTGCAGCTTTTGACATTGATAATGACTTTCTAGTTGATTGTTGCCATATTCAGAACACTTCAATTGTTATTTTCCATTTGTTTTATATTTTTATAGATTAGTAGAAAAAAATCCTTGCTGATTCAAAAAGAAAAAAAAAACAGTTAATATGTTGATGTTCTTAAGACCCTTTTTCCTAGTAGTGTCATTTCATGAATTAATGATTCTGGAACTTATGCTGTTTATTCTATGTTACTTGTTTATTAAGCTTTGTTTATTTTTGAGAGACAGAGAGAGAGACAGAGAGAGACAGAGAGAGAGAGAGAGAGAGAGAGAGAGAGCATGAGCGGGGGAGGAGCAGAGAGAGGGAGACAGAATCCAAAGCAGGCTCCAGGCTCTGAGCTGTCAGCACAGAGCCCAATTTGGGGCTTGAACTCATGAACCGCGTGATCATGACCTGAGCCGAAGTCAGACGCCCAACCGACTGAGCCACCCAGGCACCCCTATTCTATGTTACTTTTTAATGTGTATTCTTTTATAAAGTAGACTTCTAAGAAGTGAATGTAAAAGTCACAGGTGTGTATCAGGAGAAGATGATGTCACCACAAATGAGTTAATCCAACCAATTTAAATTTTACCAAGAGCAGAAATCATTAAATTATTTAATCTTTAGCATAGAAAATAATTGTAGAAAGTCCTTTGGCACAATACTTTTCATATGTAAATATTGGGAGTATATTTTGAAAGACATATTACATATATAGCAAAAAGAAAAGGAAATGGTCCTATGTTTTAAAATTATATAGAAATACATATAAATATAAATACATACTTATCATAATAGCCAGCATCCCAATTGATCTGCAAAGATCCTTATCTCTTGATATTCTTACCTTTGTGTGATTCTCTCCCACATTGTACCACTGTTGGTCTGTGTGACAAATAGCGTATGGCAGAAGTGACGTCACTTCCAAAATTAGGCTATAAAAGACTGAAATATCCACACCCTTCTATATATAGATATAGATATAGATGATATAGATATCAATGATATAGATAGATATAGATATAGATGTAGATATAGATATAGATACAGATAGAGATAGATATATTTGTCTATCTCATCACTCACTCTTGGAGACGCCAGTTGCTTTTTTGTGAAAAATTTCAGGTAGCCCATGCATAAGGAAAAAGGCCACAGCCAGCTTCCAGCAAGGAGCTGAGGACCATCAACAACCATGTGAGTGATCTTAACAGTGGAGTCTTCAGGCCCAGAGGAACTTAAGATGATTGTAACCCTGGGGACAGGTTTATTACGTTAAGGGAGACCTTAAGCCAGAAAACCCATTTAAGCCATTCCCAGATCCTGACTCCTAGAAACTGTGTCAGATAATAAATGTTTGCCGTTTTAAGCTGTTACATTACCAGTAATTTGCTGTGCTACAATGGATATGTGATATATTTGCCAAAATAGAATAGCAAAGAAGCCCTTAGGGTTTATTGAAGGCTTTAATATTTTAAACTTAACACTGTTACAACAATTTTCTTCTTTAAATTAAAATTGTATGAAGTATTGAGGCTTGCCATGATGATTGCAGTCCCTAAATACATAGGGGGTTATTTTCTAATGGGCCCTTTTTAAAAGGTAGTTAATATCACCCAAAAGTATAAGATGAATTTTACTCAAATATTATTGGATGAGATAGTATTTTTTTTAAAGTATCTACCACAAAAATGTTTATTTCAAAATGATATATTACTGGTATGGATCATGCTCTCCTTTGCAGAAGGGCATGCTTCGTATAGTGTGGGGCTGATCTCAGGGCTATGTGGATAGTCTACCGGTTGAGAGATGTTTTTGACTTAAACGATGTCCTTTGTTTCACTAAGTTGTATCAACAGATTCTTTTGTTACTAAAAAAGAATATTTAAGGACAGATCAATTACATGATTTCATCTGTGTGACTTTCTGCTTTCCCAGCATCCAGATGGTCTGATGGTTTCAGCATCAATTCATCAGCAATGCTTCTCTGAGAGTATCTAGTTGAGTCTCACGGAACCAGGCTAGCTGGATCTTCTTAACTAGGTAACCATTCTGTTTAAGCTTCAATTTGTGGTAGAAATGGAGAGGAGAGGGGATTAGAATTTGTACCGGTTTTCTAGGGCTGCCATTATAAAGTACCACGGATTAGTTTAAACAACAGAAATTTATTTTCTCAAGATTCGGGAGGCCAGAAATCCAAATCAAACTGTCAACAGGGTTGATTTCTTCTGAGGGCCTTTCTCCTTGGCTTGTAGATGGCCATCTTCCTTTGTGTCTTCACATAGTTTCACATAGTTTCCATAGTGTCTATGTCCTAATCTTCTCTTCTTATAAGAATACCAGTCATATTGGATTAGGGCCCACCCTAATGCCATCATTTTACCTCTTAAAAGACTTTATCTTCAAATGCAATCACATTCTGAGGTATGGAATTCAGACTTCAATATGTGAATTTGAGGGGGGACATAATTCAACCTATAGGAGACCTGAAATAGATTGTTTTGATAAAAAAACTAAAAGACCAAATAAGTAAAATCAATAGAACACTTAAGCAGAGCTGAATAACAGATATGTTATAACACAAGTAAGAATGAATTCATATTTATTATAAGTGACAAGGCTCAGAAGCCATATAAAAATTAATATAAGAATCAGTAACAACAAAACAATTAATCGTGGAGAATTTCTCCATGGAGCCTGGGTGGGAATCACTGGGGACCAGCTTGGAAAAAGGCTACTACAGTGAGAGAGGAAGTGGTTACATCATCATCATGAAGTTGATAACAAATGATATTTTTAAATGAGGAAGTATCAAAAATTGCTCTCTGGACCATTCAGAGGAGATCGGGTGCGTTCAGGGTGGTATGGCCATAGACAGGACCATTCAAATTGATGCAGGTATAAAGAGATTAAGGAACATATATTTGAGCATTGGTCTTTTTTGGAATTGGGTTGTTTGTATTAAAAGAGTATTACAAATGTTTTACGCAGAAGAAAAAAAAATCACAGTTAAAAAGCACATCAAAACTATTGTAAAATACGTACGTATGTGTTAAAGAAATGCAGAGCGAAAAAGTAATCAGATCTGGGTATGGCTGTTGTAAATACCATTTTTAAAAAAGTAAATTCATTGCCTGTAATGTTTAATTTTAAGAAAAATCATTCTAAGACAAGCTGGTGGGTTTGCTGAAGTTAAAATACCAGATAGTGTATTCATATGAATAGTTCTTAGTTGATCTCCAGGAAAAATTTGAAAATAAAAACTAATGTGCTTTCTCCCAGGAATTTGAGAACATACCAAATCCATCAAAAGGCTTTGTGATGTGGTATCTTACAGTGAATGGATATCAACCATGTTTATAAAAATGATCTTATTTGGGGTATTAATCTACTTAGCACATTTGGCCATACGTTAATCAAGGTAATCTTTGCACATGTGTGTGTGTGATGGTATATAATACAAAGCAAATAAAGATATTCTATTTCTCTTTTTTATGAAAGACAGAGGCAATTTGCCCACTGAATTTCTTTAAAGGCTTTTAATACTAACATCTGTAGTTATTTAATACTTCAGAGCAGGAGTTAACAAACTTTTTGTGGAAAGGGCCAAGCAGTAAATATTTGCAGCTTTTCTGGCCATCACTGGCCATAACTGGCCATAACAGCTTTTCTGTGTCATAACTACCCAACTTTGTCACCATAGCATAAAAATAGTCATCAGCAGGGGCGCCTGGGTGGCTCAGTCGGTTAAGCGTCCGACTTCAGCTCAGGTCAC
Organism: Panthera onca; assembly: GCF_046562875.1. Classification (NCBI taxonomy): domain Eukaryota; kingdom Metazoa; phylum Chordata; class Mammalia; order Carnivora; family Felidae; genus Panthera; species Panthera onca. The sequence continues at coordinate 119,204,743 of NC_138343.1, forward strand.
GATCTCGCGGTCCGTGAGTTCGAGCCCCGCGTCAGGCTCTGGGCTGATGGCTCAGAGCCTGGAGCCTGCTTTCGATTCTGTGTCTCCCTCTCTCTCTGCCCCTCCCCCCATTCATGCTCTGTCTCTCTCTGTCTCAAAAATAAATAAACGTTAAAAAAAATTTTTTTTTTTAAAAATTAAAAACAGTCATCAGCAATACTGCCCCTCCCCCATTCATGCTCTGTCTCTCTCTGTCTCAAAAATAAATAAACGTTAAAAAAAATTTTTTTTTTTAAATTAAAAACAGTCATCAGCAATACTTAAACAAACGTGGCTGTGTTCAATAAAACTTTAGGTATTAAGACTAAAATTTGAACTTCAGATCGTTTTCATGTATCACAAAATATTCTTCTTCTTGGGATTCTTCCTCTTTTTCAACCATTTAGAAACATAAAACCCTTTCTTAGCTAACGGGCTATGCAAAAATAGATCACAAGCCAGATTTGGTAAATGTCTTAGAGCCTCCTTATTACTATACTTATAGGCTGACAAGGTAGACAAAACACTAAAGAGACGCTGAAAACCACAAAAAACATGAAGGCCTTCTAACAAGTTCCTAGGTGGAAGCCCAGCTGCCTTCTAGAATACCTCATTGCTAGGTACGAAGCCAAAGCCAATTAGCTGATGTTGAATTCATTGAGAGACACGCTCTGAGAGACAGAGCATGAGTGGGGAAGGGGCAGAGAGAGAGAGGGAGACACAGAATCTGAAGCAGGCTCCAGGCTCTGAGCTGTCAGCACAGAGTGCAGTAACGGGGCTTGAACTCATGGACTTTGAGATCATGACCTGAGCTCAAGTCAGATGCTTAACCGACTAAGCCACCCAGGCACCCCGAATTCACTGATTTTCTAACTGAAATATGCAGGGTGACTGAACCATTGGAAAATGTTTGCACTTTAGACAATTAGAGTGATACAGTTTTAGCAGTCAATGTATCGTGCATGGTTTTCCTGTGACAGCCATTCACAGTTGTGATAGTTAGCACACGTGCAGTCCTTCCCATGATCCAGTAACTGGTCTAAGGACTTTAAGTGTATTTTTTTTTCCTCACCAAAAATCCCTAAAATGTAGGTATAATTGTTATTTTCATTTTATGGATTTTTACCTTTCAAAATTATGTCACTGTGTATCTGGCTTCTATTATCTGGTGTCTCTGTGTGTGTGTGTGTGTGTGTGTGTGTGTGTGTGTGTATGCGTCTAAAAACCGAGAAATATATATGTATAAATAATTGTATTCACTTGTACAAAAGACCATGACCACTCTTATCAAAAGCCCACATCCATGCTTCTGTTGTCACCCATCATTTTTTAAATCATGCAAAATAAAAAGGGAAATAGAACTATTTTACCAACTGAATGAGCACACAGTCAGTGCTGTAACTACGAGCATTACTCCCGGTGCTTGTGCCCTGAGGTCGGATGAAGCCTTTAATATCCAGTCCTTCTCATACAACCTCCCAAACAGAGTTACGGTCAAGACAGGTCCAGATGGCGGCTTCACGCTAAACAAGCGTCCATCACGTAACACCTAATGAAAGCACAGAGAAGTTAACCGGGTCTCCCTGGAAGTTCTACAACCCCACCACACACTTTTAAAATTCAGTGCAACTGGATGAAGAAACAGTAAAAACAATGGCTACCTTCTGTCAGAAATTTTGAAATGGTACAGATCACGGGAAAAATTGGAGGTGTGGAATTGGCATGGATTCATTTATTATTGAAATGGCTATAATCGATATCTTATAATTGACTTATCTGAGGAAGCATTCCATGAGGAAACAAGCATAAAGCAATGGGTTTGGGAAATCTAATGCTCTCAGACAAAATAGGCTCTTCCAAGTGGACAGAAGGGACTGACTGAGGGGGTTGAGCTGAGCCTCCGTCAACCCTGTCACTCGCTCACCACAGCCCCCCAACATGTTCATTGACCCAATGCCCCACAGTAGCTGTTCCTACAAGGAATACAGAGTAAGAGCAGAACCTGCAGGAAAGCCAGGGGAAGAATGTGGCTGGGCAGAGCTTATACAGTAAGGAACTATTTCCGGCCTTTAAAAAAAAAAAAAAAGTGTTTTGTTTCTTGACAATTTCAGCTACCATCAGATTCTCTCTCCTTAGCTTTTCCTTCTTTTTCCTCCTGTGATCACAGAAGGTCTTTACACAACAATGAAAGGAATTCCCTTTAATTTTGCTAGGCTATCACTGCTCTTCATGTGAAGGGGTTCCCTCTGGTGGGACTGGTCCTAAAACCCTTCTGGAGTCTTCTTCCTACTCAGGGGATCCGAAACAGCCAGCCTCCTCCCAGTAGTCTCCATAATATATATATGTATATATGTATACATAATATATATACATATATATATTATGTACATAATATATATATGTATATACATATATATATATTATTCTCAAGGACACTAATTATTATAGTAAGAATTTCCAGACAAAAAATTCAACCTGCTCAGTGCGCTTCCTGATTCCTAAGAACAATTTTATCCTTTCCAAATGGTGATTTTTGTGATATTTGTAAACACTTGAGTCGGTTTCATACTCAAAAAGTGCTCCCTCTTACATGAAATGAATTGTCAATATTCAGCAAAGATTCTTACCTGAAATTCCCCAGGTGCAAGCTGACTGTCACTCAGCAACACCTCAGGGAAGACATATTGGGTTCCAAAAGTGCCACTGAGGGAAAACATTTCAAACCTGGTGGAAGCAGATTCAACCGCATCACCACAAGTGCGTAAGTCTGGTGTTTTACACTTCAGCAGAGTACAAATCTAGGAAAGTAAATGCAAACCAGTGAGTCCTAAGAAAGCCAACTGATGCACCCTTCTGACCTACAAATATTGCCTCTGCTATGCCTAGTCTCTTTTGTTTGATAAAATAATGTTATTTTTCCATTCGATTAATTCAATTCATTGATGGATAGCTAATTCAACTAGTAATAAAAATAAACGACTTCAGACCCTAATGCTTTCTGCATCACGGTCAAACAGATTAAATCTCATGAAGAAACAATCAGACCCTTGGTCTATAGCGATGAACAACTATACCCTCATTGTTCTCAAGCTGGCAATGCTTTTAATCATTGACTTCCATTTTTTTTCCAAAAGGTTAAATCTAGTTTCATCTCTGCATTTTTGCCTATTTCCCGCAATAAAAGAAATTTAAAGTTGTAATGAACCCGAGAGTTGATCTAGAGGCAATCCCTGTGAATGGGAAAAGTCACACACTTTATATCTGAGCAAGAACTGAAATAGTTCTCACTGTACTACACAGTTATATTCTACTCTACTCTACTACATAATAATGTAAATGTAATGTACATGCAAATGTAAATGTAAAATCTAAGTATAGGAATCATCTCACTATGCAGATGCAAAGTCCCCAAAAGGAAGATCCATATTCATTGAACCTGTACTGCATCTTCCAAACCTTATTTCAAGCCACCTTACCTCCTGCCTGACTAAAACAACAGCTTTAACTGGTCTCCCTGTTTCTACTTTTGAAGTCAGAGAGTAAGAGCTTTAGAGCAAGTATGTTAAGATGGGATACAAATAGCTTTCAGATAAAGGAACAATGAATACATGCGTCTGTTTTATTCCCTATATCTTACCTAAGCCAAACTTAGTTTGTTTGTTTAAGACATGAACCCATAAGGATAGGAAAACAGGAGGCTAGAGCATGGCTTAATGTTGGAAGTTGGGACGGTTGATGCAAAAGTAGTGGCTGATTTCCCAAGCCTCAGGAAAGCCAAGTCCTAATCTGGCAATAAGAGAGCCACAAATCAACCCTATCTACATGGCAGAATACTCAGAAGATTCCACCCCTGGGAGCACCAGGTACCTCAGGAACTGGTAAAGTTGTGGTGGCTAATGTAAGGAAAATTGGTAGGAATTTGTTAAGGATGCCTCAGATTCTGAGTCCCCCACCATGGATGGGCAACTCTCCTTCCTCTATTCCAGTAAAAGATGGGGCATTTATTCCCAGAGAGGGTAAGGCAGACGATTTTTAGTAAAGGTTTGAAAAAACCTGGTTGAAGGGGATTACATGAATGAAATTTTGTTGAGATCATCCCCCTCCACCATGGATGCATCCAGCAAGGTCATTGCTCCCAACTGGTTCTCTAAACGCTGTCAGCAATGAATTTACCCTTCAGAAATAAAATTACCAGATAAATATAGGACAGGAGCCCAATTTAAATTTGAAGTTTAAATATACTAATAGTATCAAAAATGGTTTTTAGTGTGTAAGTATGTCTCAAATATTGAATGGGACAATCTTATATTTTTTAAATATTTTTTGTTTATCCAAACTTTGAATTTACTAGGGCACCCTGTATTTCAATTTGCTAAATTAGATAACATTATTCAGGAAGAGAATTAGAAGAATTTTAAAGACTGAGAAACCTGACCCATCCCAAGAGGAAGTCTCCAAATATACTTACTCAGGGTTTCCCCTAACAAAATGCCTGGTTAGATCACCCTACTTTGGAGTTTAAATGGGCAAATATCACTCATGCTCAGCCTTTCACTTAGTTTTTGGTAAGGTTAAAGGGTTGCTATATTTATGAGGAAAGCTTCTAACATGAAAGAGAGAGCAGAACAGGTAGATAAAAGAAACTTTAGGGAAAAAGAGACTATTTAAGGAGAAGAAGCTTCAAGAAAAAATTTTCTGTGGGGCACCTGGGTGACTCAGTCAGTTAAGTCTCTAAATCTTGATTTTGACTCAAGTTGTGATCTCACAGCTCTGGAGATTGAGCCCCCTTTCAAACTCTGCACTGGCAGTGCAGCGTCCGCTTGGAATTCTCTCTCTCCCATCTCTCTGTGCCTCCCCCACTCATCCTTATTGTCTGTCTCTCTCTCTCTCTCTCTCTCTCTCTCAAAATAAATTAATAAACATTTAAAAGAAAGAAAAAAAGAAAAAAATTCCTTATTAGTCTCAGAGAGATAAAATACTGGATCCACAAAACAACATCAACAGAAAAAAATTCATAAAGCAAAAAAAAATAGTTCTTGAAAAATAAAAACATGTCAACAAAAATAAGTGATTCAATGTAAGGCTTGAAAGATCAAGAGGAGTAAATGAAAAAAGAGAGAAAGAAAAAAAGAAAGAAAGAAAGAGAAAGCAAGAAAGAAAGAAAGAAAGAAAGAAAAGAAGAAAAGAAAGAAAGAAAGAAAGAAAGAAAGAAAGAAAGAAAGAAAACAAAGAAAAGATACAAAAATATTAGAGGACAAACCCAAAAAACACATGATTCCAAAAATAAGAGTTCCAAAAGAGGAAACCATGGAGGGGAGGAAATTCTATAAGGTTTCTGAGCAAACAGTAGGAAGAGGGATACACATACAAAGCAGAAGGAATCAAAATAACTCAAGAATTCTCAGTAGCAATACAATGACCTTGAATTTTATACCTAGGGAAATCCTCCATCAAATATGAAAGGAAAGGCATTTTCAGACTTTATATATATATAAGAAATATATATATATATATATATGTATGTATATATATATGAAATATATATTTGGTCTTTTTCTAGTGCCTGGCAAGAAGAGCTCTAAAATCCTTGGAATTTCCTTAGTGATGAGAGGTGAAATGTGAAAAGAGGGGCTTTTGTTACTAATAACAAGCCTCTTTCAACCACGACTGAGTTCATGTTAATGAGGAGATTTTTGGAGAGCCTTAAATAACCACAGGATGGAAACTGGTGACCAGGGAAACCAACCACCTGGTTAGAGAGTTGGAATTTTCAGTGTCGCCATCCCCACCCCTATATCTGCGGAGGGAAGAGGAGCTGGAGGCTAAATTAAGCACCAATGGTCAATAACTTGAATCAATCATGTCCATGAAATTAAGCCTCTATGAAAATCCCTAAAGTATGGAGTTCAGAGAGAATCCAGGTTGGTGAACAAGAATGCCGTATCTACATGATGGGAAGGTGGCATACCGCAAACTCCATGGGACAGAAACTCCTATGCTTGGGATACTCCCAGACCTTGCCATATGTGTCTCTTCATCTGGCTGTTCATTTGTATTCTGTGAAATGTCCTCTGTAATAAATTGTTAGTAGTACATAAAGCACTTTCCTAGGTTCTATGAGCCATTCCAGAAAATTAGCAAACCCAAGGCAGAGATCGCGGGAGCCCCTGATTTACTGTCAGTCAGGTCAGAAGCATGGGTGACAACCTGGACTTGTGATTGGAGTCTCAAATGGGGAGGGGACCAGTCTTGTGGGACTGAGCCCTGAGTCTGTGGACTCCGCATTAGCTCCTGGTAGATGATGTCAGACGAGTAAATTTCAGAAGAAACAGTTAAAAGATTCAAAAGTGTTTGCCTTCAGAAAGAAGGACAGGATGGATTAGGGAAGAAACCGGTGTTTCACAAGATTTTAGTGCTGTCTTCTTAGGTGTGCCCATGCATTACTTTTATTAAAATGAAGAAAGACGTGATAGAGGCAATCCAGGTGGTAGGAAGGGAGAGAACATCTGGCATATGACAAGGACTCAAGAAACAAAGGAGTTGACTCAGGAGCTGCTTGCAATGCAGCCAGTGTTCACGTGAGCAAACCTGGTCGTATAGGTCTGACAGTTAAAAGAAAAGTTTGTTACTTTTTTTAGCAGCAGCAACAACAACAATAAAAGTTAACATTCATTGAGGACTTTTTATGTGTAGGCACGGTGCTGAATTCTTTACATTTATTTGTTAGTTTATATATTTACTTATTTTTAATGTTTATTTCTTTACTTTGATCGGGGGGGTGGGGGGCAGGGAGAGAGAGAGATTGAGCACAAGCAGGGGAGAGGTAGAGAGAAAGGAAGGCAGTGCGGAGCCAGACGTGGGGCTCAAATTCACAAACTATGAAAGCATGACCTGAGCCAAAATGAAGAGTTAGACGCTTAACTGACTGAGCCACCCGGGTGTCCCTGTTTACATTTATTTATGAAATCAATGTTCCCCCAAATGCCATAAATAATAATAATAGCTATTATTATTATTATTGTCATCATTCTTCTCTCCTAGGATTAAGTTAGGTCCTCCAGTTGTATGGTTTAATTGTCCGTGGTACTTTCCTTTGGTAACATTTGTCCCAGCTAAAATCAACTAGTGATTTCCTTAGTTTTCTCTTCAATGCCTGTGTCCCCACCAGCATTAAGCTCTATGAAGACAGTGACAGTATCTGTCTTGCTCATCTTAATGTCCTCAGGCTGTACCAAGTGCTTGCACACAGAAAGCATTACATAAATATTTGGTGAATGAAAATGAATCCACATGTTACAGATGAGGAACGAGGGATTTAAAGAGGTTGGCCCAGAGCCAGGTGGCCACTATACAGTTAAGAAGCGATTTACCCAGAATTTCTGACTCCAGAATCTATGTTCTCACCATGTCATATCCCTAATTTCTTACCCTGTTGGGAAATAGTTTTACATTCTAGAAGAGACAGGCTGGTGATTTGGATGACTCTTACCTTGGTGGGAGGAAATGGAGAGGACAAAGGGTACAGAAAATAATCTCAAGAGGAAGATCTCCCAGGTTATATGGGGTAAAGGGAATGAACTTTTGTTTAGTTTATTCCTTCTTTATTAATTGATTTACTCAATGATTCTTTAAAATATGTAGGCTGCTTCTCCCACTCTCCTATAACCACTGCTATAAATTTTTACCCAATCTTTTACCATCCTCTACTCTAGAAAATTCTACAAGCACCTTCTTTCCCTATGTCCTTAAAATTCACTATAGAACATTTGGAAAATCTCCGTGGCAAGATGCAGAGTTATTGTACCCTTATTTCCTTTTTTTTTTTTTTTTTGTCTTCTCAGTTAAGAACTAGATGTTGGTGTTATAGAGATTTTTCTGGCATTAATTATCGTCACAGACTATGAAAGATTATGAATATAATCCAATTCCCAAATCCCTCATTCTTAATTCCAAGGCCAAACTTCTCTGAAAATAAAGGATTTTGTAGCACATTGGACATTGAAACCTAACTTGAACTAATATAAAGCTATCCTGTTTTTATTTAAGTTATTTAGGGTGCATAATCCCACGTTTTCCAGCAGACACATGAACACGTTTTATCTGGGGTGCTGCTCCAGACTCTGCTGGTGATGTCAGGTACCAGGGCTCCAGCTGAATGTCCCATAAATACTTTGAAACCAGAATATCCAAAGCTGAACTGAGCATCTCTCCACTGCCAGCCTGCTCCCCTCCTAACATCCTGAAACATACATTCACCCAGCTACTCTTGTCGGAAACCTGGCATTCTAGCCCCTTCATTCTGCTTTCCTGTTCTGTATCCAATTAGCTACTAAGTTTAGTCTTCTACATATTGCCAGGCTCCACACCCTGCTCTTACTCCTACTGACATAATCTTGATACAGGTTTTAATAGGACTATTTTTTAAATCTAACCAGTCTTTGTGCCCTCGCTCCCCCCTCCACAGTGCTGCCACAGCGATCTAACTCAACAGCAGATCTGATCACATCATTCCCTGGCTGAACACCTTCCCACGGAAGACTGGCACCCAGAGAATAAAGCCCAAACCTTAGGAATGACGGGTAAGATCCTGCCAAACGTGATCCTGCCTCTAAGCCCATCTTCCACCAATCCTTGCTTCTTACGTTATGCCTTAGTGACACTGACCCATATACCCTACTTCTTGACATGTCCTCACCCTTGCTCACACTCTCCACTCCACCTAGAATTTCCTCCCACTCTTTTTCATCTGGAGAATAGCATAAGCATTAGCTCATACATCATGTCTCCAGAAACCTCCCTGAATCCCCAAATCAGGCTAGGTATAGCTCCTTAGTATTTCCTACAACAAAACGTGCACTCTATGTTCTATCACATGCCGATTTGTACTGACATTACCTGGTCCTATGTCTTTCCCCCCTGCTAAATTCTTCAAGAGGAGGGGCGTGGCTTATTCGTCTTCATATCATTAGCACTGAATATATACACCTACTATGCAGTAGGCACTCAACAAGTGTCCAGGTAAAGATGCATTAAGACGGTGCTTATCACACAGCAAACAACATTTTGCACATTGGGTACAGTTCCAGCACTTATGCACAAGTATGTGCATCATTTCACATAATATGTCCTTAATAAAGCTGAGCGTAGGATGCCTGAGGTACCTAGCTCGGGTGGGGAGGTGGGCTTGGTGCTACAGGAAGTGTCAGGGCAGCCCTCGGGGTGAAGATAACACCCGAAAAGCACCATGAATGGTGAGGAGGTGGGGCCATCATAGATAAAGGAGACAACCTGTGCAAACATCCAGAGGTTCTGCAGATGCCGGCACATTGGGGATGAAGAAATGCCTCAACATGAGAGGAGCCCAGGGCACATGTGGGTAGAAGTGAGAGAAGAGAACAGAGAGTAGGAAGAGGTACATGTCAAGCATTTCTGAGTAGCTTTTTGGTGAGGAAGTTGATTTGCCAATGAGAAGACAGTGAGGCCTTTTAAGCAAGGCAGGGAAATAATCAGAAATGGCTTTTAGTAATTGGTATAATTAGAGTATGGGAAGTGGATGGGATGGAGCTGAAACTGTCAACAGGAAGCCCTGTTCAGATGTTGCACAGTGTGGGTGACATAGGATAGGAGCCAGATCAAGGAAGAGGAGAGCAGAATGAGAGGAACATGAAAGTTGCTTGTTGCAACTCACCATAGCTCTTCCTCTGATGTTGAGGGCTGCGAGATACCAAGTCTCTGCACCAGTAAACTACTCTACTGCATGTCTCAGAGGTCAACCCTAGATGTCTCCAGGACATACTTAGTGTCAAGTTCTTAAGTAAAAAAAAAAAGAGGGGGGGCAGGGGGCTGGGTGGCTCAGTCAGTTGAGCGTCCGACTTCGGCTCGGGTCATGATCTCGCACTTTGTGAGTTTGAGCCCCGTGTTGGGCTCTGTGCTGACAGCCTAGAGCTTGGAGCCTGCTTCAGATTCTGTGCGTCTCTCTCTCTCTCTCTCTGCCCCTCCCCACTCACGCTCTGTCTCTCCTGCTCTCGAAAATAAATATTGAAAAAAATTAAAAATAAAAATAAAAAGCTTTAGCGAACATATCAAGAAAATGGGTATGTTTGTTCAGGGAAGAACTATCACAGGTTAATCATCCTTTAAAATCATCTGTAATTTGATTACTGTATCATTTTAAATGCGGGTACTGTAAATAAATCTTCTGCCTTTTTCCAGCCAGTTTAAAATTGGACATCTAGGATTGCAAGTTTTGGCAAATAAGAATTCAGGATGCCCAACTAAGTTTGAATTTCAGGTAAATAACAAAATTTTTAGCGTGCATATATCCTCAAAAGTGGGACCCATTTTTTTTTCTTGAAGTGGGACACACTTACAATGAAACAATTCATTGTTTATCTGAGAGTCAAATTCAACTGGGTGTCCTATATTTTGCCTGGTTAATGCCCCTGCCAGCAAAACAAGCATTACCTGTAGATAATAACTCCCTTCGACAATATGTAGTCCATCAAATGCCCCTAGGGCATAAACTTCATCTGGTTTCTTCTCAGACATCTTGTAGCTTAGATGGCAGCAGAGTTCTTTCTGACAAACTGTGTAATTTCCTGTGACTCTTGTGAGCTCCAAGAAGGTGAATTCATCAAAAAACACAGTACTTTTAAATTCCTGATTTCCTGTGGAGAATGCTTTTATACTACTGGCATAAGAAGCCCAATTTACCACTCCAGGGTCGTATGAAGAAGAATTCAGTCGTGAGATGAGGAGTTTTCCCTCCTTTGTCTTCATGTCATAATGAAATGCTCTTGGAGAGTCAGGTGCATAGATGCCGCTTCCTGAAAGTGATGTTGGAAATGGCATTTGAAATAGAGAAGTGAAAAGGGATTGCATGATTGCTACTGCTATTTTAAAGTCACATTAACATTTAGTCTGGCTAAGCTAACTATTTCAGTAATTTCAGTAAAATATACTGACAAGGAAACAGGTGAGAGGAAATCCAACAGGGTTTGCTACTGAGAAGCCAATAAGAGAAACTTTCGGGTCAGAAGTGGTCAATCTTGAGGGGGGAAAAAAAGTGTGCCTGTAAGTTGAATAGAACTAAATAAATCTACAAAACAATTTAGACTGAGATGGCTTCTACGGTATGTCACCAGCCAGAGGTGCAAAAAATAAGAGTTGGAAAACATTATATTAAGGAGTACACGTTAGCTAGAAGAAATCATTATTTTGCTTTTTTGGTTATGGCATAAAGTTTGTACATCTTAGAGATTACACATTACCTGTCATCCTCTTGTGGGGGTGGTGTATGTTGGCTGCAAGGAAGTTAACCCCCATGCCCACTGCCCACGCCGAGTGGAATTCAATAGCTGATAAATGTGGCAAGACGTTCATCCACGCTGTTGGGAAAACTATGGTATCCACATGGAAATCTTTCACCAGAGTAACAGCGGGATCATGGAAAAGTATATCGAAGCATGTGAAAATGCCAAATCTTCCAAAGATGGTGTCGAAAGTCACAACCTCAGGCTTCTTTGGTACATTGAATTGATTCTCACCCATGAAAAGGTTGTACTGCAATAAACAGAAGATGAAGTGGGTAAAAGTCTCTTTTCAGAAGTTGGCCTGGGTGTCAATGTGTCTGAAAAAGTGCAAGCCAACATCTCTTAGTGCCAATTTCATCCATAACCACCGTCCTCACAGGGAAAAAGTGTTAGAGAATCAGAGATTACTATGGCTGATAGGAGCCTTTGGTTCAATCTCTACATTTTAGAGATCTGTAGAAGGGAATCCTTATGTATTAAGACCCTACTGAATCTTACAAGACCTAAGAGTGAAATAGGTAACTTCTATTTGCCAAGAACACCTAAATATTTTCTGTAGACAAAATTGCTCCTTTCTCTTCAAAACCAAGTCTATCTGGTAGGTAGTTTTTTTGTTCTAGTCTTGACCCATTGCCAGGGCATGTCCTTAAAAAGACAAAGTCTAAAAGGCAACATTATATTTCAGTGCAGGTACCTCCTGCTGATTCTCACATACTTCCAAAGATACATTCCTGTGCTCCTAAATGCATAGAAAACCTCTTGAGCCTCTTTATAGGAGCTTACCACGCCTAATCATCGTTTTCTATGCTTTGTCTCTACTCTGCTTCTAAAGTATGCTTCTTATAAACATTAATGTTTTTTCCCCTTTTTTCCCACTTTATTTTGTAAAACATTCAGTATCTGAACTGTGTGCAAATTAATTTTACCTTATGGTAGCGTGCCACCAGTTTTCCCTGAGAATCAAACACCACATCAGTGTTGTACTGGTAACGGCCATCGGGGGGACACTGAGGGTCACTGGCATTGCATGGCTTCTTGTCCCCAATATTTGCCACAACGTAGATAGAGTTGTGCTTGGCCAGGCAGCTGAGTCTCTCTTGCACTGGGGTGTGGCCAAACCTAATATGTGTTCATTGGAAGAGGAAAACAAAAATCAAGCTTACCTCTTAATAAAATTCAGCGTTATATTGCCTGAAGCTATTATGTGACATACACAAAACTAAATTCTAAATAACATAATAGAAGGGAAGGATTAAAACGAGAATAGACTGGAGGAAGTACACACTTGTGGGAATTTGGTTGTAGAAAACTGTTCTAGGATAAGATTCTAGGTCATGTATCTTTTTTCTTCACAGCATTTATCATCATCTATAATCAGTATTCATTATGTGTTTATCTTATGATCCGTGTCATATCTCATAGATATTTTGGGCAAAGATATACATCTTCTGTTCATTAACCCTGGCAGAAAAGAAGCATTAAAAAAATATTTCAATTGAAATAAGAACAACTTGGAATTAAGAGAATTTGGGGAAGATGGCTGAGTACAAAGCACCAGGAATCCATCCTTCCACGTAAATGATATTTGTGTTGGCAGAATCTAACTGAAATTTTGGAGTCTATTCCAAGGGTTGTGAGTTCCAGGGGGGAAGGCTTGGAAGGTACATAGATGCCGCTTCCTGAAAGTGATGTTGGAAATGGCATTTGAAATAGAGAAGTGAAAAGGGATTGCATGATTGCTATTGCTATTTTAAACTCACATTAACATTTAGTCTGTCTAAGCTAACTATTTCAGTAATTTCACTAAATTTCAGTTAGTTTCAGTCAATTTCAGCTCTTATCTCAGTAGTGGCTACCCATGCTCTACCCCACCCCAAGCCCCACGGCAGGCAGCCATGCAAGTGTTCCTGCAATACTGTGTAGGTAGTTTATGGGATCAGGTTAGACAATAGAAACCCTGTCCTCTAAATATCAGGAAACTATATTCTGATCACTGATAACTGCTTCTTATCCTGGAGGTGCAGACACAGGGACAGGTAGCCATTGTTGCATCTCCACCACTATAATGTTGTCAGTCCTTCCCCCACTAACTGAGGTAATTTCTAGAGGATTTAAAAAGCCAGAGTCTTCTTCTCTCCCCCTTCCTTAATTTTGCTTTTTTTTTTTTTTTCTTTCTTTTGGGAACCAGACATTGAAGGACTAGGATATACAAAAGCAATCATATATATATAGGAGATTTTAAAAAGTCGCCACATATGCTCAGGGTAAAATAAAAGCTAAGACAAGGCTTCAAAAGATTTTATACCTCAAGCTTATGCCTAGCACAGAAACACCTACAGCAATCAAAACAGTTTAACAAACAAAAGGCAGTAAACCCTGGGGAAGGGGGAAAATTTGATTTCCAAAATTATCACATTTTAAGATTCAAATACCAACTTGTCAACAAAAAAATCATAAGGTATACAAATAAAGAGGAAAGTGTGTCCCCATTCCAAGGAAAATAAGAATAAACCTACAGAAACTATCCTTGAGTACGACCAGATGGCAAACTTCCTGGACAAAGACAAAAACAACGGTTTTAAAGATGCTCAAAGAACTAAAAGCAAATGCAGAGGAAGTCAAGAAAATGATGTATGAACAAAAAGGAAATATCAATAAAAAAGATGGAAAACCTAAAATAAACCAAAAAGAAATTCTGGAGCTGAAAATTACAATGTTTAAAATAAGAAAATTTACTAAAGGGATTCAGAGATGGATTTGAGTTGGCAGAAGAAAGAATCAATAAACTTAAAGGTAATGCAATTGAAATGATCGAGTTGAAAGAATGAAAAGAGAAAAAGACTGATGTGAACAAGGCCTAAGGGAGCTGTAGGACACCACCAAGTGGACGAATATACACATTCTAGGAGTTCAAGAAGAGTGAGATAAAGGAACAGAGAGATTATTTGAAGAAATAATGTCCAAAAACTTTCCAAATTTGAATAAAGACATGACTATAAAGATCCAAGAAGTTAAATGATCTCCAAGAAGGATGAACTCAAAGACACCCATATCAACACACATTCTAATCAAATTATCAAAAGCCAAAGACAAAATAAGAATGTTGAAGGCCACAAGAGATAAGTGATTGATAACATACAACCAATCCTCAGTAAGATTATCACAGTTTTTAATCAGACACTGTAGAGGCCAGAAAGCAGGGGGCCAATATATTTAAAGCACTGAAAGAAAAAAACTTTCAACTAAAAATCCTATATTCAGCAACACTGTCCTTCAAATGTGAGGGGGAAATTAAGATATTCTATGCTAATATCTGACATAATTGACTTTAAATTAAAAAAAAGATTATAAGAGACAGAGAAGAGCATTGTATATTAATATTCACAATACAACAGAGAACTCTTAAAATTCAACAACAAAAACCATGATTTAAAAATGGGCAAAAGACTGGAATAGACTTTTCTCAAAAAAAAAAAAAAAAAAAAAAAGGCCATACAAATGGCCAATATTACTGGTAGGTCAGTTCTTTTTTTGATAAAAACCCTCAAGAAAGTAGGGATAGAAGGACCATACCTCAAGATCTTAAAACCATATATGAAAGACCCACAGCTAATATCATCTTCAATGAGGAAAAATTGAGAGCTTTCCCCTTAACATCCGGAACACGACAGGGATGTCCACTCTCACTACTGTTATTCAACATAGTGTTGGAAGTCCTGGCCTCAGCAACCAGACAACACAAAGGAATAAAAGGCATCCAAATCGGCAAAGAGGAAGTCAGACTTTTACTCTTTGCAGCTAACATGATACTCTACCTGAAAAACCCAAAAGATTCCACCAAAAAACTGCTAGAACTGATCCATGAATTCAGCAAAGTCACAGGACATAAAATCAACGCACAGAAATCAGTTGCATTCCTATAAACCAATAATGAAGCAACAGAAAGAGAAATCAAGGATTCGATCCCATTTATAATTGCACCAAAACCATAAAATACCTAGGAATAAACCTAACCAAAGAGGTGAAAAATCTATACACTGAGAACTATAGAAACTTTATGAAAGAAATTGAAGAAGACACACACAAAAAAGGAAAAATATTCCGTGCTCATGGATTGGAAAAACAAATATTGTTAAAGTGTTGATACTACGCAAAGCAATGTATATATTCAATGCAATCCCTATCAAAATAACACCAGCATTCTTCACAGAGCTAGAACAAACAATCTTAAAATTTGTATGGAACCAGAAAAGACCCCATATAGCCAAAGCAATCCCGAAAAAGAAAACCAAAGATGGAGGCATCACAATCCTGGACTTCAAGCTGTATTCCAAAGCTGTAATTATCAAGACAGTATGGTACTGGAACAAAAACAGATACATAGATCAATGGAACATAATAGAGAACCCAGAAATGGACCCACAAACGTATGGCCATCTAATCTTTGACAAAGCAGGAAACAACAATCAATGGAATATAGACAGTCTCTTCAGTAAATTACTGGGAAAACTGGATAGAGACAGGCAGAAGAATGAACCTGGGCCACTTTCTTACACCATATACAAAAATAAACTCAAAATGGATGAAAGACCTAAACTTGAGACAGGAAGCCATCAAAATCCTAGAGGAGAAAGCAGGCAAAAACCTCTGACCTCAGCTGCAGCAACTTCTTACACAACATGTCTCCAGAGGCAAGAGAAACAAAAGAAAACATGAACTATTGGGACCTCATCAAGATAAAAAGCTTCTGCACCTTGAAGGAAACAATCAACAAAACTAAAAGACAACCAATGGAATGGGAGAAGATATTTGCAAATGACATATCAGATAAAGCATTAGTATCCAAAATCTATAAAGAACTTATCATACTCAACACCCAAAAACAAATAGTCCAATGAAGAAATGGGCAAAAGATGTGAATAGACACTTTTCCAAAGAAGGCATCCAGATAGCTAACAGACACATGAAAATATGCTCAACATCATTCATCATTAGGGAAATACAAATTAAAACCTCACATCTGTCAGAATGACTAAAATTAACAACGCAGGCAACTACAATGTTGGTGAGGATGTGGAGAAAGAGGATCTCTTTTGCACTGCTGATGGTGCAGCCACTCTCAAAAACAGTGTGGAGGTTCCTCAAAAAATTAGAACTAGAACTACCCTACGATCCAGCAATTGCACTACTAGGTATTTATCCAAGGGATACAGGTGTGTGTTTCGAAGGGGTACATGCACCCCAATGTTTATAGCAACACTATCGACAATAGCTGAAGTATGGAAAGTGCCCAAATGTCCACTGACTGATGAATGGATAAAGAAGATGTGGTATATACAATGGAGTATTACTTGGCAATCAAAAAGAATGAAATCTTGCCATTTGCAACTACATGGATGGAACCAGAGGGTTTTATGCTAAGCGAAATTAGTCAGAGAAAGACAAATATCATATGAGTTCACTCAGATGTGGAGTTTAAGAAACAAAACAGATGAACATAAGAGAAGGGAAGCAAAAATAATATAACAACAGAGAGGGAGACAAACCATAAGAGACTCTTCTATACAGAGAACAAACTGACGGTTGCTGGCAGGGTGTTGGGTAGGGGGTTAAATGGGCTAAATGGGTAAGGGACATTAAGGAAGACCCTTGGGATGGGCACTGGGTGTTACACATAGAGGGTGGATCACTGGAATCTACTCCTGAAATCTTTATTGCACTATATGCTAACTAACTTGGATGTAAATTAAACAATCAATCAATCAATAAAAAAATTTTTAAGGGAATAAAAAAAGGATGTTATATTTTGTCAAAAGCTTTTTTCCGCATCTATTGAGAGGATAATGTGGTTCTTATCCTTTCTTTTATTAATGTGATGTATCACATTGATTGATTTGCAGATATTGAACCAGCCCTACATCCCATAAATAAATCCCACCAGATCGTGGTGAATAATTCTTTTAGTGTATTGTTTGATGTGGTTTGCTAGGACCTTATTGAGAATTTTTGCATACGTGTTCATGTAAAAATGTTGGTGGGGTCTTTGTCTGGTTTTGGAATCAAGGTAATGCTGGCCTTGTAGAAACAGTTTGGAAGTTTTCCTTCTGTTTCTATTTTTTGGGACAGCTTCAAAAGAATAGGTGTTAACTCTTTAGATGTTTGATAGAATTCCCCTGGAAAGCCTTCCGGCTCTGGACTCTTGTTTCTTGGGAGATTTTTGATTACCGATTCACTTTCTTTACTGGTTATGGATCTGTTCAAATTTTCTATTTTTCCCTGTTTCAATTTGTCAGTTTATGTTTCTAGGAATTTGTACATTTCTTCCAGATTGTCCAATTTGTTGGCATATAATTGTTCATGACATTCTATTATTGTTTGCATTCCTGTGGTGTTGGTTGTGATCTCTCCTCTTTCATTCATGATTTTTAAAAAAACTTTTAATGTTTATTTACTTTTGAGAGAGAGAGACAGAGCACAAGCAGGGAAGAGGCAGAGAGAGAGGGAGACACAGAATCTGAAGCAGGCTCCAGGCTCTGAGCTGTCAGCCACGGAGCCCGATGCGAGGCTTGAACTCACAAGCCGTGAGATCATGACCTGAGCTGAAGTTGGATGCTTAACTGAGTGAGACACCCAGGCACCCATATTCGTGATTTTATGAATTTGGGTCCTTTCCTTTTTCTTTTTGATCAGTCTGGCTAGGGGGTTATCAATTTATTAATTCTTTCTAATAATCAGCTCCTGGTTTCATTGATCTGTTCTACTGTTGTTGCTTTTCCTCGATATCATTGATGTCTGCTCTATGCTTTACTATTTCCCTTCTACTGCTGGTTTTGGGCTTAATTTGCTCTTCTTTTTCCAAATGTTTTAGGTGTAAGGTTAGGTTGTGTATTTGAGACCTTTCTTCCTTCTTTAGAAAGGCCTCGGTTGCTATATACTTCCCTCTTATAACCATCTTTGCTGCATTCCAGAGGTTTTGGACTGTCATGTTTTCATTTTCATTGGCTTCCATGTACTTTTTAATTTCCTCTTTAATTTCTTGGTTAATTCATTCATTCTTTAGTAGGATGTTCTTTAATCTCCAAGTATTCAGGGTCTTTCCAAATTTTTTCTTGTGGTTGATTTCAAGTTTCATAGTGTTGTGGTTTGAAAATATGCAAGGTATGATCCCAATTTTTTTATACTTGTTGAGGGCTGATTTGTGTCCCAGTAAGTGATCTATACTGGAGAATGTTCCACGTGCACTTGAGAAGAATGTGTATTCTTCTGCTTTAGGATGAAATGTTCCAAATATATCTGTTAAGTCCATCTGGTTGAGTGTGTCATTCAAAGCCATTGTTTCCTTGTTGATTTTCTGTCTATGTGGTCTGTCCATTGCTGTAAGTGAGGTGTTGAAGTCCCCTACCATTATGGTATTATTATCAATGAGTTTCTTTATGTTTGTGATTAACTGATTTATATATTTGGGTGGCTGCATATTGGAGGCATAAACATTTACAATCATTATATCTTATTGGTGGATAGACCCCTTAATTATAATATAATGCCCTTCTTTATCTCTTGTTACAGTCTTTATTTTAAAATCTAGTTTGTCTGATATAAGTATGGCTACCCCAGCTTTCTTTTGATGACCATTAGCATGATAGATGGTTCTCCATCTCCTTACTTCCACTCTGCAGGTGTCTTTAGGTCTATAATGAGTCTTTTGTAGGCAACATATAGATGGGTCTTGTTTTCTTATGCATTCTGATACCCTATGTCTTTTGATTGGAGAATTTAGTCCATTGACATTTACAGCGAGTACTGCAAGATGTGAATTTAGTGCCATTGTGTTCCCTGTAGCATTGGTGTTTCTGGTAATGTTCTCTGGTCCTTTCTAGTCTTTGTTGCTTTTGGTAATTTTTGTTTTGTTTGGTCTTTTCTCCACTCACAGAGTCCCCCTTAAAATTTCTTGCAGGGCTGGTTTAGTGGTAACAAACTCCTTTAGTTTTTGTTTGTCTGGGAAACTCTTTATCTCTCCTATTTTGAATGACAGCTTTGCTGGATAAAGAATTCTTGGCTGCGTATATCCTGCAACACATTGAATATATCCTGTCACTCCTTTCTGGACTGCCAAGTTTCTGTGGATAGGTCTGCTGTGCACCTGATCTGTCTTCCTTTATAGGTTAAGGACGTTTTTTCCCTGGCCACTTTCATAATTCTTTC
Organism: Panthera onca; assembly: GCF_046562875.1. Taxonomy (NCBI): domain Eukaryota; kingdom Metazoa; phylum Chordata; class Mammalia; order Carnivora; family Felidae; genus Panthera; species Panthera onca. The sequence continues at coordinate 119,224,275 of NC_138343.1, forward strand.
CTCGTCTATGTTATTTTGTGAATTTGACTGTGATAGGTCTTGGTGATGGTTGGTTTTTGCTGAATCTAATGGGAGTTCTCTGTGCTTCTTGGATTTTGATCTGTGAACTTCCTCAGATTAAGGAAAGTTTTCCACTATAATTTGCTCACATAAATCTTCTGCTTCTTCTTCTCTCTATTCATCTTCTGGGACTCCTATGATTTGGATGCTATTCCTTGTTGACAAGTCACTGAGTTCTCTAATTGTATCATGATCTTTTGTCTTTGTTTCCCTCCTTTTTTTCTGCTTCATTATCCTCCATAATTTTATCTTCTCTACCATGGATTCGCTGCTCTGCTCTGCCCATCCTTGCCATCGTGGCATCATTCAAGATTGCATCTTGGTTATAGCATTTTTAATCTCATCCCGACTAGATTTTATTTCTTTTATCTCCACAGAGAGGGACTCTATGCTTTCTTCAAAAGCAGCTAATATTCCTATTATTGTGGCTATAAATCCTAGTTCATACATCTTTCTTATATCTGTATTGACTAAGCCCCTGGCTGTCATTTCCTCCTGTTCTTTATTTTGGGGTAAATTCCTTCATTTTTTCATTTTGGAGGAAGAAAAAAATTAATAAGATTAAAAATTAAAATTAAAAAATTAAACACAAAACAAAAAATCAAATAAAGGAAGCTAGATCCTAGCTGTTTTGTGTGTTTTAGTCTGCTTGTTGAAAGAAGCTTGATATAATAGAGTAAAAAAAGGAAAGAAAAAAAGGTAAGAAAAAATTTTAAATAAAATATTTTATATAATAAAATAAAATGAAATAGAATAAAAATTTTTTAAATAAAAAATAATGTAAAAAAGAAATAAAAATAAATGTTTCTCTTTCTGTATCCAAGAAAGAGGATGGAAAGAAAGAAAAAAGAAAACAATTTAAGCAAAAACAGATGGAAAGAAAAGGAACAAACAAATGAATCAGCAAACAGAGTGAACTCTGGATGAAGTTACATCCAGTTTCCTCTAGAACTGAAACTATGAAGCCTTCTATAGTCCATACACTAAACAGGTGGAGTGGTTTGTGCTGGTCTTCTAGGGGATGTGCTTGGAGGGTGCAGTTGGGCAGGGCTTGGTGTAATAGTTCCATTCGTCACTAGGTGGTGCTGCTTAGCTTACTGGGGTGGATCAGTGTGGCATGCATGTGCATGTGCACTTGCATGTGTGTGGGAAAGGTGGAAATGGCTTCACCCAGCTCCCTAATCTCTAAAACAGGAACTCTGTGCTCTTACCGACTTACAATCAAGCACCACTCCTTTGTCTGAGGCCTCTGTCCACTCCCCACCTCTACCTTGTCTGTGTCCAAGCTGTCCACCTGCCAGGTGACATCTCTTTCCAGAGTTTTATCTCAGATGGGGTTGTGTTTCAAAATCCCACACTTCAGAGACCCCCGTGGGTTGGACCCATCTGACTCTCTGGGGAAGGGTCTCGCTGAGCAATGGCCAGGTGTTGGCTTGCCCCAGAAAACATTTGTGCAATCGTTCAATAGCACAGATTCAGAGATTATGGCAAATTACAACACACAGCCAGTGCCAGATTTCACTGCACTCTGGAGTCTTTGTCCCAATACCAGCAAACGTGGCCACTCTCCAGCGTCTGCTGGGACCTTTGCCTATGGGGAGAATGTATGGCCTTTACCAAATGCTTTCCAAGCAAGGGAACTGCTTCCCCTGTGTGGCACATGGACCCCTCAGACCCCACTGCCTGCTCCTGGGAATTCACACTACTTCCTCACCAGAGTACCACCAGGCATTGAGCTCAGAAACTTCACACTCTGCACTCCAGTGTTTATAGAATCCTGGTGGTGATCCTCTCCTTTCTTCCCATCAACGGTTTTGGGGAACAGATTTCTTGATCAGGCCCCTGCAAGTATTTTCACTCTTTCCCTCTCTTTCTCTCCAGCTACTTTTGGGGGAGTACTTTTCTTGCACAATCTGATGTGCTGCACTCTCCCCCTTTCTCTTTCTCTGTCCTCTCTCTGCAAAAACAGCTCCCTAGCCTCTGTGGCTTTTCTCTCCCCCTGTTCACCTTTCCATGCCATGTACCTGCCGAGTTTTGTGGCTCAAGTTATGCAGATTGTTGTGTTAATCCTCAGATCAGTTTCTTAGGTGTTCAAAATGGTTTGGAGCTGATCTACCTGTGTTTCAGAAGTGAAACAAGCTCAGGGTCTCGATGCTGCTCCTGTGATTTGATTTTCTTTCTTTCTTTTTTTTTTAAGTTTATTTATTTTTGAGACAGAGAGAGACAGAGCGTGAACGGGGGAGGGTCAGAGAGAGATGGAGACACAGAATCCGAAGCAGGCTCCAGGCTCTGAGCTGTCAGCACAGAGCCCGACGTGGGGCTCGAACTCACGGACTGTGAGATCATGACCTGAGCCAAAGTCGGATGCTTAACCGACTGAGCCACCCAGGTGCCCCTCCTATGATTTGATTTTCATCAGAGGTGCTTGGCCAGATTATTATTTCCCTTTGTATTTCAGAGACTTGTTACAAGATGCAGAGCTTCTACTTGTTTCAAGGATGAGAACCTAGTTATGGCCAACAGGACCTGTCCTTTTATGGGCCTGCCTGGTCTTCACTGAGCTTTTTCTCTCAGGAAGTTTCTGCCCCTGGCAATACCAATTTCAAGGAGATTATCCCCCATGTTTTCTTCTAGGATTTTTATTGTTTAGGTCTTATATTTAAGTCTTTAACCCCTTTTGAGTTAATTTTTGTGAATGGTATAAGATAAAGGTTCAATTTTACTCTTTTGCATGTGAATATACAGTTTTCCCAACACCATTTATTGAACAGACTGTCCTCTCCCCATTGAGTATTCCTGGCTCTTTAGTCAACTGTTCATTGACCATATACACATGGTTTATTTCTGGGCTCTCGAGTCTGTTCAACTGGTCTATGTGTTTCTTTTTCTTGCCTAATTGCTCTGGCTAAGACTTCCAGTACTAATTAAATAGAGTACTGATACTGTCTTTTCTTGATCTTAGAGAGAAAATCTTCAAATTTCATCACTGAATATGATGTTAGCTGTGGGCTTGCTATTTATGGCCTTCATTATGTTGAGGTATGTTCCTTTTATACCCATTTTGTTGAAAGTTTCTAAAATGAAAGGATGTTGAATTTCGTCAAATGATTTTTCTGTATCTATTGAAATGATATGATTTTTATATTTCATTCTATTAATGTGGTGTATCATATGCTTCGATTACATGCGTTGAAACATTCTTGCATCCCAGGAACAAATTCCACTTAACCATGGTCTATGATCCTTTTAATATGCTGTTGAATTTGGTTTGCTAGTATTTTGGTAAGAATTTTTATATCTATATTCATCAGAGATATTGGGCTGTAGTTTTATTTTATTGTGGTATCCTTACCTAACTCTGGCATTAAGGTAATGTTGGCCTCATAAAATAAGTTTGGGACTATTCTCTCCTCTTAAATTTTTTGGATGAGTTTGAGATTAACTGGAATTAATTATTCTTTAAAAGTTTGATAGAATTTATCTGTGAACCATCTGGTTCTGGGCTTTCCTTTGTTGAGAGTTTTTTGATTACTGATCCAATATCCTTACTCATTATCGGTGTGTTCAGATTTTCTATTTCTTCATGATTTGGTCTTGGTAGGTTGCCTGTTTCTAGAAATCTATGAATTTCTTCTAAGTTGTCCAATTTGTCGGCATATAATTGTTCAGAGTAGTGTCTTATGATCTGTAGTACTTCTGTGATATCATGTAAACATAATGTCTCCTCTTTCATTTCTAAAAATATGGCGTGCTTCAGGAATTTGCATGTTATCCTTGTGCAAGGGCCACAAGGTTTTGTGTTTTGCTAGATAAAAAAGAGTTCTGGAGGTGGATGAGAGTGATAGTCGAACAACAACATAAACAGACTTAATACTACTGACTGCACATTTAAAAAGGGTTAAGATGGTAAATTTTATGTTATGTGTATTTTACCCCAGTAAAGAATATTAGAAAAAAGTAACCTTTTGTAGGCTAAGAAAAGGGAAATCTTGTTCAGGGAACTAGTCAATCTGGCTGGTGCAGAGGCATCCTTAAGGAAGAAAAGGGAAGAGGAAATTTAAAAAGATGCATTTGGGGGTCATAAAAGATAGAGCTCAGCACAAGAAGCTAAAAAGCTTATTTTAAATTTAATAGATAGAAAAGTACCATTAAAGGTTTTAAAGACAGAAGTAACATGATCTCAATTATTTTTCAGATAATAGGGCATTAGGGTATAGAATGTACGAGAATGGTGAGAGACTAAATGTAGGGAATTGTTGGGAAACTGTTGGAATAGTTCAAGTTAAAAGCAACAAGGGTTGGGCTAGGGCGATGCCAGACAGTATGGAAAACTGGAAATATTGGAACATTTGTTAATGTTTGATTTCTTTATTCTTTATCATGTTACCAAGTTGTCCCAGTAAATCAACTAAAATACAATCTTCAGAAGTGAGACCTCAGAATATATAACATATAGCCATATGTACTCTACTGGCACAATCCTTAAATATTAAATGGTTAATACTAGGTTATTGAAGAATAGCTGAGAAGGGTAAAATTACTGTTGAATGAATGGGATATTGGTGCCATCTGCTAGAGCTTTCTTTGAGTATCAAATCTATACCGTTAGATCTACAAATCGGTAAAATTAACATAAGCAATTATCTACAAAACATATCCTTGAAAAAGACCGATGAGGATGATAAACCACATGTAAAAATTATTATTTTAATGCATTTATATAAAGAACAACTATTTGATAGTTGTTCTCCCTGTTTTCTTCAATTAATTCCTGAACGACATAGATGTAAACACAACACATTGAACCACTTGAAACATATTTAGCCCAAGTCTTTTCAGATCTCCACAAATGGTAGAATAGTATATTGAGATAGAAGCCTGGTGTTTGGGATTTCTTAAACAGTCCCGATTACATATTTCCCTCCTGTCTATTAATCTTGAAAGTACATCAGATATTCTAATATATTTACATTTAAACCACATTTTTCAGACTGTTTACTCTATCCAGGAAAGGCTCCAAAATGCTTTGTTAGAAAATACACCCATATTACCTACTCACTCACTTCTTCCAAGTCTCTGTTTACATGTTACCATGGAGTCGACTGATGACCAAAAATTTAAGCCCCATGCTTTCCGCCGTATTCACCGGTCCTGCTTTTGTTTTTCTGTGTAACATTTACCTTTGCTACATGGCATAGAGCAGTAGATAGATAACAGATAGCTAAATAGATATTATCTTTTTTTCATTGACTATCTCCCCACAGTAGAATATAAGCTCCAGGAAGACAGAGATTTTTAATCTATTTTGTCTACTCTACTGTCCAGAATAGTGAGTGCCTGAACATAATAAGTACACACACAAAAAAAATGTTGAATAAATGAGTGAAGGCAAGGAATGGAGATGTCATTAGTTGATGGAAAAAAAGAAGGGCAACCAGATTTCTTGAAATGAGATGTCTGGAAGGGTCTGGTGGGGATTTCCAGGAGACCCTTGGAAATGTGGTTCTGGGAAAAGGTCATTCAGAAGCAAGTGACGTCAATGCCTAATGGAAGTGAACACAGTGTTGCCCTTTAACAGCCGAAAATCTGGCATGAGAGGTGGTCAAATAAAAAATAATTATGATACAATGAAATATGAAGATAGTAGACGATTAAGATAAATAATACTGAACTGTGTCAAAATCAAGGTGCCTCCATACGCAGTTACAGTGGTTAGTTTGCATGGTTTTGAGAGCATTTCCAAAACGGGAGTTCCTAATGATGTTAGCAATAGCACGTTTGGAAAGAAGTGAGTTAACAGAGATAATTCTCTTAAATCTATAAGGTATTGCTTTGCTTACGTTAAAAAAAAATAGTGCTGCTTTCATCATACATTGTATTTCTTTAGTTTACGCCAGACTTAAACCACTCACACAGTTCTAGGACACCAATAATTACCTTAAGCTCTCAGGATTTCATTCACATTAACCTCATTTAGCTATCTTATTGATGTAAAAGGGAAATTTTTAATCTCAAACTAACATATGACTCTATTTTGCCATTTTCTCGCAGTTTTCAGATTACAGTGCCCGCATGGGGAAACAATTTTTTGTTCACTGGTAAGAAGTCAGAGACTAGAGTTTGATTCTGGTTCTCCCACTAACCAACTACCCCCGTAAACCATAAGCAAGTTACGCTATTGTCTTCCAGATTCATTCTCTCAACGAAAATATATTCACCATTTGGTGGTTTCTATGAGACCTTCCAACACTGATCTCTGTGATTTCACAGTTCGTATTTGCTTCCCTAATAAATGTACCCGTAGGAGGTGAAAAACAATAAAATCATCTTGAGCTTCGAGTTGATAGTGAATCTTATGCACTGATCTTCTACAAAGTTCTCCCAGGTACAGTAAGTTCATGTTCATGATTGAATTGTCCACCATCTGTTTCTTTACCTGTTGGGATAATTACAAGGGATCCAGTTCACTCGAGGGTCTGGGATATCCTCCAAGTATGGATAGATAGTTTCTCTGTTAAAATTCCAGCCATAGATACCATCTTCTGGAGTCACAATAATATGTGCACCCTGTGAAAAATGTAGCTTAATTGAAATATTTCTCAATTGAGGAAACGATCCAAGAAGGGTTTATAAGAGGACCTGAGCAACTGAGTGGATGAGAAACAACGATCCAGGCTTTCTTTTTTTTTCCCCCTTTCAATCCTAATCCTTTGTTTTCACTATTTTTAGAATTTATTTTCTTGGCCCAGCCATTTTTATTGTCTAATCCCACCGTCGCCATTTCTATACAACTTTTCCATTCTTCCATAAACATCAATAGCCTTACATGTTTTCCATCCACTGCCGTTAACTGTAAACCCTGGTCTTCTCAAAATCACTTCCCTTTTCTGGACTTCAGTCAGATGTTGTGTCTGAGTGTCACCGGGTTGATTTATACTCAAAGTCTTAGTTTTACTTCCTCCTCCGTTCCAGCCTTCCCTGCTCCGTATCCTGCAAAAGTGACTCTGGCTTCTCAGAAGGAGGGCACTCAGACCCTGGTTCCCTGAAGTGTGCCAAGCCCAGAGGTACACCCCACGCTAACCAGGGCACCTTCAGACAGGGGAATCACCCTGAAAGCTACTGTAGCCTTTGAGAAAATGGCTGGACTAAGGGTGAAAAAGAACCTCAGAATTCTTGTAGCCTTTAAAATGTTCGCAAGTATGTATAAGAACGTGTGCTGATGAAGTGTGAGATGTGATGTGTACGTTATACGTATGTATTCACGACTCATCACACTTTACATATCCCTCCTCTACACCTGATCTACAAATGCCTTATTTAAACCATACCCATTCAGACCACGCACTTAAACTTAACCCTTCATTGAACTCAAGGACTTACTATGCATCAACATATACTTTTATCCTGTAATTAGAATGAAGTAGGAAGTACATAATGCATATTAATTTGCAACTTACTAACTTTATTTTGGTGTTATGAACTAATCTGAAAACCTGCACCCACTTAAGAGCACAAAAGTATACCAAGGCTGCTAACACTCTAAAGCACAGCACCTGGTCCTGACCCATTTATCTTCCACCCTTTATGTGCAGCAAAAGGACGGGAGCAAAGTTGTGGAATTCACAGCAAGTTCCTCAAAGGCCTGCTGAGCCTTAATGATGAGGAAGCCATTCTTTTCCTCACTTGGTCTCACTCAGGGAGGCATAATAGTGTCCTTGCTGTAATAATTTTGAGAAGGAGGTAGGACTCTGATTGTACAGCAAAAGTTGTTGGCTACCCTGACACTTACGTCATCCAAAAGTATAACTGAACTTTCCAGTGACCCTGTCTCCTAAGACCCCCAACTCTTCCTCTATATGGAATCTAGCACACTCGAGAGATGGTACCTGTTTTGCTGCTGAAGTGATCGCTCCCTCCAAAAGATCCAGATTTCGGTTCATTAACACCAATGCCTCTTCACGGGACACTGGTATTAGGGTGGTATTAGGCAATATCACGGCGTGTTCATAAACAGCTGCAATGAAGGTATCCAGGGAGCTGACTTTTAAGATACAGGAAACTGAAATTGCCACATAAGCCAGCAACTGGGGAGTAATCATGCTGAAGTCCAATGACTGCTGATAAACAGAGCAAGTCCTGATATGTACAGAGAGAAAACACAATAAATCATGTGATTCCCAGGACTTAGTACCTTACAAGTAAATTAAAATCTACTATAAGCAAGGCGTGTGGTTTTACATCATAGAGATGCGAACAAATCTTACATAACAAAGGACTCTTATTGTAGGGATTTGTGAGGATCCGATGAGGAAAGGTATGTTTCAGTTTGCCAAGCTTGTCATAATAAAGGACCAGAAACTGGGGAGTTTAAGCAACAGAAGCTTATTTTCTCACAGCTCTGGAGGCAAGAGGTTTCAGAGGAAAACAGATCTGGTTCCTCTTGAGGGCTACAAGGGAAGGCAAGGCCTCTCTCTGTGTAGACGGCTATCTTCTCCCTGTGTCTACACATGATATTCTCCCTCTGTCTACTCATGGATTCCTCCTGTGCGCACGTCTGAATCAAAACTTCCCTTTTTGACGAGGACAGGAGCATTAGATTTAGTGCCCACCTTACTCCCTAATGACCTCATCTTAACTTATATCTGAAACAATCTTATTCCCAAATGAGGTCACATTCTAAGGTACAGGTGGTTGGAGCCAGAATTGGTATGATCACATTAACTGTCATTGACTAATTGCCAGATGCTCCGGCAAATAACCAAGGCAGGCAGTTTTCCTACTTTTTAGACAATGAGACAATAAACCTGTGAGAAACTGACAGGACAAAGAACGCTTCGGGAGCTTCAATTAGTAAGGGCTTCCAGAATCTGGGCTAGAGTTGTAAATTAAACAAAAAGTAACAAGGGCTGTTCATACAGTCTTTTTGGCTCTAAATTTCCTATCTTTGGTAATGAGGATCTCTCTACCTCCTGGTACAGAGAGGTTACCTTTCACAAGGGAGATGTATTTCTTGTTTTATGGAGGTGAAGATGGGGGGTGCCAGAGCTGGTTTTGTTTTGTTTTGTTTTGTTTTGTTTTGTTTTGCCTTGGTTGTTTCTTAAGTCACTTTTGTTTAAAATAATCAACATGGGGCGCCTGGGTGGCGCAGTCGGTTAAGTGTCCGATTCAGCTCAGGTCACGATCTCGCGGTCCGTGAGTTCGAGCCCCGCGTCAGGCTCTGGGCTGATGGCTCAGAGCCTGGAGCCTGCTTCCGATTCTGTGTCTCCTTCTCTCTCTGCCCCTCCCCCCCTTCATGCTCTGTCTCTCTCTGTCTCAACAATAAATAAAAACGTCAAAAAAAAAATTTTTTTTTTAAATAAAAAATAAAATAAAATAAAATAAAATAATCAACATGCCGGGGAAAATGAGTGATGGGTGTTGAGAAGTGCACTTGTTTGGATAAGTGCTGGGTGTTGGATGTAAGCGATGAACTACGGGAATCTACCCCCAAAATCAAGAGCACACTTTACACACTGGATGTTAGCCAATTTGATGATAAATTATATTTAAAAAAAATAAATAAATAATAAAAATTGGAAAAAGATAGCAAAGAAAATAAAAATAAATAGATAAAATAATCAATATGCCAAAGTGGTCACGTTTTGGGGTGGCCTGTCCTTGGTCCCTATAGTTTCCTCCTCGGAAACTTCCCTAGAAGTTTCGCACATTCAAAGTTGAGCTGGCAGATTGTTTTATGTCACTAAACAGTATTTTAGTTGTAACAATGGGTTAGTGTAAATTAAATGAACTTTAGAAGGCTGTGCTGCTTGTGTATTTTCAGAGTGAAGCCGATGGTTCAAATAATCATATACTAGATACGAAGCATTTTTATGGAAACAAATAAAAAAACACAATGGTTAAGATTAGATACATTATAAAACTGGTTTTGAGTTCTGAGAGTAGCCAGTTAAAAAGATTTCTAGTTAACTGAGCCACCCAGGCACCCCATGGATCTAGTCTCATTTATAATGAACTGTTTTAGAATCTAATATCTATAAAGATGTGTTACTGAAACATAATTTTCTTTTTATAAGCACCCTCATTTTACCAAAGGTAGTCAAATTAAGACTGATTTGTTTATAAAATAAACGTAGTTTAAAAATATTGGCCTTGGGGGCGCCTGGGTGGCGCAGTCGGTTAAGCGTCCGACTTCAGCCAGGTCACGATCTCGCGGTCTGTGAGTTCGAGCCCCGCGTCAGGCTCTGGGCTGATGGCTCGGAGCCTGGAGCCTGTTTCCGATTCTGTGTCTCCCTCTCTCTCTGCCCCTCCCCCGTTCATGCTCTGTCTCTCTCTGTCCCAAAAATAAAAATAAAAAACGTTGAAAAAAAAAAATTAAAAAAAAAAATAAATAAAAAAAAAATAAAAATATTGGCCTGATTCTTTATAAAAGTTCAGCAAGAATAGCATTTGATCATACAGACTCTTTTAAATCTGCTTTGCTGGAATTTTTTATAAAGAACCTCTAGACTCAACTTTTAACAGGCTCTGAAGGCCAGAAGCCAAGTCACATCCTTGCCATCAGACTTTGCCTTTAATATTTATAGATTTAGGTTAATTCTTCTCTTCTTGAAGTCCTCAAAACATCCTGGGGTTCCTGCACCTGCCAAGAAGTGACCTTCTTTACCTGTAAGGTTGCTAGCAACCCCATAAGCAAGGTATTGGGCTGTTTTCCCAAGGAGCTTTATTGGCTCCCTGTCATTAATACTAGTTCCTTAAAGCTGTCTGGTAATATCTAAGTTTTTGCAGGTCTCCCTCAAATATAACATTCCAGTCAAAGCCTCAGTAGTACAGTCAATGTTTCCAATTATGTTCTGTTACAGGAACCGGTTCTTACTGAACTTATGCAAGTGGATACATTGCCATGAAAATATAAGAATATTCACTGAAAATTCTGAAGGGATCAGATAGAAGAAAAAGGTATATGTTTTAATTTGTTGAAAAGTTTTATTTTGTCAAATTGCTATAGGTCATAGTTAGCTTAAGAGAAAGTTAGTTAAATCTGGAAAAGCAAGACCTTAAAAGATCAGCAAAGTTTCAAACAAAAAAAGTCATAAAAAGTATAATCATCCTCAGTTCATTTAGTCTCAGGATATTAATTTGTGTTCTGCTTGAATCCAATTTCCCCACTAAACCAAGTTTAGTTTTAACGTCTTAGGGTTGTTAAAACAACCTGGTGGTGCCTGGGTGGCTCAGTCAATGAAATATCTGACTTCGGCTCAGGTTCTGATCTCATGGTCCATGAGTTTGAGCCCTGCATCGGGTTCTGGGCTGACAGCTCAGAGCCTGGAGCCTGCTTAGGATTCTGTGTCTCCCTCTATTTGCCCCTCCCCCAGTCTATCTCTCTCTCAAAAAGAAACAAACATTAAAAAAATTAAACAAAAAGCTTTAAAAACAATAAACCTATACTCAGAGTTCTTTCCATGAGTCTCACCGGAAATAAAACACATGTGCAGGAAACTGTTGTAAAAGCATCTGAGAAAAAGTATAACGGTCTGTAAATGATAAAGGACCTTAAAAATCCATGATTAAAGATGTGATTAGAAATCATTACAATGTAATTGGTAAGGAAATTTGGTTATTTTTCTGGTACATAACATTTTAAGATAATAACATACCAGGACATATCAGATTTCTAGGCGTTTCATACAATTTCCAGAGTACTGACTTTAGTAACATATATCTACACAAATACAAGACAGTTTAGTATTACTTATTTGATAATACCTCCTATGTAATTTAACATACCAAGAACGCCTAAGTAGTTTAATATCTCTCTTTTATGATGAGAAATAGAATCATCGAACTATTCCAGGGGCCCTCTGGAACATTTCAATTAGCTTGTAGTCAAAACACTATTTTACAGCTCAATTTTGGCGGGTGCCTGGCTGGTTCAGTTGGAAGAGTGTGTGACTCTTGATCTCAGGGTAGTGAGTTCAAGCCCCATGTTGGGTGTAGAGATAACTTAAAAATAAAGTCTTAAAAAAAATTTGATTTTGGGAAGGTCATCAAAAAATATCAAAAGTTTCAAACATTTAATTAAAGAATGATCATAGATCATTATAAAACTACTTATCAGTTTAAACAAAGTGACAATAAAAGATTTTTAAATTTTTTTTTAATGTTTATTTATTCTTTGAGAGAGAAAGAGAGAGAGCATGAGAGGGGGAGGGGCAGGGAGAGAGGGAGACACAGAATCCAAAACAGGCTCCAGGCTATCAGCACAGAGCCCGACTTGGGGCTGAAACTCATGAACCGCAAGACCATGACCTGAGCCAAAGTCAAATGCCTAACCAACTGAGCCACCCAGGCACCCTCTGACAACAGAAAATTTTAAAGGCACATATAGAGGATTACGTAGTTATAAACAAATCTTAGCTCTTTTAATATTAAGAAGACTCGGTTCTTGAATGATCAAAGATTTGATTAAAACAAAACACAAAATCTTTTTCTAGGCAGATTACATTAGAGGTAAAGAAATTTTTTATTACAATTTCTAATAAAAAGCAAACAAATCACCTAAGAAAGCTTTTTTCTTTTAACAGAGGAAAAAACCAAATTCTAATTTTCTTTCCATGAGTGTACTTGTGATACAAAAACTTATTCTTAAATAAATGTATTCTAATCTTAGCCATTTACAATTTTTTTTAAGTTTATTTATTTGAGAGAGAGAGAGAAAGAGAGAGTAGGGGAGGCACAGAGAAAGAGGGAAAGAGAGAATCCCAAGCAGGCTCTACACTGTCAATGCCAAGCTGGATACCTGGTTTGATCTCACAGTTCGTGAGATCATGACCTCAGCCGAAATCAGGAGTCTGACACTTAACCACTGAGCCACCCCAGTGCCCTAATTTTTAACAGCTTTAATCACATGCATTAATCACAACTTTTAACCCTTAGAAACTAATTTCTAGTGAAAACTAAGTAGTAAAAAATGTGAATTGTCTGTTTCTCCAGCATTTTTTAGATTGGCAATTTTCTGAATATATTTCATAGCTTCTAGAAACATGTCTTTCTTCATAGTGCAATCTTTTAATAAAGCACAAAACATGGTTGCTAACAGATCCAAATTTATTTTTAGTTTCTCTATAATAAGGAAATTATAAGCAGATAAACCTATGCTTAGTATTTAATGTTTATTATTTTATCTTATTTGGAAATGACCCAGATAGTCAATGAATTCAACCTAACTTATCACTTAGCAAAACGTCAAGGTTTCAACTTGCCAAAAAGATTTGGGAACGCTACTCAAAAAAAATTTTTGAATGTTTATTATTTATTTTTGAGAGAGAGACAGAGTGTGAGTAGGGAGGGGCAGAGAGAGAGGGAGACACAGAATCCAAAGTAGTCTCCAGGCTCTGAGCTGTCAGCACAGAACCCAACATAGGGCTCAAACTCATGGACCATGAGATCATGACCCCAGCCAAAGTTGGTTGCTTAAGTGACAGAGCCACCCAGGTGTCCCTGGAGAAACTACTTTAAAAGTTTACCTAAAAACCTTTTAAAAGTTATATCTCTTCAATTTACTTGTTCTTAACAGTCATGCGTAGGTTACCAATAAAAACTACATGAGACATTAAAATCTTCCCAAGCTAATTATATTTTTAAAACATTTTACAACAGAGGTAGTATCCACTTATTTGACTTGAACTAAACTGAGGCAGAATAAAAGTTTTAGTTTTAACGGTGATAATTTTAAAACATGTCTATTTTAATTAAACCAACCACCTTAAATTACCTTTAACACTGAATATTTTCCCAGATCATATGAACTTGAAAATAAGCGCTTGCCTTTAAACCAACTAAATAGGGCTCTTTTACAAATTAATTTTAGTAATACCATCCAGATGTAGGGAAAAAATCTCACACTTACAACATATGTGTTGTTAAAAGGAAAACCACAGGCCTAAAATGGAATTACTTAGGTTAAGGCTCCAAGTCTGTAAGCCACGACTAAATACCTGAACTAACTGCAATTTCAATTCCCCAGGAATGCAACCTTTAACCAGTCAACATGGAATTTCCTGGTCAGCACAAGAAGTTTATTGATAGACCTCTTCCATTTCCCTTAGGAGGGCAACCAAGCCTACAACAATGGATGCTTTGCTAGAAACTATCTTTTTCCACTCCACCTCTGCTTTCAAAAACAGTTCCTTTTCTGTAGCACTTTGCAGTTCCTTTCTAATTGTTAGATGGGACGCTCCCAATTCATGAATTGATTAATAAAGCCGATTAGATCTTTAAAATTTACTCTGTTGGATTTTCGTTGATTTAACAGTATGGACATACATACAAACATACTTACAGATGTAAACAAAGATCTTATCGTTTTTGTTTTGTGGAGAGAACATCATGGGTCTGATTTTGACATACCTTTTCTCTCTCTCTCTGTCTTCCTTCTGATGAGAAACTTTTTTTTTTTAGAGTTTGTATTTCAAAGGATGGCTTTTCGGTAGAAAATTGATATCACAAAGACATAGAGAAAGCATCCAAGTTTTCTCCAACGTGGACTTTTGGGGACATATTGTCCTCTTATCAGAGATGTTAGAGCCTGGGCACAAGAGCCATTTTAGTAGTTTGTATTTTTAAAAGACCTTTTCTCTTCTCTGCCTTTTTCCTTCAGTCTCAGGCAATTGTGGGCTGTGTTTACATTTCAAAGGTATGATAAAAATTTATAATTTTAAGGGACAGAGAAAGAATGCAAGTTTGTTTTGTTTTGTTTTGTTTTTTAAAGAAATGTGGGCTAATTGCTATTTAAAATTTATTTCTGTTCTTAGGACAATTTTGCTCCAATATCCTGATCTTTTATAATATCTATAAGCATTTTGAGAGGAATAGGAAAGATTGTGAGATTTGAGATTAGTAAAGATCGGTGGGTGTGACTTGCTTTTAGAGTTTTGTAGAGATTTATAAGATAAAGACACTTGTTTTTAATTCCCCCAAAGATTTGGATTGCACCCTGAATATCAAGGGATTGACCTGCCTCTTTTTTTTTTTTTTTTTTTTTTTTTTTTTTGAGAGATTGAGTGAGAGAGAGACAGCACAAATGAGTGAGGGGCAGAAAGAGAGAGAGAGAGAGGGAGAATCCCACGATGGGCAGAGAAAGAAGGAGAAGAGAGAGGGGGGGAGAGAAAGAAGCAGGACTCAAACTCATGAACTGTGAGATCACACCCTGAGCTGAAGTTAGATGCTTAACCAACTGAGCCACCCAGACGCCCATCCTGCCTTTTTAGCTAAACATTATATATTTATACCAGGGAGATGATTAACGAAAATAGGAATCAAAACCTTTATGCCTGTGTAAACTCTATATAAAGCACTCTAATAAAAGCCTTTTTCCCCCCCTAAGTACAAAATTTAACCTTGAGCTTTTATTATATTAAGCCTTGAGAATCAGCCTTCCACTGATTAATTGAAGGAGGGCCTAGGAGAAATTTTGGTCTTCTGCTTCCTCTATGAAGGGGGGCAGAGTTCCAGGGGGCCTTCTGTCATGCCTAATAACCATATATATAATCATGAGCTCAAAGAAACTTCCCTTAGCAACCAGTCAAGTTCTCTGTGAGTGAGGCTGTGACTAGCCATTAAGCCAATTCCACTAAATTAGGTAGGATCTTTTCTTTGAAATATTAGTAGGTTTCATGCCCAGGGTGGAGCCCCATGCAGGGTTTGAACTCATGACCATGAGATCAAGACCTGAGCTGAGATCAAGAGTTGGATGCTTAGCCGACTTAATCCAAGCTGGTAGGGTCTTTTGAAAGTGGAGGAAAAGGGGCATTCTAACTTAAAAAATCTGCTGCTGTTCAAAGTACATGAATACTCTATGGTTGTTGGGGGCAGGGTCATTGCATAGAAATGCCTAAAGGTGGCAGAGCCTGATTAGAGCAAAGCAAGCCCTACTGCCTGTCTCAGGTGCTTCTGCTAAATTTACTTTTTGGCTTTCAGCATTTATGAGTAATTTGTATACTTTGAACTTGAGATTAAGCTGGAATGCTGTCTACAAATCTTGTACGGAGTGGAAAGTTTAATTTCTGTTCTTTGTCTTGTTAAGCGAGTCCCTAAGGCTAGCCTTATACTAATAAGACAATTCAGAGCTTTCTATAAAGATTTTTTTTAATATAGCTAATTTAAAAGATTCATCTTCTGGTCATTGATGAGTAAGATCTTACTATTAATAGTGACTCAAACCAGTAAGTCTTTTCATGGCTTAACCAAAGATACAAAAGGCATCCCTAGAGAGGGCATAGTTGATGAAGTTCCCATGATCCAAAAGTCTACTCTCAAGAATAGCCTAAGAAAGCAAAGGCCTTGGGGGACAGTAGGGAAGAGTGATGTGGTATATCCTGTGTCTCCAGCCTCCCACAAAAGGTGCAAAGCTTCCTGACCCACTAATTTGTGTCAGCAGGCAGGTGCTGCCAGAATGGGATTTTTCTAGCACTTAACAAGCAATGAAAGTTGAGAGGACAAAGGTCCTTATGGTCTAGACATAAGACATTTTCTTATGACAAATTCCCCTGAGAGCTGGCACAGCTGGAGAAAGAGAGGGCTCCTCGTCCGTGGGTGTCTCAGATCCCCACTGTATTCAACTGGCCACTGAAGTGCACCCCAGTAAATGCACCCTCCGAATGCCAGACAGAATGTTCTCACTGATCACAAAGCCAAGCTCTTACCACATAGAACAACATGAAAGGAAAACCCTCATCCAGTTATGACACAGGGGATTCACAGCAAAGTACGTCCGAACTGACACTGTCTGATGAGAAACTGTGAACTCATCACTCAGTGGGATCAGCTTGCACAGCAGGCTGGTAGGGTCTATGCTTGAGTTCTTCTCTACAATAATCCCTTTTAAGGAAAAATAACACAAAAGACACAGACCAAGGGGGAAAAAAAAAGACCACCTCTGGGAGGAAAGGGATCACTAACCAAACAGTACTCTACCAAATTTTTACCGAGAGTCACTAAGCCAAAGAAACTAGTTCCAGAAATATTTTCTCTTACTAATCCAATCTGAGAGAGAGAAAGAGAGAGAGACAGAGAGAGAGAGAAACGCTGTCATCACTCTCACTCCACCAGACCTCACAGATTCCAGGAGGCTGGCATGGTAAGAAATCTTACCTTCTGCCGGCTGTACGTCAGATCTCCCAAGACCTCAAAGCTGCAGAATCTTCGGAGCAAATATCCAGCGGAAGTTGATCCAGCTGGCCACGCCAACCATAGGGGAGGAACAACTTCCTCTGCTTTCAAAGATTTCCAGCTGGTCTAAGAATTAAATGAACATGAGACAGATTAACGGGGAGGGGTGGAGGGGGGGGAGCCAAAGCTTTAATACGTGCACACAGAGTCCCAATAATGAAATTGAGTCCTAAAGAAATTACCAAGGCAGACAGTTTCTCAACTTTTTAGACAAAGGGGAAGTAAATCTGTGGTGAGGAATTGACAGGACAAAGAAACATAACTTTGGAAACTTCAATGAGTCAGGAATTCTAAACAGAATTTAGGGACTACGGTAGTAAATTAAATAAAAAGTAATAGCCTTTTTGGTTCTAAATGTCCTATCTCTGGTGATAAGAATCTATTTACCTCCAGGCACAGAGAGACTACCTTTTTACACAAGAGATTTGCCCTCTTGTTTTCTCACGACAAGGAGGAGTCAGACTGTTCTTTTTGCATTGGCTGTTTCTTAAGTAATTTTTATTTAAAATAATATGCCAAAGTGGCACACTTTGGAGTGGCCTGCCCTTGGTCTGAACAAAACTTATTTTTTTAAGTTTATTTATTTAAAAAAAATTTTTTTAATTTTTATCTACTTTTGAGAGAGACAGAGACAGAATGTGAGTGGGTTAGGGGCAGAGAGAGAGGGAGACACAGATCTGAAGCAGGATCCAGGCTCTGAGCTGTCAGCAGAGAGCCCGATGCGGGGCTCAAACTTACAGGCTGTGAGATCATGACTTGAGCTGAAGTCGGCCGCTCAACTGACTGAGCCACCCAGGCGCCCCTAAGTTTATTTATTTATTTTGAGAGAGAGAGAGAGAGAGAGAGAGAGAGAGGAGAGAATGAGCATGAGCAGGGGAGGGACAGAGAATCCTGAGCAGACTCCATAGGGACCAGGGGCTTGAACTCACAAATCGTTAGATCATGACTTGAGTCCACATCAAGAGTTGGACGCTTAACTGACTGAGCCACCCAGGCACCACTTTCCTCCCCAACCCCAACAAATCTTTTAGGTAGAGAGAAATCTTAATTAATACCACCAGACATCCAACCAAACCTGCAAGGATAGAGATGATTACCCGCTGAGAGGGAATATGTAACATCCCACTGCCTGGTGTTGGAATAAGACCTCCAGCATCTGGGGTTTCCCTGACAGCAACCCAGGTAGCAAACCCCAAAAGGAACTCAGCAGCACATCTTGCCCAGCCCAAGTGGAAAGAACCAGAAACAGGAGAAAGGAGAGGAGAACAAAGACCGAATGGGGTGGGTACTGCCTGTTGCATTTCTCTATGTACCCAATACCCAGCACAATACCTGGTACACAAAAGACCTAACAAATGTGCCATTTAAGGGATCACCCCAGGACTGCCACCAGCTTTCGATAGAACTTTGGATAATTTACTTCCCTCATTGGTTATCTGTTCAGTTGTTGCAGCTAATCCAGTTGTTCCGGATGATCTAAGGGAGGTCAATGCAAGAGAACCATGATTTAATCATGAGTGCCTATGTAATGAAGGGGTTTGGAGAGCTTTGGGGTTGACGAACACATGGAAGTATGGGGAGAGCAGCACGCTTGGAGAGGGCATGGAAACTCTGTGCCCCTTCCCCATACCTTGCCCTGTGCATCCTTTCCATGTATCCTTTTTAATGAAACTAATATTAAAAAGAAAGCCACAGGCCCCAAAATGGCATCACTTAGGGCCCCAAGTCAGTAAACCAAGACTTAATACCTAACCTGTATATAATTGCAACACCCCAAGGATGTGACCATTCACCAGCCAACACGGAATTTCCTGGTCAATTCTAGAAAATTTACTGATAGGCCCCTACCACTACCCTTAGGAAGACAACCTTGCCTAAACAATGCATTCCTTGGTAATAAATTCCTTTTTTCTTTCTTTTTTTTTTATGCTTTCTCTCTCCCTTCAAAAACTGTTACCTGCAAGACCCCCAAGACCTGACCCTCACTCCCCACTTGCTTGTACTCACCAACCTTTGTCCCACATCTTTCCGTAAGCTCTTCTTTCCAGCTTATCTCCTAACTCAGACAAATAAAAACCAAAAGCACTCCTCAGGCCCTGACAAGACCTCCAGCCAGCCCAGACCAACAAGACCAGTTTGAGCTTAACTTCTGACTTGCACCTGCACAGGAGGACCATAGAGTGACCTCCAGAATGACCAAAAACTACCTTTACCTCATTATAATACTAAAATCTCTGCCCAAGGAAGAGCACAGACCTCATTGACATAACACACAATGCACGTATAGGCATGTTTCTCTAAGGCATGTGCATGACCTTATGACTACCTCTACATACAAAGGGGAGGCTTCCTAATCTAAATATTCACCCTGAATCTAAGTAAAGAGAATCCATTCACCCTTGCTTGGAGAGTCACTGCATTGGAAGCCATTCCCTGTAATGTCCTTATTTACTGCAAATAAATCTTTCTTTGTGTGCCAACTCAACCCAGTTCAATTTCTGACTCACCAAGGAGCAAACTTAACGTTGGTTCAGTTACAAAACCTGCCTCTTGTTTAGCTCAAGGGAGCTCCCGTCTATTTGCTAGATGGAATGCTGCCTGATTCATGAATCATTTAATAAAGCTAGTTAGATCTTCAAATATACTCAGCTGAATTGTTTTGTCTTGTTTTGTTTTGTTTTAACAGATTTGGGGGCACTGTCAGGATCTGAAGCACAATTCTGACTGTATTTGGGAGCAATGAGAAACACAGGTATAATGCTCTGTGAACACTTCTGAGTTCACTGTCTTGCTTCTTCTGAGGGCCATTGGTAAGTCCCTCTCAGTTAAGCTCTGCTGTTTTTGCATTCGAGCTCCTGACCTAATTGGCTTTCCAGTCCATGGTCAACAGGTCGGTCTAGACAGATAGGAAGCTTTAATGGAGTGCCAGTCCTAAGCCCTTTGATCAGTCTGCAATTCCACATTGGGATTCCTTCTTAACTTCCACACTGAAGTCCCCATTTACTGGGGTTTCCCGGTTTAGTCCTTTCCCCAGTTCCCGTCTGCAGTCTCCATAATGAATTCTGCTGGCTTAGTCCACAGTGGGAATTGCTAGTGGTGGGCACAGCCTTCCCTTGGCCAGTCCACAGTGACAACTTTTGTTTACCGCTGGTGCATTAAGGTGCCCATGTTTGTTTGTCTTGTGTCCTGTGAACAAACACTTAGCTAATGGGATTCTTAAAATCAGAAGAGTCAAGCATGTCACCTTCTGGAACACCCGCTTATTTTATGTCTAAAAACTATGGTGCTGGGGGCTGTGATTATCTACAGAAATGGTAAAACTTTAATCAAAACAACATAGAATTATGATGGCCATGATGCAGAACGTTTCAATTAGGTAAGGCCATCTAAGGAGTACACTTGAAAGTAAAGGTTCCCAAAGTAAACAGAATGGGATACCTGTTTTAATTGGCAAGCAGACGCCTGCAAAAAGTTTCAAAATTTCAAAATAGTTTCATTGGAAGATCCACTGCAAAAGGATAATGAAAAATTAAATTTAGATGAGCTACCTGCCGGGGCCAAGGGCAGGCTGCCCCAAGATGGGCCACTTTGGCATGAACATTATTTTGAGTTAAAAGCAAAAGACCCAACAGATTCAGGAAAACTCTTTATCTCCTCCTCCACTGCCTGCATCAGGAAAACAGGTATTAACAGAGATTTCTCTCTACCTAATAAATCTATCAGCACAATAGGCAAGCATTGTTTTCCAAACATGTCCTCAGCTTCCTGCTGATGATCTTTCTTCCCTTTGTATCTTTAGGAATTTCATGCCTGTGTGGATTCCCTGTATGTATGAAATTAAATTTGATTTTCTCCTGTCATTCGTCTCATATCCATTTGATTCTTAGTCCAGCTAGAAGGACCTTGAATAGCAGAGGAAATTCTTCCTCCTCAACACATCTTTGTAAGTACAGTAAAATCTTGGTTTCTGAGCATAATTCATTCAGGGAATATGCTTGTAATCCAACGCGTGAGTATATCAAAGCGAATTTCCCCATAAGAAGTAATGGAAACTCAGATGATTTTTTCCACAACCCAAAAATATTCATATAAAAATAATTACAATTCTGTAATATAATACAAAATAATAAAATACAAAATATAAAGAAAAATAAACAAATTAACCTGCACTTACCTTTGAAAACCCTAGTGACTGGTGTGAGGGAGACAAGAGAGAAGAGGGTTATTGTATAGGATGATTTTCACTTTCACTGGATGTTGACTACAGTACAGTGTCATATACTGTATTTAATGTAACTGGCAATAAGGCAGCAGAGGAAAGGGTCTATATCTGCAAGCAGCCTGACCTAGAATGAAGCAAAGCGTTCCTAAGCTTACTCTTGTATGGAAAAGTAGAGGACTGCCCATAGTTGCTATGAAGTGATAAAAAACACACTAGTGCCAGTTATGGGCACTTTCTAATGTTCTGAAAAACCACTGATTTCTGCCAAACACCGTGGCCTGAGACTGAGCATCCAAGCATGGGAGACCATCACCCATAATCGCACAGTGAGAGAGAGAGAGAGAGAGAAAGAGAGAGAGAGAAGAACCATTGGCTCACTTATGATCATGTGGCATTCAGCATCATGTGCTACTCATATTGTAAGACATTTCTCTTTTATCAACTTAAAATGTAAGATAAAAAGATAATGTAAATGTAAAAATGTAAAAAAAATGTAAAAAAAAGATAAGCAAATATTATCTTGCGGAGCACTCACGAGCAAGTTACTCGCAACACGAGGTTTTACTGTATTGGATTTTAATACTGCTTCTTATAAACTGGACCAGATTCTGATTTCTTCTAGTGTTCTCCAATGCCTGGTTATGACTCTCCAAACTAACATTTTTTTTCTCTCACCTTTCTGACTTGAAATCGTTTAAAAACTAAAACTGCCTTTATTTCTGAAGCTCTACAAATAATATGAACAACTTGGTATAAATTTTAGAGAAATCACCACCATAGCTCATGTATAAACAATCTTCAGGCCTCTTGCTCTGTGGACCGCTCAAAAAGATAGCCTGACGGGCTCCTGGGTGGCTCAGTTGGTTAAGCATCTGACTTTGACTCAGGTCACGATCACGCTCACACGCTGTCTCTGCCTCTTTCAAAAATAAGTAAACATTAAAAAAATTTAAAAAAAAAAAGATAGCCTGACATATAAAAATCTTCTTGATTGGCTACCCTCAAAACTCAGAAATTGCTCTATAATTTGATACAAACCTTAACCATTGTTTTCTTTTGTTTCCATAAAAATGTCTCTTATTTAATATCTGGTTGTTTATACCAAAGGCCAAACTTTGAGAATATACCTTTATCATGACCTCCTGAAATGAGTTTAACTAAATTGACCTGTTGTCAGGACTAAGAGACTGGTTTGAAAATATGAAATCATCTACCAACTCAATTTATTAATGTGTGAAACTTCAGGGAAGTTTCAGACAAAGGGACTGTAGGGCAAAAGGGAGGCTGTCCCAAGAAGGGCCATTTTGGCATGAAGGTTACTTTGAGCTAAAGACACATCCAAATTGAAAGTGAGATGATACAGCACCACCTATCATGCTAATGGACATCAACAGAAAGCTGGAGTAGCCATACCATACTTATATCAGACAAACTATATTTTAAACAGAACTGTAGCAAGAGATAAAGTCACTATATCATAATAAATGGGTCTATCCAACAAGATCTAACAATTGTAAATATATGTGCCCCCCATGTGGTGACACCCAAATATATAAATCACCTAATCACAAACATAAAGAAATTCATTGATAACGATACAATAATAGTAAGAGACTTTAACACCCCACTTACAACAAAGGACAGATCATCTTAAAAGAAAATCAACAAGGGAACAATGGCTTTGAATGCCACATTGAATCAGATGGACTTATAATTATATTCAAAACATTTCACCCTCAAGCAGCAGAATACACATCCTTTTTGAGTGAACATGGAGCATTCTCCAGAATAGATCACATACAGACTCACAAATCAGGCCTCAGCAAGTACAAAAAGATTGAAGTCATACCATGCATATTTTCAGACCACAATGCTATGAAACATGAAATCAAACACAAGAAAAAATTTGGAAAGACCACAAATACATGGAGGTTAAAGAACATCTTACCAAATAATGAATGGGTTAACCAGAAAATTGAAGAAAAAATAAAAAAAAAAAACACATAGAAGCAAATGAAAATGAAAATATGACAGTTCAGAACCTTTCAGATGCAGCAAAGGAGGTCACAAAAGAGAACTATATAGCAATCCAGGCTTACCTCATAAAGCCTAAAGCCAGCAAAAGAAGGGACATAATAAAACATAGAGCAGAAATAAATTATATAGAAACAAACAAAAAAATCAGTAGAAAAGATCAATGGAACAAAGAGCTGGTTCTTTGAAAGAATTAATAAAACTGATGAACCCCTGGCCAGACTTAATCAGAAAGAAAAGAGGAAAAACCAAGAAAACAAAATCACAAACTAAAGAGGAGAGATCACAACCAACACCACAGAAATACAAACAAGTACAAGAAAATATTATGAACAGTTATATGCCAACAAATTGGGCAATCTGGAAGACATGGGTAAATTCCAGGAAACATACAAACTACCAAAGCTGAAACAGGAAGAAATAGAAAATTTGAACAGATCCATTACCAGCAAAGAAAGTGAGTCAGTAATCACAAATCTCGCAATAAACAAAAGTCCAGGGCCAGATGGCTTACCAGGAGAATTCTACCAGATATTTAAGAAGAGTTCATATCTACTCTTCTCAAACTGTTTCAAAAGAATAGAAATGGAAGGAAAACTTCCAAACTCAATCTACAAGGCCAAAATTACCTTTATTCCAAAACCAAAAACCCCACTAAAAAGGAGAATTATGGGCAGCAAAAATTCTCAACAAGATACTAGCAAATCAAATCCAGCAGTACACTAAAAGAATTATTATTCACTACGATCAGGTAGGATTGGTTTCTGGGCAGCAGGGGTGGTTCAATATTCACAAATTGATCAACGTGATACACCCCATTAATAAAAGAAAGGATAAGTACCATAGGATCCCCTCAATAGATGCAGTAAGAGTGTTTGACAAAATACAGCATCCATTCTTGATAAAGACCCTCAACAACATAGGGATAGACGGAACACACTTCAACATCATAAAGGCCATATATGAAAGACCCACAGCTAATACCATCCTCAATGAGGAAAAACTGAGAGGTTTTCCTTTGTAGTCAGGAACAAGACAGGGATGCCCACTCTTACCATATTTAACAAAGTATTGGAAGTCTTAGCCTCAGCAATCAGACAACAAAAAGAAATAAAAGGCATTCGAATCAGCAAGGAAGAAATCAAACTTTCACTATTTGCAAATGACATGGTATTCTATGAAGAAAGATCAAAGACTCCGCCAAAAAATTGTTAGAACTAATACATTAATTCAGCAAAGTCTCAGAACATACAATCAATGCACAGAAATCTGTTGTATTCAACGTGGATGGAACTGGAGGGTATTATGCTAAGTGAAATAAATCAGTCAGAGAAAGACAGATATCATATGATTTCACTCATATATCAAATTTGAAAAGCGTATTAGAAGACCATAAGGGAAGGGAAGGGAAGGAAAAATAAGATACAGAGGGAGGCGAACCATAAAAGACTCTTAAATACAGAGAACAAACTGAGGGTTGATGGGGTTGGGAGTTGGGAGTGGGGAAAATGGGTGATGGGCATTGAGGAGGGGACTTGTTGGGATGAGCACTGAGTGTTGCATGTAAGTGATGAATCATGGGAATCTACTCCTGAAGCCAACGCCACACTGTATGTTAGCTAACTTGACAATAAAACAAAAAAAGAAAGAAAAAAGTCTGTTGCATTGCTACAGACCAATAATGAAGGAGCAGAAAAAGAAATCAAGGAATCGATCCCATTTACAATTACACCAAAAACCATAAGATACCTAGGAAAAACTTAACGTGGTGAAAGATCTGTACTCTGAAAACTATAGAACACTTACGAAAGAAATTGAAGAGGTCACAAGAAATGGAAAAACTTCCCATGCTTATGGATTAGAAGAACAAACATGGTTAAAATGTTTATACTAGCCAAAGCAATCTACATATTTAATGTAATGCGTATGAAAATACCACCAGATTTTTTTACGGGCTGGAAAATAAACCCTAAGATTTGTATGAACCACAAAAGACCCCAAAGAGCAAAAGCAATTTTGAAAAAGCAAAGCAAAGCAGAAGGCATCATAATTCTGGACTTCAAGCTGTATGACAAAGCTGTAATCATCAAGACAGTATGCACAAAAACAGACACATAGATCAATGGAACAGAATACAAAGCCCAGAAATATTGTTGACCCACAACTGTATGGTCAATTAATCCTTGACAAAGCAGGAAGAATATCCAATGGAAGAAAGGCAGTCTCTTCAACAAGTGGTATTAAAACTAGACAGCAATGTGCAGAAGAATGAACCTGGACCACTTTCTTACCATACACAAAAAATAAATTCAAAATGGATGAAAGACCTAAATGTGAGACAGGAAACCATCAAAATCCTAGAGGAGAACATAGGCAGCAACTTCTTCAACCTTGGCCATAGCAACTTCTTACTAGACACGTCTCCAGAGGCAAAAGGAAACAAAAGCAGACATGAACTACTGGGACTTCATCAAGATAAAAAGCCTCTGCAGAGCGAAGGAGACAACAAAACTAAAAGGCAGCCTTTGGAATGGGAGAAGATATTTGCAAATGACATATCTTATAAAGGGTTAATATCTAAAATCTATAAAAGACTTATCAAACTCAACAGCCAAAAACCAAATAATCCAATTAAGAAATGGGAAGAAGACATGAATAGACACTTTTCCAAAGAAGACATCCAGATGGCTAACAGACACAAGGAAAGATGTGGATAAATCTTCAGCCACAGAATGGCTAAAATTAACACCACAAGAAACAACAGGTGTTGGCGTGGATGTGGATAAAGGGAACCCTCTTACACTGTTGGTGGAAATGCAAACCGGTGCAGTATGGAGAACAGTATGGAGGTTCCTCAAGAAACTAAAAATAGATCTACCCTACCATCCAGCAATTGCACTATTAGATATATATCCAAAGGATACAAAAACACAGATTCAAAGGGGTACATGACCCTGATATTTATAAAAGCATTATCAAGAATAACCAAACTATGGAAAGATCCCAATTGTCCATTGACTGATGAATGGATAAAGAAGATGTGGTATATAGGTACAATGGAATATTACTCAGCCATCAAAAAGAATGAAATCTTGCCATTTGCAGTGACGTAGATGGAGCTAGACTGTATTATGCTAAGTGGAATAAGTCAGCCAGAGAAAGACAAATACCATAGGATCTCACTCATATGTAGAATTTAAGAAACAAGACAGATAAACATAGGGAAAAGAGGAAAAAAAGAGAAAGGGGGAGGCAAACCATAGAGACTCTTAACTATAGAGAAGAAACTAAGGGTTGCTGGAAGGGAGGTGTTCCGTGGGATGGGCTAGATGGGGAATGGGTATTAAGGAGGACACTTGCTGGGATGAGCACTGGATGTTGTATGCAAGCGATAAATCACTCAGTTCTACTCCTGAAGCCAACATTACGCTATATGTTAGCTAACTAGAATTTAATAAAAATTTGATGAAAGGAAAGTAATCAAAATCCAGCAAATTCAGGAAAAGCTCTTTACCTCCTCCACAACTGCCTGAAAAGAATTTAGATAGAGGATCTGCTCCAGGACGTGAGCTATCACCTTAGATAACTATGTTTTGACATGAACTAGGTGTGGCAGACAGGAAGAAACCCAGCAAGACTTGTTTCATCAAAGTCCTGTTTGTCTCACATTTCCTGAGAGGCCTAGCAAACATTTGTT
This sequence comes from Panthera onca, assembly GCF_046562875.1. Classification (NCBI taxonomy): domain Eukaryota; kingdom Metazoa; phylum Chordata; class Mammalia; order Carnivora; family Felidae; genus Panthera; species Panthera onca. The sequence goes on from NC_138343.1 coordinate 119,251,514, forward strand.
TACCCACCATTTACTCTTTCTTATCTCCCTGTGAATTTCATTCCTTCCCTCTGAAGTCCCAGGCCCCACCCTCTTCTCCTTACTTCACAGTGACAGATATACTTCATTTTGCCTGATATCTTTGGAATTTCCGTGTGCATGTGGATTCCCAGTACATACGAAATCAAATTCAATTTTCTCCTGTTAATTTGTCTCATGTCAGTTTGATTCCTAATCTGGCTAGATGGGCCTTGAGAGGAAAAGGAAATTCGTGCTCCCTGATATACCTACAGCAAAAGACAATTAGACTGTTGTAACTCTCATGGCTCATCTCTATCCTCTTCTGAGTACTCCATTCTACTAATCCTCTGTCTAAATTGTTCTCCCGCTCTGGAAAGACTACATAATTAAAAGCAAAAGTCTGCCAATTTAATGCTTTTACAGACACTCCTGTAACTACCTTCAGAGAAGGGCCCCCATGGGGCCCCCTCCCAGAGTTGAAGAAACTGAGGAATTTTCTTGTAAACTGCTATATTCTTCCCTTAAACAGCTAAGAGGGAACTGGCGTATATCAGAGCCTGCAGACAGGATTCTGGAAAAACTGTCAAAGGCCAGTGAAAGATGAAAATTCTTACCAGAATCAGTTCTTCTGAATCTCTGTCTGTGATGCCCAGTCCAGAGAGGAAAATGAAATCTCACTGTTGTCCCTTCATTTCCAAATGCAAACCCATTGTGTATTGTTCTTTTCTCTCCAAGGGATAGGAATTGCCTTCTTACTTGTCTCCTTTTGCATGAATAGGCTAGGCTTTCTGCCTGCCTGGTACCTGCAAGTTGTTTCTTTCTTTTGGCTGTCTGTGGGAGTGACTCTGGATTTGAGAAAGATAGGATCTTTTGCACCCTCTTTGGGGGCCTGCTGGACACCCATGAGATGTTATGCAATACTGCCAGAAATATTTAAAATTAAAACTATGTACCCATGCAGCATTACTTACAATAGCCAAATTATGGAAGCAATCCAAGTGTCCATCGATTGATGAATCGATAAGGAAGTGAGATACACACACACACACACACACACACACACACACACAATAAATGTAACTCAGCCATAAGAAAAGAATGACATTTGCAGCAAAATGGATGAATCTACAGGGTATAATGCTAACTGAAATAAGTCAGTCAGAGGAAGACAAATAGTATGTCATTTCATCATGTGGAATTTAAGAAACAAAACAAACCAACAAAGAAAAAAAAAAGAGACAAAAAAAAAAAAGAGTCATAAATACGGAGAACAAACTTATGGTTACCAGAGGGGAGATCTGTGGGGAGATGGGTGAAATAGATAAAGGGGATTGAGAGTACACTTATCACGATGAGCACTGAGTAATGTATATACAATTGTTGAATCACTATACTCTACACATGGAACAAATATAACACTGTATGCTAATTATACTGGGATTAAAAAAACAACAAAGCTATGTATCCAGAGGGAAAGAAAAAAAAAAAAAAAGAGGATAATGTAGTAGGATAGATGGATTAACCTATAAAGTCATTTAATTTATAACCCAGTTCTTTGAGGAATTAAAAACAACGTTCTTATAAATCTTTTACAAAACAAAAGTCAGTCTACAGGCTATTCAAATTCGCCTATTCTTTTACCAATCCCAAAACTTCTCTTCTTTACCTGAAAAACCCTGTAAATCATTGGCCTTAGAAAACCAAAGTCCTTCTTGGGAGAACTCCCTTTTTTTCTCTTTCCCTTAAAGTTACACATCTTAACATGTCTTTGCAATGTAAATATAGCCCCAAACTACCTGAGACTGAAGGGGAAAAAAAGAAAGAAAAAGAGTCTTTTTTAAAATAAACTGCCAGGGCCCCTGGGTGGCTCAGTTGGTTAAGCGTCCAACTCTTGATTTCGACTCAGGTCGTGACCTCACGGTTTGTGAATTGGAGCCCCATGTCAGAATACGACATGTGTATGTCTCACAGAATGTGGAAATGTGTGGCCTGCTTGGGATTCTTTCTCTCTCCCTCTCAAAAAATAAATAAATAAATAAATAAAAGTAACTGCTAAAAGGGCTCTTGTGCCCAGACCCCAACACAACTTTCTTAAGATTAATTTAGGAACAAATACAAATGTTAAAAATCTCCACAAATATTTGTAGCAAAATTAATTTTCAAAAGAGCTCTATTTAGTTGGTTTGAAGACCAGTGCTAATAAGGACTGACCATTCTAAACCTCCAAAAAAGATAGAAACTAACCCAAGTGTTTTTTTTTCAAGTTCATGTGATCCAGGAAAATATTTGATATGAAAGCTGGTTTAAGGTTGTTGGTTTGATTAAAATAAACATGCCTTCAGAGCTATCAGCAATAAAATTAAAACTTTTATTCTGCCTGGGTTTACTTAAAGTCCTATAAATCACTATTATCTCTGTTACAGAATATTAAAAAAAAAAATAGCTTGGAGGAGCGCCTGGGTGGCTCAGTTGGGTGGGCATCAGACTCTTGGTTTCAGCTTAGGTCATGATCCCAGGGTCATGGAATCAAGCCCCGTGTCAGGTTCCATGTTGAGGATGCAGCCTACTTAAGATTATCTCTCTCACTCTCCCTCCGCCCTTCTCCCCGATTGTGCTCTCTCTCTCTCTCAAAGAATAAAAAATAAAATAAAATAATTAACAAAAAAGAAAAATAACTTGGAAGACAGACTTTGATGTATCGCAAAGTTTTTATGAGTAACCTAAGCATAAATTGTTGAGAACAAGTAAATTGAATAAGCATAACTAAAATAAAAAAATAAATAAACTAAACTTTTAAATAATTTTCCTAAATCTTACTGGTCACCTAGAACCTTAAAAAGTTGCTGAGTTAGGTTAAACGATGAGTTCAGTTAAATTTGTTAAATATCGGGGCACCCAGGTAGCTCAGTCCAAAAAGTGTCTGACTCTTGATCTCACCTCAGGTCTTGATCTCGGGGTCACGCGTTCAAGCTCCACACTGAGCTCCATGCTGGGTATGGAGAATACATACGTACATATATACATACATACATAAATTCATTAAATATCTAGATCACTTCCAAATAAAACAAGATACTAAAACATTAATTACTAAACGTAGGTTTATGTATTTTTGACTTCTAGTTACAGAGAAACTAAAAGATGTCCTGATCTGTTCATGCTCCACTGGAAAATTTAAAAAGGTATATGCTTCTAAAAATTATGAAATATATTCATAAATGTGCAAATCTGAAGAATTGTGCTAAGACAAACAGTTCACAATCACTACTTAATGTTCACTAGAAATGAAGGTTTCTAAGACTTCAAAATTCTAATGAATGTAATGTATTAGACCACCGGAAATAATAAGGGAAAAAGCTTTGTATGTAAAGAAAATAAGATGGATGTTTTCAGTGAAAAAAAATTGTGAGATACAGAGATGCATTCTTGTTGAGGGAAAATAAAGTAATTTTGTCCTAAAGTGAGGCTGGTTATTTAAAGAGGGAAAACCTAGGACAAATCTGAGTTAAAGAAAGAAAATTATAGAAGGTTTATAGAAAAAAAAAGGAATTTGGAAAGAACTTTCAATATGTGATCAAGTTGGCTTCCGTGACAAGGCTGCAGCAACAGAATCTATAATGATTATAGCACAGCTGGATGAGGTCCATTCTGCTTCTGCAAAAATGGTTTCTCATTGCCAGGCTGTTGTCATCCTGATATCCGTATAACATGGCAACAGTCTGCCCCTGAATCAGAGAAATTGAGGTGGGTAGACAATGGCTGTAAATTAAATGGCTGTAAATAGTTGGGGCCATCGGAAACCCAAGATGGTTGCTTCGTTTTTGCCAGGTCCTTGACAAACCCCGTTTTTTGATTTTTGTGTTCCTTCGACCACTGTAGTGCATTTAAGATGACTCAAATTATACATAGACATTAGTGGGAAAGCCTCTCTAAAATTGCAAAAACAGTCTACCAAAATGTCTAACATGTCAGACCCATAATCCTGAAAAAAACTGATTTTTGTCTACAGTGTCCTCAGACCATCTCCTTGTAGACTCTTTGAACCCCTACCTACAGCTAGACTTCATTCAATGGCCACTTAGTAGGGGTTACCAATATGGCCTTGTTATTGTATGCATGTTTCCCAGATGAGTCGAAGCTCTCATGGGATGGGGGTGGGATGCTGCTGAAAACTGTGTTTCCCACTTTGAGTATACTTTCTTTAATCTCCAGTGATCAAGGCACCCGCTTCACTGGGTGAAGCATCTGAGCCTTAATGAAAACCTTGCAAACTTCTTGAATTCTATCAATATATAACCTTTTGCTGATTCCTTGCTGTCTCATGCTATTATGGCCACTACTACTGTAAGTCTCTAATGCCTTATGCTCAAGCCTGTCATCAACAGGGTAAAGAAGCCTTCCTGGGTCCCAATTCAAAGGATCCCGTTGGTCCCAGTTTAGAGCCCCGTGATTGGGTATTCTGAATATGTCATCAGAGCAAGACCTCCGGCCCCGTTAGAAAGAAGCTTACCAGGTGTTCCTGACCACTGACACGGCTACAAAACTAGAAGGTGTAGAGCCTTGGGTACATATTGCACAGGTGAAGAAGACTCAATCTGACCCCTGGTCCTGGAGACACTGGAGAGCTCTGAATCAAAGTGACAGGGAAGAGAAGTAGCTGAGGGAGACTGTTTCCACCCAAGATGCCAGATCGACTTCCTCCTTTAATTGAACATGAAACCCCTTGTCCTTCTTCACTCTTCTTCACTTCTTCCCCTTCCTTCACTCTGGAATTGGCTGGGAAAAATAACCCCCTCATCTTTATCTCCCAGGCCATTTCTGAGATGGTTAACCTCTGGAATTGAGAACAACAACCTTTTATTTCAGGCTAGGAAGCTGAAATCTAAATGACCCCCTACATCTCGTTGGTTGACTCCCCTGAATTTATATCATCAAGTTAGAAAAGGCCTACCAGGAGGCTCTCGTGATTCAGGACTCACTCCTTTGGCAGGTTCCGACTTCTCTGGCAAGGGATAAATATAAATGAGGCTGTGATCAGCAGCTCCTCTTTAATTCTTGAAATTGTTGCAGAATCCACTGCAAAAGCAATAGCTTCCCAACAAAGATCCTTAGACGGTCTGGCTAAAGTTGTTCTTGATAACAGGATAGCCCTTGATCATCTGTTGGCTGAGCAAGGAGGTGTCTGCTGTAACCAATTTCTCCTGCTATACCTGGATTAACACTTCTGCAGAAGTTAAAACTCCGTTACATAAGGTCACAAAGCGATCCATTTGGATTAAAAAGGTGACTCCTTCTGTGAGGTCTTTTTATTTGGTTTTGATTAGATTGGGCCTAGGGGACTGATGAGGAACACAAAGGCAAGAGAAATGTAGATAAAGTTAAATTTCCTTACAACCTGCAGCCCACTGATAAATACTTGAGACCTGCAGAGTGTGACATTCCTTAAGGAACTCACAAACTGCCTTAATGTTAATGCTTTGCTAGAGACGAAAAGCAACCTTAGCTTGACAATAGCCAGATCTCCAGGATCCTAGAAGGTTTCTTTAACATCCAGAAATACTTTTAGAGACTTCCATTATCTCTACCACCCCAACTCCAAAATATATAATCAGTCATGCCTCACAACCCCAGTGCAGCTCTTTCAATACCCACAGGTCCTGTCCCTGCGCTTTAACGAAAGCACCTTTTTATGCCAGATATTTATCCAGATATTTGATGCCCTCTCTTCATTCCTATTCTTATACAAAGCTGTCTTTCTTGGGCACAGGACAGTCACCTAAGTCACTAAGATGGTTGCCAATCTTAAGACTCCAATATCAGTTTTCCTCCTCATTGGTCACTGCAATCCCCTCCACATCTCTAGTCTAGTCACTTCTGGCCAAAAGACCTCTGCTTAGAGCCAGCTGAAACCAGTACGCAACTGAATTTAAAACCGTTGCAACCAGGGAGTGTTACGTGGGGAAGTCAGTTTTAAAGACTACATGTGTCGGAATGTTGCTTAGACCGTGATGGATTTCCACTTTATTATTCCTCATCAATGTCCCCTACTGAGTACTTAAGTTGTAATATTAGGTACTTCTGCTCTTGCAAATTCTTAGCATCTCCATGGGTTAAAATGGCAGTCTGTCTTTGGTCCATCTACTGGCACCTATTGTGTCCCGGAAAAAAAAAAAATAGGGAAGCAAAGAGACGTCAACATCACTTCAGTAAACAAGCTGGTGTTCGAAACAGCTTTTCGAGGGATGCCTCTGGTTGCTTTGAACACCAGGAACCCTCGACATTATTCTGAATGGGATGCAACCCAGGAACCAGGGGAGGGGAGGCAATTATGGTAACGAACTTATGCACTTTTATAGGAACATAAGATTTCCCTCTTTTTTTTTTTTCTTTTAAGGTTTACTCTTGACATATTGGATAATGATTGTGTAAATAGGCCCCCTCCTCCTAACAAACCTGGGCTACTGGAGGAATCACCGGCCAGTTCAAACAAGGAGAACATTGGCTCTGTTATTATCCCTCCTCCTTACAAACCCTAAAGACTCTCCTGCTCCCAGCCTGGCTGGACATAACAGGAGCAGAATCCCCCATCTTCCAGGAGCTTCTCCTACATCTGGCCTATATCCCCTTAGGGACGTTGTTAATGGAGAAATGGGCACTATTAGAACCCGCATCCCATTCTTCATGGAAGACTTGACTCATACAAAACAATTAGGATGATATTCTGAAAACTCTTCTCAATTTATTGAGGGTTTTCAACAAGTTTCTATTATGTTTCACTTGACCTGGCAAGATTGACATATATATATCAATATATAATGTGATATATATATATCACATTAGCTCATGGCTGCACCCCTCAGGAAAAGAACCTTCTGGGCAAGAGCTCAAGAATTTGCTGATGAGCTAGCACCCAGAGATAAAGATCATTATGTAGTAGGGTAATGCTGGCCCAAATACCAAACCACATTGGAATTACCAGGAGGGTAGGATGAGAAGGAAAACATGAGACCATATGATCACTTGTTCAATAGTAGGAATGAAAAAAAGGATTCTCTAAACCTGTAAACTTTGCTAAAATTCAGAAAATTACTCCAGGAGCTGATGAAAATCCAGCTCTATTTCGGGGTCATTTGGAGAAGCCATACTTAAATATATAAATCTGGACCCAACCTCACCTGAGTGAACAACTACATTAAACGTACATTTTATAAAAAATCAGTTGGTACCTGACATCTGTCAAAAATTGACTAAAGTGGCTTTAGGGCCTCAAACCCCCACCCAGTGTCTACTAGAGGTACCTCCTGGAGTTTTTTGTTTTAATTTTGTTTGTTTGTTCGTTTTGCTTTCGTTTTTTTGTTTGTTTGTTTTAGTTTTCCGGGGGGGGAAGGGTAAATTTTATTTTTTTATTTTTTTCTCCAATTTTAAAAAAAAAATCTACTTAGTTAACATGTAGTGTGATATTGGTTTCAGGAGTAGAATTTAGTGATTCATCACTTACATATAACACCCAGTGCTCAACAAGACAAGCGCCTTCCTTAATGCCCATCCCCCCTTTAGCCCATCCCCCACCCACATCCCTCCAACCACCCTCAGTTTGTTCTCTATTCTAAGAGTCTCTTTTGGTTTGTTTCCCTGATGGACTTATTTCCCTTAGCATAATACACTCTAGCTGCATCCACATTACAGCAAATGGCAAGATTTCCTTCTTTTTGATAGCTGAGTAATATTGCATTATATATGTATATACCACATCTTCTTTATTAATTCATCACTCAATGGACATTTGGGTTCTTTCCATAGTTTGGTTATTCTTGATAATGCTGCTATAAAAATCAGGGTGCATGTACCCCTTCAAATCTGTATTTTTGTACCCTTTGGATAAACACTTAGTAGTGCAATTGCTGGATGGTAAAGTAGTTCTATTTTTACTTTCTTGAGGGACATCCTACTGTTTTCCAGAGTGGCTGCCCCAGTTTGCACTCCCACCAACAGTGCAAGAGAGTTCCCCTTTCTCTGCATCCTCGCTAACACCTGTGGTTTCTTGGGTTGTTAAGTTTAGCCATTCTGACAGGTGTGAGGTGGTATCTCATCAGGGTGGTTTTGATTTGCATTTCCCTGATGATAAGTGGCGTTGAGCATCTTTTTATGTGCCTGTTAGCCATCTGGATGTCTTCTTTGGAAAAGTGTCTATTCATGTCTTCTTCCCATTTCTTAATTGGATTATTTGGTTTTTGGCTATTGAGTTTGATAAGTCCTTTATAGATTTTGGATACAAACCCTTTATCGGATATGTCATTTGCAAATATCTTCTCCCATTCCATAGGCTGCCTTTCAGTTTTGTTGATTGTCTCCTTCACTCTGCAGAGGCTTTTTATCTTGATGAAGTCCCAGTAGTTCACGTCTGCTTTTGTTTCCCTTTGTCTCTGGAGACATGTCTAGTAAGAAGTTGCTATGGCCAAGGTCAAAGAGGTTGCTGCCTATGTTCTCCTCTAGGATTTTGATGGTTTCCTGTCTCACATTTAGGTCTTTCATCCATTTTAAACTTATTTTTGTGTATAGTGTAAGAAAATGGCCCAGTTTCATTCTTCTGCATGTTGCTATCTAGTTTTCCCAACACCACTTGTTGAAGAGACTGTCATTCTTCCATTGGATATTCCTGTTTTGTCAAAGATTAGTTGACCATATAGCTGTAGGTCCATTTCTGGGTTTTGTATTCTGTTCCATTGATCTATGTGTCTGTTTTTGTGCCAGTACCATACTATCTTGATGATTACAGCTTTGTTATATAGCTTGAAGTCCAGAATCATGATGCCTCCAACTTTGCTTTGTCTGGTTTTGGAATCAAATAAAGTTGGCCTCTTATAATGAGGTTGGAACAAAGGTTTTCCTTCCATTTCTATTTTTTGGAACAGTTTAAGAAAAATTAACTCTTCTTAAAATGTCCGGTAGAATTCTCCTAGGAAACCATCTGGCCTTGAACTTTTGTTTCTTGGGAGATTTTTGATTACTCATTCACTTTCATTTCTGGTAACGGATCTGTTCTATTTAGAATAAATAGAATAAATAGAATAAACTTTCTATTTATTCCTGTTTGGGAAATTTGTATGTTTCTTGGAATTTATCCATTTCTTCCAGATTGCTCAATTTGTTGGCACATAACTTTTCATAATATTTTGTTATAATTGTGTGTATTTCTGTGGTGTTGGTTGTGATCTCTCCTCTTTCATTCATGATTTTATTTATTTGGGTCCTTCCTCTTTTCTTTTTGATAGTCTGGCTAGGGGGTTATCAATTTTGTTAACTCTTTCAAAGAACCAGTTCCTAGTTTTGCTGATTTGTTCTACTGGGCTTTTTGTTGTTGTTTTTGTTTCTATATCATTTATTTCCACTCTAATCTTTATTAGTTCCTTTCTGCTGAGTTTCCTCAGCATTCCTTTTTGCTGTTCCTTTTCTAGCTCCTAGGTGTAAGGTTAAGCTGTGTATATGAGAATTTTCTTGCTTCTTGAGGTAGGACTACTGGAATTTTTAATAATAGCAGTATGGTTTTAAGACAAGAAAAGGACTGAAGAGCTAAATTGCAGGGACAAATACAGGCTCAAATATTGGCTGCCACTATCACAGATTCGCCACAATGCCAGACTAACCAGGAGCCAAAGAAAAAGCAGGTATCAAACAAAGGACAAGGTAAGATCCCATGCTAGAGGTGTGGCCATCAGATATTGGAGCAAGGTAGAGAAAGCTAATCATACTTCAGTTTTTAAAAATATTTATTTATTTTTATTTTTATTTTTATTTTTTAAGAGAGAGAAAGAGAGAGCATGAGCAGGGGTGGTGCAGAATGAAAGAGGTTGAGAGAGAGAATCCCAAGCAGGCTCCATGCTGTCAGTGCAGAGCTGATAGGGAGCTCGATCTTGCAAACCTTGAGACATGACCGGAGCCGAAATCAAGAGTCAGATGCTCAACCAACAAAGCCCCTCAGGTGCCCCAAGCTAATCATACCTGAAAACAACACTTTACTAAACTTAGTCTGGAGATCCAAGAAAATTGGGTTACTTTCTTACCAATAAGACATCTCAGAATGAGGACTGCTCCAAAACAACTTATAGGACTAAGCTGTTTTGAGTTATTATATGGAAAACCATTTTACAGTGGACCTGTTATTAGATAAAGATTATAATACTTTATTAAATTATTCACTTGAAGCCAGGTTAATTCATAAATTACTTCATATACCGAACGTATGCTCCAAATCTAATTTAACTATAACTGAAAGCTTACCCCATGCAAGCCCTGGAGGCATGGCTTATTTAAAATATTGGAAGTCAAGGAGTACTGATGCATAGGGGCACTTGTACCCCCATGTTTATAGCAGCACTCTCAACAATAGCCAAATTATGGAAAGAGCCTAAATGTCCATCAGCTGATGAATGGATAAAGAAATTGTGGTTTATATACACAATGGAATACTACGTGGCAATGAGAAAGAATGAAATATGGCCTTTTGTAGCAACGTGGATGGAACTGGAGAGTGTGATGCTAAGTGAAATAAGCCATACAGAGAAAGACAGATACCATATGGTTTCACTCTTATGTGGATCCTGAGAAACTTAACAGAAACCCATGGGGGAGGGGAAGAAAAAAAAAAAAAAGAGGTTAGAGTGGGAGAGAGCCAAAGCATAAGAGACTCTTAAAAACTGAGAACAAACTGAGGGTTGATGGGGGGTGGGAGGGACGGGGGGTGGGTGATGGGTATTGAGGAGGGCACCTGTTGGGATGAGCACTGGGTGTTGTATGGAAACCAATTTGACAATAAAATTCATATATTAAAAAAAAAAGAAGAAAAAAATAAATAAAATATTGGAAGTCAAATATAGTGGAGGGCTTAAACCCCAAGTCCATATCAGGCCATATTATGTACTCCCACTGCAATAAAATTAAAGGGACACTCTTCCTGGACTCATATATCTAGAATAAAACCGGTAACTCCTTCATAGGAAACAATGAACAAACTAATGTGACTTCTTACTCTTGTGGACCTGTAGAAGATGTCAAATGACGATGTAGGTTGTATAATTTCTTTTCATTCTCCGTGCACCCATTTTAATAGACAATTCTTTTCTACAATGGGCACAACATTATACTGGACTTCAGAATCAAATAGATTGTTGGATATGTGGAGTTTTGCCCATGTCACGTATGTCTGGGTTACCCTGATGTGTTTCTCCTTTACAAGGCACTGCTAAGTACTGCTTATGCACTTATGTTTTAGATATAATACATAATCCTAACACTAGCATGTATTGTGATAATTCTATCATTAGACATAATGTTTTTTCTTGGCCCATGATCAGTATGACTTGGAACTTTCCAGGTCATAACCAGACTTTTTCATACCCTCCAACTACTAAGGTTTTAATTGAATTCACAAGCCCACTAGTTAATGCCCATCAAGGAGTGCCTAGATCATAAAACTCTACTTATCAATTTACCCAGGACAATATACATACCAAATCTGGGATTAATATTTATGGCTCACACCCCTTCATTGGACAACTCAGTCAAAAGGCATTTTTACACTGGAAACAAAGAAACCATATATATGATACCTGGACAAACAGCACACGACATTTGGGCTGGCTATCTCTAGAAATCTGTTCTCAAACCATTGTATTCCAGACTACTGATTGGTTTACTTCTGATTGGTTTGCTACTGATTGGACAGGGTAGCCCAGAATTGGATGGGTAGCTCCAAACGGGATCCAATGGTTATGTGGATCTAACCTATGGCCCTGGCTTCCTCCAGGATGGATAATAGGTCATTGCCCCTTGAGTCTTGCTTGGACTTATGGGTGTATTATCAAAACCATGACAACCCTGACTAATCTTCCAAATTTAAAACAACAATGGACACGATCAATACTTCACCGATATGATCACTTAATGTCCATCTTTGTTCCATCAATGGGACTAGAGAATGTCATTTGGCATATGGAAGCCCTTAATCAATAAACTGTAAAAGCACTAAATGACTCACAAAGCAGTATTTCCTTACTCAGTGCTGACATTAAGCAGATATGTAAAGCAGTTCTACAAAATTAAATGACCTTACCTGCTTTAACAGCTGCACAAGTAGTTACCTGTGCCATTATCAAAACGGAATGTAGTGTATATATTCCAGAATATTTAAAAGATATATTCCAGATTATCACAGACACATAACAAGATTGCTAAAAGATATGAATCCCCAAATTGGCACTTTACATCATCCTTCTCTCTCCCTTAATGATTGGTTAAACTCCTGGACGGAAGGAAAATTTCAGTCCAACTACCACAGGTCTCTTTATTAGGCTTCTTTTTCTCATAATAATATTGATCTTAATTTGTGGTCTCTTCCAGTGTCTCCCTGCCTGGTGCCTAAGCTCCTTCACTTCCATGACTTCAAGCTGACAGATGAAAGAGATTCATGTATGTTGTCTGTCTTGGATTTGACTGCCTCTGCCTTTCGTAACTCCTTTATATAAATTCCCCAACTGACCAATGTTGACCCATAGGTAGGGACATCTCTACATAGGAAAAGGTTACAGAAGACAAGACCTTCCACCTCAGCAATCTCAAAGATTTAAGGGTCAAAATTGTTGGGGGGGGTGTGGAGAGTGGGGGTGGGAAGAGAATAATGAAGAGACCAAAGGCAAAAAAATGCAAATAAAATTTCCTTACAACCTGCAGCCCATTGATAAATACTTGAGACCTGCAGAGTGTGACATTCCTTAAGGAACTCACAAACTGCCTTAATGTTAATGCTTTGCTAGAGACGAAAAGCAACCTTAGCTTGACAATAGCCAGACCTCCGGGATCCTAGAAGTTTTCTTTAACATACAGAAATCCCTGCGTGTTAAACCCCAAAATATATAATCAGTCACACCTCACCATCACAAGTGCAGCTCTTTCTGCCCCTGGGTCCTGTCCCTGGCTTTAATAAAAGCACCTTTTTTGCACCAAAAATGTTTCAAGGTTTCTTTCTTGACTGTTGCGCTCAACGACCCAACAGCAGGGACTATGACTTCAAAGTACACTCCAAACGTCGGGAATTATCCCACTTATAGTAATCATAATAGCCTTCCTGGTACCTGATATTCTTTCAAAATTTTTAAATGCATCAGCAAAGGAACCAAGGATGACTGACTTACAGGGTGCAAACCTAAACTCATAATCCGCAGATATCACAGAGGTAAAGAAAAAAGTCATGACCTGTGAACGCCACACAAAGAATCAACAAAAGCTTCAAGAACTTCAGAGCAGTGGCATTACTGCCTTAAATTTTGATCACATCTCTCAGGTAAGTTGAAAGTCTGATCAAAAGGAGGGGATTGTTAAAAAGAAAATCACAGACCCAAAATGGCATCACTTAGGTTAAGGCCCCAAATCAAGTAGGATGAGGGAGCCTGGGGCAAGCTGAGGGCAAAGTACAGGCTAACAGAACCCCCTGCCATCACTAGGTGGGATATGCGTGATATTTCTCAGACACCCCTGGCTGCCCAAGAACAGGGGAAAGGAAAGAAAGCAAATGGTTGACTGATAGAGATCACAGTCATGCAGGACAGGAGTCGCCTTCAGTTTACAGATAACTTAGTAAACTGCAAGAAAAAAGCAATCTTATCCGTAGCTTAATCTCCAGAAACCTATAGACTCTGTTTCCTGGAGCCCTACTATCACCCTCATCAAGATGGAAGGGGGTTTAAGTACTTGCCATGATGATGTGGGAAACAAAGGCAAATGAAAAAGTAAATCCCCTTACTGCCTATGGCCCATCGACAAGTCCTTGAAACAGACAGAGTGACCTCCCTCTAGGAGCTCAGCTGCCTCAAGGCCCTGAAAACCTTGCTTCCAAAATACCTTAGAGACTTACTCTATCCCTGACCCCCTCCCAGCCTGATGGTATATAATCAGTTACCCGTCACAATCCCAGTGCAGCTGTTTCTGCCCACGGGCCCTGTCCCCGTGCTTTCATAAAATCACCTTTTTGCACCAAAGACGTCTTCAAGAATTCTTCCTTGGCCATTGGCTCTGGACCAACCCATCATCACCCCAAAACCCCATCAAGTAAACCAAGACTTACTACCTAACCTACTGCAATTGCAACACCCCAAATGTTACCCCATGTAACCTGTAACCAGTCAACATCAAATTTCCTGGTCAATTCTAGACCACTTAGAAGGGCAACTTGGCCTAAACAATGCATTCCTTGCTAATAAATTCCTTTCTTCTCCTTCTCCTTCTTCTTCTTTTTTATTTTATTTTATTTTATTTTATTTTATTTTATTTTATTTTATTTTATTTCATTTCATTTCATTTCATTTTATTTTATTTTACTTTATTTTTCTACTTATTTCTTTTTATGCCCTTTCTCTGCCTTTAAATACCTTTTTCTTGTTTAGCTCCGGGGAGCTCCCCTCCACTTGCAGTGGGAGGCTGCCTGCCTGACTCATGAATCATTTCCAAAGACAATTAGATCTTCAAATTTACTCGGTTGAATTTTGTTTTTTTTACACTAGTAATCCAGTAAGTAAAATGTTTCTGAGTTCTAGTGAGCCACTAGGGCAAATTAACCAAACCGAAGGAGGGGGTCCTTGGACCCTCCTTTGTATAACCAGTCAGTCAGAAGCACAGGTGACCATCTGGGCTTGACGTCTAAAGTGGGGAGAGGGCAGTTTTGTGGGGCTAAGCCCCTCAACTGTGGGACCCAGCACTGTCTCTAGGTATATAGTATCAGAATTGAGTTGAATTGTAGGACCTCCAGCTGGTGTCAGACAATTGCTTAATGGTGTGGGACCCTCCTCCCCCACCTCAGAATTGGGTGTCAGAATTGTAGGTGGTGATCAGAAGTGGGATCGGAGTCAGAGTTATAGTATGTTATGTATGATAAAAGATAAGAAATCTGCCTCTGTGTTGCTACTGAATATATATGCCTAGATATTAATATTGTTAAAAAGAAGACAGCAGTTCCAAAATGGAGTCACTTATTCTAAACCCCGCCAAGACTTAATACCTAACCTAATTGGCAGCTTCAGCTTCTCCCAGAAATGTGAACTTTAACCAGACAACCTGAAATTTCCTGGGCTGTACTAGAACTTAATCCTTAAGCTCCCCGTAGGAGAGCCACCTGGAATAAAATAATGCATTGTTTGATAATAATTTTTCTTTTTCCACTCCCTCTCTGCCTTTAAAAACCTTCCTTTTTCTAAACCTCAATGGAGTTTTGTTTTTGTTTTTTCCCCCCTAGATGAAATGCTGCTGGACTCATAAATCACTGAATGAAGCCAATTTGGTCTTTAAATTTACTCAGTTGAATTCTTGTTATTTAATACTTACTGACTAGAACACTTTCAACTTTCTACAGACGTGAATCTGATTGGTACAGTTATTTACATTGTAAGAATGTATATATTTTTGCCACAGAACTTAATAAAACATTTATTTTTTTAACTATCAGTCCTAACCATTGTTCTGTGGCCAAACTGGCTCCCATAAGAAGAAAAAAACATTTTTGCTCACCTGTAGATTATACTCTGCTGACTCAGGAATACTAGCTGAAGCCAAAAGAAGGATTTCACTCTCCAAAGAAAGAATTTAGATGAGGAAGTCGCTGCTCTGAGGAGTGAGTCTATCAGAGCTCCTCATTTATAAGTCATGGTAAATAAAGTGGGGGGGGGGGGGAGATAGGAGAGAGACTAAAGAGGTCAAAGAAATAAAAATCATGTGGTATTAAAAGATAAGGATCAAAACAACTTCCAGAGAGACAGCTTGTTTGTTGAGTCATCGCGAGTAGGAGTGGAGAAACTCACAGGATCTGGTGATTCTGTAGTCTCCTCATGCTAGAGAAAGGGGGCAGAGGTCGCTTACATAACATGCATGGGGTGAAGGGTGGTGAGGAGGCTGGGGCCACCAGGTACTAATGCTGTCACCAGACAAATGTCTCGGAAAGAGAGGGAAGAATTCTAGAAAAAGCCAGCACAAGACCATCAGGACAGAAGATGCCCATGTCCCGCATGGAAGAGTCCGGGGCACTGGTACAATCTTGGGATCTGAATGTCATAGCCCCTGGAGAGGAAATCCAGACCTGACGGGAGCAGAGATCAAGGGGATTGTCTGCTGCTCAGAACATCTCCAGCCTCCTGGAACTGGGTTGAACTAAATGGAATGGAAATAAGCATCTGGGAGAAGCCTAGGAGAACAACTGTCATCGTCTGTGTGAAAAAGATGTCCCCAGCCCAGAGTGATCCCCACCCACTCCCGCATGAACCAGAGAGCTCCCTGCTCTCCTGTGTGTCTCTTCCCAGTGTTAATCAGTGACCACCTGGAAAAAAAAGAGCTCAGGGGTAACAGGGCTGAGAGACCAATGGTAACTGGGGGAAAGGTGACAGGGTGGCCCTTTCTAAGGAAGCTCCCAGTGTAACACAGACTGCAACAAATCTGAGGATCCAGGGGGCTTAATCAGGATTGGATAAATTTTAGGATAGAATATTTCCAGAAGGAGACAGGGTGTGGTCTGAGGGAGATCATTTTTTCTTTTTTGTTTCCGTCCTAAGGATCTGATTTCCATACAATTAGAACTTAAGAGTATAATAAACAGATAATAGAAGAATTTTAATCAGTTAACAAGTTGCTCAAAATTTTTTGAAAAGTTACTCATAATTACTTTAGGAGATGCCTTTGTTTTTTTACTTCCTATATCGTGATCAACGAGGATCCAAAGCCCTCTGCATACTTAATTAAGGTGCCCCCTGTGTATTTACAAATGATAGAAAAACATTCACATATATCAGAGTAGTTAACACAAAAGGAGTTTTCTAAGTCCCCCTCCATTTAACTGCATGTTCTGCTACACACACATATACTCACATATACTTACATTGCACCTACACGGATCCCACATGCAGCTCCCATAAATGAGTTGGTGCTATATATCAAATACGGAAAACGTAAAACATATAAAACCCATCCACTGCTTTTCACGTTTTAAGTTTGTTGTTCCGGCCAATTTGTGACATCTCTTCTAAACAGACATGAAGCTTTTTTTTTTTTTTTTTTCCTTTCCCTTTCTTTGCCAGGGTAATCCTGAAAGTGTGCCGGCGGAAAGGGATCATTCTAATCTCCGGGGTCCTTGCCCCAAGCGCGGAGGGTCTTTGTCAAACACTCTTCCGTACAGGGCCAAAACTAAGACAGGCAGAGGGGTTCTGCTTCGGCTCCTCAGACGTCCGTCTCTCAAGACCTGATCAAAGAGAGCAAAGGATTAACTCCAATGCAGAGCTTTGGTTTCCAGCCCAGAGGCCTTCTCAGACAGCATCATTCTAAAATAGTAACAGACAGGCACACGGGACTTGGTGTCAGAAGACCTGTGTGTCAGATCTAAAGGTCGAAGGGTAGAGAGATTTGGGTGAAAGTGCAGCAAATAAACTACCACACAGGTAGTTTAAAAAGATGACGTATAAAAAAAATTCTTTTAACTCATGAAGCACCGCCATTATTACTCTCATTATTGCTATCATTATAACAACTTCTCAAAATAACATACCCATGAAATAAGCTGTAGGTGCATTGCTTAATGTGTTTAACTTGGGCCTTCCACACCATTAAGAAAAAATTTATTTACTTATGCAAATAAAGAGAACATTAGCTGCCGTCGTCCATAACCCTACTGTTGCCTTGGATCTCAGCATCGCATTTATGTAGAAAAAGTGAACCCCAAATTCTCTGTCACAGCCTAAAGACATCTAGAACCACAATTTCTCTTCCATGTTAAAGCTTCCCGTGTCTTTAAAGCTCTGCCTGTATAATGTGAACCACAGCACTGCAACACTGTGTCACAATCTCAAAGATTTCCATGGTGCTAGTTTACCCCATCTGTTCCAAGAAATTGACCATCCTGAATTCCTCCTACCTCATAATACCTTTCAGGAGCAAGCTGACTTCCACTGAGAATGATCTGTGGGAAAACATAACGTGTTGCAAATGTGCCGCTGAGGGAGAATTCTTCCAACTTGGTGAAAGCTGACCCCACGGGCTCCCCACAAGTTCGCAGGTCACTGATTTGACACTTCAGTAATGTGCATATCTGTGTAGGCGAAGGAGAGAGAAGTAGTCAGAGATCTTGGAAATAGTTTCTCCATGAAAGACACAATCTCAAGGAATAGAGGAAGATTTGTTAGGTCGCATCTGTCAGGGAGGAAGAATTTCCTGTCCCCGTCAAGGTCCTTCTGGCCAGACTAAGAATTGAATGGACACGAGACAGATTAACAGGAGAACGTCAAATTGAATTTTGTACATTTGGGAATCCACACAGACATGGCAATTCCCAAGACAGGCAAAATGAGGTGCGCATATCGTTCTGGAATAAGGAGGAGGGCGTAGGGGTCTGGGACTTCAAAGGGAAGGAATGCAATTTACAGTAAGATGAGAAAGAATAAACATTTGGTACACAAATATTTGCCGGGCCTCTTAGAAACGTTGGAATGTGGAGGCCTTTGATCCAACAGGCCCTGTGAGGCTCCTCCCTGTTTGCCACACCTGGTTCCTGTCCTCACATCCTTACTTACCTTGATAGCTCCCTTTCTGAAGCAGATCCTCTACCTAAATTCTTGTAGGCAGTTGTGGGGGAGGTAAAGAGCTTTTTCTGAATCTTCTGGCTTTTAATTGCTTTTTTAATTCACAATAATCTTCATGCCCAAATGGCTCCTCTTGGGATGGCCTGCCTTTATCCCCTACACCTCTTAAGCAGTCTTTTCAAACTGGAGGTCAGAGGCTATTAGTGAATCCGAAAATCAGTTCAACAGGTCAGGACTAACTCCCTCCCTCTCTCTCTCCCTCTCTCTCTCTCTCTCTGTCTCTTTTAAATAAAGTGAAATGCAATAAATTGGATTTTAAAAGTCAGACTGCTATTGCTCATAATTATGGCTACTTCTAATTCTAATTGAAGTAATAAATAAAATATTTGTTTCAATTACCATCATGCATCTTGACCGCACAGCATCGTAACATGAAACGGACTTCTGATTCTGGACTCCTGTTGAAGACAGTTCGAAAAGCACTGTTCTAAAGTAACCTGACACAAAACGAGAAGGCATGGAGGTTGCAGCCTTTCAACTTGAATCCAGCTGGCTGAGAGCTCATCAACTCGCTTTATGTTTTACCTTGCAGCCAAGAGAAGACATTCTGTTCTTGCTAAGACTAAACAAAGTGTTCTGGGGGAAAACTTCAGTGATGACTGTAACGGGCTACCAAGTAACTGAATCCAGCACGATTTTTAAAGAAATGCAGCGATGATCCAGAAGAAAAACTAATAAACAATCCATTCTAACTTACGTCACTATTGTTTACCTGTAGGTAATATTGACCTTCTACTCTGTGCAGTCCATCAAAAGCACCTAGTGCGTAAACCTCGTCCGTTCGTTTCTCCGACATCTTGTAAGTTAAGTGACAGCACAGGTCTTTCTGGCAAACTGTGTAATTTCCTGTGTTTCTCTTAAGCTCAATGAAGGTGAGCTCATCAAAATAAATCATCCCCGGAAAATTCGACTGTTCAGACAAGAATGGCTTGACACTTCTGGCATAAGCACTCCAGTCAACAGCTGCAGGATAGGTGGGTTCACTTCGCGGCCAGGACTTCAGTTCGGACAGCATCAGCTGGCCACTCTCTGTTTCCATGTCATAGTGATACACTTTGACCGCTTCCGGTGCGTAGATTCCACTCCCTATGGCGACACAAGGCAACGCAAATATTGGTTCCGAATTTTGCATGGTTACAAACTCATAAAATCATCCCCCAGAGAAATTCGATATGGCTTTATGAAAGCATAAGCACTTTCAGGATAGTTAAGGAGATAGCTTGTTAGCCTGGCATTGTTCCCATTTGCCTCTGTGTCCTCCATTAGGTTCTGCTTACACTGAAATTATCAATTGACTTGGGTCAATTGACTTTTTTACTTAAACTACCTCTTTTTTAACCAACTTAACAAACAACTAGAAAATTCCCCAACACGAAGAATAATCTGAGCTCTCTGCTGACCTGTCTAATTTATTTGTGTTTAAGTTTCTTCATCTGGATCAATGAATAACCCAAGCAGTCAAGAGGGGAGCTTGTATTACCTTGAACATGGATGCAATGAAGGATAAACTCTGGTTAAGTCTAAAATCATTTTATCACCTTAACCACAAAGATTTATTTCACTATTACTGATGGATGCGGGCAGCAAAGTTCTTTAGATCTGGCTTTGTTTTTCTTTTTTTGCTTGTTTTTGTTTGTTTGTTCATGCGACTTGACTTCTCTTTAACTCCAATGTTCCCTCATGTGAAATTGAGATAATAGCGTTTACCTCCTTCCGTACTCATAGGGATAATGGGCCTTAAAACATATGGGCACTGAAAGCCAGGCTATTATTAATTTTGTGACATTAGAATTAATAAAGGAATTATTAAAGACAAGTGTGGCTTGGAAATCAATGAAGACTGTCTAAGACTATCATGGCCAGTCGGTGCAGGACACGTGTGAGTTACCTGTCATGTGCATGCTGGTGTTGTGGGTATTCGCAGCAAGCAAGTTGACTCTCATGGCTCTGGCCCACGCAGAGTGGAAGGGAACAGCCGACAGAAGGGGCAGTGTGTTGTACCACGCCACCGGGTAGAGAACGCTGTCCACTTGAAACTCATCCACCACCACCACAGCTGGGGTGTGAGAAAAAATGTCAAAGCAAGTGAAAATGCCAAACTTCCCAAAAGGAGTCTCAAAAGTCACAGATTCTGAATCCTTGGGGAAATCAAATTGAATTTCAGGCGCAAAAAGATTGTACTGTTAACAAAAAGCAAAGAAGGGGGAAATTCATGAGAAAACTACCAAAGAGAGGTGTTTCATACCCATCAAATTTTTTTCCCAGCCATGTTGACATGCATATTTAAAACTATTGCACATACATTTGCAGAAATCAAACCCAGTATACCACTGTCTAGGAGTTTTATTACGACGGTGCTGGTCAGAAAACTCCACCTTTCCACAACTAACGAACGAAATCATATCTAAAAACGATATTTGAAAGGTGACTATTTCTCTTAACATCACAGGTTGAAAATCTGAATCTTATAAACTTCAGATTTTTTGTCACTGTATTCTTTAAATACCAACAACACTGCCAGTGTGAAACCTAGCATGTAGTAATAAAATTAACTTTGTCATATCTCCCTTCGATACGGCTAGGTTTATAGAAGTGAAGTACATTTGAAGTTAGGCAAGGTAATAGCTCACACTTGTTAATCAGTGAGCCATTGGTAATTTTTTTCCAGCTTGATTATTGCTCCCCAATTCCACTTTGCCCCGGGTCAAGAGTACTTGCTCAGATACTATGTACCATGAGGCTTGATGTGTACATATTTGTGCTCTGACAACACCCCCTCCCCTTCAGTGAGGGTCACTTGCTCCTCTACCCTACACGCAGGTGGAAGCTTGTCCTTCGTCCTGCAGGGATCGGCTCAAGGAAGGCACGTAGCCTAACTGGAGTCAAGGCATGATGACGAGGTCTACAAGGCAGGACAAAAATACACTCTTCCTCTGGATTTTGCTCCTACAGAATGTGAGCTTTATGTTGAGCACCATGGGGTCTCTAAAAGCACAGCTCGAGTAAAAGCTGTAACACAAGTTAAGAGAGCTAGAGGAATAGCTGACGTCTTTTGAGCCTCTGAGGGACAGACTACATCTGATAAAGCTTAGTCATGCTATGAGTGTCAATGAATTGAGCCAAAACACTAACCAGGGTATAACAGCATTTCTCCTTCTTTCTCAGAGACTATTAACATCTTTGTGAGACTATGATCACATTCAATATTCTGCCAAATTCTACTCCATGCTTAATTCAAACTCAGAACCCTTATATGAGACCAGAGTAAATGAAACCCCCTTTTCAACTAAAGCGTAATAATCAAGAGACGCGTTCGTAACAGTTCTTTCGGCCATGTTCAAGAAATGAATGTACATATATACCACAAACAAACACAAGAAGATATTCTTACCTTATGGTAGCGTGCCACCAGCCTACCCTCAGAATCAAACACCACATCAGTGTTGTACTGGTAACGGCCATCGGGGGGACACTGAGGGTCGCTGGCATTGCATGGCTTCTTGTCCCCAATATTTGCCACAACGTAGATGGAGTTGTCTTTGGCCAGGCAGCTGAGCCTTTGTTGCACTGGGGTGTAGCCAAACCTGATTTAATAGATATGGCCTTAAACTTACTGTACTTGAGTGATTTCTAATCTTCCAGAACATACTTTATTTGCCTGTTACTTAGAACACAAGCTCTAGGTTAGGAATCAAATCAGAAAAGATCTAAAATTCCACATGCAACATAGTCTTCATATTTACGAAAGCTAACCTAGTTTACCTTGTTTATTTTTTACTGAAGTATAGTTGACACATTGTTACATTAGTTCTAGATGTACAGTCTAATGATTCGACAGTCCTCGATGTCGTGCTATGCTCACTACCAGTGTAGCTATCATCTGTCACCACACAACACTATGACGATACCATGGACTACATTTGCTATACTGTGCCTTTTAGTCCATGACTAATTCATTCCATAACGGGAATCCTGTATCTCCCACTCCCCTTTGCCCATCTTGCCCATCCCCCCGCCTCCCCTGAAGGCTAACCTATTTTAATGTGCCAGACTCTTAGTTGCAGTGTGAGACAGAAACACTGGAAAGATGGTGGAGGAAGAGGAGAAAGAAGAGAAGGAAAGCTTTCTCTTATAAAGTGCTTCTAGGCGGGCAAAGGAAGGGCTTGAAATGTAATACACTCTTTTAATGGGGAGGGCCTTTTCTATAATTCTAGCCATACTCTTACTAGGAAGCAGTAAATAGTTGCTCCTATGTCAATCGTCTTCTATAGAGAACAAATGCATCATTATGTACTTGAAATATTTCAGGAAGGAAGGGAGGGAAGGAGGGAGGAAGGGAGGGAGGGAGGAAGGAAGGGAGGGAGGAAGGAGAAAGAAAAGAAAGGAAGAGAGAAAGAAAAGGAAAAAGGAGAGAAAGAAAAAGAAAGAGAGAGAAAGAAAGAAAGAAGAAGGAAAGAAAGAAAGAAAGAAAGAAAGAAAGAAAGAAAGAAAGAAAGGTGGGAGGGAGGGAGGGAGGAAGGAAGGGACTTCACTGTGTTGGCTCAGTTTCCTTATCTGTCAGTATAACATAATTGCTTTCTGCCTGCCTGCAAGGGTGTTCACAAGAAACCCTGAGATAAATACAGACTATGAAATTGCTTCTCAAAGTATTGCCAAATCCATCTACATTGGGGACATTAACCAAGAAATAAGAAGAGATTGAGGTGACAAAATAGGTGGAATGATAGGTGGCTTCAAATATTTGAAAGGCTCTAATCTGAAGGAGGTGAGTCATATATATACAATGATAATATATAAAGTAATAAAGGCAGTACAAAGACTAACGTTATAGAGAGACAGATATGCAGAGGAGAAAAAAAATTTGGCAACCAGAACATTCTGTCAAAGGAGTGGATTCACTGGTCACTGGTGATTTCAAATACAATATGGTGCATCCAGGTGCTCCAAGTCTACCAGTTATCAGGGCTCAGATGGAAATGGCTGGCTTTGATTTCCTGCCATGTTAATTACCAATATGAGACCGTAAGCCTCCTTTTTTCCCTGATATGAAAAATAGAAATAGTTGTACCTGTCACATAAAGTGAATGAGACAATATGTCTAGTGTACCAGGTACAATTCCTGGAACCACGTAGATGCTCCATGAAGAAATAATGGCCATTATGGACTTTGTAACTACAGGGGGACAACCCAGGAAACTGATGGATTTACTGCTTCTAGAAGCCATTTGGGTTCTCTCCAGCATCTCTCAGCCTCTCTACAGTTGATGTGGACTTAATCTTTGAAGAGAAAGGGCAAATTTATGACAGTGATTGATTTATGATTTATGATTTATGACTACTGTTTCAGATCATTTCTTTTCTTTTTTTTTTTTTTTTTTTTTTTGCCCTCAGGAAAAACACGGCAACATTGTTAACATTGATATTCTTTAAAACTTTCAATAAAACTATCACCTATTTTCTTTTTTCTTTCTTTCTCTCTTTCCTTTCTTTCTGTTTCTTTCTTTCTCTCTCTCTTTCTTTCTCTCTTTCTTTCTTTCTTTCTTTCTTTCTTTCTTTCTTTCTTCCTGCTAAATAATTAGGGCATTTTAATATCTTCTATTACTCCTCATGGGTAATGCTCAAGGAAGCATGGGACAGGTCAGTATTGTCAATGATAGTATTTAAATACACACGGATAACCAGGTGGCCCTCTATTATCACCTTTAAGTATAAATATTACTAGGGAAGAAATGGTGGCTTTTTTTAAAACCAATATTACCGTCTTATTAAATATCGGATTTCTGTTTTTGTAAGTCAGGCTGAAAGCTTACCATTTGAGTAAATGTCTGCAACCCTCAATAATGTTGAAGTTTCATCAGTCATCTACCTTCCCAACTTAAAATAATTCATCTGAGATTAATTATCAGGATTCAGGACCTCTTTCCCCTAGGAAAGTCAGTATTATCAGCCCAGGCAAATAAAGTGAATTTTAGAATCAGCCTCTTGGATTATTGCAGATAATGAGTCCTTCCTGCTCTGGGGGAAAAAAAACAAACCTCATGATCAAGTAAACATTGAGTTATAGTTAATGCGGTTACTGTAAACATAGACGATGCAACACTTAGATTATTTTTTCAAAGGTGAAACTCCTGGGCGAAACTGACCCACACAGTAGAATTCCCATGTTGCAACGTTGGACTTGACCCCCCCCCCCCCACCCCAGTCAATTTCAAATGTTAAAATTATTGAAGACATTCTTTTTCTTGTACAATAGATACAGTTCGGAACAGATGCCTGCAAGTTTAAAATTAGCAAATTAAATTTTTTTTTAATGCATAGATTTTGCCTTTTAAAGGAATTACATATAAACTATTTTTAAAAGTAAATACATCTAAAATAATTTCATAAATCTGTCTTATGTTTTATACAGATGTTCCCTAAGAAAGTTATGCTTAAACGAAGTGCCTGGGTGGCTCAGTTGGTTGAGTGTCCGACTTTAGCTCAGGTCACGATCTTGCAGTTTGTGAGGTCAAGCCCCGCATCAGGCTCTGTGTTGACAGCTTGGAGCCTGGAGCCTGGAGCCTGCTTTGGATTCTGTGTCTCCCTCTCTCTCTGCCCCCCCCCCCCCCCCATGCTCTGTCTCTCTGTCTCTCAAAAATAAAATAAACATTGAAAAGTTATGCTTAAACTACAGCTATTAATAATTGCTTACATTTCTCAAAGACAAGAAAACAAAGAAGTTCAGATCCAATTATCCTTTATTTTTACTTTTTTTTTAATCGTTATTTATTTTTGAGAGAGAGAGAGAGAGAGACTGAGTGCGAGTGGGGGAGGAACCGAGAGAGGGAGACAGAATCCGAAGCAGGTTCCAGGCTCTGAGCTGTCAGCACAGAGCCCAATGTGGAGCTGGAACTCACAAACCGTGAGATCATGACCTGAGCCGAAGCGGGACGCTTAACCGACTGAGCCCCCCAGGCGCCCCCAGATCCAATTATTTTTGTGGAAAAAAAAAAAAGGAATCGTGACAGCTAACGTTGGAGGCAGCACAACTGTGTTTAGATTCTACGTGTATCACTTCAGTAGACACTCTTGTCTACTCTGTAAAGGAAGTAGGACAGGAAATTTTACTATCGCTGTTTCGTGGATAAAGAAACGGAGATGTGAAGTATTTAGGTGATCTGCCGCCCATCACACAGCTAGGAGGTGGTATTGTCTTGGAAACGATGTTTCCTTTTTCAAGTCCTGTGCAGTTTCCACCTGCCATCCTCATCACAGGGCAAATGAGAGTGATATCAGAGCTCTTTGGAAACATAAATTCATTTATCTTTTCACCATTCCTGCAAAGGAGGCAGGTATTCATGGGTGAGCTTACTTTATTTGGGGACAGAAGTCCCAGCTAGTACAACTTTTTCACTTTGTTGAAACCCCATGGAGTGTATTTATTATAAAAACTATGTACACACAGGCCGTTCATTAAAGGAAGCCACAATAAATAACCAACCAAGAATCATCATCTCAAGCCATGCCAGACGGCACACAGTATGAAGAGGCTCGTGGGTCCAGAGCCATAAATCGATTGCCAGAAAAGAGAACGAGTCAAGTTTAATGGATTTGTTATTTGTATTTTTGCAATATCACAATTTTTTTTGTTCAAAAATCAAAGGGTAATGACATTACCTCTGGGGATCTGTACATGGAATCCAGTTCACCTCTGGGTCTGGGATATCTTCCAGATAGGGGTAAATGGTCTCTCTTGTGAAAACCCAGCCATAAATTCCATCTTCTGGGGTAACAATGATATGTGCACCCTGCTCAAAACAAGTATGAGCAAAACAGTCTTTCACAAATTCCAAATACCCACGCTCTTTCCAAGTTTCAAATTTCCTCTACAATATCCCAGCCAGCGTAAGAAAGGACAATACCTGCCTGGCTGCCAGCTTAACTGCGTTCTCCAAAACATCTATGTTCTTGTTCATCAGGAGCAAAGCTTCTTCTTTGGAAACTGGTGTCTCTGTTCTGTTTGGTAATATGACAGCGTGTTCATACACTGCAGCAATGAAAGTGTCCAGTGCACCGACACATAGGACACAGATGGCAAATAGTGCCACATATTTTGGAAAATATGATGTAATCATAGCTAGAAGTTGGTGATCTTCGGTAAACTCAGATTCTCATATTTGGTATCACTGGAGAAAGTTTTAGGGTAAAACCCGGCTCGCTTCCGGGTATTTATATTTTCACAGAAGTAACATTACACAACACATTAAGAAAGAATGTTGTGCAAGAAAACTGACAGCCAGGAGTACAAAATGACATTGACTCAAGTGGGCAATGTTCTTGTTGACAGTGGTTCAAGGGTTATTCACCTCTAGAAGTGAAATTAGTGAGTGAATCAGATGAGTTCAAGCCAAAAACCACTGGCTGTTGAACTCCTTTTTTAAAGTTTATTTATTAATTCTGGGATACAGAGAGCACATGCATGAGTGGGGGAAGGGAGAGAGACAGAGAGAGAGAGAGAGAGAGAGAGAGAGAGTCAGCACAGAGCCCAATGCAGGGCTCGAGCTCATGAGCCGTGAGATCATGACCTGAGTAGAAGTCTGATGCTTGGCCAACTGAGCCGCCCAGGCACCCCTGTTGAACTCTTTTTTAAAATAAAATATATTTTCCTGGTAGCTCAATGGTTCCATTAATAAGGCCAATACTGAATTCTCTTCTAGAAGGCACCCAGCATAACAACAATGTGCTAAGAACTTATACATGTGGCTGTAGCAGACACAGAACAGAGCGTAAGACAAGCTCCAGTTTCAACAGAGCTCATAAAATGCCAAAGGAGAATAGATATACCTGCTTATGATTGGGTTCATAACCAGTGGCCCTCAATTTTTGCATTATAAAAGGATTTCAGCAGGAACCACAGTTGCTGGTTTCCCTCCGAAAGACTGTAAAATAGTCTGAAATGTAGGAAGTTTCTCTGACCACTTTGCAAAACACAGATTATAACCTGGTCAATAAGTTAATGAGTGCCCACTGAGTTGAGTCTCTGGGCATCTCCAGAATCTGGCTACTGCTGTAGAGCTCATGTGTTGAAAACCAAGAAGTTAGGCTTCAGATCATACAATTTCTTCATCTTTATAGAATTGGCCCATTTAAAACAAAATTTTTTAATGTTTATTTATTTTTGAGAGAGACAGAGTGTGAGTGGGGGAGGGTCACAGAGAGAGGGAGACACATATTCAAAGCAGGCTCCCGGCTCTGAGCTATCAGCGCAGAGCCCGACACGGGGCTTGAACTCATGAACCGCAAGATCATGACTTGAGCCAAAGTCAGACGGCCGACTGACTGACTGCGCCCAGGCGCCCCAAATCTGCCCATTTTTTTAAGTGAAGTCCTCTTCCCTAAATACTTGTACTATTACATCATCCAAAATCTCATTTTCAGGAAATGATTTCCTTGTGCCTCTAAAGAGCTGAACATCTTTAAAATATTAGATATAGGTGTCATCCATTTAACTGGACTCTCAGACATTTTCCTCTCCCGTTGCTCCCACATCTAATTCATTGTAAAGTTTCTTTTAAACATCTCTTCCTGCCCTGGGGCACCTGAGTGACCCAGTCAGTTGAGAATCCAACTTCGGCTCAGGTCATGATCTCATGGTCAGTGAGTTTGAGCCCCTCGTGCACGCTGTGCTGACAGCTCAGAGCCTGGAGCCTGCTTCAGATTCTGTGTCTCCCTCTCTCTCTGCCCGCCCCTCCCACACTCATGCTCTCTCTCTCTCAAATATAAACATTAAATAAATAAATAAATAAATAAATAAATAAATAAAAATATCTCTTCCTGTCCTGATTGTTTATGCTAAAGCAGGTCCTGCTTTTTAATTGATCTTCCTACCGCCCACAATGGCCAAAGTTGTTCATTCGACACATAGCCACCAGATGAATTTTCTCCGAAATCCAGCTCCTGTTATGTCACTTAAATTCCATTATCTAAAGCGTGATTTGCCATTATTTAAAACGTTAATTCTCCAAACGTGGTCCATGCTCCGTGAGGGGAAAGCAGGTTGATTTTGCAAGATATACAGATAAATACTTTTAATAGTTACAGATTAACTATCATGTTTATTAGATAATTTAAGACTCTTAAACCCATGGACAGTAGAGTTTAGGATGAGGCAACACAAAAGATGTCCATCCGTCTTAAAAGATTACCAAGTAAGTAAAATGGTATATGGTTAGTACGAAAATCATAAAGATAATGGCATAATGACATGATTTCCTGAAATGTGGGAAAAGCTGACATTGTTCAAGTTCTCCTACAACCTGGATTTATCTCTACAGCTGCCTTTATGAACACTTTATTCAGTGAAGTTGAATCATTCCCTGATCTCTGAACACGCCATGCACTACTCCACCTAGATGATTCTCTGCCCAATTCTCCCTGAAATGTCCTGGCTCGCTGTCTAAGCTCTAACTCCGTGTACGGTTCTCTCAAACCTACCCCTACTCCTAAGCAATATTTCTGAGCCATCAGAGCACATTTTTCTTGTCCTGGTGAATGCCACTCACCGCTTGCTGTTGTCTTGACCTTCAATTTAAATCCGATTCCGATATTTTGTTCTGTATATGTATGTCTTGTCTTCTTAAAAGATATTAAAAAAGAATCTTGTTGTATCTTTCCAGAACATCCATAATTATCTATAGATGATGCGTCCCAAGGTTGTGACTCCAGGAGGATAAGAAAGCGTCTTGCTGACTGATGAACCTCATCACTCCAGCCCACATGTGTAATAGGTAAGGAAGCCCGATACATGAATGATTGTTGAATGAAATCCGCTACCTGAAACTTCAGTCTGTTTCATGTTTGAACACTGCAAATTTTTAGAACACCCTTTCTTGCACTGAGATTTACATCATGTATCTTCTACAGTTTAGAACAATAAATCCAATCCTGCTTCTTGCTTCCTACTTCCAGACTATTAGATAATTCAAAGAGAGTTCTAAATTGTCTCTTAATTCTTTTATTTTTCTGATGCATTATCCTTATAAATTCCTTAAGAATGGGGCCACATTTTGATTCTCTCTGCTGCTTTTGTGGAGGTTTGTACTGTGCTAAGCTCTGTAAATGTTTTCTGATTTGTTAAACTCAATTTCCTGTCCTAGTTTTGGAATGAATCCCCTTTTTTGAAAGTGAGTTCATGTAAAGGAATTTTTTTTAAGATTTACATCTCTGATTCTAGAATCATTAATACTGGTACTTGCTCTCTCTCTCCGGGATTCTTTCTAATCATCTGACATAGAGAAACCAATAGGTTTTGGAGATTAATGCCTCTCATTTGTTTGGTTGGTTGGTTCTAGAGTTCAAAATCTTTCCATTCCAGTAACCGTTTTCCATTATCTGAATACTCCTTTCTTCTCCCAGTTTCCCCAGTGAGTTTCCATGTGTCCTTATACGCTAAAATGATGTTCATTAGATGCAAATTTTCATTTTGGCAAAAAAAAAAAAATGAAAGTGACATAGAAATTCTGTAAAACTAATGGATTGCTTTGTAATGAGAAAAAGGAAACTATTTTCATATTTCAAATTGAAATTCTATTGTCTTGGTTCACCTGACTGTGTGAATAGAACCAAAAGAAAACATATGAGAATTTCCCTTTACTCTCCAGTACCCAATTCCAGGAAATGTACCAACTTTTATTATATTGAAATCAACAGAAACCCGGATTAAATGTTATCAAATGTGGTTAGCAATGGCTTTGCCTCATATGTGTATAAAGAATAGGGATTGTGGGTGTAAGTTATTTAAACAAGGTGTTTCTATGTAACCTGAATGACAGTTTGAAATTCTTGCAGGATTAGGGAGAGTTTTGTATTAAAATAAATATAATTCTGCTTTAAAATATGTAAAGCACAAATTTTCAAGGGGAAAAGCACCCTAGAACAAAATCTCTAAGAATTTGTTTGCCCTCCCCAAGTCTTTATTTCTAATATCCATTGTTAATCTTCCTCCCCATTCCCATTATCAGAGTCCTAACTCTGTGGCCAAGCATTCCTCATACTTACAGGGTTGATCCCACCCCTGACACGTTAATCTTCAATCAGTATTGCAAACCATTTAAGTTCCCTTAACCATTGCTCCCACTAACTAAAATTCTTCCTATATGTATAGCAAATCAAGGCAGACAACCAGAACTTTCTCCCACTTGGTGCCATTTTCTCTCTCCTGTTCTTAGCTCAGACCACTCTTCTTATGATCCTTTTTAATACACTCGCTACTGCTCTGATCCTGGAATGATGTCTCGCTAAATCCTGCCCCTTTGACTCAAGTCTTGTCATTCTTTGTTGCTCATTTCTTCTCTGAACTTTTAATGTGCTTATGGTCAGAAGCCACATTTTGTTAGTTGGTGTTTTCATGCCATATTCGACTGTCTCTTCCCCATAGCAGATCTTTTCTATTGCATAGCTTCGACTACCTGTTATGCTGTCTCTACCTTTAGCTCAAACTTTTCTCCTGAACTCCAGGCCTGTTTATCCAACAAGACAGAGACTTCCCTAAGTTCCCAGCAAGCATCAGCCCACTTGCCAGCATCTTAGCCTATCAACTCTGCCTCTCCTCCTGTCACTGTAAATGACTGCCCACGCCCCTTTCCGTCCTTGTGCAGCGGATCCCAAAGATATATCTTTAGGAATCCTTCTCGCTTACTCAGCATCAATTTCTGCCTATTGGGTGGTTATAATCAGCATGCAAATACCCCATTATATCACCTATCTTAAAAAGGAACTCTCCTGATCTGACATTCCCTTACGGTTCCTGCCCCATTTCCCCGCTCCATTTTACAACGAAACTCCTTTACGGGCTTGTGCCCATTCTGTTTTAATTCCTTTCCTCCCACCGAGATTTTGCCCCCATGATTCCACCATCTCACCAAGCTCATCGTTGATCATCACGTGACTAAATCCATCGGTCAGTTTTCGGTCCCATCTGACTTGACTTATTAGCACACTTGCCATTACCTCATTCTCAATCTGCTTTCTCTCCCCAGGCTCTTCTGGGTTTCCTTTTCCTTCCTCCTTCTCAGTTTCTGCGCTTGTTTACTTTGGATGTTTTTGTGGATCTATTTGTCGTTTTCTAGTTGCTTCTTACCGCCTCAGACCTCTTAACATTAGTGCGTCCCGATCCCAATTTTTGGAAGTCTTCTGTTCCTATCTGCACTCGCTGCCTGGGTGATTACCTTCATTTCATGGCTTTCAACACCATAAATATATTTCAGTGATTCACGGATTTATAACTTTTCGCTCAGACTTCTCCCCTGGACTCCAGATGCCCATGGCCCACAATGTCTGCTCAAAACCTGCATTTGGCTGCATAGACACATCAAATCAACACAAACAAAATTGAGCTTTTAGCCTTCCCCTCCTGCCGCTCCTACAATCTTTCGGATCTCAGTTAATGGCTTTTCGTCCTCTAGTTTTTCAGGCCAAAGCCTTTGGGGTTCTCCTTACTTCTCTCTTGGTCTCTCACTGTACACATGTTGCATCAGGAGACCTTTTGCTATTGCAACCCCGGCCTGAGCCGCCATCATCTCTGGCCTGGATTACCCCAATAACTTCCTACCTGGTTTTGGTGTCTCTGCTTCTACTTCTGCTCGATAGCAATCCTATTAAAATGTAAAAACAACTGTGTCGGTCCTCTGCTCAAAATCCTTCAATGGCATCTCACTTCGTTCAGAGCAAAAAGCCAAGTTCTTGCCATGCTTACAAGCCCCACTATGATCCGGGCTCCTGTTACTCCTAACATCAACTCCTACTAACTTCCCCCAGGTTCCTGTGGCTCCAATTGTATTGGTCCCCTTGCTGCTCCTCAAGCATGTCGCGATGGGCTATTCTGCCGCCACTACCCTGAGAATTGTCTCCTACACGGCCACGCTGCATTTAGAATTTCTCTCTACTCCTTTCTACTCCATCCTGCAAACCGCTATCAATGATTTAAAGACTCTCTAGCTCACCATAATATTAGACTCTAAAATCTTTCAATGGGTTTTCTCTTAGCCTCAGGATACAGTCTACATTTTATTTGTGCTTCAGTGATCTGGTCCTTGGCTCATGTTCTTATTGTTTCCCCTTCCTCTTCCTCCTTTACCTGCCCACCCCACCCCTCCAAATCTATTGGACTCTTTTTGCAACATGCTATTCTCCCATGTCTTTGTATGCATGGCTAAGTCTACCTGAATGCCGTTACTGACTTGCCCAGCTGGTCTCAGTCACCTTTCTTGTCTTCCAAGGTAAAATGGACTCCTTCCTGGCCCTGATATTGGTCACAGCATTATCATATTCTATGGCTTTTATTATAGCATTAAACGAGATGCTTGAAAATGCTTTAGCCCAGTGTGAAGCATTTTCTAAGTGTTCAAATTTGATTATGACTCTGCTAAAGAAAGACAGTGATGATAGTGATGTTCTGTTTCCTCTCCCCGACTGTGATCCTTAAGAAAAAAACTTTTGTTCTATCATCACCATCCAGCACAAGGCCTCCCTGACAGATAGTAAGCATCCAAAAAGCTCTTTGGCTTAAGATCAAAGAGACACATACAAGGACGTTCAGAGAAACTACTTAAAATAGGAATTAATAGTGGTAATAACTGTAATAAATAAATAAAAAAAAATTCGAAAACCGAAGCATCTGTTGAACAAGCTAAACCACAGAAACAAGTTCAGGGACAAAGACTATTGAAAAATGATGACTCAGAGTGAGCTAAGGTTGCTTCTTGGTTCAGCTTGTTACTAAGAAATCACATAATCACTTGCTTGCATGTGGCCGCAAAGCCTGTGTTCTCACAGATGTGCACCCAAAGTTCATGGCTCCCACAGACCTTGTGAAGTAAAGAACACAGCAGATCAGAGGAAGCCAGACAATGGGCCTATTGCTTTTTTACTGGTGGCTGGGGGAGCGGTCCTGACAGCATGCGTGGAACCACCACTGCCCCACTTCTGCACATTTTGTTTGTTGCTACATCATGGAGTTTACCCAAGATGTTAGTGCAGTCAGCCGGGCCGTGCTTGCCCTATTTATCAATAAGAGAAAGGACACATGAAGATTGTTTCCATCCAGGCACCAGACAAGGTGCAACCAGGGAAACAGAATCCACACCAGTTATTTTCAGAGAACATAAGGATTCGGTTAAAGAGGTATTTGATGATTGAAGCACATGAAAGGAACACCTAGGTAACAAAGCAACTGCAAAAAGCAGCTACCACTCCTAGTGTTGGGGGGACAGAGGGAAGACAAGGTGTTAGGGGTGAGAAGCTTTCCAGAGGAGCCTGTGTTGCCGAGGCTCCAACCCCTGAGAAGGGTGTTCTCTCCAGCTGGAGCAGAGGAACAGATCCTGAGAGGACTGTCCCCAGGGAGCTAGAACTCACCTCTCTTGAGGGGACAAGGGCTGGTGCTGGTAGTTTGGAAGAAAGGCAATGACACTGGTTCTGAAAGAATGGGAACGAATTGAAAACTGGAAGCACCTGCTATCGGAACAAACTACTGGTCTGCTGCCAGGCAGATGGGACAACACTGACTGGTGAGCAAACAGAAGGAGGTCCTGTCGGCCCTCCTCCAACCTTCTGTATTCCTTTAGCTCCCCCTCTGGGCAGAATCTAATAGAGAGCCAGGCGGCCAAGGAGAAACATACTTGCCTAGTCCTAGCCCAGCATCACAAAGAAGAATACTGAAGGGTAGGTTTAGAGCTGAAAGACAATAGCTCAATAACGAACACATTCACGTAACTGTACACCATACAGCAGTGAAAATGGGTGAAATTAGACTGATGCTTATTTACATGGATTAAGCTCGCAGTTTCTTATATAGAAATCAGAAATATGCAATACATTTGCATGCAATAAATCTGCATATATACAAAGTTCAAAAAGATGCAAAAAGTACCAAGTAGGAATAAGTACGTGTGTAATAAACAACCAGGATGTCCTGGGAATGATCTAGAAAAATCTTAAGGTAGTTATGTCCCAAGAAAGGACCAGAATGTGATTGGAAGGGAATATAAGGGGTGCCTTCTTCGTGACACAAACTGAACAGCAGATCCACAGGTGATTGCTATGCAATCCTTTATACACCTCTGTGTGTCACATTGTCGTGGTTCTTAAATAACTTGCAATATGCGTTTGTTTTTTTTTAATAAGTGAATGTGTCCAGGGGCGCCTGGGTGGCTCAGGTCATGGTCTCACGGTTTGTGAGTTCGAGCCCCACGTCGGGCTCTGTGCTGACAGCTCAGAGCCTGGAGCCTGCTCAGATTCTGTGTCTCCCTCTCTCTCTGACCCTCCCCTGCTAGCGCGCATGCTCTCTCTCTCTCTCTCTCCCAAGAATAAATAAACATTAAAAAATTAAAAAAAAAAATCTATGGCTTCCAAAAGGAAGATCTTTCCCAACTCTGCTCCCATATCATAATGGTAAACTTTAGGAGAGGATGGTGCATAGATACCACCGACTGTGAATAGAAATCTTCCAAAAACAGGGGCGCCTGGGTGGCTCAGTCGGTTGAGCCTCCGACTTCGGCTCAGGTCACGATCTCGCGTGAGTTCGAGCCCCGCGTCGGGCTCTGGGCTGACGGCTCAGAGCCTGGAGCCTGCTTCCGATTCTGTGTCTCCCTCTCTCTCTGACCCTCCCCTGTTCATGCTGTGTCTCTCTCTGTCTCAAAAATAAATAAACTTAAAAAAATAAAAAAATTAAAAAAAAAAAAAAGAAATCTTCTAAAAACAAAAATGAAACCAACGCTGCCAGATTCCCCATCAGAACTGAGCATGTGATCATGTCACCATATTAGTTACATTGAGATAGCACACAGGCTTCTAGTTACGCTGAATACTCAAGCACTTTCCCTATGCTCTACTGGAGAAAATTACAAAGGTCTCATTTCAAGGGAACTTTGAATATAATGGAATTATTTGTTACCATTGTGAATAATTAAACCAAATATAAAAATCTTTGTATTTGGTAGTTTCTGGAAGGTAGGCTGACATGACTTGTGTTGGTCACAAGAAAATGAATCCCCATTCCCACAGCCTAAGCCACATGGAATTCAATAGCTGTCCAATGGGACAAGACATTCATCCAAACTATGGGAAACAGTATGGTATCCACATGAAAATCTTCCACCAGGGTCACAGCAGAATCAT
Organism: Panthera onca; assembly: GCF_046562875.1. Lineage (NCBI taxonomy): Eukaryota > Metazoa > Chordata > Mammalia > Carnivora > Felidae > Panthera > Panthera onca. The sequence goes on from NC_138343.1 coordinate 119,287,327, forward strand.
GGAAAACTATACTAAAGCATATGAAAATACCACCCTTCAAAGATGGTGTCGAAAGTCACTATCTCTGACATTTTAGGGGCATCAAACAGGCTCAGAATAGAGGTGGTACTGTTACAAAGCTAAAGGACAAAGTCAGAAAAACCTTGTTTCTTGAAGGCATAATTCACAGAAACCCTCCAAAGTTAGTAATAAGTTTGGCTATAGTCAATGGTAGGCACCCTATAGGAAGTGTATGAATCTGGTGATTGGAAGTAGATTTCCAAGGAAAACAGGGGAAAATGCAGTTTCTCTCTTTCTGTCTCTGTTTCTGTCCCATGCCCCCCACCTTATCCTTACTCCTTCCTCCCAGTTAGGAGCCAAACACCCTCCTATGAATCCTGAAGATTATGAGCTTCTTGAAACCTGAAGAACCTTTTTTATGTTTCCAGGTATCAGGGATTCAAAGAAGAATAGTGCACGTTATTGTCCTGAACAGTAAGTATCTGCTAATCAGATGAGGGATAACACCTCCCTCTTTACCATATGTTCCATCCAAAGTAATTTTAGAGACTCTTATCCAGCTTTCAAAATTGCTCTTGAAACTAAACATTTTATTCAACTCTCTTTTATTCCTTCCAGGTAAACTTCAAAAACTAACCTAGTTTAACACAGTAGTCAGGGTCAACAGTTTAATAAAATGGTCTGCAACGTAGGGAATGCCAAAGGTTAGGAATGAGACTATTAAAATGTCTCCCTACATTTATTGTCTATATAAAAAAATATAAAAAGAAAGTGAAATTTACTAGCATTTTAAGAATTGATGGACAAAGGTACTCTTAATAGGTCCATGTGTCAGAGGTCATGGGTCACAAATGGTCTCCAAGGTACCCTGAGGGGAGAACGATCCTTAATTTACACAGGATGACTGCAGATTCCTCACTAGCTCGTCCACATTCACTGCACTGTGCCATCCTGCAGTTTACATGGGCCCGGTTAAGTGGCTTAACCAACTAGGCTACCATTTTAACTAAATCAACATTTACAGAATAGAAGAATAGCTTAAAATGATTCTTGCAAAGAAAGTGCGTTAAAAAATGATACTAATGCGAACAGTCTCAAAAAAAAAAAAAAAAAAAAAAGAACAGCTGACATTTCTATTCCTGGTATGAGACACATTTTTGAGGAGAATATGAAAGTTTACTTGTATATGAAAAGAAATTGTCAAAACCCACAAAGCTATGAGGAAAGGTTTTGGAAGTTTTGTATTTTACTTATAAATGCAAAAATAAATAAATATATACATACCGAGGACTCATTAAAAAATTTTCTTTTTCCAGTAGGGATATATGATCAAAACATTTGAAAATCATTGGTTCAATATCACTCCTTTTGGCTGATATCTACATTTTAACTGGAACTTCCAGGAGACAATTTCTCTACTCAAAAGATTCCGAGGCTACAATTTAAGATGCTTAGAAAAAATATAGGGAGGAAGAAGGCCGTTCACACTGATATGTACATCACATCGCCATTGAAGTATAAAATGTAGTATACTTCCCTACCCCCATTTAGTATAAAATTATGCCATAGGGTTATTTTAGTCTTGAAACTCAGACTTTAACGTAGAAATTTTAGGATTTGACCTTAAACCTGTAAAAGGGTAATTAAATGAACTGGTATAGAAAATAAACAGAAAGATGATTTTTGTGATTTGAAAGATAATAAGGAATTTAACTTCTATGAAACTGATTCATACAGTTTGGAAACATCTTTGTATCCTTTTGATATTAAGTTGTATCCAGATTATAGTCAACTTACTGTCTTTTGTATCAATATTAAAATGATTTGTTTTCTTATATGCCAAAAAAATCTCAATCCTGGAATATTACACCTTTCTAATAGATCTTTGCCTACATTTTGTTCCCGAGTACTTTTTTTCTAAAATGCTATTTTCTTTAATTGCTCACTTAAAAAAAAAATCTCTAGCATTGTCGTATTATAGAGGTAATGAAGATCAAACTTTTTTTAATGTTTATTTATTTTTGAGAGGGAGATTGAGAATGAGCAGGGGAGGGGCAGAGAGAGAGGGAGACATAGAATCCAAAGCAGGCTCCAGGCTCTGAGCTGTCAGCACAATGCCCGATGCAGGGTTCGAACTCAAGAACCGCGAGATCATGACCTGAGTCGAAGTCAGATGCTTAACCGACTGAGCCACCCAGGTGCCCCAAGATCAAACTCAAACACAGCACTGACCACTCTCACAGCAGGGCTCCATTTTACATATCCCCTCCCTATTACTTATGGTCATGTGCCACCAAGTCCCCCCTCAGGAGGACATGTGGAGTCATGGGGACTACATGACTTTTTGTTCCCAATATTTGCCAAGACATAGAATTGTTCTTGGCCAGGTCGATGAGTCTTGCTTGTACTGGTGTGTGACCAAATCTAAATGAAATTTTAATTGAAACATTTCAATAAGTTAGACAGAGACAGATAAATACTGTATGATAGCACTTATATGTGGAATCTAGCAAAGCTGAACTCATAAAAGAAGAAGAAGAATGGTGATCACCGGGGGCTTGGGGGAAGGAGGAATTGGGGATACCATTTAGGGGTGCAGAGTTGCAGCTAGCAGATAAATATGTCCTGGAGATTCAACGCACTGCATAGTGATTAGAGTTAACAACATAACCTAAAAGAGTATTTTTTTCAGTTCATCCAGAAACAAACAGTAGTGAGAATCGAAGTGCGAGTCAATTTACAAGCCAATATAAAAACGATTCATGAAAAAGATCATCATTAAAAGCCATAAGTTAAACTTCATGATTTTTTTTTTTTACATCGGAGCTACTGCTCTGGCAATTCCTTATTCACTCTCCTGGGTCATTGGCTGTCTCCTCTCTACTGGATCATTCCACTGGCATGCAAATGTGCTCTAGTACTTAAAAAATAATAATAATAATTAAAAACCTCTCCTGAATCCACATGTCCCTCTAAATACTGCTCCATTGCTCAGCTCCCTCTTCTAGCAAAGCTCATAGAAAGAGTTGTCCATCTGGCTGTTTCCAGCTTGTTCTCTCTCATTCTTTCTTGAGGCATTCAAATCAGCTTCCGTTTCTATCATCCCACCTGACAACTCTTAACCGATGCCAACGATGACCTCCACATCTTACCTGATGTCATCCTACTTGTCTGCAACACTTGACACAGTTAATGACACCCTCTTCCCAGAAACACTTCACCCTGCTGATTGGACCCCGCTCTCTCCTTCTCCTGCTCAATGGCTGCTCTTCTCACACTCCTTTGCTGGTTCTTCCTCACCCCTTCTGAGTCTAAACATCGGAGTTTCCTAGATCTCAAGCCTTAGGTCTCTTCCCTTCTGTAACTCACTCCATAGGTGAACCATCATGGTGCTAAAAATCATCTGTGTGCTGACCCTGGGTTTTCTATCTCAGTCCTGACTTTGTCCTTCCATGCCAGACTTGTATATGCAACTGGCAGGCTTACATCTCCGCCTGGATGTTGAAAGGGCAGCTTACACGTAAGGTGCACAAAATTGGCTTCCTAATTGGCATCCCAGACTTGCTGTTCCTTCAGTGCTCTGTATATCTGTAAATGGCAATTCCGTGTCTCCGTTTGCTCAGGCCGAAAATGGGAGTCACCCCTGACGCTTGCCTTTCTCTCATACCCCCACAACAAATCCGGCAACAAATCCTGGCACCTTGACATCTAAAATATATCTATTCTGATCACCACACAACATTCTAAATAGTAATAGTCTGTTTACCTCTACCTTCTCTCGCTAAATATGCATAAGTCATGGGGGGGGGGGGCATAACCTTCATTTACTAAGCGCTGTATCTCCTATTTCTAGAATAATATCTGGCACATCATAGATGCTCGATAAATAATGGCTGAATGAGTGAAAATTAAGTGTATTCAATGTGACTATGCTGGATGACGATGCAAACCCATTTTCTGTCAAAATGCATTCCTTCTACTGTAGGGCTGTGACAGAGCTTTTTACCAACCATACGTAACATCCTTTCCCCCAAACTTCACTAGTTTCCATAGCTATTGTGATCTTTGAGTAGTCCATAACTTTACAACATGTGTTGTTGTTTTTAATTTTTTTTATGTTTATTTATTTTTGAGAGGGAGAGAGAGCACAAGCAGGGGAGGGGCAGAGAGAGTATGAGCTGTCAGCGCAGAGCCCTATGCGGGGCTCGAACTCACGCACCACGAGTTCGTGACCAGAGCTGAAGTCAGACGCTTAACCGACTGAGCCATCCAGATGCCCCCAATAACATGTAGTTGTTGTTGTTGTTTTCTATTTTTTTTTAACACTTATTTATTCTTGAGAGACAGAGAGAGACAAAGCACGAGTGGGGGAGGGGCAGAGAGAGAGGGAGACAAAGAATCTGAAGCAGGATCAAAGCTCTGAGCTGTCAGCATGTAGCAGGATACTCCCAGGGAGCCGTGACATGCAACACGGAGGCTTTTCTTTCCAGGAAGCAACTTTATTCCCTGCCGGCATGACTCAGTGGGGTTCCCACGGAGGAACTGAGCCCAGAATGACACATGGCATAGTTTTCTATATATTTTTTGCTACTCTGTCTCCCATATATGGTAACACACAAAAGTGCAGTTTGATCAGGTCTTGTTACAAGGTTGTGAGGAATGTTATGTATGAGGATAGCCAAGTTGCCTTGAGTTGTTTTTTTTTTTTCCTTTCCTTAGGGAGGGGACCCTACCACAAGCACAGAGCCCCATATGGGGCTTGAACCCAGGAACCATGAAAACATGACCTGAGCTGAAGTGGGATGCTTTAACCAACTGAACCACCCAGGCACCCCCAACGTATGTTGTTATTAACAGGAAACCCAGAACTTAACCCTACTGTGAGTTGAAAAACAAAGGAGTTGTCCCAATTTTCAAAACTTCTATGCAGAAAGACTGTCTAGCTATTGACCTCTTTTCTGGAACAAAAGAAAATTTACAAACACCATAGACAGCATCAACTCAGGACAAGAAGGATGGAGAGATTAACTGTCTTTAATCATGTCACCCAATATTTTCTTCTTTGTGTCTCTTTAGAGCTAAGAAAAGCTGTTTTCTGGTAACCCTTATATAAATGTCAGAAGAGCCAGGCATCCTAAAAAAAAGTATGGTATTCATAATCCTCTTGTAAAACCAAAAAAATGGCGGATAAATGTTTAATAAACTTAATCTGAGGTAAAAGAGGGAGAAAAAGTATGAGAGAGTAAGAGAGAGGATTTGACAGGAGAGAGAGAGTGCCAAAATAGAAATGTGTGACCTGTACCTCAGTAATTTAATTTTCAAGTCTTATTAGACAGTAAGATTCATACATTAAATATGCACTTATATATATTAAATATTTTATATTAGAAAGTCTCTAGATTATTTTTCCTCAAGAAAATTAGCTTTATGAGCCTAGGAAAACACTAAGTTTCAAAGCATAAGGTCTTATGATTCACGAGAATGTACATAGTAAGCTCTTTCTGCCTGAGAAGTAGATTCTGGAACAGAAAGTCTCCATAAGATTGAAGTTTCATAATTCCTTTTTTAATGTTTATTCATTTTTTGAGAGAGAGAGAGAGAGAGGCAGAGAGAGGGAGACACAGAAACTGAAGCAGCCTCCAGGATCTGAACTCTCAGCACCGAGCTCAATGCGGGGCCCGAACTCAAACCATGAGATCATGACCTGAGCCGAAGTGGGACGCTTAACCAACTGAGCCACCCAGATGCCCCCAAAGTATGGTACTTTCAATGGAGACCTTGGGCTACTTCCCAAATACAACCCACTGTCTACTTCAGAAATTAATTTATTACTTGACTCCATGAGATTCTCTTCCCCTTAGCTTCTAATCCTAGCAATAAATATCTTGTTTACATATTTTCTCCAAATTTAATAAAACTATTCATTTATAAATGATTATTAAATGGTATCTAAGCACAAATTTTTTAAGCAAATGCCAAGATAAAAATAACAATATCGTATGCCACATCTGTGATAATTCAGGATTTATCATGTCGCTGTGGTGAACATGCGCATTTTAGAGAATTGCAGCATTTTTTGCACAAACAATGAGGATATTTAAAATATCTTCCTGGGCACCTCGGTGGCTCAGTTGGTTAAGCGTCCAACTCTCGGTCTTGGCTCAGGTCATGATCTCACGGTGGGTGGGATTAAGTGCTGCGGTGGGCTTCGTGCTGACAGCATGGAACCTGCTTGGGATTCCCTCTCCCTCTCTCTCTGCCCCTCCGCTGTTCCCGTGCATACGTGCTCATGCTCTAAATAAATAAATAAATAAATAAATAAACATTTTTTTTAAGTTTAATAAATATATACCTCTGGGTGTTTTGACATGTAATCCAATTCACCTGAGGGGCTGGGATATCCTTCAGATAAAGAGAAATGGTTTCCCTGGAAAATTTCCATCCATAAAGCACATCTTCTGGAGTCACAGTCATTTGAGCATTCCGCTTAAAATAAGCGAAATCAAAATTATTTCTTCATATGTCACATAGTTCAACACTCCATTCTTCTACTCGCTCTCCTTACCTGCTTAGCTGAGTGCTTAATTGTTCTGTCTAGAAACCTATATTCTCGTTCATAAGGAACAGGGCATTGTCCTGGGAAACAAGCGTTTCTGTCTTATTTGGCAATATAACAGCGTGTTCATATACAGCGACTGGAAAAGCATCCAAGGCACTGATGTGCAGGATGATTAGGGCAAAAATTGCCACGGAGATTTGAAGAGAAGTGATCGTAGCCAACATCTAGTGAGCTCTGAAAGTGAAAGCAACATTCATTCAGTACTTCTAGAGAGGGAAGCATTTATATCACATAAAACTAACTTCCAGCTAACAGACTTTTCTTTTATAATCTTAGGAATATTATACCTAGCTACTTTTGTGGGAAAAAAAAACACATTTCAGTTCAATGAATACAATCAGAAACTATTACAAGGATTGCACAATATGTACTATTGATAAGATTTGATATCGAATTAAAAAAAAACACAAAATTCAAATATAAGCCCACTGTACCCTTTTATTGATAGAAAGAAAATAAATTAACTCTCGTGAAAAATCATAATACGATAAACATTTCATTTATTAAATTACAAAACCTTTTTTTTCTGCTCTATTAAATGATTTACATCATGTATATTTTTAGAAGAGGAGAACAATTTTAAAATATTTGCTACTAGGAAAATGCACTACGGTACAACATCGGGAAGAAAATTCACCCAAATTGACACTCTGGCTTACTTATTAAAGACTAAGAATGTGTGCTCCATAAAAGCATGATTTTGTGTCTATTTTATTCACTGCCAAATCCTCAGTGCCCAAAGCGTGAATTGTGTAGGTGAGGTTCTCTGGTGTTAGGCCAGAGGAGAAATCAAGGTCACTGCTTAGCTGGACCCAGCCCTAGGAGAACTAAACTTACTTCTTCCTTGCCTCCCTCTCTCTTTCCATTCTGCCCTCCCTCCCTTCTGTCCCCCCTTCCTATTTCCTTCCTTCCTCCCTCTCTCCTTCCCTTCCTCCCTCCCTTCCTCCCCCCCCAACCTTCCTTCCTTCACCTCCTTCCTCGCTCCTTTCCTCTTTCCCTCCCTCCCTCCCTCCCTTCCTTCCCTCCTTCCAAAGTACATACAAGGGAAGAAGTATCTCAGGCCAGTCATCATAAAGATAATCTCTGTTATAACTCAGAGAAGACATAACTTTCATTTTCTCAAAGATAAATTAATCACATAATAGAGTTTTAAGAATATGCTTTTCCTAGGACATCCATATTCTCACTCCCCTGCTCCCAATTCTACCATGCAAGAGGTTTTTCCAGTTGTTTTAGGGTTTGTTGTTGTTGTTGTTGTTGTTGTTGTTGTTGTTGTTTTAAAAAATCTGGGCCTCTTAGTAAAAGCCATTCAAATATTTTTGTAGAGTAGCAACAAATAAATTATTCTGTGCTTTCCCTCATATGGAGATAAAATTCTTGGTAAAGGAAAGGCCTAAGGGCTATAAACAAGTCTGCTCATATTTTCTGCTTTGAATAGAATTTTCTATTTAAGAAATAACTTCTTAAATAGAACAATACAAATAATTTTGAGAAAAATGGTCAAGCCCTTTAGTGGACAATGTGAAGGGAGAGATATGTTTGTGAATTTTTAGCAGATTGTACAATAGATTACTAGTATGTGATTGTACTGTATATATAGTTTGTCCACAGTTATTATATTAATATAGGTAATTGGTATATACTCTATCTCTATACAGTAGATTTTGAGTGCCTTTAGAGTTTAGAGAGCATATAAACCAAATGCCCACACTTTATAGGACAAGAATCTGAGGCACAGAGAAGCAGAGTAACTTAGAGACGGGTGTGCAACTTCTCATTCCTGATTCCAGAATCTTCTCCTTATATCCAAGAGATCATGCGTGGGACTGTGCTCTGATTTAATGTCTGCATCCCAGGGTCTGAGCCCCAGAGCCTTTTAAAGAACTCAATTCAAAGTGATCGCCTTAAGGAAATCTCACATGAATCTGCTAAGTGCTAGATGGGCACTTGTGGTCAATGCCTAGTGAAGACCCTTAAGCTTTTCCATCTCTCCAAGAACTATTGGGATCATGACCTACCTTCATGTGACTGAACTCACTAACTAATAATATTTCATTATCTCCTTTGCTTAGAAGTAGTCAGGTAAGCTGGCAAAGATAAGCTACAACCTTTTCTTTTTGAGGCTAGGAGCAGAAACAGCCATATCTGTCTTTCACCCCAGTTTCCTGGACGATGTTCTTCTTTGTGGCTATGCGAGAGAGAAATGGTGTTAAATAGGGCTTTCGGCTGCAGGGGGAAAGGGGCAACGGCTTCTGATGTGAAGCCGAGAGGATGACCGAGTTGCCTCTTTTCTCTGCAGCCTTTCAAAATTGTCTCATTACAATTGAGGTGTAACAAAAGCAAAGGCATGGAAAACAGCAATTAAAACATAGAAAGATCCTTGAGATAGAAAGGAAAAGTGAATCATCTTTACAAACATTTGCTATCGAGACAGTTGCTATTGCTTGAAATCTTCAGAAGTAAAAGATTCAAGACATAGAACTTCCAGAGTTCCCATTTTCATGTTCATTAAAGTGATTGATTAAATAAAGCTTAACTTCTTTAGTTTAGCTCAGTTATAAAATAACGTTACCTGTCACAGGAGCACGGATGAATCATAATTTACTGCTAAGAGTGCCTACCTTCTGATTTACCATTTTGTGATTAACGGTCTTAGTTGCAAGGGTGAAAAGTTACAATCGATTCAAAATTATTTGGTCAAGGAGTCACTCTAAAAAAACATGCAAAAAATAATTGTGAATCTGGTTGTCTCTAAGAACGGTGCTCAGTTGGGGCTAGGTTTCGCATCTGTAATAAGGGAAAAGAATCGAAGCGCAGTTTCTGCTTTGCACTCCCCTTCTTTGAACCTCTGTCTCTCACCTAAGAGTTCAGGTCATCATACCTGCTCTATCGCCTTTCACAAGGTTATTCGGAGAGCCAAAGACACAGGAAAGTCCTCCGTAAGATTACGATGGGATCACAAGCATTAACAAAAAGGAGCGCCAATGTAGCAATGCAAGGATCCTGACTGCTCAATGTTCTTTATTAAGTTCACAGAGCTACTGCTGTTCAGTTAAACGCATCTATGCCGTTCAGGGTGCTGTGCTGGGAAACAGCTGGGAACAGGTTGTGGACAGAATATCAAGCCAAGGCAGGAACAGCAGATGCACAACGGGGGGGGGGGGAGGGGAGGGGGGAGGAGGGAGGCGGCGGGGAGGGGGGTCGTCAGAGGCACAGCAAAGGCACCAAGACAGGAAGGAGGGAGCAGCTCTGGGCTCTGACACGGGCTACAGGACTGGTCTGGCCTCTCTCCCAGATACGAGATGATAATAAGTGAGTTAAGAAATAAAGGGTTGGAAACAGCATGTACAATTTTTGACAGCATTTCCTCCTAGGCAGCCTGGATGACACATCAAAATAGGAAGCAAGAAAAACAGAAAACTCGGGCCCTTCTTGTAAAACGATTTTCTCTGGATAGCGCATGCCAAAAAAAGAAGACGACAAAGATCCCGTACCCCCAAAAAAGGAACATGGAGTTAAAGAACGTTTCTGTCCTGCCCCCCACCCCCACTCCACCCCCTGGATTCTTGGCCCGCGTCCTTTGCAAGACAGTTTGAATCAGCCTCCGTGAAAGGGAAGGTCTTTTTTTGAGCAGAACCAGCCTGAACTTGACCAGAGCCGGTCTGAACTTCAACCGGTGCTCCTCTGCCCTGGCCTGGCGTGGGCGTTCTCTTCAGCCCAGCAATGCAACTGAAGCCAAGACAGGATCTGAGATCATAATGACGCACGACAGCCTCCTGCTCCCCGCATGCCCTGCTGGTTGGACAGAGCTAAACCACAGGAAGGTGCCACTAGCCAACTGGTTTTGGCCTACAACAGCAGCCTGCCCGGCTCCTTTCTGTTCTCGGAAGTTTAGGATGGAGGTGTGCTGAGCCGCAGAGAATAGGTAGCATGCTCCCATTCGGAGGGCCCCGACTTCCTCAGAAGAAAAACAGGACTGAGCTCTCTTATTGATGTCACTTGCAGATTGCTAACTTTTGCTATGATCCAACTCTGCCAAAAGTTCATCGCATTCACCAGCAGAGACCTGTAAAAACTCTTTGGTTGGTGCTATAGGCTGAATGTCTGTGTGCCCCCCCCCCACTCCCCCCTGCCTCCCACATTCATATGTGGAATCTTGATCCCCAGTACGATGGTGGTAGGGGGTGGAACCTTTGGGAGGTGATTGCATCATGAGGGTGAAGTCCTCACCAATGGGAGGTCTGCGGTTATAAAAGAGACCCCAGAGAGCTCCCTTGCCCCTTCTGCCCTGTGAGGACACGGTGAGAAGTTGGCAGTTTGCAGCCAGGAAGCAGGTTCTCACCAGACCTGAAATCTGCGGGGGCCTTGTTCTTGGACTTCCCGGCCTCCGGAACTGTGAGAAATAAATTTCTGTTGCTTATAAGGCATCCAGTCTACCGTATTCTGTTACAGCAGCCTGAACTGACCAACACAGCTGGATTCAAGGTCAGGGTGACCACTGCAAATCCAAAGGAAATGGATCAAAGTCATTTGTTTAATTGATGAGGCAGGTGAAGAAGCATGCATTTAAAAGGATATGATATTTGGGGTGCCTGGGTGGCTCAGTTGGTTGAGCGCCCAACTTTGGCTCTGGTCACGATCTCGATCTCGTGTTCATGGGCTGGAGCCCCTGCATCAGGCTCTGTGCTGACAGCTCAGAGCCTGGGGCCTGCTTTGGATTCTGCGTCCCCAACCTCTTTCTGCCCCTCCCCTGCTCAAGCTCTCTCTCTCTCTGTCTCTCAAAAAATAAAATAAAATGTTAAAAAAAAATTTTTTTAAGAAAGAAAGGATATGATACAAAAACAAAAGTGAAATCTCAGACACTTGCAGAGGAAAAAGATAGATGAAAAGAGAAAACTGTCCATCAAGCTGCAGTACATTTATCGTTTTGTTGAGTCATATGAAAGCACCACACTAATCTATCATAATTCGCCTTGTTGTTCTTTTTCAGTGAGCAAAGACATAGAAAAGCATGTCGGAGGGGCGCCTGGATGGCTTGGTCGGTTAAGCATCCGACTTCGGCGCAGGTCATGATCTCACGGTCCATGAGTTCGAGCCCCGCGTCGGGCTCTCTGCTGACAGCTCAGAGCCTAGAGCCTGTTTCAGATTCTGTGTCTTCCTCTCTCTCCGCCCCTCCCCTGTTCATGCTCTGTCTCTCTCTGTCTCAAAAATAAATAAAAATGTTAAAAAAAAAAAAAAGAAAAGAAAAGAAAAGCATGTCTGAGGCCCAAGATAACTAGTTACAGGTTCTGTCGAAGTGAAGCCCTCTGTTCCCCTGGATCCCATCTGCTTCTTTTTTTCCAAAGCCGGTGGTTCCTCCAATCACCCCTTTCAGTTTTGTTTTACTTTCCAGAGGATTCTGCCCTCCTACTCAGGGACCAGGAGAGGGAGTATTTGTTTTATCTAGCCTGGCAACTCTGATTCTGGGGTTTTCTTTCAAGCCATCGGAGGCCAGGTTTACACTGGCAAGATGGGACTGCATGATTTCTACTGAACGAAGGCCAAATGGCCAGGAGAAGCAACAGGGCAACAGCAGCTGGGAATTTCTCTCTCTGGGCCTAAGCTGACTCTTAAGTTCATGTCATATTCTTTTTTTTTAGCACATTATTCTTCTATTATCACACAGATCTACTCTAGAACTTTCCTCGGGGTGGAGATGACTACATTCTGTATGGTCCTGCGTCTAATTACTGCTAACTTCGGTGACGTGAATTTTCCTCACTACAGTTATGAGTCGTGATGGTATTGAGTAACGGTTAAGGAAGCCAGAGGCTTGAGTCACTTTCTAGCTGTGCAACCGTGAGCAAGTTATGTGCCACAGTTTTCTTCATCTGCAAAATAGTGATGGACTAAGTGATTTTTGCTGTTATTATTACTGCCTCAGGTCTACAAGACAGAGGCTTCATTCTGAGGGCAAGGCCCAGCGCATCTATGACCCACATCTTTAACTCTTGCTGATCAGTGGGCCACCTATCCCTGACTAATAACTGGTTAAAAGAACATGAACTAATCCACATTCTCTATTTTCTCATTGTTCCGTCTCTTTCCACAAAGTCCTTCTTTGTTCCATCTCTTCTGCGTCAGCCTGACCAGAATGGTTTCTCCTGAACTGATTCAAGTCTATTCCTACTAGATAATCTGGATGGCTTTCCTTCTAACACGACCAGAGACTCTCCCTCTGATCAATAGCCCTCTATGCCTCATTCTTTTGTTTAAACCTCACACGCAGAGAGAAAAACAGCTTACCAACAAGCTGGATTACTCAGGCGTCGCTGTGGGGAATTGGAAAATGGCCCCGCCACTCTAGAAAACAGGTTGGCAGTTTCTTAAAAAGAAACTATCCACTGCCTGGCCCCCTCTGGGATGACAGGCAAATCAGGGAGGCGGGGCAGGGTCACTGTGCCTCCTCTAGCCTCGTGTTCCCTGCTCTGGAAAAGGAGACAGGACAGCGTGGAGAATTTAGAGACCCCGATTTAGAAATGCTTTAGGAGATGTTTCTTCAGTTTCTTATGGGCCACACCAGTAACTAAAGTGACCCTGTGCCAAGACAGAGAAAAAAAAGCTGCAGGTTTGTGTTTGTCTGCTTTGAACACCCAGAATCCCAATCTTATGTCATAGCCCTGCTACACGGAATTCATTTACATGGGTGATCAATTAATGTGCAATATCTGCTTGGGAGTTCTCGCTCTTCTGAACCCACTAAACGTGGTCTTGAAAGCCGTGTGAAGATAAATTCACTAGCTACAGAAATGAAGACGTTGTCAGCAGATCTTACTGTTCTAGGCAGGTTTTGTGTTTTTTTTTTTTCCAATTAATAATGCTGCTTTACCTTAAGAATATGTTTTCTTTAAAAAAATGTGCAGCGGCATGCATGTAATCCAATGTGGCAGCCACCTTACCATGAGATGACCGGGTTGCTTCCTCACAGACATCCTTGTTGCCTCCCCACCATGTTCTGGATCCGGGGAATGGATCTCTTAGGAATGCATCGACAACCAAGTGACTCTGATTTTTATCACACAAATAGAAGAGGCAAAAGCCAACCAGTAACAGTGATAGAACAGAAAACAATAGAGGAAATGAGTATAGTCCAAAGTTCTCCAAGTGTACAAAGAAAAGGTATTAAGTTTCTCAGGATCCACATAAGAGCGAAAACATATGGTATCTGTCTTTCTCCGTATGACTTATTTCACTTAGCATAACACTCTTTCCAGTTCCATCCACGTTGCTACAAAAGGCCATATTTCATGGGGGAGGGGAAGGGAAAGAAAAGTTAGAGAGGGAGGGAGGCAAACCATAAGAGACTCTTAAAAACTGAGAACAAACTGAGGGTTGATGGGGGTGGGATGGAGGGGAGGGTGGGTGATGGGTACTGAGGAGGGCACTTTTTGGGATGAGCACTGGGTGTTGTATGGAAATCAATTTGATAATAAATTTCATATAAAAAAAATAAAAGAAAAGGTATTAGTATTATGTTTAAATGAAGTATTTATCTACACTGGTTTTCTCTTAAAAGCAAAAAGAAAGCTCTATCTGAATTCATCCAACAACTGATCTTGTATCCGTCACTTTTAAAATACATAATAATGTGACAGCTAATTTGGTATTCAAATTTATCTTGAATGACAAAAACTTAAAACCGATTGTTTTTGTATTTGTATTTGTCACACTATTGTTGAACCATTGTCAACAAGAAATACACTTTGTTTTACTACTGATGACGAAATCACACTAAACTGTAAATCAAAAGTTATTATCATGCTTCCCTAGATCATTCCCTATAACTCAAACTGTAAATACGCTGGGATTAGAAGTGAAGCTGTGAATTTTCTGAAGGAAACTAGGGCAAATATTTCAAAGTTGCAAGTTTTCCTAATGAAGACTAAATAAGCAGACTTCAGTTTCTTTTCATACCTTAGACAGGTATTTTTTCAGTCTAACTATGTTGTTTCTGAGATGTACTCTTCTGTGCATGTATCTCATAAACTGAGGACATATGACAGTGATACCAAAGGAAAGGTAACTGTCATAGTAGTCATTTTTGGATCATTCCCTTTTGATACGATTGTATGTAAATAGAGATACCTGCTTCTTTATTTCTCATTTATTAACTGTATTTAATAAAAATTAGTTGGCTATGCAGTATTATTACCCACTTCTTTTGCCACCTAGATTTAAGAGGGTATATTTAACATATTGAATCTCGATAAATTAATAAACAAGTAAATAGAATATTACATTAAGGTATGATATTTAACATGTATTGTCTAAATCAAATTTCCTATGTAAATAAGCGGGTTATTTGGGGCAAAAATGAAGTATCATACAACCCAGCAGTTGTATTCCTGGGCATTTATCCCAGAGACGTAAAGATTTGTGTTCACAAAAAAGAACCCTGCAAGTGAATGTTCATAGCATAGTTTATTTGTGTTTATAATCATAAAATGGAAACAATCCAGATGTTCTTAAGTGGATGAGTAAACATACTGCATATCCATACCATGGAATGCTACTCATCAATATACAGAAATTAACCACCAATATGTACACGATCTAAAGAGCATTTGGCTGAATGAGAAAAAACAATCCCAAAAGGTAACATACTATAGGATTCCATTTGAACACGTTCTTGAAATGATGAAATTATAGAACTGGGGAACAGAGTAGTGCTTGCCTAGGATTAAGGAGGGGGTGAGGGTGAGAAGGAAGCGGATATGCCTATAAAAGGACAACATGAAGGATGGGACTGTTGTGTATCTTGACCGCATCTTGGTTTTAATATTGTACCGTCCTGTTGCAAGATGTCACCACTGGGGGAACCTGGGTATGGAGCAAACCTGGTCTCCGTATTATTTCTGTGTATTATTTCAACCGCATGTGAACCAGCAATTATCAAGGCGAAAAAAAAAAAGTTTCAGAAAAACGATTTGTGAATTTTTATTTGCCCTTCTTATTTTATTTTCCATTTGGATTAATTTGCATGTCTATATGTATATATGATACCTTTTATTTATTATTCTACATTCGGTCTCATTTAAAAAAAAAAAAAAAGGTTTCTTTTAAGCTGGGTGTCTTTGTTACATTTAGAGGCATACAGATCTATAAAAATATAAACACACAGTGATTTCCCTGAGAGTTTTGACCCACTTTTTCATCAAAGTTCCTCTCTCTTTTCTCATGGTTTTAAATTTTTGTCATCTATTTTAGCATCTGCAAAATCATAAAATGAGGAAGTAGCAAAGGTGTTTTTGCACAAAGTGTCTGTAAATACACAGGTAGACGGCGGCAGGTATTGGAAGCATCGTGTTTGGGAAGGGGGGCAGAAACCTCTCGCCAGAAAGCCTGGAATCTTTGCGGTGACGGTCAACAGCGCTGGTGGCCCGGAGCCATGTGGCATGCGAGCCCCGCGAGCCCGGTCGCAGCGCCCCAGCTGGGAGCTGCAGGATCCATCGCCACAGTGATTTAATAGCGGCCCCGTGCGGCAGCGGCGGGAACTGCAGGTGTTCCGCGGCAAACTGGGCCCCTGGGCCCACTCTGGGGTGCAGCGGGTCAGGGGCACACTCCATCCCTGTTCCACTCCGGGAAGTGGGGCACAGGGGGCTGGGTGACCGGCTACTCCTTCTCACATGCACTGGACCACCCTCTGGAGTGCCCACAACGGAGGACTTCGGGGGAGAAGGGCAATGAAGATTTCCGCAATGAAAGCCAATTTTCCAACACGTGGTTGCTCTCCATCATCCCCATCTCCATCATCCTCTTAATTTTCTTTTCTTTTTTTTTTTTCGCTCTGGTGGTGTTGTTACAGGGCATCCCACCCTGGGTTATTTTTCCCCTTCAGGATTTGATTTGCTCCTATTCTTCCCCATCTCACTAAGAGGCACTCTCATCCACCCACATACATCCTCAAGCCAAAACCTTGAGTCACCCCTAAATTCCTCTCTCCCCTCCTTCTACATGAGCAGGTCCTGTTGGCTCCCCTTCCAAACACATCTTTTATGCTATATCTCCACCACCACCTCCATGGTCCAAACTACTCATGTCTCTCTCTCTCTCTGTCTCCAAGCTCCCGTAGATCTCCCTCCATCGTTGCTAGACAATGGCCCTCCTGAAACATGAATCAAATTCTGGCATCCCCTGTTGAGAAGCTAGTTCCTTCCTACCTTCCTAACATCCTCTGTTTACTAGATTTCAGCCACATGGGCCACAGTGTCATCTTTGACCATGACAAACCCTTTGGCACGGGCTAGGGAAGGCTCTCCCTCGGGATGACTGCCTTATTCTCATCCTTCGGGTCTCAGTTCAAATGTCTCACCTCCATGGAGAGGCCTTATCTAAATTAGAACCCCACACCTAATGACTCCAGCCACTTTCTCTTTCCTATCACCATGTTTTCCCCTTAATAGCAACTCTGTAAGATAACAGGAGAGTCTGGTATTTATTTATATGTTGTCCATCCATCAAGTTCCAAAAAGCAGAGATTGTGTTTATTTTGATCACAGTTCAATTCCTAGCACGTCACAGACTGTCAGTTTAGAGAAGTCATTCAATAAATATTTTTGAATTAATACACTTCTTCTATTTAAAAAATGGGGGGTGAAGGGATAAACGTGGCTACTACACCATGGAAACACAGCAGAAGGTATGAGAACTACACAGTAGGGATTCATCCACTTCAAGCAACAGCACGGATTTTACGTGAAGTCAGACAAAACCCTTCCCTGAAATATAGTAAGCAATCCTGTGGGCTTACTTGCTTGGGAATGGGATACATCTACCAGAAGTAGGTTTAAAAACAAAAAACAAAAAACAAAAAAACAAAAAACAGATGACAGAACTGAAATACAGACATTAAGGGAAATGAGTAATGTTATACTAAGTATTGTTTATAAATCCAGATCATAATTCATAAAGTACGTTACAAAAGGGAAAATCTAAAGTAAGGTTGTTCTTGTACCTCTCACACAAACGAAACTTCTAGAAGAGCTGAGGGCCTGGGAATACTATGCAACTTTTGCATGGGAGGAAGGAATTTTGCCTTTTGAAAAGAACAAAACTCTTAGGACCCAGATAAAGCATGCCTTTTAAAAACTGATTTCACAGTAACTATTCTATACATTTTGAGAAATCTTGGTACTACTTCGAGGCATATCAAATTAATTCATTTATTTCCCTGTTAATAAAGAAAAGGTATATTCACAGAATTAGTGGATTTAGAATAAAAAGTAAACAGAGGAATCAGGAGACCTGGAGTCAATAACCTCTTGACGGACAAATTCGATCACCTAAAAACACAAACTTGCTGATTCTCAACCGCTCTTCTCACACTTAATGTTTCACACATGGCTGGTTCAACGGGCCAGCTTTTCAGGAAAGCCCAACACAGGATTCTCCAAAAATATGTTGAGACTTTCAGGATGGTGGTGTAGGTAGGGTCTGTGTGGTTTTACGTGTAATAGTAAGAAAACCCCTTTCAACTTTGATGTTCAAGGCCAGGAGCCATCAGTCTCCCCACGGGTATCCATCCAGGATTCTTAGGGCTAGATTTCATCAGGTAAGAGAGCAGTTTGCTCTTCCTCTGTGCCGAGGATATTTTGGAGTTTCGATCTGCGTTGAAGGGAAAAAGAGGAGTACCTTACTATTTCTCATCTTAAAAAGACCCAGTACCTACACCTCTGCCTTCCCCCTTAAATGCCATCTACCAAGTGATGAGGCTTACAGTGCCCAGAAATCTTCTGCCTGAAGGAAGGGTGTAAAATGGCTATTTCTTTTCCACTGCCCTGGGCTGACTTTTCTTTTTTTAATGTTTACTTTTTTTTTTTTTTTAATGTTTTTGTAATGTTTATTTATGCTTGAGAGAGAGTCAGAGAGAGACAGAGCGTGAGAGGTGGAGGGGCAGAGTGAGAAGGAGTCACAGAATCCGAAGCAGGCTCCAGGCTCTGAGCTGCCAGCACAGAGCCCGACGAGGGGCTCAAACCCATGGTCTGTGAGATCATGACCAGAGCTGACGTTGGATGCCTAACCGACTGAGCCACCCAGGAGCCCCTAATGTTTACTTATTTTGAGAGAGAGAGAGAGAGAGAGCACATGATCAGGGGAGGGTCGGGGGGGGGGGGATCCCAAATAGGCTCCACGAGTCAGTGCAGAGCACATGAGGGGCTCCAACCCACGAACCCAACTGTGAGATCATGACCTGAGCCGAGATCAAGATCTCATGGGTAACCAGCTGAGCCACCCAGGTGCTTCGAGGGCTGATTTTTAAAGGGGAAAAAATAAGCCCAAGAACCGACCATACCTTCTTCTCTGTGCGTGCTCCCACAGGTAAAACAAGCCCATCGCCAATCCCTTTAACACAATGAAAGGGGCAGTTAATGCCAATGCTCCAAATCACACTTCTCTGCAAATGCCAGGAAGATGAAAACAAAAGGCTACTCACACTTGTCAGAGCCCAAAGACCTTGCACAGCAGCTGCCCATTCAAAGCCAATTTTCTCATAAAGAAATCCACCCAGCGTGGGTCCTATAAAAGCACTAAGAAAAGAAGAAAGTGTATTCAATAGTGTAAAAAAAAAAAAAAAAAAAAGAATTATTTCCTAAAGGCCGCATGATCCCTCAATCATAGATCTTCATTAAATTGGAACTGTAAGTACTGAAGACAGAAGCCAATTCCTGGACGGAGCACTGGGTGCGACAAAACCAATTCTACCCGATAATGATGATGTTTAACGCTTTTTAAACAATTCTAAAATTATAACTGCTTCTAAAAAGTTGGTGCCTTACATAAACATTTTAAAAACGTGACATGCACGCAAAAGAACCCTTATATGATTCTCTCTATTGTTCTCAATAATTGTATTTAAAATAACTCAAGTCTGGACATATTTATTGAGATATTCTACAGTTCCAGCATACATTTATTCCTCAGGAATAGCAAAGAATAAAAACAAAACAAATGAAGAATACTGAGACATGACCTGTTAAAGGAACTTAGAAAGGTCACTTAAGACAAAGTATATGGGGACCATTTTGATTAGGTGTTAAACTGCTGGTATAAACCAGTGATCTTGGAGTCAGAGGGTGTGGGGTTAGGACTCCAACTCTGCCCTAAATGAATTAAGTGCCTTTGGGCACCTCATCAGACCTCTCGGTGTCAGTTTCTTCAGGCAAATGCAGATAGTATTTTCCATCTTGCAGGTGTGAACGAAATGGCTACTCACCCAACTGACCACATGGCACTGAAGAGCCCCGACACAAGTCCCAAGGTACTTAATCCTTCTTCAAATCCATTTTCGCTGCAAAGAGACAAGAGTAGATCTGTTATGGACAGGGAAACCTGCGTGAAAGCAAAGAACAGTGTGTGACAAATAAATTAAGAGACTGGGAATAATCTGGGGGCACCTGGGTGACTCACTGGGGTAAGCATTCGACTTTGGCTCAGGTCACGATCTCCTGGATAGTGGGTTAAACCCCTGTGCTGGGCTCTATGTGGACAGCTCAGAGCCTGGAGCCTGCTTCGGATTCTGTGTCTCCCTCTCTCTGCCCCTCCCCTGTTCACACTTTGTCTCTCAAAAATGAATAAACGTTAAAAAAAAATTTTTTTTAAAGAGACTGGGAATAATCTGAACAAAACCAACAGACAGAACACTCCATCTCTAAGATAAAAGCGAATCTAATCTGAAGGAATTTTCATAGTTACATCTACTCCATGGTTTTCTAAAAATAATTTTACTGCATATCTAAAACATGATATTAAGAATCATGACCCATTTGCATGAAGTCTCATAAAAATACATAATTAAGAAATTCTTTTTTTTAATGTTCTATTTATTTTTGAGAGAGAGAGGGTGAGCAGGAGAGGGCCAGAGAGAGAGGGGGACAGAGGCTCAGAGGTGGGCCCCCTGCTGACAGCAGCAAGCCCATGTGCGGCTCGAACCCGCGAACCCGTGAGATCATGACCGGAGCAAAAGTCAGACGCTCAACCGACTGAGCCACCCAGGCGCCCCTAAGAAATTCTTAAAATGAGATGAACATGCAAAGAGAATAACGGGCAACTTTTAGAAAACACGGAGGCAACTCATTATTCCTCAGAGAATACTGAGTCAACCCAGTGGATCTCCTCCCTGCTCTAGTTCACGTGGTGTTCTTTACCATCATGCCTAGTAAACAACACCGATGGCCAAGTGACAAATACCCGGCGCGACACTGTGATTCATAATAAGAAATATATATCTGGTCTCCCTCCTGTTTGCAGCATAGAACCCATAACACCCTTGGAATTTCCTAAGTGATTAAAACAATTTCAAGTACCTTTTTTGTTATGTTCATGTGGTGGCTTTTAGGGGACTGGTTGCCCAGAGAGTCAACCATGTGATTAGAGGGGTTAGAACTTCCAACCCCAAGACCAGAACCCCCCACCTCTGAGAGGGGCCAGGCTGGAGATGGAATCAATGGCCAATGGTGAGTGATTTAACCAATCAGCAGTACGTAAGCGTCCACAAAAATCCCAAAAGGACAGGGCGAGAGAGCTGCTGAGTTGGTAAACCAGACCCTTTCCACATGCCAGTGTGCCAGGGCTCCAAAACCCACAAGGACAGAAGTTCCTTTGTTCAGGTTACTCTTTGTGTCTTTTCGTCTGGTTGTTGATTTGTATCCTCTAATCTCTTTTGTAACAAATCACTGAATCTAACAAGTACGCTGGATTCCTGAGTTCTGTGAGTCACTCTAGCAGATTAATTGAATCTAAGGAGGTTGTCAAGGGAACCTCTGATGCACGGGCCAGTCAGTCGGAAGCACATGTGAACTTGTAACTAGCACCTGAAGCAGAGGGCAATCTGTGGGACGGAGTCCCTCACCTGTGGGATCTGATGATATCACCAGACGGATAGTGTCAGAACGGAGTTGCATTGTAGGACACCTAGCTGGTTTGGGAGAATTGCTTGGTGGTGTGGGAGCTGCCCCCTCTCCCGACCCCGCACTGGAAATGGGACTAGAATCATTTTACCTGGTCATTGTGTGCCCTTGTATGAACCTTCTCCATGAGAAGGAAACAATGCTGAGGGCTTTCCGTTGTGCTTTAGCTTTTCAAAAGTGTTTCTGTTCCTAGGCATCAACCAAGCCAAGCCTCCATCCACAACTCATTTTACCTATCATTGTATAATATTACCATATATTACCTATCATTGTATAATATTACCATATACGGTAAAACCTTGCATTGCAAGTAACTTGTTCTACGAGTGTTCTGTAAGACGGGCAAACATTTCTCACAAATTTTAACTTGATAAATGAGCGACTGTCTTGCAACAAGAGTAGCATGTGACCATGAATGGGACAGGATCACAACTGAGGCAATGATTCTTCTCTCTCACTGCAAGACTGTGGGCGATCATCAATGCAATGTCACATTTCCTCAAAATCCTCAAAAAGAGGCAAAGGCGAGCGAGTGTCATTGGATAGGTTCCTTGTTAAAGTTGCACGAAAAAAAAAAAAAACAACAAGATTCCATTGAGCCAGTAGATAGCAGAGATTCCATTAGTGATAGTGAAAGTCATTCTACACAATAACCTTCCTCTCTCGTCTCCCTCACACCAGCCATGAAGGTTTTCAAAGGTACGTGCAGGTTAATTTGTTTATCTTTCTTTATATTTTGTGCTTTATTATTTTGTATTATATTATAGTATATAATCATTTTTATATGAATATTTTTGGGTTGTGGAGCGAATCATCTGAATTTCCATCATTTCTTAAGGGGAAATTTGATTTGATATACACAAGTGCTTTGGATTATAAGCATGTTTCTGGTCACAAACCAAGGTTTTACTGTATTTTCATTTCACTTACAGTATTATTGCATGCAGTATTTATATCAGAATATTGTGTGACATAAAATCATGAAGATTTGGTCTTGTGGAAAAAAAAAATCCAACATCCTACAAAATTGAGAAATTCAAGAAAGCCTGTGATGCTCACTGCTATTTGCAACACAGCTCCGCAAGCACAGAGGTAACTTACTATGCACAACTGAGAATCTCCGGGAAGGTTGGAATGATACTCATTCCAGCAGAGACGCCATTCAAGACTAATATCAGCACCAGCAGCCAGAGCTGACTGCAAAAGAGTTTTGGAAAAAGAAACAAAACAAAACAACATGAGCATGTTGATAGACACAGGGCTCAAGTTAAGGAGGGCAGGCTGAATCCCAGAGAAGCATGCTTCTGAGATGGCATCACTAGTCGGCCTCATTCTCATCTGATCCCACTTCATTCAGAGACAGCACCCTCTGGCTCCTCCCACTTTGAGGGGGGGTGGCGAATCAATTCACCACGATACCTCAATTTCTTTGGTCACATATATCACATGCCCTCTTATCACCATACGGAATCTTTTCAAAATTGGTTAAATGTTAACGCTGCTCCTTCAATCACTTGGCTTTGAAATTCAATGGACAGAAAAAAATGGCATAGAAGGGAACTGGTAAAGAAGGGCAGGAAACTAATTTGCTCGGCTTCCCACACTGAATGGCTTAACATCCATTACCCCCATTGAATCCTTGCAGCAATATTCTGCCAAGTAAGCACCATCATCAGCTCCTTTTTGGAGATAAGAACACTAAGGCTCTTGGAAGCTAAATGATTTGCCGGAGTTCACACACCTAGTAAGTGGCAAAGCAAAATGCAAACCCAAATGTGAAGGACTCTGAAATCTTTGCCCTTTCCATGTCACACTTGATCCCAGAAGCAGCTGAAAGCTCTAAGCTCCCTTTATTTTAGCAAATACATTACCCTTAACAAGCTCCAATGAGCCGGTACCACATGCTAAGAATAATACAGAAACAAACAAACAAAAAAAAGACTTGATCCCAGACTCAAGGATTGAGAAAGAGTAGGGGAAAAAAAAACACGTTTTAACAGCTATCAACCAAAGGGAGGCAGCAACAAATGCTATTTTCAAAATAAAGTACAAATAAGCGTGCAATTGAAACACAAAGGGAGAAGCGTTTTTCGCATTTGATCCAGATGTGATGATGCATTTTCTATCTGCTTGTAGCAGTGCCACCTTCTGGTAAGGTAGAATACTGCCAGTCCAACCCAACAATTCAATAGAGTCTTAAATCAAGGTAGTTATTTAAATAATAAGGTTCAAAATACGAAACCATACCAGCAGCACACAAAAAATTTCTGTAGTAATTCTTAATGTTATTCAGCCAAAAATACAGAAGAAGGAAAAAACATTACCTTTGAATGTGCAAGACCGGGATAGGTCCCAAGAGCATGTAGCATCCGGCTGTGATTATGTTTCCCAAAACCAGAAACCATTTCCTGAGATGCTGGTAAAGAGAAGGAGAGTCCGAAAAACCCCTGAGAGGTAAAGCCCCTCCACAATCAAAGGATATACACAAAAATCACTGAAGAACACAAGCCCTGACATTGAAAAATCCAAATACATCGAAGAAAATGAAACTTTACATTTAAGAGAAAATAGGTAGATGGTAAACAGAAAAGCGAGACAATATACCCCAAGATAGGGAGTTTCTAAGGACAAGGATTCCTTGGGAAGGGAGTGTATTGTAGATTTTACACATGATGAACTATCCCCAAAGTAACAATTTAAAAAGCAGCCATCCTGGGGCGCCTAGATGGCTCAGTCGGTTAGGCATCTGACTTAGGCTCAGGTTCATGAGTTCAAGCTCCATGTCGGGCTCTGTGCTGACAGCTCAGAGTCTGGTACCTGTTTTGGATTCTTTGTCTCCCTCTCTCCCTCTGCCCTCTCTTACTTGCTCTCTCTCTGTCTCTCTCTCTCAAAAAATGAATAAACATTTAAAAAAATAAATAAAATTGGGGCGCCTGGGTGGCTCAGCCGGTTGAGCGTCCAACTTCGGTTCAGGTCATGATCTCACAGTTGACGAGCTTGAGCCCCGCATTGGGCTCTGTGCTGACAGCTCAGAGCCTGGATGGAGCCTGCTTTGGATTCTGTGTCTCCCTCTCTCTCTGCCCCTCCCCTGCTCATGCTCTGTCCCTGTCTCAAAAATAAATATAAACATTTTTTTAAATAAAAATAAAAACACAGTCATCACAAGGAACCACCTAGTAGATACAGTACCTGAAAAATTCACACTATTTAAAAAGCACCCAATAAAATTACTCCTTTTAAACTACTTGAATGCAGGCTGAAAATTCTAGGAGTTAAATAGCTGCTCAGTTAAATAAGACTGTCTTAAAACAAGCTCCAATCACTGTTTAAGACACTTGCTTTTTGTCACCTGGGTTACTAAGTAATCTCTATGTAATTTAGGTTGTGATAAATGTTTATGCAAGTTTAACAAAGAGAGGAAATGCAAACAAGTAAAAAGCACTAAAGCCACAGAAGCTTGGTATTTGGTTAACAGTACTTACTAGTACTGTTTACCAGCATCTGGAGTGAATGGTTTAGACCTAAGCAAAGGAGAACAGAAGGGAATTTCTATCAGGATAGCTACAGGATAAGCAATGTACATTTATGTAGCTACTCCTTTCATTCCCACAGAAAAAAACTAAATTTTAATCTCCTCTCAGTCTGACCGAGCCCTAATTAGGGACTCTGCCCTAATTACTTTATTTTTTTAAATGCTTATTTATTTTTGAGAGAGAGCGTGAGTGGGGCAAGGGCAGAGAGAGAATCCCAAGCAGGCTCCGCACTGTCAGTGCAGAGCCCGATGTGGGGCTTGAACTCACCATCCGCGAGATCATGACCTGAGCTGAAATCAAGAATCGAACGTTCCACTGACTGAGCCACCCAGGAGCCCCCTGCCCTAATTATTAAGGCCAATCCGTGTATTTTGCATCAAGTGAGTTTCATCCTTTAGAGAGTCTAATCCAATAGTTTTTCAATAGCCTTGTTAGCACAGACCCCTTTTCCCCAGAAGAAGCAATTAAAAGTGAATGTTCTCTGAGTGATGGCAGGTTGGAAGACATGGGAACCTCTCCATCAACTCCAAAAATTGAATATAGTACAATTTAAGTGTTCTCGCCCCCTCAAGTAAAAAAAAAAAAAAAAAAAAAAAAAAAAACCAGAGAGATAATACGGAGGTGATGGCTGTGTTAATTAACTTGACAGAGGACATCCTTTCACAATGTATTTGGATCCCGAATCACCATGATGCACACTTTAAATATCTTACAATTTTACTTCTCAATTAAACAGTAATAAGCTAATTTTTAAAAAAAATTTGAATGTCAATTCTAATCAATGGACCTCTAGAGTTCCAGAAGTACAGCTGGAAAGCTCACCAATCTAAATACACAAAGGTGTTTCTCAAACGTAGGTTAAGTGTACGTACTGGTATTTTATCACTCAGTAAACCAAACAGCGGTGAAGAAATGGCGTAGGATAGTGCCAAACCCAGGAATACCAGTCCCACATAGCCAGCTGGTAAATTAAACTGTAAAAGAAATTTTTTATTAGAGTTACACCATTAAGTCATTTTTTACATAAACAAAAATCTTTTCTTTATTTATTTTTTTAATTTTTTTTAACGTTTATTTATTTTTTGAGACAGAGAGAGACAGAGCATGAATGGGGGAGGGTCAGAGAGAGGGAGACACAGAATCTGAAACAGACTCCAGGCTCTGAGCTGTCAGCACAGAGCCCGATGCGGGGCTCGAACTCACGGACCGTGAGATCATGACCTGAGTTGAAGTCGGCCGCTTAACCGACTGAGCCACCCAGGCGCCCCAATCTTTTCTTTTTTTTTAAAAAAAAAAAAGTTGATTTATTTACTTTGAGACAGAGAGAGAGAATGAATGGGCAGGGAAGGGCAGAGAGAGAGGGAGAGAGAGAATCTCAAGGAGGCTCCGTGCTATCAGTGCAGAGCCTGATGCAGAGCTCAAACTCATGAACCGTGAGATCATGACCTGAGCCAAAATCAAGAGCTGGACACTTAAGCGACTGAGCCACCCAAGTGCCCCACACATAAATCTTTTCTACACACTTCTTCAGCTCTTGTTATCTACCATGAGCCCACTATTAACACTTAGCATCCTCCCTAATTTTGGTCTTACTTTTTTAAATGGATTACTTTTTCTTTACGAGGGGGGAAAAAATCTAATCAGAGGTCAAAAGTCCTAGATATCTTGTTTTGTAGCATTTGATATTGTACGTATAAATTTGTTTCTATGAACCATAGTATTTTCACATATATTTTGACGTTTAAACCAGTGCTGCATAAACTTTATGTGCATCAGAATTACCCAGAGAACTTTTTTTTAATGTTTGTTTACTTATTTTGAGGGAGTGAGCATGAGAGCAGGGGAGGTACAGAGAGAGAGGGAGAGAGAGAGAGAATCCCAAGCAGCACAGAGCCAGACACAGGGCTTGAACCTTGAGATCATGACCTGAACAGAAATCAACAGTCGGTCCCTTAACTGACTGAGCCACCGAGGCACCTCCCAGAGAACCTGTTAAAAGGGTTTCTTAGTTGGATCCAAGGGCTAACATGCTTTGGTTCAAGGGATGGAAAAAAACAAAAAGGTTCTTAGGCTTCAGACCTAGAATTTCTGATTCAAAAGGTATGAGATGGGACCAGAGAATCTGATTTGTAATAAGCAACTAGGCGATGCTTACTGTCCACGGACTGCAGTATACTGATGTGAAAAACCCAGAGGATAATATCTATTCTATCCATTTCAAAGGGATGTTAATATCTAATTTAAAGAATCACACAGTATGACACTTTACAAAAGGCTTTTAAAACAGTAAGTTAACCACATCACTCTGTGATATTGTTACTATTACCAGCATGATACAAACACCTTTCTTTGGTTAACTGAGTTGTTTTCATTTCCTTAATTTCCTTAACTGATTTTCTTAAGTAAGCACATGAGATTTATAGAGGAGTCCATGTACATTTCAACAACTTTATGACAAATTAGTCCCTGAAAGATACGAGGAGGAAGAAAAAAGTCAGAGATGTCTTCTTCCGGTTTTACAACTGGTCAAGACAGCATGGAGCCCTCGCAGCCTAAAAGGCTGGGTCACCAGTAACTGGACAGTGAACTGTCAATTCAAACAATGATGTAAAGTCAGAAGAATGGCAATAGGATAAAAAAACTTTCTATAAAAAAACAGGAAAACTCAAAGATGTATTTTTTTTTAATTTTTTTTTAATGTGTTATTTATTTTTGAGACAGAGAGAAACAGAGCATGAGCAGAGGAGGGGCAGAGAGAGAGGGAGACACAGAATCAGAAGCAGGCTCCAGGCTCTGAGCCATCAGCACAGAGCCTGAGGCGGGGCTCAAACCCACGAACCGTGAGATCATGACCTGAGCCGAAATCGGACGCTCAGCCGACTGAGCCACCCAGGTGCCCCTCAAAGATGTATTTCTCAGTGTATTTAGAAAATGACACTTGTAAAGATTTTTTATGAAATAGACATGCGCAACTGGGATTTACCAGACATTGGCTAAGATATTTTTTCCTCGTGTGGGCAGAAATTCTTAAGAAGATACAAAAATGACTCCTGGAGAGATACACTCTTGATGTGACTGGAATGTGTCCTCATAAACACAAAATATGTTTCTTGTTACCTTATGGATGCTCACTGCTTAAACAAGATATTATATTATTTTCTAAGCCTTGGGCAAGGCACCAAAATGACAGTGTCCACGTTTATCTTTTTGGATATTTCACAAACACAAAACCGTCCCTAGTGCCGTTGAGGAGTTGTGTTTCTGGTAACTGCTTTTTTAATTCCAGTACCTCACATAAAGTCAGCATGGGCCACAATTAGATTTCTGCCTCGATAAACACATGTTAATCCTTCAGTATAATTAACTACCAGAGTTGGTCATATACTTTATCACATCATTGATAATCCTTTTTTCAGAAATATCTAAGAGTGGGGTGCCTGGGTGGCTCAGCCGGTTAAGCCTCCGACTCTAGCTCAGATCATTATCCCATGGTCATGGGATCGAACCCCACACTGGGCCCCACTTCAGGCTATGCACTGAGGACAGAAACTGCTAAAGATTCTCTCCCTCCCTCAGCCCTTCTCCCTCACTTGTGCTCTAACCTCTCTCTCTAAATTAAAAAAAGAAGAGAAGGAAAAGAAATATCTAAGAGCAAATCTCTACAACAACCCTTTACATTCAGAATTTATTTTCCAGTACTAAAAAAGAAGAAGAAGAAGAAGAAGAAGAAGAAGAAGAAGAAGAAGAAGAAGTCATCTCGGTTCCTTTCTACCATCCCAGATTAATATATTCCATAGTCATTCAATTATACGTAACAGCTTAAAAAGTAAGTGGACCCACAGGGGACCTGTTAGTGAAGAACATTAAATGAGCTACGGAGTACCCCAGATGCTTCACTGGAATTCAAACAAGTAGAGGAAAAGTGTCCTTGTCAAGCACTCAGGATAATTCCCAAGCCAGACATGTGATGACTCAAGCAAGACCTTGAAAAGGAGACCAATGTTTGGGCCACTCAGTGAAAAGCTTCTTTCACTTGCCCTGAGTCAGACCCCTGGTGAAAGGGATGTCACAGAGGGAGGGGACAGGCTGTGTTGGGGTGTAGATCTCATTCTGTCTCCTCACAGCCACTCGGAGTCTTTCTACAGAGTGGGGCCCCAGAGCAAGCAAGTGCACCCACCTTCTACAGTGCAGAGCTCTCTGACAAGCAGGCTACTCACCTTCTCCAGAACAAAGAGAGACAGAGTAGGATCAAGGAAGCCAAAACACGAGCTGAGGGAGTTGATGACGAAGGCTATAAGTGCAATCTTGGGTAACGTGATGAGTTTCCAGAACGAGTGTTCACCTGGATCAGAGTCTAAGGGTAAAAAATCCAAAAAAGAGTAATTAAAATTCTAACCTATTTGGAAAAGTGAAATTGGTAAGGCCATCTTTTATCTGGTAATCAAAATAACTGCACCTCTGAGTTTGCCTAAAATTGCATATTGTGTGCATTTGCGTATAAATTTTTCACACCTAGAAGCCACATTCAGTCTTCTTAAAGACAATTTCTCAAATTGATAAAGAATCCACTGGAATCAGAGTGTGAGGAGAAGAGGGGGTCTTCGGTTATAGGTTATAACTCTGAAGCAAGTTGAGGCCTTCCCCCCAATGAGATAGAGACTATATGAAGTTAGATTTGGTGCATGGGAAGAGCCAGAAGCTTTATCAAGGAAGGGAGAAATCTGAGTTCATCAAAGGGCACAGACAACTTTTTTTTTTTCCTGATGGCAAAGAAAACACCAGATTGAGAAGGGTGTTACTGAATCATGCATAAAGCACATGGGCATTCAAGGTCAACTGAGCACGGACCTCACTTCTAGCATCCCCCTTGCAGTAACCCAGATTCTTTACTGTTCCCAGCAACAGGAACTGTTGTATCCAAGCCTCCAGTCACATGCTATGATTCCTTTCTTTTTCTCCTGCTAATTTTTCAAATTCTATTCACTCTGTGAGGTCTGGCTCTGGCCTTAATCATTCCACAAATCTTACCTTCCTCTGTTTCCTACTGCACTTCTGCTCTGTACCCTACCTTTTAGCAACTAAACCACATTTCATTTTACATTGTTTACTATTGTCTGGTGATTTTCCTGTCTTCCCGTTAATTTACTGAGCCATATCTTTGCTGAGTCAGGTACCATGCAAAATGCTGGGCAGACAAAGACAAAGAAGACAAGCTCAGACCCTGTTCTCACAGAGAAGTTACAGTAAAGAGTGGAGAGAAAAAGGATGGAACTAGGAGGGAATCTTTCAAAGCACAGCAGATAGTTGGCTAAAATAAAACAAAAACAAAAACAAACAACAACAATAACAACAACAAAAACAGAGAAAGCCATATAAAGAAGGCTTTCCTCAAGTAGTAATATCTAAGTTGGTGCCCAAAGCATGAGCTTAAGATGAGCAAGCAAAGAAGGAGGAAAGAATAATTCAGGCATATTATTCCAGGAATGGTACATTCCAAGACTCAGCAGTGAGGAAAACTATTCTGAGTTTGAAGGAAATGAAAGAAGAGAAGCAAAGCTAGAGGATGGAGATTAGAGTAGGGGACACCAGCATGGTGGAGAGAGAGATCAGACTGCAGAAGCATGTTATGCAAGACTTTGTAAAACATGCTAACAGGCCTGAGAAATCACTACGGATTCTAACCGAGGGGTAGGAGTGAGATCTGTGGTTTAAAGAGACCTCTCTGTGGCCTTGTGGAGAATGGAGACAAGAGGACCAGTTAGGAGGCTGTTGGAGTGCCAGGCCAGAGATGATACTGGCCAGGTCTGGGTAAGGAAGATCTTTGAGGGTGAGGATTAGCCCCTGTTATGCTCTCATTTCTCCAAAAACACCCACCACGCTTCATTACTTAATTCTTGGTGAATAATGATCTAGCATGGAACAAATTCAAAGAAACACAAAGACCGGTTCAAGTATTTTAAGTGCTACATTTAGACTTTGTCAGGATACAAGGGATAAAGGTTAAACCATGATGTCAGTTTCTTAATTATTAGCCAAATATTCAATGCTAAACACAGTCCACGACGCTCAACCACAGAAAGTGCACAGACTTAGAAAGGGGACAAGCACTAGCATATGGCTCGGTGCAGTAGGGCCAGCAAGGAGACTCCATTTGGTGAGTATTTTGAACTGTTTATTAAAGATGTTCATTAGTCACCTTTAAGATATAAATTATAAAAGACCAACTTTAATTGGTCATATTTACTTGCATATAAAAGGTATTATGGATTTATGCTATAAGATAAATTATTATGGCAGAAATGGTCCCCTTCTCTAAATCCAAAGTGGGAAAGATGAGAAATCATAATGAGAGTACATAAGAACGTCCATAGCAACAAATACATAATGAGTTTAATTAAACTGTTGCAGAAGCCCAAGTAATGAAAACCTAGGCTGATCATCTGCTTTAAGAGACAGATGAGGAGCTTTTCCAAGCTACTCAATTACTCTCTCTGCTCCCCACAATTCTGACATATTCTTTGAGAGAGACATGCCCCCCTGGTTGACCTGGCCTGCCACAGGAAGCTACTGGTAGAGGCGAGGAAGCAGGGGAGGGAAATAGGGAACCCCTCAGGTGTGAAGGGGCAGGAAGCATGCTGATCACTGCAGCACTACTTACTGAGCATTTATTCCAATGACCGAGAAGCTTCAGAAGGATTTCCCAGAAGAGGTAATACCAGTTAAGTTTTGAAGGATGAGGAGGGATTAGAGTGGATGCGAAAGGGACAAGTTTCAGATCATGTGACTCCTCTACTAGGATCTCACAACAGCTTCCTCACAGCTTTCAGGATAGGGCTCACATTTCATAGATTTACAGATTTTTAATAAGAGGATTGGCACGTCCATGACTGTGCTTTAGAAATATTTCTTTAGAGCAGTACAGGAGAGGGGACTTGATGCACAGATACAAAGGATGAGAGAGAGGGAGGGACCAAAGTTGACTCTAGAATCATGTTGGCTACGAGTCTAGAATGCGGTAAAGGAGTGGGGTAGAGCTTGTAGGACACAAAATTCTACCAATATCATCAAAATAAAAGACAATTTAATTGTCGGGCTTCTCTCCATAAGCTCTCCCAAAACACTAATTTTATTTAACTTTTTTATTTTTTTAATGAACCATTTTTAAAAATATTTACGTATTCATTTTTGAGAGAGAGAAAGAGAGTGCATGTGTGAATCGGGAAGGGGCAGAGAAAGAAAGGGAGAGAGAATCCGAAGCAGGCTCTGCGCTCAGAGTGGAGCCCGATGTAGGGCTCGATCCCACACCCTGGGATCACGACCTGAGCCGACATCAAGAGTTGGGCTCTCAACTAACTGAGCCACCCAGGTGCCTCCCAAAACACTAATTATAAAAAGTACTCCTTAATGAGAACACCTAAATCTATACTTACATGCTTTTCATTATCAATCTCAGAAATCTTTTTATTAATACCAGTTTTTTCCATTCAATCTAAATAGAAGGTCCTTCCATAGATAACCAGAGTGTTTGCCAAAAAGTTTGTTCATAAAAATATAGCTAACTGGGACTTTGTTGAGTTCAATGAAAATGCCGGGAGATTTTAGTTGAGGATTAACAGAAATGAAGAGAAGTGACCATCAAGTAACTAGGCTGGTGGCAACCAGAGGGGGCCGCAAAAGATTGTCGGGGGAGGGAGGAGGCGAGGGGAACAGGCCAGGACTCCAGGAGAAACAGATATCGGGGCCGGTCCAGTGCCTAATCACACAAGTTCTAAATACCCTGCCCTACCATTAATTAATAAACACAGTCTTTCCCCCATACAGTGTGGTAAAGGGCGAACGTGACTCTTTTCCCTGCTCCATGACAATGTGACCTGGTGTCAGTGTCTTGATTATCGGTCCATTGTTCATCTGTGAACCAAGCAACCAGGACGCTCAACCACAGAAACCACAGTAGAAGAAGTAGTTGTACTTCTCACAAGTAGAAACCACCGTCTTACGTGTTTCAGCACGGTGGTGCCTCTCTAGAAACATTCTCTGGCTCTCTCCTCTCTAGCCTTCAAGTTAGCTCTCTAGCTCTGTTCCCTTCGTCATCGGATAAGTGTAAAATGCCAGCTATGTCACTAGGCAATCTTGCTTACAGTGAGAATAACCCTTGCCTGGTACAGAAGAAACTGTACATGAACCTGCACACCATGATTTGTGCCTCCCTGAGTGTTCTGACTCTTGTACCCGGCGCGTCCCTCGTGGTGATCCTGAGAGCTATGTCCAGGGAGTTGTTACAGGACAGGCTGACTCTTACGGGGTGTGAAGGTTTGAAGCCAGAGTGACCCCCATTACTGCCTGATGTGGCCCTGTGTCCTTGTACTTGGGCTGTGCTGCACAGGCAGCTGGGAGGACCACTGGGGAGAAGGTCAGGCCTTGCCCTCCCGTCTGGTGGCCTTCCAGGAAGACAGTGCCATGTGTGGCCCTTGGTAACTCGTCATTCTGAAATATTTAATTAGGTCCAAGAACACCTCTGGTGGACACTTTATATGGTGATGTTTTATGACAAGGAATTAAATAGTCGTTAGTTCTAAAGGTCAGAAAAAAATTGCAATATATAGAAATTCACATAAACTGCCTACAGCAACATTTCTCAAAAGAGAATCAGCTCTTTCAGGATACTCTAGAACTAATCTACCATGGAGCATACAAGATGAAAGTGAGTATTGTTAACTTGGTCCCCTATACATGTATAAAAATACTTCAATTTAAGATTCTTAAAGTGAGTAATAAATGCAGTCTTACCATAATTAGGTAAAATGTACATGTTGAGTGGTACCATCAGCAGAACTATGCATCCCAGAAAGATAAAAGGCACCTCATAGCCAAAGGATTGATACAAGAAGCCACCTAAAGGGGGCCCTAACACTAGTCCCAGGCCAGAAAAAATCTCAAGACTTCCCTAAAAATGGGGGAAAAAAAGAGAATTGAGTCAATACAGTTGGTTTGAAGAATTCACAAATAAAGATGTAATGGACGCTAATTGAAAAAAAGGCTATCCACTTCACAATTTACACACCCAAACCCACACAAACCCAAGATGAACCAAAACTTTAAACATGCATCTTGAAACCACAGAAGTACTAGAAAAATAAAATATGGGAGGAGGTTTTGTTTTTTTTTTTTATGGTGGGGAAGTTTTTCTAATTATGACATAAAACTCAGAAGACACAGAAGAATCATAAATCTGATTACATGAAAATGTGAAAAAACTATGGATGTTAAGCACATAAAAAAGACAAATGAAGAATAGTAAAAAAAAAAAAAAAAATATTGACAAAGGACTAATTTCCCCAAATATATCAAAAGAGCTAATACTAGTCAATGGGGGAAAAATGAACAACCCAATAGGAAAATGAGCAAATGCTACAAACAGACTATTGACGCGTGAAAGAAAATGCAAACACGTCTCAGGCATGTAAAAGAAAGCTCACCCTCATTTTAAAAAAACAAGTAAACGGTTAAACCACAAGATAACAATTTTTACCCATCACCCATCAAACACTCCGCTGGCAGGAAAGTGAGAAAAGAAGCACGTTTGGACACGGCTGGTGAGTGAACACAGGAGGGTAATTTGGCAAATCTATCAATATTACAAACGCACATACTCTCTGGCCCAGAATGCCATTCTGGGAATTGAATTTATATGGGGAACCGTAAAGATGTGACATGGTGCATGCACAAGCTTGTGTGTTATAGCACTGTTTGCACCAGGAAAATACGTAGACAATCTCAATATTCATCGACAATTTGAAGGAACTATGGATGTATGTTACCTCCATCTAGTGAAGTACCGTATACTGCTACTAAAGGGAGGTAAAGAGTAAGAAACTCTTCACCCATAGGCATAGAAAGATCTCCAAGATGGTTTCATTGTTAGCATATCAGCCAGGTTCTGAACAGCATAGAGAGTATGCGACCACGAGTGTAAAGAAAACAAAGGGGGAAGGAATCATGCCCTGCGTGTGTGTGTGCACTTGTGTGAGCGTGTACATACATGTTCATACACACATGGAATCACTCTAGAAGGAACCGATAATCCCTGTTGCCTTCTGGGAGAACGATGTTGGACTGGATGCCTGGACAACAGGTGGGTCTATGAAGCTTGAGGAAAAGTAACATATAGAATACATTCACTATATCCTCTATTTCCTTTTATAACTTTTGAATTTTGTACCATGTAGAAGGCGTTTATTAAAATTAAAATAAACAAAACGGTGTTATGGAAAATATTTTACCATTAAAAAACTCTTACAGAAATTGCGCCATTTTAAATCAATGTAGTCTTTAGGGGTGTTAAACAGAGACTGTGGTTTGCAACCTCACATCCTCCCTCAGACCTCAGAGAGGACACGAAAGTACTCCATTGGTAACTTTCAATTTCCTAAAGAATACAGGAATTCTCCATGTAATCACCATGAAGCCATCCAGAACAACCACCGTGTTAGGGTGTCAGTTTTTGGCCACAGTTTTTATACAGAAACTCAGTACGGCAACATTAATTTCCCCTGTCGACCAGAAAATCAAATGGACTCTTGTCGTCATCACAGGAGTTTCTTGGGCAGCACCTTCCAGAGTGTTCCACAGAACGGCAGCTCTTTAAGAGTTAAAAAGTGTGGCCATAGTCAAATTGAGTTGGGGAAAATATCTTTACTACAGGATTTCTCAGAGTCTTAATACACTCCCGTGAACTGGATGTTTCTAAGTTGGAAGGGACATATGCTCCAAACATTTTACCCACAAAACCTTATTTTACAGAGCATGTCAATGGGCTCATGTTCTCCAGAACCCTTTCTGAGAAATGTTGTTTCTGGGAAACGTAAGCAGTACACCTATCACAGTGGCCACCGCTGCGTGCCACAGGGCTGTACAACCCAAAATAAACCTAAGCAGGTAGCTAGCCGGCCGTAGATATAGATATTTAATTAAAATGGGAGTAAATAACGATCTCCACAGCAAATACTGTACTTAATGGCCAAAGCTATAGTATTAATATGGGCAAAGGAGGAAATTCTTGGTACTAAGCCGATGAGGCCCTGAAGTCTCAAGGACAATTATTTGTTGGGAGGGCTGCATTTGGTCTACTATGCAAACCACACGTCCTTCAGAAATGCATGGGTCCAGAGGAGACAGGCAGGAGAGAGCCTGCTTGGGGTGAAGGAGGCAGTAGCCAAGAGCTGGGACAGAAATCTGGTACGTCACCAATGCCAGGCGTCCAGGCACCTAGCCAACATATTATGTTAATACAATGCTACCAAGTTCTGGGTTGGGGGGAAAATAAGAAAGCACTCGGCAAACGGCACAGAGGCAGGGAAAGGCTTTAAGATCTCTAAGATTCCTTCCATGAATCTGGGAAGAGTAGAGGAAGGACATTAGTATATACTCAAGTGGCCACTAGGGATGACTTTTCTAAAGCAAAGGAATGCCTCCGGCAGCTCAGCCACAATCTGGGCTACGGAGAGACAACAAAATACTACTGGGCAGGTGTTGTTCTTTTAAGTGGTAGACTCTAAACCTAGGAAGAGACCTAAATAAGACTAATGGTATGTTCAGTGACAGCCCGCTGCTAGAAGCAGTAATTGGGGTAAAAGGTAACCAAAACACAGAAAATAGAAAAGAAAAAAAAAAAAAAAGGCAGGTCTAGAAGAATGGATTTCAGCTTTAACTTGGAAGGGCAAACAAATACTTTAGCCTACGCTAAAAGGAAAACAGGAAAAACGCGCAAAATACATACCAACACCGTGGCCACACTGTTTGGAAAAGCCTTTGCAAGAATAGAAAAAGACGCAGTTATTGCTGCCGCAAAGCTGACTGCGTCTGCTATTCTCACTAGAAAACACATAGCGGTAAATACTGGTCCTTCTGGAACTTGGTCCAACACACTAAAAAAGAACAAGACAATTCTCAAATGCCAAGTTGGTTTGTCGTTGTTGTTGCTATTTTTTCCTTTTTACCGCTACTCACTGAAAAGAGTAGTATCTCACACAGTTATTATAATAAATCTCTTCAGAATATGAATGTTTTCAATTGCTTTATTATACAAAGGGAAGTCTCTTTTTGGGGGGGAGATGGGTAACCATTTGATTCATAATGACAGTTTAGTCGCCCTTTTCTGATGCAATTGGCCGTTTAAATGATAACACTAAATTAGTTTCTCTGAGATATGTAGAATCACTCTGACCAGAACATATACAAAAGAAAGACTTCTTAGTTTCAGGTATCCCTCAGTGGTAGGATTCAAACCTTGGTGGGGAAAAAGGGGGGTGGGGCAGAAAATAGAAGACCATGCCCCTTCCCCTGCCAAAAAATAGAAAAAGGAAAAGGGAAAAAAAAAAAAAAACCACTTAGTTTGACACGAAGGCTTCCTAGCTTACTTCATCATAATCTTACAGCACTCTTCCTTCTCCTATGTTCCCCAAGAAGCTGTGTAGGCTCATCTATATTATTTGCCACTAGGCTGCTGATTTAAGGATTCTTAAGCTTAAGAATTTCCACAGCTATTTTGCCTCTATTTTCCCTTTTCCTGGAAATAGCAACGGAGGGAACCATTCTGAAGTGAGCATATGACTCAAGCCTGGCCAATCAGAGTACCCCTTCCCCTGCATTAACCTTGATGCAGGGATAGGTCACCAACAAAGATCAAGCCAGGGGCTCCATCCTGTGAATCTCCTGGAATTCCAGGAAAAGTGGCATTCTCTTCCTCTGGGAGCTGCTGGAGAATTCTTGCCACCACAAGCAGACAGCTTGTCCATGAACAAAGCACAAGAAGAGGAAAGCAAAACTGGGAGCTTGAGATAGATTTCCGAAGGCAGTATTTTAATATGTGTGTCCTGATGTTCTCTAGCTGATTCTTTATTGCACTTTCTCTGCTCGAGGCAAAATGTATCTGTGACTCCGAAAAGTGGGTTAAGTTTCTGTCACTCCCACTCATAGTAGTCCTAATGAACAGATTCAGAAGCCACTTAATGCTCAGTCCTTAGAAGACTCTGTCCTTCATTAGTCCCATCCTCTAAATCACCCAATAGCTACACGCTGAGCCCTCAACAGATAATCAATGGGACGGACTGATTTAAAGAATTCATTAACATTTTAAGCTGAAGATAAATTATGAAATCTGTTCAAGCTCCCAAACAGATCAGAGCATGACTTACCCAAAGAGAACTGTAACTCCTCCTGAGACAAACATTCCTGCCACAAACATAAATTTTGCTCCAATATGTACAAGCTATAATAAATGTCAGAGAAGAGTCGGTAAATCGACGACTGTTACAAGTCTACATCCAGATAAACACAAACCCACTGTATCAGGAAATATACAAGATTTGGGAAACATATGTTTGGGAAATATAGTTAATGTAATATTATAATAATTCTTTTTCTTTTTTAATTTTTTTTCACATTTATTTTATTTTTGAGACAGAGAGAGACAGAGCATGAATGGGGGAGGGTCAGAGAGAGGGAGACACAGAATCTGAAACAGGCATCAGGCTCTGGGCTGTCAGCACAGAGCCCGACGCGGGGCTTGAACTCACGGACCGCGAGATCATGACCTGAGCCGAAGTCGGACGCTTAACCGACTGAGCCACCCAGGCGCCCCTATTATAATAATTCTTTAGTGGAATGGCAACACACATTGCTTAAAAACATGGAAGAAGCAAAAAAATCAATCAACCCATTACGATAAGCAAAATAAGTCAGTCAGAGAAAGATAAATACCATATGATTTCACCCATCTGTGGAATTTAAGAAACAAAACAAATGAGCAAAGAGAAAAAAAAGAAAAGAAGCAAACCACACAACAGCCTCTTACTATAGAGAACAAATTGATGGTTACCAGAACGAGGTGGGGGCGGGGGGGGGGGGGGGAATGTGTGAAATAGGTGAAGGGGACTAAGGAGGGCACTTGTTGTGATGAGCCCAAGGGGTTATATAGAAGTGTTGAATCACCCCACTGCACACCTGAAACTAATATTACACTGATGTCAACTGAAATTCAAATAAAAACAAAAAAAAAATCAATCAACCCTATGAACGGAGTTATCAACAGGAGCGTATTTCATAAAATATAATGGTGGTTATTTCTGAATCAATGGAAATTCGAGGCCTATAGATTAGAATAGGTCATTACACAACTTTCAAAACTTAAAATGTTCCCATGAACTTTAATACTCACGTATTTTCCAAATACCAAAGATGCCAGCAAGTCAAATAAAGCATAACATCCAAAGATCATACCGGTAACTGTATTGCTGGCTCCTTTCTTTTCAGCCTTTAAAGAAACGAAAAAGGAAACAAAGTTTGACAGACAAATTAGCATCAGTGAGGAAAAATGGAGCTATCAGATCAGAGCATTGTTTTCTTATAACCTTTACCTGTGTAGCAATTTTCAAAGATTATTATTTTAAAATAAGCTGGATGGGGAAGGAAGGGAAACTATGGTAAAACCTAGTCTCTGACATGGAAACTATTCACTCAACACACCCCTAAAGAACTGTTAGCTTTACAATCTTGAGAAAGGAAAACAAAGCTGGCAGCAACGTACTTTGTGATTTCAAAAATAAATTGCAAAGCTGAAGTAATTAAAACAGCATAAATACAAACATATGAAACAGATTAGAGACCTTAGAAATAAACCCACACATATATGATCATTGATCTTCCACAAGGTGTCAAGGACACACAACGAAGAAAGGATAGTCTCTTTGACAAATGGCGCTGGGCAAACGAGACATGCACCAACAAAAGAATGAAGCCAGACCCCCATCTTACACCACTCACAAAATCAACTCAAAAAGACTTAAACGTAAGACCTGAAACTGTCAAACTCCCCAGAGAAAATATGGGGGAGGAGGTGCTTCTTGACATTGGTCTTGGCGATGGTTTCTTGGATTGGACACCAAGAGCTCGGGCAATAAAACCAAAAGTAGACAGATGGGATGAGAAGTCAGCTATCCATAAGCCAAGGAGAGAAGCGGGAACAGACTCTTCCCTCACAGTCCTCAGGAGGAACTAACCCCG
Source organism: Panthera onca (assembly GCF_046562875.1). NCBI lineage: Eukaryota > Metazoa > Chordata > Mammalia > Carnivora > Felidae > Panthera > Panthera onca. The sequence continues at coordinate 119,327,484 of NC_138343.1, forward strand.
TGAACACCTTCATCCCAGACTGGTGGCTCCAGAAGCCACCCAGTTTGTGGTACTTTGTTATGGCAGCACCAGCAAACTAAAACAGGTACCTCAGAGGGAAGGTATCATCGAAGGAGTCAATAAAGATGTAGAAAGAGCACTCATGGGTCAAGCCACATTATCCACGTTCTTTGCTTAATAGATATGATAAGTATTCTAGAGTTTGACATTACTTATATAATGGCCTCACAACTAACATTTACTGGCCCCCACTATGAGCCAGAATCTCCATTATTAAGCACTGTTTTACATGGTTTCTACCAACAATGAAATAAAGGATATATTTTTAGTGGGCCCCATTTTATAGATGAGGGTACAGACTTGCAAAGTTTATAGGGTCACAGAAGCCATGACAGTTTCCATCTTGAGCAGGTTCCCATGTTCACCATAGAGACGGGGATGGTGACTTCAGATATCCTAGAATCACATTCCACGGCAGCAGCTAAATATGACTTTTGGAATGTGGATCCTGCTTCACATCAGTAAGCAAGAAGAGCTATTAAAAGCAATTTCTGGTTCACATGTTATCCTGTGACAACAAAAGAGGATGCCAGAAAAAGGAGGACTAGAAATAGGAATCTTACTCTAGAATTTAAGAAGGGCCCTGTTTTTCCTTTGCCTAATTAGCTCTGGCTAGAAGGAAGGAAAACAGAGCATGCAGGAGGAAGGGTAAGTTTTTCCAGTGCATTTGTCAACCACAGGGTTCTAATAAGAAACAAAAAGGAAGAGCCCACTCTTTGTATCTAGACCTTTTAAAATTAGAGCGCTCTCTCCCTGCCTCTGTTTTCTTTCCTTCAGCCTTCCCTCTTGTAAGCAAAAAAACTAAATCAAAAACTTAAAAGTATAGCATAGGGAATATAGTCAATAATACTGTAATAACTTTGAGGATACCTGGGTGGCTTAGTTAAGCATCCGACTTTGGCTCAGGTTGTGATCTCGCTGTTCCGGAGTTCCAGCCCTGCATCGGGTACCCCACTGAAAGTGTGGAGCCTGCCTGTCATTCTCTCTCTCTCCCTCTCTCTCTCTGCACCCCCCCCCCACCGCCGCTCACTCATTCTCTCTCTCTCTCAAAATAAATAACTAAACTTAAAAGATACTGTAATAACTTTGTATGTTGACAGATGGTAACTACACTTACCGTGGTGAGCACTGCATAATACACAGAATTGTGTATTTGCTATGTTGTAGACGTGAAACTAACACGGTACGTCAACATTTTGTCAATTTTTTTTAAAAGGGATTGGAAACATTATTAACAAAATCAAAAGACACACATCTGTAATCTGGTGTTCCTTTGTGTGCATTCCACTAAGCAGAAGCTAACATTAGTTGCTCTAGTGCCCTGAAGTTTGAGCCAGCTGCCCAGTTTTCAGCCAGGAAATGCCCTGCTAACTGGGCATCATTCTACTTCCTCCAGCTCCTCTCTGCCGTAACTCTGCAGGCTCCACCCATCATTATATTTTCCAAATCCCAAAACTGATCAGTCTCGTCTATCTTGTTCTGATAACTTCTCACCGACTAATGTCTCCAGCATACGTGTAAGGACCCCTGCATTCTAGCTCTGTCTCCTCCCCAGACCTGCTGCCTCTTGGACCTCACTCCACCTCAGGCTCAAGCCACATCAAGTTGTCTGCTTTCCCGGAGAACGTGCTATTCCCTGTGCTAATCCCATGACTATCTCAAGTGATTTCTTTCCTAGAACACCCCTGCCTCTGTGGTTCACCTTGGGAGCTACCTTGCTGAAGACCAATGTTTTTTCATATTGTCTGACTCCCAACTGGCAGACAAGAGAGGGATATTTTCCCGATCTTTTTTCTGTCCTAATGCATCCAGTGCCTGCACACTCTAGAGTGGGAGACAGTTACCCCTCCCACTCCCACTCAGTAAATAGAACTGAATTGAGCCAGTCGCTGAACTTCTGAGTCTTGTCTTCATTGACAACATGATGGATGGCGTTCTCACTATGCTGCCTTAGGGAGTAGCTGCAAAGACCAAATGGGATAAATGTGTGGGAAATCACACTGAAAACTAAAAAGCACTGTATGGGTACAGAGTCACATTGTTCCTTTGGCAGAGAAACCATATCCATTCTCCTTGGTAACACGAAGAATGGCGGATGGGGCACCTGGATGGTTCAGTCGGTTAAGTGTCTGACTCTTGATTTTGGCTCAGGTCATGATCTCACAATTGGGGGATCAAGCCACTTGTTGAGCTCTGTGCTGAGCATGGAGCCTGCTCGAGATTCTCTCTCCCTTTCTCTCTGCCTCTCCCCTGCTCGCTCTCTCTAAATAAATAAACAAACATTCTAAACAATAGAAAAGAACACATGGGTATATCATCTCCATGCAACCAAGCCAGTTGCAAGCCATAATTTCATGCTCTGTCCCACTTACCTCCAGATTCCAGGTGGATTCTCTAGGGGTTAATTCCCTGTGAGTCTGTGCCATGAACTATAAACCCTAACACCACATAAAAGGCAATGATTACAAAGAGCTAATCAGTATTAACCAGAATTCTTCCTTGGGACAAACCATTGCCATTAGATACCATCAGAAATTCAAGTCAGAAAAAGGGAATTTAGTGGATCATGTCTTCCTAATTCCAAAAATATTAATAAGCAAAAAACTCCAGGAGACAGACTTCCTGTCTCAGCACAGACCTTTTGCAGTAACACTCAAATCTCAGTTACTCAAAGCACCCCCTTTGTTTCAGTTGCAGAAACCAAACAAAGATTTATAAAACTACATGGTAAGCAAAGCAATCCTCAGAAGGTCAGTTATATTTAGGTGAGTTATTTCCCTAGAGGATATTCTTTCTGACTGGATTGTTTTTATATCTGGTGTCAAATATTCTGTCAGAAGTCTTTCTGTTTACTGAAGTTCTATGCATCATCTTTACTAAATGCAGAGTTTCACATTTCACATATTGTAAAATGAAATAATGCAAAGGGCTTTTTTTTAAAAAAAAATAGAGTTCATAACAATATTAAAATGTCTCACCTCCTTGGGGAAAAAGGGTCCAAGGATAGAATAGCACATCATAGAACCCAAGTTAATGGAAGCTGCCGATATCAGCACAAAAAGCTGTTCTCTTGAAAGCTGTCTGGATGTCTCTCTTGTACCTCCTGGAGGGCCATCACCTTAAATGCAAACATGCTACAGTCACAGGCATGTAATTGGGACTGCTGATTGAGGTTGACACATGTCACTTCTGTGCCATGTGAAGATAACATATGCTGAGCTAAGGGCTATTTTGAACATACCACATTTGATAAAACGTCACACAAAATCTGGTACAACACTGTCATTTTGAAAACACCTCATTTTCAGGGCAGAATTTATCAAACCATCTGAAATCTGTTTTGCCTTCACTATTTCTTCCACCTTTGGTAAATTCCTTCAAGAAGGATGAGGCAACAAGGTGATATCCAAAGGGTGCTACTCTCTAAAGTATAAGGTAACTATAATGAAGTTACCAGCCTCATACGTTCCATGGACTTAACAGTGTTCTAAACATGTCACCTTAGCTGTTGGTTAAGCATTCTGGAGTAGTGTAGAAGTCAAGTGAAGTGTAAGGGGGAGAAAACAAGCTAAAATATTCAATTGGCAAATGACATCTTACAATGGTAATGCTCCTGGAGAGACAAGTCCCATAAATCGGTAAATCAATACACATTTTACACTAATAACTGGCCTTTTGCAACGATCATTTTCATACTTATTCCCAAGGCTAAATCTTCATCTAACTTAAAGACAACAGGTCAATTACTCAGTTTCAAATATTCAGCGAATCTATCAGTCATTTTTAAGTTCAATGGTTTGGAAAAAAAAAAGAAATTTAAGGAAGAAGACTATACTTGGTTTGCTCTACTTTTCAGAGGTTGTCATTGCGGTCCAAGAAAAAAAAAGAAAGAAAGAAAGGAAATCTGTGCAAGATGAGGAAGTCTCAAGAATCTTTGTAAAACTTCTGGAGTAGATGAGGAAGGGAAGTGAAAGTTAAAAGGGGAGGAACAACAATGGAATGTTTTACCTTTGTCTAATGGCATACTAATTTGAATGCATTTCCAATCACATGGTAATTTATAAAAGCAGCGCTACAGAGCAAAGTCTTGAGAGAACTCTCTCTCCCGGGCCCTGCACTTTAACCCCTTGCAGAGAGAGAAGCTCTAACCCGAACCCCACCCTCAGGCCCCAGGCTTTTCGAATCTCTCCGAAACAAACCAAGCTAAAGCTAATTCAATCGTGGGTAAAGGGGACAGGACCCACGCCACCGAGAGGTGTCCGTCCGTGCCGCTATCGGTCACCTCCGGGGAGGCGTGGGCCCTCGCAGTCCCCCGACGCGTCCATGCGCGGTGCGCGATGCGCGGTGCACGGTGCACGGACTCTGGCGCCGGGGCTCCTGGGTCCAAGCCCGCTCCTCGGACTCGACCTCGCACGGGCAGACGAGCCGGCGGCGCCTGTTCAGCCCGACCCAGGCATCGTCGCTTCCCAACGGGCAGCTCTGGGCCGGGAGCTGCTGGCAGCCGGGGCGGACACCTAGGGGCTCTGGGAGGCGGGGCGGGGGCGGGGCGGGGCGGAGGCGGGGGGCGGGGCGGGGTGGAGCACCGCCTTTTTTTTTTTTTTTTTTTTTTTTTCCCCTAAAAACTCAGGCTACCTTAGTAATTCACGACCTTGGATATGTTTGGGGTGGGGTGGGAAAGAGCTAATCTACATTCCAGGTAGCTGAACCCCCAAGTTTAAAATGAGTAAAATGTATTTCTACTAGCAGTAAGAAAGGAAGCGTATATAGGCACAGAAGAGCTACAGTGCCTGAACTGAAAGGTGCTAATGTGAATTAAGAAAATTAGTCCTCATGGGGCGCCTGAGTGGCTCAGTGGGTTAAGCTTCCGACATGGGCTCAGGTCAGTCCGACGTGGGCTCAGGCCATGATCTCACAAGTTTGTGAGCTCGAGCCCCGCGTGGGGCTCTGTGCTGACAGCTCAAGAGCTTGGATCCTGCTTCAGATTCTGTGTCTCCTTCTCTCTCTGCCCCTCCCCCTGCTTGCGTTCTGTCTCTCTCTCTCTCTCTCTCTCTCTCTCAGAAATAGATAACCATTAAGAGAAAAAAAGAAAATTAGTCCTCATCAACCCCGAACACACGGTATTTATAAAAGCAGTGCTACAGAGGAGAAAAGTCTTGAGAGAACTCTCCCAGGCCCTGAACTTGAACCCCTTGCAGAGGGAGAAGAAGCTCTAACCCGAAGCCCACCCTCAGGCCCCAGCCGTTTTGAATCTCTCTGAAACAAACCAAGCTAAAGCCAATTCAATCGTGGGTAAAGGGGACAGGACGCACGCCACCGAGAGGTGTCTGTCCGCACTGCTCTTGGTCACTTCCGGGTGAGTAAACGACGTAGTGGTTGTAATCCCTTAAATCATACGCGAGTAAACTTGAAATGAGTTGACTGGATTAACTGATGTGAAGCACCCAGAGTAGAAAAATATTTGCAAGAATTATGGTGAATGTCGAGGAAGCATAGCTGGGAGTACACCTGTCGAGGCAAATGGCCTGAGTTCCAAGACAAGGCACTTTCTTTCTGTTGGTGACTTTGGAGGACAAGGTCAATTTCTCCACGTGCACAATTGGGGCACTGATGCCTGGCTTGAGGGTGGCTGTGAGCACTGGTGATAAGGTCTGTAAAGTGCTTGGAGCTGGACCACAAAAGCCGCCACCTTACTGTCACCATAGCAACACTCCCTGCTGGCACCACACCCCACCTACACACACACTGAGGCTTCACTTATCTTCACCTTATTTACTACTTGGGAGAGCTAACTATCTGGGAAATTCTTGATTTGGGGCCAAGATAAAATTTAAAAGACTATCCAATGACGACCTTGTTCCAGGCATGGTGAATTTAAAGATGAGTAAGCCCCAACCAGCCTCAAGTAGCATACTTCCATCTAGCAGGTAAAACAGACATCTATTAATAATTTCTTATGATACAATGAACTCTGTAATAGAAGCATATTGGCAGAACTATTTACTTTGGCTCAACCAGTCCAGGGTGGCTTCCTGAGGAAGAGAGGTTACCTTGGGTCTTGAAGTTTGTGCAAAAATTCCTGGGTAGGTAAGGAGAGCCTCAGAGCCATACTAAACAGAAGGATTAGCATTAGCAAGGTTCCTTCCAGTGGCTTTCTAGAATCTTTATGATCTAACCCCTGCTGGCTTCTCCAATCTATGTTCCCTCTCCAATCTAACACCAAACTGTAAAGGAGATTTTTTTTTTTTTGCATTATTTTTTTGATGATTACATTTCCTTTTCTGTTCTCTTTCCAGACTGGCCCTCTTATTTATTTATTCTCTTCTACTTTTGATCTCTTACTGTTCTTGGTCCACCTGATAGGAGTTTCCCCCTACTTTATCTTCCAATCTTTCAGCTGGATTTTTCATTTCTGTTGCCATTTATTTCTATCTCCATTCCTTTTCCTCTCCCCTCCATCAGCAATCATTTTTGCATCCTTTAAGATTTTATCTTTAAGTAATTTCTACACCCTACATGGAGATTGAATTTACAACCTGAGATTGAGAGTCCCATGCTCTACCGACTGAGCCCGCCAGGTACCCCATTCTTATATGTTTAATACAGCTCTTTTTTTGTTGGTATATATTTTCACAAAATGTGTATTCTTTTTTTTTTTAATTTTTTAAAAATGTTTATTTATTTTTGAGAGAGAGCGGGAGCAGGGGAGGGGCAGAGAGCGAGGGAGACACAGAATTTGAGCTGTCAGCACAGAGCCTGACACGGGGCTCGAACCCATAAACCGTGAGATCATGACCTGAACCAAAGTCTGACACCCAACCGACTGAGCCACCCAGGCACCCCCCATAAAATGTGTATTCTTATTTTGCATCCATCTACCTTTCATTTATATAAAGTGTATTGTCGCATATATTCATATTCCTAACTTTCTCTTCACTTCTAATCTCTACTTCCTACCTTCCCTCCACACGGTCAGTATTACAGGTTAACATATCATATTAGTGTTCCATGGTTGCTGTCACAAATTACTACAAACTTGGTGGCTTAAAACAACAACATAGTCCTGTAGGCCAGAAGTTCAACACTAATTTCGCTGAGCCAAAGTCCAAAGTGCTCTCATCTCAATACCTTTAACTGAATCACATCTTCATGGACCTTTTTTTTTTTTTTTTTTTTTTTTTTTTTTTACAAATGAGGTAACATTTACAAGTTCCAGAGATTAAGATGTGGACACATCTTTGGGAGCCATTTATTAGTCTACCACAAGTATCCACTCAATTTTTTTTTATACTCATCATAAACATATGGACACATATGGAACTTTTTTTTTTTTTTTTTACAAACTAAAATGGAGTATTTTATTCCATTGGAATGCTATTCCCCCAGATAAATTCATTCTTGGAGGATCTTTTTATTGGATATAGAAATATGAGGAGAAAGTTGTTATCTTTTAGCCTCTTCAGGACATGTTTCTACTGCTTTCGGTCCCCATAATTTCTCAAGAGAAATCGGTATAATTTTGCATGTTACGTACCTTTTTCTTTTCCTGGCTGCTTTTTGGAATTTTCTCTTTGCGTTTCAGTAGTTCCCCTATATATGTCTAGATATGTGTCTATTTGTATTTATACTTCTATTTATTTATACTTCACTGAGCTTCTTGAATCTGTAAATGTGTGTGTTTCATAAAATTTGGGAAGGTTTGGGTCATTATTTTTTCAAATGTTTTTGTCTGTCTCATTCTTTTGCTTCCTGGAACTCCAATTGTATATGTGTTAGAAATATGCATTTAGTTATATAAATGTTAGCCTTTCAGATTTTGTCCCACAGATCATTACAGCTGTATTTAGTTTTTCTCTCTGTTCTTCAAGTTGGATGATTTCAGACTGATCTAGCTGAAAATTCATTGAGTCCTGCTTTTGTCATCTTCAGTCGACTGCTAGCCCTTCCGGTAAATGTCTCACATGTTATTTTTCAATTCTCAAATTTCTATTTGATCCTCTTTTGTAGTTTATACTTTTCCTATTTGCTCATTCACTGTGAAAATTATTATTTTTTTACATTCTGGAGCACCTTTTTAATAGATGCTTTAAAATGCTTGTCTGATATTTTAACATTTTGGTTATTTTGTTTGGTTGGTTGTTTTTGCTCCGTGCCAGCACAGAGCCCAACGTGGGATGTGAACTCACAACCCTGAGATTAAGACCTGAGCTGATATCAAGAGTCAGACACATAACCGACCGAGCCACCCAGGTGCCCTGGCATTTTGATTATTTTGGATTCAGTCTCCATATTGCCTTTTTTCTTATGTATGAGTCATATTTTCCTGTTTCTTAGTATATGTAATAACTTTGTATCATAGCAAGGACATCATGAGTAATATGTCACAGGGACTCTGGATTCTGTTGTATTCTTTCCAATAATATTGATTTTTTAAAAAATTTCACTAAGAGTTCACCTGCCTTGACTCAAACCTTGTATCTGTTTCCCTAGTGGGAAGCAGCTGAAATTGCCATGCATTTTGTTTGTCCCTGGCTGTGATTCTAGGAGTCTGCCCCATGCATGTGTAGTTCAAAAGCCAGCCAGAGATTTAGGCAGAATATTGGCCTCCACCTTTCTGAGTCTCTCTGGGATTTTCCCCTCCTCTCCATTTCCAGTAGCTGTGGTTGTTCTAAACTCTGCCCTCTGGGTTTTCAGGAAGCAAAACTGACAAATCTGGGCTATTAGTTGCCCCATAGGGCACTGACTGGGTCTGCCCTTATACTAGAAGTCATAAAAAAGGGAATTTAGCCACTGCTATTCTTTTTTTCAAGTGTTGATCACCACGATCCTCACCACCCCCCCACCCCCACCCCCAGTTCTGTCTACCTTTGGTTACTGTTCAGTGTCTTTAGGTAGCTGTTTAAAAAAATTTTAGGCTTACATTTGTTATCTGCAAGGTGGTTAGTCTTGCAGAACCTCCTAGTAGTTATGCTGTATTTTATTAAGCTAATAACCTGTGATGTATTGGGTGAAAAATCTCCCATACAGTCAGTTCGTTTGAAAAGCACTGCCTTTGAGACTTTTCATGAGTTCTTAGAACCAAGATCCCTAGAACCACCCTGTGTCTGGCATTCCTCAAATCTGATTGCTCAGCAAACCCTTTAATTCTCTGAGCCATCCAATAGCTTACCAGTAAATTCATTTTTTTTTTTAAATGTTGGCCATAGGTCATTCGGTTGTACCCAAATTACCATAATTGGTACAGTATTATCCAAATTTTCTACAATGAACACGCTTTGTTGTCCTAATACAGAAACAACAACAACAACAACAACAACAACCAATAACCGTCATTTACAAATAAAGACATCATCTATAACTTGGATACAGAGGAGGGAAGCTGGCATCAGCTATAGCTCAGTGTCATGTCATGAAGTCATATGATTTCAGAAAATGAATACAGCAGACCACATAAACGTTCGACATTTGTTCGAAGTTAAATTATTGTTTCAAGATGATGACATAGAATGTCCAAACCAAAAGTCTTAAGAACATCTCATTCTATTACATTTTGCAGCTGAGGTACTTGAGGATCAGAGACTAAAAGTATTTTGATCAAAGCTACAGACTCAGAAAATGATAGAGAGGAGAATCAGGGTCTGCTCTCTTGGCCACTGCTCTTTTTCATTTACAAATTACCTGTGTTGTTGGGTACATAATTAGATTATTCATAAACTTTAAGTATTATCTCTATTTATCTTCCTCAGTATGTTTAGTTTCCACAATCCTGCATCAGCCCTGTAGCAAGCAGCTATAGCACCCAACCAAGTCTGGGGAACAATAAAAATAAGGACTGAGAAAACATTCTTAGTAACACTTAGGAAAAGTTCGATGAGAATCACACAAAACCTTCCAAATATACAACCTCGTCACATAGGCTTCCTAGTTAGCGTTTCAATCACCTCACCCCCTTCTCCCCTATCACCATTTTCCCCCTTAATAAACTAGGTTTTCCAATTAAAGGCCTCAGAGATTAACTTTACAAGCTACTACCTACAGTCTTTATTAATTCATTCCATTCTTACTCGTCTAGTTCCTTATTTTCTTTCTTATTCTCTTCCCTCTTGCCAACCTTTCTTTCTCCTTTGATTTTACCCTTGATATGCTGGGATTCTATCCTCTTTGGCCCAAACCTCTCTTCAGCTACAACTAATTTTCTGCAGTATGTTTAAAACCATATGCTATGTAAGCCAAGACTAGACCTATATGTTCCCGAGCTGCAGCGGGATGATGGTTCCTGAGTTTTCTCCTATTTCTTAGCTCCCATTTCCATCCTTTGGGCTTTTTTTCTAGCCCCAAAGGTGGGGACATTTTTAAAGTTTTCGAATTAATAGTGGTTTCCTGGGATGCCCTAAGCCTCCAGCTAAGTCCTAAGAGATGTTAATTTATGCCTGCCGTTCTCCACGTGGCTTTCTTTTAGGTATGTCATCTACACAGTTGCTTCTTGAAACTTATTTCATTCGATGTGTTCATTTCAGGACACATTAGTTTACTGATTCCAACACGCAAATCATTCTACTAAGCGCTGTGTGGTTTAGGACAGGAGAAAGTAATAGTTAAGAACCTTTCCATATACAGTTATTTTCATACGAAGTTCTCTATAAGATAATAACTACAGGGGTAAACGCTTTAAGCAACCATTCCATGTAATCCTCGTAACAATATCACAGTATTATCACAATTTGGCTGGCTCACAAAAGGAAGTAATTTGCCCAAGGCTACAAAGTGAGCTGAAATTTGGACTCCGCTCAGCTAGCTGGTCCCCACCTCTCCAAGATGTAAAATCTTTAACGTGCCTTGGCCCAGCTTCTCTTCCCAGCTCTTGTTTTCCAAGGAAGCTTGTTGAAGTTCAACTCCAAGATCTTTTCTAGCATTTAATCTGTCCTACATCTCTTCCTTCTTTGACATCTGTTACAGGCTGAATTGTGTTCCCTCAGAATACACATGTTCAAGTCCTAATCACGTCAAGACCCTATTTGGAAACAGGGCTGTTCTAGATGTAATTTGTTAAGATGAGGTCATACTAGAATAGGGTGGGCCCTTAATTCAAGATAACTAGTAGCCTTAAAAAATGAAAAATTGGGGGAGGCACCCAGGTGGCTCAGTCGGTTAAGCATCTGACTCTTAATTTCAGTCCAGGTCTTGATCCCAGGGTCGTGAGTTCAAGCCCTGCATTGGGCTCCACACTAGTTATGAAGCCTACTTTGAAAAACAAAAGAAAAATTTGGACACAGACATAGATAAGGAGACCATCACGTGAATACTGGTGTTTCATACTGCCATAGCAGAACACCAAGATTTCTGGCAAGCCTCCAGAACCCAGGAGAAAGGCATGAACAGATTTCCCCTCACAGCTTTAGAAGGAGGCAACCCTGGAGACACCTGATTTCAGACCGCTTGCCTTCAGAACTGTGAGATAATAACTTTCTGTTAAGTCACCCAGCTTTCGATATTTTGTTATGGCAGCTGTAGCAAACTAATACATCTACACCTAGATCAAGAACCTAAATTTCTACTGCTCTTTTTCTGCCTTAAACTGCAATATTCCCTTTCTCCGTCTATCCAACTTTTTAGCATGATGAAGTAGAACCAGTCACATTGTTCCCAACTTGAGAGGTGAAGGGTCATCGCTGAATTCTGTGACCTCTCATCCACATCTGGGCAATCATCTGAATGGATGTAGGGTTGGAAGCATGAGCTTTGAAGTCCACTGGGCTCAAATACCAGCTTCAATATTTACCAGCTGTGTGATCTTCAGCAACTCTCTGAGCTTGCTTTGTTACTTTGTTAACGGGGGCTAAATAGACCACTGCCACATAGGCTCTCAAGGACGATCAAGGGAGAAAATACATGATAATTTAGCACACTACTTGGCATATAGAAAGTGCTAAACAAAATTACTTATTGTTTATTGTTCCTAAAGCAAACTTCAGAATTTAACTTTCATGTGTATTTCAGATGCACACTGGGGTACAGTCTAGAAGTATTATAATCAGTAACTGGCCTTTAGTCTCTATGTAACCATTGTCTTCCAACTGTTGGCAATATCTAAAGTTGAAAGGAGGTAAACTTAAACAAGTGAACTAGGAGAATTTATATTAAAGATTCCTTGAATCACCAGTGTGTCCTTTAAGCTCATTCCTGGGATTAGAAACAGCTATATTACTAGAACTTTAAAAAACAAAAAAAAAATTGTAGCTCTGGTTTTAAGGAGAGAGGTTTATAACTGATAGAAAAGGTATTTATAAGGTGAAATATTAAGGCATAGACCCATGATATTTTAGACTACCAGCTTCTAGAAGACAGAAACCAACAACATAAGCTAAAAGGTACTTGTTTTCCCCCTATGTAAATACATTGTTTGGGAATGATTATTTTCCCCTTTTAAGTATCTTGAGTTTTTACCAAATTCTCACATTCTAAGATTTGTTTTTAGGGGCGCCTCTGTGGCTCAGTTGGTTAAGCGTCTGACTTCGGCTCAGGCTCAGGTCATTATCTCACAGTTCATGAGTTCAAACCCCACATCTGGCTCTCTGCTGTCAGTGTGGAGCCCACGTCACATCCTCTGTCCCCCCCCCCCCCCCACCCTCGTGCACGTGCGTGCACACTCTCTCTCGAAAATAAACATAAAAAAAAAAGATTTAGGGGCACCTGGGTGGCTTAGTTGGTTGGGCATGGGATTTTGGCTCAGGTCACAATCTCACAGTTCGTGGGTTCAAGCCCTGCATTGGGCTCTGTGCTGACAGCTCAGAGCCTGGAGCCTGCTTTGGATTCTGTGTCTCTGCCTCGCTCTCTCTCTCTCTCTCTCTCTCTGTGCTCCTCCCTCACTCTCTCTGTCTCTCAAAAATGAATAAAAAGTTAAACTTTTTTTTTTTTTTTCCAATTTGGGTTTTGGGGGGGAGGGGAAGACATCTAATATGAAACCTAATGCTTAGCATATTAACTTTTATTAACTTTAATCACACATTTGCTGAAACTACCGCATTCTCTTTCAAAGATACAAATGCGGTATGATAACTTCCAAAACAGCCAAGGAGACATCTGTGCCTCTGCCCTTACTCTCCATTTCCTTCATCTTCCCTGTTTGGGATGCTTTTAATTGTTCTTGTTGTGTTTTCCTGTTTCAAATGTTGCCACAGCCTTCAATCCTTTGTCTTTCCACATCATCCCCACTCTCTGACCCCCATGCTGCTTTGTACCTTCCCTGTGGCCTTTAGGTATTCTAATCTTCGGTTCAAATCTTAATCCGGCCACAAACACGAGAGTGGCAGGAATAAATCTCACCCTTAAAAATCCTGCAGCCTTTTTTTTTTTTTTTTTAAGCAAAAGTTAACTAGGTAACTAAATCACCAACTAAGTGAGCAGCATCCTTTTAGGAGGAGTTATGAGTAGAAAACAGCAGCTCAACACTTTTAAAATGGAAATTTGAAAGCACACACAAAGCTAAAAAGAACTATATAAATGTATTAAACTTCCAGTCTCTCTCTGTTCTGGTTAACTCTGCCCCGCACCCATGTTACCCATTTTTGTTTTCTTCAAAGACTTGGGGAGTCTCACATTATCTGCTCACTGTATCCATGGTGCTGGCACTTATCAAACACCTAATAATTGCTGACAGTGATAGGCAAAAGATAGGATACAAGAGGCAGAGAGGGAAAGATTAAGACCTAAGGTCCCTGGGTGGGGAAAAACACAAGTTTTGGAACAATGCAGAGTGTAGGCCCACAGCGAACCCCCTCAGGCACAAGGGTCCTCTTAAGAATCTAACAGACACTACCCACCCCCCAGATTTCCCTCAGAAATCTGACAAAAGGCCTGACTAAAAAAACGAGACCACAACACTGTGTGACCCACCAGGAAGGGTTTGGCCATAGAGCACCCCTCATACAATGGAAACGAGCCAATCAGGAATGGACAACCCAGCGCCTAGTTATCAAGCCAATATGGGTAGGAGCAGAGAAAGAACCAGGGGGAAGGGAGGGCAACCAGAAGCTCATAAAGCAAGTACCCTTGCCTAGGGTCCTGGGCATTCACTTTCGAATGCCACCTCTCTGAAAGGAGGGCTTCCATACTTTTCTTCCTTTCTTACATTCTAATAAACTTTTGCCTGCTGCTCATTTTATTTTGTTTCCACCTCTTCATTCTTCAAAGCCGCAAGACAATGATGAACCCCGGGTATTGACGTAAAAAAAAATCCTGCAACAACAGGCTTGGGGGCTTATCAGGAGAGGAAGTTCAAAAAAAAAAAAAAAGGCAAAAGGACTACTGACTATATGCGGCCGTACTTCATATGTTTGCGTTTTGAAATGGGGACAGGAGAATGACCAATCAATGCAAAATTCAAAATGTTGCTTCCAGTAAAAGTCAGTTTCAGGGATCTCAGATTCCACTCCTAACTCTTCCAGGTCTGTACGGCGAAACTCATGCCGGATTTCTCAAAGACTACGTTCTCTCTTTACTATATCCCGAACCCAGTTCCTGTGTCTGGCGCGTCGTAGGCGTTTTAAATGCACCTAATAAAATGCACCTACTGAATCCCGATCTGCGCGGGTTTACGAATTTCGGGAACAATCTGGCGTTAAAAACAAAACAAAACAATTTTAGAACCAACTGCATTTAGGAACTGTAACCAACCACCTAACCAGAGGTTCCACTTTAGTCACACAACGCCGGTAAAGAATTTGCGGCGTACTTAGCAGTGAAGACGTGCCGGCTTTCGTTTCACAACAAAACACGCACAAAACGACACACTCGCAGACGTCTAGAGTAACTGAGAAGTAATGCGAAAGCGGGCCGTGCAGGAAGGCCCAGTTAATGGGTTCGACAGGAAATTACAAGGTACTGACTTAACGAGGAAGACAAGGAACCAGGGAGCTAAGACCACGCAGACGCGCGCTTGGCCCTTCTCGCGCTCCGTAGAACCCACTCTCTGGGCCTCCGTAGGCCACGCCCCTGGCGAGGAAGGATGATGTGAGGCTGCCCGCGTTGGTGCCTGTTGCGCGTAACAGTGACCGGCAGCGGAGAGTCGGAAGACTAAGAGTAATCTTGCCTCGGATTGGCCTCAATCCGGAAATAGAAATTCTCGAAGCCCGGCACCACCAGAGCCACCTCTTTCGTGAAAGGGAGTGCACATGCGCCTAGGGGGTGGGGGTCCTGGGAAGCCCTTAAATACCGTCATGCGGGCGCGCACGACCTCTTTCCCTGCCGCCGCCGAGTCGCGCGGAGGCGGAGGCTCGGGGTGAGTTGAACGGTACTGGGGTGGTGGTTGTGGTGCTTTTGGCCGGGATTGGGTTTGCGCGGGGTTGTTTGTTCAACTGGTGTCTTAATTTTTTAATCTTTTTTTCTTTCTTTGCATTACAGTGCGGTCAAGATTCGGCTCCATCCGTAACCCACCGCCATGGCCGAGGAAGGGTGAGTCCAGGGTCGGAACTGTGGGGGCGGGGAAGGGCATGGGCAGCGAGCCTGTTGTCGGGTCTCAGGGTCAGCCGCGGCCTCCTAAGGGCGCCTGCTGTGCCTCGTTTGTGATTTTTGAGTCCCAAGCCGTCCGGTGGTGCGTGGGGAGTTTAGTGATGGTTTTGACTTGCTCCGTTTTCAGCATTGCTGCTGGAGGTGTAATGGACGTTAATACTGCTTTACAAGAGGTGCTGAAGACCGCCCTCATCCACGATGGCCTGGCACGTGGAATTCGCGAAGCTGCCAAAGCCTTAGACAAGTACGTGTATCAGTCTCAATACTGTGGGTTGTTGGAACCGGAACAAAACTGCAGCCAAGGAGAGGAAGCGTGAAGTTCATGGTGTTAGCACAAAAGTTCTGAATGGCATCCGTCCTACAGGAAACCTAGGAAAAGGTATCAGAACTCAGATCTGTGTGGCCCACCTAAAGTATGTGGGTTCGTTTGGAGTGGGGATGAGCGCTTTATTCTTAAAGCAAGACTACAGTGTTTGAATGATGACATAAGTTGTCGGATACCCCTTCACTCTTTCTGTGAGTGAAACCTAACAGTCTGACAAACCTGTAGGTTGTGGGGCTGATTTCACATTAGGGGGCAGATAGGTATCCTCGAGTGAAACTAGAGGATTTCAAGCTAACGTTGCAGAAGCAACTGGACTTAAAAACGAGTTCAGAAAGTGGTAGCCGTAGAAACCCACGTAAGTACGAAATATTTGTAAAAACACCCGTTTAGGTTTTCAGTTATTTAAGTGGGCAAGACAACTGTGTGTGTTCACTATTGGAGTGGAGCATCCTTGCCCTTTAGGAATTTCTTACAGCCGGGTTATATTTTAAGATCTCTTAGTTCGCCTTGGTGTAGAGTGGCTTCTTGAACCCAGCGAAGTCGCACTCTGCCGGAAGCCCTTCAGGTCCTGGCGTGAAGCCCCTGCGCTGTTTGTACAATGGTAGTGCTGGGCAGTATTAAGTTTTTAGGCCGGTAGCCGGTAACGACTCCGGTATCGTAGTTCGTTTCTCATACCGCCTTTTAAACGTGTAAGTGGCTCTCAGGAAAGGATTTTTCTTTGGCCACAGATGGGTAAACCGGTTGTATGTGAAGTTGGTATTTTTAGGGAATCACTGCAGGCCTGGTAGTTCTAAAGACGTGTGAATATATATGCTTTTTGACCGGCTTCTCAAACTGAGGCAGTTATGTTGTTCTCCAGTGGGGGTGCTGCTTGTGTTCCCCCAGTGTAGCCATTGCCAAGATAATTCTCGTAAAGGGTCGGTAGTAGTAGGCTCAGATTCGAGTTGCGGTTTCTGTTGGATTGTGCATTTCAGGCGCCAAGCCCACCTTTGTGTGCTTGCATCCAACTGCGATGAGCCTATGTATGTCAAGTTGGTGGAGGCCCTTTGTGCTGAGCACCAGATCAACCTAATTAAGGTAAGCTGTCCATTTTTTTGAGTTGAGAGATGCTTTAGCGTCGTGAAAATAGAGCCAGTTAGGGTCATGTTTGGGTTAAAGCTATTATACCGGAGCAAGTTCTGTATAAAGATGGGTCATTTCTGATGCTGTGAAAAACATGGCTTAAACTTGGTATTTTGGGCTAGTTTATGGGAATGCTTCATTCGTGCAGAATGAGTTGCTAATTTGGGTATTGGTACAGAAAAAAGTGGCAGTGCTTCTGGGTGATTTTGGTGCTGTACATGATGACAACTGGCTCCCTCTACTGAACTGCTATGAGGAAACTGCCATGTCACCCTATCTGACTACAGCTACCGTCTCTGTTTGACTTACTGTCCTTATAGTATTAATGTCTGCTGATATGGTGATCTTTTTTTTTTTCCCCTCTTAATTCCGTCCCAATAGGTTGATGACAACAAGAAACTAGGGGAATGGGTCGGCCTCTGTAAAATTGACAGGGAGGGAAAACCCCGTAAAGTGGTTGGTTGCAGTTGTGTGGTGGTTAAGGTAAGTCCGTTTTTATCTCTGGGTTGAAGGTTGTGCTGGGAAACTGCATAATTCTGTACTCAGTTTTAATTGTTAAAGTCCAGAACTTCAACGAAAAAGATGTGTGATTTTCAACATTCGGAGTCCGTTTTCAGCTTTTCAGAAAAGGAAAATAGGCTGTAATGAAGCCGGCCAATGAATCTGCTTAGCTGAATGTGTTTCTGCAGAAATTTAAAAAACGCTGGCAATAGGAACGCCATGTTACGAGCCTTAAAGACATTGAAGTCATTAAGGTCCCTGAAAATGGCTACAAGAAATTTTAGTGATGGGAAACATTTTCATAAGACACGAACTAGTTTTATAAAGCTTCACCATAACTAATGCTAACAACTTGGTAGAGTTATTAATGTTAGTTAAAAAAATTGCTTTTTATTTTTTAGGACTATGGCAAAGAGTCTCAGGCCAAGGATGTCATCGAGGAATACTTCAAATGCAAGAAATGAACAAATAAACTTGACTCTTGTTCCTCACCTGTTTTTTTTAATTTTTATTTTATTGGGGGCAGTAAAATAAGATCTCTGTTAGCAAAAGACAAAAGATAATCATTGTAAAATTAGCCAAATTACTAGAAGCAGGTTATTTGTCTCCTGGTGTCTAAATGAAGGCCTACTCCAACCAGTAAGTAACTTCGGTGTTGACAACTGAAAACAGAATGACCTGAGTAAAGTTGGCTTTGCAGTGATCAGTTCGTGACAGCCAGGGCTTCTTGGGTGGGTGCACATTCACCACAACTGAGGGTAGAACAGCCTAGGACCTGGAGTAATGGGCTGAGGCTGGTCAAGGGTGGGTGTGTCTTTGCAACTTGTGACAGCAGACTGAAGGTCACACTAAAGTATTAAAGCTCAGAAGCGGGATACTCAAGTCACAATCTGGGGGGGGAATTAGTGATGACCCATGTATTTCAATAAGCCTGGAACGAGTTGATTATATTGGTTTGAGCATGAATTACTGAGCTAGGTAGGATTCGTGGAAATGTCATCACAATTTCATGTAAATTGGGGATACTTTTGAGTTTATCTCGTGTAGTTTCCCAGTATTGCCATGCAGTTATGGGAGCACATGTGAAACAACTGGAGCCAGATGGGTTTGTAAGTTTAGGAGACAAGCAGGAGAGGGCAGAAAATCCCTTGCAGGCTCTGCACTGTTGGGCTCTAAGCCACCCAGCTGCTCCAGGTGTGTTGAATGCTCAGTTGCATGGTGTTCTTCTGCATGTTGGGAATTTACAGGGTTAAGCCCTTGTCTAAGACCTACTTTAGGTTTTATAGCCATCTCGGGTATAGCTGAAGGCTAGTTGTCCTCCATGTGGTATCTACAGTGGTGGAGTGAATGGCCTCAAATGAAATTTGAGCTAATTATAACTCAAAGCATCATGGGTAGTTCGCTTAGATAATGTAGCATGGGGTCAATCTGCTAACATTAAAGCAACCAGACCCAGCTGGTATTTAAGGGGATGGGTTTGTATTTACTTTGAATTCTGGTTTATGCCAACATCTGAAACACTTATTCTGCATCTGGCACTGTTGGAGCTGTTGATGCAGTAGGAAAAACCCTATCTTTCAAAAGTAGGTTTGGTGGTTTATGTGAAATGTAGTTAGTGTGAAGGAAAACGGCTGTGAGTATAGAGCTTTGCATTTGATTTTTTCGCTGATGCTAATCTGAATATTCCCTCCCACTGACTTGTTAGCATTTTTTTTTTTTTTTTTGATTACCAGATTTACTGTTCCTTCAGCTGCAAAACATAGTCAAAACTCTTAAGGAATATTCTACCCTTGATCCTACATCTTCCTCTAAGTACTACCTTGGTATGGCACTTCTTCAAAATCCTACTAGAGATGGTTTCCATCTTTTTCTACTTCATTGTTCTTTTTTTGTCTTCTGTCCTCAGGTAAAATGTCAGTGTAGTCACCAAGACCTCTTTCTGGTCAAATCCAGTAGCTTCACAGCCTTCCTCTTTACCTCTTGGTGGCATTTTCTAGAATAATTTTGTCTGTACTTTAACTTTGGCCAGATTCAGTCCTCAGCCCCTTTTGCTGCTTTGTAACAATTTGGCTGTGGTCCTGTTTACTTCTGTGCAGCCTTCGTGGCCTGGGACATCCTACTCCTGTAGCTTCTACTCTAGATTTCCTTTCCTTTCCAATTTGAGTTCTCTGTTTCGGTTTTGATTCACTCTAGATAAATGGTGTGCACTAGGGGGTATCCCGTGAACACCCATTTGTAGCTCAAGTTTTGTATGCCTCAAAGTGAACATCTTCAAATGTTTCCGGTTAGAATGTAGCATTCTTGAATATCTAGTGTGTATCAAGCGCTGCACCAAGCGTTGACCTCTACTTTGTACCAACTTAAGGCAGAGGCCTGGGGCATCCTCAGCTCCAGCCTCTACCTTGTATAGCTGTGGCAGACTCTTCAAGGGATTGTGGTGGCCCCTCGGCTAACTGCTGTGAGTCACGGCTCGGTTCAGTCAGTCCACACAGCTCTTTGTAATTCATCTGTGAGCTCATTCTGCCTCAAGTGCAGTTTTCTCTACCTGGCAGTCTTCTACTCATCCTTCAAAACCCAGTTTAAACCCAACAGTTGGGATTTGTCTGTAGCTTCTGTGGGGTTCGCAAAGGAGCTCAACCATGGTGAGGTGCCAGGGTAGAAGCAGACGTCTTGTCTTCATTTTTCACCGGGGAAAAGGGTAGTTTTGTGAAACCAGTTGCTATGTGCACTTAATCTTGAGGACTAACCTCATGGACCCAAACAGATCCCTGAGCTAAGCACTTTATACTGTTTTCTTGCCCTTGTGGTCAGTGACACTCACTCCTGTTCACTTTGGCAATAAGAAACCTCAAAGCCGAATATTCCATTTTCTTTGTCCTTAGCTTATTTTTTATTTTTGCCTGGTCCTGATTTTATTAAAACTTCTATTACATGTATTCTTGGTAAGCTAAATGCTTTTAAAAAATGAACCAGGACATCACAGAGGAATTGTAAAAGCCGAATTAAGTTGGGATGTGTTAAAAACAGGAATTTGTTCATTTTCAGCTGGATCGTAGAGGCAATGGAACCATTATTTGGGCAGAGGTGTTACAAGTCCTAAAAAAGTGGAAATACCATTTAGGGCTAATGTCCTTAAGTTGGCGGTAATTTTTTTTTTTTTCCTTTTTAGGTAAGTATACAGAGTTAGGTTCAAGGGATATGTTAAGCACAAGCAAGCTTTTAGTTTCTCTTCCTGTACTCCTGAGACCCTTGGAAGGAGGAGGTGAGGCTATTTAGCCAAGGAGAGGAAACGAGCACAGCTTTCAACGCTCCAGACTGAATATAGGACAGGCTGAGAAGGATAAGACATTGTCTTCCCAGCCAGGGTCCTCAGCTCCATCCACAAGCCAGAAGAGAACTTCCTAGTAGTAAGTTCCAGCAAGAGCAATGGGGGCACGATGGCTAGGCTAAGGAGGTGTCCCAACACCGAGGCCATCAGACTCTCATCTTCCTGTATGGAACCTGTTGAGTGAAGCCTGACTCCCTATTGGGGGCAGAGGGGTCTCACTTCTTTCAGAGGGTGATGTGGTATTTGGGACTTTGGCCACATATTAATGCATCAGAGTGTTCAGAGAGATTCAGACTGGTGCTTGCTCCCCAGGCAAAAATAATAATTGTTGAGTCCTTTTTAAAAAAACATGGTTTACTCTTCAAGTAGCATAAGCACACCTAAATTCAAACTGCTTTATCCCAAGCAAGGTGTTGAAGCCAGCTTTTTATCTAAAACCTGCACAATCTAACTGAAGTCTGCTGCTTGAACTTGCAGTACAATCTGGCTTTTCCTTGGAAACTTTCAAAAATGAGGGAGCAGGGGTGCTTGAGGATTCTATATCTACCCAAAAAGGGCAATCTTCTCAATTCCCTCCTGGTTTGCACGAAGCATGTGTTAAGAGTATTCCTCTGCTTTTCTTTGGCTCCGTGGTCACTGACCATCATCCTCACATTCCTAATTTCATTTCTATGGCAAACTGGCTTTGGAAAGGGAAAGTGCCAGAGAGGAGACAGAGAAGTACTTTTATAGGTAGAAACTCAATCTCTTTCAGATCTCTTTATGAACTCAACAAGATTGTGAAATGTGCAAAGGTAGAGGCACTGGTGATCATCCTGTGACCCTGCCAACCCAAGAGGTCCCATCAACTCTTCGGGTTTTTGATGATAAAGGGAGAGAAAAAATGTAAACATAATTCAGAATGTCCTTAGTTATGGACACACATTTATTGACCACTTACAAAGGAACGAGTGATTATAGCTATTAGTATGTTTATGACAGGACTATTGGAAATAGTTTTGTGGGTTGAACTAGGGGAATGATTAAGTAAAATGTGTTTCAATTACATAACGGGATATGATGATGCCACAAAAATGGACAGTACAGAAGGACATTTGTTACTATATTTTAAAGCAATATTAAAAGTATGATAGGGCCACATTTTGTAAAAAAAAATAATATATAAATACACATCGAGATTTTAGTGGTTGTTTCTTACAAGGTGGGTATGTGGGCTTTTTGCTTATTTTTTTTTTTTTCATTCGACATATGTTGCTTTTGTAGTAAGAAAACATATTTAAAGAAAGGAAATGATGGTATAGGGCTCTCTCAGGGTTAACATTAAGTATCACAAATATAAAAGTTTTTTAAAAAATTAATGTTCTGTGAACAAGTGCCTTTATTGACTCGTCTAGTAAAATAGTTGGGTAAAGCACAAAAAAGGCTGACCTCAGACTTAACCAGCAGAGGGCAGTAAGAAGCTGGCGCCTGGTGAGGGACGGATGGGGGAACAAGCCCGATAGGCACTAACCAGCGTGCTCGCTTCGGCAGCACACTGACTGAAGTTGGAACAACCCAGAGACGAGCGCTGACCCCTGTACGGGGATGACACATCAGTTCGGGAAGCGGCGCTAAGTACCGCAGGCTCCTCATAGGAAAAGGTTCTTCTCCCACTCTTGGAAGATCAGTGGGCTTTAGTTTACTACTGGCTGCATTTGCTCTTTGCCTTGCTATTGCAGAATCCACAGCCCCTAGCAGGGAGGTCATGATGTGCCGGCAGGCTGTCAGGAGAGGCGACCGTGGTTATTTTATGTACAACCGAGAAACGGAAACTCTTGCCACCGTTCCCAGAGGAAAAGGTTTGGGTCCATAATTGTATGCTTTTGTTAGACTCCTTTCTCTTCCACTACACTGAGCTTTGTGGAGAGCTGCCTGTCCCAGAGCGGGCCTGTTTCAGGCCTGTTTTGGAAAATGGGCATCGTTTGGAGAGTATCAGGGCAGTGGAGGTATTTTGGAGATTACAGAACACAGAGTCACTCCGTGGAAGCATTGACTTTGTTCCGCGCTGTATCGCTGGGACCTTGCTTGCTCTGATAGGCCCTCCAATATTTTTTGTTGGATGAACAGATTTGACCTTTCAATCTACTTAGCGAGGGACGGAGGGAGGTAGGTAGTGGGGTTTCTTCTCAAGGCTTACACTCCCCAGCCTCTTTTGACACATGAATTTCTCATGTTCCTTTTTTTCTAGCAACAGTAGTCAATCTCTCAAGCGGGGCCTCTTTTAGACTAGAACGGTGCCAAGCTGTCTCAGCCTGCCTTCGCTCCAGCTCCACTCTAGGGAGCAGGGCAGAGAAATGTATCCTATCACAATATGGGGTACAGAGCTCTAAGAGTCTGAGAAATCACTTTAAAAGCCACTTTGAGACCTGGGAACAGTAAAAAGCATGTGAGTTCGATGAAACTATTTTTACATTGCAATGATTTCTTTTTGAAGCCTATTTATTAAGACACATGCCAACAGCACGGTATTGTACAGGCGATGTGAACGAAACCTTACACAAATGTAGTATTTGTCTTTTTATTTTCCCTTCTCTCAACTCAGCTGCCCCCGACTAAAATTTACAAATGGATATAAAAATCCTGTTTGTACCTGGTTGGCTTGTTAGACAAACACTGAGTGAAAGGCCTGTGACATTTCATAGCACTGCCACCAGATTAACAGGAGCAAAATGCACGTAAAGAAAGAAATAGCTATGGGATTCATAAGGGGGAAATAAAATATTAACATACAAGAGGCTACAAATTAAAAGCCCTGTCTTCGCTTTCGGCTCCGATGCTCGGATGTACTCGGTGAGTTGCAGGGGTCAGCAGATGTTCTGCTAGGTGGGCGCAAGTTGTGAGTCGCTGGGAGGTGCTTCCCCACACGTGGATTATAAAATGATGCAGTTATGCCAGTATTTCAGAAGGGAGTCCCCATGTCATTTTTAAGAAGAAGTTAGAACCTTCCCTACTCTGACCCACAAGCTGCATTTCGGAAGGCAGCAATGCTCACTGCACCACCAGCACCACGCCACGAGCTGAATTCGGGAATCATCCCGTCCGAAATCTCATATTCTAAATTTCCGTCCTGTAAAGAATCTGGAAATTTTACTCTAAAACATGAAAATGATAGCACACATCATGTGGGCCATGCTGAAGGGCAGGCGGAGGATTCAGAACTTTGTCTGGAGAGCGATCGAGGTTTATTAAAGCTTGCAGGTTTTTAAGTAGCTGTGATCAAGGCATAAAACTCACACTTGTTATGACCTTGATTGTTGCCTACGGTTGTCACGTGAAGCGCGCCTCCTTCAAAGCATTCCAGGTAGCATGGCGGCCATCTGGAGGGCTGTTGGCAATAGAGTGCAGGACAGATGTAGGTTTGGCTAACATTCAGTTACAGTTTGCAACTATCGGGTTGGGTGGCAGTAAAAATAAAACAGGTAAGAAACGAGCTGGTCTTCAAAGAGGCTTCTCTGTTTTAGTAACACCGCTCACTGCGTTTCCCCTGTCGTAGCTTGAGAACAACGGGCAGGGGTTCCTGTCATGAAGCAGAAACCGGCCCGAACAAGGACACCCAGTACTTTCTCGCATAAGGACAACTTGAAAGGAGGTGTTCCGTTTATTTGTGGCAAGTGAAGGTGACGTTGTGAAAGCAAGCTGTATTTCGGTGGGGGTGGGGTGCGAGTAGAGAAGAAGAAAGAGGAAGGTGCGGGGTGGGGGGGGGGGAACAGGGGAAAAGAGACAGAAGAAAAGAGGAGAAAGAGGTGTAGGGGCCAGGGGCAGACTGCCTCAAGATGGAACACTTTGGCATGAAGATTATTTTGAGTTAAAGGCCATCAAAACCTAGTAGATTCAGGGAAAAGCTCTTTACCTCCCCAACAACTGTCTAAACGGATGGAGGTCTTGCTTGGTCCAGAAGGAGAGCTGTCACCACAGAGAACTACCTTATGTGATAAGAACTAGGTACGATAAACAGGGAGGAAACTGGCAAGGCCTGTTTGATCAAAGTCCTTTGTGTCCCATTGTTTCCGAGTGGCCCAACAAACAGTCGTTTACCAAACATTTAGTCTTTTTCATCTTCCTGTGCATTTCATTTCTTCCCTTTGGAGTCCGGGCCCCTACCCCCTTCTCTTTAGTTCAGGATGACATATACCCCTCATTTTGCCTGTGTTTTGAATTTCCATGTCTGTATGGATTTCCTGTACATAAGAAATTAAATTTGATTTTCTCTTGTTAACCTGTCTTTGGCTAATTTGATTCTTGGTCCAGCCAAAGGACGTTGATGGGCAGAAGAAATTCTTCCTCCCAGACAGAGGGAAGGAAGAAAGTAGAGAGAGGGAGGAGAAAAGGAAGAAGGAAGAGGAGGAGGAGGAGAACAAGAAGCAGGAGGAGGGGAGAAAGGAAGAAGGAGAGGGAGGGAGGAGTGGGAGAGAAATACATGTTCATGTTGTTATATCGTAGTAGGAAGAATTTATAAATTTTTTTTTTTTAATTTTACTTCTGAGAGAGAGAGACAGAGCGTGAGCAGGGGAGGAGCAGAGAGAGAGGGAGACACAGAATCTGAAGCAGGCTCCAGGCTCTGAGCTGTTAGCCCAGAGCCCGATGCGGGGCTCAAACTCACGAACCGTGAGATCATGACCCGAGTGGAAGTCGGACGCTTAACCGACTGAGCCACCCAGGCGCCCCTGGCAAGAATTTATTAGTTTACTCCACACGTTATTTTCTTCAGTGACAAAAATGAGAAAATGTCGACATTCGCCTTTGATTTTGGAAGGTCAGCAATCACTTAACGTTGTAAGTCATTAGTTGAAAATACGTATACATGAGCTGAATATCAGCTGACCAGTCCCACTCGCATTGCATTGGCTAGAGGTCCAGTACTTGTCTTTCCTGGTGATCACAGTCTCAACTTCAGTGGTCTTTTATTGAAATGGAAGTGCTCGCAATCATTGCCGGTCTCCACCCTTGTACTTGTGTGCTAAAAATTCTTCTCAGCAAAATAAAACATTATAGCCTACCTATATGGTTAACTCCATCTTCCTTGTAAGGCAAATTTGGAAATTAACTGCCAGTTTGGATGAGTGATACAAACCCTTACTTAAGGAGAAAATACATTTAATAATATTTATATTACTTTATTTAAACCGGCACACAAATAACCAAGCACAGTCTTCCCAACACACAAATAATATAGAACAAAAACAAACCCCATATGTAGAGTTGAGTGGGCGAGCATGTAAATTGTTCCTTTCAGCCTTTAATTCTGATTCTTTGTTGGCTTGATGCCTTGATGAGAGTTCAACTGTGCAGAGAAAGAATAGACCTTTCTTTTATTCTATCATTTTGTCATCTTAGGCAATCCGCAAATTGCTGCGTGTCTGATTTGAGTCCTTTGAAGAGAGACTACCAGGAAGGGGTTCTTACATAATTCTGGGCTCTATTTAAGAATAATCATTTAGTGCAAAAAAAAAAAAAAAAAAAGTGTATTTCTATCATACTTATCATGATCACCTCCCAAAGTTAGCTTATTGCTAAATGGTACAGAATTTAGGGAATTTTAGTATTTTATATAATGACACAAGTGCCTTCTTTAATATTGCCATCTAAAGTAATCATAATGGCAATTGTGGTAAATTGTTTTCTCACGGTAGCTACCTTGCCTCTATTACCATTACTGGTTGTGTTATTTTATTGAGGTAACTCTGTGGGCTGACTAAAATGTGACCTTGCTATTTTCTTCCTATATTTCTGGAGAAGATGCTTTCTCTTGCCCAGAGAGAATTAGGTCTGGAGTTTAGGCCTGAAGTGGCTACATTTTCCCATGGCAGACTCCACTTTGCAGTTAGAATCTGAATTTTTCCGATGGAAGGACCTGAGAAACGTTTTTGTTTGTTTGTTTGTTTGTTTGATTCCTTCCTTTTCCAGCTGAGAAGACACAGTCCCAAATCCCAGGGCATGCCCCAAGAAGCCTTTGGATATGTGAATAAACTAAGAGATTACAGGATTTGTCACTTTGTTGAAGATGAAACTGTTCTGTACTTAATATGTAGAGGGATTATATTTGTAAATTGCTATGTGTAAGTGAAAAATATCAGTGATGAGAACCGCAAATATACTATAAGTCCATAAACACATTTTACTGCCTGAAAAATAAGTTAATGATGGCAATTTAGTTGGCTCCCGCAAGAGGAACGTACAGATGTGGAAGATTGTTTATACAAAACTAAAATGTGCATGCATAATCTTCCACAGGCCATCCCTTTACAATGCTCTGCACTTGGAGTTTGGCTGTGCGGTATTTTTCTGACCTGCACTTGTTCCATATTATCCAGGCCAACAACGATACAGAGTAGTGAAGGTTCCCAAACTAGAGATCTACAGTGGACACCCTTGTTGGGCCCTCGATATACAGGTGAACTAACCGATTCAAAGACGTGTCTTTAAAAAAAAAAAAAAAAAAAAAAGGAAGATAAGGGGAGATATTTGTCCAGAAAACAGTGATTTGAAGAAACCTTGTCTCAAAGTGAATAATGACGATGCATTTTACAAATGGTTTCAGCTAGCTGCTTTATCTTGCCATTAAATAAAGTAAATAAATTTGCCTCACTTTTCAGAAGCGGTTATAAATGACTTTAAAGGAGGAAGGAGCATTACCATCTATAACCGATTGGTAGGAGACTTGGACTTTTTCTTTTAAAAATGGTTCTGGATTAGATATCCAGTCTTCAATATACTGTTGGCAGATGTTGCTAATGTTTGTCAAGAAGAGCCTACCTCTTAATGATCTCTTTGAGTTACAAGCATGAGATGTGGATTCTTACCCTAGGCCAGAATGCAGTTCCCATCCACACAAATCTGAGGAGACAATTGCATTCAAACATCAGTGTTCATGGTTTGTGAGCAAAAATAAATAAATAAATAAATAACTTTTGAAAATATGGAACTCTCTGGTGAGTATGC
This sequence comes from Panthera onca, assembly GCF_046562875.1. Classification (NCBI taxonomy): domain Eukaryota; kingdom Metazoa; phylum Chordata; class Mammalia; order Carnivora; family Felidae; genus Panthera; species Panthera onca. The sequence continues at coordinate 119,355,302 of NC_138343.1, forward strand.
TTTTAGATCCTAAAAGTTAACATTGAATAGAAACTTTTGAAACGTTTATTTGCTCACTTGTCTCTGTACCTTGGTAAAATTCCACAATAAAACTGTAATTTTTGTCACCATTGAACTTGCCTTCCACCAGCTCTCTGCCCGGTGAGTGTTTCTAAATTCGGAATCGTTGAAGAGAAATCAATTTCTTGAAAACACTTTCGCTACCATTAAAATTCAACACATACAATTGTTATTTTTAAAGTTTTAAAATGCTTTGTTTATGTTTCGTTTGAAAAAAAAACTAAGTAATTGATAATGGAAGCAGTATTTAGAAAAATCAGAACTACCACCTTAACGTCTCGATAAACACTCCCAAACTCCTACAGTAGCTTCTCTCTAAAGCATATCTAATTTAAAACAAAATTATTGTGGCGTTGCCATTTTGAATAAAATTGGCCTTAATCTACTGGATGAGCGAAGTTAGGAGAGAGCCAGCATTCTCTAGTTGGTCGTTTTTATCCATTCCATTCCTTTGTGTTCCTTTGGAGGGTGATTTCGTTACATTCTGTGCCATGAACAGAAGATGGCAGCATTACTTCAGACGTTCTGGAAAAGGCGGCTGCTAATCCCTTCTGAAAAGAGAAGGTTGGGAGCCGAAGGAGAGTAGAGTTAGAGTAGCAGGTGCTACCGTGTGTCTATCAAGCAGGATACACAGGAAACAAATGTGAAATAAAACTGTTTAATGCCTCTGAATGCTGCAGATTTTTACGCATATTTTCCAGTGTGGTAGTCCCTTCCTTTGTAAAAATGAAATGGGTCAGATGTTGAGATTTTTATGGGATTTAGGAAGCTGTACATGCCTAACAAAGAACTTGGCCCTACAGCTGTGGGATTTTCAATCTGGTTTTTTTTTTTGTTTTTTTTTGTTTTTTTTTTTTATGGAGAAGTAATTTTCTAAGAACACTAAACACGTATCTGCTTTCTTTCTTCTCAAATTTCTAAACAGACTTTAATAATAAAGAACAAGGAAACTGGATTTCAGATCAATAAAAATGCATGTATGCACCAACACTAGAAGTACTACTAACTGCTTTGTTAAATGTTAATGTGGGAGAAAGTGATTAGATTAGTAAATCCGCGGGCCTCCACGTCTCTGAACCTCTGCTTCTTTTCAGTATTGTTTGGTACCTTTCTTGGCGGACGCAATTTCAAGGAATACAAACATGTAACGTGCAACCTGGATATATTTTGCTGCAATCCTGAAAAAGATACATATCCGTAAATCAATCTACATGCACTCTATGTGTGATGAACTTGGCATAGTCTTTCTCAGCTTCCTTTGGGAATTTTAACCAGCTATTAGAAGAGTACCTGGAGAATCAAAATTTATTGGCTTTACAAAAAAAAAAAAAAAAAAAAAAGGAGAAAACAAAGACCTAAATAGAGAAGGGTTTTTTTTGCTACTTATGGTAGGTCTTTACCCTGGTTAAGAAAGAAAAGATTCCAAGGATTGTTTTATTGTATTTTATTATTATATTTTAATGTTTGTTTCTTTTGAGAGAGAGAGGGAGACAATGTGACCAGGGAAGGCGCAGAGAGAGAGGGAGAGGGAGAATCCCAAGCGGCACAGAAGCAGACACCAGGCTTTAACCTTGAGATCGTGACCTGAGCTGAAATCAAGAGTTGGATGCTTAACTGATGAGCCACCCAGGAGCCCCTCCAAGGATTAATTTAAACTGGAGAATTGCATTCCAGCCTTTACCTTCATTTTAAAATTCTACATATTTAGATGTCTTATTTAAAACATTTTAAAAAACTCTACCTTTAAATATGGATTTCTATTTCTCATTTTCATAAACCTATGAGCTTTGATTTCCTCATGTCTTCATAGAGTCTGCTTCGTAGAGTTATGCTTGTTGTTTTTTGTTTTGCTTTGGTTTTTTTTTGTTTTGTTTTGTTTTTGTTTTTTTTTTTGTGTTTGTTTTATTTTTAGAAAGCAAGCCTCCCACAATGGCATCAATTTGACTTCTGTGTACTAAACAGAACGTTTTATTAATAAGCCAACTCTTTTTCCATTAAAATCCAGGGTTAACAAATACATAAATATAGCTTTTATGGGTTGACCAGAGATTCAAAGGTGAACTTGAAATTTAGTCCACGACTTGGCAGCTTATATCACTGACAGGGTTACTATATCAGAAATAATGGCTTGAGCGTGAGTCTGAATAAATGAAAACCATAGATGTTTAATCATAACTCAGTAAGAGCTTTATCCTAGCCTCCATATGTAGTAGGAAGGGAATATCTAATCTTAAAACCTGTTCCACCTTTCTTTTTCAATGTGCTTTCTTTCACATTGTGAAGAAAGGGACTGCTAGTTTTCATCCCTTTTGACATACTAAAGACTTTAAAATGAGATTTGACAGAGGTTTTTGGTAGGTTTGGAGGACCAACCAGTGGGCATCAGATTTGTTAGTAGAAGTTGTGGTGTTCATAATCAAGTCATTTGGAAAGTGATAAGTCAAGCAAACACAATGGCTTCCAGTGTGTGTGCACATGGGCACACACGTGTACTGGTTGTTTCAGCCCACAGTGACTTGGGTATGAATCCTGGCTTTGCCAATTAGTGACCGTAGGACCTTACAGAAGTCATTTAGGTTCTATAAACCCCAATCCTTTTTCTCTAAAATAGGAATACTAATAATATCTTATAGCTTTTTTTTTTTTAAATGAAGATTAATTAAAACGGTATGTGTCAACTGCTTAGCCCAGTGTTCAGAACATAAATGGTGGTGGTTATTATTATGATGATACAGAATTATCACAGCAGATTTAAATAAATATACGTGTATATAAAATACAATTAGATCACTTTTGTCTTTGCAAAGCCCCAGGCTATATCAAGATAGTTTTAAAATCTGTTAAAAACTTGGATATCCCTTAAGGAATAGGTTTATACCTTTTAGTTACATAGTGCTTGAAACAATATATTTGTGTAACCTTCTCAGAAAAGTTTTATAAATAGCTTTCGAAGGCCATGAACTTTATTAGGGTCCCGGTCCTAAGGGGTTCATAGAAGCTGGTCTGAAGATTATTTAGAAAGATTATAGAAAACTGTTCTGCCCAGTGGGAGTTTATGTCTGTTCAGATTCCTGCTCTTGACTTCAGCCCTCAACTCTGGCTTTGTGCTTCTGTAGATAGTATGCGTGTTAAGAGCATTGGCTGTGGCTGTGTGGAGACATTTCTCTGAACGGCGTTTCTCAAACGGGACATCCATTCTTGCACACTACTTGCATACTGGATGTTTAACACAATGTCTTACTTTTTATTTGTGTAGAATTTTTTTTTTTTGTTTCCTAGGGAACAAAACAAATTTAAATATTTCCAAAATCTAAGCCTTCTGCCTTGAATGCTCCTTGATTGTTGGGTTTGTTGTGCTTTTTTGTTGGTGTTGTTGTTGTTGTGTTTTCTTTCAATGACAGTTTAGGTCTTTGAACAATGAGGTCAGATAATCTTATCCCTGATTCTGCATGCTTCTCTCCCTGCACTTTCTTACCTGCTCTAAACCCTCATTTGCACACCTACGCTAGCTTAGAGATTGCATCCTTGATTAAGACTCTCTTGAAGGTAGGAGGCATTCTTCTATGCGTTCCCCGATGCCTAATGTGATGGTTTATTTAAAAGGTATTTAAGAAATGAGAACATGAATATGAACTGTGGTCATATTTTGTGTATTGGGGATACAAGCACTGCCAAATATGATTAGGATAATATGGAGGTTCTTCATTATGGAAAGATGACAGTTGAATTCTATGACAGGGGTCATGTGTGGTGCAGACTGAGCAAACACACTCTTTTCACCATTATAATTTAGGCTAATCTATGAAAGAATTACACAGAAAGCTACTTTGCATATTGAGGAGATACCATGTTACTCTAAGGGTGATAGAGGCCAAAAAGAGTAAGTTTGAATAAGTGTAGAGGCAAAATGTAAAACGAATAGTGAAAGGAAGCCACAAGTTTTGAGTAAATCCCTAAACATTAGAATTAACGTGAGCTGTCGCCATCTTGTTTCTGCCAAGATTGAGCAGTTCTATTGAACAGGCAGAGCCCAGCCTTGGACAGCAGGGCAGTTCTTATGCTCTCGGGGGCCGTAAAGAATGGAAGGTATCACCGTTACAATTTTATAATTATTTTGTCCTTGTCCCCAGCACCCTTCATCATCCTCACATAGCAAAACCACAACCTTGGCTATTACAATACTGTTAATACAATACTGGTTAATACTATACGAGTGAACCTATTCCGTCCCTACGCCCACACAGCTGGACACCATTGCAGAAAAAGCATGCAACCAAATCAACTGGGTTCATGTTGCAGACTGGAGGTTAGAAATTGTGGTGGCAAGTTGATGTTCCTCCCTGATTATTTTTGTTTCTCTCATTGAAACAAGGAAGCAAGGTCACCAGCCAGAATCAAGATGAGGGAGGAGGTGATGGAAATTTGAGGTGAGAGGAGACATCAGGAGAGAGAAAGAGTGAATGGGCAAAGTATATGTTCCTACATCCTTTTGTAGCTACTGTCCCCATTTCTCAATTCCCATTTATAGCAAAACTATCCAAAAGAGTTGTCTGTACTCCCTGTTTTCAGTTCTCCTTCCAGGTCATCTCAAAACCACTCCAATCAGTATTCATTCAAAATTCCCCTGAAACTTCTCTTCCCAGGGTCACCAGTGAATTATGTTATTAAATTTCATGTTCAATTCTCAATCCTTACCTTTCTTGACTTCTTGGTAGCACTTGAGAGTTGATCACTGTCTCTTCTGTGAAACACTTCCTTTACTTGTCTTTTGTTTTTGATTGCTTCCTTGACTCCTCCTTCTTGGTCCATATTACCAGTTCGTTGTTCTGTCTCTGACCTAAATATTGGAGAAAGCAGGTTTCATTTCCTGGATCTCTTCTCTATTCACACCCAGTCTCTTGGTGGTCTCATCCATAGTTTTGTGGATGGCTTCTAAATTTATCTCTCTCTCTCTTTTTTTTTTTTTTTGGAGAGAGAGAGAGAGAGAATGAGTGGGGGAGAGGGGCAAAGGGAAAGAGAGAGAGAGAGAGAGAGAGAGAGAGAGAGAGAGAGAGAGAGAGAATCTCAAGCAGGATCCATGCTCAGTGCAGATCCCAACTCGAGGCTCAATGCCATGGCCTTGGGATCATGACCTGAGCCAAAATCGAGAGTTGGATGTTCAACTGACTGAGCCTCCCAGGCTCCCCTAAATCTACATCTTTTTAATAGAACTTTCCTCTGAACTCCAAATAGCATATACCCAACAGCTCACTTAACATCTCCACTTGGATGTCTAAAAGGCTTCTCAACCAAGCTTCTCATCTTTCCTCCAAAAACTCCCTCCATTCCCGATTCCTCCCCATTGTGGTTAATCACAACTCTATCCTCTTAATGGCTCAAGTCAAAAACGTGGGAGTCATCCTTGCCTTCTCTCTTTTATACTCCACTTTCAATTCTGTCAGCAAATCCTGTTGTTTTTAACTTCAAGATATAGTCAACATGAGGTAATCTCTTACGACCTTCATTGCTTTCATTCTGGTACAAGTCAGTATTATGTCCCACCTGGATAGCTGCAGGAGTCTTCTAATCAGGGTCCCTGCTTCCACCCTTGACCCCAACAGTCTATTCTCCCCAGTAGCAGCTGCAGCGAGCCTTTGAAAACTTACATTAGATCATTTCCCTTCTCTGCTTGAAGTCCTTTGTGGATTTTCATCTCACTCAGAGTAAAAGACAGTCCTTACAATACCTACAAGGCCCTACATTGTCTGATTCTGCTTTCTCTATGATCTTTCTCTATTTTCTCATTGACTTCACTTTAGCCACACTAAGGAGAGGCACCAGCAGGGTGGGAAGGGGATGAGGCTGGGGTGTTTAAACTGGGGCTTCTTGGTGGTTCACCCCACCCCTATAGGGCAATAGCGTTGTCCCCACTCTCTCCAGGGGTAGTGACAGCTTTCTGGTCTTACTTGTCCTAGGATCCTATATCACTCCTTACTGTTTCCCCAAATGTGCTTACTCTTTTTTATAAATAATCTCTTTTTAAGCTATTCTCACTTAGACTATCTGAGTATGCCATTTATTTCCCACTGGGACCCGGACCGATACAAGGACACAGGATACTCTAACAGTAATTTTAAGGAGCTAAAGAAGACAAGGGGGATTATAGACCATTCTGTGGAATTTGTGCAGAGACCCAAAGACATGTGAGGGGACGGAGGTTCAGTGTAAAACACCCAACAGAGAACACTTTCACTCACTGAAATTAGACATCTGCAAATAGGGAATAAAGCAGCCTGAGGTCAAATGGCCAAGTCCATGATGATCATCACAAAGATAGAAAAATGAATTAGGATACATTCTGAAGAAGGTAACAGACCGGTGATGCCCTTTCCTCAGTATTACGCTCTAGCCAAGCAGAGGTTCACAGAAAGGTGATGATACTTGCTCACTTTTTCTGTTTCCTTGTCATCTACACCCTCTAACCTTGATATCCCTTTGTTGTTACATGTATTTAACATGTCCTGTGATTCTTGTGTGATACTGATTTGTAAAATAAAAGGCCATCACCAGTTTACCTGTGTCAAAATAGCTCTAAAGGGAAAGATATCTGTGGAGGATAAGTGAGAGGGCACTTAGGTGGCCAGAGGAACCCAAAATAAAGAGAAGGATGAAAATAAACATGAGACGGTGCAGTTTGGGAAGCAATTTATATACCAATGTGACCGTGGTAGAGAGACTTTCAGGAGAAAATCTGACATTCATCTATCTTGGGGACAACAGTGACTGGGCGCTCAGGATATCAAAAGGCATAATGTTTCCTATGTGCGTTCATTGATCTTCAGTTGTATTTGTGAGTATGCACAGTGCTCGTAAAGTGAACATAAAGAACAGATTATTATTTTTTTACTATTAGCTTAACTCAGCGCAGCACCTAACAGAGGGCTTTGTATATTGAAAATGCAAGGATTAGTTGACTGAATAAGTAAATATCGATCTACTGAAAAATGGGCACAAACCACTGGCATATTAATAAATCAACACTTCTCTTTTTAGTGTAATGTTTGGTCATTTAGCTGATTGTTGTTTTGTTTGGGATTAACTGACTATGGCCAATTAATAGTCAGTTATCAAACTTATCAAAGAAATACAGTGAGTGTCTGTTTACTTGGCTAAAAGCTTAATTGCTGTGATTTCAAACATCTTTTAGATCTCTGCCTAAAGGAGTTAATTCTTTAATCTATTAATAATATTATCTATTAATTATTTAATCATTAATATACAGCCATTGTGACTTGTGTGTATGAGTATGGAAACTAAATGTCCATGTTGTCAAGTTACTATTTATTTCTAGTTTGAATCCTGAGTTTCCTTGGCCACTTTTTTTTAATGTTTATTTATTTTTGAGAGACAGATACAGAGTGAGAGCAGCAGGGGAGGGGCAGAGAGAGAGGGAGACACAGAATGTGAAGCAAGCTCCAGGCTCTGAGCTGTCAGCACAGAGTCCAACGCGGGGCTCAAACCTCTGAACCGTGAGATCATGACCTGAGCTGAAGTGGGACACTTAACCGACTGTGCCACCCAGGCACCCCTCCTTGACCATTTTTAATCTGAGCAAAAGTATCACGTGACAGAGCAGTGAAAACCCAGTACTTCTGCGGGATGAATGAGTAAAAAAATGTATCCCCCGATGGAGCATCACTACATCCTTACGTATTTATGAATCTGCATATGAAAGAGTTTGGTTTTAAATTGAATTCTTAGAATTTTATAAATACTCTATACTTTCTTCAAAAGCTGATTTTGTGCCATCTGATTCATCAGGTAAGAGGAAAATGAGAAAACGTATTTCATATGTGAGATTCAAATACATTTAAATGTTGGTGCAGTGTTAGGCTTGAGACAAAACACTGGGCTACTATAGAATTTTTTTACATACTGTATAATAAAAGTCTGTAATCTGATACCTCACACATCTCCATTAACCTCTGACATTGAATTTGTTCTATTCTGATTGTTTTTTCATTGATACAAGTGTTGGTGAGGAATTAAGGAGCTTTCCTTCAAAAATGTTTTGTTTGATTTACAGCGTTTTGGGCTGTGATATTCCTGGTTAGAATACTTTACTGCTGAAATCCTTAAAAAAAAAATTAGTTGAATTCCCAAAGGATAATGTGCATCAGTTCTATGTTAAGCTCTTTGTTCGGACTTATTATTTCAGCCTCCAAAATGTGTTTTCACTAACATAATAGCGTGATAAATGCAAAAAGTGTGTGCACAGCTTAAAACATTTGGAAATGCTTCTGCAAGTTGCTTTATACTGGGCAGTTTACTTTTTCTATAAAGGCATTTCTATTCCATACTCTACTGTCCCCCAGGTTTCTGAAGTGTGAACATGGACTCTGTGGGAATTTTATTTTTGGATTAAAAAAAAAAATGAGTAGCACAGTAGATGGCTTTCACTCTTGTCTAATTGAGCGTTTTCTCCTTTCTGCCTTCGTGGGTACGTGGACATCAGTTTCACTTGTTTCCCTTTGACTATTTATGTGTACTCCCTTGATGTACAGGACACGAAGCTTCCAAGAACCATATTGTCGTATTCATATACGACATATGTCGTATTCATACAACCATATTGTTGTATTTTCCATGCTGTTTCATTATCTTTCTTTTGACCCTCCTAATCACTTCTTCTCCTTAAGGGCTTTGTAGTTGTGAGCCATCCAAATCTATTACCATCATCAAGACAACCCACATCACTAAGGTGGTTTTCCCCTTTACCCTCTGTATCTGCTCTTCCCAATATGGCAGCCTATAGGAGTGTGTGGCTGTTGAACTCTTGCACTGGGGCTAGTCCAAATCGAGATGCGCTATAAACATAAATCACGCACTGGATTTCACTTAGTAGAAATAAAAAGGATGTAAGACATCTTATTAATGATTTTCATGTTGATTACATGTTGGAAAGGTAATATCTGGGGTTCATTGTATTAAATAAAATGTTTTGTTAAGAAATTTAAAAGTGTTAGTAAGACTTTTTTTTTTCTTTTTTGAGTGAGGCCGCTAGAAAACTTTGAAATGGGACTACCAGAAAATGTGGGTCACATTTGTGTCATGCATTATATGGAGATTAGACTGTACTGGTCAATGTCAATCTTTTTCAGATCTGGTTATCCATCAGAAGCCTCTAGCAAACTTTTAAAATCCCCACAGTTTTCTGGGTCTTACTCCAGACCTGAATACTGGACATGAGTCTTAGGAATCTGTACTCTCAGAAAACTCTCCTGATAATTTCGAGGCTGCTAGTTAGTGGAGAAGCACCGGAGAACTTCTATTCTATATGGTCTCTTTTGCTACCTCATGCAACACTTTTTGGTCCTGGGTGGGTCCCGTGCTATTTTGTATGACTGATTATGGTTGTGGGTAAAGCACAAAACAAACCCATAACTGCTTCCCTCAGCTTATTTATTTAGCCCCCTCTAAGAAGGGGCTTAATGAGTAAGCGTATTTGCATAACACTATTGAAACTCTTTTATCTGATTCAGATGGGACCAGCAATGGTCATTTACTTTTCTTCTTAAACATTTTTTTTTAAAGTAGTTTTAGGTTCACAACAAAATTGAGAGGAAAGTACAAAGACTTCCCCATATAGGTCTCCCACCCCACATGCCTAGCCTCCCTTACCACCAGCACCTTCCATCAGAGTAGGACGTTTGTTACAACTGATGTACGTATCACATCTGACACATCGTCATAATCCAGGTGTACAATTTATGTTAGGGTTCACTTTTGGTGTTGTGTTTTGTTTGTTTGTTTGTTTTGGTGGAAGTCTATTTTACTTTACTTTACTTTTATTTTATTTTATTATTTTATGTTAGTTAACATACAGTGCAATATTAGTTTCAGGAGTAGAATTCAGTGATTCATCACTTACATGCAACACCCCATGCTCATCCCATCAAGTGTTCTCCTTAATGCCTATCATGTCTGTCCCCCACTCACCTCCCTCCATCAGCTCTCAGTTTGTTCTCTGTCGTTAAGAGTCTCATGTGGTTTATTTCCCTTTCTTCTCTTTTCCCAATGTGCTCCCCTGTTTTGTTTATAAGTGAAATTATATGGTATTTGTCTTTCCCTGATGGACTTATTTGGCTTAGCATAATACATTCTAGCTCGACCCATGTCATTGTAAATGGCAAGATTTCATTCTTTTTGGTGGCTCAGAAATATTCCATTGTATATCTACACCACATCTTCTTTATCCATTCATCAGTTGATGGGCATTTGGGCTCTCTCCGCGGTTTGGCTGTTGTTGGCAAAACCACAATGAGATACTACCGCACATCTGCCAGAATGGCTAACATGAACAACTCAGGCAACAACAGATGTTGGCGAGGATGCGGAGAAAGAGGATCTCTTTTGCATTGTTGCTGGGAATGCAAGCTGGTGCGGCCACTCTGGAAAACAGTGTGGAGGTTCCTCAAACAACTAAAAATAGAACCAGCCTACGACCCAACAATTGCATGATTAGGTATTTACCCAAAGGATACAAAAACACAGATTTGAAGGGGTACATGCACCCCAATATTTATAGCAGCCTTATCAGCATTAGCCAAGCTATGTAGAATGATCTTAAATATACTTATGAGTGATCTACGTGCAGTGCTGTCTAGCTTATTGCGATTTTTTTCTTAACCTGTGATTTTGTCACTTAATTTGGCAGAAATCATTTTTCCATCTATCCTTCCAAGGAGTTTAACTTAGTTTCCACAGAGAACAATATTTTTGCTCTTATGTTTCATACATTTACATACTATTTTTTAAATATAAAAAGGCAATAACAATTCCAACTGTCACAGTCAGATGTGGGAATAAACCAATCTGACTTAGGTTAAGCGTAAAACTCAACTGGCAGGAGCAGGACTTCTTAGGTGTAATCTGTTGACAACATTTAGAATGCCATGGGCATCAGTCTATATGCTTAACAGAAGGAATGGATAGCATGGTGAATTAATCTGGCCAATCAGTTAATTGAAAATCATTAAGAGATGCTCTACTATAAAAAAATAATATAGGGGCACCTGGGTGGCTCAGTAGGTTGAACGTCCGACTTCGGCTCAGGTCATGATCTCACGGTTTGTGGGTTTGAGCCCCATGTCGGGCTCTGTGCTGACAGCTCGGATCCTGGAGCCTGCTTTGGATTCTGTGTCTTCCCTTCTCTCTGCCCTTCGCATGCTCATGCTCTGTATCTCTGTTTCTCAATAATAATAAATAAACGTTAAAAAATTTATTAAAAAACTCTTCAAAAAATAATATAATAATAGTAATAGTAACTGATATTTATTGAACACTTACTATGTGCCAGACATAAACACTTTATGCATAATACGTCCCATTTGACTCACAAACATCCTTTGAGGCATGATTTAAAATTAGCTTCATTTTACGCATGAGGAAATTGAAGCCTCCAGAGGTTAAGTCACTTAAGGTCACACAAGTTTAAGTTTGGAGATAAAATTCAAACCCAAGTCAGTCTGATGGAAGAATCTCAGACCAACTTTAAGTTCGAAAGCCTAACCTTGACAAAGAGGGTTCATGCTGTCCCTTGCTGGAGACCTCACTCGTCCTGACATTGATCTATGGGACTGGGTCAAGGGCAGACACTCTGCAAAGCAAGCAATCACCATAACAAATAACTTGCATGTGTGTCCTAGATTAGAAGACAACTCTATAAACCTTTTTAGAATATGACAAAGCATAATGTAATTAATATATCTAATGTCTTAAACCAATGAATAGATTGGGTGTTTTGAAGCAAACTTTGCTGAGAATATTATTTGAGCTACAGCCCAGGCTCCAAAGAAATAAATAAATTCTTACCCTCATTTCTGGACACTCTATCATGGGACCCTGAAACCAGGTATTTATCATGCTGTCTCCTCTGTGGCGCTTTTCCTTGGTGTGATGAATGTGGCTTCCTGGAAAGGTTGCTTTACGCCAGCCTTGAGGCAGAGACCTTTTAGCTCAAAGAAAAATAAATTGGCTTCAGGGAAAAAAAAAAAAAAATCACTGTCAAGCTTTTTAATCCTTCATTTTCCATCTTCTTTTTCCTGACTATGGTACCATGCATAGTTCAGTCTTCAGGGATCCATTGTTCATTTCTAAAAGAGCATCAGGTGACCCAGACATGTACTTTGAGTGCCTTTTATATGCTTTGTCACACCCATATTTGTATGCAATAATTAATCACCCAAGGATCAATCACCTAAAATACTGCCCCAGGCTCGCTTTGACCCCGCCACAATCTTCCTCCCACAGGAAAGAGGGTGGGTAGCTTTGCCCATGTGTCATTTGGTAATAAAATATTTTGCCAAGTAGTTTTCTAGTGAGCTATGAAGCTCTTAAAGCAATTTACACCTATTTTCCTGTCTTTGCAAGTGAATAATGGTATTTACTTGCTTTGAAGTGTAATTATGTCCAAAAAAGTCATTCCATTTATTTGGTGGTTCTAGATTTTCTAAGACTTTACTTTTGAACCTGCCACATTTGAACTATTTTTTTTCCCCTAATGATTATTTTGATCTGGATGTTAAAAAAAATTAAGCTGCAAAGCTTCCTTTTGCCATGCCTTTTGCTTTTGGAAGAGCAATTAAAATTATTCTGTGAAGTTTTCAGTTCATAAAAACTTGCTTCCAGGGAAGTAAGCAACCTTGTTAGAACCTGAAACTCAATGGGACATAGATTGGCTGTGCTGTGTCATTTGTAATTAAAGATGTCTGGCTGCCAGAAAATAAGCAGCTGCCGTGAGTGAGTAGGTCCAGAGAGTACAGGAATCCTGAAATTTCTTTTATTTGAGGCCTGTCTTGGGTGTCTATGAAGCAATATTAAATGTGAGTTTCACTTGATTTCAAAAAAGTGAGCCTTATGATGAAATCAGCTCCTTGGTGAGAAGAGATTCTGTCTTTGGTTTTTGCTAGAAGGCCTGCATTTTAGGATGGAAAATCAAATTGAATATCAAGAGTGGATGGGAACCTTTGACATGCTTTGATAGATGGACAAACTCAAATAATTTGCAGAGGGTGCTGCAATGTGGATAATGGCTCACATGTGCCTTTTAAAATAAATACTGTTTCTGTATGGAGCAGTGGTTCTCAAACTGTGGTCCCCAGACCTCCAGCAACAGCAGCAGCATCACCTTCATCTAAAAGAGGCAAATTCTCAACCCTTTTAAATCAAAAACTTCGTGTGTGTGTGTGTGTGTGTGTGTGTGGGTGTGGGTGGGTGTGTATGGGGGGGACGGTGCAGCAATATGGGTTTAAACAATCCCTCAGGTGATCCTGTATACTGATGTTTAAGAACCACTGCTATACAGGGGGGCCTGGGTGTCTCAGTTGGTTAAGCGGCGGATTCTTGATTTTGGCTCAGGTCATGATCTCACGGTTCGTGAGTTCAAGCCCCACATCGGACTCTGCACTGACAGCATGGAACCTGCTTGGGATTCTCTCTCTCCCTCTTTCCCACTCGTGGTCTCTCTCTCAAAATATATAAACTTAAAGAAAAATTAAAAAAAAAAACACTGCTGTACACAATTATTTTAGGTGGAAGGAAATTTTGGCATCTTCTCTCCAAACTCATCACTTAATACATGAAGATTTGAGGCTCAGAGAAATTACATGATTCAACTAAGGTCTTAGTTTGTTCCAGGTTGCAAGGAACAAAATCAAACAAATAACTTTATACTTAATAGAAAGTTTTTAAAAAAAATTTTAACGTCTATTCATTTTTCAGAGATGGAGAGAGACAGAGCATGAGCAGGGGAGGGGCAGAGAGAGAGGGAGACACAGAATCTGAAGAGGCTTCAGGCTCTGAGCCGGCAGCACAGAGCCCAGTGTGGGGCTCGAACCCACGGACTGCGAGATCATGACCTGAGCCGAAGTCAGAAGCTCAACTGCCTGAGCCACCCAGGTGCCCCTAGAAAGTTTTTAAAAGGATGTGTAGGGTATCACTAGTACTGGGTCTTAACTCTATTAGTATGTGGACTCAGTTGTCTGTCTCTCTTTCATGGTTTCTGTTATTTCTGATACTTCTCTCTTTCTACCTCATGGCTTCTGTTTACTTACAACTTTTGTTGCTTCCTTGCTTTCACTTCATATCTTTTCTCTCCGTTAGCAGTTTTGTTTCGTCTTGTTTTTCAGTTTCTACACCAACCCACAGCTTGTATCCCCCTCTGTGTCTTACTATATAAAGTCCCCAAGAGAGAAGATCTGGTATAAAATACGGAGTTCTCCTGTTAGGCAGAACTCAAATGCCAGACCGTCTCATTCACTCATTCACCAGACAGCTCTTTACCAGGACTTCGCATGTTTTATTATTCTAGGCTTTAGAGACACAGTGAAGAAGGTAAACAAAACAATTAGGTCTCCATGGCTCCCAGATCCGAGCTGGGAGGATGGAAAGAATACAGACAAGGAACGAACATGTACAGGCCCTCAATCTCTTATCTGTGGTCCTGAAATTCAAAAAGCTCTTCAGACTGAAAGGTCTTCTCTAATGCAGTTGGCAGCAAGACCTGACCTGGAGAAAAGTGAAGCTAGTCGTAGTCTTTGCTTATCTCTCTTCGCATGAATCCCCATGTGCTGCATGGAAGAAATATTAGTGTTTGATTATGGGGAGCTGTCACAGACCCTGATGGAAGTATGCCATAAGGTCTTTATAAAAAAATTTTTTTTCAAGTTGAATTCTCAAACACAAGCAGTCCTAAGGGTTTCGGATAAGGGTTGCAGACATGTAATAAGAGTTGTTAAGTGATACAAGGAAAAGACGATCAAGGTAAGAGGACAGAGAAAGTGGAAAATGCTATATACGTCCTAAACACTGATGACTGCTGTTATTCTTCTCAGCCTGCACCCAACTCTGCGAGCAGGTGCTAACATGTAGGGATGAGAGATATAATAACCAGTAGAAGATAGAGAGATGCCTGCAAATATGTCATTCCAAATTTAATCATTTAAAGGCTTCTAACCAATCCTCACCAAGTAGTTCTTTAAATACGTTAAATTTTTAAATATTAAATAAATTAGAAAATCTTATTAAAATTATGGCCTGATGTAAGAGGACATTAAAAATTTTAATTTTCTCTGCAATATTAGTGACAGCATCAGCCTTGCCAATTTCAGATTCTGTGCCCCTGTGTATATTTAATTTTTTTTTCTCATGCCATACTGCATATAATATTTCTTCACCTGCTACGAAATATTATTGGTAGGCTGTTATCAACATGTTTAAAAAAATATAAGCAGTGTCTGACTCTATTGCCTTATTATTTTATCTTAAGTGTATAATTTGTGATCATATTTAGGGTGCACTGAACTGTGTCATAAACCCAGGCTAAACATAATGAATATTAAAGACTGGATATGCATCTTGACATATGCAGGATTTACATTTTTAAGTGATTTCTGGCTTTTTGATCTCCAAAATTTTTAAATAAAGTGTTATGTTTGGCAAAGAATCATACATTGAGATCCACAAAATCAGTGCTGGGTGAAAAGTTAAGAATAATTTCATCATCCCCCTTGGCACACCATCATACCATTTCTGCTTGCACGCTTGTGCTAATAACCCTGTCTATTTCTTTTTACCACTTTATTTTGCTCTGTGCGGGGTGAAATACTGTATTAGCAAATGTTGATTGTATTTTCTGAAATTACGGAAGCTAGACTCTTCTTCCGATCTTTGACATATACTACCATAGTCTACCCTCCTCTTTTCTTTCCCAGGTTCTTACAACAATTAGTTTTGGCAAATGTCTTCATAGTTCATGTTTTCTAAACCAAGCAGTTTTCAGTAGACACTGTCTTATTTGGTATTGTCCATTTGAAAATGTAACACCCAGAAACAGTTGAGGTTATCTGGCAGTGTTCTGACCAATATAGAATATAATGACAATAAAGCTTCCTAAATCTGGAACCATGCTGTTAGTTTGCGATCCTATCATATATTTTCTACTTATTTGTTGTTTTTTTCACTCAGAACTGTTGTCTTTGGTACTTTTCTGGTATCTCTGACACTTTGCTTGGGCTACTCTGGATCTTAGATTTTTACAGATCGTCCGTCCTACATTCATGGTTGGTTGTATCTGTGTTATGCAGAAACAGACTATTTACTAGTAAATTGATAGGTTGATGTGAAGGCTGCACATGGGAATAGTTCAAGATAACCAGAAAAACTCTGATGACGTTAATCGGAGTTTTAAAAGCAGAGTTTTCGTTTTGTTTTAAAGTTTGAGGTATAACTCAATTGTTAATCCTACTGTTAACAATATTCTTATTACTTTGTGCCTTATACTTACTGATTTCAGAAAATGTCGGTGAGGTTCATGTTCAGATATGGAGCCCAGAAGTAACAAGTAATAGCTTCAAGTAGTATTGTTGAATATAAAGTTTTTGGAGAAACAAAACAAAACAAAACAAAACACCTTATCTTGGTATTTGTTTTCTAGAATTGACCATAAGGATGTTATAGTTTCTTTCTTTCTTTCTTTCTTTCTTTCTTTCTTTCTTTCTTTCTTTTTCTTTCTTTCTTTCTTTCTTTTCTTCTTCTTCTTCTTCTTCTTCTTCTTCTTTTTAACTTATGTGGGTAGAAGAATGAGTTACAGTGTTGATTACAGATCTTCATTGCAGACCTTCAGCTTATGAGGTTAGGGGAGTGATTTATAATGTTGACTATAGGTCAGATTGTCTTTGAGAAAGCTGTGCTTTCAACACCACAGGATTAAAAGGGAAAACCGAAAGGAAAATCACTATATTAAAAACAACCCTCCTCCCCGCTCTCATTCTCAACCCCCTCTCTCCCCAATATCCTGGTTTATAAACCAGTGTAAAATTGATACTGGTGACTGATTGTCTTTGCCTCCATGTGTCGACTTTCTTACTGTTTTACTTTTCCCCAGCTTCCCTGTCTGTGCTCATTACTTTCACTCACTCTAGTTCTATCAGGATTATTAAACTCGTTGAGTCCTGCTTTGTGGTCTCTTTGAAAGGAAACTCATAGCTACAGCCAAAGACAATGGAGGAAATTTCACTTTCCTGGTTTTAGCATCGTATTGCTAAGGGAGTTACACTGTGTCATGAAAAATTGGTTGGTTACCAGATTTCCAAGACCTCACTCATGGATGTAACCCTTATAAAATATAAATAAAGGCAAGAATCCAAGAAAGCCATACTAAACTTCCCAGAGGGAATTATATTTTCAAGATAGTAAACTTTTAAATGTATTATGCATGATCCTTTTAAATATTATAACTGATTTCCTGATTATAGAGAGTAAAGTGGCCAATAACACAAGGAAAAATATACAAAATAATAGCTCTGAAAAGCTGCCATTTAAGTATCCATGCTGGATGTGGCAATAATGCATATTGCATATTTTTTTTTCATAAGTTAGCTAAACACTTATTTTGGATTTTAAGTGGTCTTACATTTAATCTTTTATTCCAACTTCTTTCCTCATTCTAGAATTTTCACATTGACAAAAACTTTCTTAATTGCACCTCTATCTAACATGGATAACTTAGAAATGAGAAGTTCTGATTCATCTGTTATCTTAACAGAATCAAGTTATTAACATAAATGTTTGATAGTATTTTCCATAAAGATTATTCTCTTAGGAAAAAAACCTATTGACAATGATAAACTGCCCAGACTTTATTCTTATAGTGGGTAACATAATCAGAATGTCTTTGGGGAGTCAATTCACTAAGAAATGTAAAATATTTCATTGGAGGAGTGTAATTATTGACAAATTATAAGTCTTCAAATGTGTCCCCCCACCCCCACACATATAGACTAAAGTTCCATTGAACTTGCCTAATGACCTTGTAAATTAGAAAAGCAAAAGTTGAATGGTTTATCAATGTCAACAACACTCTAGCTAGATGAAACTCGAGTCACATAAGCAGTCTTTGAGTGTATATGTTTTTCATTACAATAATTTGCTTTTTAAAAGTCGTATTCATATTAAATGTGTATGTCTTCTGAATGTAGAATTGTCTTCTGAAAAGGGATAACCAAATACTGAAGTGTAAGCCAGGGAAAATTTTGAGACATAGACTCCTGTTGATAGAGGACATTACAGGAAAGGCCAATCACCAGAAAACCAAAGTGACATTTGGGATTATCATTGACTGTCTTTCCAACCAGTTTTTAGTTTCTCTGGTTCATTGGATAGCACTGAATGTTTTTGA
The DNA here is from genome assembly GCF_046562875.1 of Panthera onca. Lineage (NCBI taxonomy): Eukaryota > Metazoa > Chordata > Mammalia > Carnivora > Felidae > Panthera > Panthera onca. The sequence goes on from NC_138343.1 coordinate 119,373,579, forward strand.
TTTAGAGCAGGGAGAGAAAATCTGTGGCAACTCAAACATGGAATACATTTCAGCTAATCTTTGCTCTTTATGAACAACGAACTGATTAAAAACAGTGAACAGGATTATAATGGAAATGTGTGTTTTGGAATCAGACTAAAAATCTTGTAGCTATCTAAGGAACTTCTCCAGATTGTCACTGTGCTACTTAAAAGTCTTCCCTAGTTTTTCCATTCATTGAACGCTACACTTTCTTAGTTCTAAAAGCAATGCAACCCATTCTTAAAAACAAAAACAAAACAAAAGAAAATTCTGTAATTTTGATATTTTCTTATGCCAGTTTAAGTCACTAATTTCAATTATTCCTAATATTCTAAATCTCTATTTGTTCACTCTTTTTTTTTTTAAATTAAAAAAAGTCGAATTTTATCTTAATTCCTGTATAGTTCACATACAGTGTTACACCTGAGTTTCAGGTGTACAACCCAGTGATTCAATAATTCTACACGGCACTCCGTGCTCAAAATGGTACATGTTCTCTTAATCTCCTTCACTTACTTCACCCATCCCCCCCACCCACCTACTCTCTGGTAACCACCGGTTTGTTCTCTGTAGTTAAGGGTCTGAGTTTTGGTTTGTCTCTAGATCTCTGTCTAGATTGGCTCTGCTCCTTCCCATCACTGCCTTGGACCTCAGTTCTGGGTGGCACAGACACCAAAGCTCGATGTAAACAAATGGCAGAGATGGAGATGGGCAGCTGATAGTGGGTGATGGAGGTGCTGAAATGGGGTTAATCAGAAGTTAATAGGCTCTCAGGTCACAGTGAAGTTAAGAAAGTGAGTTCTCTCACTTTGACTTCTGCAAACCTCTTCTCTCCCTGTTTCCCCACCCTGGGAGAGTGCCAATTATAAGACCAAGTCCAAATAGGAACCAGATAATATACTCCAGTCCAGTCCAGCCATGGAAAATCTCAGAGGCCTAGGACGGGAGCTGTCCAGGATTAAGGTGAGATGTAGTCAGAGTATTGGAGGCAGAGCTGGATCCTTGAAGCATTTCTTCTGGAAACTGAGGGGAAAAAACAGAACAGAGCCTAATCTCAAAGATTCACAACTTGGATAACAATGTGGGAACCATGGGGCAAAATTTGGATGGAATGGGAAAGAATGTGGTTTCCCTGCATCATTGGAAGAACATACAATAACATTTAAACTTTATCAAAACTTGGGGTGCCTGGGTGGCTTGGTCGGTTAAGCGTCTGACTGGCTCAGGTCATGATCTTGTGGTTCGTGAGTTCGAGCCCCGCGTCGGGCTCTGTGCTGACAGCTCAGAGCCTGGAGCCTGTTTCCGATTCTGTGTCTCCCTCTCTCTCTGCTCCTCACCTGTTCATGCTCTGTCTCTCTCTGTCTCAAAAATAAATAAACGTTAAAAAAAAAATTTTAAACTTTATCAAAACTCCTGACTGTGGTGCATGGATAGTGCCTCCCCTACCACGTCTCCCTACAATCCCCAAAACCTCACACCCATCCACTGCCCTTCATCCTAAACTAAATTAGCATGGTTTTATTCTCCAACATTTATAGACAGCCTGTTATAGATCAGATTAACCCCCGTGGGCATCATAGTGTAATGAAGAAGTCGGATAACTAGACTTAGCGATTAAAGAAAGTTCTCAGACATACCATGATAGGTGCCGTGTAGGATAGGGCTCTGGGGCCAGATCGTTTGAAATCTAGCTCTGCTACTCACTGGCTGTGTGACATTGGGCAGGTCACAACATCTCTCGTGTCTCAGTTCTGTCATCCCTAAGTGAAAATAATAGCACCTAACCTAGAAGATTATTTTGAAAGTTAATTGAGGTAATAGAAGACAAGTATGTAAAACAATAGCTGACACAAAGGAAGTGCTCAGTAAATATCAGCCAGAATATTCCAGCCCAGGGGAAGGGCAGACACGATGAAACAGAGCACAGGGACAGCTGACTATTGTTAGTACACTCCAGTACATGTGACAGATTGGTAGCCGGAGTCCTCTCTGATTGGTTGCCGCACATTTCTGATTGGCTGCTATGTCCATTTTGATTGGTTGATGACTGTGCTATATGGGTCATTATTTTTTTGTATCATTCCAAAGTCATTGGTTTTGAAACTTTATGATATGTATAGAATGCTTGCTAAAAATGTAGTTCCTCGGACCTTAGCCCAGAGAATTAATTCAGTGAATAGAGCGTGAGCCCTAAATACTTTAAACAAGCACTGCAGGTCAGCCTTCTGAGGAACTCTGTGATATAGAGAGTCAGGGAAGGTTGTCTGGAAGAGGTAGCGTTTAAACAAAGACCTGGAATTCTAGTACCTTCAGGCAAGAAGGTGGGGAGAGCAGAATGGGGCAGGAGATTGCTCTTCTCATAGGGAATAGCATGGGCAAATGCACAGGAGTTAGAGGGGAGAAGTTAGTTCAGAATGGCTGGAGTTTTGACTACAGAGGTGGAAAGCAGGGAGCAGTGGAAAAGTCTCTGATAGACATTTTATGCTGTGGTTTTTTATCTCCAGGACAATGAATGGGAAGTCACTTAAAATATTTTAAGGATGGGTGACAGGATCACATTTACACATGGGGAAAGCTCTGGTCTTGTGCAAAGGGGGAAAGGACAAGCAAGTCAAAGGCAGGAGGCTGGCCAATGGGTGTTCTAGTGAAGCCGTTCCCGTGGTGGCCTATTATCTATTCTTACTCTTGCACTTGGCACTCTCTCTGACTCCCTCACTGCTTGACGTCTGGACCTCTCCCGACTTAGCCACTCAGGCCTTATTATCTTTCTTCTGGTCAGGTGTGGCTTCCCTGCCCTGGGCTCTGACAATTCAGGAAGAGCAAACATGCTCTGGCCTCAGTGCTTGGCCACAAAGCTAAGGAAGAGGAGAAAGAGGGGGGGGGGGTGCGGTGCCTGGAATGTAAGATATGGGGAGACATGGCTCTGTCTTGTCCATCTCTCTATGGCTACAGAAATGGCAACAAGGGTAGCAAGAGTGCCTAGGGGAGTAGTACATACTACGTGCTCAGTAAATACGTCCTGAAAGATGAGAGCTCTGTCTCCAACAGTGGACCTACCCATAAATACCAGAGGGCAATTCTAACTTCCACAGAGAGCATGGACTGATCTAGAATGACCCACCCTGTCATTGTCAGTTAGGAGTCATTTTAATTCATCCTGTTGGTCATCCTTCCTTCTTCTTTTTTCCCTTCTTATTCTTTGCATATTTCCTAACAGGGAAAGTGGGACGGACATCATTTTTTAAATTAGTTAACCTCAAAACATTGTATTTCAGCTATACAGACTATGCTGCTGTTGTATCTTTGGCTTATTTGGAATTGCCTTGCCAAAGCAGAGAAAGTACAAATCCTAGAAACCTGCTACACTCTCTAAACTCACTTCATAAACCCATCCAGAGTAATTTTCCACACTGAGATTGAAAAAGAAAGAAGAACAGGCAGTAATCAACTGTAGCACTTACCAGCTTACCCCTCAGATCTTACCCTCTGCCAGCTCTTTGGGGCAGGATCCCAGAAAGGCAGGAAGTAGAGAAAGGGGTTGAATAAGCTTCTAAAATGGTCATAGTTTTCCAAAGGCCATGTTTTAAAACCCTGGGATTAGTCCCCGGAAAACCATTTATTCAATTATTAAAACAAAGTTATGGACGATGCTCTTTCCTCCACAAGCTGACTGGCTGTTTGTTAAAGCTGGGTTGTACTTATTGATAATGGGGATTAGAAAGGGTTCGCTCTTAAGTGCCAACTGCGTGTTTAATTGTTACTGCAAGAAAAATATAACCTACTGGTTAACTGTGCAGAATTTTAAACAAAGTACCCTTTTTTTCTTTTGAAGGAATGTGGATGCTAACCAAATGTGTCCGCATGGTTTCAATTAAGCAGAGGAATGTTAAATGTAAAGCTAAATTGATGAAAATAACCAAACTTTCTGACAAACCAATAAATTGGAGTCTAGAACTCATTGCCCATACTGTATGGCAGCCAGAGAAACATTGCTAGATCATCAATTTTTACCTAATTTTTTGAGTTAGTTTATACTTAAAAAGAAAGAAGGAATGCTAGGAAAGTCATTTAAATTCTTCCCAGCTATCAACAGTGAATATGCACAGTGGATATAGACCTTATTCTTCACAGTATGCAATAGAGCTAATTGTTTATTCTTTCAGCAATTTCCCCGGTGACATTTTTGGAAACCTAAGACAAAGTTTTGAGGGAACTGTCATGTCAACATTTTGGCAAATGATCTGGCAAAATCCTAGTCATTGGACTATTTTTCTAAACTCCTCCGAACGATTCCATGGCCGTCCTTATTCTTTTAAAATAATGTTTTAATTTTCCTCCCTTCAAAGTTTGTATTCCTTCATGTTGCTGTCGCACTGAGATGACAATGTACTAGGAAAATTATGAGTTTGGGGAAAATTTTAAATTTCTTGCTGAAAACAGAGGATAAAATTACACAGTTAGAAATCTAACTCTTGGCACGTTTTTGCATATGTCAGATATTTCTATTTTCTAACATAGAAATTGACCTCTGAATAGGTCTTTATATTTTGTGGGGAATGGCAGGAAATAAATCGCTTCAACCCCAAACAAGTGGAAGCTGAAGTTAGCATCTGTATCATTGTGATCTTCATGCGACATGAAAAGCCCTTGCTGGAACGTGGTCCGGGAACTCGCCAACGATAGGCTCAGAGGTCTCCTGAGATCCCCTTGCTTCCATAGTACAGTGGTTTTCACATGCAAAGTGGAGTCTCTTAAGTTTTCAAGTCCCTGCCTCAGGCTCCAAGGGTACCAGATGGCCGCTGTCCTCTAATTTAGTACCTTCCCAGCCAAAGGCCTTTTCAGAACCTATTTATGTTATAATTTTAACAACTCTGGAAAACAATCAATTTTTTTTGAATTAGATGGTTCTTCAGCACATTTTATTCGGTGACCACTTAACCAATGTTGTTCTTTGGAGACAGTCAGGAAACTGCTTCTTTATATGCTTTTAGAAGAGGCTTCAAACCTTTTTTTTTTTAATCAGTATTTTTTCACATTTGCCTAAAATATTAAAGCAGACATAACTAAATACATTACACATTTCCTTAGACTATATTTCAAATTTTCAGTATCTGTGTAAATCGCATCCAGAGGGGACAAATAGTCTTGTCTGAAAGCAGTCAATACAGTTTTCCCGCAAATTACCTTTTTTCTGTTGTTTTTTAGTGGTTCGGACTTTACTCAATATTGCTCCTATAGTTCCCATGAAGTGCTGAATTTAACACGTGTGGTGGTGCCCCATAGATGAACCAGGCGTTACAGCATTTCATGTAATAATAACTATCCTCAAGCTTTGTATCATCTACACATTTGACCAGCTTAAACTTCTACGGTATTCATTCACATCATAGTTAAAAGTATTCCCATCTGAGTTCTGTGGTAAGCCACTAGATATTTTCCTCCAAGTTCAGTTGATCTGAAAACACTTACTATGTATCCTTTGCTCAGTCTTGGGATGCAAAGATAAAGGATATTACATGGTCTCTGCCCTCAGATGCTTTCAATAGAGACTATAGTAATGCATTGATTGATAAATATATTTCATCCAGCTATTAATGTATTTAAGGTAGTATTCACTGGGTTACATTCCTAATTCTTCTAATTTATTAAGTGCCTACTAGATGTCAGGAAATATGATAGGTCTTGGAAACAGATTAAGACACGGTCTGTGATCTTTATTTCAAATTTATCCTGGAAGGCTTAATCAAGAGCTTTTCCTATAATCAAGATCCAACTTGCCTGTTAACTTAGGATAGTGTCAGCTATGTGACTTTACCAAATTCAGACAGGCATAGTGTGTAGGGAGCAAGCTTAATTCTCAAGTTTAGGATGATACCTGTAGTTTTCTGATATTCTGGCTCATTAGTCAGACATCCTTTTTTCTGGGTTTGATTATATTTTTTCTAATTACTTTGTGTTTAGAAAACTCCGTTACATTTTTGTGTTTCACATCCACACAGTGAGTCTTTATCCTCTAGTCTTTCAGAACCCCTGCCCTCCAGTTCTGTCCAGCACTATTCAATTTTCACACCAGTGTTCCGCCTTCAGTCAATTTACTGTCCGTTCCAACCTTAATACTTTCAAAAGATATGGAAGGATATCCAAAACGTGTGTGTGGGACATGATATTTATCAATCATTATACATTATCACTCTCATTACATACATTTGCTTTAAGCGTACCCGAGATCAGTTTCATCTCTAACGCAAAGAAATTAAATCATGTAATATAGGGGGAAAAAAAAAACATTACCCTTTATACCACAACCGCAAAACCTAATAAACGCAATGTTATTATGACAGTGGTGGGGCAGTGTATTTCAAAGTGGGGTTTTCAGGAAAGTCTGTATTCATTACCCTGCACTGGAGAAATACTGTTAAGCATACGTCATCTGATCTGCTCTTTAAGGCCCACCTGGAGTGTGGATGAACCTTTCTATCACAGCACAGAAGTAAATGCAGTCTGGAAGGGTTTCCAAGTGAGTGATGTCCAGCCACTTTATAATCCTTTAATTACAATTCTGTGTTGTCATTTGGTAAAGAAGTGGTAACATTCAGATTCAGCAGTCATTTAGAATTTACTTTTCTTTTTTTGAGAGAGAGAGAGAGACAGAGAGATAGCAAGTGGAGGGAGGGGAAGAGAGAGAGGGAGACAGAATCTTAAGCAGGTTCCACACTCCGTGCAGAGCCTGACTTGGGCCTTAACCCCATGACCCTGGTATCATGACCTGAGCCGGACTTAAGGGTTGGATGCTCAACCAAATGAGCCGCCCAGGTGCCCCAAGGGCCTATGGGCACCTTCACAACAAATTGTTTATTCTTTATTTTAACAAATATATATGCTGAGAACTTATTATGTGCCAGGTGTTCGTACCATATGGAAGATTTGGTATTTGGTCTAAAATCCTAGGGAAAATCCCACCGAACATAAAATATGAAGCGAAAGCCTCTCAGAAAGTTCGTGTTTATTTTACCAAAATAATTGTGAGAAAGTTTCCCATATTCCACAGTCTCCAGATACTGAACAACAACAAAACAAAATGTGAAACTTTGAATATAAGAATACTGTTATTTTTATTTAATTTTCCTAACATAATTCAGAATAAAGCAAAGATCATGTATAGGGGAAATATATATATATTTATATATATATTTATATATATACATTTTTATATATTACATTTATATATATATATATATATTTCTACCTCTGAAAAAAAATTTTTTTTTGCCTTTTTCCTGCTTGGAGTCATAGTAACATATATTGAATATAAGTTTATAATATATTTCATAATTTTGTATTTTACATGAATTTTAATGTAAATACTCAAATTCAAACTGAATGGTTTGGATGAATCCAATTCTTGTATGAACAGCAACTCACATAGTTTTGCTTACCAGGAAACCTGTGTGACCTACTTGTTGGTGAATTCCTTTATTTATTTTTTATATTTTTTATAACGGTTATTCATTTATTTTGAGAGAGACAGAACACAAGCTGGGAGAGGCAGAGAGAGAGAGAGAGAGAGAGAGAGAGAATCTCAAGCAGGCTCCATGCTGTCAATGCAGAGCCCAACGTGGGGCTCGAACCCACAAACTGCGAGATCATGACCTGAGCCGAAATCAAGGTGGACACTTACCCAACTGAGCCACCCAGGTGCCCCTTGGTGGATTCCTTTATCTTTTCCTTTCAGAAGTGTTGACTTGTCAGTGTTGGTTAAGTTCTAAAAAAAAGATCAGAATGGAACTGAGAGTAGTCTCAGAACCCAGAAAAATTTGTCCCTCATTCTTTTTTTTAATAGAGTATTTATTTATTTATTTATTTAGAAATGTTTATTTATTTTTGAGAGTGAGAGTGTGAGCAGGGGAGGGGCAGAGAGAGAGGTGGACAGAGGGTCTGAAGCAGGCTCTGTGCTGCCAGTGCAGGAACCATGAGATCATGACCTGAGCCAAAGTCAGACGCTTCATCGACTGAGCCACCCAGGGGCCCCAATCTGTCCTTCATTCTAATTTAGGCTATGACGTTAGCTGTATACCTTTATTTCTCCATATTTAACACAGGTGCATTTCTATTGAGTAACAATCTTCAGGGATCCACTAAGAATCATTTTAATTTTAAAGGCCATAATAATAATGATGATAGTAAAAACAATAGCAACGTCAAAAACAGTAGCTAGCGTTCATGAGGCCAAGTATTTTATTATTTTTTTTTTAGTGTTTTTATTTATTTTTGAGACAGAGAGAGACAGAGCATGAGCGGGGGAGGGGCAGAGGGAGAGGGAGACACAGAATCCGAAACAGGCTCCAGGCTCCGAGCTGTCAGCACAGAGCCCTTTGCGGGGCTTGAACTCACGGACCGCGAGATCATGACCCGAGCTGAAGTCCGACGCTTTACCGACTGAGCCACCCAGGTGCCCTGAGGCCAAGTATTTTAAACACACCCTCTTTAATCCTTACAAATGTAGGTTCTATTATTGTAAGTTCTATACTGTATATATTGTGGGTTCTATTATTCTTCAGCTGACAGCTCAAAAAACTGAAGTTTCAGGAGGTTAAGTATCTTTTCCAGATCTGCCATGTTCTTAGTGCATATTTCATAGGGTTTCCTTTGGACTTTTTTCCTTTATCATTTGGCATTTGTCTTATGAATATTATGTTGAGAATAGGTATATCTGTAAACCCAAAGTTAGTTCAAAACACCATTGTCTGATAATGTATATATAAAGATAATATAGGCACCTGGGTGGCTCAGTCAGTTTTGCATCTGACTCTTGATTTCGGCTCAGGTCATGATCCCAGGGTCATGGGATCGAGCCTTGTGTTGGGCTCCATGCTGAGCGTGAAGCCTGATTAAGATTCTCTCTCTCTCCCTCTGCCCCTCTCCCCTGCTCATGCTTTCTCTCTAAAATTAAAAAAAAAAAATTAAAGACTATATATATATATACGTGTGTGTGTAATATATAAAGATAATAAAGATGTAATCTAAGGATAATAAAGAAATGCCAAATCTGAGTTTGAGACTTAAGATAATACCCTTCAATTATTAGTAGCATCAGAGAAACATTTGAGTATAACGTACTAGAAGGTTAAGAAAGTAAGAGAGGGGTCACAATGGAATGGCAGTCCCTGAGATTTCGGGAGAAACCAGTAGGGCCCTTGGGGCAGTCTTTAGAAAGTGCTTTTGCTCACTTCTTTTTTCCTTCACTTTTTTTTTTTTTTTTTTTTGCAACTTCTTTTTTCCTTGGGGTTGTAACAAAGGGCATTTTGTTAATGGAGCAGTTTCTGTCAAGTCCCCTTCTGAGCCCAAGAAAACTGGACTTTTGCTTCCAGGTTATATTTCTCTCATCCTTCCAAGGCCAAGGTTTTCAAAAAGCTCTAAAAGCAGGATTCAATAAATACATGAGCTTGCTAGGAATATTTAGCTGCTTGGTCTGGTGACTGTGGCAAATCATTCACTTGAGCAGAGCCCGAAGGGCTTTTATTTCCCGTTATGGGAAATACAATCTGGGCGAGATGGAGAATGTTCTTTAAAGGGAGCTGTTTGTGGGTCACTTCAAAGTTACGTGTGCTCACCTAGGGTTCTCTCCTTGAGGAAACTTTGTTAGCATCAGCATCCGTGTTTCTGTATTTAGTTTAGAATGCACATTTCTCCTGCCCACTCACCCCCCTGTTCCTCTTTTTCTGGTAGCTTTGCAGATTCAAAATGCCTCTCTCAGGACGCAGTGGAGAGAGGCCCGGGATGTGATGCTGAGAAACCAGCTGTAATTTAGAACAATCGAGGCCCCCTGGATGTATTTTCTGCTTTACCAGCAGTTTGATAACTAAGGACTATAAACTTCGAGTGGTGATTCCAAGTCTCTGGAGGCTGCCCTGTTCACAGCCCACCTTCCACGCTATTTTATAGAGTACAACATTGGCTCCTGCCTTTATAAAAAAGTATTTTCTGGTTCTTTGGAAGCACTGAAACGTGATATTTTCCAAATGTTGGGAAACTAAGTCGGAGAAGACTAAGTTGACAGTATTCTTGTGTATAAATTCCTTTTTTTTAGGACGGCCTTTCCTTACGTATTACTTATAGTAGCAAATAATCAGCCCGAGCCAGTTACTTTGGTGTACGTATCCACCACACAAAACCCATTCAAGAACTCTTGGAGTCTTTTTGGTGAAGAGTGAGGATATATTTTCTCATGCAAAAAAAAAAAACAACAAAAAACGGGTTCTGTTTTGATTTTTTAAAATTTAACAAACATTTACTGAGGGTGGCTAAATGCCTTCTACGGCGCTCAATGTCAGAGAATGAGGAACAGAGTTCCTGTAGTCAAGAACCTTCTGGTCTAGAAGAGCTCACTTAAAAAAATCCACCAGGCTACGGATTGCTGTGCTTACTGAGATTACATTAAATATTATAACCAAAAAAGACAGTAATTTTCAAAGTATGTTCTTTAGTTTAAGTTTATTTATTTATTTTTTTTTTTGAGAGAGAGAGAGAGAGAGAGTGAATGGGGGAGAGGCAGAGAGAGAGGGAGAAAGAGAGAGAGAGCGTGAATGGGGGAGGAGCAGAGAGAGAGAGGGAGAGAGAATCCCACAGAGGCTTTGTTTGAATTGGCAGCGCGGAGCCCGACGTGGGGCTGGAGCTCACCAAGCGTGAGATCATGACCAGAACCGAATCAAGAGTCGGGTGCTTCACCGACTGAGCCACCCAGGTGCCCCAAAGGGTGTTCTTAACGTAACTACTATTTCAAGTGCAGTTTGTTAATAGGTAATAGGTAAGAAAGTGTTTTGCAGTCAAATACGTTTGGAGAAAATGCATGGTCAGCGAAGTCAAACAGGATTTTTTTTGGTGATCCTTCAGAAGGAGGGCTGGTGTGTAGCACCCCAAACTTCCTTGAGCTCGGAACCCCTTTTCTTAAGCATTTCCGGGGCAGGGTACTGGAAAACCCAATTTCAGACAAATAACTTTCAGTCGCTTTAAAACCTCATTTTAAGGAGGCTTGCCGGCTAGAAAGTTCCAAGATGACAGTTCGCAACGGAACGGAAAGGTCTGTTTGTTATGTGACAGTTTGCTTTCGTTGTTGCAGAGCATCTAGGGCCTGTAAACCTTTGACCTGACACGCCCACATCAGGAAATGCCAACTCCCGCCTTGCCTTGTTTCCTCAGCCTTCCCACAACAGTCCACCACCTGAGAAGGGATGAGAAGAGTGTGGAGAGAGTAATTAGGAATGTCACGAAGTAGCGGTAGGTGCCCAGGCATGATGGCAGCTGGGCCAGGCATCACCCCACGAATCTCCTGAGGTAATTCAGGGCCGTGACATTGTTATAAAACTGAGCATTTGTCTTCCCAAATGAAACATTTTCCCGAGGTTTTGTACACAGAAATGGTGGAGGCAGCTGGGAGGGAAGTGGCCAAAACATTCCAGGCACCAGCCCGGGGGCCCTGGCGTTCCGTTGGACACAGTTGCTCATTTGATGGGAGAGAGACTTCTAATGGTGCTTCACAGATTACCAAGTGCTTTCACGCAGTTCATTGTTTTTGATCCTTCTATCAGTCTCTGGATTAGTATGGCAGGGATCCTTCCCACTCTAGAGATGAACAACTTTGGTCTGGAGACGAAAGGATTTGCTTAGAGTTACATGTTCCCACTCTAGAGATGAACAACTTTGGTCTGGAGATGAAAGGATTTGCTTAGAGTTACATGTTAAGGAAATCAGTGTTAGAACACAGGCACAGGGCTTCTCAAGGAATCATCTGGAGATTCTGCTTTAGTGGGTCAATGGTGTGGCCAGAGATTCTGCATTTCTAACACTCTTCCAGGGGATTCAGATATTACTGGTTCCTGCTGGACTGTACTTTGAGTAGCAGGGTTCTAGCCTACATTGCTTCACATAAGTACAAATTAATTGTAAATGCATGGGCAGCTTGTTTCTCAAAAACTATCTTACAAAGGTCTCACTTGAGTAACTGTAAGACTCATGATGGCGCTAGGTGTCTCTATGGGCACGTGGCTAGCTTCTCACACTGTCTCGGTCCAATCTGTCATTGCTTTGTCTGGGGAAACCCCTGTTCTATGCTAGGCATTAAGTCTTTTCTATTTCACATTCTTCATATCTGTCCACCTGTCTCCTGTGTTTAAAGAGCTCATCTTGTCCCTTTACCATTGGCTCCATCTAATTTTTTGAAATTCAAAATATACTTTTTATCAAGAATTTCTTCCTATTGAATTTAACAAGCCCAATTCATAACTCAGGGCCTCAATGAGTGAACAGTACACAACTGTTATAATTATTAACTTTTTTTATAGTCTAAAGTGGATTCTGTATAATCCATACATGTGTATAGAGTGATATTTATCAAAGGAAAAAGTTGGGTTTTTTTAACTGTAGTTCTATTGTGGATACATTTTACCTAGGTAGAGAAGTGTGTCAAAATTATATTTTGGTTTGGTAGAATGAGTAAGGACTACCATGTTATAGGTAGCAGTGTGAGGTAATGTTTTCTAGCAGGCTTTTGGAATCACACAGACTTGATCTGAAATCCCAGGACTTCTACCTGTGTGAGCTGGGCAATCTATCTAACCTCTTCTATACAATGGGAATAAATGATAACACTTGTCTCCTAAGATTATAAATGTTAGAGCAAGATTTTCTGTTTTACAGAGACTAAATGATGTATGATTGTTATCGTCAAACTATAACATAGTGAATGTCACTTTAGCATCAAATTCATAGAATTGTCCATGAGGTTAAGATGTTGAGAGAATAGATCAATGATTAATCGACAAATATATAACTTTAAAAGCTACAATATATGATCCTGCAATCTTTTGCTTTCTAAAGTGTAAGGTTTGTTTTCCAATTAAAAAAAAAATAAGATTATTATGCATATTTACACATCTCCAAATAAAATTCTTGTGCTTTCAAAATAATGGTTTATTTTTAATTTGGAAGTTTTTTTGTTAAAAGACTTCAAAACAAAAATAATCTGTGGCCTTTGTAATTATCAAGAGTTAGTTTTCAGTAAGGTGTGAAACATAAAACTCGGCGACTCTTGCTGATCATAATTGACGTATCCAAAGTCTTTTAAAGTAATTCTGAAACTAATTTTGTCTGAAATCTAGAGAGAATTTGAAAGAAGAATTGGGACCTTGGGTCTTTCCCAGAGCCTTGTCTGTGTTGTAACTTCTGTCATGAACAAAATCTCGGTGCCCGAGAATTTTTTTTTTGCTGACTCAAGGCCTGGTTCTCCAAGTTGAAGCTGCTGCCAATCTCAGGGGAGTAGAAGAGTGAGACGGGTAATTGTAGCACAAGTTCATGGAGTGTGTATTTGAATCTGGACCATGAAGAAGATGCTGGGTATGGATAGCTCTCAGGGAAGGAGACACTGAAGAAAAGAACACCTGATGTGGATTAAGAGAAGTAAGGAGCCCGACCTCTTTTGAGTGGACTATGCACATGACAGAATGGCGAAAGATAAATATGATGGAACCAGTAAGGCTGAATTTGTAAATTTCCACCTGATGGAGGGATTTGAACATACTGCTGAAGGTTTGCTTTTTATTTTAAAGCTTTTGAAGTATAGCAATCACATGATGAAATCTACATTTTCATGATACTATTCAGGCCTTTAGTGTGCAGACTGGCTTGAATCCAGGAGAGACTGAGAGCAGGAACCCATTTAGAAGTTGATTGGAGGAATGCAGGTAAAGGTGAGAAGTGGTGTCCTAGAGAGGTGGCCAAGGTCATGGGGAGCAGGATAAAAGAGCAAAATCAGTTGCATTAAAAAACAAACAAACAGGGGCGCCTGGGTGGCGCAGTCGGTTAAGCGTCCGACTTCAGCCAGGTCACGATCTCGCGGTCCGTGAGTTCGAGCCCCGCGTCAGGCTCTGGGCTGATGGCTCGGAGCCTGGAGCCTGTTTCCGATTCTGTGTCTCCCTCTCTCTCTGCCCCTCCCCCGTTCATGCTGTGTCTCTCTCTGTCCCAAAAATAAATAAAAAACGTTGAAAAAAAAATTTAAAAAACAAACAAACAAACAAACAAAGCATTCTGTTGTCCATTTGCATTTGAGGAAGTAATAGAAAGAGAAATTCTCCCTACCCTAGAGGTTACAAGTTTAGGAAGCTGGCAGAATAGCTCACAAATGGAAAAAAAAAAACAAGAGATAATTTGTTTGCTTTTAGATGTCTCTTTGAGGTAATTCCAGAACCTTTATTTATTAAAAAAATTTTTTTTTAATGTTTTTATTTATTTTTGAGACAGAGAGAGACAGAGCACGAGCAGGGGAGGGGCAGAGAGAGAGGGAGACACAGAATCTGAAGCAGGCTCCAGGCTCTGAGCGGTCAGCACAGAGTCCAATGCGGGGCTCGAACTCACCACAAGATCATGACCTGAGCTGAAGTCGGACACTTAACCATCTGAGCCACCCAGGCGCCCCTAGAACCTTTAAATGTAGATGCTTTGTTGTCAACTGCGTGTTAAGAGACCCAAGAAGTAAAATTGAGAAGAAACATTATAGAAGGGGTAGTTGAGGTGATTCACCGCATAAATTCTCTAATGAGGTAAGCTGAAAAAGAGAAGATACAGACAGCCAAGAATGGACTCATGCCTATGGAGAATGGAAAGAGGTAAAGAATTAACTGAAGACCGAGGGGGGACATGTCAGTGAGGTAGGAAATGGATCAAGCCGAAGGCAAAATCCAAGGGTTTCTTGAAAGCTGACTCATCAATTTGGCACCAAGTATGAAGCAGAGAAGCATGGGGGTAGATTCTAGGGGAAAACCATGTCTTTTTAGATACACAATGAGCCTCTTAGCATTCATGAATACATTACTACTTCATTAAACGTTAGTGTAAACATGGAAACATTTATTGCTGAATAAATTTAGAAGAATGGTGATAAAAATTGAGCAAGATTACTCTTTCTTGACAAATTAAATTTACTTTGTGTGAAAAAACAGGCAGTCCTTTTAGCAAATTGAAAAAATTTTAATTGCAATAGCAATAGTATATGAATAATTATGAAAATCATGTAATATATTGAGTGATTGCAATCATAATAGCATGCATGCTCATGTGGATAAACTGTTCACTCTTCTGAGACTGACTTCTTCCTGATATCTCATCCTTTCTCTTTATGCAAGAACAAACTCCATCCATCTATCCTTTGCTTTCTATTGAGTCATTAACATCCACACACCAGCATGTTATTTCTTCAGTCCTAACCTGTTGTGAAGAAAAGCTTCCCCAACTTCACTTTTCCTTCAGGTTTTGCTCATTTTCACTGCTTCTAAAAAAAATTCCTCAGAAGCGTTGACTTTACTTGTGGCCTCCAATCCTTTCTCATTGCTTTTCTCCGTAGTCTCGTGGACTAATCAGCCTCCTCCCCCACCCCTGATCCTTTTATTCCACCAAAACAGTTCTGTCAAGGTCCCCAATGACTGATGCCCTTCATATTGTTGAATTCAGTAGTCAATTCCCAGCCTTCATAGCACTCAGCCTCTCAGCAGTGTTTGATGTCCTTGCTCACTTCCTTGGAATACTTTCTTCATGCCCCTGACTGAACTTGTCCCAAGCTGAACTCCTTATCTCAGCCCCTCTCACAGTAAACGGCAACTCCATCTTTCCCATTGCTTGGGCCAAAAAACTTGGTATCATCTGTGGCTTCTTCCTTTCTCTCAAACTCCACATCCAGTATGTTGGCAAATCCTACTGGCTTTACCATCAAAATACAGCCAAAGATCTGGCCACTTCTACCCCTGACGGACGACACCATCGACTTCCGCCTTGGTTGTCACATCTTGCAACGTGTCTCCCTGTTTCCACCCTATCTCTTCCTATGGTCCATTCTCCATATAACAGCCAGGGATACTTTCAAGAAATTGAGACATATAATATCATTTCTTTGTTCAAAATTCCTCTGTGACTTCCCATGTCGCTCAGAGTAAAAGGCAAACTCCTCAGGATGATCTCGAGGAGCCCTATGTAATCTGGTGCCTGCTACTTCCCATTCTGATACCCCTGAGAGCTTGGATATGCCACCTCAGGGACATTGAACTTGATGTGTTCTTTGCCTGCATCTCCCTGTGGCTCACTCTCGTAATTCTTTTAAGAATCTGCTCAAATGTCACTTTTCAATGAGGTCTTCCTGACCTGCTTATTTGAAATTATGAGTCCTAGCTCTTTATACTCCAGCTTTCTTCTATGCTTTATTGTTATTTTTTATTGTACTTGCCACCATATGACAAAATATATATTTTATGTGAATGCCATTAGAGTAGGGATTTTTTTTTTCATTTCTGTACCCTAGCACCTAACACTTGTCTGGCACACGATAGGCACTCAATATATAAATGAATTAAATTAAAAACAAAATCAGCCCGATTTAATTTAACAAAATTATTTGCATTCATCTCATATTAAACACCTGGAAAATTGTTTCTATGAACAGTGGAGTATTTTTAGTTTCCAATTTAGTGATAATCTAATGATAAATTTCAAAGATTGTTTAAGTATTTTAGGCAATATTGGTTTCAATGGGAGCATTGCTTTTTGGGAAGTAATCTACATTCATAGGAAATGCATCAAGGAACATATATGTGAGAAGGTCCTGGCATGGATTATCAGTGATTATCAGCTCTTCAACAGTGTTCTTCTGGCTATAAATATGTCTCACTTTCCATAGTCAATGATTTAATGAGAGGCAGAGTGGCCAAATGGAAAGAGTCTGAGATTTTAAGAAGCCTAGGCTACCCCTGATCAGTTATATGACGTTGGGTAAATTATTTAACCTCTCTGAGGTATTTTCCTCTTTAAAAAAATGGTAACAACAGTGAGGCGATCGTGATGATTAAGTCTAAAATTTTTTGAGAGCAGGGATTCTGTTTTGTTCACTGCTCTATTCTCAGTGAGTATTACATATGAACAGTGAGTGTCACAGAGTATACTCAGTAAAATCAGTATTTGTTGAATGAACAAATGAATGAATAATGTGTGAAAAGAATCTAGACTAGTGCCTGGCACAATGTAGGCACTTAATAGATACTAGCTACTATCACAGTTTTTAGTAAATTAACTATATTTCTTTAATTATGCAAAACAGAGATTTAAGAACATAGAATAGGTTCTAGCTGACTTCAACTGTTTTGTTTTTTTTTTTTTCCTTATTGGATAGAATTGAAGATGGTAGAATTTACAGAATATTTTTAACACTAGAGTTAGAAAACATTTTCTTTGGCTTTTCACTTGATGAAAAGTACCATTTAATGCTGAATCTAGAGCTGTAGCTAAAATAGAAGCTGTAATATGTTTTGGTTAACATTTAATGTCAGAACTCAATTTCCTTGGTTTTTTGTACAAATATGATGGTAGAACTATACAAGCAAGTGGTCCTGATGCTTTCATGTAACCGGTTCACTTACGGTCTCCTCCCACGGTGCCACCGCAGCAGAACCCTAATGTGTCAATTACCCAGTTGCAGTTCCTTATAAACAGACTTCTTCTGTGTTCAATGGCTACCAAGACGGCACTGGCTGTATTTACCTCTAAACAGAGAAGAGTTAACAGGAGACGAACTGGAATCAGAAGATCCAAGCTCTAGTTACAGGGTTTCAGTAACCAGTCATATAATGTTAAATTATTTGACTCAGTTCCTGATCCATTAAAGGTGGATAAAAAATGCATACCTCATCCACCTTTCAACGTAATTTCAAAAGGAAAAGTACTGATTTCACCCAGGGATGCTTTGGTTACAAGCAACAAAATAACATCTAAAGTTTGTTTAAATAAAGGGGGAGTTTGGGGGGCTCCTGGGTGGCTCGGTCGGTTAAGCGTCTGACTTTGGCTCAGGTCATGATCTCACAGTTTGTGAGCCTGGAGCCTGCTTCAGATTCTGTGTCTCCCTCTCTCTCTGCCCCTCCCCTGCTCACGTTCTGTCTCTCTCTGTCTCTCAAAAATAAATAAAGGTGAAAAAAAGAAAAAAAGAACATGAGAATGAAAATGAGTATGAATGCCACTTATGAAATAAACAAAATAAGTAAAGGGGGAGTTTTAATAAGACATCGGGTGTATCTTATGGAACCGAAGACAGGATGTGTAGCCAGGTCCAAGTGAGTGCTGGAACAAAGAACTAGAAAGCCCTCAGAAACCAAGGCTCCTTAATCGACCATCTTTTCTTTGTGCCACTTATGTTCTTTCTGTTGCTTTGTGTTTCTGCTTCATTTTCTTGATTTTCCCCATAGATGGCTCTGTTGGTTGGCTCGTTGACACAAAAAATTTTGAGTTGGTAGTCTTAGCCACCAGTCTAGTAACTGGCCAGAATAACCTCAGTAAACCGCCTGTGTTTTAACTGCCAATTCCCAGAAAAGAGAATCTCAGAGAACTTGTTCGGGTTAGGGGTTCTTCCGGTCCAATCAGCTATGGTCTGAGTTTGGGTCACATGTCTTGCTACCCATTTAGTGGGTCCTGTGGGACCATTCTCTTTGAGATGGGGGATGGGCAGATTCTTGAAAAGAGGGTTAGAAATAATGTTCAAATAAAATGGTTGGCTTTTCCACTTCGAGTCCTTAAATTCATTTGGAGATTTAAAAAATAAACATATAAAAATTCTAAATCAATCATCTCTGTTTTGCCCAGTGTACTGATTTTTCAAGTAAAACTATTATATGATTAAGATAGTTGACTTGTTATGACTCAAAAAGATTAGTTTAGCTCAGAGAAGTGTCTAATGTACAAGATGGAGTTATCCAGAAGGGAATTATATGTTCAGAGGGCTTCGTCTGAGGTCATAGAACTGTTATTCTTCCCCCCCCCACCCCGCCCCCCGTTCAGTGACACTCACTCCACTTGGTCCTTTCATCTGAAATTAAAAAGAAAATGAAACATAACAAACACACAAACAAAAACCTCCCGGAAATATTTGGCCTCTTATAAAAACACAGAAAAAGAGAGCTTGCTTGGAAAGTTTTCCAGAAATTGTGTTTGGTCCCTGAGGTAACACGGTCCATCCCAGATGGTTTGTTTTTATTTCTTTTAATGTGATATGTATTTATATGACCAAATTAGCACTGAATGGATTCCAGTGTGGTTTTGGTTTACCTGGGTACTCTGGAGAGTCTCTTCCTTGTTTTTGTTAATGTCTTTTTTTTTTTTTTTTTAATTTTTTTTTCAACGTTTTTAATTTATTTTTGGGACAGAGAGAGACAGAGCATGAACGGGGGAGGGGCAGAGAGAGAGGGAGACACAGAATCGGAAACAGGCTCCAGGCTCCGAGCCATCAGCCCAGAGCCCAACGCGGGGCTCGAACTCACGGACCGCGAGATCGTGACCTGGCTGAAGTCGGACGCTTAACCGACTGCGCCACCCAGGCGCCCCTGTTAATGTCTTTTTCAAGCATTTCTAAATGAACTTTATTTGTATTGCACTAACATCAGACACGACTCATAGAGAAAAGTTTGGGGAATATGAAAGAGTATAAAAAAGAGAAGAAAGCCACAGAACCTACCTACAGGCACCAGTTGTTCATATTTTGCTTGTTTCATCACTTGTACAATGTTTTCTAATTTTTTTTTTTTTTCCTAAGACAGGTCATACTGAATATGCGGCTTGGTACCCTGTGTTTTCCAGTTAGTATGTTATAATATGAAGTGTCTTGGGTCATTAGACTCTTCAGAAACATCTCTAATAGTGTCACAATGTCCTACTAAGTGAATGTGTTATGTAGTACAAAACTTGTTTACTTTTACCCTAACAGTGGGAATTGAGGTTGTTTCCTGTTTTACTTTATCATAACTGCTCTATGTGACCATACGCATTTTTTACCGTGCAGTATTTGCCCCAAGTTTTGTTATTCCGTAGGATAAATTATTACAAAAATAATTACTCAGTCAAAGTTTGTACATGTTTTTCATGTTCTTAAAACCACTTGTAAATTTCTTCGGAACACATGTACTCATGCTCCAACATGAGTTCGAGCCCCACGTCGGGCTCTGTGCTGACAGTTCAGAGCCTGGAGCCTGTTTCAGATTCTGTGTCTCCCTCTCTCTCTGACCCTCCCCTGTTCGTGTTCTGTCTCTCTCTGTCTCAAAAATAAATATTAAAAAATTAAAAAAAAATATTAGTCACTTGGATTTCTTCTGAAGACCATCTGCTTGCATCCTTGGCTCATTTTTTCTTTCGGGGTCTTAATATTTTCCTTATGAACTTCTATGAACCTTTTATTTATTAAGTGTATAACCATTTGTCATATGATTTAGAAGCATCATATTGTTTTACGTATAGATGCTGTATATTTTTTTAGCTTCAAATCCATTGTTCTTACTAGAAAAATTTTCTTCCATCTTTCTTTTTAAAAACTTTCAAGCTTATAGAAAAATTAAAAGAATAATCCAATGGGCCCTGTATACTCTTCACTTGGATTCACTGGCTGATCATATTTTGTTACATTTTCTCTCCTCTTTCTCATGCTAAGATATACACGTACATATATATATGTATGTATGTGAATATATGTGTGTGTGTATAAGAGAAAAAGATTTCCTCATGATTGTTGAACTATTTGACAGTATGATTCAGATATTTGGCTGCTAAATTCTTTATTGTGTGAACTCTTAGAATACAGATACTCACCTACATAACTACAATACTATCAGTATAGCTAAAACAATTAGCAATTCCATAATACCTAATTTCCAGTTCTTAGTTGCATTTCGCCTACTGTTCCCCAAATAAATGTGTTATTATATCCTTTAATTTGTTGTTCTAATCCAATTCAATTTCACGCATTGCATTTTTTTATATCTTTAGTTTATTAGAAAAAAATTGTTTAAAAGAGTCTTTTTCTAAGGAGAGACTAAATGAGTTTCCCCTATATATTGTATTTTTTAAATTCTTAAAAAAAATTTTTTTTAAGTAGTCTTCACGGCAAGCATGCAAGACTTGAGTTGAGATCAAGAGTCAGATGCTTAACTGACTGAGTCACCCCGGTCAGGTGCCTCTTAAATTCTTATTTTTAAGCAGTGCACTTCTATATCCAGTTGGAATTTGAGTTATGGTGACTCAGCTTATTTTTCATTCTAAATAACTTATTTTCTTCCAACAATATTTATAAACATTTCTTGAATTTCTCACTTACTTTAAAAGTTGTATTTCTAAGATTTCATTCAACATTTATTAAGTTCTTATGCACGCTAATTACGATATGTTTCAAGATCATGTCCTGTTCCATTGATCTCATACCAGTTCCACATAAATTTAATGATCGTAGATTTTAAATGGATTTAATGAGATAGATGGTCATCGTTATCTTCATTTTCCATTGTCTACTATTTGAATCATTGCACAAGTTTCGTTCCTCATATAAATGTTAAGATATTTTTAAATTTCTCCTTCCATCATATAAAGAATATCACAGGGGCACCTGAGGTGCCCAATTAAGCATTTGACTTCAATTCAATTGACTTCAAGTCAATTAAGCATTTGACTTCAGCTCAGGTCATGATCTCATGGTTCATGGGTTTGAACCCCGTGTCCGGCTCTGTGCTGGCAGCCCAGAGCCTGCTTTGGATTCTGTGTCTCCCTTTCTCTCTGTCCCTCCCCTACTCATGCTCTCTCTCTCTTTCTTTCTCTGTCTCTCAAAAATGAATAAACGTTAATAAAATTTAAAAATTTTCACAATGGGGCGCCTGGGTGGCTCAGTCGGTTAAGCGTCGGACTTCAGCTCAGGTCACGATCTCACAGTCTGTGAGTCCGTGAGTTCGAGCCCCGCGTCGGGCTCTGGGCTGATGGCTCAGAGCCTGGAGCCTGCTTCCGATTCTGTGTCTCCCGCTCTCTCTGCCCCTCCCCCGTTCATACTCTGTCTCTCTCTGTCTCAAAAATAAATAAACGTTAAAAAAAAAAATTAAAAAAAAATTTTCACATTGATATATTCGCTGAGACTCTAGTAATACCCTCAAATCATCTTTATTAAAGTTACATATTTTTCTTGCTTGATAACTCTTGGTTCTTTTAGGAATTATAATCTATGTACTAATGCCACTTAATAGTTTTCAAAGTTTCGATGAATACAAATGGAATGTTGCTTCCAATCATACATATTCTAAATACTATCCCAAGATGAAGAGAGCCATAGTCCTGCTCAACATTTATTACTAGCTCACTCTTCTGCCCGGATCCATCCTGAGTGCTTTTGTGGAATTGTACTTCTGGCATGAGATTCGCAGCTTTGATTGTTAAAAAGATCGCTTTATAAAATTTGTTGTTATGTCTACATTAAATATGCTCTTTGTTATATTATATAGGGTCTTGCTTATGAGAACCTATTGGAAACTTTTCTCTCTAGTCTCACTATAAGGAGTGCTTTTCCCAAATAGTTGTGTTTTAATTTTATAGACAGTGAATCTTAGAACTCATTATGTTTGAAATTATACTTTTGTTGTTCGAAATCATAGAGCCAACTTTGTGAACCTCATTCTTTCGTTTCCTCCTCCAGGTTTCCAATCAATGCTTTTACAAAAATCCCAATTTCTGTACTTTATTCTCTGAGTACTTACTTGCATCCAAATGGTGTTTTGTGCTGTCTGTTTAAACGACTGCTTTAACTGGTGTATTTGTGACTTTTCCTCATTCTCTTTAAAATATTGCAAATTTACCTATAAACCGAAAGAATGGTTTCAGGGAGCAGTAAAAGAATGGAGAGAATACCCACTATGGTAATAATGAGCTTGAGTCTCATATTTTAAAGAGACTGTAAGTTTAGCTTTGCTCTGACACTGGAGCAGGAGTGTTGTAAACACTTGAAAATCACTACCTCCAGGCCTAGGCTCCCTTTGCTCCTTCTCATTCCATAAACCTTCACTCATGTCCTTCCAAATATGAGAGAATTGACCTCATTACTATTTATAGAGATTTTACTTCCACAAAAGCTCAGGGCTCTTCAGGGGCTCTTAATATTATAGCACCTTTCGCTAAGATCTGAATCAGTGCATTGTTACATATTCCAAAATATTCTTGTAAAAATGGAGTTCGCCACATTCTCTCTTCCCCAATTCAAGGAGGAAGAAAAGTTCTGATTTCATACTTAAACAGCTGCATGGAAGGAAAGGATATTCTAATCACACTGGGAAGTCTCCCGACGTGTCCCAGACCGTTCTACCTTCAGACAGGGGAAGGTGATGACAGACTATTTACACGTGCATTTCAGGAGAAAGGGCTATCTTCCATCTGCTTTCTCTTTGGATGAACAGTTTTCTTTAAAAGCTAATATTCCTATTAGTATATAAGGTGCTATAAATATATGTATGTGAACACATATACATGGACCTCTTCTTTCTGTTGGTATTACATAATGGGCCAAAAGTCATATTTATCATGACATCCTTTTGTGAATCTAGAAAGTTTTCTGTTTTCTTTTTCCCTTTTTTTTTTTTTCTTTTCTAATAAGTAGTACATCTAGAGTCAATAAAAGAGACTGCCTTTTCACAAGCTGAAGTAGTAGGCTGGGAAGTTCAGGACCAGCAGTCATGGAGACAAATGTTTGGTTTTATTTCTAAAAGGCCAGAACAGGGTTATCAAACCTAATACTGTTGTCTAAGAGGTTAAGCAAACTCCCGTGAAGAGTTGGCAGACATTTTTTTTTTTTTTTTTTTTTTTACATCTGGGGGTTAGGGTTCCACCTGAATGTTTTGTTCTTTATGGGCTTTAGATTTTGTGTGGGTGTCGCCAAGCTTTAAATAAGTTCACTCGAGGTAATCATATCTCTACAATTATAGAGTGTTTGGGATTAAGGTCACAATTATGCAGTTGCCTAGTTTTTCTTCTGGTAAAAATGGTAGCAATCAAACTGACGGGAATCAAGAATTTCTGAAAAGTACTTGGCTGAAGTACCTCTTAGTTGCATTTTAATGCCATAAACTTTTAAATAAGGAAATCACTCACAGAAACACAAAAAGAGAGGTGTTTTTTTTTTTTAGCAGACCAACTTTAAGTATAGATAGTATTTTACTGTTTTGCTATAAACTTTAGTTCCCTTAGCTAGGTTCTTGCTTTATTCTGAATAGGAATCAAGATTTATTGTCTTAAAGTGATACTGTGTAGAAATTATTTATTTATTCCCTTGAAGAAACACCAACGATGAAGGGTTCATGGTGGAATTCTCATTATACTTATGATTAAAAAGCTGTATTTTATACTACTCAATAAAATTAAACTTCAGTTTCACCGGAGAATTTTGACACTAACAACTGTGGGAAATAAGCTTAAACTTAGGAATTCCCTCAGCTTATTCCCGACAAACAGCCACATGTTGTTGCTTTTAATGATCTCTGTAATGTCCGTTTCTGCCTTGTGATTGTTACCATTATCAATGGGAATTCTCCTTTAGTAACTTTGGGTACCATATTGGAAGACAATGCTAAATCTGGAAGTACCTCCTGTACCTCCAAAGAGAGGTTGTGATGTGTATTTGGTATTTACTGAATGTTATGAATTTACTGAATGTTCCCAAAGCCCAACTTTTTGGAAATGGGTAATGGAAAAATAGTGTACAAATCATTGATAGCTTTCTTTTTAAAATTATTTTTAATGTTTATTTAGTTTTGAGAGAGAAAGAGAGGGAGACAGAGAGCAAGTGAGGGAGGGGCAGACAGAGGGGGAGACACAGAATCTGAAGCAGGCTCTAGGCTCCAAGCTGTCAGCACAGAGCCCAACGCGGGACTCAAACTCATGAACTGTGAAATCAGGACCCAAGCCGAAGTCAGACGCTTAACTGAAGTCAGATGCCACCCAGGTGCCCCTCCTTGATAGCTTTCTTTAAACTTAATGTTTGAATATCATATATACTTTCCCCAAATCTTCTGGGTAGGCATTTGCTGTAATATTTTTGGAGTCATTTGTACGTATGGGTCCAGGCTGAAAGAGCAAAAGAAGGAACAGTGGCTGTGCCAGATTTTTCTGAGCCAGTATCTGACCTGGTTGCTTTTCCTCAAGGAACCATAGATCAATCAGGCTTGATTTCTAAGAAATGCTTTGTTGCGTTTGAAGCATAGCTATTCATTACTTTCAATAGCAAAACACAGAAGCTGGAAAATAGTTTTTTAAATAGAGCCAGCCCATGTAATTTCTGAGCATAATCGTTTTATAAAATTTTACAAAAATTTCCAGCTCCTTCCAACTTGTGCATTCCATTGAGCCTAATCGCTTTGCGGGTTTTGATGATCTAGCAGGTATGGAGCACTATACATTAAATGCAGTGTTGACAAAGGAAATTCACTAGCAAGGGTTTCATTAACTGGGGATTAAGCTAAAACCCTTTCCCAGAATTGCCAATAAATGAGACTCTAATCTAAAATTTCACATTAAGTTTAGTACGACTAAAATGTGTGTGTTCGCACATGTGTGTGTGCTTGATGAATGAATGTGTATGTGAATGAGGGCAAATCCTAAAATGTCTCTTTTGTTTTGTTTTGTTTCATTTTGTTTAATTCACTTGGCTGGAAAAGGACAATTTTTTTCTGGTTATTTCATAAATATAATGTACTAAGCAGGAGAAAATCCTACAACTTAAAGCCTACACTATAGACCCATCCAAGCAGATGGGGAAATATATCATTGAGAGATTTGAAAAGTGAACTATTTGTCACATTCTATGGGTGGGCTCAGGCATGATTTAAGAGAATATCTTAATAGTTACTTTACAGAATGGAGATTTTTCAGAAGCTGTTTTGAAGTTGATCCTGAAAATGACACTCTGAAAGAATACATTGTAATATTTGTATTCACTATTATGTTTGGATTTGGTTTTGATTATTAAATTACCCTAAGGTTAGAACAAAGATTGCTCAGATATTGTTGACATTTTTTTTCTATAATACCGATTTAAGTTTAGATTTTGAGGCAAAATTGGTTCTAGTTGAACTTGTCAACAGAAACCTAATTTCATGATTAAATTTTAATGGTTTGCTATTTATTAATCATATTTTTTAGTTGAGAGTATAAGCTTTTGCCATCTGTGGTCTGAATAATTTGGATTGATACTTAAATTCAATGGATAATGGCTTATTGGACTGCAGTTTGTTCTGTTAAAATCTAATGTCAGTCATGAACATTGTGATGAATTTGGAGATATTTATGAAATAACAGCCCTGAGAGCTTCAAGTGAACTCCATGGAAAATTCAGCTGAGTCTCTACTCTGAGTCTGAAAGTGATATCCCACATCTGCAAATGAATCAACAAAACCATGAGAAGTTTAATGACCTGCTCTGGTTTTTGCATCTTGTTTATATATGGTAAGTGGGAGACTAGAAGGCAGGTAGGTTTCCCAACCTCTTATGTAGAGTTGCCTTCATTGCATCACACTGCATTTTAGTGATTTTTCACTTTAAAAGAAGTTTTATTAGAGAATTTATTAATTTAAATATATCTGAAATGAGAGAATAGTATGGAAACCCTCCCATACTCAACCCCCAGATTAAATAAGTAGCAACTCATGGCCAATTTTTTTCATCGACGCCCCAATTTATTTTCCTTTTCCCATATAATTTTTTTTTAAAGTTTATTTATTTATTTTGAGAGAGAGAGAGAGCAGGGGAGGGGCAGAGAGAGAGAGGGAGAGAAGCTCAAGCAGGCTCTCCACTGTCAGGCGCTTGAACCCATGATCTGTGAGATCATGACCTGAGCCGAAATCAAGAGTCAGACACTTAACCTATGGAGCCACCCAGGTGCTCCTCCTGTATTATTTTGAAGTGAACTCTAGACATTACCACACAACACACACACGCATACACACACACACACACACACACACACACACACAAGCTAAAATTTAAGTTATTACTGATGTTACCGTAAGACTACAGGATTTTAGTCTTTTTCTTTAGTCCTGGTTCTCAAGTTTGTTAGGATATCATTTGATTTGATATTTATTAATTTGCTTATACACATTACTAACATAACAGACTGGGAAAAACATCCCCAACAATATCATTGCTGAGAACAGTTTAATTGGTGTGTGTGTTGGCATGTTTATGTGTAGGTGTGTACTTCTTTTCATCCTTGGGGTATAAACTCCAATTTCTCTTCCGTTACTCAAAGATGATGGTAAATTGACTACACAAATAAAATCAGGAAATGTTCAAATATAGGAGAAAATCCCCTGGAAAGCATCAGAAGAGTAGATGGTTAGAAAGATAAGCACAGTGTGAGGAACTGAGTAGGTAATGAAAGCAATTTCTTTGTTTTTTAAAAAAGTCTATTTATTTATTTTGAGAGCGAGAGAGAGCACAATTGGGGAAGGGCAGAGAGAAGGTGAGACAGAATCCCAGGAAAGCTCCGTGCCATCAACATAGAGCCGGATGCAGGGCTGTAACTCACGAGTTGCGAGATCATGACCTGAGCCAAGATCAAGAGTCAGTCGCTTAACTGAGCCACCCAGATGCCCTGAAAGCAGTTTCGTTGCACTTTGCATTGGCTACTCGTGGGTTGGGCATACTCCCTAGTATTTTTTTCTGAAAAGACAAGTGAAGCTATTACCAAAATGAAAAAAAAAAAAAAATTCTTAGACACAGGAAAATACAGGTAGAAGCAACGCTGAGAGAAAACGCAAGTTACTCAAAATGGAGGGGTAAAAGTTGAGGTAGTAACTGAGTCGCAGTCCTCAAGTATAAAATAAGTCTCCAGCTCCACTAAGAACAGAAAGAAAAGACTGGATGTAAAAGCTGATGAAAATCAAAATCAACCAACCATTTCTCAACATTTTTCCAAACCTTGAACACGGCTGTGCATTTCAGGGGAGACAAGAGTATATGAGACCTTGTTTCTGTTTTGAGAGTTAATGCTATAGTGGATCCTCTCTGGTTATTCTTCCAGAAGCCCCTCTTTGGCATGAACTCATAGAGATGCTCTTGACACAGACTTGAATTTGACGTGTAGTCTCTGTCCCTCCCACAGCTTATTTGTTCAGCGATGGATATGTAACCCCAAGCTGGGATCACCATATTGTCTCTTTGAGACAATATTAATTGGGATGAAAAGAGGTAGGTATCCATCTGGGTTAGTCCCTTGAATACAGGAGGTGTATAATTCTGGTGTGGTCATTTTTTGTCAGGTGGACAGAAGTGCAACACAAAGAGAAGAACATAGAAAGGGGAGGAGAGAAGAAAACCAGATGTACTGAGAGAAACAGTGAGAAGAAATGGAAAGAGATCAATGTCTGGGATCCCAGGAGCCTCCCAGTTTCCACTTTGAGTCTTTCTGGAGGTGTAGATGTGTTTCTGACGTTAAATTCTGGGAGACATTCATGCACTCTCTTGTAATAAATTTCTCCCTCATTTTTCTGTTCTCTTTTCTCTCTCTTTCTCTCTCTACTGTCTCTCTCTGTCCTGTCTCTTTCTTTCTCGCCTCATTAGCTTAAGTTGATCTCTGTTGTTTGCAAACAAAGGAATTCTAATCAAAATAAGCATCCTCTTTAGGAACAATAAGTTACCTAGCATCTAAGACTTTTGACTATGTGCCAAAGGGGCTTTGGAGAAATTTCAGAAACCATGGATGTAAAACTAACACGGAACAACAATAACAATGGCAACTTGCATTTATTAAGAGTTTATCACATCTCTGGAACTAGGCTAAAACTTTTTAAAGACATGATTTATCATACTGTCATATATAATCCTCACGCAGCCCAGTGGGGAGGGCGCAAGTATTTGTTGCCCTTGGCGGCTGAGATGTGGGGCGTAGAAAGGTTAACTTTTGTGCCCAAGATCGCATAGTTAATATGTGACTTCAGAACCTGACCACTTAGCCACCATGCATTGACTTCTGGGCTAAATATAGATACCACGTTTATGGAACTGGCAAATTTGAAAACCTCAATCAGACATTTAAACAATAATCCGCAGGTAGGGGGAAGGTAGAGTCAAAGTTGAATCATTTTATCTAGTTAATAAATGTTAATATGCAATACCTTGGACTACCTTAGATTAAAATTTTGAGAGTCATTATCGATCAGATAGAAGAAGGTGAAAATATAATTTAAAAACATGTTACACGGCGAACACTTAAGTACTGTTCTTGTACAAAGCTTTTGGAACTAAAATGACATTTAAATTGAGAGAAGGGAAGTTTCCAGAATGCTGGACAGTCCCAGTCATATAGACCCATAGCAGCAGACCCAGTCATATAATTTGAAAAAAATTCATTGCAAACTTCACTCCTTTATCTTCCTGGTTATTTGGGCTAATAATTAAATAATTAATTAAAGAGTTTCTCTCTTTAATGTTTGGTGGGGAGAACTAAGGCGTTTGAAATTTTACTTTGCCTTTGCTTTTCAATCTAGTCAGTGGAATCAAAACTCTACAGAACCAAAAATACATAAGACAGGTGCACGTGAACAATACTTTAAAATGCACTCAAGTTCATCGGAATTGTATTCTCCACTCTTATTTGTATCAAACAAACAAAAAAAATGAGACGGCTTAAAAAATAATAAACATTTTCTCCCCCCCTCAACAAAAAGCTCCATTTTCTACCTCAGATAAGGGTGGTCTCAAGCCATTAATAGCTGATCTGACAGAGTAAATCTGAAACAAATTGCTGTCATGATAATCCCTCTTTGGTATGAGCTGATCAGGAAAGAAACCACAAGTGTCTCAGATATGAGCTGATGTGGTTGGTGAACAATAGGTTCATTATCATCTAATGAGATGAATGTAATCTCTTTTATCTTTACCCATCAAAATATTTTTAGGGAACAAATATATTCATCTGGATAAAATAAATGATCACCTAATTATCTTTCGTAATTCTGAACCCTCTGTGAATAATTTTAAATGAATATATTTTGTTTGATCTTTTATTTATTGAAATTGCTTATGATGTCTCGTTTGAAAGGCATTAACTAAAATAATGGTTGGGACCATGTAAAACTCAGATAAGGTTTAATTAATATAAAAGTTTACCAAACAAAGAAGCATCATTGTTCAAATGTTTCCTGGGATTGAAAACGGAAATAATGACTTCTTAATGTCCAAATTAGGTTCTCATCCTTGATTTGGCATCTAAATGATCATCCCACCTGCCCTCTGCAAACATATTTTATATAACATTTCAAGGCTCCCATAATACCTCAAATATTGGCTATATCACAGGTCACATCATTGAGCTAGCCAAGAACTGCATCATAGCTCAAAAGGCTTGATTTGGAGAACGGAAGTAAAAAGCCTTTTTTAAAAAAAATAAAAATAAAATTTTAAAGGCCTTTTCTCCCCATCATGTTGATTTTATTTAAAAAGTTTTTTATTTTAGGGGCGCCTGGGTGGCGCAGTCGGTTAAGCCTCCGACTTCAGCCAGGTCACGATCTCGCGGTCCGTGAGTTCGAGCCCCGCGTCGGGCTCTGGGCTGATGGCTCGGAGCCTGGAGCCTGTTTCCGATTCTGTGTCTCCCTCTCTCTCTCTGCCCCTCCCCTGTTCATGCTCTGTCTCTCTCTGTCCCAAAAATAAATAAAAAACATTGAAAAAAAAAATTAAAAAAAAAAAATAAAAAGTTTTTTATTTTAGTTGCTTATATGTATACGTAATACTTCTTTTAATTTAATACATTTCATTTTGTTTTTCTCCACTCCAGACCACTGACCAGCTCAAGAACTTATTCCAAACTGGGTCACAGAGGGACTGTTTCAGGTGGATCAAAATAAAACACCTGCTGTATATATTAAATTAATTAGGAGAAAAGGAGCATTTGATGTCATAACCAACAACTTTTTAAAATGATAGATGAGGGGCGCCTGGGTGGCTCAGTCGGTTAAGCGTCCGACTTCAGCTCAGGTCACGATCTCGCGGTCCGTGAGTTCGAGCCCCGCGTCGGGCTCGGGGCTGATGGCTCGGAGCCTGGAGCCTGCTTCCGATTCTGTGTCTCCCTCTCTCTCTGCCCTTCCCCCGTTCATGCTCTGTCTCTCTCTGTCTCAAAAATAAATAAATGTTTAAAAATAAATAAATAAAAGATTATTAAAATGATAGATGAGGTGGGGTGAGGCACCTGGGTGGCTCAGTCAGTTAAGCATTGGACTTCGGCTCAGGTCATGATCTCGTGGTTTCTCAGTTTGGGCCCCGCATTGGGATCTATGCTGAAAGCTCAGAGCGTGAAGGCTGCTTCAGATTCTGTCTCCCTCTCACGCTGCCACTCCCCCACTCATATTCTGTCTCTCTCTGTGTCTCAAAAATAAACGTTAAAAACAATTTTAAAAAAATGATAGATGAGGGGCTCCTGGGTGGCTCACTTGGTTAAGCATCCGATTCTTGATTTCAGCTCAGGTCATGATCTTATGGTTCCTGAGTTCGAGCCCAGCATCAGGTGCTGCACTGACTGAGGAACCTGCTTGGGATCCTCTCTTTCCCTCTCTCTCTTTGTTCCTCGCCTGTTCTCTCTCTTTCTCAAAAAATAAACTAAAAAATTTTTTTTTAAATGATAGAGGAGAAATGATTTAAATACGGATTAGATTCAAGAAAGTACTATATAAAGCCTCAGAAACAAGTTGTTTTTTTTGTCTGTTTGTTTAAGATTTTATTTTATTTTTATTTATTTATTTATTTTCAACGTTTATTTTATTTTTGGGACAGAGAGAGACAGAGCATGAACGGGGGAGGGACAGAGAGAGAGGGAGACACAGAATCGGAAACAGGCTCCAGGCTCCGAGCCATCAGCCCAGAGCCCGACGCGGGGCTCGAACTCACGGACCGTGAGATTGTGACCTGGCTGAAGTCGGACGCTTAACCGACTGCGCCACCCAGGCGCCCCTTAAGATTTTATTTTTAAGGAATCTCTCCACCCAATGTGGAGTTGAACTCACAACACTGAGATCAAGAGTCACATGCTCTACCAACTGAGCCAGTCAGGTGCCCCTCAAGTTATGTTTCTATCCTAGGATTTAAAAAAACTTTATAATAGTGAGCATTAGAAAATATCAAATTTTCTGAGTAAGTGATACAGGTAAAAATCCAAATGTACCAAAAATGGTATTTAGATTTTCTTGCAGGCCAATTCCTGGTAAGTTTCAAATCTAGCAAGGAAGACCCACGTGTGTTTTTTATTAAAGCTTAAACAACCAGCTAGTGTAATGTTCCTGAAGTTTCATCCATCATGCTACCAATTTCTTCATACTAGGGAAACATTATAGTCTCTCGTTATGTCTCAAAGACAAGCAATACATTCAAGAAGTTTTGCCAGTGACAAATGAATAATTGAGATGGTGAAAGTCATAGACAGCATTATGCTTGCTAGGAGGTGTTTAGAAAGCAGGGCAAAGAGACTTCCAAAACATTTTACTGTAGTATGAGCCATGCCCAGTGGATCCTTAAGTGCTGAAATCTATGAATTTACTTTTACACTTTTTCTGGTCTTCTGTGATTCAGAGCCCACACAATAATTAGCAGAGAGCTGTCCCCGAAATCACCACGTATTGTGGCAGGGAAACGAATCGTTATAGAAAGCGTGTAACACAATTGCACACCATTGGGATGAAGCTTCTGATAGAAATTATAGCATGAAGCAAGTTGTGTAAGAGATTTTATTGCTCTCATGTCCTTGGCCGATTAACAGTATTTGGGTGCTCTTAAACAGTGAGAAAATAAGTGGAAACTAAAAATCAGGCAAATGAGGTGAATTTTGCTGCTGCTGAAATTATTACTCATTGTTACTCCAATGAGAAAACAGGCTGTCACACTGGATGTGTCCAAGAAAACTCGCGACATGTGTCCCACCGCCTGTGGCCCCTGTCTAGATGACTCATGTGAAGCAAAAAGCTTTGATCTCAACCTTTTGGGACAGTTTTACTCTGCTGTTTTGACACAGAAAAAAATGTACTCCTGGAAAGCAATGAACACAAAATAAAATGGATGCATATTAAATCTGCACACAATTCTTTTTCTAACCAAAATTTAGATGCACGAAATGGAATTGAAGGACATTGTTCTTGTACAAATAACAGCCACACATATGCTACCTGAAAACAAAAAAAACCCCACAACGGCTTGGGTAAAAATTGCTATGGCTAAAGATCCCATAAGGTAGCTAATTCTTCATTGGTGATTTATATTATAAAAGGAGATTGAAAATAGGTTCAGTAAATTTGAAAAAAACAAAAAATGGAACCAGTTAACTGTGCCATTTTGAAAATTAAAAAGGGATTAAACTGACAACTTGGCAGAAAATCATTGTGTGTAAAAATTTATCATTAAAGATAAAATCCTGATTAAAATGTTTATTTTCATAAACATGGATTTAGATTGCACTCAGATGCAATATAGTAGATCCAAATGATCATATATAATAACATCCTGTATTCAGTTTTATGAATTATCATCCACTTACTGGCACTCGCTTAACTTTTCACTTATTGCCAGTTTAATGAGTATGAGGATAAGACCAATCATTTACTTCAGTGTTTCACCCCCAAAAAGCTTCATTCGGTAAATTCACCAGAAGATTTGTCACAATATTTGATGCCTTCTGATACACTCACTCTCATCTGGCTTCAATTTAGTGAAGCATCGTTATCTTTTCATATTCAAGGTATTCTGTCTCTGTTTATTGTTTAAATACGAATAATTTATACCTCATCAATATTCTCCAGATTACTAGAGCTTATCGTAAATTCAAAGGCATCTCCTGCATTTTTTTGAGCATTTAATAATGAAACAAATGGAACTATTAAAATTAATTCCAGCAGTCCATGACAAGGTCCATGCTGAATGACCAAATTTTTACTAAACAAATCCACTCTCTCTATAATATCTTTAGAATGTTTAGGACTAGGATTTCCCTTAGTTGGATTTTCAACATTTTCATGGTTATTCAGGTTCGAAAAATTAGTCATTTTTATCTTCTCTTTTTTAACTATCCTTTCTGTTACTAATCTATGGCATTCAAATGTATTTCCCTCCTTTTCCCCACAGCCACAATCTTAACTTGACTCCTTACGGCCTGGATTTCTTTAAGTATCTGTGACTCCTTTCATATCAGACTCAAACTTCTGAGTCTGGTATTCAAAATGCCCAGAATCTGGCTCATTTTGCTATTCTACATTATCTTCAACACTTCAGCGATATTCTCTAATCTGACTACTCCCAGAATTCCCATGTACCCACATGTTCGTTCACACATTATCTGCCTCTCTCGAAGTAGAATGCCCTCGGTCTTATTCCACACCAATGCTCCTTTGAGTACAGATTTCAGTCTCTACTTCCTCTTTAAAGTATTTTCCAGACAATCCCAGCCTATGTTGAAACGCTGCATGTAATTGTCTCTACTGTATAGGTTAAGCCATGGGATTTTCTCGAATTGCTTTTTAAAATGAAGTCTCTCTCCCCAGATTTTAAACTCCAAAAAAATAAAGCTAACAATGCATCAGCCCATGCTGAGAGATAGAAACTCTTAAATCAGCGAATGATAGCTAGAATTGAAATGAAATACCGAGACCTAAAGAATCAAAATGGCTCACAGTGTTCTTTACCGATAGTAGTACGCTATGGTAAGGTTTTACAGACCTTAGTTGCTAAACGAAAGAAAGGATTCAAGAATGGAAACTTAAATTGGAGGGATTTACATCCTCTTTTGTAATCACAAATATGTCAAAGAAGAGTTAGATTTTAATTTAAGATGGAAGGAAGTTATTCAATGAATACGGCTTTTTCTATAAAGATAGTTTATTGGAAACAGCAATTAAAATTAGTATTTAAAGAAAGGACTCTGTACTGATTTTAGAAAACCTCATCCTTGACATAACAGGTTTTTACAAAAAACTAAATATGTTTCAGTGTAAAACGATATGACAAGTACTGTAGCTATTAATTTCTTTGAGAAGGTAAAAGTTAGAAGTTAAATCTAGACTTTAAAAAAAGTGTTTTCGTTTCTAATTCAATCCCCAAGAGACTAGGAAGGACAAGTAAACTAACTAGATTTCTCTTAACTCTTTACGTATCTCCAGTTTGATTTAATAAGATCAGCCACTACCTTCGGTGTTTCTCACAAAAATGTTTACTCTCATATGGCAATTAAAATATATTTATCAACTCAGATAAACTCAGCCAACACCATGTTAAATATCCTTTGAAGGGACTATTCTAGACAGTCCAAAGTTAGAAATACCTGTTCTTATCTCTTCTCTGTCTTCCAAATCATAGCTGTCCTTTATAGCAGAAAGAGTTCCTCAGGGTTTTTTCTCCTCCCCCTCCCTCCCCCTCCCTCCCTCTCCTTCTTCCTCCCCCTCCTTCTCCCCTTCCCCTTCTTCTTCTTCTTCTTCTTCTTCTTCTTCTTCTTCATATATTTCTGTTTTTTATCTTTAAGAATCAAATTGATTTTCTAGAAGTATAGAATTTACAAGCCTGAGATTATCCAGATTTAGTCTTTGTAGATAGATAAGGCTTCCTTCTTTCTTCTGGAATCTGAAGACCACAAGTTCAAGCCTAACTCTTCCACCTACAAGCTATTGACCTTAAGCCAGCTAATATCTCAGAGGCTCAAAGTACTTATCTGCAAAGCTTGTGAGTGATAAGAATGCCTACTTTCATAATGCTCTTGGGAGAATGGAACTTACTCCGAAGCATTGGGTACAGTGTCCTATCCAACTTTGAAAAAATGTATTTCTTGACTGAGTCTGGATATGCTGTGATATAAAAGTTATTGAAAATTAAGTTATCATACGTACTGATTCATCATTTAACAGATCTATTTTTGATCTGACCTTTTGCGTGTGATGCAGGCCAAGAAAAATGTCCTCTGTGCTCATTGGAAAAAAGGGAAATGGGAGGCAGGAAGTTAAGATGGGTTTAAAGACAAGCCTTACCCTTTGTGAGATGCATCACTTTTTCCATCACTGTTGGTGGCAGTGTGTTTGCACAATCTGTTCATTCACTGGAACATATTTACTGAATGCTTACTATTTGTTAACTCTTCCGACATCTTTTTTTTTAAATTTTTTTAAATATTTTTTTTTTAATTTATTTTTGAGAGAAAGACAGAGTACTAGTGAGGGATGGGCAGAGAGAGAGGAAGACACAGAATCTGAAGCAGGCTTCAGGCTCTGAGCTGTCAGCACAGAGCCCCACAGGGGGCTCCAGCTCAAAAACTGTGAGATCACGACCTGAGCCGAAGTTGGATGCTCAACCGATTGAGCCACCCAGGCACCCCAACTTCTGACATCTTTTAGACTCTTTCTAATGGTAATGTGATAACATTCAGGTATTTCTGAGAAGTACCAGAATTATTGTTTGATTTGATACCAATCT
Source organism: Panthera onca (assembly GCF_046562875.1). Lineage (NCBI taxonomy): Eukaryota > Metazoa > Chordata > Mammalia > Carnivora > Felidae > Panthera > Panthera onca. The sequence goes on from NC_138343.1 coordinate 119,409,897, forward strand.
AGTAACATTAAGTCCAATGAACACAAATATGAAAAAATAGAGAGGGCACCTGGGTGGCTCAGTCAACTGAGCATCGGACTCTTGATTTCGGCTCAGGTCATAATCTCATGGTACGTGGGATCAAGCCCTGCATCAGGCTCTGCTCTGACAGCATGGAGCCTGTTTGGGATTTTCTCTCTCCCTCTGTCTCTGTCCCTCCTCTGCTCATGCTCTCTTTCTCTCTCTCTCAGAATAAATAAGTAAACTTTAAAAAGAAAAAATAGAGAATTCGTAGTATTATTGAACTTTTGATAGTTTTAAATAGTTACTTTTCCATATAGAAACTCTAAGAAAAGAATCCGAGTTAATCTCTACTTATTCTTTCCTTAGTGGCGTTTCAAAGTCAAGGTTGCAGGAGCAGTCTGCCTTGAGAGCAGTCAGTAAGGGGTTGTGCTGCCCTTAGAGACTTTATAAACAATTATACAACCAACTTTTAGTCAATCTGCTTTATCACCATGTGCCAAAGTTAGTTGTAAACTATTTTTCAAAAAAAACCCCCACTGTCTCAGTTTAAATAATTGATATGGTTATGTGTATGTGTGTGTGTGTGTGTGTGTGTGTGTGTGTGTGTGTGTGTGTATATATATATATATATATATTAATGTTTATTTTTGAGAGAGACAGATAGAGACTGTGAGTGCGGGAAGGGCAGAGAGAGAGGGAGACACAGAATCTGAAGCAGGCTCCAGGCTCTGAGCTGTCAGCACAGAGCCCGACACGGGGCTCAAACTCGGGAATGGTGAGATCATGACCTAGGCTGAAGTTGGATGCTCAACTGACTGAGCTACCCAGGTGCCCCTGGTAGTGTCCAGATTTAAATGCGTGTATGGGTGTGTATAAGCTTCCAATAAGCATATTATTAAATTTATCCTTTAATAAACATCATTTCCTATATAAAGTCTCATTCAGAAAACTCTCGGTTTTATAGTCTGACCTCAACAGACAGAGACTCAGCTACACGCATTCATTTTTAGAGCAAGTTCTTAAGGGTTCCTTCTAGTTCTCTTTGGGGGGCAGTTCGTGTTCATATCTTCTGATACCATGTATTCTTTTCTAAGTACCGGATCTGAAATAAAGGATGATAGGATGATTGCTAAGATGAAAAAGCAGAACTCGAGTTGCTTTAATTTTATTTCTATAGATTCACTTAGATATAGATGCACTTAGAATTTTTATTTATGTTTAAAATTTTCACCTGGAGGAGACATTTGAAAACCCCTAGCTTGATTCGGAAGAAACAAAAACAGAACGGCAACTTCTGGAATTTATGGTGGAGTGGGATTTTTCTGATTCTTGGTCACGCTTACCCTTATGTCTAAGAATTGTCCTATTTGTGTATCTGTTTCTTCATGTGAAAGAAACTTTTCAAAGTTAAAATTATAAAAATGGTCTTGAATCAGCCATAAGCAAAGGTAAATTTTAAAAGGTCTGACCATAATGCCTATGAGTACGCAAAGATCAATTTTGACAAAGTCATTTACAAATTCGCAGAAGTTAAGCCTCTAAAACAGAAATTGTCTTGTTTATTATTCAGTACTGTGATAGACCAATATGCAGGTATAAACTTTTTTCTTTTCTTCAAAAGATACATTAATGTATAAAGAGACATTTAATGTATAAAATATTATTTATTTTTGAGAGAGAAAGCGCAAAGTGGAGGAGGGGCAGGGAGAGGGGGACAGAGGATCGGAAGCCGGCTCTGCGCTGACAGCAATGAGCCTGATGTGGGGCTCGAACTCACGAACCATGAGATCACGACTCCAGCTGAATTTGGACACTCAACCAGCCGAGCCACCCAGGTGCCCCTATTTTATATTTTTACCCAATATGAATATAGATACAAAGTTCACTAAAAGAAAAAAATTCACCACTTACATTTCTTCTCTGGCTATATTGTTACTTGTTGCCATGATCACTACTGGAGATAATCTTGTTCAATGGGGGTGTTAAAAAGTATTTGCTCCAGGTATGCCACTGTCTCTTCATCAGTATTTCAGATACCTAAAAACACACAGGAAAAATAAGTAACCTATTTCAACATAACCACAGTGGGTGTCAGGGAACTGAGGAAGTCCTGCTTTTTTTTTTTTTTTTTTTTTTTTTTTTTTTTTTTTTTTTTTTTTACGTTTTATTTATTTTTGAGACAGGGAGAGACAGCATGAACAGGGGAGGGTCAGAGAGAGGGAGACACAGAATCTGAAACAGGCTCCAGGCTCTGAGCTGTCAGCACAGAGCCCGACGTGGGGCTTGAACTCACGGACCGCGAGATCGTGACCTGAGCTGAAGTCGGCCGCTTAACCGACTGAGCCACCCAGGCGCCCCAAGTAACCTATTTCAACATAACCGCAGTGGGTGTCAGAGGACTGAGGAAGTCCTGCTTTTTTTTTTTTTTTTTTTTTTTTTAAGAGTTTAAAGGAGATACAGTCAAAGGTACACATTGTGATTCTAAAATTTATTTTCTTGTTGAGAGGCAAGCAAGTGTTAAGCAGACCTCCATGTGGCTGACTACCAACATTTGAATGGCTGATGGTCATTAAAATGGCTTTAGGAATTGCTCCCTATCTCTTATCCCCCATATTTAGGCAACGCAGCGAAAATGACTGGTGGTGGAAATTTTAATAGAATATTTTAAAATTGTGTCCAAAAATTGGTGTTTAACCTAGGTGAAAACATCCAACATCTTTTTCCCTTGAGTAGATTTTATGATCTAACGAACAAACAAACAAACAAAACAGATCACAAAGCACCTGTCCAGGCCTGGTTTGCTTCCTCGTTTTCCATTCCCCGTTCCCTAACCACCACCCTCCAGTCAGGGGGTCTAGAGTAAGCTGGATTAAATGTTCTTTCTTGACCTCTCTAAACCAGAATGCTCATTCGCATGATTTTTCTTTTGAGAAGCTATTTAATCTCTGAGAAACCCAAAGCAACAGGGAATCTTCAGAGCAAGCCTTTCTACCGAGGTAAAGCCCCCGTGGCAGGCAGGCCTGCTTCCAGTTTGCTCGTGCTGTTGTTTGTCTGTTTTTAAGTTTGGAGAGTTTCCTTCAGTATTTAAATACCCAAGTAACATGTCCCATGTCTGATGTAATCCGAGAAACACAGCATGTGCCACCAAGGGCACGAAAGAGATTTCCTGGTGAAAACAAGCCCGATGCCTTCCAAAATGCTTGGAACTTCTTCAGTGAGAAGGAAAGCTTTTCTCTCTAGAATTTTTCAAAAAGGCTTAAAAACTAAGGTGTACGTAGTTTGCATCAGATCTCTTCAGATGCTTTCCTGAGCATGGCTTTTGCTGAGGAATAAGTTGCTAGTCGTGCCAAGGGACGCTGGCTACACATGTGGCACTTATGAAGGGGATGGCAAGGAGGACGCAAGAACCTGTCATTAAACCACACACTGGAGGTCATCTTTAGTACACCTATTCACACCTGTCTTTGATACCTGGTATTAAGCTCCTCATTGCGTGGCAACGACCCATTTCAGTCGCTGCCATTACCCCAAAATGGATCTGTTCTGCTGGTACATTTCAAACTCTAGAACATTCGTGACAGCCTCCTAACATGAAATTGACTTCACCGTCTGGTTACTCAAGGAAGGCTTTGAGTAGTGGGAAATAACTAATCTGAAGATTAGTCTCTTCCAGAATAATGATCTCAGTGCATTACCCCTACACAACCACATGAGTCTGACTTTCTTGAAATTCTTGACCCTGAGGCATTTCCGGTGGCCCAGTGGGAAGACAGTTTGGTTGCAGTGGTGGCAAGTTCCTAAAATAATTCCGAATAATCAACTTCTTACTCTGTCCCTCAGTCTAGATATTATCTTATGGTCTAGAAAAATCTACACTCTTCTCATGCTTTTTGCAGCCAGGACAGTCTTTTTCAACTATCAGAACTCTTTGGTACAAATCTAATTGCCTATCTTAACAGACATTTAAAACATTTTATTAGATCCATATGCTTTCGTGGTAACGTCCATAAGATATTTATCTAGTGTGTCCTAGGCACCGATTTAAGTGTTTGACATGCATTAATTTCGCTAATGCTTACAACAATCTAGTATCTTATTTTTCTTGTTTTATAGATAAAGAAATGGAGGCAGACAGAGGTTGGGTGATTTGAACTGGAGTTTCTGGGATTTGAAACCAGACTGTGGCTTGAATTCGAGTCCATTTGTGCAGCCGCCACCCTATATACCTCTCTGCACATGACTTAGGGAAAGCTTCACTCACTCTGAAAGTAACCTGGGGTTACTTCTATCTCCATACTATCTCCCTAACATTGTTTATCTCTGCAATTGCAGTTGCCATGTTGTTCTGTAAATTTGACATCCATTTCTCTGTCCCACTACAGTATGATCCTCTTGAAGACAGGTGTTTTACTATATTCAAATTTGTTTATTGTTGGCAAAATAAACCAGTTCATGTTATTTGTTTTATGGGAGCAGGGCAGAAGTCAGTGTTATTTACAAGAAGATCTGATCTCTGTCTAATGTGCCTGCATTGCTATCACAAGACCCAAGGGATTATTCTGTCAGCAACTGGCACCAAAACCAAGTTTGAGCTGGGTCGTTATTCTCTCCGTAAGAATTCTGGAACAAACACATTGTGTACCTTTCATGACCCCAAAGTAAGTCTTGAGAAGACCATGAAAGCATCAGTATTTTGCAAAATGAGAAATTTAAAACATATATCCAAGTATACCAAGCTTCTGGGTATAAACCACCCGAATAATACAAGGGACAGGGAAACTGGTTCAACCAAAGCACACAGATATAGCAACATGGCTGCCAAGTCCAGTATGGTTTTCTTATATGAAAACCTAGTCTGGAATTGAGATTTGGAAGGAGGAAGGAAGAGAGTATGGAAGTGCTGACAATGGACACATTCTATGGATAAGACTGGGGGCTGAAAGAATGATTGGATGGAAAGGGGTAGCTGGTGTACTGCTTTGTTCATACTGGACAATGAAAAATTTAGATACTCCCAAGTCTGATTCCATTCGACCAGCTAACATGTTCTCAAGGTTAGAACCACAAATAAATAATGATTAGAAATATAAATTATTTTCATTCTGAGACTTCTCCAGCTCATTTTTAACTGGGTTTTGTTGTGAACCATATCTTCTGGGAATTCTTTTCTGCTTAAATGATTTCCACCCATCTGTCTTTAAGAAATTATTTTAATTGATATCCATTTGCTTTGTTACCTGCTTCTGATGGAATTGTCATTTTAGACACCTCTAGATGTAGTTGTTCACTAGACATTTATTAAGTACCTCCTGTGAATTGTGCTTAGCCCTGGAGATCCTGGCTATTGAGATCTTAAATGAAATATATATTTCATGAGAGAAGTACAAAAATGCTTAGGGGAACACAGTGGAGAGGAATAAAGTTTGCCTTGAGTTGAGAAAAGCTGCACTGAGCAGGTGACATTTGAGCTGAACCTTGATGAATGAGTGGGAGCCTGCTAGTTGGAGAGAGAGGAAATAACATGTTCAAATGTCCAGAGTTGTGAAAAATTCATGGTATGTTGTGTGGTAGAGAGATGTTTAATGAACTGATTCAATGGGGAGCAATATGGTTGGTAAGGCGCTCTCTCTCTCTCTTTCTCTCTCTCTCTCTCTCTTTTTTTTTTTTTTTTTCTGAACTAAACTGAGAAGAAGAAAAAATCCCAGAGAGCCAAAGCATTGTACCTCACAGACTAGCAAAAACACTGGTGCCATGAGTACCTCCCCATGTTTATCTTGGGAACTTTGAACTTTCACTTACAGGCAAAGGAGAACCAGTGATAGACTTTAAGCAGGAGAATGAAATGATCATAGGTTTTAGACAAAGCAGTGGCTAGGAGGGAATGGGCTGGATGGATTTAAGAGAAATGGATGATGCAGAATCAACAGGCTCTACTGTGTCATTGGCTAAGGAGATTAAAGACACAGATGAAGGGAGGCATGGAGTTTGGGCACCTGGTAATATGGTGATGTCATTTGCTGACACACCAGGGGGAGCTTTTTGGAGGATGGGGCAGTGGAAGAGATGAGTTCATCTTTGAGCTAGAGATATTTGAGGAGTACATCCTCAAGTACATCCGGGTGTTGAGATGGGTCTGAAGCTCAGACAAGGTCAAGATGAGGTGTTTGAACACATAGGGAAGTAGCCGTGGAAGTCATGGAAATAGATCTCTTTTAACATTCCTTTCAAAAATACCTTGAACTTGGGTTCTTTTGCATTCTATTTAACATGATACTTGCATACTTTATGTATCTTCTGGACTTATAACCAAGCTTTAAATGGATTCTGTATATAGAACCAAACTATAGTTTGGTTAATTTGATAGTATATCAGTATTTTTCAGAACCTTGCTTCCATCAACTTTTTTGAGATTGCTTTGAGGAAGTCAAATATACTTAATAAGTATACACTTTCTGTCCAATCATATATATATATATATATATATACATACACATATATACTCTCTGTTCAGTCCTGGATTTAATGTATCTTTACTCATTCTTATCTCTTTCTCTTGACAAACTTTTTTTCTTACATTTTCTCTTTCTTTTTGTTCTCTTAACTCTTGTGACTGATCTTGAGTCTAACCCTTCTCTCACTCTGTTGTATGCCATAAATCAGTCACTCTTAATCATCTCAAAATTTCTCGGTAAGAAACGCTTCTTTTCTTTTTCCATATTGGTGAGCTGCCCATAGGACTATGGTTATTATTTGTTTTGTGATTGAGTGAGTTTACATTGATGAATTATTCTCTGCAACCTATTGCTGTCTTTCAGCTCCTCTTAGAAATGATAGTAAAGATACTGGTAAACGGTAGCCATATGGGCTGTGCTCTGCTGGGCACGTAAGTTGCAACCACAAAAGTAGCAGCAGCAAAGACTTAAATATGTGCCACCCACAATATTAAGGGAATTATGTACACAGTAAATCAGTAAATCAATACCTACTGCGATACCATTAGGTAGGTATTATTACTATCCCCACTTTATAGCTGAGGAAAATAAGGCACACTGAGTAACTTGCCCAAGGTCTCCAAACTAGTAAATGGTCGTCAACCAGATTCCTGTCTGTGCGCTGAATCTGCTGTTCACTCCACCATTTTGGTATCCACATGTTGTCCGTGTTCAATCATAGTGTCTTTCAAATAGGCAGCAGCACTTTTTCAGTATGGACGGTAGTTGTCATCTTTTCTAAAATCTAGACAATGTCCCGAGCACATAGGTGAGTAGGTAGTCTTACTTACTAAGGTCATACTCATAAATACTGTGGTTGACTTGTCATAGAAAGCAAGCTTGAATTTGATCTCTGTGAGCTCTGTGTATGACCTCTTATCACCTATGGATTTTCGTCCTAAAATCCTTGTGACTGGGGAAGTCTTCTCCTCTGAACTTTATCCAGTGGTTTAATGGACGTCAATGAGCACTTCCTATGGAACCCTGCCTTCTCAGTGTCAAAAATGTACAAAAACACTGATGAGCATCAAGTGATGTTTGGTGCCTGAGATGTGATGTTAGCTCTTCTAAAACTACCTAAGGAAACAACCCTTCTGAATAATGTTGAGGATTTAATTGGATGGGTCAGCTCTTCACTGGTCATTCTCATCACAACGTAAGTTACTATGCCCACCGAGGCCTGGTCAGTATTATGATTCTGCTTCTTTTTGTCAGGAAACCGTGACCTTTCTTTTAAGCATTGGGTCCATTTAGAGGCAATAATTTTTCCTTACATTTTCAGACTGGTCAATATCAGTATACATGACGATGTGCTTCCTGGTATCCCAACAGTACTGCTGGCCAGCTGTTCCAAGTGAAGACAAGTAGTGAGGCATCCTGCTGAATGAACTACCTACCTTGATAAGGACAATCTGAAATATATCCCCTGACGGATATTTCACATCCTATCACTGTGCAGTCAAATGGCATTTCTGTGTGAAAATTTGGAAGCATCAAATTCTCTGTTCTTTAGAGAGCCACGGTAATTAGTGAACACGATTTCTTTCTGCAACGGGTCTACCGTATTTAGCTATTTAAGAAAAATCTTGGCTTTTTACGTGTCTTTTTTTGGTTTTTCAAACATCTATCCAGAAAAATAGCTTACTGTGGCAATATATTGACTTGAGCCATTTCAGTCACTGGTTTTGTGCAGTTTTCAGGCAAGAACCCTATCAAGAGCAATATTATAATTTTATGCATCCTGTGAATTATGTTTATAATTATATTTATGATGGGTTGAAATGTGTAAGGTCGGCGAAGATTTCTTCTATTTTCTGATCTTCTTAGCTGCTTTCCAAGAAAAGAAAATCATGTCTACTTTCTAGTTATTGCGGGGAGCAAGCTCATCTAGGATATTTGTCTTTCCTTTTTTATCTTGTTATTCTCCACTGTAAATCAATCATTCCATTACGTCCTGTTTTTCATGAAATAATTGCCAGGGGTTCCTCTTTCCATTTTGGTCAAACAACTCTTTACTCGATTACTTTATGTCAAATCCACATCGAATTTCTGAAGTGGGCTCCACACAGTCTCCGTACCTGAGAGAATACCAGATTTCCTGCTTCCTGATTTCCATGACTTCTCAAAGTCAGCATTTTGATAATGACTTATAATGAAAACGATCCTTTTAAAAAGCAATGGCTTGCCATTGCGAGGGGCGGGAGGCATTTGGGGGTGACCGAGCAGCTTCAGTCACCTCTTTATTCGAGGATAAATGATGAAGGGGAATTTGAATGGGTTACCAAGTTATAAATTAATCTTGAGGTACTCAAATGATTGTAAACCACCTGAGCTTTCCCCTCAGCTTTTAAATCATATGATATCAATCTTTGCTCATTTTCCTCTGGGTAATTTGTTATTACGCTTATGGTCACCAACTCCACGAGACATTAACCGGCAATCCACATTACCAGCAAGTATACATTACAGCACTAAAATAAAAATAAACTCATTGAAGAAATAGCTGGAGACCTCAACCGTGCTTTTCTGTCTGCAAAATGGCATGACAGTTTGGGGATTTGTAACCGAAAATAAATTTAATTATGTCACTACCTTGCTGCTGCTAATTAGCGCGTGAGATGTGTATTGGGAGGGCAGCACAGGGCCGACTTGGAAAAGAGGGTTCACTACCAAGGCGGGAGGAAGAAATGGGCTGCCTCTCTCACTCTTAGTATCTGAAATGACATTTCAGTGAGAGCCTGGAAATTACCTTCTCTGTTTATGTTAGCAAGATAGTGCTCTCTTTGGCTGTAGTAGAACAGGGAAGCAGCTTTAAAACATTTTGCATGGCCTGCATGAAGTGTTTTGCATACCTGTAACCTTTCAATTAATGTTATTTATGTTTCAATAAACCACCAGGCTACTTTTCCAGATGTTCTAATCCTTCATGTAAATGAATTTATTAGATCCAGCCACCAGACTCAATGAAATCTGCCAAATTCACTGTCTGGGCTACATACCATGGCGTTTAAACCATATTTGCATAAGCTTGTTCTGTAAGTGTAATCTTATGTATCATCTGCAGAGTTAAAGTTTCACTAATGTAAATCCCCGACAAATCAAATACAGATGTAGCTTTTTGCCCTCAGGGTTGAGCCTGTCAATTCTCTGCTCTCATATCTACCTCCTCCTCTTGGGGCTGGGGCCTCCCATCCTCAACTTTTTTTTCCAATTTGACTAATCTTTCAAAGTTGTTTAGGATGTAAATACATTGCAGGGACTGAATGTCCCTGTGAACAAGGGTTGCCCCGGCTTCTTTTTTGCTCAGTCTATCAGGCTCAGAGAAGGTGGGCGAGTCATTTGAGGGGATCTAGTTGTACCACCTGAAAAAATTTGCTCTGCCAATCAGTGGATGGCAGACAGATTGTTTCAGTTTGCCTGGAGATGTTTTAGATAAGGAGGAGTCAAGCTCAATAAATGTGTTAATGTCAGCCGGCAAATTCCATACTGTGGCCAAGGTAAATTCAATAATAAGCCAATAGAGAAAGGGCGGGGGGGGGGGGGGGAGGGGGGAGGGGGGGCGGGGATTGGCATGAAGAAGCTGGTGGGAGGCGGTTGGGGGAGGGTCTATCTCTTTACACCCAGTCTTTTTGGTTATTGTCACAACCTCGGTGAAAGGCAGGATTCTTCTTCAGTTGCAGTGATTAGCTTCAAAAACTCTTGACAGGTTTAAGCCACGTATAAAAAGAGGGTAAATATGACTGCTGAATGTGGAGGGTGTTAGTGTTCTTTGGGTTTGTTTTTGATTATTTTAAAGCCTAAATATGTTTCCTCTGCTGGTGCCCAATTGCTATTTATTTGGCTTTAGCCTTTGATCCCCCTTATGCTGGCACATCATAAAAAACATATTCCTGTTCAAGTCTTATATTATGTAGTTTGCTTCTGCTCAGGGTGTTCACCAGGCAGGGCTGTACCCACTGAATAAGCCTCTCTTTGTGTTTGATAGACTCCAGGTGTTTATCGCTATAAGTTAGTAACGGAGTCAACCGCAAGAAGAAAACTAGAAAAAGAAGGAATTGAGGAAAATTCTGAGCTTGATAACTTAGGAGCCTGCCTTCTGGCAAAACCCCTGAGGGACTAAATACTCGAAGAAAAAGGGGCCTTGCTTCTGCTTTTTAACCTAGTTAGCTGAAATTGGGATTTTAGTATGCATAGATGCTCATTCATTTTATCTCTTTCTGTGAGTTTCTTTGAAAGTGGCCAAGAAGCCTTTTTTTCTCCGCCTGCGTTTTCATCATGGTACTGAAATGAGTAACGATGGCTATTTCAGAGGAGATTACTGATATCCATATTCTTGATCTGAGCTAGAAGGATTAGTGCCAGAAACAATTTTCCACCTGTGGTAATTTTTTCTTTCCCCTTTTGGGGTGAGTGTCTAACAAGTAGGCAGTGAAAGTGATCGGAGGGGTCCCCTTCTTTTCCGTCTCTTTCCAGTTGGAGTCCTTATTTTTGCATTTCTTTTCTGCTCAACCAGACATTATTTTAGGGTGTTTGAGGCCAAGTTAAGAGCCTTTTGTGATTGTGAACAAGATTATTGACCAGTCTGTCCATTTGTATACTTTCTCTGTTTTTACAAATGTATACGGCTCTTTCCGTGTTAAGGATGTTTTTCACCTCCAGGGCCCAAGAACTAAGGTCAGGGCCTCAGGGGAACGCAGACTGTTCAACCTCCAACTCAGACTCCTGTTCTTCTGTTTTTTCATAAATTATTTTTTCACCTGGTTTAAGTATTACACTTTTAGGCATAATAAAAATGTGTGTCCAAATAAGATTGTGGGATTAAACAAAATATTCATACAGAGTACATTACAAAGAGATGCAGGTTTAAGGAATACACATTTCATAAAGTACTGCGTACAAATTTTTTTGAGCGTGTGCTAGGCCTTGCTCAGCTATTTTTCCCATGAGTTAACACACTTAACTCTCTCACTGACTGATCTATGAGGTAGTCGCTGTTATTATCTTCACTTATTGAGGACGATACTGGGGCACAAAACACCTAGCTCGTTTTCCCCAACAGCAAGAGAATAGCATAGCCAGGCATAAATCACAAGATGGTGTGGCACTAAAACTAGTGTTTTGGACCAGGTTTGTGTAAGATGCAAGTAAGAATAGGTTAAGTTTCCTAACTTCCAAAAACGCATGCTGCTAAAACAGAATTTTTAGTTAACAAGATCTTATCTGAAACTTTTAAGAGAAATAAAGTCCATAAAAAGTATGACTTAATACTAAATGTTCTGTTTTTCTCGCTTGATTTTTTTGCCATACAATATATATTGGGACTGACATTATAAATCAACTAACAGTTAATTTTTGTTTGACTGTCTCTAAATAGAGTTTTCTGATATTTAAAAACTCAATTTGGTGTCTACTTGTGATGTCTAAATAAGTGTATATCACAGATATGTATATTTCATTTCAAATGAAAATGGTAGTCATAGGACTATAAAGAGACAAAAATCTATTCTTACTTTGGTCTTTCTAGAGCAGTAAGTTACTCTCTCTCTTCCTTTCCTTTCCTTTCCTTTCCTTTCCTTTCCTTTCCTGCCTTGCCTTGCCTTGCCTTTCTTTTTCTTTCCTTTCTTTCTGGACTATACTGCTCCTTGACAAGTCTAGGAAGAATATTTCTTTCCTTTTCTTTCTTTATTTCTGGACTATACTGTTAACCCAATCCAAAATTGTTGATTTCGAATTAGATATTTTAATTCCCCAAGTAAAAAATAAGAGATTTCTATATGCTTATTATTTTTGAAAGAAAGGGTAGCTATTAAGAAAGTAGAAATTGGAAAGAGAATCGAACCCCAAGAAACTCTGCAGTTTCTCAAGAACAGGAAGATTGAAGACATCTGCAATCAGTTTGGGCATTTGGGCCTTCTGTTTATGGGCCAATAGAAAGACTAGGTTGGCATTCTTGATGACTATAGGTCCCTATTTATGGAAAACTTCATTTTCCTGTTTGGTACCATGTAAATGAAAGGGAAGGGTTTGAGAGAGTGACAAAGGTGGTTCCATTTTTAGGATCCCCTTTTTGGTAGTACCTTGTTCTTGGGCCCTTTTTAGAGACACTCGTGGATCCATTTATATTCTAGTTACAAAGACATGTAGTCCTTCTTGGACATTCTCCCATCTCTCTACTCCACATCATCCAAAACACTTAAGAATGTTTTTTTTATGTATGTAAACAGTGGTCCAGTACAGCATTTCCTTCCTTTTTATGTTTCTGAATATATAAGATCGTATCCAAATAGGCGTGGAACACATTTTTAGGCCTCTCTGTCTCAACACAAGGCCAATATAGAGGATTTGGAAGTGCTCTGGAAGGTCATCACAAGATACCTTTTTAGGTCCCTTACAGTTCATTGGGTTTAAATGTCTTTTTTTAAATTCTTAAAAATATTTATTTATGTATTTATTTACTTATTTCATTGATTTTATTTATTTATTTATTTATTTATTTATTTATTTATTTATGTGAGAGAGAGAGAGAGAGAGAGAGAGAGAGAGCACACACTCTAGCAGGGGCAGAGGAAGAGGGAGAGAGACTCTTAAGCAGACTCCATGCCCACCTAGAAGCCTGATGGGGGGCTCGGTCTCATGACCATGAGATCATGACCTGAGACGAAATCCAGAGTCGGACGCTTAACCGACGGAGCCACCCAGGGGCCTCTCATCGGGTTTACACAGCCAAAACCCTTTCCAAGGAGCAAGACTCGGGCTTAGCACGCTGGGCAACAGCAAACAGCCATTTCATCAGCTGGAGTCCCATAAGCAGGCTTGACGCGTCACGGTCCTCCAGTGGAGAACATACACAGCCGTGCCAAAAGCCCAAGGGTGACTCCAAACAAGGCCGGGGGTGTCTGTGCATTTGCAAAATGATGATGCGTCAAGGCAGAAATCATTTCTTCTGTCACTCCAAGCCGCCGTGTGCAGCAACACCGCCAGTGACAAACAGCAGCTCCCATGAGCGGACAGTGGTGCCAGGGGCGGGGTACAGCCAGACACTCTCATATCGTGTTCATTCCTTCTCCCCTCCCCCTTTTCAGCTGCTCAACTCTTATCATGGATTTTTGTCTCAAGAACTATTATTTGGGGAGCGGCGCCAAAAGGATAGCGTTCCAACGACTTCTCCAGTGTTTCTAATACTCGCCAGCCTGCCAGGCAGTTTCGTACTTTGACCAAATTGCTGTGGTCCTTGTGGGATCGCTTCTGCTGAACTGCGTTTGGCATCATGCCCTCAGCAAGCATCAGGGCAGGCGAGGAGAAGCAGTCATAGGAAACGATTGTAGCTTTTATTGAAAGGATGTTTTTAAGTATGTTGCTCATCATCCCTGTCTGCTTTACGAGGCCCGCAAGCGGCATTTCTGTTAAGCCTGGGCCAGACAAAGCTGTCAGCCTGAGCAAGTGCTATGTTCCCAACTTACAGACGCTGGGCACCTTCTAAAAGCAAGCTCGACGAAATTCAAGTAAATAAAGCGATAATAACGTAGCTAGGGTACACAGCAGTCATGCTACTGCTGATTATCTCATCAAACAGGCTATAGCTCATTTGGAATAAAATGATCCTATCACTGATCATAAAAACAGCCAGGGTATTTCCATGCGGTGGAGAAAATGGTCTGGATGTAAACATTTCCATTCACAAGAGATATTCATGCTTCCAACTGGATGAGGATGGTGATGATGATGATAATGATTTGTTTTGAGGAGTTGTTGCTTTTTATTTTTTCCTCTTTTGACGGCTCGTGATGTCAAGGACTTTTGTTGTGGTTAATTAATAAGAAATCGAAGGCAATGACAAGGTAAATGGCAACTTAGAAATTCTGACTGGGGCAAGGCAGAGAAATTTATCCATAGGTAAAGAAAGCAAGCACATCTCAGGGACCACAAGCCTCTGGAGATTTTACTCTAAGTACTGAAATGTTCATTGGCTGATTTACTATAGATCAGTTTAATATGAATCAAAACGTAAGGACTTTTTTTTTTTTTTTAATTTTTAACCTTTATTGATTTTTGAGACAGAGAGAGAGAGATGAACGGGGGAGGTTCAGAGAGAGATGGAGACACAGAATCTGAAACAGGCTCCAGGCTCTGAGCTGTCAGCACAGAGCCTGACGTGGGGCTTGAACTCACGGACTGTGAGATCATGACCTGAGCCGAAGTCGGACGCTCAACTGACTGAGCCACCCAGGCGCCCCAAAACGTAAAGACTTTTAAAGTTGGGCAAAACCTGTTGCAATTTGGAAAGTAGAGGACAAAACTTAGCATCAGTACCCAGGGGAGGTGGTTCAGGATCAGCAGCCTCAGCGTCCCCAGTAGCTGCGGAATTGTAAGACCTGCAAATTCCCCCCGAGGGTGATTCCAAGAAGCTAGAGAACCACTGCCACAACTTCTCCACTGTCAAACTTCTCCATGGTGATGCTACTCAGTCCTTTTCTCACCCAGACTGATCGTCCATAGGCCTAATGTCTCAGAAGGAACTGCTCTAGGCCATAGTGTAAGAAATGACCTGATGAGAGAAGTCTCACTTACTGATCAATTTTACATTTTCCTCTACATCACAAGGTAATGATTCAAATGGATCTACAGAGAAATTATTCACATTTTATGGGTCATCAAATACATTTATCTTCATATGGTACTTTTTCTTCAAAGACGTCATAGTTGGCTATGATCTGGTAAGCCTTCCATGGTCGATGTATTAGCAGTGACTGAATTTGTGTCAATCTGGGAGGCCTCTGGGTAGCGGGGTCTCACCCTGTGCTTTGGAATTGCCGAGCAGCGCTTCTAGAAACGTGGAGTATTCATAAAAACTGAAGGGAATCACACAGTATCCATTAATTCTGTCCTAAATTTTTTTTGAAATTATAAAAAAAAATAGTGCTCACTCTACAAAAATGAAAACAAACACAATATTTTTTTTTCAAAGGAAAATTAAAGTCTCTTACAAGCCCCACCACCTTTCCCCATCCCGCCAAAACCCTGCATCGTTATTTATTCTTCAGAGGTAATTCCTGGGAACAGTTTGGGGTACATCTTTCTAGAACTTTTCCATCCCATAGCAACATCTAAAAAGATTCCATTTTTAAAAATGCAAATTAAATTATACCCTGCATACTATTCTGCTACTTGTTTTTTGCACAAAAGTATATTGTGGGACAAATTTTTGTAACTAGGATTTACAGAAAATACGATTTTGAAAAATCAGTGTGCAACCGGGTCGCTCGCGCTGCTCTGTTAAGGAAGGATCAAGTGTTTGCGCTCAGTAGGTCTACGGTGTGGTTGGGAAGGGCACACTCATCCTCGGGAATCCGAGCAATTAACAGCTGAGTCGCCAGGGACTACTTTATGTGTGGTTTTGTAAAGAAGACAGGTGAGAGGTATCGTTAAGTCTCAACTGCCAAAAAATTGTTCATGAAAGAGGACGTAGTTAAAATGCAAAGGATCGGGAACACTAAAAAAGAAGTAGGGGGTGGTGATGCTGAGGTTTTCAGCTTTTCTAAAGCAGGAAAAAGTCATAATAATAATAGCAGAACTGAGCACGGCATCTGGAAGGATACATTAAAAGACTGGTCTGGAGTGAAGGGGAATGTTTGGGATTAGTGGGAAATCCTTCGGATTAGTGGGGGAGGGGGAGAACATTTGACACGAAGGCAGGGAAATTTAGACATGATATCATAAAATACTTGGATAAAAGAAAACATGAAAACATTATGTGATACAGACATGAAGGAACATCCTATTTTCTTCACATTTATCTAACAGATACTTTAGATTTTTGAAAAGCAAACACACGCGCGCACACACACACACACACACACACACACACAGCCCTTCTTTTCCAAGCAGTTTCATAAAAAGGGTAATTTTTAAAGTAGTATTTAGTTTCATAGGGTGGATATTTCAATAATTAATACATACATTTGAATTTGCATAATTTATTATGTGATGATTTAAAGACCAAAGCCTTGATTTGCATAACGGTTAAACTCGGGAATAGTTGTGGCTTTAAAAGACTCTTTTGGGTAAGTGTTGAAGTATGATTTATATCTACATGTTAATTTTTAATAGAAGGGTCCATCCTGAACCGCAATCAGCTCACTACTTGTCATCCATAACAAACACTGTTCATGGTAATAGTTTTACTCTAAAAATACTTAAATGGCACGAGGCAGATGTTTGGTACTTTTCCAACAAGAAACTTTCTCTGACAAAATATATCTAATTCTTCCTTTGGCTCCTAGGATTCACTGAATGTTATAAAAGTGTAATCATCATTGCCAGAAGAGTCCAGCACTGGGTAAGCAGAGTGTTAGTTGCTTTTGAAACAGACTGAACACTTAGCAAGATTTATTTACTTTGTCTCCTTAGACTAAGATCAAACGAACAAACTCCAAGTGAATGCTGTAATAGAAGGAGACAAGGGAAAATGAGCACCTATATTCCATTGCTGACCTTTCCTCAGTATTGAGATAGAAGGCTCCGTGGTCCCGACTCATGCATCGGATGAGTAGGGTTTTCCCAAGGAAAACAGCAGAATGTCATGGTGTTACAAATGTGTATTTTTATGCCTTTAAGTCTTTTATGATGTAGCTGATTATCTTTACAAGGGAAGATCACCACACTAAAGAATCTCCCTAGGCTTTATGTAATAATAAGATATGTCGGGCGTGTTTTTTCTTATTTCCTTTCTAAGTACCACACAAACATAAATACACAATTTGTTTTAAAAAATCTGAAAGAATGAATAAATCATTTGCAATAGGAGGGAAACACATTAAAAGC
Organism: Panthera onca; assembly: GCF_046562875.1. Lineage (NCBI taxonomy): Eukaryota > Metazoa > Chordata > Mammalia > Carnivora > Felidae > Panthera > Panthera onca. Next base: position 119,427,212 of record NC_138343.1, read on the forward strand.
AGAAATTTGGAAAAAGCCAAAGAAAGCCTCAATCTGTGTATTCTTTCTATTCTATTTCCCTCTTGTTTTTCAAAATCCAGCTTGTATTTTAGTATTTGAAACTATCGTACCTAAAATGTCCCTCTCTCCCTTTTTCCAATGTTTCTTCCCACTTTTTTTTCTTTTTTTTTTTTAAAGCTCTACGCTGGTGAGAATTTGGTGTATGAGTCTGGGGAAGTTTATGGGCACAAGTTATTTTGGTCTACTAATCTTTCCCAGGCTTTCCCTATTTTCAAGACACATTCTAATTTGGGGTCATATGGATCATTTATAAGGAAATGCCTTTTTGTAATCCACTTGCCCCTACATATATTTTTATTTGTAATATTTACACAGCTAATTTGACCAGAGGAGAAACTGCTCTTGGAACATGAGTGATTTCTACACAGAGACCAAATTTAGTTCCAATCAAGATCTCTATGATTAGGAACGGGTGTTCAGAGTAATTTGGAATTCAGGGCGGCTACTAATGTAGCACACGCTTAGATTTTTAGATGTGGTGGTGAACTGTTGAAAAGAAACTGGCTGAGATTTGAACCTCATTTGCAGTGGAAAAAGAAAAATAGCTTGTCTTTGGGCTTCGTGCCATTTTCTTCCTTTGGTATCTGAAGAAGAATTTTTTTTCTGGCCCAGGGAAAAAGTGAGGCACCAAGGACTCTAATGGTAACCAAAAATGGTTCCTCTATAAGCAAGGGATTTCTGCCTGATATATCTCAATAAAACTAGGTCTAGGAAATTTCAGACAGACTCTTATTGCTAGGATTAGGATAGAAGGAACAGAGGATTACGGTGTTCTCTATTCTGAAATATTTGATATTGGGTTGTTTAGAATAGTTTTAGCTGTAGTAATAAAAACCTGACATAAACTGGTTTAACCCAAAGGAACATTGTTATACTGCATCCTAGAAATCCCAGAAGTAAGGCTTCAGGTGTGATTAGTTTAGTAACTGGGACGCAGCATCACGGACCAGAGTTTTTTGCTTTCCTCATGGTAGGTCTGGGACCATCCCAGGTATTTCTTCTGGCTGTGAGAGAACAGCCAGCGATAGTCAGGATTCTCCCTTCCTAGATTGCTCCCAACGGGAGAGAGAGAAAGAAATTTTTTCCTTCAAACACAGTGAGAGATCTGTCCCTTCAGTCTGGTTACACCTTTCAATCCATGGGAGAACTTGGGAGATAATTGATTGATAAATCAATTGATAATTGATTTAAAGTAATCACGATCCACCCCAGGAGCTGGGCATAGACTCAGTTCCTGCCTTTTTTTTTTTTTTTTTTTTTTTTTTAAGTATTTATGTTTGAGAGAGAGAGAGAGAGAAACAGAGCATGAGTGGGAAAGGGGCAGAGAGAGAGAGGGAGACACAGCCTGATGCGGGGCTCGAACTCACAAACTGTGAGATCATGACATGAGCCAAAGTCAGATACTTAACCCACTGAGCCACCCAGGTGCCCCTCAGTTCCTGTCTGTTCATTGCAGTATTGAAATACTATTTGTTGCCATTTCTGGGAAAGCGTTGTTATGTGCCACAATTTAAATTTATTCTTGTTAGAATAAGTTAGTACCGGCAGTTTAGTACCTTCCCAATTAGGATACAGAACTAAGAACAAAGGATGATGCAGTAGAAACATGTGGTATACACAGTTGATTTGGGGGTGTCACCTGGGAACGTAACCTCATTTCGAAGCACTGCCTCAATGGAAAAGTGCATTCTAAGTTAAAAAAGAAATCAACTTCCAATTGAGTAGGGTGTATTTATTCCCAACAATTAGCAGATTCTGGCAAGGGTAGGTGATCAATAAATACATATTGAAAACATGTATGACTTTGGAAATACAACCTATTTGTAAGTTCAGAATGCCTGCCTGCGACCCAATTCTTTTCTCAAGGAACTTTAGTGGGAGATATGACATCTATAAGAAAGCGTTAGTGATCACAGAACAAAGTATGTAATAAAATACTAAATCCAATATCACCAAGAATTCTAAATATAAAGTGTAACCATTAATGTCTAAAGATAACCAGGGAGAAAAAGACAACAATTACTGCAAAAGCATGTGTTTTTATTTTATTTTATTAATTTACTTTTTCAGAGTATGTGTTTTTCAAGAGTTAAATCAAAGTTGAAACTGACAACAATAAAACAATGAGTATATCATAGTATTTAAAAATATAACTCAATAGACTATAGAATTTAGAAGAATTTTCACCAGTGTTAGATATTTGGATTCTATAGCTACAGGTATAAGTTAAAAAATATCAAAAAAAGGGGTGGCTTGGTGGCTCAGTCGGTAAGCGTCTGACTTCAGCTCAGGTCATGATCTCGTGGTTTGTGGGTTCGAGCCCCGCATCAGGCTCTGTGCTGACAGCTCAGAGCCTGGAGCCTGCTTCAGATTCTGTGTCTCCTTCTCTCTCTGTTCCTCCCCCACTCACACTCTGTCTCTCTCTCAAAAATAAATAAACACTAAAAAAATATATCCAAAAATATTTTTTTAGGTCAAACTGGTATTTTGAACATGTGGTCAAATGTTTTTTTTAGCCATATCATTGCAACATGTGTTAGAATTTCAACCGTGATTTTAAGAAAAATAATTTTTAGTTTGAAGAACTCATATAGTGAAGGGCAATGTCCTAGATGTAGCTTTATTTCTTTAGAGCAGGGCAGGACCTGATCATGTTGGCACAGGCCATTGCCCTTGAGTGATGATTTGAGGAACCTAGAAAGCCTCTTTTGCCTCAAAATACGTTTCCTATTCTATAGTCTCCCTTGTGGAATCTCACCACCAGATATTTGTTACCGTGAGTCAGCATATGTGCTCTTTTGAAAAGCTACTCATTCACCTCTTAATATAAAAAGCAGCTCTAATTCGTTCTTCCTCCTCTGTAATTAAACCTGGCCATTTAGGCAATTCATTAACTTGTAGTCATTTAATGACACCTGCCATGAACTGGACGTTATGTAAATCTCTGGCTTGCAAAGAGATTATACTTAGTCTCTTTTTTGTTTTTATCTCTTTCAACTTTTTTTTTAAATTTTTTTTTAATGTTTATTTATTTTTGAGACAGAGAGAGACAGAGCATGAATGGGGGAGGGTTAGAGAGAGGGAGACACAGAATCTGAAACAGGCTTCAGGCTCTGAGCTGTCAGCAGAGAGCCTGACGCGGGGTTCGAACTCACGGACCGCGAGATCATGACCTGAGCTGAAGTTGGACGCTTAACCGACTGAGCCACCCAGGCGCCCCAATCTCTTTCAACTTTTTATTTTAAATGTTTATTTATTTACTTTGAGAGAGAGAGAGAGAGAGAGAGAGAGAGCAAGCAGGGGGAGAGGCAGAGAGAAAGGAGAGAAAGGATCCCAAGCAGGCTCCGCACTCAGCACAGGGCCTGATGTGGGGCTTGATCTCACAACCACAAGATCATGATATGAGCCGGAATCAAGACTCGGAGGCTCAACTGACTGAGCCACCCAGCTAGGCATCCCATCAGCAGTCTCTTTTTTCTTTTTAATTTTTTAAAATCTTTATTTATTTTTGAGAGAGAGAGAGAGAGAGAGAGACAGAGTGCAAGCGGGGGAAAAACAGAGAGAGAGGGAGACACAGAATCCAAAGCAGACTCCAGGCTCTGACCTGTCAGCACAGAGCTTGACACGGGGCTTGAACTCACGAACCACGAGTTCATGGCCTGAGCTGAAGTTGGATGCTTAACCGCCTGAGCCATCCAGGCGCCCCTCAGCAGTCTCTTTTTTAGAAGTCCATAATTTCATTAAGAGACCAGCTTGAGTACAGTGATGTGCTGGGGAGTGTTACACGGGTGGCAATGCTAATCCACATACTAGGGATGAAGGAGGGACTGTTTTATGAGAATGTGGAACTTTGGCACAGGGCAGGTGGCAAAAGGGGCCTTGGACTTTTGGTGGGATGGAATTTCTAAGGTAAGGAATAGGGAAACATATGGCAAGAAGTAAAGATAGCACAGGTTATATTTTAAATATTTAAAACTAATTCTTGTAAGTGGAACCTTTTATAAAATGATCTCTTAAACGGAGACATTCCTGTAACGCTGGTTTGAATTTTAGGATAAAATTGTGGTCCGTTGATAACCTTGATGAGAGCGTGTTTAAGACAAATGTTACAAGGTGCTTCTTGAACAATACATGGTGACGTCACTTCTGTCCTCCTTCATCTCCCAAATACACGACAGATGAAGGCAAAGTGATAGACGTGTATACCAATGATGGTTATGGTTGCAGCATTTGAAGTTACTCATGACTGGCAAACCGTCACAACATTCCTTGCTGTTTTCCAAATACTCCTCCTCAGGTCGGCAACGATTTCCTGTGCAAAAGCCCAGAGCAGTTGTTCTCGGGACTGAGTCTCACCATCATCATTCAGATGTTAGTTCTCAGTTATTTTAAATATTAACTTAGAACATAAGTCCTGATGGTAAGATGCACGAATGTATACCTTGATTGGTCTATAAAGCTGGTTAACAGTACTGTCTACGTCACAGGTTACATTGATGCGATTATACCATCCATGTCTGAAGGCTGAGCTTGTAAGACTTGGGTGCCAAATCACTTGCACGTTCCTAGTTCTCCTTTTAAGTATGAATTATGCTATCATGGCGGGTCACATGGTTTCTCAGTCTTGGTATTTATTAACCTTTTGAGCCAAATAATAATTTTATGGGGGAGGGAGATTTCCTTAGCATTCCTGGCCTCTACCCACTAGATGTCAGAAGCATACTCTTCCTCTACCAAATTGTGTTGACCAAAAATGCCTCCAGACATTGCCAGATAACCTCTGGGGGGTAGAATCGTCCTTAGCTGAGGACCACTGGGCTATCTACTACACTAATATCCACTCTTCAGTCATGGAATTGATATTATTTATATATCTATTTTATAGGGCTATAAGGTATTGAAAAGAAGCCTACACATGTCTCAGTGAGAAAGAATGACAGACCAACCGGATCAACAGCACTCATAGCCAATGATACATTAGAATGCACTTGACCACAGATGACAGTATCGAGTTTGATCAGGAGGAAGTAAAGTAGGAGGTGAACCATGTGGTATGATACAAGAGGTCTCATTTTGTGTTTGATGTTTTTTTTTCCTGCTTTTAAAAGTAATATATGTCTTCGTTACAGAAAAAGGCAACGTATATAAGAGTATGAAGAAGAAAAGGAAAATTAGCCTTAGAATTATACCAAGGTTATTGTGGAAATTGTATTATATTTTTCTAATATTCGCTATTTCTCCATGTGATGTGTGGCATCCTCCTTATAAGAGGATTACTCCTCTTGCCCCAGTGAAGACACTTTTGTCCAACTTGCTTTGGCCAATGAAATATGAATGGAAATGACGTGTTATTCCTGTGTGCCGCCTTTACAAGTCGTCACATGGTTTCTCCTTGGCTCTTCTTTCTCTGACATGGAGAAGGACAAAAAACCAAACGACTATATCTTCAGACTAAATAGTAGAACAAAGAGGATGCACGGAGAGACTCCCAGATGACATTAAACAAGAGCAAAAATTTAATGTTGATTGTTTTGTGACTAAATTTTAGGATTATTTGTTACTACAGCATCACCTCCTACAATCTAACTTACAGTGTATTTCATTCTAGTCCTTTACTATACATGTGTGTATATGTCAGAGAGAAAATATACCTATGAGTAACTTTCACCTATGTTTCTTTGTGATTCACTTTTCTCTCTTGGGTAATTTTCAAGTACAATTATCCCTCTCTTACATGAAGTTTAATAACTGCCTATTGTGCTAAGTCAACGCTCTATTTTATTACATGTTTACTGTATTTTCTTACACATTGTGTATCTCTGATTATTTTCTTAGGATAAGTCAAGGAAGTGAAAAACTGGGCAAAGGAGGTGAACATTAGGAGAACTTTTAGTAGAGATTGCAAAGTTGCTCACCATAATTATCGCACTCAAAGAGTCCCTCCACAGTGGGTCCAGGTGTTACTCATTCACACCCTGGTCAAAGTTGGAGTCCACCTGAAATTCAAAAAAGAAAAATTTTGAAAATGTCCTGGAGCAAAATAGTATTTTTCAGTTTCCTTTGCTGGTGCCATTATTTTTTGCCTATTATTTTAAGTGCCCTGCTCTTATTTTCAGAGTAAACAGGAAATAGGTTTAGGAAACCTGATTTTCCTACTCAAATTCGAAGATTAACATGGATAGGATTAAGGTTCCAAATCAATAATTCTGCAATATGCCCTTAGTAACTTGGAACAATAAAATACAGTAGAAATGTCATCATGGAAAAATTCACATAAAGACAGTGTCAAGTGGGTTTTGAAAGGAATGAAAAGGCAGAGAAACACGTATACACCACTCGTTCATCCGTGAATTCATTCAACAAAGAAGTGTCAGGAAGAACCAGGTATTGTGTAGATGTCGAGGATAGAGTGTTGCACAAGATAGGCTTCCGGCCTACACTGAGCTTGTAGCCTAATGGCCAAGACAGTTACACCAGCAAGGGTCATTTAATTTGATGGTGCCCCAACAGGACAAGGTCAGAGCCAGTAACTGCATAGAAGAAGTTTCCAACCATGTCAGATACCCCCTTCAAAACATTCCTGTGAGGAAACATGCCACTTGGAAAGTGGCTGATTTGAGATTTGAATCCAAGTCTTCTGGATGGTCCAAGTCTGTGATCAGTCAAAGATTTGTATAGTATCATTTAGGAGGGCAGGGTATAGGATACGTAGAAAGAGAGAATATATTGACAAAACAGTATCACCTTATATTTCAGGCCTGCAGATATGTATCTCTAGTCTAGAAAGAAGTAGGGTGTGTCTTAGCTCTTTAGTGACACCACTACGTTAAAATGTCTCTGTCATTATTATTACCTCCTCTCACCATTTCCCATACAATAATCGAAAAGTTACGTTCTGGGGCATCTGGGTGGCTCAGTCGGGTTAGGTGTCCTACTTCGCCTCGGGTCATGATCTCATGGTTTGTGAGCTTGAGTCCTGCATCGGGCTCTGTGCTGATAGCTCAGAGCCCGGAGCCTGCTTCGGATTCTGTGTCTCCCTCTCTCTCTGCCCCACCCCCACTTGTGCTCTGTCTCTCTCTGTCTCTAAAGAAATGAACAAACAGTAAAAAAATTTAAAAAAAGAAAAAGAAAAGTTAAGTTCTTCGGGAAAAATTATAATTACTACATATGTATGTGCACAAATATGCTTATTTTATCTTTATGACTAAATATTAGTTATTGAAGCAGAAATGGGTTTTTAGAAGCGGGATGGCTGTTTGGATTTGTAAGACAAGTTAAGCCTGACGATAAGGCATGTGCTTTAAATTTCCTTGGTTTGCAGCACTGTTTACTCTGGTGGCAACACTGTGCTTGAGTCAAGCTTTCTTGCTTTCCCCTATAAACTATCACGTGGTAGACTGATGTCCACCAACCCCGAAGGAAATATTCGAAAACAACCCATTTATTTTTTTCTCGAATCCTGACCAGTCAGGCCTCCAAGTCCCTCTTTAGACTATGTGGGAAAAGCTTTCGAAGTCTGGGAGAACATTATAATGGAGGTCACCAAAATTTCAGCATTTTATAGAAAGGAGACCATGGCATAATTTAAATGTGACTTTGCCAAGTAAGCTATTGTTTGCCTAACTCAGGGTCTCAACATCTTCATTAGCTTATTTTAAAAGTATCCGGAAGCAGTGGTCCACCAGATGACAGAGAATGGTTTTTTTTACTGAGTTTGACACATTTTACCTTTCAGTTGCCGGTGTTAATGAGCCTGGATATCTGGGTCTTGGCTGACCAGAAAAGACAGGTCTCGTATGTGTATGTTTGTTATCTTTATTTGCTATGTGGCGGTATGCGAGAGCTCCTCAGTTAAATAGGAACTTAAGAAGGATCCTTCGAAAGCTCAGATAAGTTCTTAAGCACAACGAAGGCTTAAGAGTTATTCAACGGTTTTGATTATTTGGGGGAGGGGTTGCTGCACGTTGCTCGGGGAGGAATGATTTTTCTGCGGTACTTTCTGAACACTGCTCTCTTCTTTGGCCCCACTCTGGTTAAGTGCTGCCACTTACTTCCAGCCACAGCCTCCACCAAACCAAACATTCCCACTGTTCATTTGTTTGTTTCTTGGTTTGTTCCACAGATGTCTGTGGACAATCTACCATATTCTAGTTCGTGTGTTACACTAGGGCTGCGTAAGAACTTCAAAACTCCATGCCCCTGATGGTAGCCTAGAAAACCACAGTGCTTACAGGCATGTGATGCGTTGTGGCTTACAGAAATCTTCCTTTGCGTTACGTCATTTGATTTGCAACAACTCTGTGAGGTAGCGAAGACAGATGTTATGTGCAATTTATAAATTAGGTAGCTGATCGTTGTGTTTTTGAGTAGAATTTGGTCTATATTACACTAGAGCTGAAATTTCGTCTGTTTTGGTACCTACAAATGTTGACCTAGACAATAACAGTCTCAGTGGGATGGCAGGACGGAAGGAGGTTTGGTTGAGGAGACGGGGAGGTGAGGAAGTGGAGACAAGGACTATTTAGAGACCTCTTCTGAGGAAGTGGGGAATAGGGGAATAAAGGCAGACATGAGGTCAGGGGAGGTTTTCCCTAAGTGTTGTTTTCTATTTTTAAGATTTTATTTTTAAGTAATTGCCACACCCAATGGGGGGATTGAACAACCCTGAGATCAAGAGTTACATGTTCTAGCAACTGAGCCAGCCAGGCGTCCCAAGAGCTTTTTTTTTTTTTTTTTTAATTTTTTAATTTTTAAATTTTAAATTTTTTATTTTAAGTGATCTCTTTGCCTAATGTGGGTCTCAAACTCACAACCTTGAGATCAAGAGCCACATGCCCTGAGTGAGCCAGCCAAGCAGCCCTTTTAAAAGTTTTTTGAAGCATGTTCATATACTGATAAGAATGAGCCAGTAACAAGGAGAATACTGATGACGTAGGATAGAGAGGGGGTAACTGCAAGAAAAAATTCTCTGAAGAAGTTGGAAGAGGATGAAATCTAGGGTAAAAAGTAGACTTAGAAGAGAAGGGGAAGAGTTAACTCAGCTTAACAGAAGGCAACAGAGTATGGACATGGTTAAATAGGTTGGTAGATTTGGTGATTGGAAATGAGATGATTGTCTTTTTTTTTTTAATATAATTTATGGTCAAATTGGCTAACATACAGTGTGTAAAGTGTGCTCTTGGTTTTTGAGGCAGATTCCCATGATTCATCGCTTACATACAACACCCAGTGCTCATCCCAACAAGTGCTCTCCTCAAGGCCCATCACCCATTTTCCCTCTCCCCCATCCCCCCACCCCCCTCAGTTTGTTCTCTGTATTTAAGAGTCTCTTATGGTTTTCCTCCCTCCCTCTCTGTTTGTAACTATTTTTCCCCTTCCTTTCCCCCCACGGTCTTCTGTTAAGTTTCTCAAAATCCACACATGAGTGAAAACATATGATATCTGTCTTTCTCTGACTGACTTATTTCACTTAGCATAATACCTTCCAGTTTCATCCACGTTGCTGCAAATGGCATGAGGTCATTCTTTCTCATTGCCAGGTAGTATTCCGTTGCATATATAAACCACATCTTCTTTATCCATTCATCAGTTGATGGGCATTTAGGCTCTTTCCATAATTTGACTATTGTTGAAAGTGCTGCTATAAACATTGGAGTACATGATTGTTTTCTAATTGACAACTATTTTTTCAGTGAAATAGGAGAATAGCTGAGAGTAGAGAAGGGAGTAGATATTGCTTGAGTTATAAGAAAAGGAAAGGTGAGGAAGGGAAAAGTCATTATATATTTCATTTTATATTTTTAATGTAGTAGCTTTTTTCCCTTCAATTTCCTCTATAAAGATAGAAAACATGAACCCTTAGAAATTTACCTAATTGTAAAAGTCTTCACTATTGTCATTATTATATATTTACTCTGTAGCCATCCATTGAAAGTTTTACTTTAATGTAAGATCGTATACACTACTTGAACATTCTTATGGGATTGGTTCACACTGTGCCACATGAAAACAGTGCTTAATATGTTAAACTTTTTGTTGGTTTGCTAGTTTTGAGAATCAAAATACTTGCTGAATTAAAGGTGGTTTTGTTTGTTGCTGAACTCTGCAATGATGTTTTATAAAGTTGAGTGGTAGTTCTTATAAACTTCCAACAGAATTTTTATTTTTTTTAATTTATTTTATTTTTCAAGCAGGCTTCATGCCCAATGTGAGCCTGAACTCACAACCCTGATATCAAGACCTGATCTGAGATCAGGAGTTGGGCACTTAACCAACTGAGCTTCCCAGATACCTCCAAATTTTTATATTTCCAAAGACTACATGAAGGGATGGATATTGTTCAGGTCAATTCTCCATGGTGTTTCTACAGGTCTTGTGACAGCTTTCATTCCACACTATGTTTTCAAGGCTATTTTCTGTGCACATGGTATAGCACTGGAAAGAAAGAGATCTTTCTGGAATTGAGGGTGGATTTGCTTTCTGATTAGAATGATAAATATAATAGCTCTCTCTGGAAGAGGGTGGGCAGATATATTTAGCAACTCCTTATAAGATTGGGATTTCCCAAAGCTCAGAATTCCTCAGCTGTGATACATACCCATTAGGATGCAGCCCCCATCTAGACCTACTTGCATCACTCCCAAGGGACTTGGGGCATAAGGGGAACCAACACAAACTTGAAGCTCATGTTGCCTGCTGTGCTGTGAGTAGTAAAGTCTTTTGTCTCTGAACCAGGAATCTCATGTGTTCAGCATATATGACTGCAGCCAGCTAACTTGTTAACTTACAAATAAACATCACAGTCTTTTCACAGTTCCTGACATTTCAAAAGACAATATCAGCACAGTCATTTAATAGCATTTAAAAATGCAAAGCACTTTTCACTTATTAGAGCCCTGCATTTGCCCTTAATCCTTTCTTTCTTTTTTTTTTTTTTTTTTTTTTTTTTTTTGCTTTTCCTTCCCTTATATTATTTTTAATTTTCAGGATTGAATTTAAACTCCTGGTTATCTCATTCAACATTTAAGACACATATTTTAAAGTCTTTCAGTAATAATATTTAAATGTTTGAATTTTAAAAATGGCAACTTTTCCTCAATTTGTTGTTGTTGTTGTTAAAGAACAGTTATTCCGTTATTTAAGAAGAATTTTCTTCTGGGCAGAAATAGTAATTATTTCTGAGCCCAGAAAGCAACAGATTGAATTTTGAACTCTGAAGATCACATTCCAGCTAAACTATTTCCCAAGGAACAGAAAGCCCAGCTACTTCCCTAAATATCAAGCAAATGATAGCAATAATTGGTAGGGGACCGCTTTGAACTGACGATGGAGAGCAGCTCACTGTGGTTTACCAAATTTAGACTTGGTAAAATGAAACCCAGTAGGTACAGGCAGAGTAGACACTAGGGTCAGTCAATGGGGCAGGCCAGGGTGAGCCCAGCTGCCTTCTTTCAAAGGATACAACCAAAGAGGGGGTCTTGGAAGTCATCAAAGAGCGAGAGACATGAACAACATAAAATACTCTGGAGATGGCAAGGGAAAATTGCATCCTGTGCTTTTAGAACAGCAGGATGTGGGTTGACAGAATCAAGCATGGAACTTTCCTACTCAAAATGAGTCAGGGGATACGACTGGTGATCAAAGGCAGGAAGTAAATAAAGTTCCCAATGCAGCTGGGACCCATGATGCATACTGTACAATGAAACCCAACTGAATTGTTTCCCAACTGGTAAGGAAGCATCATGAAACAAATGAGAGCAGGCCTAATTCTGAAAAATGTCGTGCATCTTCGTTAGGTACCTGAATTGTCCAGGTTAAAACTCCATTAAATATAATTCTTAATTATTTAAATTTGCAAACATGTATCTATTTTAAGAAATTTGATATAACTTTAAGGAGTTAAAGTTATAGACCATTAAAATACTCTTTTTTTTTAAACCTACTTCCAAACAAAGGTGTTAGGAATGGATTCAATTTGTGTTGTTTTTTTTTAATTTTTATTTATTTATTTATTCATTTATTTAAAGTAAATTACACTCACTCTGCAGCTCAAACTCATGACCTGAGATCAAGAGTCGCATGCTCTACTTAACTGTGCCAGCCAGGAACCCCTGTTAAAATACTCTTGTTGTGAAGTGTACTGATTCAGGAATCATTGTTTAGATTTCCTCCAAAATGTATTAAAGTAAAAAAAAAAAATTCATAGAAATGCTAAGCTTTCATAAGTATTACTCTTTTTGGAGGGGAGATACAATGTCAAATAAGGCTATTCTATTGTGCTATTACTACGTATTTATAAAAGCAGGTGGCCTCTGAGATCTATTTTGGATCATGCTAGATGTGTAGCCCCTCTTCTTGAGAAGGAAGTCAGGATGGATCATTGGTGATAGAGTGTTTTTCCTTAATGCCAGTTGAAAGGAGGTATCAAAAGAATCTTGATTAACATTTTAATCCTCATGTTTACAGAATGGTGGCTATCCCACCAGAATAAATTGCCCCTGGAAGAAAGGGCAATTAAATACACGGGTGAGTTTGAAGGTGAGAAGTTGTATGAAGTGTGCTCCATATGCCATTTATGTAATGAATGTTTAATGCAAGACAGGTGCTTATCTATCTGTTCTTATGGAGCTTACACTCTGGCAGGGGGAGACTGACAACCAACAAATCAAATAGTATGCCAGGTGGTGATAAGTGTCATTGAGGAAAATAGAGCACGGGAAAAGGAAGAAGGAATGCTGGGAGTAGGCTGGGGATGTTGTCTATTACATATTTTGAAAGCACACATCTGATAGCAATGTTCCCTTGCTCAAACCTTTCAAAGTCACCCCATTACCTTCAGCACCAAGATCACACTTCTAAGCCTGATATACTCCGCCTTATATGCCATGACTCTCGGCAAACTGTCCATTCTGAACTCCTTCAATGCCCTCAGACATACTCTTCATTCTGGCCATATTTAATTACACAAATTGCCAGATTAGGCCATGCTATCTCGTGCTTCATGTATATATCAATTTTTATGCACCTTAAAATACCTACCCCTTCTTCCCCAATTTTATTTGCCTAGTAAACTTCTTCTTATCCTTTAAGACTCAGATCTCTAACTCTCATATCTTCTTAGAAGTGCTTTCTGATCCATTTTTCTTCTATCACAGGTCAGTTTCAAGCCTCTCCTCTTTTCAGGGCCCTGTAAATGGATCACCCCTGTTATGAAAAGTTCTTACAATTCCACAGCTCTGTGCTCTGTGCTTCTCTGTTCTAACACCTTTCACACTGCTATAGACAGAAATTTGCGACTAGGTGGGCATGAACGAGTAATATCCTCACTCACTTCAAATTGGTTTTCACTGCAGTGTGAATTACTTGAGGATGGGTTTTATGTACGTTTTCATATATACTCTATCCAATATCGCAGTCCCTGCCACATGGTATGCATTTCATAAATGTTTGTGTAACCAACAGTTTTCTATGTCAACATTCCAGTCACGCTCTAGATATCGATTGATTCAGTGATGAAGATCCTTTACATTACTTTCTATTCACTAGTATCAAGGTACGTAACATGAATATATCCACCCCTATTTCTTTTTTTACTTTTTGCTATATAGATGCCATGTCATATTCTAAGGACATAATAATATATAACATTCACTGAACTCATCGTATGTGCCAAGCACTGTTCTAAACATTTTACACGTAACAACTTATTCATTCATCATGACAGCCCTAGAGATGGGTTTTATCAATTTCCCCATCTTTCATGGCCAAAAAGTGCTTCAATAACTTGTCCAAGATAAGTCACACAAGTTGGTTTTAAACCCAGGTAGCCTGACATCCATTCTTGTGTTTTTAACCACTATCCCATGTTGTTTAATTTTTATTAAGCTTCAGAAAGTTAAAGTATTCATTCTTTAAGAGAAAGGAAAAGAAGCGGCTGAGAAATATTGGCAGAGAATTTGAACTACTGAGATTTTTAAGGGTTGTTTGGAATTATGTGGAGGGTGCAAAGTACCTTAGGAGTTGTGCCAAAGCTTTGAACTAAGCCTCTAGGTACAGTAAATTAGACACATGATATTCTCGTCATCTGCTGTCTTCAATAATAATTCATTTAATCCAGTGAGGGATGGTAAATGCTTTGGAATCAATACAAGATGCTGTGGTTTCCATGGGGTGAAGTAAGAAGATTTAAAACAAATAAGCAACTCTTTGTAGCCCACAAATAGTTTTCCCACCATATACTCTATGTCCTGTTGGTATCATAACAACACACATTTGAAGAGCGCGTGCCCGGGCCCTATTTGACTTGATTCTTTCCACAACTCTGGAAGGTAAGTAGTGCATATATGATTCGTATCTTACAGAGGTGAAGACTTGAAATGTAAAAAGCATGAATGCGACATGTGAATTGCACCTCTTATTGATTTTTCTCTCCCCCTAATCTTGCTTCTTAAAATTATATCAGATAAACAAGCTTAATTGCAACTGATGCTCTTGGTATCAAAATTGGTACGGTACAGTTCCTCGTTAAGGCTGAGAAAATGATTCATCGAGAAGCCATCCCTGAAGTGGTAAGAATTGATATATACAGGGTGTAGTCTTTTGCAGTAACTTTTTAAAAGTTTATTTATTTATTTTGGAGAGAGAGAGAGAGAAAGAGAGAGGCGAGAGAGAGACAGCATGAGCAGGGGAGGGGCAGAGAGAGAATCCCAAGCAGGCTCCATGCTGACAGCGCAGAGCCCGACTTGGGGCTCGAACTCACAAACCATGAGATCATGACCGTAGCTGATGCCAAGAGTCAGTCAGATGCTTAATGGACTGAGCCACCCAGGTATCCCAACTTTTAGGAACTTTTAATTGCTGGTCTTACCTACCAGCATCCCAGCTATTCTGTGCCCATGCTTAGCAGCTCCTGCCTCCTACATTCCCATGTGGGGAGAGCCTAGAAAACCCACGAATGGTGGTTCCTAGGAATCTGCATGGAGCTCTTCATGATACTTTAGTGATAGTGACCCACAGTTCTCTAGAGGAAGCAAAATACTTCATATACTTTACTACACATTGGGTCATTCCCACAACCCTCTTAAGAATGTATAGTAGATACTAATATTCCAGGTTTATAGAGGAAGAATTGGTTAGAATAACGTGACTCTGTATTCTTTTTTATAAGTTTCTCATTGGCCTCTCCATATATGTTTTTGTGAATTTCGTTTTGCTATGAAGCATGAGAAAATGTTTCTCTTCTCAAACCTATCCCTTCTCAATTCTCCCCATCGAATAAGTAGCGCTATAATTTACCAGTTGCTTGAGTAACAAACTTAGGACGTTTCTTGATCTCTTTATTTCCCTTCTCCCCACATCAAATCCATTGGCAAGTCCTGATGACTTTATTTCTAAATTATAACCCAAATTTGTCAACTTCTTTTTTTTTTTTAATGTTTATTTATTTTTGAAAGAGACAGAGACAGAATGCGAGCAGGTTGGGGCAGAGAGAGAGGGAGGCACAGAATCTGAAGCAGGCTCCAGGCCCCGAGCTGTTGGCACAGAGCCCAACGTGGGGCTCAAACTCACGAGCTGTGAGATCATGACCTGAGCTGAAGTAGGACGCTCAACCGACTGAGCCACCCAGGCTTCCCTTGCCAACTTTTTTACAGTACAGATATTTTTGTGTATTTTTAGGGTTAGCATTCCCAGGACCTAGAATAGTATTTACTATGTCATGGGTTCTCAATAAATATTTGTAAAATTAATATTTTTCCCTACACATGCAATGATGCTCAAAATGTTATAGGGGTTCCTGGGTAGCTCAGTTGGTTAAGTGTTCGACTCTTGATTTCAGCTCAGGTCATGATCTCATGGGTTCGTGGGATCAAGCCCTGTGTTCGGCTCTGTGCTGACAGCCCAGAGCCTGATTGGGATTTTTTTTCTCTCCCTCTCTCTCTTTTCTGCTCCTCCCCCACTTGTGGTCATGCGTGAGCTCTCTCTCAAAATAATAAACATTTAAAAAATATTTAAAAGTACATATGACAGGAACTTGGACCATCAGTAGGAATACTGAAGTCCTATAAGTTCTCTGCTATGCCACATCTTAACCCATTAGTTACTGAATGATGAAGACATTTAGAGGTCCTGAGGGGCCATATAGTGTAGTGAGGATAGGAAGGTGGGCAGCATTCAGGGGATTCAGGCCGAGGGCTACTTATCCATCAGAAGGGCAGTATTTCAGTATTTTAATAACGGAACGTTATATTTTGACTTCATCTGTGTGTAACAACAAATGTCAGCTATCACTTGGTCTAAGCTAACATCCTTGCTCCCAGGGTTTCTTAGTTTCCACTAACCACCTAATTTTTTATGGCGGTGTTTTTAACACAGTAATCAAATCAAGTTATTCCCCTTTTGGAATCCTCCAAAGGATTTCTCGATACTCTTGTAATAAAACGCAACATATTTTAGCCTTATGGGTCTTTTTCGATCCTCAGCTCATGGTCCTTCAACCAGCTGTTCCTCTCCAAATTCTCACACGACTGTCTTTCCTTAATCATGGGGGAGAACTGAGCTATCATCATGCTCCTTCAGAGGGAACTTTCTGGCTACCCAGTCGAACAGAGCTTTGCCAGTCATTCTCTGTCTCATCACTCAATTTAAATTCTCTGCATGGAACTCCTTGCTACCTGTTGTATTTGTATATGTATTTTCTGCCTCATTCTCCCCACGTAAATCAACCAGAGCACTGGAATTTTATCTCCCTTGCACATTGCAGGACCCGCAGGACCACCTAGAGCGGCACCAGGCACATAATAGGCTCTTAATAAATATTTATCTATTGATCGAATGAAGGAACCAAGATAGGCATCACGGGCTAGAGCGCTGACGATCCTTTTTTTTTTTTTTTTTTAAGTTTATTTATTTATTTTGAGAGAGTGAGTGCGAGCATGCCCACATGTAAGCACACGAGCAGGGGAGGGGCAGAGAGAGAGGGAGACACAGAATCCGAAGCAGGCTCCGGGCTCTGAGCTGTCAGCCCAGAGCCCGACGCGGGGCTCGAACTCACGGACCGTGAGATCATGACCTGAGCCGAAGCCGGTCACTCGACCGACTGAGCCACCCAGGCGTCCCTGAAGTGTTTTAAAACATATGAATACATTAGGGAAAAGGAAAACAATGATTCTCTTATAACAGAGGCAAATTTTTGCCTGAACCATATAATTTGGGAAATGTTACTAAAAATGTATTCATTCTTCAAGAGAAGTAACTTGAGGGTCGCCTGGGTGGCTCAGTCGATTAAGCGTCCAACTTCAGCTCAGGTCATGATCTCGCGGTCCGTGAGTTCGAGCCCCGTGTCGGGCTCTGGGCTGACAGCTCAGAGCCTGGAGCCTCTTTCGGATTCTGTGTCTCCCTCTCTCTCTGACCCTCCCCTGTTCCTGCTCTGTCTCTCTTTGTCTCAAAAATAAATAAATGTTAAAAAAAAAATTAAAAAAAAAAGAGAAGTAACTTGAGTCCTCATCTCCTTTTACAGAAAACATTGTGGCAGCCGATGTAATCATGTTGCAGTAATAATAAACAAGTGTATTTACCTAAATATTAACCAATCATCAGGAATACTCCATAGATTAAAAGTAAAAATAGATACTGAGATACAAAGATGGGGGCTGTAAAGTGCTCTGTTGAGAGCAGGAAAAGAGCAATCAGGTATATTATTCTATTTTATTTTGAATTTTGTAAATTCTAAGTAGTATCGGACAAGAGTGCATGATTACTTCCTAATCAAGCAGCTTTGTGATTTTGTAGACTATTTACTACATTAAAAAAAAAAAAAAAAGGCGAACAGGCAAACAAACCCTGGTGAATCCTGAATTCATGTATCAATGTGAAACTATTACGACTCTGTTGGACTTGACTTGTCCTCGATTCCTCAGGAATAATCAGTTTTAGAGGGTCCGGGGAGAACCCTGACTGTTGGAGATTTTCTTTGTCTGTTTCCGTCAGCTGTATCAGATAGGAGTTAGGTTAAAAGTGAAACATGACATTCTGACAGTGAATCCGGCCGACAGATTCTTGGCTGCGCTCTCAGCTGCACTTGAACTTCTGCTAAGCATGTGTTGAAAGAGCGCTTTCAACTGCACCAGCTGTGGAGAGGTTAATAAAACAAAAGAGGAGAAACAAAAGTGCTCACTGCAGAAAGCTTCTGACTCTGCCGATTCTTCTGGTTACAAACAAGATGTCCTAGAGCTGTAACTGCTACCGCGTTTTGGCCTTGGAACCGTTTTAAGCAAGTTGAGCTTCTGAGTTAAAGGTTGAAGGCTGATAAATAAGTCGCACATCAAAATGTAATTTTACCTCTTCTGACCTGGGAACTTGGAAGTCCTTACTTTGCCATGGGCAAGTGGTAATTAGGAAAATTGTGTTTACTTTATCGACAACTTAGGTAGCTCCTCCTGCAGACAGAAAACTGCACGGGCTCTCTGATTCTCAAGATACGTGGAAGTCAAGGTGGTCTTGTCTTCCGGGCTGGGAGTAGGGACTTGTGTTTTCTGTCCCTCTTCCTGTGTTCCACTGCTCCAGGAGAGGTCCATGGAATGTGGAGCCTTGCCCAGCCTGCCTCTCAGGAGAGGATTTTGCAATCCTGTCTTGCGCAGAGAAGGTCAATTGCTGACCCACGGAGCATTTAAACTGGAAGAATTAAACAATACCCGGGAGACTGACTGCAGAGGATATTTCTTTAAAAGGTAGAGTATGGTGTGCAGGACAGGAGGGCTATCCACAACCTCCGTGAATCCTCCAGAGGCCCTCTGCTCCCCATAGCTGAGGTCCAACACTCAACAGTGCTGGGTCACCTCTGCTATATTATTGTCCTGGCATGAGCTGAAGGCAGATGGGCTAAGGAGTCCAATCGCTTCACACAACAGTAAGGCTTCCATCAGGAGGAGGGACATAAAACCAATCTTTTACTGCCAGCTTCACTCCTGGCCATCAAACTGGAGGCCTGTGATGTAGTAAGTATTTGAGGGTACAACGAATGCAATTTACATCTGTCACCTGGGAAATAGGGCATTTACGTTGGCTGAATTGAACTGAGGCAGAAAAAAGTTGCGGACACCTAAAATTTGTAATGACCTCTTGAGAAAGGTATTTTTTAAAGTTATATTTTTAAAAAGTTATTTCTGTCTAATATTTATCTTCATCATTTCCTCCATCCATGATTTAGGAAACACAAAGAATCAGAAATTTCTACTGAGATAAAATTGATGTGTTGGAGACTGTTTCTGAGTAGCTGTAGGGCTCCCCAAAGTCCTAATGCTGGACTCCTTCCCCTTCTCCTTCCGACCCCCAGGATTCCACCTGCTCAAGCTCACCCATCCTCTTCCCTTAGCATCTTCTCTTCCATTGGGCAGAGATCCTCCTGGAGGCTTCTCGGCGGCTTATGGTTTTATTCTCTCAAGCACTGAAACATTGTGGCAGCAAACACCGGAGGCAAAGGACACCTTTGTTCTGCACCAGAACAATCGGCTGTACCAACATCTTGATTTATTGGGTTTATGAGTTAGGGAATAGGCTCATCACAGCAGTGAGGAATCTCCCTTTCTTTTTCTTTTTAATGTTTATTTATTTTTGAGAAAGAGAGAGAGAGCGAGAGCACAAGTGGGGAAGGGGCAGAGAGAGAGGGAGACATACAGAATCCGAAGCAGGCTCCAGGCTCTCAGCTGTCAGCACAGAGCTCCATGCGGGGCTCGAACTCACGGACTGGGAGATCATGTCCTGAGCGGAAGTCGGACGCTTAACTGACGGAGCCACCCAGGCGCCCTGGAAACTGCCCTTTTAAACCGTATTTGCACGTTTGATAAGAAACGTGATTTGGTTTACTCAAATGTGATCTGCCGAGAAGTCTGGGTGTACTTTAAATCACAAACTGAGGTGTACTTCAGATAAAGTGTTTGAAGAGGTGAAGAGAGCAGTGGGGCAAAAGTGGGGAAAGTGTCAAGTTGGTTGGACAGTATGGGAGAAGCTGTTTCCCCTTTATTCTATACAACAGTAGTAAACATAAAATTGTCAAATACCGGTTTGCATATCGAGACAATGGTCACTTTCACTTTGTTTTACTCTGCAGCTAGCCTATGGAGAAGAAAGCAACACCTACTATTTTTCCATCTCCCACCTTGCCCTCAATAATCTAAACAACCTGACATTTACCTACATATCACTTATGAGAAATCTCTGGCAATTTAAGAAAAAGAAACAATATGACAGTTGGGGGAGACATCTTCAAAGATCACATTTATAGCATTATTCTTAGCTTCTGAGCAAAACTGTATTTTTATTACCATTATTTTTTTAATTTTATTTTTTATTTTTAAAAATTTACATCCAAATTGGTTAGCATCTAGTGCAACAATGATTTCAGGAGTAGATTCCTTAGGGCCTCTTACCCATTTAGCCCATCAACCCCTGCAGTAACTCTCAGTTTGTTCTCCATATTTATGAGTCTCTTATGCAAAACTTTATTAAAAAATTTTTTTTAACGTTTATTCACTTTTGAGAGACAGAGAGAGACAGAGCATGAGTAGGAAAGGGGCAGAGAGAGGGAGACACAGAATCTGAAGCAGGCTCCAGGCTCTGAGCTGTCAGCACAGAGTCCGACACGGGGCTGGAACTCACAAACTGAGAATCATGACCTGAGCTGAAGTCGGACGCTCAACCGACTGAGCCACCCAGGTGCCCTTGCAAAACTGTATTTTTAATGTGAGTAACTGATTTTTCCAGACCTCAGTTTTCTACATCTAAAATAGGACTAAAAGTACCTGGCTAGATATAAAGAAGATCATTCCACGCATGTGTAATCAAGTTATCTAGCGGAAAATATGCAAACCAATGTGAGGTTCCGCATCCTTCCGTATGAGAAATACGATATACACTTACTGAATTTGATAGCAGAGGTAAACATACATTAATTCCCATTAGACAGCCTTTAAAAACACGTAGGATCCACCAGTAAAATGAGCTTTGAGGAGACATTTGGCTTCTAATTCAGAGACGACTTCATCTTTGCATTTTCTCCGGAATTTTTGGAATGTGTGAATGTGTTCAGTGAGCAGCCAGCAAACAGAAGTTTCAAATCTTCCTCTTGGTTCGGAAGAAGTAGAAATAGCATAACTATGGGCCCTGAGACTCTGCGGCTTTCCCAAGAGACAAGATGTGCCGGGCGTGGAGCCGTAGATTGTGGAGGGACAAGATTACAGGGCTTGGAACAAAATATCATTCTACATGGCCCGACAAGACGTGTTATCAGATACTTAGTACTGGCTGCCTACCTGGGCAGTGCACCAAAAAAGGAGAAGAGTGTGGGATAGAGGAAATCATTATTGGAGGCTGTTATTCAACACTTAGAACCCATGTGAGGGAGCCACGGCACAGTCTCTTTTGCTGCCGTCGGTAGGAAAATGTCCACTCTTTCTGTTTTTAGGAATATGTTGTTGGCTTCAAAATGATGACGTCAAAATTTCAGAATCACAGCAGGAGGTTTAGCAAACAGGAAAGATCACCGGCTCTTCTTGGCCAGTGTCGGCCACTGAGGGAGAACTCCTGAGAGTTGAATCAGTGAGGAGGCCAAGAGGGTCTCCACCTTCGGTGGGGGGGAGTGGGAGGAGGGCTGCCTTTTCAGAGGGCCCTTCCCCCGTGCGAGGCGAGCGAAGCATGGAACGTCTGATTTTTGTTTATTCTAAAATTGTGAGCACGAGCCTTTCTACGTATGGACCACGGCACATAGAATATCTGCTTGTCTTGCCTTACCGGGATTCAGATCCTCCCCTGGAATTTCTGCCATTTAATGTCACAAAACAAATACAGGATGGTGGAAGGAAACCTTAGAAATAACTTTTCAGGATGTACATTTGGCAGCATATTTCTTCTCTCTGGCCTGTCTGCTTCACTCTCAGTTACAAGTAATTTTAAGTGGTGGATTTTTAACAAGGTTTTATGATCTTTTATCACGTACCGGATCCTGAAAGACATTGGAAACACCCATCGTAAGATGCTAATAACTCTGTAAATTTCTATAACATTGTTTTAAAAAGTTACTTATTACATCAAGGCCAAACAAATATTTATAGATTTTTCAGATTAGTTTCTGTGGGCCTTAAGGGTAAATAAAGGTTTTGGGGGTTTTTTTGTTCCTAGAAGACTAATTTATTGAATCGTCAATATGATTTTTAAATTGTTGTTCCTGTTTAAAATTTTCACAGTTGTAAGTTATTTTGTGTCAGTTATATCTGTTAGGAAGGTTTTCTTCTGTTCCTCCTTTCCTTGGTAAGAGAGCTGGGTAACATCCTCAATATCACCATCATCGTCGTATCGCTTACTCGGAACCATTATGTGCCAGGCACTTTGCGTGCATTATTTTAATTGTCATAACAACCCTGAAGTGTTTACAGGTGAAGCCCAGAAAGTTAACGCTCCAAGGACCCAAAGCTAATAAGTGATGGCTCTGGTAGAATTTGAACTCGGTTTGGTCTCTTTCAAAATTCTTCCCTGTCCCTAATTCTGAAATACGTAAAATTCTCAAAATTTAAAACATTGCCTCTCCGAGCACGGTAATAGTACATTTATAAGACTTACATATTCAGTGGAGCAAATCCTTTGCCTTTAAAGTGCCTGTGTTTGTTCCTCAGAATCTCTGATGATCTAGGACTATACCACACCATAAACTCTTGGTTTTGTTCTGTTCTCAAAGCATCCGATTCTCTGCCAGAAAATAGTTCAAACATGTTGGAAGAATCAAGCTTCCTGAATTGGGCAATGCATGATTTGGTTTAAAACTGATACAACAATCGGAAATTCTGCTTATCCACTGAATCATATTGACTACACGCCAGAATCTCGTTGTTTGCCCTAACCACACTCATCTCATTTTTTTTTTTTTTCATCTACAGAATTCTCATAGCCTACAAAGCAAATTTCAAAACAGATATTCAAGGGGATGAAAGGGCTTAGGTAACTTGATAAAAATTACAAAGGGGAAATTAACTTCAAAGATAACTGTAAGTATCTGCAATGTGTAAATAGCATCCAAGTTCTTGATAATGAAGTCATGTTATTTTATATTTTCAGAAAATGGAAAAAGCAAAAAAACTCAGAATAAAAATAAAAGTAGAGATAAGGCCTAAAAATGGAAAGCAACCATGGAGATACAGTGAAAGACAAACAGGAATGTTTAGAAAAATCAGATAACAGTGATCCAAAAGAGAGAGAACCCTCAGGACAGAGAAACATACGAAGATAAATACTGATGGAAAATAATCAGGGCACAAGGTTATAATTCAAAATAAAATTTCCGAATTGCACATCCTGTTTGAAATGTGTATCTTGGAGTTTACACGGGCCTGCTGCAGTGGGGAAGTGGGCTGGATCGGGAATCAGAGGTCCTGGTTTGGGGTCTGGCTCAGCCACTTGTTATCTCTGTTTACTTGGACCAGAGACTCAGGGCCCTGTTTTCCTACATATAGATCAAAGAGATGCTATTAAATGCCTTCCAGCGCTAAAGAACTTAATGTAGCAACGAGTAGAATTTAGAATGACATCTCATTTATGGCAAGATAATATTTTCTTACCTTTCACTGATGACAAGCTACATAGGACCCACATGCACTCAGAGAACGTATTCTTGAACAAGAGTAGTTTTACCCCAACACTGTAACAACCATATTTTGCTAACGTTATGCCAACATCATCATAGATTTTAGTGTATGTGGCTCATATTTGATCTTCCTTGCTGATTAGAAGCTGACTAAACAAATAAAAGGTTGATATAATCAAGGCCCATTGCCATTTTTGAGATCTGGATGAAATCAGTGTACAATTGGTCACTACTGTAATTTGGGTCCTCTGTAGAATATACATTAGTTTTCTGTTTAAATTCTTCCTGCAATTGCCCAAACAGTAATCTTTTTAATTTCAAGTACACAATAATGCAAAAAAGTATAGTGCTGTAGTTAGCATACATTTTGAGATGGTCTAATGGAATGCATGTTAGGAAAAAGTAAACGTGAGTTTGACATTGTAATGTTCACATAGGTTTTAAAGTAACATGGATAAAATTTTTTTTCTGGCAATAAAGAAGAAATCTTTTTCCATCTCTTAATTATGTTTTATGCAAATAACCATCCCTGCCGATACCCGTGAGTAACATATATATAAGTAAGCCCTGCCTCCCCACTCCATGTTCTCTCTCTCTCTCTCTCTCTCTCACACACACACACACACACACGCATGCACACACACACACACACACACACACACACACACACACACTCACACACCATCAGTGGAAGATGCAGGCATTTCTCATTTAAGGGATAATGACCATGGGCACAAAGGAAGGCAGGTGTTAAACATGAGCCCATGTTGGAGTTTGAAAAGCTGGTTTGAGGGAAGGAAGCATAGATGTGAGTCAGTATTCTGAACAAAACTGTACCTTCTCTCTCAGTTCCATAACATGTAGCTATGAAGTAGATCTTGAGGCATCGTTTAAACCCCGTGAAGTGCAATATCCTATTCTGTAATGTGAGTATAAAAATAGTATCTGGGGCGCTGGGTGGCTCAGTCAGTCAAGCGTCAGACATCGGCTCAGGGCATGATCTCACTGTTCATGAGTTTGAGCCCCACAATTGGGCTTTCTGCTGTCAGCACAGAACCAGCCTTGGATCTGTGGTCCCCCTCTATCTCTGCCCCTCCCCTACTCTCTCTCTTTCTCGAAAATAAATAAACACTTAAAAATTTTTAAAAATCATACCTATGTTATAGAATTATCAGTAGTAAATGAAAGTACTTGCTTCTGAGCTCTGTAAGCTCTCTAAAAAGGTAAACTGTTTGGTCTATTTTTTTGGATGTAGGTGGGTGGATTTTTTTTATTAAATTAAAATAAAGGATACTCAAAGGAATAAAAGTAAGAAAAGCAAATGTGAAACATTTATAAGGATTATAGGAGAGACTTTTGAATTCTAGAATAACATGTTTAGAATATGGGAATTACTGAGACCAAGTCATGAACAAATCAGATCCTTTTATTTTTGTAAAGAAAAATGTAAATAGTTAATTATTCAGCAAGTGTCTTTAGATACATAGAAGTATTTACACAAGAGTCAAAAAAAAAATCAGTGAGTCTGAAGCAGATTTATAGGAGAAATAGGGCTAATGAAAGCTGGTCTCTCTGTTCTCTCAGAGAGATTTACCAAATCAAAATGATCACCTAGTGCAATAATAACTACTTAAAACTATTCTATTTTTGTCACTTGTCTTAACTTGGAAGAATTTCTTTCTTCTTGGTTTTCTCAGCCATCCTTGTGTGGGTAGATTAAAAGCATCTAGTGTTAGTTAACATTAAAAGAATCAGTAGCCAGATTATCACAAAAAAACATTAGTAAGTAAAGGCAGAAGCCAGTGCAGTAAAGGACTCCCTATGCTTCCTCTCCAAGGTGGCCAGGAAGGAGGTGGGCATCATGGAGGAGAAGAACCTGGGTCAGTTCTGTCTCCCATTCACTCCCACTCATTTATGCCTTCATAACTGCAGGACCCCGGGGTAGGTAAACAAGACTATATTTCAGGATTAATGAGTTTCCAGTCCCAGTAGGGAGCCTGGTTAGTCTCAGGCTATAGAGGTGCATAGACAACAGGTATGTGGCTTGGTTAAGGGAGTTTGAAAACTGTGAGACTCCCATGTGACATAGATAATCTGAAGCCACGATGTGATAAAGAGCTCTTTCTACCATCTTTCCCAGCTGTGGGGTTCTTAAAAAATATCATATTCCTGTATTTTTTATTACTCTTTAACATAATTCCATCCAACCTGATGAAGCGTATGTGTGTCTGTGTTTCTCATAAGCTAAGAGACCACTTTGATGAATTCAGTTGTTGCGTAATTAGAATTTTGTTTTTTAGTATACAATCATTTTTCGTATGGAAAATACAGATATGGATAGAAAATCAGATAGTTTGTAGGTTCTTGAGTACCTTAAACAGTGGGAAAATATAAGAAATTGGTAGAAATGTAAATTTTACATTTGTTTTTGGATATGTAAACATCGTCCTAGGGTCCTGATTAAATTAATTTTGCCGTATAATTTAAGACTTTCGTAGTGGTCTAAAGTTTATAAATATAAAAGCTATATTCCTTCTATATTATAAGCCCTATTTTCCTAAAAATGAACATTACCTTTCTCAACAATGTAAATAAGCAATTAGGAAACATAGACAGGAAGAGATAGCATGTTACTTTATGAAACCCTCATTCATTTGGACTTATTTAATAAGTACCAGAGTCACACATTGTAAAGACTATTTATATACTTTGTATATACTTTGTATGCAAATAAAAAGCAAACCCAGGTATATTGAAAGAACAGAATAATAAAAAAAGTTACAGTAGTTACCAGATTTCAGGACTTTTTCCAGCTGCAGAGATAGAAATCCAGGAGCAAAAGGGGACAAACACATCTTAGGGGGAAATCTGAGGGCATGAGCTAGACCAGACTCCAGACCACCAGCTAGGAGCTGAACCATGGGAATAGCAATATGACTTTCTCATGGGTGTCTTTATTTTCACATTGTGGCCTCTCTTTCCTTTATAATATTTGTTTCTCTGCTCCACCCCATCCCATTTTTTTTTTTTTTTTACAAGTCTTTATAAGTTATGGGCATGATGTCCACCATAAGAAGAACTCTCAAGGGTTTTAATGAGGTTAACTGCTAATATTTCTTAAATGCTCGGTGTCAGGTACTTCGTTAAATTCTTTATGGGGCTCCTGGGTGGCTCAGTCCGTTAAGCATCTGACTACAGCTCAGGTCATGATCTCATGGTTCATGAGTTCAAGCCCCACATCAAGCCCTACACTGATAGTGCAGATCCTGCTTGAGATTCTCTCTCTCTCTCTCTCTCTCTCTCTCTCTCTCTCTCTCTCTCTCCTTGTCTCTTGGCCCCTCCCCCAGTTGCACCTTCTCTCTCAAAATAAATAAACATAAAAAAAATTCTTTATCTGTAAAGGCACTTATCTTTTCTCTATTGTTCAATGCCTCGGACAAAGAAGGAAGCTTTATCAAGATTGTAAGTGACACAAAATTAGGAGGATTAGCTAATGAGTTCGAAAACAAAATAATCCGCTAGAAGAATTTTATATGCTAGGAAGGCTGGTTCCAACAAAGAAGTGGAAATGCAACAGAATAAATGAAAAAAAAAAATTTCCATTTAGAGGTGAATAATCCATTTCTCATGTGGAGAATGGTGAAAATATGATTTGGTAATAAATGTAAAAAAAAAAAAAACTTGGGAATTTTAATGCAAGTTCATGTAACCCAAGAGTGTGCATCTGGTCCTGAATACCTAACTCAGTCATATTAATTGAAATATAGCATTCACATCAAGGGAATTATTAGGCTAACCTCATTCGCTGCCGGTCACACAGGAAGTGCTGTGTTGAGTCCTGGGCACCACATTTTAAGAGAGAAGTTGACAGCAAACTGGAACGTGTTCAAAGGAGGGACGGTGAAGGGTCTGGAAACCATATCATATAAGGAGTAACTGGGGGAATGTGTTCATTTAACCTGAGAAAATGACGAGTTGTGTTAAAAATTTCAAAGGCTGTTCTACAGTAGAGGAGGTAGATTTTTCTGCATGGTTACAGAACTAAAAATGAATGGGGGGGAGTAGTCACAGGGTGCTAAGTTCAGGTTCATAGAAGAAAATGCTTTTCTGATAATTAAAGTGATTTAGGAACAGGGTGACTCAGTGGATGGCGGGCCACCAGGAGTGTTGGGCGAGCTCTGTGTGCTCACCTGCCAGAGTGGTGGGAGAAGAGAGTCAGGGCTGAAAAGTCCTTATGAGTCTGAGGTAGCATCTATGGCAATACCTTTGTTCACTTCCTATAAGAATCATATTGGGATCTTGGGTAAATTCTTCTTTCTTAGTAACTAAGGCCTATTTTCATTTCCATGCCACCCAGGCTACTCTTATGCCTCCGGGACACACAACTGAGGCTTCCCTTACACACACACAGACAGATGTGTGCACGGGTGTGTGCACATGCATACGTGCACACGCACACGTGCACACACACAGGCACACACACACAGCTACTCTACATTTACATTTTACATCCTATATACATTTAATTTTTATTTATTTTTGAGAGAGGGGAGGGGCAGAGAGAGAGAGGGAGACAGAATCCCAAGCAGGCTCCATACTGTCAGTGTAGAGCCTGATAGGGGGCTCTGACTCACGAATAGTGAGATCATGACCTGAGCCCAAACCAAGAGTCTGACGCTTAACCGACTGAGCCACCCAGGCGCCCCTACATCTTTCTTCTTTTTACCATCTCTTAATTTTTTAAAAAAGGGAACGAGGTAGGTCGAGGAATAACAGTGAAATACATTAAAATCAAAGTTATCATCAGCAACTGTAGCAGGAGTCCTTTCTCCAGGTTTATTTGTGACTCTGAGGGCAATAGTTCCTGATCTAGCTGGACACACATCAGTCGGGCTGTTACCTTGTACCTTGTGTGGGAAAAGGTATGCTGGGAAGGAAGAGCTAACCCCTAATAGCGTTTGCTCTATAGCAAAATCATGAAGGTGTTGCATTAAATTACAAAATACGAGGTTGCAGAAGCCTGTGGATTTTCTTGGGATTGTAGAGCAGAAACATTGGGTGAAAAGAACAGGTTGAACGAAATGCCCTATTGTCGGCATCCATCTTGATATAGTTTTCTGAAGACTTTTGGGCATGTATATTAGCAAAGACTGCAGTCTTCGGTGTAAATCCTTCATTCGTGCTTAATGGGAGGACCAGGTTATGTATGCGTGAATTGAGAAATGGGCGCTGTGTAGATGAGACTTTCTTTTCTTTGATTCCTCCCTCCCTCCGCTCATCTCCCTCTCCCTCCCTCCCTCCCGCTCTCTCCTTCCTCCTCCTCCTGCTGCCCCTCCTTCTCTTTTTTCTCTTCCTCCTTCTCTTCCTCTTCCTCCTTCCCCTTCTCCTCTTTTTGTTCTTCTAACAAAGGGTCGCGATTCTTTGGAGCCCCCTCCACAGCCCCCAACCCACACCCAGTCTTCAGCCTAGTGATTAAGAATGTTTTTGAGCTTTGACATTTTAACTTCTTCCTGTGCGTTCCTGTTTGCTGACTCCACAACTTTGCAATGTCTTTTCCCCCCTTTCTAGACAACAAACAGGACAGTATAAGCTATGGAGAAATTGTTAACAAAATTTCAAGAAGTCAATGCAGCATGGATTGAATAATGGATGTGTAATGGTCGTTGCATGGGCCAGCCAGGCAGCGCTGGCCCGGGTGGCTGAGCCGGCTTGCCCTGTGCGGTTTGGGGCCTTTAACTATGGGGCAAGTCATTAAGCGGCTGGAGAAGCAGCATCACATTGTTCTGTTATTTTCAAACCACAACAGCCTCTGTGGAATCCAAGAGCCATAAAGACAAGTTCTGATGCTGCCTGACAGAGGCATAATTCATGGACTCTATAATTTAAAAGGATTTCAATGCAATTGTAAAACTAATAAAAAATAAATTGCGTTTGGGGAAACGGGTACCTTTTAAAATCAATTGATTCTATTAATTTAAAAATACAATCAGCCTGGTAGCTGTGTGTGTGTGAAGATAAGTAAGATTAAATCTGATGCCAGTGGTTTCAAGTAAGTTCATAACATCGCTGTCGGACCCAAGAGGGGGAAAAAAAAGAGCGAGAGCGAGAGAGAGAGAGAGAGGGAGGGAAGAAAAGAAAATCCCAGAACAATTTATGGCCTCTAGCCAGTAACAAAGTGTTTCTGCCTGTACTTTTTTTATCATCTCCCCACCAACTGTTGATTATGCCCAAGTTAAAAAAAAAAAAAAGTTATGGTAACTTTCTAGAAGGTTTAGATTTCAGTCTGGATTGAGGAAAAAAAAAAAAAAAAAAAAAAAAAAAAAAAAAGGCCTCAAACGAAAGGCTCTCTTTAATCAGATAATTGACCAGTCAGTAATTTTAGCCTGTCTGTGTCATACCAGTTGGCAGGTACAGAGATCCGCAGCCCTGTGCCTTCCCCTCCGTTCCCCCTTCTCTGCCTCCTGGGACTGTCAGCAAGCTTCTCTGTCTTCTTGCTGGTCCCCAGAGACTGTCCCCAAACATTTTCAAGTTCAGAAAAGGAGAGCCAGCTGTCAGAGGGGACCATCTAGATGGCACAAAAGGACCTCCATCCTTCCATCACCCAGCTGGAGGGGGGGAGGGGAAGTAGGGCCCCACTGAACAGCTGTCTTAGATCCAGAGCACCCACGTTTCAAATTGATCCCTAGTTTCCTGAAATCCTGGCTCGAGAGTTGTTTGGGAGGCTTTGGTGGGGCTTTAAATACAAGTACATTAACTCCTCTATTTTAACTCCCTCATCATGAGTAATGGCAGCTCAGAAATGCCCTCTATAATGTCACGTCACAAAAGGCTCGGAAAATTATCCCTTACCCTTATTGTCTGCCTGTTTTCTTTGATTCCTTCTCTACTCACCACGTTCCCTGGCAGCCATGAATGAAATGTAACATGCTACATGACTGACATCCATTAAAGCTTCTCGACAAGCCTTGGACCAGGTTTTGAAAGGCCCTTGGAAGAAAAAGGATTGTGTGCT
Organism: Panthera onca; assembly: GCF_046562875.1. Taxonomy (NCBI): domain Eukaryota; kingdom Metazoa; phylum Chordata; class Mammalia; order Carnivora; family Felidae; genus Panthera; species Panthera onca. Next base: position 119,457,910 of record NC_138343.1, read on the forward strand.
CTTTGAATCTTGGTCTGCTGAACGGTTGCCAAGTGAGGGCTGCTCCATTCAAAGGGCTGAGTGAATAAATGAGAATAACATCCTTGGGGACCCGCAGGATCAGCTTACTCTGAAAATGCTCAGCTCCACAAAAGGTCAGAGTCACAAGGTAAATGAAAATGGCTATGAGGGGACTTTGATGGCCGAAACGTGGTAACAGTAGAGGACTTGAAAGAAAACTTTATTTAAAAAAAGAAAAAAAGGAGGAAAAAGAAAGAAGCAGGGGTGGGGGAACATCAGAACTGCAAAAGTCAATTGATAAGAACAAAACACTTCGACAGTGACATCCCTGAATTTTTGTTTGTAAATTATACACAGGCGGCATATAAACAAGTTTATGTGCTTATGAAAATGTATAAGCTCTTCCTCTACCCACATCTGTAAACATCACGGATTAATTTTATTTCACACATTAATCAAAACTGGGTCAAGTCTGTAAACTCTCTGTCTTGGTGGGATATAACATAAGTAATCTAATTTCATCTTCGTTGCAAGTTGATAAAATCTAGTGAGCCATCAAACATGTCATTTCTTAGGTCACACGTTTTTTTGTTTGTTTTGTTTGTCTACACGTGATTTCTCAATTAGAATGATTTCTATTACCACTTTAATGGAGGTGCATTAGAAGTTTCTAGACAAAAAAGTCAGAAAACCATAGGAACTTGGTTTTGTTTCCACAGAGACCCTGCATGATACCTGCCACAGGGTCACTCCTGGGAAGGCTCTCTGGCTCCTGACTTTTTCAGATCGTTTTTGGATATATACACAGAGGAAGCATTTCTTTATGCTAAAATTAGTTAGATCAGATTGCCTCCCGCGAAGATTTAAATGGAGTTCCTGTCCCTCCTTTGATTCAGCAAATGACAGCAACAGTGGGGGCTGTGGCTCAATTGGATGAAAACCTGTGGCAAAGCACGGCTTTGCCCCTGTGGGTATGGTTTCCAATGGCAGTGATATGTTATCACATAAATTCCATCGCAGAGGTTATAGTGGATTCAACGGTGCCCCCACCTCCAAGAAGATCTGTCTACTCAGAATCTTTGAATCTGAAGTTAGTTGGAAAAAAGGTCTTTGCAGAAGTAATGAAGTCAAAGAATTCAAGAGGAGGTCATCATGCATTAGGGTGTGTTCTAAATCCAGTGACAAGTGTCCTTAGAAGAGAAGAGAAGGGAGAAGGAAACGTGAAGACAGGAGCAGAGATTGGAGTAATGTGTCTACAAGCCAAGGAATACCACGAGTTACCAGCAGCCACCAGAAGCTAAGAGGGAGACATAGAACCGGTTCTCCTGAGGAACCTTGGAAGGAGTGACCCCACTGACACCTTGATTTTGGACTTCTAGCCTCTAGAACTGTGAGAGGAAAAAATTCTGTTGTTTTAAGCCACCAACTTTGTGGTAGTTTGTTAGATCAGCTCCGGGAAACTAACAGATGGCCAGGGCCACATGTGCTATTGTAATGGCAAGACCATCCAGCTCGGGCTTGCTGCTCTTTGGTAAGAAGAAAATCAGCAACTCCTGAGGCCGCCCACGGAGTCATGGGGTCACAGTGGTGATAGAGGTACCCTCTGCCCAAGCTCCTCCCTTTGATCGTTTTGCCATGACAAAGCTCCCTGGTTTTCAATAACGAAACACGCGCATCTCCTCAATACATTGTTTAGATAATGCTTGTAAAGAAAAAAATTGTTTCCCCAAACTCATCCGTATGTGGGAAAAGGCTCCTATTATATTCTAAACACAGTCCACATCATCAGAGTTAAGGCTGCTGGTGTAAAGGAAGGCCATGCTACTTCACAAAGCTACTCTGTGTCAACAGCAAAATTAACTGTTCAGTAACGAGGAATCGATGTTTTCAGCATTTTAGAGTCTCACTGACTAGTGTGTTACACTTAGGAATCATTGTATTTTAATAAATTGGTTGGTATTTGGGGGTTATTCTATAGCACAGGTTTTGTTTTTTTTCAATTTAAAATAATGCAAAATTGGCTTTCAGTTCATGTTTACTTTCAAAATGTCTGATAATCAAAAATGGACACCATGTTGTGTATGAGAGGTCGGCACTTGCTTTTGTGTATGTACGTATCTTAAAGGGGCACGATTGTATTTTAGAGAAAATCTTTTGTTAAAAGATGTAACTTAGTATCTTCACCTAATTACCTAAATTAGAAACTTTTGGGAGGGGCCAATTTAATATAGATTTAGAATCTTTCAGTGTTTTCAAGTTCTGGTAGATTCTTCTTTTTTTTTTTTCTTTTTTAAAAAAAAAATATTTATTTATTTTGAGAGAGACAGGTGGGGAAAGTTCAGAGAGAGAGAGGGAGAGAGAGAGAATCCCAAGCAGGCTTCATGCTGCCAGCACAGAGCGGGGCACGGGGCTTGAAGTCATGAAACCATGAGATCATGACCTGAGCTGGACCCAAGAATCAGACGCTCAACCAACTGAGCCACCCAAGAGCCCCTCAGGTTCTACTAGCTTCTTCTTAAGTTTTCATTTATGGTACTAGCTGAAAGAAACTTCTGAATGAAGATCATTTATTTAAAACAGACTGTTTTCAGGACATAAAAATGTTAAAAGAATGCATATTAAGCTTGAGTTTTTAGGAATTAGATTGATAGAACAAAATGCTTTCTATTTGTTATAAATCTTTACATTTAACATTTACGTTAAACATATACATTAACATTTATATATAAACAGCATTTGAGGAAGAGTCTTAAGTATGCCCAATTATCAACAAAAAGTTTCTAGGTGTCAGTGGCCCGAAAAAGTTCACCTGTTTTTCTGCTTCAGCAAAATATTGGAAAAAGTGGTTGCAAGTATAAATTAATAGGGCAGGAGTTGTAACTAGCAGTTAATATGTAAATGTCCATTTGACTGTTTAAAATCTGTATGTGGAAGGAATCCTAGTTCCAAAAACAAACAAAAAACCCCACAAAACATATATTATAAACATACAACATATACCGGATACATCACAATTATATGTTCTAAAAATCCTATCTGTTTTTTTTTTTTTTTTGAATGCTAAGTAAGACTGACACATGGAATTCATTACATTCGAGCTAATGGTTTCAGTCAAATTTATAACAGAGCTGAGTAGGCACCAAGCATTTCTGGGCCTGTGTCTCCAGAGACAGGGGACCCAGAGACACAAGCATTCCCACACAGAGGACATTCAGTGCCCAGACTACTGAAGGTTAATTCCTCTGCCTGCACCCACATTTTTTATTCCCACGAATAAAACAAGTTGTTTTGTTTTAAAAACAAACGTAGCCTCTATGAAAGGCCGAAATAAAGGATTGGCGGGATAAATGATACTGTAGGATAAATGGTGTTGAATTTTTCTACATTAGCACCACAATAAATTCATAGTAGAGTCTGATAAAGTGGGAGAACACTAGATATCCTTATTGTGGCATTGGGTTTTAAAACAGTTTATACATGGAGGAAATGAAGAACGATTTATTGACACTGAGAGTGCAAATTTGTGTTCACTCTTGTTTTCATGCATTCAGATGTGATTTAAAGTTGGCGTTTAGCTAGATAGCCTTTAAATTCTAATTTTTATTTGGAGTATTTTGTTCATTATTCTGCACTGTTGAACATATTTTGGTAACTTCAATAAACAAAACTTATGTTTTCTTTGGGATGCGGAGATTGGTGAAAAGAAGAACTCTGTGTGAGTGTTTTTTAAAGTGAATTTATTTTTGCATGGATGCTTTGAAGAGAATCAGAGCCTGTGAAACTTAACTGTAAGATGTGGATTCTGCTGAAGTGTAAAGGTTGGGGGCGGGGGGGGGGGGGGGGGCGGGTGGATTCTTTGTCTGTATGTGCACTTTTGGCCTGCAGGGGGCAGCCAAACACAGCGAAGCTAAAGGAACCGGCATGCACCGCCCTGTTTTTCATGCTACCTGAGTAACCCTAGTCCAGAAAAACGCACCAAAAGCCAAAGTAAGCACTCCTTCCCCATCTGTCACTGCGTGGAAGAGAGCTGAGGCAGCCATATTTAATCAACACTGAAGTCTCCCCCTGGGTGATGTTCGTGCCCTTCTGTAATATTTTATTCTAAGCCATTTCCCAGACAGCATTATTGATTCGTGTCATTATTCTCCCCCCAAGCTCCGGGAGCTTGTGCAATGTGACACCAACTGCAGCTCTCTTCCTGAACATAACCTCAGAACCGAAAAGTAAGGTGACTGCCTGCCACATTCAGACTTACCCAGATGGCATATTATGGGGTGTACTGTAGGCATTTTAAAGTCTCACAATCTGACATCCGTTGGTTATAATGCATTTGCAAGAAAAGAAAGTTACCAAATAATAATAATAGTAATAATAAAGAAAAAGAAAAAAAAAAGAAAGAAAGAAAAAAAAAGGAAAGAAAGAAAGAAATGGAGTTTGGCATTTGTTTCTTAGTTCTGCTTTTTTACTTCTTAACTAGCAGATTTATGCTCACAGTGAGAAAATACTGTTCTTTAGGTATTTTGTGTGGGTGGTTTGGATGAGGAACTCCCCTCCCCTGGAAGACTCATTAAAAACAATAATACATTTGATATTTATTTTGACTAGGGTTCTGAAATTCTTTGCTTTCCCTTCTCTCAGAGGTAAAGGAGGACAGTAAACAGTTTCTTTTTTCTTAAGGACAGATACTAAATTGTAAGAGGAGGCCCTGTATGTTGAGTGGGTGAGTGAGGGAAGGAAGGAAGGAAGGAAGGAAGGAAGGGAGGGAGGAAGGAGGGAAGGAAGGAAGAAAAGGAGGCAGGAAGGGAAGGAAGGAAGGAGGGAGGGAAGGAAGGGAGGAAGGAAGGGAGGGAAGGAAGAAAGGAAGGAAGGATCGATGGGAGGAAGGGAGGCAGGGTAGGAATTTTCATTATTCCCAGAGGTCTTCTTACTCTCAGGAAATGGCCCATTAATCAGTTTTCTCAAAGCCATTTCAAGTTTGAGTCCATAAGCATCCTGAAAGGTGTGCATGCTGTTATTTACCTTGTAGACACCGTATTCTGAAGAGTAACAAGTGCTCTCCATATCATCCCTCAGCCATACCCTCACGCACATATACTTGCATGAAGGTCTATAATATACATCCTACGCGTTTGCAGTTGTAGCACCAACTTTTTGTTTTGTCTTGAGTCCAGTGGAGTCATGAAAGTTGAAACGCCCACTCTTTCCTCCTCCATCAGCAAAGGTTTTCTAATTATTGTATCAAGGGCTGCCCCTGTAGTACTAAACCTGCACGGCCGGTGCTTCAGGAATCTTCTTGTCTAGATCAGTTGACGTTTCCTATTGACATGTCTCACTGCACACTAATTATTATCAATTTAGAGTTATCAAGATTGTTGATCAATTGTTGATTGTTGATCAATTGTTATCAATCAAGATGACAATAATCACAATACTACCTCTTATTGAACATCTTCTATGCTTCAGACACTGCATTAAGCAATTTATTTACATTAACATCTGACCTTCATGAAAGCGATAAGAAGTGGGTATTACATCCAGTTTGTATGTGCTTAAACTGTAGCTCAGAGAGATTAAATAATGGTTATTGTTTTAATTACACCACTCAAGTTACTTCAAGGAAGGTAGTTGTTTTCTAAAGAATAACAAAGCCTGGATAATTCTAAGAAAAAATTAATGCAAGACACTTGCCTCAGTAGATATGAGACATAATCATTAAAAGTAACTTATTTTGGGAGTACCTGGGTGGCTCGGTCGGTTAAGCAACTGACCCCTGATTTCTGCTCAGGTCATGATCTCTCGGTTCACGAGTTCGAGCCCTGAGTCAGGCTTGGTGCTGTCTGTACCTGGGATTCGCTGTCTCTCTCCCTCTCTCTCTGCCTCTCCCCCGCTTGTGCAGGTGCGCTCTCCCTCTCTCTCAAAATAAAAATAAATAAACTTTTTTTTTTTTAAAGGGTAACTTACTTTTACAGGAATGATAGGACTGAAAAGAAAATCTAGTAATAAGCCCAAGTCCAGCTAGGAACTAATTTTACTGAGATTTTCATAATGCCAGATGCCTGGCTAAGTGCTCTGCCTACTTTTTATGACTTAATCTTTATGTGGTTTTAGGAGGCATTATTGTCTCCACACTTTAGAAAAAGAAACTGAGGCTTAGACAGATTCAGTAACTTGTTCAGAGTGACAGTTAGTCAGTGTGAGCACTGAGTCTTTCTAATTCTAGCATTAAACTGCTTTACCACTATGTCCACAGGCTTTCTAGTATATCATGGTGTTTAGTACATGATAAAAGTAGCATTTTGAATCAGCCAGTGGAAAAACAATATATTATTAAGTAAATGGTGCTGAGGATGACTCTACAGATTGAGGCAAAAAATTAAACCAAATATTTTCTTTAATCATACCAAAATAAGTTCCAGATGGATCAAATGTATAAATATAAATAATGAATCCATAAACAGCCTTAAAAACTTAGAATGAATATTTTTTTATATTCTTGGGAAGGCCATTCTAAGTATGATAACAAAACCAGGAATCATGAAGTACAAGGGTGGTAACTTTGACTATAAAATGTTTTAAACTCTTGACCGCAAAAGATATTTTAAACAATTTAAAAGGCAAATAACATACTAGGGTAATGTTCATAATATATACACTAGACAAAATATTAATGATCTTGATGTATAAAGAACTCTTTAAGTCAACAAAAGAAAATCAACATTTTGACAGCAAAATGGGCAAAGTTTATGAATAGGTACTTACAAGAAAAATACAAGTAGTCAAAAAATATTAGTAATAATCAAAGGAAAGCAAATTAAAACAGGAATGAGATAGGATTTTTCACCAGTTTGGAAACGATCAATACTGTGTGTTAACAGTGGCTTAGAAAAAATGGGCATCTTATGAAATTAAAATTGCCAATATTATTACTGAATCAAAAAGAGAAAGTATACCATTTGTCCTAATAATTCTACTTCAAAAATCTTAAGTTGAGAAAATAATTAGATAGTTAAGTAAAAATACGTGTACAATATTTAGATTGTTGAAGTAGATTTATTGCTGCATTACTTATTACAGAGTAAAACTGGAAACAATATAAATGTCTATTATGAAGGCATTTCTGTTAGACATTATAGTATATGGATACAATGGAATACTATGAGCCATTAGAAGTAATGCTACAAAGCTATATTTATGAGCATGGAAATGTGTTCATGACATTTAACTTAAAAAATGCAAGCTCCAAACCAGCCATGACAAATCATATGTGAATTCTAGTATATATCTAAAGAGACGTCTAATGGCTATTAGAGGTTTTTTAAAAAAAAATCCTTATTACATTAAATATTTTGTTTGTTTCACAATGTCTTATGCTTACTTACCAGGAAAGCAGCAAAACTATTTTCCTTTTGGGAAACTGTTGAAAGAATATATGTGGACTGGAACTGAATGAAGCAGAAATGGAAAGGAGACAATTCTGAGACTTTCTCCTCAGGCTTCCTGGGGATTCACAGCCCCGTTGGAGCATCTATCCTCCTGCTGGGTAACGAGTCTGTTCTTTTTTTAATACTAACATGTTCTGCTCTGCCATTACTTTGCTGGCTTATGGCTTTAGCTAGTCATGGCTCTTACTGTCCGGGTGTCATTTCTGCATTTTTGTTAACTGGCTATACTGCTTTCTGGATATTTCTTACTTAAAATCACGGAGGAGAAAAGGAATTTGACTGATTAAACGAAATATCTTTTCTTTCCTTCCATCTAGACCATGTCAGATATTATTGGTGGGTTGTGGCTTGGCTATCCTTGGGTCAGGTGATTGCTTAATAGAATTACTGGGGCTGGGGCGTCTGGGTGGCTCAGTCTGTTAAGTGTACGACTTTGGCTCAGGTCATGATCTCTCAGTTCATGGGTTTGAGCCCTGCATGGGTCTCTGTGCTGACAGCTTGGAACCTGGAGCCTGCTTCGGATTCTGTGCCCCGCCTCTCTCCTTCTGCCCCTCCCCCACTCATGTTCTGTCTCTCTCTCTCTCTCTCAAAAATAAATATTTAAAAATATGAAAAAAAAAAGAATTACTGGGGTTGATTAGAGTATCTCGTGATATCCAAGCCACCGGGCCCAGACACTCAAATAGCCGTTGGAAGCAAGGCCATTTCCTTTACAAGGGCATTTTGGTAGGCAGGCAGGGATTAGCTACTTGGCAATGAAATCTATCATCCAACTTATTTCTTATGATGATTCATTTAACAATTTAAAGAGCTGGCGTGGAAAAACATATCCGAATTTCCTCTATGTAACTGGGTTACCTTGAAAATGCAGAAAGAAGAGTCAATAGAACTACATTCAGTAGAGAAAACTGTTTTTCTGTTTAGGAAAACTTTGGCCTTGAAATAGTCAAATATCTTTAGTGAATTTAATGTGCAGGTAAAAAATACCCAAACCATTGGGCACTCTGTTGTGCATTTTTAAGAACCATTCAGAAATACTTCACAGCATGTGTAGTATGATAAACTTTTGCTTCAAGAAATGTAATGTGTAAATCTTTACAAAATTAAAAGTTGAAAAAGATAGAAAATAGCTTTTAAAATGATAGTTTAATCGTTTAGCCTACATTTCTTCAATAAAAATTTATAGTAGTATTAAGTGGTTCATGTTGTACAATTTAAACTTTGAATTTCTTAAAAAAACAATGTTTGAATTTCTTACAAATTCTAAGTGGCAATTATCTGCACTGAGCAATTACTATGATTTACTAAGTGTCTCCAAATATCTTATTACAAGTCACAAATCTTACGGATTTATAAACTGAGATAAGAAATTTAAGGAATGATTTTGTCCAAATTCATATATTTAATTTTTTGCTTGAACAAAACAAACTCAAAGCTTGTATAATTATCCAGGGGGTTAATTTGCATGACCAGTATCAATAATGCTGTGAAAATTCCCTAAGCAAATAGGGAATTTCAACGTAAGTAAACATAATACTTTTCTTTTGTCATTCCATTATTCAAAAACCGTGATTAAAATTCCCAGTGTTTCTTGGAGTATGCCAGCACAAAGGGCAGAGATTGAAAGATGCAACCCCTAATTTGAAGGAATTTAAAGTTTAGTAGAGGACACGGGCGAGCAAATAGCTTAACGCATGTGCTTTTCTAGAAAAGTACTCAGAATATTATGGGAGGCCTGGACATTATTCCTTTTCTCATTCTTGTTGGGAGCCATCCATATATTAATATTCTTATGAACATTCAAGTATTTCAATATCCTGGCTTTGAGTGTCTTCTCAGGGTAGAGCCATAACACGTTTTTGGAGTTAATAGATAGTCTACACACATGCACACAAGCCCATAGGCATAATTTCTACTGATATGAAACATGACTTTAAATTCTTGCCAAACAATACTTCTGTAGTGTTTTTTGCTTGATGAGAACTGTTGTATTGAGTTCTGACAGCAATAAAGGTGTTTCATCAATCCATCTCGTGAAGCAGTGGTACCCATCTAATGCAACCAACCACACACTTTATAAAGTTTAATATTCTCATTTCATTCCAAACACTCACTAAATACAGAGTATATATATATATGTATTTTTTTTTTCACACACTTTGTTGATTTTCTGTGTAGGGTAAAAAGTATGTGCCTTATTCAAGTAATTGGTATTCCGTCTCCTACACTCATCTTGTTTAAAACTTCTTTTTTCCTACTTTCCAATATCAACTTACAAGTCATTTTGTAGTGCCCTGGGTCATCTTGTTTTGTAGATAAAAATCACTTAATAGAAAAAGGGGGGCAAAAAAGGAAAAAAGTGAATTGACATACGACCTAAACATTTCCTTGATGGGCAATGCAAAAGACCTAAGGAATTTTCTTGATGACCCGTTTCATTTCCTAGTTATTCAACTTAGAAAAAGATAACCTTCCAAAAAATTCCATTGAGAAAGTGCTCTTCTAACCTAATTGTGGGATTTCAATTTCAATTAAAATAGGACTTCTCTCCACACAGTCTGAAATTGAGAATGAGACTGGAATCTTTCTTTCTTGGCTAGGGCTACAAGCTGGTAAACTCGCCCTGAAGGATAGAAAAGCAGGTAAAATAAACTCTCTGAATCTTCAGAAAATGTGTTACTTCATTTTAAGACAAATATCATATAAGAGAGGAAAAAGGTGAGTCTTTCAAATATATAAAACACAATTTATAGCCACTTGCTTCAACCCAGCTAATAGAAATACAGTTACACAACAAAGATGAATAGGTGTTTTTCAGAGACAAAATGCTGAAAGACATGTGAATTATTAGAACCTTAAATGCTAAATGGTCATTATCAATATCCATGTTGTGATTTGCATACTAGTTAAAATGTTCCTGATTTGAGTGCAGTTTTCTTTCTTTTCTTCCTTCCTCCTTCTCTCACTTCCTCCTTCCTTCCCTTCCTCCCTCCTTCCTTCCTTCTTTCCTTCCTTCCTTCCTTCCTTCCTTCCTTCCTTCCTTCCTTCCTCTGTGCCTCTCTCCTTTTTTCTTTCTTTCTTTCTTTCTTTCTTTCTTTCTTTCTTTCTTTCTTTCTCTCTCAGTCCTCCTCCTCCTTCTTTTCCTCTTTCTCCTCCTGGTCATCCTCCTTCTTTTGGTTTGATGAGAGAGTGGGACAATGGACGCGCATTTTCAATTGTGCCCCATGTCTGCCTATATTTCATTTTCAAGCTTGGGACAATACCTGCCTACCTACTTGGCCGTTGGTGTCTGAATTCAAATAGTCTCATTGCTGAAGTTTCTTTCTAGAGAGTTCGAGTAGTCCCTATCATCCTTAAGTTTAATTAATTCTTAGGTGTGCTGACTGGAGACTTACTGAGGTAGAATAAAAATATCTTTGAACTTCATGTTCCTCTGTGACATTTATAATCGAATTGCCAGAAAACTCAACAATAAATTAAACTGGTAAAGAAATGTTTATGAATGTTTACGAAAGCCCTCAGGAGGATCCTTGGCCCGTTATCCTTGGAGCCATGGCTCATACTTTCAGTACTCTGCCCCAGTCCTGATTCTTGCAGGCTGTAGTTCCCAGGTTCTGGTGCCATATGGCTTTTCGTGGGGCTCAACCAATGGCAAGCTCTGGCAGGAGATAGGAGGGTAGGAGGAGAGAGGAGTGAGGGTTTCTCCTAGCCCACTCTCTGCCTCTGGTGGCATCTTTAGCAATGATTCCTCCATGGTGCTGGGTCCCACCAAACTTACTTGCTCTGGCTTTTTCTGAACAATACTGACTTTTACGATAGCATCTTAAAAGTGGATGCTATCCACTGTGTAACCAGTTCCCAGTGTCAAAATCACTTGAAGCCATTTCTGTTTTCCTGGTCAGATCTTTTTTGATTTAACTTAAGTTTGTAAGTCATTATTGAATAAATTTTCCAGGAGCTGCATATTTCAGGGGAAAATAGACTGGGTTATACCAACCTTATTGGCTGGATATAGCAAAAGTTAAAAAATAAATCAATGTGTTTTTTTTTTCCTAGATGACACCAAAAAGCCAGTTTAATAGTATTATTTTTCTTTCATAATTGAGTAATTTTTTGGATTTGTGTTGGTGTAATTTCATACCGTCGTTGCTGTCTCCCATATGGTTACTTAGAGAAAGTCTACTCAAAGCACAAAATTTGGAATTGAGTGCCTGTTTGGCTTAGTGGGGACATTTTGGCTGTAATCATACCATTGGACATGTTGCATAAAAAATGGGCAGTGTTGGCTGTCTGAAAAATTTGAAATGGTCAAATTTACTCTGAGTTTAGTTAAGAAAAGGGAGGAGAGAAGAGGAGAAAAGAAAGGAAGAGAAAAAGGAAAAGAAAAAAACCAACAACTGCAAATACATGTCTGGTTCTGTCACAAACGGCTACTTTGGGCAACTTCTTTAATCACTTTGAGTCTCAGTTTAACCTAAAGAGATTTGTGTGGTTTAGATGCATCCCGGTGAATCAAAGAGTCAACTCTTTCAGTTTAAACATTAAGGACTATTTGTTATCACAAATGACAAAAGTCCCAAGGTGGCCCTGCTCCAGTTGTCCAGGTTTGGACGCTGGAGCTCCTCACAGGCCCAAGGTTTAGGTTCTTTTCCATTGTTCTCTCTGCCATCTTGGTTGCCCCCGAGGTCATGGTCACAGAGTTCAAGGTAGCGCCCGCACCTGAGACAATCAAGCAGAAGAGACATTCTCTTCTTTGAGCCTCGTTTAAAGACCATTTCTCAGAAGTAGCCAGGTAACTTCCCTAAGTTAGAATGAATCACTCTGAAATTTGGTTATATTTTTAGAAGTGATTTTAATTGTTGTCTTTGCTTATACTTTGAGGGAATAAGAACAGCATAAATCTGATCAAAATCTGAATTTTTAGAAGGTGGGCCAAGGTAACATGCATCTTTCTTATTTTTAAACATCTTTTAGGGTTTACGTGGAGAATAGTTTGAAATTCTTCCCCTCTAGGAAATAGTAATAATTACTACTAAAGTTTACTGAGCCTTTACTCTATGCCAGTCACCAGCACTTAAAGCCCACTGCTGTTTCCAACCAATCAATGAGGTAGGTACTAGTAATATCCTGTTGTCCAGATGAGGAAGTTCAGATACAGAGAGGTTTCATAATTTTTACACTCTTCCTCTGCTGACAAACTTGGCAGAAAGCTAGGATTGGAGCTCAAAGGTTTAACGGCAGAATCTCTGAGTCCCAGAGCTACAGGAATGCCAACACACATTTTATCCAGAATTAGCCAAACAAAAATCTGGGGGCCTTATGGATTTTGCAGCAATTCTTTGCAGCTGTTTTGAAGCATCTTGATTATTTGAGGTTTTCTTGAAAGATTCTTTCGAGTCCAGCAGTTTAAAAAGTGAATATATACGTACGCATGTGTGTGTATTCATTTAATGTATATATTCACTAATTGAAAAAAAAAATTTTAAGTGTATTTATTTATTTTGAGAGACAGCAAATGTGAGAGGGGGAGGGGCAGAGAGAGAGAGAGAGAGGGAGGGAGAGAGAGAGAATCAGAGGTAGGCTCCACTCACTGTCAACACAGAGCCCGGTGTGAGGCTTGATCTCGCGAACCAGGAGATGGTGACCTGAGCTGAAATCAAGGGTCCACCGCCTAACCGACCTAGCCACTCAGGCGCCCCTTCGTTAATTTTTAATTACAATAAATTATATACGTATGTATTTCCCTAAATTAGCATCCCTTCAAGCTGTTCATTAGCTCAGTTTCTCTCAAATTTTGATGTGCCCCAGAACCACTTGGGGATTCTGTTAAATGCAGATTCTGACCCAGGGCTGTGGGATGGGGTCCCACAAGCTCCTAGATGATGTTCCTAGTCGAGGCTGCTGGACTGAGGACCACGCTCCGAGTGGAACAGCATTAAATGGCCATTCATGTGGTGACGGTGACTTGTGATGTGCTGACGTTAGCTTCTACGGCAGCGTGAGAGCCCGTTGTTACATTTTCAGGAATATTGGGAGCCGTTGTCAGGCACAGTCATTACTAACAATTCACTCATAAAAGTGTACAATCAAGTGAATGGTAAACAAAAGCAATAAGCACTCCCATCATGACTCACTAATTATTTTCCTACAATTCTCAGTTACCGATGCTCTTGATGTTTCTTTATGTGTGTTGGGGAATGTGTGCCACTACCCATCTCTTCTCATCTCTGTGCGCGGGGATGTGATGTTGAGAGCCTGAAATCGATCATAGTGGGAATATTTACACCCTTGGAAACTGAAAAATACTGCAATCAGGACTTTCTCCCCCCGGGGAGAGCCTGTTGTGAAAATGCTAACTAGCGTACCCCTCTGGTAAACCTGTGTTGCATTTATGTTTCGTGTTTATGGATCAAAAAAAAAAAATCTGGTTGCCATTTTCAACATGAAACTAGCTTACGTGGAGCTATCTGCTTAATTTTACAGACTGGGTCAGAGTGTGAGACAGGATCTTTTAGTTCCAATTCGTGAGTCAGCTGGACTGTCGTTCCTGAGTGGGCATGTCTGCGTTCTCACTTGGGGAGGGGCAGGCTTAGCGCTAATGCCGGATCTGCCCTCCTGGCTGGTTGTTCAGACGAGAGGGGCCGGAAGGAGCCCTGTCTGACCTGTCCAGTCTGTGCCTTTACACATAAGTTGCTACATCCATGAAATGTCAACTCGCTCTATTTGGCCTTCAGCATCCCCTCATTGCGGTCACATGTTCTGCGTGTCCTGAGCACAGTTTCTTATTCTGCCTTTGGCAGCTGAGAGCTATTATTGGACCCCACAACATCTGTTTCCGCAACAATGGGTCCCTGGCCAGAAAAACTAATCAGAAAAGAAGTCCCAAACAAAATGCCATCCCTTGTGTTGTACATATACGGTAAACAAGGTTACCGGCGAAAAAAGGAAAACCCTTTCATATGGTCGGAGTTATTTACAAAGACTGTGACAAGTGATGAAAGACCTGCCCCGGATTTGGAGTTTGAGGCTGTCGGAGAGGACGCGAACCAGCCAGCTCTCCTGATGTGGGATGCTTTGCAGAGGCCGCGCTAATTGGCAAAATCATTCTCCGGCATGATCAACTGTAGAAATAACAACATGTAATGGGTCCCAAAACATTCACTCAGTCCTGCTGGTTCATTCTTCCATCAAATTTTCACTCATCAAGATGTAAGTACAAAGTGCTGGTGATTTCCTGGAAGGCTAAATAGTTTTTCCTAACCTGGCAGCAGCCAGAGCAGGGATGTTTACATTGAGCTGATGAAATGCAAGTAATAGACAAAACAGAGAGAAATGTGGGACCAGGAACCCGTAAAGACTCCATCACTTTATCTTTCAGTTCGCTGCCAAAGTAAGAGATGATGGCAAAAAACTCAAAATCTCTCTTTTTTCCTCCCTTCCATATCCACGGGATCATGCTTTCTACTGTTTTATCATGAACGGGCCCTCAATGATGATTGAAAATGCTGTGTGTGTGTGTGTGTGTGTGTTTGTGCATGTCTGCTTTTGAGAAGCACGACTTCTTTTAAAACTTAGAGCACTTAGAAGCGAACCAATGATTAATGCTACATCTAGAGTTTTAAAGACCAATTAATGAATATTCCTTCTATGAACATTTTCTCTCCTACAGAGGCTGAGGCAGGGCTAGGTCATGCTGGTCGTTGTACTCGGTTTTATTTTAAGCCTCTTAACCCAACGGAACAGCTGCAAGAGTGCTGGGACCCCTGGGGAATACAGCCCACCTGGTTCCATTCTTTTCCTCCCATCCAGATGAAATTTTTAGTTTTTTAGTCGCTAACAAGGCAACGACCCATTTCCACGGTTGACTGCCTCCGTCCCAGATAGTTTTGAAACTGGCTATGCCTTAACCTAGTGGTTGCCTCTCACACTCATTTGGTGTTTAATGGCGTGAATCAGCATGATTCCGAAGCAGTGGTGCGTGCAGGTGAAGGGTGTAGACGCAGCTAAACGGTGTGGGTTAGAATCCTGGCTCTGCTATTTACTAGCTGTGTGATTCGGATAAAACACTAACTTTTTGTTGTTTTTCAACAATTATTCATACGGAACTTGCTGTATGTCAGGCACTGTTGAAGAACTGCACCAATATTGGCTCATTAATTTTCACAACCGGAGGAGAGTACTTTCACTATTGTCCATTTTTCAGATGGGGGCACTGAGGTACCAGAAGCTAGCAGGGCATATTGGTTAGGAGTGCAGGCTCCGGAGTGGCATAGCCTGAGGGTAGATTTCAGGTTTGTCACTTTCTGGCTGTTTGTGGCTTCAGGCAACAAAACAGCAACGTATCTTACCCACCCCGACACTGTCATTCTATTCTTAGATTTTTTTTTTTTTTTAAGACCAAGAGAATAAAAATGACATGCTATCAGCATAAATGACAATCTTTTCAATAGAATGCATTTGGGGTAAACAACCACGACATTCTTAGTTTTCTTATTTCCTAATATACTGGTAAAAACCTTGGCATGTACCAGTAAAAATCTTGCACCCGTCTGAACTGTCGTTTGGGAAGTAATACCTCACTAATGTGTCTCTGGAGCATCATTGTCATTGTAATTAATACTATGTAGTGTGCAGAGAGGTCCTTATTGCATTTGGATCATTACTGCCCCCCACCCCCCGTGTTAAAAAAAAAAAAGACAAAAGGAAATGCAGTGCCATTCAAACAAAGAAACACAAAACCCACTTACTCTTATTGGGGGAGCAGTAGAACGTATCATGTAACTTCGATAATATTTATGGAAAATTCTAAATTTAGTCATTCCAGAAGGCACATATTCATGCCATAAATTATATCTCCCTTAACTTCTGAATACCACAGAGCACGTCTTTGAGCAAACATAGCGTATCTGGGATTTGAGGTAGTTCTCTGTAGGTGCGTGCCGGTGGGTAATGACCCATGGCTTTGCACATTGCCCAGCGGCCAACAAGAAAGCCTCCGAGACTTCTCTGGACATCTGAAAACATTGCCATGAGAGGAGTCTCTGCCTGGATATTTCCCTCTCTTCCTGGAAAATATGGCCAATTTATTGTGGTCCTATCCCGAGGCAGCAGAAATGTGGCAATCTAGTCTTTTTTCTAATGGATCTTCCATAACATTTTCCACCAAGAATTACTAAATACTCTCGACCTTCATGAAGTAATGGGAAGGCTGCCCTCTTTTCCCTCTGTCATCTGAAAGCGTGTCAAGATAGGACAAGCTTGAGGAGCTTTTGTTTTCCTTTTAAGAACTGACCGGCATGTGGAGATGATCTCCTGGGCATACATTCTTAACCTCAGAACTGATCTGATAGATATTGCCTGTTAAATAAATGGCAGTGTTATTGTCTCATTTGGAAATTGTGAACAAAAGAGCAGACTGATTTTTGTTTTCATTCCTCTCTGTTGTTTTTGAATTTTTTAGATTATGCATTTATTCATAGAGCCCTTTTAACATATACATTGAAAGGAAATGGGTGAGTTGCTCTTAAGTTCCCACTGTGGACATTCGGCTGACATTAAAAAAATTCCATTCATGCCTGGAGATTAATAGAAAAATCCGTGCTTTTAAAAATGATTTTATTTCCAAGAAGTTTGCCTGCCAAAATCTAAATATGATTTAGTGTAGATGACTAACGTGTAGAGGGAGTTCGGGCAAAAGGTTTCTTGGACTCAGACTTTTGTAGATTTAAAACCTTTGGTTTTGTGTATTGTAGAAATGGGTCGACGAACAACATGGTCGGTAACCGTCCTGTGCTTGCCCAACAGCACGGTACGGGCCACACTCACATTTTTAGTTTCCATGTTGAAGGTACATAGCTGAGAACCTAAGAACATAAGCACTCTTTGTAGACTAGTTTTTTTGTTTGTTTGTTTGCTTTTAACTTTGCCCACTTTCAGTAACACGTTTGTTTCATTTCTTTATACTTAAGACAGTGGAGTGTATTCAAATGGAAGAAAAGAACACAATCTGTTCTATCAACATTCTTTTTCAGTTGATAGCTTTGCTGAGATACGGTTCTCGACCATCCTTCTTTATCTTTGCTCAAAGGCTGACTCAAAGTTTGAGAATACTTTGTGCCCGGTCAGAGAATACTTTGTTCAGCTGCCTGCTCTGAGAGAGAAGGAGGCAGTACGATTCTGTTCTTTGGGCAACTTGTTTATATGGAACCAAGATTTGTGTCCTTGACGTTTGGACCTTTGTGTCCCCTAGAGCAATAATCCCCTTTTCATGTGACAAAGTTTATTTCAAGGCAGTGGTCATACCCGACTGAAGTCTACTCTTGAGGTTAAAAATTCTCAAAGTCTTTAAAATTTCCCCAGAAACATAATTTGGAGCACTGTCTCAATTCCTAATTGGAGTTGTCTGTCTTTGCAATTTCGTCTCCTGTACAGCATGGCTCCCAGAAATGAGCACAACTCCCAGGAATGTCTGGTTAGAGTAGAGCAGTGAAGGATTCTGTCTCCCTCATTCAGGGATGCTGCATCTGTGAAGGAGCCATGAACTCCGTTTGGGGAATGCTGAACTTCCCAGCCACTTAAACCAATTAAATCACTAGACATTTTTGTTTTGCTGGAAGCCATATTTCTCCTTTGCCAAGAATATTTTATTCTCTATCACTCAACTGGCTTTGTAGCAAATGAAAATTTGCTACCTTCATTCCTTCATACTCCAAAAAAAAAAAAAAAAAAAAGTAGAAAATGACAGAACTGAGAACAGAGCCCTGTAAAATGCCCCTGGACCTCCCTCCATGGTGATTGGTTAGCACCGAGTTTCACCCGATTAATAATCCACCTAACTGTAAAGCATTCAGGCCAATCCATCCATCTTGTTCATGAAATCGTTTCCTTTGTCCATGAGTTACCTCCCTAAGTGAAAAGTGAACGCAACAGGGGTGTTCCCTTTAAATCCATTCTGTTTTCTAGTCATTGCTCCTGAATGAAGCTCAAGTGTTCATTTTTTCTTCACCATTTGCAGTGGCTGGGCAACAAAATTTCTTGCTTGCCCTCATCATGTGTCAACAGAGGCTTGGGTTCACTTAATAGACACTACACGGTGTTTCTGTTATGTTGGACTTCAGTTCTTTTTTGGCTTTTTCTCTTCCCTCTCTTTTAGCTCCAAGATCACTCTTGTTTTCAGAAAGTGGACGAGTTCTCATTGCTCAGTCTTTCGCCAACATTTCAACATTACCTCAAGCAAATAAATGGATTGCTTTTATAATTTGTTTATACTAACTAAAATCCCTTCTTAAACATAGAAACTCTTAGTACTATCCTTCCCCACATTTTCAGAACAAGGCTTTAAACATTTATTATTTGTCTCTGCTAAAAGTCTTTCTTCCATCTTTCCTGTATTCGTTGGTAAAGCTGACTTTATTGGGGGCTCCCTGGACTGGACTTAGTTTTATCAACACGTTTTTGTCCTAATTTTAGCTTCTGGAGGCTTATGCTGGGATAATGAGCCTGTTATCTTGGAAATATTTGAAAGCTTTCTCCCTCACTTCCTTCTAGACCCACCCACTGTGTGCTTTCCAGTGGTCTAGGATCACATCCACACCCTCTTTCTCTCAGGTTCCTGTCATTGTCACGCTGACCGCCAATCTCTTGGTTCACAGTTGGTCCTTAATAGTGATGCTCCTGGTTGTTCCCTATCATTTGAGGCCTGGGGGTCAGGCCTGGGGTGTAGAAGTATGCTCCTATGAAAACACCAAGAATGAAGTTATCATAGCCTTTCCTTTGCTTTTCAGGTCACTGAAGTTCCATTTTTTTTTTTTTTTTTTTTTTTTTTTTTTTTTTATATTTCCACCTAGCTCTTTGAATGGTATAAGTTTGAGGGGAGAGAACACTAAACAAGGAGCCAAGTGACTGCTTTCTAGACATCGAGTAGCCATAAACCCGCTCTGTGGCCCAGGACAAAAGCTTGGCCTCAGGATGCCCCTATTTTTTTTCCCCATAGAATAAAGGAGCTCAGCAAGGCTTCACCTCATTAACTGTATAAACTTTAAAAATGAAGCCTGAAGAAGACCTCTTGGTTCTGGACCTTTATTTAGGATATAGGACCACATCAGTTCCAGGGACAGCCCATATGGATCTGCCTTCTTCCCGGAGCTTTAGGTTTCTAAAATTCTGTGCTTCTTACTTCTATCCTTCTCAATACAGAAACATTAAAAAAAAATTTTTTTTAATGTTTATTTATTGCTGAGACAGAGACAGAGCATGAGTGGGGGAGGGGCAGAGAGATTGGGAAACACAGAATCTGAAGCAGGCTCCAGGCTCCGAGCTGTCAGCACAGAGCCCGATGCAGGGCTCAAACTCACAAACCATGAGATCATGACCTGAGCCAAAGTCGGTTGCTCAACCGACTGAGCCACCCAGGCGCTCCTCAATAGAGAAATATCTTAATCAGGGAGAGCATTGGAAAAAGAGAGAGAACACTGATGTAATAATTTGCATACAACACAAGATAGTACATCAATACATGTTCATGTTTCCTTCTCAGAAATTTTTGACACTGGGTGTGTTTCAAATTTAAGGATATATGACATCCTTGGGGGGTTCAAGGCCAAACATTTCTGAAGCCAAACAGACGTTCAGACAATGTGAGATAAGGACTAATAACATTGATATTTCGGCAGCAAAACACGAATATCCATATGAAATGGGATAAAGAATATTACCTCATGTTAGTTAAGGTCACGTTGTCCACCCACACTTATGAAAAAAATGTCTCTTTTCAGATTTTCTTTTGGATTTCAGAATGGGAGCTAAAGGATTATGTATGGGTCTATATTAGGAAATAAATTGGGGCATAGATAGTAGAGCTGAAAACTGGTCTTCTTTACTGGTTTTTGTTTTTACTAAAACAGAAGGTGGGAAATTGTATCCACCTGATTTTATGAGATTCATCCCAAACCTTCAAATGAAGTACATACACATGGATGACACCCACTGACCGCCCCCCCAAGTAGAATTGACTACATTCGTGCTTCTATTGTATGCTAAACAAATTCCTTCATTCCCTAGATTTATTGAACTTGTACGGAGTGCCAATTCCTGAACTAGGTAAATGCAGATACAAGAATGAACATGTTACTTATTTATCACTCTCCTTACTGAACTCACCAGTCCAGGAAGGAAAAGAGGCATTATGCAAATGTTTGCGCATTAGCAGGAAAACTTAATCTAGTCTTATGGGTCAAGGAAGAATTCTCTTAGAATAGGCATTTAGGCTCAGACCTGAAGGATAACACGGTGCCAGTCAGATGAAGAGGGAAGGGGAGAAGCAATGGTCCAGGAAGTGGGTAGGTGTGATGGCACAGGTGGGAGAAACCCGTTCGGTGAGCCCGAAACATCTAGTGTGGTTGGAGCATGGAGGAAGATGGAGAGTAGTAGCTAGACACGTGAGTTAGGGGTCTTGTAGAGGACTATGTAAGCCATTAAAGAGTTTAGAACCACTGGTTGTTATGTCAGTCTTCTTTACCAATGAGCTGTTCTTTGAGACCATATTCTATTCTTTGTATTCCAGAGCTCATCACAATGATTCGCATGCGGTGAATAAATATTTATGAAGCCTTGAAGGAGGACTAAAGAAGCATTGAAGAAAACTGGAGTATGAAATGTGGTGCCAACCATTTTGAAGAGTGGGGAGCCTATTTCTTAGCTAAGCGTTCAGAATCTTGGGTTTTTTTCTCTAACTTCAGGCAAATAGCTTTGCTCTCAAAACTTGTTTCCTCTTCCGCAAAGTGAAATAGTCCATCTATCATCTCTAGCCCTGAGATTCAATAAATCTATAAAAAGAACTTTCAAATAAGTGTGGGGCAGATTTCTATCATTCAGAATACAATCGGCTGCAATTGCAGTGTGATTCTTGTGGATACCACATCATGAGGAAAGAGTCAGGGGAAAAGTCTGTTTTCAGGAAGGTATGTGCCCATATACATCATCTAAACTTTTTGATTCATCTTTGATTGAATATTCATCCTACTTCTAACAATATAGTTCGAAGAGCTGTTTTTCCTCAACTTTATATTCAGTAACGCCCTCGACGTTTCTCAAATTACTAGTGTCAGTTAAGACAAGAACAAAACAAGAATGTTAAAAATACATTGTGTCTCTATGCCATGGCCGCAAGAACTGGATAGCCAACTTGCCAGCGAAAGCTTTCTTTTCAGGGAACATAATTTGCATGTGGGGCTCCATTCAAATCCTTTGAAAACGTGTCCAAGGAAATACAGCAATTGAAATGATTATCAGAAACTGGTTGTGTTTCAGTCGAAATCACACTTGTTTCCAAGACACTTTTGGTACAGCTGGAGGAGAATCAGGAGAGGGCCTTTGGAGCCCACTCTTGGTCCTCAAACATATAGGACATTTTTTTCTTATTGTCTAGTTTTGGTCTATGGCAACTTGACCTATTTTCCTGCTTTGCTCCTCCAAGCGTGTGCAGATAAAATTTATATTACTTGGCTTAGCACTTTGAAGAACTTTTGTGGCTGTCTATGTGGGAGACATTTTGGTATTTAGTGGACATTGTAGCTTGGCAGTTTAGAGAACGAGCTTGAGAGCATATGGAGACAGTGGGCTTGAGCATGAGTTTTTTGAACTGGGTTTTCTACATGAGAGATGCGAAAGTAGAGGCCAGATAGGTGTCATACAGGGGCAGACATATCTCAGTACCTGGGTTTTTGTAATATAGCTGAAATAGTGAGATACTGAGGCAAGATGGAGAGGTTGGAGTCCAATGTCCCCTGCAAAGTCCTGACTCACGTTGCGTGACCTTGGGGAGTTCATTCAATCTCTCAGGGCCTCATTGTCCTTTCCTGTATGATGAATGCGTGGGACCATAGGAAACCCAGGGTGTCTCAGCTCTAAAAGTCTCACATTTTCTACAATCTTAGGAAAGCAAGTTGCTTTATGTACAAAAATTTAAAAATTGCACCCTTTTGGTCTGAGCTAAAGTATCATAGAGATTCAAGCTTATTCTAATAAAAAAAGTTTACACATTTACTTAGGGAAAGACTGTCAATTTCTGGCAAAAGAAGTATAATAGTTGCTAAATCATGAACTGTCTTACTTCTCACTTTGGGATAAGCTTCGTTCACTTTCCCCAGTGAATGTGCTCTAAATCTCAGAGCCCAAACGTCAAGAATCATTCAGATTACAAACATATTTGACTGTTTTCTTTCACACACACACACACACACACACACACACACACACACTCTCTCTCTCTCTCTAATATAATATACATATTATATTATATTTACATGTTAATATTTAGTTTATTTGAAACATTTTTACTCCTAAGAGCTTACGTCTACTTTATGGTTTAAGGAATAAGGCTTTCCAGGCACCAGCATGCATGACAATGCTATTAGTTTATAAGAAATGAAACAGAAAAATTGTTACGCTCTGGGGTTCCGAGGAAATTTTCTCCAGGAAGTCACCATTACGTGGAGTAAACTTCTGTCTGTCTGTGTTAACACTTCACCTAAAACATACTCTCCAAGTCTGCCAGATTCAATTCAAGAGCAGAGGGTCTAGTATATCACAAAGCGATTAGTAGCGAGGAGTTATCTTTCTGATTTTGTTTGCTTGCTTGTCTCTGCCCTGTACTGAGGGTATGGCATTACGCTTAGCGTTGTAGTACTTCAGGGTAGGCGTCTCGATTCCTCTTCTATAACATGATTATAATATAACCCTATTCCAGACTACAAAAGAGAGAGGCTGTAAGAAAAGCATCTTAAAAGTATTCTCCGCTCTCAGAGGAAGGCAATACATGAATATAACTTTTTTTTGAAATTACATTAAATTTTAATTTAATTCAGTTTTTTAATTTTTTAAATTTTAATGTTTTAATTTTAATTTTTTTAACAGTAGGATACACAAGTGCCATGACACAGAAAACCATTAATACCAGAATAAAAAGACCCCATCTGTACGGGAGAGAAGAGCAGGAGGCTTTTGATTGCGTTGGATATCGTTCTGCTTGTTAATTTTTCAAAGAACTGAAGATCGCACACCCAATTATCCCCCCAAGGAGTTTTTACATACTGATAACATTTGCTTCTTTGTGGGAGAGGGCTTCTCGGTGAAACCACCATGGGATGTGTGTCTCACTTGGAGGCGGCTGAGCCTGGCAAGTAGTAACGATCAGCAGTTACCCTCCGACAGTTATTCTGTGGCTTAAGGAAAATGGCTTGCGGTCACAGTCCAATCCCGGCTGGACAGGTATCCACATCATAAGAAACCACCACTAAATTTGGCACAAAGGCGAACTATTATTGGCAGCGAAGAGAGAAGGCCTGAGTCAGCGTTCAGACTGGGAGCCCTGACCATCTAACCTGGTCACTCCAGGCCAGGCCTGAGAGAGGCAACTCTGCAGGGTAAAACGGGAACACGGGAGGGATCATTGCCTGATATGCCTTTCAGTGAGCTGGCAGGTTCATGGCCGGTTTACTACTACCCACCTCAAGGGCAACAGAGGACCTATGGGCTAGTACGATCCAGACGGTGGAGTTCTCCAGGCCTGCTTTTCCTGAAATTTGATGTCCTAATAAGCCCTGGTATCTACTGCAGAGAAGTATAAATGGCTTATTCTTCCAGTAGGAGCTCACTTTGCTTCCGTCACTTCTCCATATCTGGTTATTTTTATTCAACACACAGTAAAATACATCCCTGAACGGAGAGCGCATGTTAATGGATCAAAGGTGTTCCAAGGGCATTGCCACCAATATGTCAACAGTAGAATTTACCTGGCCCACGGGGCCCAACAGTCATTAAACAGGGTAGCAGTCTGGGGCGCCAATGAGCTCCGCAGTATTATAGTTAACATTGACCTCGGTAGGGTGGGTGCACCTCCTGCTGGTCAATAAATGAGGTAAATTTAATGGCAGCCTTTGAGGTGAACCAACGTTTTATTCCTTGGCCAAGGCTGAAAACGTGGCCGGCCGTAAGGAGCAGAGGGTGATATTTAGGAGTGTGGAGAGGCAGGCAAAATGCTCGTAAAGAGCTTGGAAAATGCTTATAAACGTGGTTAAGAAGAGGCGAGGCATTGGAAACAAAAGCAGATTTTCCAAACCAAATCTCTGAGATGCAATTATGCACATATATATTTTGTTCTGGAGACAAGCTCTGGTTGAACTGTGTGGCACAACGGCTAACAGCCTTTTGCCAGAAGGAGGCAAGTAAACATGGCAGAGAAATGTTTTTCTCCTTTAGGGAATATTGACTTCTCTCTCTCCTGTGACTTTTTCTTCTTCTTACTCTGCCTGGAAACAGTTATTGTTGCTATAATCATATCAAGCTAAGTACACGGAGATGAATCAGGCTCGAAAGTGCTTAGTATTCACACACGATAGTGTCAATATAGGCAACGTCGTTTAGAGTAATTGAAGTTTTGTGAGGTTTTCCATTTCTCCTTTACACTGGATTTGCCTAATTTCTTTGAATAGTCACAATTTTTGACACTTCACTTTAAAATGTTGTGCTTGCTTTTATGCTCAATCAAAGACGATTTCTTACTAAGCTTCAAAGTGAAAGGAACAGAATAGAATTCTAAGCAACAAGAGTGGGACTGACGCGATCAGGGCAAATACACTGTAATTGTTAGCTTCGATGGAAGTTATCGTGACTGAGGGTAGAATCTGATTTCTGATGACTCACAATTCTTAAAATATATTTACCTGCCATTCAATAACAACAAAAAAAAATCATTTTCTTGACTTTTTCACATTAACTGACTTTTGACTTTCAGAGTATTCTCTCTAAACGATTTTTTACATGAAAAGAAAGGTTCCGTAAACTTTTAGTGCTTTCTTAGTCTCTCAATGTACGTTTAGGGAAGGTACCATCAGGGGATAGGTTATCTAATATCTCTGGTAATTTGACTTAATCGTGTGCAAAGGAAACACTTCTAACAAATACCTGAATACTTCCTATATTATGTCTTATTTCCCCACAATAATGTAGAAGTCCTTGCTATTTTGTAAATCTTCAACTTGAAGCAGGCTGAGCATTTATAGTGTTTATGCCAATAAAGTGTCCGATTAATGCAGCTTGAAAAAAACAATCAGCATGCTCAGTTAAGTCTCTAAAAAGCAGTGTGTTAAAAGTTGTGATGTAACAACAGTGAGTGTTTGGTTTGCTTGCTTCCCTGGAGAACAGCAGTCTGGCCTCTCCCGGTGGGTTCCCACTGGCAGCCTTCGTATCTTCAAGGACCTCCCGGTGAAGGCACGTGCAACAGCCGTAGATACCAGCAGGGGGTGCCAAAGGACAGCACCAGTTCGCATAGTAGGCTGAAGGGCACTGTAAAAAGAATAGAAGAAAATTACCCCTAAGTGAGAATACTTGGGGCCACTTGGGGCCATGGTGGAGCAACTTCTTATGACAGTGGGTTTGTGCACGTTGTCCTCAGTCACTAGAAGTGGACAGGGCCATTGCAATCATCAGGTAAACCTTACTTTATAACTGAGTCTGCTGAGACCCACAGAGGGAGTCGAGGACTTATCCAAAGCCCTGATGGTGGGGTCTGGCAGAGCAGGAACAAGAACAGAGGTCTCCAGGTTTTTCCTTCACAGCTTCTTCCACTCCGCCATGCTGTCTCCACATAGTGAAAATCCTGCAGGGAAAGGTCGCACGCCGCGTTTGACCTGGCCCTGTTGTCCTTCTCAACACTGGTGAATGGACAGTCATCTCTGTCCCCGAACCTCCAGGTTTTAACGAGTAGACACTGAACATTTTCCCTCTGTCCCCCTTCCTGAGACATTCTTACAGAAGAGAACAGGCTTCACTCCGAGGACTTTGTGTTCTATTTAGGGAAGCCACATTCCTATTGGAGTGTGTTCTGATTCTTTTCTCACTTTTTATCTCTACTTTTCCAGGGAGCACCAGCTGCAGGATTTTTCTTATTTCTACAGTCAAGACCCTGTTGGCCTCTTGTCAAAACTAACAAAATCTCTCACGCCAAAAACTACATTAGGCACTAATATTTTAAAATATATTAAAACGTCTCTGTGGTCATGCGTGCTAAAGACCCATTTTCAACGGAGACGGATCCAAAGTCTTCAGGTACAAAAATGTGCGTTCTTGCTTTGTGTGAGAGCTTCTGTTCTCTTCATAAACAACTGAGTTTGGGCCTATCTTCTGGATCGAGGAGAAGCCCGCTGCACAACATAAATTAGAATTAGAATCATAACTGAAACCTCTTAGAGCACCTATCGATTTTAATACGTCTGGTCCATAGAGGCAACTTCAGTGAGTTGACTTCCTCCTAATTTGACAGCTGCTTTGCTATGGCCAGAGCTTGGACTAATGAGGTTACAGCTGTCAGGGTTAATCAACAGATCCAAATATGAACAAGGAATTGGGTAGCTGGTTTCAGTTAATTTGTGCAAATGTACAGATTGGGTGGGCAATATTTACACTGGCGACTCAAAACAAACTTTCGGGAATTGAGCCAAGTATGATCTCACCAGTTCTCAGCTCTACCCTGGGGAGATAAGACACAAATTACAGAAACAGGAGATGGAAAACAAAAGAGTTCATCGCTCCAAACTACCCATGAAAAAGCCCATTTGCATCCAGCCTAGTTTCCTCTTACGCGAGTATCTGATTCAATTTCCAATACTTGACTCTGGTCACGCCTGAAAAAGTTCTCAAACTGTCCCGACGACTCAGCTTGGGATTTGTGCGTCTTTGACCCTTGCCGTGGGACTTTATGTAAGAGCTACCCCTCCCCCGCAGTCGCTGCACTTGTGAGAGCATCCAGAGTGAGTGCCACAATTGCTGCACATCCATTTTGTTATGAAAACATCATTCTATTAATATAAATACAGACTGCATCTGCCAGGGCTAACCAGAACAGGTGCAAAGTCTTTAGATGCTTGCTTGTGCTGAGAAATGAAAAGAGTGGACAAACAGTTTTCCGTGGTGGTGCTGCTGGGGTCGATGTAACATTCAGCTCTGCTGCATTCCTTGATGTTCGTGGAAGGTAGCCCGGGGAAACTCAATACGACTGGCTTGTAGGGGAGAGAGGGAGGAAGGAGGAAGAGAAAGACAGCGGCGACGTGGTCTCTAGGATTCTGTTTATGCAAATACTCTCCTCTTGATCTGGGGCTCGCATGGGTTATGTATAGAGTGCATTCTGTCAGATCTCCTGCTGTGAGTTATGCGGATGCTGCCAACATAAATATTCCGCTGGTTCTGAATTTAGAAAACGGCTTAAAGGCTCCTGATGTTTCTGTTTTTCCTGTTTTTTTTTTTTTTTTTTTTTTATCTCATCCATGTGACTGCCACTGTGTTGCCCGAGGTTTCAAATTCACTTTGTAGTTTTCCAGGCAAGAGAAAGTCATTGCCTGAAAGGCACATCTGGGTTCCTGTCCCTATCATCAGAATGATCTCGAGATTTCATTTTGTTTCACGGAATGAAAGTATTAAACATGTGAGCCTTTTATAGCACAGTCTTAATAAACAAACAAGAAATACTCTGCATGATAGCTGCGGATCTTAAGTGTGGGACTTTACACTTTTGGGGAGCCCATCCTCAGAAGTGAGTTCCTAAGGATAGGAGTGTGTCACGCTCGCTCACACACACACACACACACACACACACACGCACTTATGTATGGTAGTTTGGGATTGATTGCTGTCAATGCCAACACAGTAGCCTTCCCATAGTGATAGGTAGAATGCTAAAATGGCTCCCAGGATTCCTGTCTCCTATGGGGCACGTCCTATGCACCCAAGTGTGGGTAAGACCTATGAGTGCGATGAAATATCATCCCTGAGATTATCTTGTGTTATATATGGTAGAGGGGGAGGTGTTTTAAAGATGTAATTAAGGTCCCTAATCAGTTGACCTCGAGTTCGTTAAAAGATTATGATGGGGTCCCTGGGTGGCTCAGTCAGTTAAGCGTCCACCTCCTGATTTCAGCTCAGGTCATGATCACAGTTTGTGGGATCGAGTCCTGTGTTGGGCTTTGCGCTGACAGTGCAGAACCTGCTTGGGATTCTCTCCCTCTCTCTCTGCCCCTCTTCTGCTCGCAGGTGTGCACATGCTCTCTCTTTCTCTCTCTCTCTCTTTCAAAACAAATAAATAAACATTAAAAGATAAAAGAGATTATTCAGAGTGGTCTGACCCAACGAAGCAAGGCCTTTAAAAGAGAAACTGAAGCCTTCCCTGAGGTCAGAGAGATTCTCTGTTGGCTCTGACATCAGCTGCCATGCTGTGAGAGGGCCCATGAGAAGGCCACCTGGTAAGAACTACAGGAACCTCCTGAGGCTGAGCTAGACCCCCAGCGGACATCCAGAAAGAAAGCAGGGACTCAGTCCTACAGCAGCAAGGAACTGAATATAGTCACAACCAAGTGAGTTTAGAAGAGAACCCTGAGCCCCAGATGGGCTCCCAGCCCTGGCTGACACCTTGACTTAATGTGCTGAGACCTTGCGCAGGGAGCCCAGTTGGGCTGTGAAATGATAAAGGAGTGTCACTTTACCTGGCTAAGTTTGTGGTAACTTGTTACACGGCAACAGAAAACGAATACACTCGTGTTCAGTACAAACTGTATCTAGACTTTGAACATCGACAGAACTGGCATTGCTAAGAAAGAGAAGAGTGCGCCCACATTGTGGATGCCACAAATGACCCGTTACCAGGAACTTCAAATTATAAATGGTGGCGGTGGTTGTTGCATTCTTCTTGTCAAACATCTCATTTTCTTCTCTGCCTTAGGGTTACTACCTACTCTTTCATTTCTCAGAAGGGATAGGAGTTTGTTGGAATTCTGATTTAAGGCTTCAAAACGCAGCATCATAATCAAGGTACATCATGCATTTATTATGGGACTTATTAATTATTCATGAGGGTTCCTAGCTTTTTCTCTGCGTGACCTTCTTTGTCATCGGCCATCAGCTTTGGCTTTAAGAGGAAGAACCAGAAGGAAAGAGAAAGAGAAAGGAAAAGATGACAGCAGGCATGAATGCGAGGGGTTGGGGCTTGCGTTTCGGAGGATTTGTTACGGCAGGGAGCATCCTGACCTTGAAAGCGGGAATCCCGTGTCCCTGGTGCTATAGTAACATTCGATCAGCATGGAGGTGGTCTTCATAAATCCTTTAAAAATAAACTAACATTAAACATAGACGTCGATGGTAGGCAGAAGTGGGATTTTAAAGAGGCATTCTTTGCCCTACTAATCCCTTCAATGATTTGAAAAAATGGAAATAAATGACTAAGGTTTTCTTTTCTTTTTTCTTTCTTTTTTTTTTTTTTTTTGGAAATGACTTTTGTAAACTGGACTCTGCTCTTTGAGCTGTGATAGCACTCAAAGTCTGCAACGGAGGGGAACAAAGATTTGTATACATAAGTCCTTATGGCCACCTTGATGTGTGAGAGGCAGGTCCTGCCACAGTGCTTCGATGTCATGGGCGGTCACACTGGGGGACCCATCTTAACCTGCTGTTGATAAGGTCACCAGGAGGAGGGTCAAGTCAGACACTCACACAGGCTTCCGTAGAGGCTCCTCCAGCCGTGCCAGGGGCAGGACGCCCACACATGCCCAGCTTGTTTTCCTGAGCAGAAGTGAAACCCAAGAACCAAACTTTCTTTTGACTACAATGAAAAATACCTTTGGCCCTGATTTCATCTCACAATGTATAAACTCAGTTTACTTGCCACTATTCTGAATATATGCAGGGGTGTAAAGCTTTAAGGAAAAAGGATAAGGTGTGGTTTATATTTGAGCTTTTTCTTTTCTTTTAAAAAAATTTTTTTTTCACATGTATTTGTTTTTGAGAAACGGAGACAAAGTGTGAGCGGGGGAGGGGCAGAGAGAGAAGGAGACACAGAATCTGAAGCAGGCTCCAGGCTCTGAGCAAGCCGTGAGCACAGAGCCTGATGTGGGGCTCGAACCCACAAACTGTGAGATCATGACCTGAGCCGAAGTCAGATGCTCGACCGACTGAGCCACCCAGGTGCCCCTTCTTTACTTTTTTAACGAAGTACCAACATACAGACCCTGGTGACAAATGAAAAGGGAAAGCTGCTTGTTCTTTGTTTGTTTGTTTGATAGGGTCAGAGAGCACGAATGGGGGAAAGGAGAAGAGAGAGAGAGAGAGAGAGAGAGAGAGAGCAAATCTTAAGCAGGCTTCATGCTCAGTGCTCAGCACAGAGCCCAACGAGGGGCTGGATCCCATGACCCTGGGATCATGACCTGAACCAAAATCAAGAGTCGGATGCTCAACTGACTAAGCCACCCAGGCGCCCCTGTTTGTTCTTTTTAGAATAAATATTAGCAAAGTGCAGCCTGTGGGTCAAACCCAGACAATCCCTTGTTTTTGTAAATAAAGTTTTATTGAGACACAGCCATGTTCATTTGGTAACATAGTGGTTTTGGCTGTCTTAATGCTACGTTACAATTGCAGAGGTGAGTGGCTGAGATAAAGACTGTCTGGCAAAGATTAAAATATTTCTACCTGTTCCTTCATGGAAATGCGTGCTCTTAGCCATTTTGGAAAAACTGTCCTTATATATTGTTATCATGGAAAGCCATGGAAAGTATCTCTACAGCAGGAAAGTTTGGTCATTTGGAAAGACTTAGGGAGAGAACACATTTGTATGGAACAACTTGGAAATTGTCCAGCTCTGAAAATAATCATCAACAGTAGCTATGTGTTTATCACCAAGCTAAGTGTTTTGTCAGCGTCACCCTACTTGATCCCCTAATAACTCCACCAGGTACTGTTAGTCCCATTTTACAGATTAAAAAAAAAACGAAAAACAAAAACAAAAAACACAAGCCTGAAGCTGTGTTGGGACAAGGAACTGGCAAGAAACTGCCCCCTGTTGCGTCTGGGATTCAAACCCATGTATCCACGTTTATCTGAATCCAGCCCTGGGACCTAGGTATCAGACTACAGCATATGTCAACGTGGTAAATACTGGTACCTCGTACACAAGTCAACCAAAATATAAGAAAACCTTTCACTTCGGGGCCAAATGCCTCATTTGGGGTTGAAAATGTATGGTCTAGAAATGGTGTAGAATAAGACGAATAGATTTATTTCACTCACAAAAGAGGAACTTACCAATATACGAATTTGCTAGCGTGTCTCGCCTGAAACTTTTTATTTTTATTTCTTATCTTTGAGGAACAAGAGCCATCCTTGTTCCAACAAACATTTGCTGAGTGTTTGTTTTGGCAAGGCGCCCACGGTCACAGAAGACCACCCTTCCCACTAGATGGCGGGCTCTTGATTCGCATAAACTTTCCTTTTCACCCTTAAGACAAGGGGAGGATGATGCTTGCAAAACTGACCCATTTCGTAGGTAAGAACTCCCAGATATGAAGAGGGACACATTTGCAAGGCTACTTTAGTAAGATTCATGCGTCAAGGGATCTCCAGCCTAACCCATCCAATGAGAAGTGCTCAGGAAATAAAATTGAATAAGATTGGTTTGCCTGTGAATAAAACAAGGCTTTCATACTGAGGTTTGGAAAAAGTCTCCAAAGGCCATGAAAACTGGGGATTAGGGAACATCAATTATAATTATTTTTTTTTCCCCATTAAAAGTTTGCAATCATTCCCTGAAAAGACATTCAGAGCCGTTGGTTCTCAACCAGGGGGTGATTTGCCTCTCAGGGAATATTTCAAAATGTCTGTAGATGCTGTCACAGCTCTTGGGGATGTGGCCGCTGGGCATCCAATGAGTAGAGGCTGGGGAGGCCGGTAAATATCCCACACATATGGGACACCCCCACTCCAGAATTACCTGACCCCAAGTGGTAATAGTGCAGAGGCTGAGAAAATCTCACTCAGGGGTTTTATTAGTTTTGGAGGGTAATAGAGCACCTCTATAGTTTAGGGAGTCACAGAGGTAGAAGGAGAGAGCAAGTCTAATTTGCTTACAAAGAAGCTTGCCCGACAGCAGCATCTAGGTAGCCTGTATTTCTATAACTACCACTGACTTATCGAGTGATTTTTCAGGTCCAGTGACTACTTTTTAACATCCTGAATGACCTATGAATGTCATTAGTATTCATACCAGTTCCCCAGTGCTGCCATAACAAAGTACCGCAGACAGACGGCCTTGAACAACACAAATGTACTGTCTCACTGTTCTGGAGGCTGGAAGTTCAAGACTAGGTGGCAGAAGGGTTTGTTGTTGTTTTTTTTTTTTAATGTTTATTTTATTTTTGAGAGTGGGGGAGAGGGACAGAGAGAGAGGGGAACAGAACATCCAAAGTAGGCTCTGTCTGCTTTGCGTGCAGCCCAGTGCGGGGCTCCAACTCAGGAACCGTGAGATCATGAGCCCAAGTGTCACCCAGGCGCCCCAAGGGTTTTTTTCTTTCTAAGGGCTGTGAGGGAGAATCTTCTCCATGCCTCTCTCCTAGCTTCTGGTGCCTCGCTGGCAATCTTTGGCTTTTGCCATACCATCCCAATGTTGCTTTCATTCTCCCTGTGTGTGTCCAGTTTCCCCTTCCTATAAGGATGCCAGTCATGTTGGCTCGGAGCCCGTCCTGATGACCTCATTTTAATTTGATTACTTCTGTAACATATTTATCTTCAAATAAAGTCACATCCAGAGGCACTGGGGGTTAGGACTCTGACATATCTTTCTGGGAAGTGGGGTTGGGGACACAATTCCACCTGTACAGCACCCCAGGTCAATACCATTTTGGAAACGGGCAGTTCAGTAGCTACGCAATTACACAATTTACCGCATTCCCACTTGCCTTTTGAGACTCTCGGGAGGCAGATATTTCGGAGATACTCAGTGGGAAAGAGTTCAATGAACTTTCCACAGATAAAATTGATATGAAAAGCATTTGGCTTTCAGTTCATTCATGGCACCTTTCTCTGCCACCAGAAGTCATCTTAAAACTTGTTGCAAACACTCAGCACTATAGAGTACATAAGCAAAAAGGGAAGAAAGTTTGCTGGCAGAAAGCTGCCTTTGTCCCGACGCCGAATAGGAGCAACTTCATTCGTGCTGAAAGGGAGACTGAATTGGGCAACCTTGCTTCCATTATTGCCTGTGAGCCTTTCTAAAAGGTCTCCCTGCAGCACCTTTGGTGCTCAGGGGGCTGTTTAAACAAAAGGGCCCAATGTGCTTGTTGCAGTCCTGCCACCCGAAAGTGACCAGCCCCAAATTACCTGTGACCTTTCCCAGGAGTATGAGCAGAAAACCCTTCTCGACAGAGGGAGCGATAAAGAATTCTGGACTTCATTCTTTCATGGGTTTGCTCATAGGAATGTTTATTGGCGAGACACTAAGAATAAACCCAGTTATTGAAGAGGGAGCTGGGAAGTTGACAAGCATGGCTAAACCCAGCAGAGAAATTTGATGAGGAAATTAGATGCTGTGTAGATGGTGTGTAGTGATTAGTCTTCTGAAAGCCAGGATTATTATATAAGCGAGTGGGGGGAGGGCAGCTCATTGTGTCCGATAGGCTCCATTTATATAGGTATTCTTCCAGCTAATTAGACCCATAATGCTGCATTTGTTTATAAATTTCTAGCAAAGCCTTTTCCGTGGGGGTACTTTAATGAGATGAAACACCAAAGCAGCGGCGTTTTCCCTTCAAAACCAGATCCCGGCAAAAGGAAATAAGATTTAACAAAATGTACAGCTAACACCGATTCCCGTAACACGTTCTTTAGGCTGTACATGTTCATGAATTTGGGGATTTGAGTGCACCTACAGCAATGAAGAAAACTGACTGTATCAGGAGGAGCCCTACAGTCCCATAAATGAGAGGAACAGAGATGCGTAACAACCCTCTCCAAGTGAGCATTTAAAAACCTCATTCAGCGACTTTTATCCCAACCGGCCAAAACAGCTCATTGGTGCGACCTCCGATTTCTCAAATGATCGTTCATTCCAAAAGGCTTTTCTAATTCTGCTTTCATTCAATTGATCAAATGGGATAATACGCAGTGGGCTTACCCAGCACAGCGCCAGGCACATAATAAGTGCTCAATAAAGTGGATCATCTCCCCCCCCCACCTCCCCCCCCCCCTCATTTTCGTTCCGGTTATCACCTTGGCTGCCATGCGCATCATCACACATGGAAGCAAAGCTGCCATGTGTTGACGGGAAATGGTGAAGAGCACGAATCTTGGCCGTGCACGTGGTTGCTCAGCCCCCTGCAGCGTCACGAGCGGCCAGAGCAGCTGCAGATGGGATGGCTTGTTTAACCTGCGGTAAGCAAGTTTTATACGTCGATTTCTCTGACAGCCATCACGACCCTTTTGGGGGGACAAACGCAACCTTAGCAAGCTAAAAATTCAAGTGAATTCAAATGTGGTCCAGGTTTCTGATCGCGTAGACCGTCTTTTCCGCCCGGAGTTGCAAGATGAAGGGACAAAGGATTTGTCTGCCTAGCATCAGACACAAACTAGCAACACTACATCTTGGGGACTCTCTTAAAGTCATCTCAGCCTGGATTTTTTTTTTTTAATTGGGCACTTAATTGGGCCTTGCAGTCATCGCTTTAAGTGAACTCTTTGCTCCTGCAGGTTGTTGGTTGTTTAAATAATACATCTACCAGGTCGCTCAGAAGACGAGGGATACAGATTCGTAATGAATAGATTTCTGGAGCTTAATTAGCTAATAATGAACTAATTCTTGTCATAGACAAGACGTGCAACAGAGACGTCTTCAAGTTTTTCTGTGTTGAAATTGCACCCATTGGCGTAGATACCTTCACTGGGTGATAGACGGGGTCAGCATTACAAGTGGATGAATTCATTTTCCTTCTCCATGCTAACTACAACCCAATATTTTGCATATATATACATTGATACATTGAAAAATGAAGCACAAACAAAAACCCCAATGAACTATTTACTAATGTTGATGTGTTATTTATTTTATTATTTTTTTAATGTTTATTTATCTTAGAGAGAGAGAGAGAGACAGAGCATGAGCAGGGGAGGGGCAGAGAGAGAGAGGGAGTCACAGAATCTAAAGCAGGCTCCAGGCTCTGAGCTGTCAACACGGAGTCTGACACGGGGCTCGAACCCATGGACCACAAGATCATGACCTGAGCTGAAGTCAGTCGCTTAACCGACTGAGCCACCCAGGCGTTGATGTGTTATTTAAATGAAGTCGGGTTTTTAAAAGGTAGACTATACCTGATGGACTCCACACATTTTATAAATTCATGCCACTTGCGATAATAATAGCACTCAAATTGTCCACCTTACAAAGAATTCAAAGTTCTTTATGTATCTTTATGTACTTATTCCTTATAACAGTTAAATGGGCAGGAAGTATTTTTAGTCCCATTTTACAGATTAGAAAACTGAGACCCAGAGGGCTTGAGTAATTTTCTCAAGATCACACAGCTAGTAAATGATCTTGGATCAAACCCAGGCAGTTTGGCTCCAGATTGGACGCTTTGAAACACCATACCACCACTTAATGAAAACAAAAAAAAGAGAGACAGAGAGCACATGGTGGAAGAAAGTTCCAAAAAAAAAGAACCATCTCAAGTCAACTATCTAAGCTTTCACTTCAAACAACTAGAAAGAGAAGAGTATAATAAACCCAAGAAGAAGAAAATAATAAAAAGAAAACAACAGAAATTAGTGAAATTGGAAACAGAAATCAATAAAGAAAAGCAGCAGACTACCTTAGACACAAAACTAGACAAAAGAGAGTTTGGGTCTATTTATGCCTTGCATTCAAATAATTGATTTTATTTGATTCACAAGTTAGAAAGTTCATTTTTAGGATCTTAATATAATTTTAGCCCTTGTGCTGAATCATCATATCTAGTTCCTGGATTTATATACTACTTACGAGTTTGTATTATAAACTCGAGAGTGTTTCTTTTGTAGCCCATCAATTTCACACTTAAATAAAAGTCATGTGTTTTGAATATGTATTAACATTTTGTGCACGCCCGTTCTTATTTCACAGCGGTTTCATGTATTGTTGAATTAATTGTTTTAGGCATAAAAATCATCAGCTTCTTCTGAAGCGAACATCTTGCCTCACAAAAGATATGGAAGAACTACAGTGCCATTGAATTAGTCACGAATGCTTGCTCTGTTTTTCTTGCAAACTCTGCCAAACCAAAAGTGTTTCAGGGGTTTATTTTACCTTTCAATGGAAGGACCAATTCCTCGGAGGGAAATTATATTTTGCACATTACCGTTAAAAATTATGTTTATTTTATTTTATTTTTGCAGCCGGGATATTGTGACAAAACCATTTTCTCTTCGCCGTCACTATTTGCCAGGATAGCCTTGAAAAGTTTGCTCATTTTCCTTTCTGAGAACTCTGTTATTTCAAGGGTGTTTTTTTCGGTCTATTTTTTTGCCAGCTGTGCAAATTTTTAGAAAACAGCTTCAATATGAATCTTTTATGACTTCTTCAGTCATCTGAGTTATACCAAGCGCAAAAGGCATGAGAGATACCCACTTTGGATACTGGCTAGGAGAGAGAGTTGCCCATACTGCACACAAAGGAAACTCAATCCTCTAACAGCTAATTAAAAAAGCATTACTTTCCACCAGGGCTGACCTCCAGCCATATAAAGGATAAAGATGGCTGCCTGTCAATCATGTTTACCTAACAAATTCTGGCACGGGATCATGATGAATGGACAGATCTAAAAAGGGACGATATTGCTCAGAACTGCTAGGTACTCTTAATACCACCTTTAAAGAGGCGGAAGACCTCATCAGTAACTCGAAACCCCTGCCTCAGTGCTAGGGATACACCAGGGCTAAATTTGCCAAGGACGTCAGATACTAGATACAAGAAGGCAGGAGAAACATATCTTCACATCCGCAAAGATTTGGATGTAGGTGTATTTAAGGTATCGTAACGAGCTCATGTACCCTAATGGTTTTGGTTTTTTTTTTTTGACTTTTTAAAATCACTTGGGGGATATACCAGACACCTAAAAGTAGACTGTGTTTGTTCTTCCCTGTAATTATCCCCAAATCGACCAGCAGGAAGGAATCCTTGAAGTCGTGTTTAGTGCATCCCCCTGATTCCAGGCAGGCCCTCAAGATCCTTTTCTTCTTTGGTCATAAAAACACTAGAAGGTGAGTCAATAATTTACTTTGCCATAGCGCTACGGAGACCGTAGGTTTTTACAGCCAAGACATTTCTCCTATGCCTAAACTGAGTCCTAGGATTTTTAAAGCAGCATTTCATTCTGCCCTTCATTAGAAAAAAAAAAAAAAAGGCTTTACCATCAGCCATAAAATATCTCTTCACAACTTTTCACTGTGAGGACTACTTTGAAAAGAACCCCGATAGGAAAAGTTCACTCAAAGTTCATGCAAAGGAAGCCAGTCAGGTCCTCTCTATCTAGCAAGGGTATGGTTATCTCCGCAGACTTTCTGTCTCATTCTCTCTCTCCCTCCCTGACCTTTGGATACTGGCTAGGAGAGAGAACCTCCCTCCCTCCCTCCCTTCCCTTCAGTTGAGGTATAACTGACATGTAAAATTATGCTAATTTCACATGTACAACATAATGATTCAATATTTGTATATGTTGCAAAACTATCACCACAGTAAGTCAGGTTAATATCAACCTCTACATATAGTTACCAATTCTTTTCTTCTGATGAGAACTTTTAAGATCTACTCTCTTAGCCACTTCCAAATGCGCAATACAGTGTTATTAACTCTAGTTACCACGCTGTGCGTTATATCCTCAGGGTTTTTTATTTTATAACTGGAGGTTTCAAAAATCTTCACCCATTTTGCCGACTCTCCAACCTCCTTCCTGTGGCAACCACCAGTCTCTTTTCTGTTTCTGTGAATTTGTTTTTTTAGATTCCACATATAAGTGAGATCATACAGTATTTGTCCTTCTCTGAGTTATTTCATTTAGCATAATGTCCTCAAATTCTATCCATGCTGTTGCAAATGGCAATATTTTTTTTCTTTTTATAGCTGAATAATATTCCATTGTGTAGATATACCAGATGATCTATTCATCCATTGATGGACTCTTAGGTTATTTCAATACCTTGGCTGTTGTTAACAATGCTGCAATTCCTTAGGATTTCTGACCTGTATTTTTCAACAGTCTTCAATATGTCCAGTCTGTCCTTATCATTCTTGTTGAACTTGCCCTTATTTGTTTCAATGCTTATTTTGGATCACACAATCAGCAAAAATTGATTTTTGTCATTAATTGTAATAATGAAAATAACAATACTACTGCTACTAAAGCACAATGTCTGGAGAATGGAAAATATAAATTTACTATTTGGATGGTTTCTGCCTACACTTTTGAGCCCCAGCTTCATCCACAGATGGCCCGATGGCAAAGAATAACCTGACCAAGTATGTCAGTAGGAAGTTCTCAAGGTTCTTACTTCTTGGGATCCTAATTATAATTTTTGAATTTATTTTAATTTGCTAACTCAGGTTGAGATTATGATGTATCATGTCTCTTATCCCATCTTTGTGCAAGTTTTTTTTATTATTATTTCTTCCCTGAATCAGATGAAAGATCTGAAATTCCCTTATTTTGCATTTACCCCAATTAAGTATTACAGTTGTTTTTTTTCATCCTTTGGCCACGTTCCTCTCCAAAACACATATCCATTCTCCACGTTTTCTTGATATGCATGTATAGCTTTTCTGATACATTTACAACTGTTTTCTAATTATTTAATGTAAGTTAGTCTTGTCTATTCAAAGGCAAGGGGTAGTAGAGAGTAGTGGCTTTGGTTCACTCATTTCCTGGGGAAAGTTACATAACTTCTCATGCCTCGGTTTACTGTTATTATGCGTATTAAAACCAGGTATAATGACAGTGCTTTCTCATAGGATTGTTATGAAGATTACAGGGGTTGATGCAGTGTTAGGACAATTTCTAATAATATAACAGGCACTGTATATATAGTTATTATCAAGCGCTAACCATCCACTTAATGTAACAATATGATCGGGAAGTCCAAGCAATTGATAAAAATACAAAATTCTCTGAAAACGATTTCTGGGTTTTTGCTCAGTTGCGTTTGTCATCTGTGCATCTCTTTTTCTCCCCTTACTGGCTGATGATATTCCAGCATAATCAGTTTTCCTTGGCCAGGTACCCTCTCAGGTGTACCTCCTTCATAATGTGCAAAACTACCTTATCCCAGTTACTTCGATGCATGTGGATGACATACTTAGACAATTGTTTTCAGAGTCAACTTACCATACCAGCATTCTTTAGGTTTGTTAGATGTACAAATCTATGAAAAACATTAGAAAGCTAATTTGTTTATTGGTCTCCTTCTTCACATTCAAATTTTATCTTTATAAATAGATATTTGGGTGATGAGTTTTAATATATTTTCAACATTTTGTCTGTAATTTTGATGGCCATGACCTCGTTCCATGTCATTGTCCTTTAACTGGAGAATGAATCAGGACCAAACTTTGGTTTTCCTCAATTGCTAATAGAGATTAAGTTGTAATTCTCTAAATATTCTGATGAGGTTATAGCTCTTTTTTTCCTATGTTGCATGCCCAAAATTTTATTATTTTATTGTGCAAGAGAATGAAATGAAGAAATTAGGGACTTCAACTTAGCGATATGAAGTTAGTGTCATCTTGGGGCTGTGTGTGTGTGTGTGTGTGTGTGTGTGTGTGTGTGTGTGTGTTTGAGATTTCCTTGCTGTTTCTAAGGAAAGAAAGAGAATTTAGATAATTTATGACATGTTAATGATGCTTAGTTGAAATATATCTGTAACTTGTAATATTTAATAGTGGTGAGAAAGTTTAACTTCCCCTCTCTTTTACCCATGTTATTAAAGAAAAGAAT
The DNA here is from genome assembly GCF_046562875.1 of Panthera onca. NCBI lineage: Eukaryota > Metazoa > Chordata > Mammalia > Carnivora > Felidae > Panthera > Panthera onca. The sequence continues at coordinate 119,498,174 of NC_138343.1, forward strand.
ATTTGAGTAGAAAGAAAGTGAAACATGAAGCAGAGAATATTATGTGGCCCCTTATTTTTATTTGCTTTCCATGAGCTTTACCCTAAAATTCCTGTAAATGTCTGTCCTCATAATGGCTTTTGGCACTGTTAATTTTGGGTAACATAACAAAGAATGGAATACAAGAAATAAGTGTAGGGGATTTGGGCCCAGCAGAAAAATTTTTGTAATCAATCACGAAATTTACAACAGATACTAAAAAGAGAAGCAATTTTAAGAGAAAGGATCTAGGACGGCATAATGTCATCATAGTAAAAAACTCTAAATGGCATTTAATTCTAGCATACTCCAGAAGTGCAACTGATAGTCCATAAATCATTTACACTATAATTTTATGTCAAATGGTTATACAAATTGAGGCATTAATGAATAATGTAAAGTATTTGACCTCAGGGCATCTGGGTGGCTCAGTTGGCTAAACATCTGACTCTTGGTCTCAGCTCAGGTCTTGGACAAAGTCGTGAGTTTAAGCCCTGTGTTGGGCTGTGTGCTGGGCGTGAAGCTTACTTAAAAATAATAAATAAAAGAACATATATATATATATATATATATATATATGTATGTATGCATTTTAGAATCAAGTATTTGACCTCAAAATAAAGTCACTTCCTTGAGACTGATAAGAAGCATAACTGTCTCCTACGTAAAACTTCATGATAGAACCTATTGAATTTCATAATTACCATGGTAGAAGAAATTTTGAAGTGCTCAGTTAGTGACTCATAGACTTAAAAATCCAGAAAGTTACTTCCCTATACCATGTTTCTCCTGTATGATATCACTTTGATGGGGTTGGGGAAAGAGTAGACCAGTTGTCCAGGGTGAACTTTCAAGAAGGAGAAATACAGTATGGTACAAAGTGAATTGAATATTAGACAATCCATGAGGTGGCCAGACATCTGTAATGCATTATATGAAAAATGTTAAATGAATATTTCAGTTGAGGCATCAAGGCAATCAATGCCACAATTCAAAGAGACCCATGAGGGCATGAAACTGTGCTTTCCCGTTTTAGTTTCACAGAAAATTCCAAACATTTACAGAAGTAGATAGAATAGTATAATGAATCCTTAGTATCTATCACTTGGCTTCAGCATATGGCCAGCTTTGTTTCACCTCTGCCCTCACTCTGTCTACTAATACATTATTTTGAAACACATTCCAGACGTTGTATTAGTTCATCTACGAATATCTTAGTGTATATTCCTAACAGATAAGGACTCGGTGTTTAACATATTCACAATACCACTATCCCTCAAAACAATTTAACTATATTTCCTTAATATCACCAAAATCCAGCCAGTATTTACATTTCCTTGGTTGTTTCATATTTTTGTAGGTAGTATATTTGAATTAGGGACCAAAGTTCATGAATCATATTTAGTTGATACATCTCTTCAGTCTCTTTTAATGTATGGATTTTTCTTCCTTTTATTTCCCCCTCTTATAATTATTTGTTGAAAAAACTGGGATGTTTGTCTTGTAGTTTCCCACATTCTGGGTTTGGCTGATTGCATCCTTATTTAATTAAAGTTCGTCTGTTCTCCTTGTAAACTGACAATAAAGTTTAAAGGCTAGAATAACACCGCATTTGCAAAGAGAACGGTAAAGAACTAATCCTATGAACCCTTCACTCACAAGAGGGTGGAAAGAGTAAGGGTTAGAAATAGGGGCAGGTTTGAAGACAGGAGTCAGTGTGTTATGTCTTTTTAACCTCAGATCAAGAGGAAAGGTCCTTGATGAGACCACTCTGAGACCTTAATACAAGCCCTTTGCATTTAGTCAGTGTTTGGATCCTGACTAAACACCTAAAATGTCAGTGACAGAAGGAGTAGCTTCTTTGATGTGGAGCCAAGAAGAGCTGACTGGGCTGAAATTCGCACTCTTGAAGTTTGTCAGACTAGTGGATGTGTGGGATCATCTTGTGAGATCATAAATGGGAGAGTGGCATGGCATTAGTTTAGCTTTTACCAACAAGGCTACTAGAAAGAAGGCACTGTTGACTCTGGGGAAAAGAAGGAGCAAGAGATTGGCCAGAGTACAATGGATTTGCCCTTGATAAAGGAACTTGAAGAAGAGATAAGAAGCCATTGCTGTGCTATAGTTTTTAGGGGATAGTTCTCCCAAGGACTGACAAAACTTCCTAGAAGTTGGCGTCAGATCCTGCCTTCCATCTATTTCACCATCCAGCTGAGGGGACAGCTTGATTGGAGATGCCAAGTTGATGTCTCATATGAGAGTACATGGGAAGGAAGACTACATTTATAAGAAACAGACACAATTATTTCTTAAATGCTTTCAGTACAATCCAAGTCATGCTGATACCTGATGTTTATTCTTTGGCCCACCCCACCCTGATTCTGGAATGTAAGCTCCCATATGGACAGGGACTCTTGCATATATCACCAGCCCCTACTATAACTGTGCCTGGCATGAACAGTTGCTCAGGAAATTTTTTTTTTAATGTTTATTTATTTTTGAGACAGAGAGAGACAGAGCATGAACGGGGGAGGGTCAGAGAGAGGGAGACACAGAATCCGAAGTAGGCTCCAGGCTCTGAGCTGTCAGCACAGAGCCCAACGTGGGGCTCGAACCCACGGACCACGAGATCATGACCTGAGCTGAAGTCGGACGCTTAACCGACTGAGCCACCCAGGCGCCCCAGGAAATATTTGTTAACTAGCTTACTAGAACCTATCGTTATGTCTGAATTAAATTTTAAATATCGATACCACTTCAGCAGTATTCTGCAAATTTACTTAACAAACTATTAAATTGATGTGTTTTGCATTCTTTGCAAGAAAAGAATGTCAAGTTTCTTAAGCAAATTTTTTTCATTTATTTAATCTTATCTACTCTAAGACATAAATTTTAGAATTTCAGTGATTGGAAAGAACAAAATCAATCCTCTTATTTTACAGATGAAATAACTCAGAGAGGGTAAGTGTATTATTCAGAGGCATAGAAAAATCCATAAGAATATGGTTTTTCCATCAAAGGAGTTATTTGTTATTTCTTCTATTTATGTTACATTTGTTCTATTAATTAGGGGCCCCTGGGTGGCTCAGTCAATTAAGCTCCAACTCTTGGTTTTGGCTCAGGTCATGATCCCACGGTTTATGAGTTTGAGCCCCACATCAGGCTCCGTGCTGACAGTGTGGAGCCTGCTTGGGATTCTCTCGCTCCCTCTCTCTCTGCCCTCCCTCCTCCTGCTCGATCTCTCTGTCTGTCTGTCTCTCTCTCTCTCAATCTCTCTCCCAAATAAATAAATAAATAAATAAAGTTAAAAAGATTTTTAAAATTTTTGTTCTATTAATTAAATTGTAAGATTTGTTGCTGCACTAATTTATGCTTCTATATATATCTTCACGGCACGTATCCTAGTGATGGGCACATACGTAGTCTTCAAAAAATACAAGTTACTTAATTGACTTATTGGAGTATCAGAATGTCACTCAAAATAATATCAAGAAAAAATACATTACAAAAAAATGTGATTTATTCAAGTCCCATCTTTTGACATTTAAGTATTATTACAATGGTAGTTATTTTAAGTGAAATAGCATTTTATACTCAGAACTGTCTTAATACAAGTGTGTAAAGACAAAGTATTCAAAAAAAACATTTGCCCAGAGTTTTGTTTGCTGTTTGAGCCAAGGTTTTCCCATTTTAAGAAATAAGGGGAAATAAAGGAAATAAAGAACAGCTCAGTGGGAAAAATATTTTTATTAAAAGGTGCATAAAACAGCCAAAGGTCTAAATAATTCTCTCCACCACGGATGAATTTAATTTAGTGGAAAGGGCATATGGCTCAGAGTTGACTTTAGACCTAGTTTGTCAGGAGCTAGCTATGTGATGTTGGGTTTAATGCAACTTTATGTGCTTTTATTTTCTCACCCCTACTATTGCTATGCAGAGCTCTGAGTAAAACACAATGATATAAGTAAAAGCACTTTGTAAGAAATAAATGCTTCATGTTTTTATTTAAATTCTAGTTCGTTAACATAGAGTGCAATATTGGTTTCAAGATTAGAATTTAGTGATTCGTCGCTTACGTCACTTACACCCAGTGCTCATCGCGACAAGCGTCCTTCTTGGTACCCATCACCCGTTTCGCCCATTCCCTGGTCCACTTTCCCTCCAGTAAGCCTCGGTTTGTTCTCTATAGTTAAGAGTCTTTTTTTATGGTTTGCCTCCCTCTCTCTCTCTCATTTTCTGCCCCCACCCCCACCGCCATGTTGACCTGTTTGGTTTCTTAAATTCCACATATGAGTGAAATTATATAGTATTTGTCTTTCTATGGCTTATTTCCCCTAGAATAATTCACTCTAGCTCCATCCATGTCATTGTAAATGGCAAGATTTCATCCTTTTTTTATGGCTGAGTTATATTCCATTGTATGTACATACCACATCTTCTTTATCCATTCATCGATGGACATTTGGGCTCTTCCCATAATTTGGTTATTGTTGATAATCCTGCTACAAACATTGGGGTGCATGTACCCCTTTGAATCAGTATTTTTGTATCCTTTGGGTAAATACCTCATATTGCAATTTCTGAGTTCTAAAAAGCTCAACTTTTTGCAGAATCTTGATACTGTTTTCCAGAATGGCTAGTAAAAGCACTTTTGAAATGATAAAAGTCTACCGATATGGAAGGCTCTATGTGACCTGTGCTTTAGCAGCAGAAGAGAAAAAGTCGTGCTTCTCCCTTATTTAGAATCGCAGACCCCAGAGGGAAAAGGACACTAAGGGTTCCTCTCTATGCTGAATTGTCTTTTGCATCATATGTCCTAAAGTCGAAATGAGGTGACTTTAGATGGTACATGAATGAAAGTTTTTAAGTTATTTAAAACACTTACTTAAAATGCTTAAAGTGTTTTAGGAAAAAAAAAAAAAAACCCCTGACATTAAGCCTTTACTATGACAGATATCGTTGCTTTTTCTTTCAAGAAAGTATTCAGGTGAAAAGTTGCCTTTTTAATGTAAAAAATTAAGACACGGTACATAAGTATGGTGAATTAATGATATAAATTTTTAAATGACTAAAGCTTGGGAAATACTTTTCTACAACCATCTATGAAGGATAGTGGTCAATGGGCCTCTGCCTGACAAATCCAGAAATGGAAAATTCTCTGCTGGGTTTGAAAGTTTACTGTCTTTGGAAATCGTTGAGCATCTCAAAATCTTGGTCTCATTTGTGCCAAATCCATTTCATTGTAGCTTCCAACATTTGATGTCAGTTATGCAAATTGAGGACACCCAGAACAAGTATAATTGTTTTTCCTCCCTGCAGTCTGTGGTCCTCTACCTAAAATGTCCATAACTGAAGAAGGCGGCAGAGCTGGGCTTTTAATAACATAGGTTGGCGAAACTGTCATTGTTTCAGATTCCTAATTCTCTCCAGACCTTTTTATATATTTTGATTCTGGCCAATTTTATATGGTCTAATAACTTATTTTTCAACTTCAAAAGTTTTATCAAAACTGGGAGAAACTTGTTCATGCACTTTGAATTTTACTACACTTAGATAATTGTGCATCTGTTTCTGGGGGAGAAAGGGCCTTTCCAAATTTTAAAATGGTGTTTCTGTGAGATATTTTTACCTCTTTAAAATTACAGGTCGCTGTTTACTGAAGGCAAGCACCAGCCTTGAGTATTCTCGCCTCTCATTGTCTTCTAAACTTAGCTTACATTGCGACTTTTGTTTTCAAGCTATAACTGCTCTCAGTTCTTGAGGAGATGTCAATTATATTGGGGGGGGGGGGAAAGAGTTGGTTTAACTTATACATCAGCATATTTTACTCCAAACCCCTTCTTTGGACTGAGACTTCTGAGATTTCATGAATGTAACAGCTGACATTTTTTTTTTCCATGTGTGCAAAGGAACTAGAAAAGAAAATGCAAAGGCACGAAACTGTGCTAACACACCAGACTTGTTAGAAAAACTGTTTCTGTCTATTTCATGGTCCGGTTGAGAGGAACAGAGTCGATGCCCCACACGTGACTCGAGCACATGGAAAGAAAGACATAAGTTGCAAGAAATGGAATTAAGTAATTTTCTTACTGATTCTCCCAGACCCACACCGTCATTATAATTCTGCCAGTCCTCTGCAGTCCTGATGGGAGGTGAGTTGAGTAACTTCCCAAAGCAAGCTCACGGGCCATGTGGGACCTCAAAAGCCATCCTTCTCTTGGGAGTTTTTCCAGTGGAAGTGAGTTTGCCTCTGGGAATATTATTTTAAAAGGAAAATCTTGCTGCTCTGATTGGGGTTTTTACTAATGACCACTAGAGCAAGAAAGTGTATAATGATACCCTCCTGACTGGAGGGAACTTCTGCTGCGTGCTTAGCACCAGAGCAACAGGGTCTGGCTGCGATGGAAGATGGATTGAGGCTAAAAAAGGATGATGAAGAAGGGCGCTGAGAAACTGACTTGGCTAAAGGGATCAGATATCCAAAATGAGGAGCAAGTACTCAACCAAATAGTGTACAAAAAGAGGAATGAACTTGACCTTAGTTCTCACAGATGCTAATACTATAGGTTAGTTAATTTAATGGATGAAGCAGATCAAGGGAATGAGTGATAGACTGAATCAGTCAAGCAATGACCCCGTAAATCTGAGAGTGATCAACGCATTTATAGGGCACACGCACATACACCTGTCAGGATCCACTTTTGTGGCCTCCTCTGGCTTCTCTTCCTTCCACACTCCCTTTGCCTCTATCCATTCCAGCTTCACTGTCTTCTCTGCTGTTCCCTGAGCATGCCAAGTGTGCCCCCAATGAAAGTTCTTGCACATATTATCATTTTTGTGATGCTTTTCTCTTTTTTTAATTAAAAAGAATTTTTTAATGTTTTTTAAACTTATGTTCGAAGGAGAGAGAGAGAGCATGAGAGGGGGAGGAGCAGACAGAGAGGGAGACACAGAATCCAAAGCAGGCTCCAGGTTCTGGGCTGTCAGCACAGAGCCCGACGCGGGGTCGGAACTCAGGAACCGCGAGATCATGACCTGAGCCCAAGAGGGACGCTCAACCGACGGAGCCACCCAGGCGCCCCCGTGATGCTTTTCTTAAACCACTCTACTTGAAACTCATATTCTCTTTTATTCAGTGCACATTATTTCTCCTCTTTGCTTTCTTTTTCTCCATAGCACGTGCCACATTCTGATATGCTGCATATTTCACTCATTTATCATATTTATCTTCACACTAAAATGTAATCCTTCCATGACGGCAAATATTTTTGCATGCTTTATTCACTGCTATAGTTCCAGAACCCAGAAAAGTACCTTCAACATAGTAGATGCTCAAATATTTGTTGGATTTTCTTTTTTTTTTTTAATTTTTTTTAATATTTATTTATTTTTGAGACAGAGAGAGACAGAGCATGAATGGGGGAGGGTCAGAGAGAGGGAGACACAGAATCCAAAACAGGCTCCAGGCTCTGAGCTGTCAGCACAGATACCGACGCGGGGCTCGAACTCACGGACCGTGAGATTGTGACCTGAGCCGAAGTCGGCCGCTCAACCGACTGAGCCACCCAGGTGCCTCTGTTGGATTTTCATTTAAATACTCCTGTTACCTATCTTTCTTTGTCCCTAAATCATTCCTCCCCTTTGCAGCTTTCTGTTACCTTGAAACTGAGGTTAATCCATAACTGCAGTTTGTTCATGGATTCTATTCTTTCTATAAACTTTCTCTAGGTTTCCATTTAGATTTGCTTTGGTTTCCTACAACCTGAATCCCTTCATACTTCATAGCTCTAATTACTGAAACAGACTGTTCAAAATTAATTCCTATTGGGCCACTTTTTTTTTTCAGGAGGCAACTGGTCACCCTATAAATCAACTTCTTAGATCCCACATTAAGATCCCTCAGCTGTGGCTTAGAATTCAAACCATGGTTACCAAGGCCTATCTGCCCTCTCTCCCTGGGGTGAGGCAGATACCTAATCTATACAGGTGTTAAAATTATTGGCTTTGTAAGATCTGGAAATGCGATTGGAATTGGATATCAACTGTTTTCAAAATGTATTACTTTGGATTACCTTTTTTGAACATACTTCTAGTTAATTCTTCTTTTTAATTTTTTTTAATGTTTATTTACTTTTGATAGAGACAGAGTCAGAATGAGAGTGAGTTGGGGGCAGAGAGAGAGGGAGACACAGATCTGAAGCAGGATCCAGGCTCTGAGCTGTCAGCACAGAGCCTGATGTGGGGCTCGAACTCATGAGCTGTGAGATCATGACCTGAGCTGAAGTCGGCTGCTCAACAGATTGAGCCACCCAGGTGCCCCTAATTCTCTTTCTTTTTAAATGTCCCTTAGCTCATGTAATATCTAGCCATTCTGGCTAGAGAGCTCAGTCTCTATAAATGATTACTATCCCTTGTCAATTTTATTTCTGAAAGATCTTGAATATGTGTCTTTCTCTGAATTCCTACATATGCTTCCTTAGTTAGATTTCTCTAGACCTAACTTCTCATTTCAATAAATATCACACACATCTGCCAGAATGTATTTTAAAAATAGTGTTGCAAAGAGGTCATTTTTCTCTTCAGAATGCTTCCATGATCCTAGGTAGTTCAGTAAGATAAGAAATAGAAATAAAATGTTAAAATATTTTTAAAAGGAAGCAAAAGGTAGATCACATAATTGTGAAAATAGAATCCAATAAAATAGATTCTGCTAGAATATCTGTAAATTATCTAATGTAATCAATAAGTAAATTTAACAAAGTTGTTAGATACAATGTAAACATACGAAAATAAATTATTGAAACTTTTTTTATTTATTTGTTATTTTTGAGAGAGAGAGAGAGAGACACAGCATGAACAGAGGAGGGTCAGAGAGAGAAGAAGACTCAGAATCTGAAGCAGGCTCCAGGCTCTGAGCTGTCAGCCCAGAATTCAATACAGAGCTTGAACTTATGAGTTGTGAGATCATGACCTGAGCCGAAGTCAGATGCCCAACTGACTGAGCCACGCAGGTGCCCCCAAAGATCAATTATTTTAATTTGCTGGCAACACACAATGGAAAAACTACAAAATAAAATAATTCCATTAAAATGAGCATCAAAAATTAAATAGTTAAGAATATATTTAATGAAAGATGTGTACTATTTCTACACTAAAAATTATAAAACATATTAGTGGGTGTTAAACAAATGTTCATTAGATTAACACCAAACATTTGTGTCCAGAAAATATTCTCCAGTCACTTCTGGAGGTGTTATATGTACTTCACCCGAAGCAGAAATGCAAAAAGTGTTGTCAACTTACTTGGAAATACAAATGTGCTTTGCTCATCTTCAGCAAAATAGATTCTTGTACTCTTGTGGGGATTGTAAATAAGTTTAAAAATATCTTAGTGGCAGTCTGCACATTAAAGTTCCTTTTATTTTGTCTCCATGAACATTAAATGCATAGAAAAATAAAGCTAAGGGTTGTGCGTATTTCTATATGTCCTAATACATGTGTTTGTTGTGGAAAAAAAAAAAAACCAAGCAGCAGATTCAAAGAATTGTTTCTATTTCTGGTAACATGCTGGCTTCTTCAACAATACTTGAATAAATTCATTTTGGCCACACGACAAGATCATCTAATTGAAATACAATTTTCAAAAGGTGCATGACACAAGGTTTGTTTGTTTGCATTTTCCTTGAATGGGGCCTTGTCAGGTACTTGGTTGGGTTCAACATTGCTGAAAGTTTGCCCTTGATTGTGACTGCCCTCTACAAATGTAGGAGACTAGCCAGTTTCAGCACATGATTCTCAGGGTTCATTTAGGGTTCTGATGGCAGGGTGCAAAAATACATATATTTGTTGTTTGTCGTTGAATATCTTAACTGGCATTTTTTCTAGACGTTTCATAACTATATGAAATTATATCTTGGATATTAAATTGTTGGTGCAACATTTCTTATTTTGAAGAAACTAATTAGGTCTAAATGACTAATTCCCAGTTGCAGAGTCATGAACACAAAATATGATTCATGGAAGTAGGCATGACTTCACATCCAGGACATGGTAACGCTTTATTTGTGTGCATTTAAGGAAGACAGGGGCAGAAGTTCATTTGCTGCACCTGTTACAAAAAGTTGTGAAGGCAAGTAATAGTCTGGAATCGTCCGTACATCATGCCCAGTGGCACTTCAAGAATGACCGCATAAGCCAGCCACATGCTGGCAAGCCTGCGTCTTCAGTCTTACCATGACTCACAGTTAGTACAGAGCAGTTAGTGCAGAGGAAGAAGAAACTGAAGGAAGAGACTCAAAACCTCCCCTAGACTCAGGGTCAAGAAAGAAAGCTGTGGAGGTGGGGGCAGTGAACATGCTTTCCTCACAGATTTATAATAAATGATAGGTTTGTACTTGTTGGTTTAAGACTGTTTATAAAATGCATACATTATAGTCATTGGTTAAGCTTCTGAATTTGAATCCGGAGTTACCTGAATCCCACACATGAAAAAATTTGGCATTTTCTAAGAAATTCAATAAGCAGCATTTTAAACAAATCTTTGTTTCTAGTGTGGTATGAATTTCCTTAGCTCTTCTCTTTAAGAAAGAAAACATACGGGGTGCCTGAGTGGCTCAGTCAGTTAAGCATCCAAGTTCAGCTCAGGTCATGATCTCGCAGTCCGTGGGTTCAAGCCCTGCAGCGGGCTCTGTGCTGACAGCTCAGAGCATGGAGCCTGCTTCAGATTCTGTGTCTCCCTCTCTCTCGCTGCTCCTCTCCTGCTCTCTCTCTCTCTCTGTCTCTGTCTCTCAAAAAATAAACATTTAAAAAATTTTAAAAAGAATGAAAACAGAACAAACATTGCTTACTGAAACTGCTATATATGTGGCAGTATTTCTGAGCTGAGATCTATATGCTTACAGCACACTTATGGAAACATAGAGGTTACAGATAATACGTCATTCCAGGATGCAAGCTGCAGTGGACATAGGTTTTGTTTTGCTTTGTTTTATTTCACTGCCCAGCATTCATTTTCCCTTAAGCCGTAGTTTCTGTTTATTTTACTATATGTTTTTAACTGAGATGTAATTGGTATGTAACATTGCATTAGGTTTAGTTGTACGACGTAATGATTTCATGCCTATATATTGCAAAATGATCACCACAATAAAGTTAGTTAACATGCATCATCACGAATAATTTTTTCTTATGGTGAGCACTTTTAAGATCTACTCTTTCAGCAACTTTTAAATATACAATACAACTGTAGTTTCCATGCTGTGCATTATGTCTCCATTACTTTATTTATCCTATTACTGGAATTTTGTATCTTTTGACCCTTTGCACCTATTTCCTTTCCTTTCCTTTTCTTTTTTTAAACAGCGTCTTTACTGCCATTATCGGAGGCCTGATGTCTTCTGGCCAAAGACAAAGCCAGAGCAATCAGATGCTTTGTTTGAAGACTTTAATCTTGAGTAGAAGAACAGACAGACCAAAATGCTTAGGTTTCTTCCTTCCTGTTTGTGAGGTCCTCACTATCCTTGCTTGGCTATGAGACTATGGTGGTGATTCCTGTTTCCTAGTTTTGAGAGCTGACTTGTTTCCTTTGTATGCTGAAGACTTACTCTTTATCCTCTGATAAACTGTGAACCGTAATTTCCTTCTTGATATCCTTCCAATAAATTCTATGTCTGTAGATTTCAATGAAAGAGATTTCACTGATATATTTGTCCTAATTTCATTTTTATAGTTGCATGCAGATTATTTGCAGAATGCAAATAATCATAATGCAAATGACATTGTGAATAAAAAGCAAATCACTCATAAATATTTTACATTTATTGTGAATAACAGAGTATAACTGGGGCCCCTGGGTGGCTCAGGAGGTTAAGCGCCAGACTTTGGCTCAGGTCATGATCTCACAGTTTGTGGGTTCTAGCCCCACATCGGACTCTGTGCTGACAGCTCAGAGCCTGGAGCCTGCTTTGGATTCTGTGTCTCCCTCTCTCTCTGCCCCTCCCCTGCTTGCACTCTGTCTTTCTCTCTCTCTCTGTCAAAAAATAAACAAACATTTAAAAATTTAAAAATATATAACAAAGTATAATTATCTCACAATTATTAAAACAAACAGGTGTCAGAGCTCTGTTTTTGAAAAATGCTGATATTTAGCCTTAAAAGCTATTATGTAATGGCACCCTGTCTCTTGTTAACTTTGAGTAGAGATGGTCCCTGGGATGCTCTACAGGTCTGGGGCTCCAGGAATTCGATGACAACCTAATGATACCATTGGTAGGAACCTGCTGGAGTTGTGGGGAATTCTACTGAGGGGATTTTTTTGTCTAAGCTGAAATGGGAATGGAGGGTGTGTGTGGGAAAGCAGGAGGAAGGATACGACTGGAGGTGGCAGAAACAGAAAAAACAGCTTTATCACGCAACTTTGGGACTTCTCCTTTTTCTGGGAGACCACGTTTCTGGGTTTTCCAACAGTGGCAATGCACTATATAGAGAGGTGATTCACAATTACTTTCAAAATTATAGCCCCTACATAAGAGAACTACCTCACTGACAGAGCCTAATGAGACAGCATCCGTCTGTATACAAATGGCTGCACTGTCATGCTCATTGCTGATTGGTCCAAGTGATGGGCAGCTAACACTGGGGCAACCAATCCAGTGGCCTATGGTCTGGTATGTCTGCTTAAACGAGGAATAATGGTGATTAGCAAGGACAAGCCTTCCTTTCCCTTGGGGATATAAGTAGGGAAATTTATGAAGAGAGTCAAAGAGAATGTCCTTGTTAGCAGGGTCATGGAAAGTTAGTTCTGAAGAAGCTGAAATTAGAAGGGAATAGAAACCATAAAGTTAAAAAAAATAGGTGAAGTAAACCAAAAGACTTCTGTTTTCTGGCAACATAGTAGATGAGACAACCTGAAAACCCTTCTGAACCACCTGGAAACGCACACCGTACGATAAATATCAGTTTATAAAATTGTCATAACTTACTCTAGAAAGTGTAAATTACTACTTAAAAAAAATTAGAGTCATGGTCTTTGGCTCCCAGACCCTACAGAGAAGATAAATTCAAATCTCAAAGTCACAGACCAGAAGGCTCCTGGATGCAAATAATCAAGGAGTCTTTTCACATTGTGACTCCAAGACAAGACAAGCAAACTCCCTGTGCTGGCAAGCAGTTTGCTCCTGGTCTACCATTTCATTTAAGTTGCAGTCCTTACTTTAGGCAAAACACTCAGGATTTCTATCTCAAGATACCTCAAAGCTTAATATCCTATTTCTAAGGATATATAAAAGCAGAATCTTTGGCCATGAGCTTGGCCAATACCCCAAACAACTCCTACATAAACTCTCTCTTAACTGCTCTGGTTTTCATTTTCCTCTTGGGTTCTAGCTTCCAGAAATTGCTTTTACATATGCATACATATGTGTGTGTGTGTGTGTGTGTGTGTGTGTGTGTGTGTGTGTGTGTGTGAAAATATATACATGTATGGATACATGCTTGAAAGCTCAGGTAGGCATTTAAATTGATATTTATTATAGCTTACCATAACACAACTCTGGAGGAAGACACGTTTTTAATATTTTCTGCAGATAAGATTATAATCTGCATTATACACTCATTTAAAGAAATAAGCTGCTGTAAGGGAAATGGGCAGGTTGCAATAACACCAAGATTAGGCCAATAAGAAATTCGGATAGTAAATTTTTTTTAATGTTTATTTATGTTTGAGAGAGAGAGAGAGAGAGAGAGAGAGAGACAGAGTGCGAGCAGGGGAGGGTCAGAGAGAGAGGGAGACACAGAATCTGAAGCAGGCTTCAGGCTCTGAGCTGTCAGCACAGAGCCCGATATGGGGCTCGGACTCACAAGCTGTGAGATCATGACCTGAGCTTAAGTCAGATACTTGACTGAGCCACCCACGCACCCCCCGGATAATAAAATTTTTAAACAAAGACTCTATGGGTTTTTAAATAAATGCCAAAAAATAAGAGAGGATATAAAACTCGAGACCAGAATCAGACGTAGAAACGTCAGGAGTTTGGAAAAGGTCTTGCTGTTAAGCAATGGTCTAGAAGTAGCTATAACAAAGGGGGAAGAGGAGAATGCAAACAATGCTTTTGTTACATTTTATAGTCACAGTGCAGGAAAATGAACGTCCATCACTTTAAAAGCCTGAGGGCAAGAACAAGATATTAGTATAAGACAAGATTGTCATGTGAGAGTATTTTGAAGAATGCAATGAAGAATTTATTTTAATGGGAAAATGTTTCAAAAGGCATTTTAAGAAGAATTAAGACAAAGGTTAATAGAAGGAAAAATAGCTGAGAATGTAAGCACCAAGTCATATGCAAATAAGAGCACTTGAGAGTCTTTAATTAGCTAGAGAGATTTGTATTTTGTCTGATGGCTCAGAACAGCCAGTTGAGAGAATGACTGCTGTTTGCCCTTAAAGTGACATGCTTACATCCAAAGTCTCAAGTAGTGTCTAAGATGTTAGGAGGAGGAGATCTTTTCTGTTTAAACAAGGCCATAGTGTTTTGAAAAGAAAATTCCTCATGTGGAGCTATAAGAACACGTAAAAACGATGATATAATGCTGGGACTTCTGGTAAGCACTTTTCACACAGTATCTCATTTAATCTTCACTTCAAGCCCAGAATATAGATAGTATTACCACTATTTACCTATGAGAAAATGGAGGCTAAGATATTTTCTGTAATTTGGCTAATATTGTACCCGTAAGTTACGGACATTATATTTGTGTCGTTCCAAAATATGAAAGGGAATTAGCTAGTCAGAGAAGTAAAGAATAACCTACCTCATGTGTGTACCATGTGTGTGAAAGCAGAGTACAAAAATATCATGTGTTTGAAAACTGATACGGCCAGAGAAAAGTATTTCTTAGGAAAGTTATAGAAGGTAAAGAAGGCACTTCGTCAGGAATCAAAGCATGGCAAGTATTCATGCGCTGAGCTGAATTGTCTCCTAAAAAACAATAAAGCTCTCTATAAAGAAAAGGGCTATAACTTGATTTTCAGTTTAGGGAGATCAGTCTTGTGCTAACATGGTGGATAGGACTGTCAGGGATTAGACAAGAAGCCTAGAGACCATCCAGGGTTGCAAAAATCTCGGAAAAGCATTTCACTTAGCAGAATCTATGATATCCAGTAATCAGTTGTGTGTGTGTGTGTGTGTGTGTGTGTGTGTGTGTGTGTGCATGCTCGCGCATGTGCACACTGTTGACAGCTGGGGAAAGGGACTAAGTAGTGACTGAGAAGAGTAGATGGCGATTCCATACAATGAGACAGAGAATGAAAATTCAGTTCTGATTTAATTGAATTTGTGTTTTCCTTTGGGATATTAAAATGTTGTAGATGTGGATTCTAAGGCCTCAAACTTAGTTGTGGGTAACAACAACAAAAAGTAACCCAATTTTCTACGACATATTGTATTAGTTATCTATTGCAGAGTAACAAATTGCCTCCAAACTGAGCTGATTGAGGTTCATTCCATTAGACAAAAGCCCTATTGTATTGATTGAGCCGTGTTCTGAGCTAATGCCTTAGCTCTTTATGGAGTCTCAAGAGATTTTATGGTCACATCTTCAACTCCGTCTCACGTTTTTCTGATAGTTTCCTGGCTTTCATCTTTGCCCAGAAGCCACTTCTTGGTGTTGGCCATTTGGAATATTCAACTTTACCAATTCTTGGCTCCTTTTTGTTAACCGTCCTTCCTTTAGCTTCTCTCTCTCTTCTACCATCATAATATAAGCGTCAGGAAGAAATAAGGCAGCACACTGCCTGGAAATCTCCTTAGTTACTTGAGAGGTTAGTTGACCAGAGGAATTTGCATTCCGTTAGTGGCCCAGAATGGCCAGTTGTCATTTGCACTTGAAATGACATGCTTGTATCTGAGGTTCCAAGTAATGTACCTAATTAATTGGTATATTCTCTACTTTCCTCATTACCACAGGTGGCAGTGTTGCTAAACTTTCTGCCAGTACGTAAGTATCTCCTTTCCTCCAGTTTCCAATAACATTCTCCCTACTTTTCTTTAAGCCTTCTCTGGCAGTGTTCTCAAAGGCCATTAGGATTCTGCTAACAATATCTTCAAAGCCCATTAGATTTTCCCTAATACTCTTCTTAGAGTTCTTCCAGCTTCTGCCCACTGCCAGTTAGAAAGTTTTTTCCACCTTTTAGGCTTTTCTTATGTCAGCACCCCCTTCACGCCCAGTTACTGAAATTCGCAGGAGTCACCACCTGCTATGAAATAAGTTACCCCAAACTCGGCAATTTAAAACAATAAATGTTTATTATTGACGGAATTTCTATGTGTCAAGAAGTTGGCACCAGCTTTGCTGGGTGGTCTTTACCCTGGGTCTCTTATGAGTCAAGAATTCAGTCAGGGCTGTAAGTCATCTGAATGATGGATGGAGATGAAAGGATTTGATTCCAAGAAGGTTGATTTGCATGGCTGGCCAGTTGATGCTAACTGTTGTCTCATAGACTTCTCCTTGGACTTGAGTATTCTCACAGCATAGCACCTGACTTTCCCAGAATGAGTGATCCAAGAGAGTAAAGTAGAAGTTGTAATGTCTTTTATGACCTGGCCTTGGAAATCATACGCTGCCATTTCCATGATATGCTTCTGGTTACGCAGGCCAGCCCTATTCAGTGTGGAGAAACACTATACAAGGACACAAATACTCGTAGTGGGAATCATTGGGGTCTATCTTGGAGGTGACTACAATAATTTAAACTCATTGTGTCCTCCCATTTTCCTGGTCTTTGTCAACTCAAGGGTTTTCTTTTCCTTTCTCTTTGTGACATTGCTGGTCTTTGAACATTTTAGTCCAACTATCCATCTAAATTCCAGAGTTGTCACATCCATAAAGTCCTATCTACAAAGTTTCCCTTGTTGGGAGAGGGTGATCTGGTTTTCACCTGTTACCATCTACTGACAAATATATGTCTCTTGTCCTTAATTACTGTGATTCCTCAATCGATTCCTGGACCACCAGATGATGGTCTTTGTTGGGGTACTGCTGAGTTCTCCTTATCTTGGCTCGGGACTTCTTTAAATTCTCTTGCTCTATATGAGCTGCTTTCACATTTTTGAGAAAGACACAGAAATCTTTCAAGTTCAAGGATGCAAAAAACTCAGCAGGGCTCTTTCATCCTAGATATGTTGGATGCAGGGGAAACAACATGAGGCCGAACACGTATCTTACTGTAATAGTCAAGGTACTGGCAGGAAACAGCTGGGACACTAAAAATACTAATTTGAAGAGACTAACAAAAGCAGTATTTATAAAGCTGTGGGCAGGTTTGGGGAAAGCTACAAAGAATATGTAGGAACCCAAGGCTAAGAACAGTGGCAGCGAAAGCTATTGTTGCCCTAGACCTGAGAGGTAAGAGAGAGAACAATTATGGCAGCCTGGAGAAGTCCTCACAACAGCATCACATCTGTGTTCCTCGTATAGGGAGGCAGTCAACCCACAATGACAGGGAAGAAAAGGAGCCTGGGGAATAAGTACCCCATGTCACTCTCTTCTTTCCCTTCTGTTGGTTCCTCCATTAGTTTAAACCAATCAGGAGCCAAGGAGATACATGGATTCTATCCATTCTGCTCAGAGACGGCCTCCTGGAACAGAGTCAGGTGGAGAAGGGCAGAGAGCAGATCTAGAAAAGCAAACAGACAATATTCAGGTTACACCCAGGAAATAAAAGACAAGTGCTCTGTATCTGTGGTTTCAAAGTGTGCTCCCTAACCAGAACCACAGTTCTGAAACATACTGATATGAATAAAAGTTAAACTCCTCCCTTTTCCATCTTCAAAGAAGCCAGAAGAGAGCCATTTCCTTAAGGTTCAGTCTGCAAAAAAGTATCTGCTCAAGACAATGGTTCTGAAATGAATCAAGGAAAGATGCCCCAAATCTTTTACCCACATCTCCCCAGACCTCAAGGATGGATTTCCATGAGAAAGGAAAGCCCGAGTGGTGCAGGATAAATGGATTATTCTTTAATTGGAACTAGAAGAACAGGAGGAAGAGAGGACCCAGAAAACAAGCTTGGTAGAAATATATTCCTGTTACTGAGAATTACCTCAGTTCATTTACCTAAAGGATAGAGTTAATGAGAATGTCTATGACAGTGTCCACCCATAGTAATAAGGGTTAGATAGCTTAGTACATGTAAAGTGCTCATCTTGATGAACATAGTGGGAATTGTTAGCCATAACCACAGTTACTGGTGATTAAGAGTTGGGATGCTGGATCTAGGTAGCACAGGGTCAAATCCCGGCTCTAATACTTACTAAGGGTATGAACTCGTAGAAGTTACTTAATCTCTGCATGTGAGTTTCTTCAGTGGAAATATCAAAAGCACCTACCTTGTGGGGCTATTCAGAAGGTTAGAAGATTTAGAAGAATAGTTCATGTATTAGGTAGTTTTATTTATTAAAATCAAATAATGCATATTACTGGACATTTCAATGTTTCTGAAACTCCCTATTATAGGGGATGTGATGACTATCCTTGTCACTAAATCCTCGGACCCATGGATAGAAGTAGAATTATTCAGTTAAAGGTACGCATGGTTTAAAGGTTTTTAATTTGTGTTACTAAAAGATTCTCATAAGAATTTACTGTCTCACCAACAGTGTATAGATGATCATTTCCTTGTATTTTCACTTTTACCCAGTTATAATTTTTAAAAATTCACCAATTTGTATGAAAAGTGTGCATCCATGTAAAAGACTCACCCTCCACTCCATTGATAAGCAAATTTCTAAAGGTCTCACATAAAGAAAATCTTAGATAATTTGAAAACTCTTTCTAGATTTGTGCATTCTCAGCTCCCTAAACCTTTTGAATTTAAATAATTCCTAAGGGAGCCACTTTAAAACCTGTTTAATGTGGGGCGCCTGGGTGGCTCAGTCGGTTGGGCGGCCGACTTCGGCTCAGGTCATGATCTCGCGGTCCGTGGGTTCGAGCCCCGTGTCGGGCTCTGTGCTGACAGCTCAGAGCCTGGAGCCCATTGCAGATTCTGTGTCTCCCTCTCTCTGATCCTCCCCCGTTCATGCTCTGTCTCTCTCTGTCTCAAAAATAAATAAACATTAAAAAAAAAAAAGAAAAAAAAGAAAACCTGTTTAATGTTTATTTGTTTTTCAGAAAGAGAGAGACACACACAGAATCCGAAGCAGGCTCCAGGCTCTGAGCTGCCCGCACAGAGCCCGACACGGGGCTCAAACTCACGAACCACAAGATCATGACCTGAGCCAAAGTCAGACGCTTAACCGACTGAGCCACTCAGGCACTCCTAAGGTGCTACTTTTAGAGTGATGTCATTTATCCAAGATATCTTGAGGATTTGGGAAACAGTATGTGTGTTCATACAGAAGCCAGTACATAGTTATTTCTCATTATTGCCAGGTAATGAAGAAACGTTGAATTTTCTAGAAGGCATAACTCAAATCTGTAAACTTTGGTTTGGCTCTTACTTTATTTTATTTATTTATTTATTTATTTATTTATTTATTTTTTTTTTTTTTTTTACTTTTTGCCCACCTGCCACCCTGGTTTTTAAAGAAACAATACAGCACTCTTTTTCCTTTAAAGAAAATATTTTAAAAAGTACAAAAGGCTCCAATAGTTTGGTTCTATTCAGTTTAGATAAGCAGCCAAAATGTTCAGAAGCCCAATCCAAACTTATTCTGTTTTAGCTGCCATAAAATCAGATTAAATATCGCATAAGAATAGGCTTTCTTGGAAGATTTCTGGTTCAGGACTTCCTGGCTTTGGCATGAAAAGAACACCACAATACAGCAAGTCGTTGACTCCAATTGGAACTTGCAACACTATTTGTGTCTTCTATCTGAGTAACTCATGGGGTCTGTCTTTATCCACCTCTATACAAGTATCAGATATAAATAGCATTTTGTCAGCTAATGATTTTAACTTAATAGTAACAAAAACTATTTAATGGCTTAAATACACTTTCGCTTTCAGTTTGTCGAAATGCCGTTCTTCAAGAAACAATCGCTTGCCCTTAAGTAGAATACATACCCCTTAACCGCCTGATCATTACATTTCTTTTTCATGCTTCTGTGTGGTATAATTTTTGCACTTTAAATAGTACACTATTAAGCCATGGGGAAGATATTTTTGACTGTATCATACCTATGGGTATTTGGTTTTTAAACATTATATGGTCTCTTAAATGGTCTGCTATTGCAAAAACAAATTTAGAATAAAATTACTCTCTTAACCATATCCCTGAAATGGTTTGAATTCTAGCTGTGGATAAATCTTAGTTCCTTTCGAGGTTACCTCTCCCCCTTAGACCGGCCATCTGCAGTAATTAGATGGACTCACGCAGTCCTGCTGACAGGTCCTGTGTTGATTTACAAGGTTTGGAATTAAGGATTTTTTTTTCACAAAGGACGCTTGCTGAGTGTTTTCCCAAAGTCTCCGAGGGCCACAAAGCCTATGCATTCTGAGTTTGGTGTTTATAAATTGTGATCCATACTAGATATTTATATTCCCTTTTTTCTTTATACTTCAAGTCACTTATATTCTCATTACTTCATTTAGATTTTTTTTTTTCTCAGTGAAATAAACTAGCCTGAAAAGGCTCTATATTGCACGATTCCACTCTATGGCATTCTGGAAAAGGCAAAACTATACACGTAGAACGATCAGTGGTTGCCAGGCGTTCAGGGAGGAGGGATGAATAGGTGAAGCAAAGGGGATTTTTGGGGGCAGTGAAACTATTCTGTATGATGCTCGAATGGCTGATGCATGCCTTTCGATATCTGACAAGACCCATAGAGCTTTTACAGCACAAAGAGTGAACTTTAATGTATGCAAATGAAAAAATATATTTAGGAGGTTGGGGGATATCAGGAAAGAATACAGACTACAACAAGAGAATATACATGTATTACAAATATATGAGACAACAGCATTGCAGGGGATGGGGTAAAAGAGGCTGACCTAAACAACTCTGCAAATGAGCAGAATCTGTAAGACTAAAGGTAAAAAAGTGCTACCCTCTGGTTGATAAAGTCGTTTCTCATAGGGGCACAGGTAAACAATTCTGATACGGACCTATGTATACTGGAATTGAAAAATTAAGTAAATAGGTGGCAGGTGGTAGGTGTTGAATTTGTCACTGTTGTCCTGAAATCTACAGACAAGCAAGGGAAGAGGCTAGAGAGATTCACGTGGTAATGGCTGAGAACTGGAGACAATCATTATAAACTCATATTTAGCTACATATGGACATGGATGGTTACACATAGAAACATTTATAGATATTTGCATACACTTGGGTTAGTGAATATATTCATATTTATTTGCTTTGTCAGCTGAGGGAGCCTAGAAGCAAAATCTCAGTAGTGAAGAGCAAACTTAGTGCCCAGATGTTGGTTGCGAAAACCGTTCTCCAATAGAAGGAACCAGAGCTCTCTGGAGAAATGGCTGACCCTGGGGCTCGGGAAGGAAATATATGGGATCAGTCTGGAGCATCTTGTAGTGCCAAACAGTAAGGAACTACTCAAAAACAAAACAAAACACTACCGATGGGGGGTGTGTATGTCCAAGAGGCACAGGGCCCTACTGAAAGAGCTCCCGATGGCCAAAACTGGGCCAATTTGAGTAATAAAACAAATAAAGTAGTATTGGTTATAAGACAGAGTATACAATAAACATCTATGAGTCCATAATTCTATAAATAAATAATTGAATAAATGAATAAATATGGGAGAAGAGATAAATCTCCTGTTTGAAGAATTCCAAATAATTTATGTAGGCACCCTGACCTCAAGGGGGGGATAAGTCTATACTTCTGTTTTTAGTTTTTTATTTTAGAAAGAGAGAGAGAGAGCAAGTGGGGAGAGGGGCATAGGGAGAGAGAAAGAGAGAGAGAGAGAGAGAGAGGGAGGGAGAATCCCAAGCAGGCTCCACACTCAGCATGGAGCCTGATGCAGGGCTTGATCCCATGACCCTGGGATCATGAACTGAGCTAAAGTCAAGAGTCAGAAGTTTAACTGACTGAGCCACTAAGGTGCCCCTAGTGTGGCTCATATTAAGGAAACATCTGCCAAATTAGTCTGTTGTTTAAAAGAATAATTTAATTTTTTTTAAATCTCTCATTTCTTTGCACTATTTTGTGTCTTGATTAGGGAGATCATAGAAATAATTTTACTACCTTA
The DNA here is from genome assembly GCF_046562875.1 of Panthera onca. Lineage (NCBI taxonomy): Eukaryota > Metazoa > Chordata > Mammalia > Carnivora > Felidae > Panthera > Panthera onca. The sequence goes on from NC_138343.1 coordinate 119,520,397, forward strand.
TCTTCCATTATCACTTTTCATGTTTAGGTTTGGATATTTAATCCATCTGGAAAGTATTCCTTACAACTTCTTTTTCTCCTAAGTGGAGGGTTGTTTTAATAACATCATTTGTCAAATGGGCCATTTCCTTCTGAAATTTGAAATGCTACCTTTTTAATAGACTAACCTCTCATATAAGCATGGAATTAACTGTCATCATTTTATTCTATTATTTGTCTATTCCTGTATCACCAGTTTTAATTAATATAGTCTTATGGTATATTTTGATACCGGGTAAGATGCTTTTCTCCTTACTATCCCTTCTTTTATAGAATTTCTTCATTTTTAATGTGCAAGATAAATTTGCGAATTAATTCTTTAAAAAGAATTAATGCTTTCTCTTTCTCCGTCTTCCTACTTCTCCTCGTCACCCGTCTCCTCTTCCTTCTCCTTCATTTTTGTTGTTAAATTTTGCCTGGAAGTTTTTGTTGGGTTGTTTGCTATGTTTTTAAATTCTGTGGCTGGCGCTTGGAACAGGATGTTTTGCAAACATTTTTTTTTTAACTGACTGTTGCTATGAAACATTTACAAAAGCTATTTATTTAATATCAATAATTCGGCAGACTACGTTACTGCAAGCCGTTTTATCAGTTCTAATTTTGCTATCGTTAGTCTTGGGTTTTCTCTTTGGGAAATGATATCCAATTCACATGAAGAAGGTAATTAACTCTGCCACGGTGTTAATCTTATGGTAAGAAACCCATGAATAAGAAGGGCACTGCCTCCATATCTACTTAATTTATATATTACTGGAAGTTATTGATTTGCTCCATTAATTGATTGATTTTGCTCAAACATATCACATGAAAACAACAGTGTTTATTTATGTTTGTAATTACGATTAATTTTTTTTTTTTTCTGAATGAAGCCAGTTACTAGGCCAGGGGATGACTGTTCTATATGGAAACTACATTCTGATTAAATGTAAGTATTTGTAAATGTGGGACCAGAATTATGCAAACGATTTTGAACTTGTACCATTGTGTCCTGAGCAAGGGGTTGTTATGCTAAAACCTAGTGAAATCAAACTAATACATGACCTTGATGAGAGCATAAACCCACTAACCAGTCAGATTTCATTTAATCCCCCTAATGACCTTTTTAGTTCCTTTTCTATTCTTCATGATTGCTTAACAATCAAGTTAAGAGAGAGACAAAATCAAACATCTCTTGGCATACAATGTAACTTTAATTTGTATAAATCTGGATTTTTTTTTTTTTTTTTTTTTTTTATTGCTTTGAGTAAAGGCAATATATCTTCACATTTGGTTATGTCTTTAAAGCAAGGAATCCACTTAAATGCTTCAAAGCCAAATTGCTTTTGTTCTTCCTCTCCCAACCATGAGAAATGGGGTTTTCGGTGGGAGGAGGGTAGCCAACAGGCCTAAGAGAAAGAGAATTCAAGGCTGGGCAAAAAGAAACCAGTTGAGGGGCACCTGGGTGGCTCAGTCCGTTAAGCGTCTGACTTTGGCCTAGGTCGCGATCTCACGGTTCGTGAGTTTGAGCCCCGCTCCTGCTCTTTGCTGACGGCTCAGAGCCTGGAGCCTGCTTCGGATTCTGTGTCTCCCTCTCTCTCTCTCTCTGCCCCTCCCCTACTCGTGCTCAGTCTCTGTTTCTGAAAAATAAATAAACATTAAACAAAATTTTTAAAAAAAGAAACCAGTTGAAAAGGGACAACATAGGAAGAAGACTGTGTGAAATGGGGACTCAGGGACTGTCCAGGGGCCAAGTGTTGGTAAGATGTGATGGGTTGGTGTCAATGAGCAAGTGTTGAGGGGTGAAAGCCTACGCGTAGGTGATTGGGTAATGGTGGGTGGCTTTTGATTCAGAGAGGTTGTAAGTTAAATTGCAACGTAACATGTCTCGCGTTTACTGCTAAATGGTGCTGAAAGTCAGACAAAACTACAGTTTGGAAAACTATGTCACTGGCCATATTAATCAAGTAACATACAGAATTTCACATGCCTTCCCTGCAAATGATACTGCAATATTTCAAACAGAAACATTGCCTTGGAGGTCCAAACACTGATCCTCTTGTCATCTTCCAACTGCCCTAAAACATTCCTGTTGTGTCCTCTGAATAATGTAGTAAGCGATTTCTTTGGGTTGATATTTATATTAAAAAGCAATGTGCCTATAATCTGAAGACAGATGCTCCTGGTATTCATTAGTATGGATTCAACTGTATCTGGGAAAATGCGCACTGGATGAAACCTGGTTGTTTTAACAATTTTCTATTAACTACATAACTGTTAAGGCATTTTGGTTTTAACGAGTAAGCCAAAAAGGGTGTCAAGATTTGGAACAGAACTTTAGCCAGAAACTTCACTTTTGAGAACCGAGGAGAGAACGCGGGAATAAAAACACTTTGTAGTGAAAATCACTTGACAAGACATCATTAGAAAGTACAAGCGGGCTGGGTGGCTCAGTCGGTTGAGCGTCCGACTTCGGCTCAGGTCACGATCTTGCGGTCCGTGAGTTCGAGCCCCGTGTTGGGCTCTGGGCTGACAGCTCAGAGCCTGGAGCCTGCTTCTGATTCTGTGTCTCCCTCTTTCTCTGCCCCTCCCCCGTTCATGCTCTGTCTCTCTCTGTCTCAAAAATAAATAAACGTTAAAAAAATTTAAAAAAAAATTAAAAAAAAAAAAGAAAGTACAAATGGGAAGCAGTAAGCAGTGCCATGACTGAAAGCGGGCATCTAATTTCTCAATGTCGACATTTACCAAGTATTACTGGGTGCAAAAAACTGCCTTCGATACTGTCAAAATCATGCAATTCTACCCACTTAGGAAATTATAGATTGCCATCTAGCGCTTTGTATGTGTTTCTATGTGTTCATCTATGTGTGCGTGTGTGTGTGTATGCGCATGTGCGTGTGTGTCTACGGGACCATTGACTTACGGATAGTAGCATCACATTAGTGTTCTTCTTTTAGCATGTTGATATCGGGAACAAATACAAAAATTAGTGCTGAAGCGTGGGGAGGTCTGCCATTTGTCAGATACCGCTTGGTTAACGGTAGTCAGAAAGAGTCACACTTGGAAGGAGAAATACCCAGAACTAAAAATGTCATGGCGATTGGTCAGATGCTGAAGAGACAGAATCAATCCTGCATTCCGAGAGGCTGTCCAGTCCAGCGGAGTGGAGACAATAGTAGTTCCGACAGCGCCAGCCCAGACAAGTCCGCATCCAGGTGTCCCACGTGCAAGGTGAATCAGACGGAGTCAGCCTCAGAATTAGTGTCAGCAGTTACGGCTTTTAGTTACGACAAGGGGCTCAGGGTCGGATCTCCTTTTCAAAGGAGGCCCAAGAAACAGCCAAATTCGAATCTCAGCACCAGGACAAGTGCATCAGAGCGAACTAGTGACATGATGTTGAGTCCCTGAAAAATGGCCTGTCGCTGGCTAAAGGCTCAAGGCCAGAACTACCCTGATGTGGTCCCAGCGTGCAGGAAGGAGATGCAGGGGAGGGGAGGGAAGGACGGGTCCGATCCCGGCGGGGCGGAGTTTGAGTTTACGATGTGATATCTTTTCCACATCAATATATGATGAGTGGTGAATACCATGTTGAGATATGCAATGCAATTACATACTCAAATTTAATATTCTGGAACCTATTTGGCAATAAAGGGTTAGCAGGTTTTGACAATAAATGTACGCTGTCTTTGTAAAATGAATTGGGGAGATTTGCATCTTTTTCTGTGGTCTGGGATAGTGTAGCAGCAATGGAAGTTTTAAAATGTGGCCTTTTATTGGGACAGACTTCCTTTCTTAATATTTTGGGTTTATTGCGTTTATCCCTCATTTCTTAGCAATCTGAAGAACTTTACAGAATCTACTTTTTTATGCAGGAGGCATAAATTGTATAAAGTTGGAAACTGGAAAAACAATGTTGAAGTCTCACAAGAGGGGAGTGATGAAGTCAAGGCCAGAACAGCGTCTTGAGGGTTGTTCTATAAATACTTTGGGGCTTTTCAAAGAGACACTGCTTTAAGGGCAAATACCCTGTCTTTTATTTTGATTTTGACCTAAGCTCTTTTTATCTAAATTACATGATAAATATAATTTATTTATATTTATGTAAATAATACGATGTGTTTTTCAGTAACAAAATATTTTCAATCCTAGAAAAGCAAGGCTCTGGTAACCACAGTGACCTTGGCAATAAGTGCAGTGTAGAGCCAGTAAAAGAAGGTGTGAGGTTCTACAGCTTTTTTTTTTTTTTTAATTTTTTTTTAACGTTTATTTATTTTTGAGACAGAGAGAGACAGAGCATGAACGGGGGAGGGGCAGAGAGAGAGGGAGACACAGAATCTGAAACAGGCTCCAGGCTCTGAGCCCTCAGCCCAGAGTCGGACGCGGGGCTCAAACTCACGGACCGCGAGATCGTGACCTGAGCTGAAGTCGGACGCTTAACCGACTAGCCACCCAGGCGCCCCGGTTCTACAGCTTTTAAATGATTTGTGAGTCATGTCTCCTTTTTATAATGGATGGCTTTGGTCAACTCTATACATGTAAAAATAGGAAAATGACAGTAAGTTTTGCTTTTACTGAAGTTCTTCTAACAATGGTCTCTTTCTATTTCCTACACACACACACACACACACACACACACACACACAGGAATTTCCCCATGTTCAGAATGTAAAAGAAATACATATGTATGTATACTGACATATAACATTTCTTTTTAAGTACAATTTACTATGTGAAAAACTCTTAAGTGCCTGTTATGTGCTATATTCATTATTATCCATTTGATAATAATCTCTGCATAGGATCCTGGGCTGAACATAAAAAATTATATAGTTTGGTTCAATCTAGATAGGAAAATCTAACCCTAGCCTTATTTAAAGAGAGAGTCTGGACTTTTTAAACCAAACCTTGTGGCACTAACTGTATTAAACTATTTAATTTTTGTTGATAAAAATTTAAAGCACTCTTTAATTAAACAAAATGAGGATATCCTAGATATAAATAATGAATTGAGGGCCAAAACAAAGATGGCTTTAAAATGACTTCTGCGTTTCTAATATGTATGCTACCCATAATAGTACGACATTTCCTGCGTGGGAAAAGGCATGACGTTACGGTCTTAGGGGCCTGGGCGCAAGCCTGACCTTCCAGCACAGCCAAGTCAGGCACACAATGAAACAAATCTTTTGTTTTGTGCTTGAAGGCAGTTTAACTTAGAAAGGAGTTGTATATATTGTTTACTTTGTCTTTATATCGCTCATATTGTCAAACTTGGGTTATGATTTCTTTGAGGAAGCCAGAAAAGTAAAATATACAATTTAAGTGCTTTCTCTAAACAAAATGTGTAAACAGATTTTTGCATATTATGTGTATTTCTTACTTTACCTAAGAAACAAAGGGCTGAATCCATTTAACAATATAGTTATCTATTTCAATTCTTTGACTATCATTTCCACAATTTAGGAATTGCACACGTATTTTCTAAGTCCACATATTTTATTAACAATACTTCCAAGTAAACCATTTTTAACCAGTCAGAAGTCAGAAAATATTTTTAAATGGCTATTGTGTTTGGCTTTGAGTTTCTTTCTTTCTTTCTTTCTTTCTTTCTTTCTTTCTTTCTTTTTTAATATTTACTTATTTTTGTGAGAGAGACACAGGGCATGAGCAGGAGAGGGGTAGAGAGAGAGAGGGAGACACAAAATCCGAAGCAGGCTCCAGGCTCTGACATGTCAACACAGAGCCCAATGCGAGACTCAAACTCACAAACCGTGAGATCATGACCTGGGCCGAAGTCAGACACTCAACCGACTGAGCCACCCAGGAGACCTATAGTGTTTGGCTTTGAGCAATGTTTTGCATTTGAGTATTTGCCTCTCATGATGAGCCTTTGAATGTGTTACTCAGATTATTATACACCATGTACTAAAATGTGATCCTTTATGTTTTGAAGCTAGGCATATGCTCAGTTTGAATTCCACTAAAAACCTATGCGATATAAATGTATACTCTATATATCTTCTTTCTTTAATAATTGAAAAGCAATTATTAAAAACTTGAAACTGAATCATGCTCTCTTTACCATAGTGAGAATTGTTGGCTGTTTTCTCAGGATCTGTTGTCCCATTTCTCCTTCCTTTCAATGCCCTGATTTTGAGCTACGTGTCTAGCTCATGTCTGGTCTACAGGGACATGTTTAGGAACTCAGGAATAAACCAATGAGGCCACGGCCATTATTTCACATGTGACACGTTACACGTTTTGGGCACTTAAGACCTGAAGAGATATTGTTGAGCTCTCCTGGGAAAGAAGTCTCTTCTATGTTGTGGTGTACAAGTTGGAGGCCTAGAACCGCTGTAGAACCATTTGGTCTCCAACTGGAGGCTCCAGCCTACCTGGGACAGCACACGGCTAAAGGCAAGGGGAGAAATGGCGACAGAGCCTCTGGATTAGTCAATTCTATCACTTGTTCCACCTCTGAAGTTCATGATGGATATTTCCTCATAGCCTAAGTCAGTTTGCATTTTCTCATCAAAAACACCCTAAATTTATACATTTATAGATGCAGAAAGCATAGCGTTCAGATTTTTATCATATATATACATACATATGCACGTATATATATGCTATCTTATATGCTTGTATGCTATTCCCAAGAGATTTAATTATTTTTAGGGAAGGCAATTTCTGAAGTGTTAAATACAGTTTATTTTTAAACATTTTACATTGTTTATGTAGATGGATTTAGCAATCACTAGAATCATTTGTCCCCATCTGTTCTGGTTTGGGATTTGAAAAGTATGGCTTCCGATTTTGAAGCTAATCTTATTGGTGTGATATTCTCAAATTTTGGCAAGACACTTGAAACACATCTTCAGCCAATCATGAAAACATTTTCCCATCTGTAGATGGAATATGATTTCATTGCTTTAGTCCGTCATGAAATAGTTGCCTATATACCCTGTTCTTGCCTTTCTTCCACTCAGAGTTTCAGTGCCTACTATTTAATAGTGGACAATAGTACCGCATTCAATTATTATTATTTTTCAAGAATGTACCCAGTCTGTGCCAGCACAGTGCTAGCCATCAGTGTTAGCCACATTGCAGACACAGCCCCCGCCCTCTAAGGCTTATGAATTGTGGTTCAGGCAGAAAATGAGATGAGCCATTAATTCAAAGCGATAAGAAAGTCAGGGGGCCAAGTATAGAATCTTATAAAAACACATGCTGGGTGGCATATAATCCAGACTGGGATCTTGAGAGAAGGAAACGCAGAAAAAGTGATATCTAACCCGAGACTGAAAAGGCCAAATAGGAAATAGCCGTTAACCATGTGAAATTCTCAGAGGAAGAAGGGAGGTGTAGAAGTGGGGTTATGGGTAGAGGAACGGTACACAGGCACAGAGAGAGGAGAGAACACAACACATCTTGGGCAACCAATTCAAAATCCTGGGGCAAACAGCCTCTTCACATCCTCAGAGGTCTGATCACGAAGGGTTTTGGGGTCTGCTAAATGAATTTGAAGTTTATTCTGAGAATTCTGGATACTTTGGAAGGAAGAGACTTTAAACAGGGTGGTAAGAGGGTATCCTTACTTTTTAGCGTGATCACTAAGAAAGGATCAAGATTAGCGTGAGGGAGGCCAGTAAGAAAACGTTCGTAGTATTTGAGCAAGAAATGATGGTGTCTTCAGGAAAAACAACGAGCAGGATTTAGTGATTAAGTGGGTGCTGTGAAAGGTTGGGTGTTAATTTAACACATTATTTAATAGGTTTCAGATCCTACAGACTTTCTTCCTTGGAATTACTTTTGACTCAAACAGAAGTTTTATTCATAAAGTCATCAAAACGTCTATACTCCAGGAAAGGGAGCCCACATAGATCTGCCATATCAATACAATAAGCTGACTCCATCTTTAGAGTAATTGCAAAAACAGGCTTGTGTTTGAACAAAAGCAGTTTGGGCAGAAGCTATGCATGAACGTGTAAGATTCTCATCCTCAGGGGGTTCTAATGATCACAGTCTCACCAGTGCTCTTGAGCACCAAGGAGAGGAGTGACACTTGGCACAAATCCACGATGGATTAGTAGCTATGCATGTGGTTTTGAACTTCAGAATAGCAGTGAGGTCATCATTGTTAGGAAATTGTAAAGTCGTAGCAAATGGGAAAACATACATTTCAACTTATAATTAAAGGCATTTAATTAAGGTTGTTTGGGGGTACTTGTAATTTGAAGAAACTCTTCAGGGAAACAGGAAAACTAGAGACAGAAGGTCCAAACTCAAAAGCAGTTTGTGAAAATGAACTAAGAATCAACAAAGGAAAAGGGAGAGGTCAACATATTCTTATACTGAATTTCAGTTGCTTTTACATAGTAATGTATCCTTTGTAGTAGTTTTTTTTTTTTCTTTCTTCTCTTCGGTACGTATTCCGTATGTATGAAAAGAAAAGGAAGAGAAAAAAAAGTAGTCTCCTTCGAGAAAACATTTCTGGTCACAACATACTGCTACTCAATCTCTTTTTGAACTGCTAAAAACAAAAGCAAAACAAAACAAAATAACAAGCATGCAAACGTCTGGTATATCCAAAAGGTATCAGCCCTTTTCCTTTCAAGATGGAATATTCCACATTTGACACATCATTCTCTACTATTTACAGTCTGAAAAGAAAAATGGCAAAAGGTGATCCTTACAAAAATTTGACTCTCAAGCTAAAATTTATTTTATTTACTTTATGTTGGTTTAGTTTTTAACTTTTTTTATTGTGAAATATACACATGCATACAGAAAAGAAATACAGAACCAAAATGTTAAGTTCTATGATCTATTACAAAGTGTACATCCTGTCCATGATCTAGGAATAAACAGAAAATTGCCAAGACCCAAAAGTACTCTTTGTGTACCCCAGTCAGTATCTCTTCCTTCCTCCTTCCCCAAATTCCCACTACCATAATTTTTTCCACTTCCATAATTTTTATGATAATCACATTCACGCATATCTTTGTAGTTATGCCATATACATATGCATCATTTAACATTATAGTTTAGTGTCAGGTGTTTTTAAATTTACAAGAATGGAATCATATAATGTAAGCAGTCTTTCAACCCACATTATATTTGCAAGATTTATCCACAGTGTTGTTTGCAGTTATGTATTCATGCAATTCATAAGAATTGAAAGGATATACCAGAATTAATTGATCTGTTCTACTTTTGCTGGACTTTTGGATTGCTACCCGGTTAGAATTATTGTTAGAAACAATGCTACGGTAACATTCTTGAGCATGTCTCTTGGTGCACACATGCTCATTTCTACTGGATATCTACATAGGAGTAGAATTATTGAGTCAATGGATTATGTGTAAATTGAGCTTTAGTAATTAATGCCAATAAACTTTTCAAGAGGCTATGCAAATTTACATTCCCATCATCAGATTATGAGAGTCTCGTCTGCTCCACCTCCCCACCAACACTTGTGATGGCCAGTCATTTTCTTTTTAACAGTTCAGGTGGGGGAGGGGGAGGTACTCATTTTGGTTTTACTTGCATTTTCCTTATAACTAATGCAATTGAACCCCTTTTTTATGTTTATCAACCTCTTTGTATTTTCTCTTCTTTGAAGTGCCTATGCAAATCTCTTGCCCATTTTTCTTTTGGGATGTCTTTTTCTTATTGATCTTTAGGCATCTTCTTGTAGACTCAGTAGGTGAACCTTTTGCCAAGTATGTGTATTGCACATACTGTTGTTCAGTGTGTGACTCACTTAACTGTCTTAATAGTGTCTTTTTAAAAAATTTTTACTTAGCACTGTCTTTTGAAAAATGGAGATTGTTTTAATGTAGTCCACTTTATCAATCTTTTCCTTTATGGTTAGTGCATTTTCAGCCTTTGTTTGAAAAGTTTTTACTTATGCTAAGGTCACGAAGATATTCTCTTAAAGTATCTTGGAGAGTGTTGTTATTTACTTTGTACACTTATTTTCTAAATTTATTTTCATTTTTAGTTTTTATTTTCCGTGTGTGAAATTTTTATCTTTCAAAATTTTATTATTATTTTTTTTAACATAATTTATTGTCAAACTGGCTAACATACAGTGTGTAAAGTGTGGTTTTGGTTTTTGGGGTAGATTCCCATGGTTCATCACTTACCTACAGCACCCAGTGCTCTAAAATCTACTTGAAGGCACCTAGGCGGCTCAGCTGGTTAAGCATCTGACTCTTGATTTGGGCTAAGGTCATGATCTCACCTTTCACGAGATCAAATCCTGAGTAGGGCTCTGAGCTGACAGCACGGGGTCTGCGTGGGATTCTCACTCTCCTTCTCTCTATGCCCCTCCCCCACTTGTGCGCGCTCGCTCTCTCTCTCTCTCTCTCTCTCTCTCTCTCAAAATAAATATATAAACTAAAAAAAAATCTCCTTGGAATTTATTTTGTGTGTGTGTATGAAGTAAAGGATAACTTCCATTAAAAATATCGATATCCCATTATGCCCGTACTTTTTACTCCCCACTGCTCTACAGAGGTAACTTTTTAATAAATCAATAGTCTATATATGCATAGGTCTATTTATGTGATTCCCATTCTGATTCATTGCTCTAATGTATCCTTGCACCCATAACTCACTATTTTAATTACACATTATCATTGGTATATATGGTCAGCATTCATTGAGATTGACACATATATATTGCCATTGCCCTTTCTGTTGCTTTCTCTTGTTCCCGCATCCCAAACTTTCATCTGAATTTACTTTCTTTCTGCCTGATGACTGTCAGTACAGGTCCTCAGGAGAGGAGTTGTCTCAATTTCTGTTTGTCTGTAAAATATTTACTTTTCCTTCATTCTCGAAGAATACTTTGTTGGATATTAAATTCTAGGTGACCAGTTATTATTCTCAGGCCCATAAATATATTATTCTATTCCATTGTTTTTACTTTTTGCCTATCAAGAAGATGGCTTTCTGATTAATTGTTGTCCTTTGATGACTATCTTCTTTTGCTTTTTAGGGAGCAGTTGGTATTCAACAGGTTTGCTATCAGACCTAGGTATGAAATGTTTTAATCCTGCTTAGGAGTTTTAGGGATTCTTAAATCTATAGTTCAATATTTTTCATCAACCACTATCTCTTCAAATATTTTTTCTGTCCACATTGTCTCTTTCTTCTGTATCTGATGTTTCAAATTCTTTCATATTAGAATTCCCACTCTGCCTTCTAAACCTTATATCCACTTCTCTGTATTTTTCTTCTCTTGCTCTCTGCTTTCTTCTATATGTTTTCTTTTTCTTATTTTATAGCTACTAATTATGACTTTAGCCGGGTCAAATCTGCTCTTATACCTATGCATTGATTTCTTAATCTTGGTAAATATTATTTAAATTGCAGAATTTCCATTTAGTTTTCGTCTTTATAACTTTCAGTTCTCATTCTTCATCTTGTCTGTTATTTCACTGAACACAGAACGCAGAGTTATCTTACAGTGTGTGTTTTGTATCTCCATATAGTGCCGATATTTGGAGACCTTCTCGATCTGTTTCTTGCTTTTGTTTCTGCTGATTTCCTCGAATGCGTTATTTTCTCCTAATGTGACTGGTTTTTCATTGCGTACCAGAAATCGATTTTGCAAAACTGAATACAGAAGTAATTTGAATCTCACAGTGGTGGTCTCTTCCTCCAGAGAGAACTGACATTTGCTTTTACCAGGTGCCTGGGCAGTCCTGACAACCTGGGATTCACTCAGTCCAATTTGAAGGATTTCATGACTTAAAACTGTCTTTCAGCCACCGTGGAGGGCTTTTTGCTTCTTGTTCACCCTTAATGTGTGGCCAAGCAAAAGCAAGGAGAATTACCAGACTCCATTCCTTTGACAAGCCCTGACCCCAATTGTTGATCCCTGCTCCCGCTAGTTTGCTGAAAGCATAGCCTAGCCTCACAGCTGCCCCATCTAGAGTCAGAAATGTTCATGGGGGACGTGGGGGTGGGGGTGGGGGGGTGAGGTGAGGGAGGGAACAGCCTCAAATCTCAGACTCACCTTCTCAGGCTCCTATACTCTTTCATATTCTGTCCTGATATTTCTTCACTATCTTGGTAGATTTCCCTTTCCCTAAGTATACAGTTTGTCCAGTTTTCTCATGTCCTTTATGTTGGAGGGTTGGTTGGAGGCATCTGCTTGGAGCGGAGTAATTTTTTTAAAGCAGGAACTTATTGCCTTGTCTTCTCGAGTAAAAGAAATATATTGAAAGGTAAAATTATTAGCACTTCATAACTTAACTCAAAGCTGCAGAAGTGTTGTAGATCACATTTTGGTGGAGAGTATGAAATACGAAGTTTTTAAAAATTCTGATCTAATTATATTATTTACTAAATTCTTTTCTTTGTTTTATTAAAGCTGCTAACAAAGTATAACTTGAAACTCTGGTACGTGAGTAAGTAAGAGCTTGGAAAGTGTGTTTTCAACGGGTACCAGAGGGAAAGAAAATGTTGGATTGTAGCTAATGTGCTTTTAGGATCCTAAATGTAGCCAGAATTTTAAATGCACAATTTGGTTCATGGTGAAAGGAAACATGAAAAGTATCACGGTAGATTGTGATTTTCTGACTATGAATTTGAAGGCTTTATCCGTTGTGGGTTAGACATAATAGAAGAGAAGCAGACAGAATATTTTATATTTTAGAACGAGGGCAAAGCAGGAAAATCATAGTAGTCGAATGACGTCCTTCAATATGTGATTTAAAATTGAGCTGAGCTAAATTTGTATTTGAAGAGCGAAATGGCTTTCACTTTTCTGTCTGGCTATAGGTCAGAATTGCAAAGTGCAAACAGAATTGTGAACTATTTCAGAGTTTGTTAACCAAATTCTCCATTGTTTCACATTATCCCTGTAGTCAGCTTACTCTCTGTTCTTATCCTGTGATATAATTTAATCAGACCAAGGCACAGGTTCTGATGAATAATCATTTCTTTTTTGCTTTTAATTTTTTTTAATGTTTTATTTATTTTTGAGACAGAGAGAGACAGAGCATGAACGGGGGAGGGTCAGAGAGAGGGAGACACAGAATCTGAAACAGGCTCCAGGCTCTGAGCTGTCAGCACAGAGCCCGACGCGGGGCTCGAACTCACGGACCGCGAGATCATGACCTGAGCCGAAGTCGGCCGCTTAACCAACTGAACCACCGAGGCGCCCCCCTTTTTGCTTTCAGAATAAAAAAAACAGTAGAGAAAGGGCTATAGTTTCAGGTGAAGAGTCAGAAAGTCACTGGCTGGCAATCTTTCATACTTCCTCATCTTGGAGCAGTTGTAAGATTCCTTAAGCATTCCACACTGAGGGCACTAAGGTGCCAGAAGTGATGGAAAGGGAGCAATGCAGAGTTATCAGCAAGCATGGGAGGTTTTATAGGAGGGAAAGTAGGTATTGCTGTAGTTTGTGAACAGCCAACGATACACGGCCAGGCTCTGTCCAAAATTACGTACCCAAGGCTTTGGCTTCTGTCCCTCTGGCAGACCAGACATTGTGGAGGGCCCTCTGAGGGGGAAAAATAAGATCTGCATAAAACTTATTTTAATTGGACTTCTGGACTTGCAGGAAATAAAGAAAACTCTAAAGAACCTGCCACCTGGAAACAAAAGCACAAAAATATGTGCTGAAAAAGGAATCATTAAACAAACTCAAAAGTAACTTTGCCTTAAATATACATGCCTATATTGGGGCTACAGCTGGGAAACTGCCTTTGGCCAAGGGCAAAATGGGAGAAATAAATCAGAGACTCTAGGATTAATCCAAGAACTTTCCAAAGGGGATAAAATTGTCCAAGGCCAGTAGTCCCTTCCTGCTTCTAATAGAAACAAACATAATTCTTCTCCAAACTTAAGCATCTTCAATTTTTCATGGGTAAAGGTGAGCCAAACAGCGTTCAGAACCAAAGATCACGAAGCGTCTCGGAAAACTACCCACTGATTGAATCTCAGTGGAAATTGCAAGCAACTTACGATATTGGAATTATCAAATAGTAACTCCTAAAATAACTAAATAGTTATCTGTAAATAAATCTCAGTGGAAATTGCAAGCAACTTACGATATTGGAATTATCAAATAGTAACTCCTAAAATAACTAAATAGTTATCTGTAAATAAACGCAAATGAGTTATGGTTAAATGTAACAAAAGTAACTGTCATATGGTGGCTTCTGCCCGCCATCATATTCTTTCCAACTTGCCTCTTCTTCAGCCACTGAAGAAGCCTTGAAACATCTCTGTCACCACAGCACGAGAATGCACTTGACACCCATGCATACACTACCTGGGGGGGTTCATACCATGGTAACCTTCTAGAGCAATGAAGATCCTCTGAATGCAATGATGTTTATTAACATTTTTATAGTTAATGTTTTCTGTCTTATTTTACAAAATGTTCTGTATCGAAAGTCTGTAAAGGTCTCTTCTTATACTGTCTTCTAAAATCTCTCTTTTCTTAGCATGAGTCTTAATCTGAGCTTGTCGTTCTGTTCAGTGGATAGATTTATCTGCCTCTGTTCTAATACTACAGTGTGTTAGTTAATTTAGTTTTATAAGAGATCTTGATATCTGGTAGGAACACTTCTCCATTATTTGTTTCAATTTCCTTTATGTGTTCATTCATCTTGGATTTTTGCTCTTCTATATAAATTTTAGAATGATTTGTCAAATTATTGGGAAAAGAACTACTTAGCATTTTTTAATTGAATTTAGAATTTTGTTGGAGGTTATTTATATTCTTATGATTTTGCGCCTTCCTACCCTTGTTTATGAGATATATTTTTAAGTACCTAAGTTTTCTTTTAGGTCTTTCAAAAAGCTTCAACATTTTCTCCACACATAGCCTGTGCAGCTTTTCCTCTTCGTTTTGACTATAAATGGTATCTTTCATAGATTATTTTTATAATAAGATTTTATAGCAAATAATAATGCAGTTCTCTTTGTACACTGATCTTGTCTTTGGCTACCTTGCTATAGCTTCTTACTCGTCTAATATTTTTATCTATGCATTCTTTGTCTTTTAGGTAGACAATTATATCATCTGCAAATAATGAAAGTATTTTCTTTCTTTCAAATGCTTAGAACATTGCGCTTGGCTTCATGACTTGGTTCGGCTATTGGGATGCTATTGAACATGATGGGAGCAGAAGCTTCAAATATGGATGCACAGTTGGACCGGTCTTCTGAACTCCTATCTTTAGCCACAAGAAGACCATGCCTTGAATAACCCTTGTTCCAAGGAAGATGAAAGACATGAGTTGCCGATCTGGATTCAACCCACGGCTGGGAGCAGGCCTAGCCAAGCCCAGACTGTATCAGCCAAACCTCAGCAAAGTGAGAAATAAAGGCTTCTTGTGGCATGTCACTGAAATTATGTGGTTGTTGTGGCAATAGCAGACTGCTACAACATTGAGCGTCCTGTTATCGAAGAGTGCTCCCTTGTCAATAAATGTTTCTGACCAACCTTACAATCTATTCTGCCCCATCTAGTCCTATACCCTTAAAGACCACCCTCATGCATAGCCTCTTGGTTCTTGCTTTTATATTTTCACCAAGCTTAGCAATTTTTTGATGTGCAAGCCATCTTCTCTCAAAACAGGGATTGTATTTCCCCATTCGGGCTATGCTGAGACTTGACACTATTGTTTGGCCTGTAGACGATACATGATGAAAGGTAGATCTGGAGGAAGATAAGCATCATCCTGCAAGGCAGCCGCCTTAGGTAAGGCCTTTATGGGACAGGGAGGGCTGCTCTCCTCTTGCAAGGGAGAAAGGATTTCTGCTAGGCAGTGAATTCAGTGAACTGTAGGTGTTCAAGAATTCTCAGTCTCATCCACTCAAATGTCTCCATCATAGGTCTTTGTGTCCCATTCCTCCTGTTCCTGACTTTGTCAAAGAAGAATGGTCACGGCTGTGCCTTAAGTCTCCTCTGTAGTTTTTCCACCCTTATCATTATGATATAAATCAAAGCTCAGAAATATCTGATGTAAGTGCTTACTATGAATCAAACCCTGATTAACTTTCTTACATGCTTTCACGTAATCCTTTCAAGAGGCCTGTAGCCTGGATTACTATCATCCTCATTTTTGAAATGAGGAAAATGAAGTTTACAAAAATGAAGTAATTTGTATCGGTTCTCAGCCAACAGGTCCCAGAGCCACAATTTGAATAATCGGGTCCGTTGGACTTCAAAGCCCACACAAGGATGTGTGGTATGCCAATGGAAATGAATGGAGTACAGAAATCATTTATTTTACAAAGATTATGAAAAAACAAAGATAATTTAAGCAGGTTTTTAAAAAAAACTACAGATGTTTTGAGAAAAAATACCACCATTAGAAGCTGACAAATTTAAAAGAGCCAGACATGAGAGATATAACAGGGTGACAGGGACAGTCATTGACATGGTGGGAAAGAAATAAAGATTACTGAACAACTGTTAAATTCCAGACGCTCTTCTAGGTGCTTTCATATGCATCTGCTTATTTAATCTTACCAATATTCTTTTGTTTTAGGTATTTCCCAGAGCTAGTAAGAGAGAGAGTCATGATTTGGGGTCAGCTGTGACTTTAGTTCCCAAGTCCTTTCTGGTTCCCAAGCCCTTTCTGTTAGGCCCATCTTTTTTTTTTTTTTTTTTTTTTTTTAGTTTATTTATTAATTTTGAGAGAGACAGAGTGAGAGAGTGCACCTGCAAGTGTGTGGGGTGGGAGCAGAGAGAGAGGGAGAGAGAGAGAATCCTAAGCAGGCTCTGCAACATCAACGAGGAGCCTGATGTGGGGCTCGAACTCACAGACCATGAGATCATGACCTGAGTGAAAGTCGGACACTCAACCGACTGAGCCACCCAGGCGCCCCACTGTTAGGCTCATGTTAATCAGAATGTGGACTATGGACCGTCATCATCATCATCATCACCTGACACGTTAGAGATGCAGTATTTCAGGCCCGACCCAGACACTTTCAATCAGAATCTGCATTTTAACAAGCTCTTTAGGTGAGTCCTATGCACATGAAAGTTTGAGAAGCACTGCATCATTGCATATAATCTTCTCAGCATGTGTGTACTGGTAGGACTTTGAAAAGTTTAACAATGGACCCTCAGGAAATTGGTCTTAAAAGAAGTTGTATAAATAGCAATAGCTGAAATCTCACAGTGGTCTTAAAACATGATCTAAACAGGGCTTAGTTTTATGGAAATTCTAGGTAATTTTGTGTCTAGCTCTCTGCTTCATCCATACTCCATCCATTAGAAAGTCTCAAGTTATCTGAATAAGTTACAGTGAAGGATATTTATTAAGGAGCCTCTGTATGTTGAACATATTTCTGGCAAAAAAGTCTGACTAAAAAGTCAGACTCGTTTCATTCCTTAGAGAGCTTTTAATATAAATTTGAAAGAAAACCCAGATGAAACCAAAAAGAGCATAGAAAAAATAACCATAAAAGCACATAAACAGGGTTCTAGAATAGAAGTAGGCATACGACAGAGGTAGGTGTTTTGTGAAAGTTGCTAGAGGTGTCATTGACCAGAGCCATAAGAGTTTAAGTCATGAGTCTCCCCGCAAAGGTGATTCTAGTCAATGTTTTGAGAAAAGAACTGTGGTTCATAAGGCAGCAAGTACCAGGGCATTTCATTAAGTGGATATGGCAAAAAATATTTTCTTGGAGATGGGGCCAAGAAAATCATGATTCACATATAGAAGTGCACAAAATTTGTCTAGTGAACAAGATTTGTCTAGTGAACAAAAAATAAGTTGAGCTAAGGATCCACGTTTGACCAAGTGCGTCAAGCATAGGGAAAGAAAGTAAGAGATAACAGAGAAGGAAAGGAATGGAACAATACTATATACACATGTGGTAGAACCGTTAAAGAAATAGAACCAATAGATGAAGAGAGACAGACAGAGAGAGATCTATTGTAAAGAACTGGCTTATACAATTATGGGTTTGTCAAATGCAAAATTTGCAAAGCGGGCTGGAAGACTAGAAATTCTGGCAAGGGTTGATGTTGTATCCCTTGAGTACAAAGGCAGTCTGGAGGCAGAATTCCTTCCTCTAGGACTTCAGTCTTCTTAAGGCCTTCAACTGGCTGGGTGGAGCCCACTCACATTACGGAGGGTTAAGTGCTTTACTCAAAGTCTCCTGATTTAAATGTTAATTGCATATGAAAAAAATATCTTCATAGCAGCATCTAGAATGGTGTTTGACCAAACAAATGAGCACCATAACCTAACCAAGTTGACATATAAATTAACCATCATAACATTTGCAGAGGCACAAAAATTGTTTAAGGTGTCCTTCTAGGGCTGGTGAGACAGGGTGAGGATAGCCAGTGTTCCTGCCAACATCCTCAGTGTAAGGTGTGGCCAGTGAGTTTGGATGAAATTAAACTTTTTTTTTTTTTAATTAGAACATGTGTTTTAACTGCATTTTGACTATTAGGTGGATGTTAACAGATATTGTGTCAATATCATAGATGTTACCATGACCCCCCACCCCCACCCCCACCCCGTTATTCAGCAAAATCAGTTCTGGACATCATGATTTAAACAAAGTAAAGCTCATCCACAGTAATATGTCTGGAATACTTTACTCTTGAAATAAGATTTAGGAAGATTCAGTGGTTGATTATTAAAATAACATAAGAGGAAGTGAAACCTATTGTATGTTGCTGCAGAGTTCTGATTAGGACCCGTGGGTAGGAAGTATATCACGTAGGTAGAAGTTTTTGGCAAAGAGAAATTCATCAAGCCAAGCCAACTCTCCAGAAAAGCCTTCCCGGAAACATTGAACTGAATCTGGCTTACACTCCCTCAGAGGTAGTGTGAGGAAATTCCTGGGTAGGGTTTCAGGTTGTCTATTCTGCCTCTAAGATGCTGTGATTCAAAGGCAGTTCTTTTGTTTAGTCATTTTGCTGCCAGTTGCTTGGCTAAATAAATATTTGGATATGAACAATGTAAAAAGGAACCAGAAAACCTTGGGCACACTTATCTGCCTTTTTGATCTCTGTGTTTGCTCTTAATTCAGCAGCTAAGGAAGCGAGCGGAGGGGTGGGCCTATGGGTAATTCTTATTTTCTTTATGCTTTTCTCTATTTTCCAAATTTTCTACAGTGAATGTGTATTAATGTTATTTTTAACAAGGCAAAGAGAGCGGGGACAAGGCTACAGTCTACTTTATGTTGACCACAAATGAGCCTGTGTATAGAAGCCTTTCCGGCCCTTAGAATAGTGCAGGGGTCTGTGAGACAGCAGTTGGGAGACAAGAGGAGCCAGAACTTGGCGTAACCTCTTATTTTTTAAAAAAAAGTCTCATCGTGGTTTTGACCAGTATTTTTTAGCATACAGCTATTCCAGGCCCCCTATTTTCTCGCAGATTCATAATACCAAAATTAACATGTGATTTTGCTTTCCTTTCTTAAGTTGGAAATGCCCGAAACTCAATGTCTCAGGGTGTGCCACAGAGGTAAAACCTAGAGGGTGGTAGAGATTCTGCTCAATGCTCCCTTTTCTGTGATATGACAGGAGGTCAAGTCAGCGGGGAAGGCGAGCCCATGCAGATTGTAGTGCGATAAATTATGGAATTTAGCTGAGTGGAAAGCTCCTAGCGAAAGGCAGATCTCTCACATGTGCGTGTTCATTTCTGGTTGGAGAGATCAACAAGCAGATAGGCAAACACACTGCAAGCTAGGAAGCAGGCTACATTCTTAGACCAAGGACTTCGTATATCACTTGACTGCAGTTTGGCTCTACAAACTCCTCCCCTAAGGATGAGCGACACAGGTCACTGTTAGCTGTTGTTTTCTTTTTGAAAGAGACCCTGCTGGAGACACAGTGATGTAAGAACTTGAGCACTGTAGATTTTACTGCTGACTCCGGGTTTACAAATCCCAAGAAAGACTTCAAGCATCAGATTGCATCAGGACTTGAGAGAGCTATTGGCACTAGAATACTCCTTCTCTTTCTCCCTCTCCTCCTCCTCTTCTTCCCTCTTCTCCACCTCCTTCTGAGAGAGAGAGACAGACAGACAGACAGACAGAATCATAAAAAGGCTCCCCGCTCAGTGCAGAGCCCAGGGAGAAGCTCGATCCTATGACTTTGGTATCATGACCTGAGCCCAAAGCAAGAGCTGGACGCTCAACCGACTGAGCCATCCAGGTGCCCCTGAAACTCTTTTTAAGGACAAGGTTTTATTTTTAAAAATTTAATGGGGCGCCTGGGTGGCTCAGTCAGTTAAACATCTAACTTTAGCTCAGGTCATGATCTCAAGGTTCGTGGGTTTGAATTCCAAATCGGGCTCTGTGCTGGCAGCTTGGAGCCCGGAGCCCGTTTCAGATTCTGTGTCTCTGTCTCTCTCTGCCCTTCCCCTGCCCTCTCTCTCTCTCTCTCTCAAAAATAAATAAACATTAAAAAAAAAAAAAAAAAAAGAACAGGGGCACCTGGGTGGCTCAGTCCATTAAGCATCTGACTTTGGCTCCAGTCATGATCTCAAGATTTGTGAGTTCAAGCCCCGCGTCGGGCTCTGTGCTGACAGCTCAGAGCCTGGAGCCTGCTTCAGATTCTGTGTCTCCCCCTCTCTCTGTGCCTCCCATGCTCATGCTCTGTCTCTCTCAGTAATGTCTCTCTGCTTCAGATTCTGTGTCTCCCCCTCTCTCTGTGCCTCCCATGCTCATGCTCTGTCTCTCTCAGTAATAAATAAATGTTAAAAAAAATTTTTTTTAAAACAACAAAAATGTTTTACTCTTATAAAAGCTCCCCAATTGGTCAACTAAAATTTGGCTCTGACTTTTCAAGCTCTGACTCAGCATTAAATGAAAGTAAGTAAAAATTAGCCAGTAACCTCAATCTTGTTCTTTGGATCCACCAGAAAAAGACAAGCTGAAGTTTATATCTTTTATCGTTATTTCTTTTATTGTTTATATAGCATGAATTTAAACTTTGAAAAATTAATTCAAGAGTTTTCTTAATTAAAATGATGAGGCATTAAAAGAATAAATCAGATGGGAAGATTTCATCGCACTGCCAAGATCAGAGCTGAAGAGAGCAATTTCAGTACTTTCTCTGGTGTAAGGATGGGCTGATTGTTTTCATGCTAAGGCTGAGGGCCGTATGCCAATCAGAGGATGAGATTTAAGGGGCGATGAAGTGAGAGAAAGAAGATAAAATAATTGTAACTCTCCCTCTGTCTTATTTCTGACGTGGCCTGGGGCTAAAACCTGTGAAGTTGCCCTCCTTCGCCAAGATATTCTTTTTGTTGCCTAGTTTACCGTTGATGGTTCTGATAATACGGATCTCTCTATGTAGGCAAAATTGCTGTGAGTGTTAAATTCGTTAACAGGCGTAAAGTACAAAAAACATGGCCTGGTGTATAATAAACATTCAATAATTTTTTAGCTGGATCATTGCCCCAATCCAGTGCTCAGTGCCCCTCCAGTCTTTCTTTATGTTTGCTCATGGTGTTGTTTTGCTTATTGCCCTGGATTTTTACATTTCAGCCTAGAGGGAAAAGGACCAGGAGAAAGGAGGAGAAAGAAGAAAAGAAAGGTAAGGGTTAGCCCTAAATGTAGGATTCTCTGTAGAGTGTGAATGCTGCTTGTAGAATGCATTTTTGATTGATAGGCAATGAAAACAGATTCTGCAGATTCAGGCATTTTTGAGCTGATACAGAAGCACCAAAAGAAAAAAAAAATCCCTATAGACTGCATCAAGCATATTCAGTTTCTGTGTGAACACATATTCCCATGGAAACCTAATAAATGCAGCGATAGAAAAGAAAGGGAGACTCTCCAATATTTTTCCAATCTGTCGCCTGGTTTGCTTTTTGACATAGGGTCTGACGTCCTCCAAGTCTACAGGCATGTGACATTGTCTATTCAAATGACTATTTCAGTCTACTCAGTCTACTAGTACTAAGTATATTTTATTTCCTCTTGCCGTCAATGTGGTCTTCAAAATATCAGTAATAATTTTCAAATGAGTTTTGATTTATTTAAAAGACTAAAGAGTACAGGGAGTATGTATCTGAACTATTGACTTTTATACACAGTTTCGTGACATCAAACTCTTTCTTTGTAAAAGGACTTCTATTCCGGGAACTAATACAAATGTGCGGGCTAAGTTGCTCTACTTATTTCAGAAATAGTTCTTTATCTGAAATTCTGTTTATGGATCTTTAGAATTTTACTATAAAATGCATCAATGTGTTTTTGAAAAGGAGACTTCCCTTTTTTCTTTGTATTTTCCTATTTGATTATTTCCAAATTACTCAAGTACTCAATTCTGGTATTATCAAGTGAAAAAGCAAAGTAAAAGGTAACCACTTCTGTCTCTCTTGTGTCTCTTTTTCTCCTCCCCAACCAATAATAAAACACTGAAATATATCTCTCCCTATCCTTCTTGCACATGTATATACACACACACAAGTACTGTGTATATATGTGTATATGTAGTGTGTCATATTAAATATATTCTATGAATATTCTATATATATATTCTAATGATTTTACTGAAATAGGATCACACATATTACATGAAACTTATCTTTTTTTGTCTGACAATATAAGGCAAAATATTTTCTGACCTAGTGGTCTGGGTGAATCAACTGCCAACATTTCAAGAATTTCAGAGTTCAGACAACATTTTTTAGTAGCTTTCTACATTTTTCTTTAACTAATATACATATTTGTAGACTAATGGCTCTGTTGGTTGCTGTAACAAAGAACTACAAGGTCTCCACCCTAGAACATTTTATGAGCTCAAAGTAGAGAGGAGACTACAATAAATAAAACAAGGGGAAACTGGGTGGCTCAGTCGGTTGGGCATTCGTCTTCAGCTCAGGTCATGACTTCCTGGTTCAAGAGTTCAAGCCCCGCTTTGGGCTTTGTGCTGACAGCTCAGAGTCTGGAGCCTGCTTCGGATCCTGTGTCTCCCTTTCTCTCTGTGCCCCTCCCCCACTTGTGCTCTGTCTCTGTCTCTCCCTAAAAAGTGAATAAACGTTAAAAAAATTTTTTTAATAAATAAAACAAATAAGAAACTGGACAATAGGACCAAAGGGAAGGCAGGGGTTCAGAGAAGAGCTATCAGGAAGTCTGGGGTAGACAGAACATTTAGTGAAGAATTAGGATTGTGTATTAAGCAAAAAGTCACTGGAAAAGATCTGGAAATGTTTCCAGTTGATGAATTCACTCTGGCAGACAATGTCGGTCAGTTAACACAACAGCTATTTCCAGTACTCCATTCTCTTGCTATTTCCCTTGAAGATGGGGAGAGATATCATCATAATCTTAAAATTGGAAGTCTACTGCAGGATCTAAGAACGTTTTCCCTATCCTCAGCCAAGGGACAGATGTAGTTGCCTCTCTTTCTCCCCCCTGTTTCTTGTCTGGATGATAAATGTGATGTCTGGAGCTGTGGTAGCTACCCTGTAACCATGAGGTGACAAGGATGAGGACAAAAGTCCAGCACACTAAGAATGATTATATGAAAATATGTAAGGCATGACTCTTTCAGTCAAGCATGACATCACTGAGCAGCTGAAACTGCCTGCAACCACTCATCTCTGGACTTCTTATTATGTGGGGATAAAACACCTATTAAAAACAAATAGTGTTGTCATGGTTGGTCCACATTTCTTTTAATCTGTAACTGAAAGCGTTCTTAACTGATATGCCATCATAAATGAGCAATATATACATTGAATAGTCTTTACGCTGTTGTTATAAACAACTTAACCGTACATAAACAGAAGGCCGGTTAAATCATTTCTCCTCCGTTCATACAGTGGGCTACAATGTGGCTCCGAAAAAGAATGATAGAAATTTATGTATATTGTGACAAAAAATCATCAAGACACAGTAAATGGAAAAAGCAAAAACAGAGTAATAATGTATATTTCAATCTCTCAAAATGAAGATGCCAAACAATGAAAACAAAAGATTGGGGCTTCTCTGTGGTTCAGTCGGTTAAGCATCCCACTCATGATTTCAGCTCAGGTCATGATCTCATGGTTTGTGGGTTCTAGCCCCGAGTTGGGCTTTCTGCTGATGAGCAGAGCCTGCTTGGGATTGTTGTTCTCTCTCTGTCCCTCCCCAACTTGCGTCTCTCTGTCTCAAAAATAAATAAAAAGGCACCTGGGTGGCTCAGTCAGTGAAGCCTCTGACTTTGGCACAGGTCATAATTTCATGGTTCTTTAGTTGGAGCCCCGCATTGAGCCACATCAAGCCTTGCATTCTCTTACTCTCCTTCTTTCTTGGCCCCACCCCTGCTCACTCTCTCTATCTCAAAATAAATAAGTAAACTTGAAAAAAAATAATAGAAAAACAACTACTTTAAAAAATAAAAAATTAAAAAATGAACCTAAAAATATTTTTTAAAACCCAAATATTAAAATTAAAAATATATTATTCAAACCGTAAAAGACTAAATAACTATAAATAAAATCTAAATAATCAAAATTTTAATTTTTTTGGTGAAAGCTTGTAGTGTTTATACTTCTAAAATTACTAAAGCTTGAAATTGCACCAAAACTTTTGGAACAATGCATAGTATACTTTACTATATTAAGAAACAAAAGGATGACAGATAGATGATAGATGGATAGATAGATAGATAGATAGATAGATAGATGATACATAGATACACATGCATGCATACATACATATACATACATAAATACCCCTATATGTGTGTGTGTGTGTGTGTGTGTGTGTATATATATATATATATATATATATATATATATATGTCACCTGTATATAGTGACAATCTAAATGGTTGTCCCAATGGACAATCAGATGTGAAAGCAGGCCAGATTGTGGGACTGAGGCAAAGGAGTTGCGGAAACTTTTCATATATACACCATTTAAATGTTTGATTTTTTTTTTTTACTTTGCATTTAAAATACCATAAGACTGGGGCACCTGGGTGGTTCAGTCGGTTAAGCATCCAACTTCGGCTCAGGTCAAGATCTCATGGTTCGTGAGTTTGAGCTCCGCATCGGGCTCCGCACTGACAGCCTGAGCCTGGAGGGTTCCGCTTCAGGTTCTGTGTCTCCCTCTCTTTCTGCCCCTCCCCTGCTCACACTCTTTCTCTCTCTCTCTCTCTCTGTCTCAAAACTAATAAGCATTACAAAAATTGTTTTAATGCCATAAGACTGCTATGGTATTTTTTAAGTGAATAATGTGAAAAGGTAAATAAAATGCCATGTGAAGAAATGGTTTGGCAGGAACTTTCTTGTGCCGGGACACAGTCCATTTAACATAGTTCCACCCATTACCGGCACGTTGAAAATGCAAAGTACTGACTTATGAAATGGGAACAACAATGAGGTACACAAAACACCCCTCAACTAAGTGGGGCTGCTTTGGAGCAAGGGATTCGCTGCCCTGCAGGGAGACAGAGGTAAACGGAGAGCTCTATCCTCAGAAATGAAAGGAGAGACAGAAGCCCAGTGATCATCTCAGAGGGGTATAAGAATTCTGAGATATTGGTAACTTTCTGTGTTTGCTACTTCTGTGTTCTCTGCTTTCCCCCTAGTCAAGGACAACAAACTGGATGAAAGAGGAAAGATCTCGTCCTCTGTGGCAACGTGGAGGAATAATGCCCTGCCGACCTCCTTGTCTCTGTAGCAAGTCTCGGGTCAGGGTGTTGATGCTGGGGAATGTGCCAGGAGACAATGGGTCAAGTTGGAGCAAAGGAGAGTCGGTTGGGGTCCTATGACTTGCTAAAAGGAGAACAATGCCGCCCTGCCATCGAGAAGGGGTCCTCAGCTTTAATGTTCTCATGCTTGCTACATTTCAGACTTGTCAGACTTCTGCTCTTTTGGCCTCTTTTTGTGGGTAAGAACTACCACGACCTCAGTTGCCTTCTGCAACCGTCACTCTACTCGGTACCCCTGCCCCAGTCAAGTTCTTCCTCCCCAGGAAGCATTATAGACGAACCAGAGGGCCCCCAGGGCCTCTCCGGACCACGCTTGGGAGTAACTCCGGCTCAAATGATGCATGACTGGGAAATAAAATACAGTATATCAAGTAGTTGTCCTCACTTATCATATCCAAAGTGTGACAGTTACAAGGAAAAACTACAGAAAACCCAGTAACACAATATACTTGCTTTAAATGTGACATCATCTTTCAGTGAAGGCAGCCCCATTTTTGTGATGTATGGGATGTATCTTAGTTAAATGAGTTCTTTACCCCTGGGTTTTGAGCTGTGGTATGCCATGGTTGAAAAATGAAAGTGTAATAGGCATTTCCCTGTACCCAAAAGTCTCAAACACCTTTTCTCAGATTTTGTGGGGCAATTTCTGTACATTTCCTTTCCTGTTGGTCAAGAGAAAAGGCATTTCTGTAAAAACTATGGAACTATTTGGCACCGATATCTTAGGCCATGTTGTAAATAATAACCTGGTTTTTAGAGAATCTGAAGTTCCCAACATTTTTGTTCTACAGCATTTGATTTTGACTAGAACAAGAGTGGCGTATGTTGTTAGATTTTTTTTTTTTTTTTATCAGTAACATCAAGGAAACAGTAACTATTCTAGGGAAACATATCAGATTTCCACACTGCCGCACACAAATACACAGATTAATTTCCAAGAATGTAGTTTGTTTCTGATGATATACATGTGTTTATTTAGAGGAGAAAGTATATATGAATTTGTCAGTTCATGGAGGAGAGAAATTTTCCTCTGCTAGTAGGTAAAAAACATAAATATCTAATATCTTGTTAATAGACCGCTATGGACTGATTTGTGTCTCTCCATAAGTTATGTTAAATCCCCGGTGTTACTATATTTGGAGATAACGTGTAAGGTGATAATTAGTGTTAAATGAGGTCATAGGGGTGCAGTCCTGATATGAAAGGGTGAATGCCCTTATAAGAAGAGACACCAGAGACCCCATGCTTTATTTTCCCCCGCTTTCTTCCTTTTTCCATCTGAGCACAAAGCAGAGGCTGTGCGAGCGCACAGCTGTCTACAAGCTGGGAAGAGAGCTCTTACTGGAAACTGACCTTTCTGGACCTTAATCTGAGATTTGTACCTTCCAGAACTGTGAGAAAACCCATTTCTGTTGTTTACACCACCCAATCTGTGGTATTTTGTTATGGCAGCCTGATTAGACCAGTACACAGGCCAAATAATAGCCGGGGAAAACAGAATCCTACATAAGATCTAACTTTAGAGGCCTCTTAAAATTTTGTGCATTGTTACGCATTTTGACGGCACAAAACATGACCACTTAATTTTTATTGTAGAATGTGCTTCATAAAAGTTGAAAGTATTTAAATATAGCACCTTCTAGATTAAAGCCTCACTCAAGAACTAGTAAATTCACTATATAATTCACATCTTTTAGCTTCTTTTGAGGAAGGATGTTCTTGGAGAACTATCACAGAAGGCTGCAAACGTCTGAGTCTAATATAGCGTGGAATATTTTCAGCCGTGCTTTGGTTGTACCTCCATGGGGTAGCCAAACTAAAGAGCTAACACTTCATGTTTCCCATCTTTGAGTATTTAATATAAGAAGATGAGTCCTTGGGAGCTCCAAGAACAGATACAATCATTCCAAACTCTTGACTGTGTGATTTTTTTCTTAGAGCTTTAATAATGCTTTCCAATCTTATTCCATCGGTCTAGTTCTGTTAGCTACCCACCCCCTCCCCCATTTCTTAAATGTAGTAGGATGTGTCTATATCTCCATCTATCTCAATTTCTACTTCTACTGCTACATCTGCATCCACCTCTGTGCCTGGATCCCCCGAGACGGTTCCTTAAACCCATTTTCCTAGGAGAGTCTGGCGGCTGGCTTTTAAGCGTGCCGCAACCTTGTTCCTGCCCCATGGCTCACTAGTTCTGTTGTCCGCTTGATCTACAGGAAATTGAAATCTTCAAAATAAAACGCAGATTGGTGACTTGCCACATATTCCACAAAGTGTGACAAGAGAGGGGAAAATCGGAGGAATAGAAAAGCTTGACTCATACTGTCTCAGAAAATTCTTTGACAGTGGAGTGGCTCTCCAAGGGCTCGTTGTTTGACTCTGAAACCCCACATAGGTCTTAAACATTAGCTCCATTTTCCAGTTGAGGTTTACGTCAATGCATTGCTGACTTGAGAATGCATCAAAATCTCTAGACTCAGGTTGGAAGCAGCAAAGGTCTGGAATCCTTCTTTCTTCTTTGAGGGAAGGGGAGGACTCCTCGTGCACTGGCTGTGACCAATCAAGTTTTGCTTGATGCCAAAAAATTAAACACAGTAAGGCCAGACCCTGTCAGCAACGAGTTGATTGCTTTAAATAAGGGAGATTTCCTGAATGTTTAAATTGAAACTTCGACTTTGATTAAAGCAAAGAGAAGTACCAGGATGGCTTCCTAACTATTTAGTTCCTAAAATTCCTGTGAGGTCTGGAGATGACAAATTCAATTCTGATGTGCTGTGTTTTACACTCTGCAGGCTGTAGTAAAAGGGAAAACTAATCAAGCTTGGGTTTCCCATGGGCTGAGCTTTAAGATGTTTTCCTATTTAAAGCCATGGAAATATGTTAAAACCCACATAGGCAGGATGAAGTTTATATAAGGCAAAGGCTATGTGACCATGTTTTTGCACAGTGTGCATATTTTGACTTTTCATTATTTTTGGTTTGCTTAATCTTTCGTTCTGTTTAAAATTATATTCCTACTGCATTTTTATCATCAAGATGCAAAAGAATGGTTAATACATATATATATGTATATATATATATATATATATATATATATTACACAAATGCATAGTATATAATGCAAAATGATTTTTTTATGTCAAATAGAACACACTAGCTTGAGTTTAAAATTTGTATTAGAAAGAAAAAATAGAAAGTTGATGAATGACTGACCAGCATATAACTATACGGTGATATATGTAGGCATGCCAAGATAATAATTAAAATTTATTTTTAATACATAAAATCCAATACCCCTATTGTGTGATTAAAATATTAATTACCATATAAAAATCATCGAATGAAAAAGAAACAAGAATCAATGAATCCATATGTCATTCAAACAAGCTAAGCATTTCATACATAAACAAAGAATTGAAATGTACATAAACTATTGTTTGCAAACAAATCATAAAGGTAGTGCTTTCCATTAGAAGATAAAGCAAAAGACCTCCATTCATGTCTCCGCTCCATTTTAAGCTGGTTATTAGGCTGGATGAAGGTATAGATAAACCCATAAAGAAGTTAAAAATGTTATATATGTACGTATGTACATATGCTCTACCTATTTCTATCTATCTATTATCTATGAATCTATCTATGTATCTATGTATCTATCATCTATCTATCAATCTATACCTACCTATCTATCTATTTATCTATCTGTCTATCTACATTTTTGGAGGGTATTAGAATGTTATCCACATTGAAATTTTATGCAGTAGGGGAATGGAAATTCCTTCATAAATATGCATGGTTATTAAACTTAATCCTTGACTCCTAAACAAGTAAGCACAATCAAAAATAATTATCTTGTCCATCTTCAGGATATGACACATTTAATGTTATGTTTTGGCAAAGAGAATAGTACTCAACTTTCGGAGATATATTAACTCCTATAACTCAATGGTTTACTGTCATCTACTGAAACGGGGGAGAAGAAATATATGTTCACTAATAGCACCCATGGACTTTCTGTTATATTACGCTAGATTATAAGGTGGACATATTAGACAATGAACAACAATTTACACATTTAATAGCCTATATGGGGTCTTTCCCTTTTTTTGTTGGCTTTGGAAGAAGCGAGACAGAGCCAACATTGAATTAACTTGGACGCTTAATGGAAGTGGCAGAATCAAGCAATTGTTAGCCTTTGTATAGATAAACCTGATTAAATGGAAACTTGGCGTGGATGACTTTTCCATGGTTGCATTTGAAAAGGCAAAACTTCTTTGCTCAGCCTAACAAGTGACGAATCTTGCAAACTTTTTACCATGATTTCCCTAGTAATTTACAGAACATAAGATGTCTTGAAGTTGATTTATTCTTATTTTCAAATTTTATAGATGAGGACATTGAGATCCAGAGATTTGAAATGCATTTCGGTCCTGCAGCTAATCACTGCGAGGCCAAGTTCTGGGCTTTCTGCACTGATGTCCGCCACCATTCGCTGCTCCCTTTCAATGATTGTTTAGCATTTGTCATTAAAACCAGGTAGTGCATGGTAAGGCAGAGCCTTAAAATATGAAAGTCATGATGGAAAATTCAAAATTCTCTTGGAAGAGGTTTTATTTTTCATAAAAAAGTTTTTATCAACAGTTTACCTAAAGGGTGGATGCACAGTTACCATGGGCTTGCCTGTGTCATCATTTTACATTTTTCTTAAAAATATAAAAGTTTTTAAACAAACAAAAATAAAAGTTCAGTAATAGAAAAATATCATTTTGACAAACTTTTCCACTATAGTTAAGTATAAACTTGGCTCTTGTGGTCTTTGAGGAATTCATACTTGTGTTAGAAGGGAAGTTAAGGACATATTTATGTGAATTCCAAATAAGCTGTTTCAGAAACAAATAGACTCTATCTTTTCGAAATGAGAATGTTTGAACGCACGATTATAGATCTGGTTGGTTTTGATCTTTGGAAGTCCGTGGTGAATTGCATTGCATGCTCTTCTCCTGCCAAACTACACCAGGAACTGTCGGTATTGCTGATGAGCAGTTTGACTTTTATAAATGGTAGTTTAAAGGTCCTTATTTTCTCTATGAGCATGTTCATTTGGATTGATAGGAGTGACTGTATTTCACCCAGAGAACTGGTTGGTGGAACGTTTGGGTTTTGTGTGATGGCAAATATTTTTTTTTCTAATGTTTATGTATTTTGGGGAGGGGGGAGAGAGAGGGAGAGAGAGAGAGAATGTGTGCAAGCAGAGAGGGACAGACAGAGGGAGACAGGATCAGAAGTGGGCTCCAGAGCTGACAGCAGAGAGCCAGATGTGGGGCTCAAACTCAGAAACTGTTAAGTCCTTTGGCCTGAGCCAAAGTCAGACACTTAACCCGCTGAGCACCCAGGCACCCCTGGCAAACATTGTCTAGAGTTGAAAATACATTAATGACAAAATTGTATTAGATTTTTAGGTAATTGGTAGGGAAATATTAAAAAAAAATTTTTTTAATGTTTATTCATTTTTGAAAGACAGAGACACACAGAGCACAAGCAGGGGTGGGGCAGAGAGAGAGGGGGACATAGAATCTGAAGCAGGCTCCAGGCTCTGAGCTGTCAGCACAGAGCCCGATGTGGGGCTCGAACTCACGAACCGTGAAATCATGACCTGAGTTGAAGTCAGAGGTTTAACCGACTGAGCCACCCAGGCGCCCCTGGGAAATATTTTTGATTATTAATCACTTATTGAGTTGAAGTTTTTGCTCAGATCATTGTACATTTCAAGATTTAAATTGGATTATCTTATCTCTTTTCTCAAAAAGCATGTTTTTTTCCTTATGTGAAGCTTATTTAAATGATATAAAAATTTTCATTACCAATTGGTTGTTTGAACCAGAAGTTTAGCACTAAGTGTTGTGCAATTCGATGGTAGCATCTCTTACTGTTTTAAGAATTCTAGGGGCGCCTGGGTGGCTCAGTCAGTTGGGCGTCCGACTTCGGCTCAGGTCACGATCTCGAGGTCCATGAGTTCGAGCCCCGCGTCGGGCTCTGTGCTGACAGCTCAGGGCCTGGAGCCTGTTTCAGATTCTGTGTCTCCCTCTCTCTCTGACCCTCCCCCGTTCATGCTCTGTCTCTCTCTGTCTCAAAAATAAATAAACGTGAAAAAAAAAAAAAAAAGAATTCTGTAGGTCTACGCTGCCCACACACTAAGACAACCACTAGCCATGTGTGACCACTGAACACTTGAAACGTGGCCGGTCCAAACTGAGACATGCTGTAAGTGAAAAATACACACTGGATTTCCAAGACTTCATAGAAAAAAAGAACACATACCTCATTAATTTTTTAAGGTTGATTACATTTTGAAATGATACTTATTTCAAGATATTGTGTTAAATAAAATATAATGTTACACGAATCTCTCTCTTTTGCTTTTTTTTGTCATGTGGCTACTAGAAAATTAAAAATTACACGTGTAGCTCACATTGTGTTTCTAGCGGATGGTGACACCTAGGAAACTTGAAATTACGTATGTGACTCGCTTTATATTTCTATTAGATAGTGCTGTCACGCACAGTCATATCCATACATAGAATCTTTGTCACTTCTCCCTTAGCGTGTCTTAGAACTATCACCTAGGAGATTGATTATCTCAACTCCTTCCTGGAGTATTCTTTTCTTAACAGGTCTGTTATTCACAGAAGCATCATTGAGTTAATAAGGAAGCCAACATTAGTGGTTGTTTAGTTAGCCTTACCTTCCCCCAAACTCTTCTTAGTCAACCCATGAGAAATCATTTTTGGTCAACTTAGATAAGGTTTCCTCCCCATTCCCCCCGCCCCCAAGAACAGGCCTGGCATGACAGACCACTAGAGGTCATAATAGATTTTCCTATCCTTGCCCAAATTGGAATAATTATCACCTCACTTAAAATGGCTGACGGGAAATGTAAGAGTTACTGAGCTGCAATCTAACTGCTCCGTACAGAGTTCCCATCCCTTTTTTTTTCTCTCACAAGATGGAAAGGCAGGATCATCGTATGCCAGCATCTTCTTAGTGGGAAACACAAACTAACCAAGGTAAACCGAGAGCCAAATTAAAAGACTATCCCCTCTTTGTACAGCCTTTGGAATTTGTTGATCCTGAAAGACGACGACCGTGAACGAGATGTAAGATGTTAGGGAGTATCTTGCCTATCTTTCTCTCCTCACTAACCCTAGCACCAAATATACAGTAGGCGTTCCGGAAATTTTTGTTGCATGGAACTGAATCATTCAGCAATGCAAATTAGCTTAATGAAACGGATGTGTTAGGGAGACCATTTGTAATAGAATAAAGAGAAGGAACTCAGAATAAGCACCAACATGTGAAATTATTCTTGAAGCGTCCTTCTAAATTTTATAGATGTAACAGGTTTAATTGCGCTAACTTTAGTTTGGGTAGAAGAAAGAGATTCTAGGCTCTTTTGAAGCTTATATTGCTACTTACCAGAACGCCAGAACTTCTGTCAGTCAATAGCACATGCAAAATTTATCCAGTATATTACTTGACATAGGGGTTACTCTGGCATTACCAACTGACTTGAGTCTGCCAGAGAATTTTGTAGGGAAGTACGCGCTGCCAGAAAAGAAGTGTCTCTTGATTGATTGCCACAGCTGACCTCAAAGCTCAAGGATCACTGGGTAATAACCCCTTTATCATATATTAACCACAAAGCCCAAGTCCAAATAGCAGCAAGAGGTCTTGTTCAATCCCACAAGACTTCAGAAAGGCAGAGACTGGGAGGATTTTTCTCGTTTCTGCAACCCGCGACATCCCACAATCTCTGTGTGAGATTTGGTGTCTGATTTGCAATCCCTGAGAACAGATACGCTGAAAAATCTTTTGAATTAAAGGTTGTTCCATAATCCCAGTATTTCCTTCTTTTCCTTTGGTTTCTCCTCTTTTAAAAAACCCATTTTATTTGAAAAAATGTGAGGTATAATCATAATATTTTAAGCCATAAAATGATTATACATATAGATTGCTGGAATGTAAGCCAGACCAACAACATGTCATGAAAGTGGTTTATATAATTTCATTTCCTCTTTATTTTGGTACATGCCGGCTGAAAGGGGGAGGGTGGGAGGGAAGAGTGGAAGTGAAAATCTCCATGCTTTTGAAGTGAAGTACGTACACGAGAGTCTACACAATTGACTGTAATAGCACCTCAAGCCTATATGGTCTGCCATGTGTTATTCTAAATTTTCTTCGTGTTCTAAACTATAAGCTGCACTGGAAGTACCTAGGGAGTCTCAGAAGGGTTTAAATCGGGAGGACCTCAGATTTGGTCCTTGTATGTTTGGAAGAGAAGGGTCTGGTAACTGGGTTCTCAGTCAATACGGGCATCGATAGATTTGAGATATTTGTATATTTTATATTTTATATAATAAATGTTATACAGCATAATTTATAAGGTTATATTTACTAAACTTATTAATATAAATCATTATGTTTTATTCATTAAATAATTGTGATATATAAATTATATATATATATATATATATATATATATATCATGACAAGCTCACTTCTGAGTCTATGTTCTATTGAGGAATCAAGTGTAAGGACTGTATATTAATGATGGCCTAATAATTGTCGGGTAGAAAGCTAGATATGCATTTGTATTTAGAGCAGATGAATAAATCATAGAAACCCCCAGGGATTATTTTTCTCTCATTTGTCTGCCATTAAGAGTGTGGTGTTTTGTTTTGTTTTATGTTATCACTTGGCAAGAAGATCATCTTTCTGGAAGTGAGGACAAGGGCAAGATCAGTAGCTCTCAGTGAGACAAGGCAGTTACGGTGTGAGATAATTTCAGCAATACTAGAAAAGTCTTTCCAATTTGGCTAAATTTTTCTATTTGCTGACTTGTGATTGAAACTTTGCCACTACTGTTTCATTTCTGTGATAAAGGCTTGTCAATGATCAATACTGTCCTCACTTCCATCATAGGGAGTAAGGTAGAAATGGGTGGAAACCTTCTTACTTGTGTTTTCCTTGGGTTTGAATCCTGAGAGAACATATTCATGGTGTAGAAGTGGAAGAAAGAAAAACATCACAGATGGAATCATGAGAGAGAGACCGGCTGCAGATTTCATGAAGCTGAGTAAGGTTGATCCTAAGGAAGGGTATCTACCAAAACCTCTTTTATAGGCAGGGTGATGGTTTAACTGCAACCATGAGATCTGATCCTTAGGGAGATAAAGTGAGTAAGTTATTCTTGGAATGGCATCATATTTTAAGAAAAAACACAAAGGGATCCAAGCTCCAGCTTGAGAAAGAGGGGGAGAAAGATAGGGAAGGGGAGAGAAAAAAAGAGGGAGAGATACAGAGAGAGAGAAAGAACCACAAAATCACAACCTGTATCAGTTTGAGAGCAGCAAAACTAAATGGTGAAAATCTGCAGAGAGAATTCTGAATGCATGTACTGAGCTGATGTGTTCAGGTCTCTGGGGAGGGAAAGCTTACATTTTGGTCCCAACTAATTTTTATTTCAAAGCTAGAAGTGTTTATAACCAGCTATGTTTGGCATTGCAGCGTCACGGTGTCATTGATGGCACTAAGTAGTGGTTAGCTACCCAAATACCACCAAAGACTCTGTTATCATCTTCCTCCCTCTCTAGCTAAGGAGCCAACATTCTCCCGTATTTACATACGAAATAAACTTTGTTTTAGAAAGTTATAATTAGTCAATCTATTTTATAAGATTAATTAAAGGCATTTATAGCTATTTGTTAGAGCTAGTCCATTAAAAGGAAGATCTGTTAGATATTAAGATGATTCTTCTATTTATAGAACTCCCGGTGGAGAGCTTGTTTGTTTATGCAACTATGTAGCCATTTGTTGGCTATCCCCTAGCGTCTCTTCTTCTCCGTCCTGTACCTACATTTCCCTCCTGGTTATCAGTGGACTACAGATAGGCAGATATGTCCCTTGTCTTTGCTGACTTGTTCCTTTGTTGTGGTCACTTATTCACCGCCTGACAAGGCCCGGCGCCTGCTTAGGGGTCAAGGAAATAGCTGCATACCTGGTGATCATGGTTCAGTGAAATCCCATTCTTAATTTGCCACCTGATATCCAATTCCCAACCTCAGCAATTGCTTAAGTACACTCACTCAGGTTTAACAAGAAGTTGACCATGTGATCTCCAAATCTGTCTGGAAGCTCAGCTAGATCATGGGAAAAAGCAAAAGACGCTTCCCAAGTCTATTCCATTATAGGTTACATGAAAGAACATGGAGTTTTGTTTGGCAAATAATGTCTTGGTAAGATTTGCTTCATTGCCAATGTATCACTAAACAATTAAGCATTTCATTTTCTTCATTTTCTCTCTTTTTTTTTTTTTTTAACATTTATTTATTTTTGAAAGAGAGAGAGAGAGAACAAGTGTGAGTTGGGGAGGGGCAGAGAGAAGGAGACCCAGAATCTGAAGCAGGTTCCAGGCTCTGAGATGTCAGCACAGAGCCCCGACGCAGGGCTTGAACTCGTGAACTGCGAGATCATGACCTGAGCAGAAGTCGAATGCTTAACCAACGGAGCCACCCAGGCACCCCAAGCATTCCATTTTCAATTATTGATTCAGATGACCTGTCTGGAACAAATGTTAATGAAATGAGTTATAACTACCAGTTTCTATTCAGTATATTCCTTAAAAATAGACTCTCCACTTTCTTGCCTAGTAATATTATGAATAATAAGATTTCAAAGGTTGACCTCTTTTTTTAATTTTTATTTCTTTACTTTGAGAGAGAGAGAGAGAGAGAGAGATTGAGAGTGAAGTCAGGGAGGGGCAGAGAGAGGGAGGGAGAGAGAGAATCCCAAGCAGGCTCTACACTGTCAGTGCAGAGCCCAATGTGGGGCTCAAACTCACAAACTGGGAGATCATGACCTGAGCCGAAGTCAGACGCTTAACCAGCTGAGCCACCCAGACACCCCAAAGGTTAACCTCTTATAGTACCTTGTTTCTATGAAAAAACTCTGACAGTTAATGATACTGTTTTACATTATTCTCTTATTAGTTCATGTGTTGAAGCCCTGTTTTCCCAGTTATGGTTACAATTCATTGCAGGCTGCGTTCTGTCTTTTATTTCTTTTTCTTCTCTTAATATCCCACAAAAAAATTCAATATAGTGCTAAGGGCAGAAGTCAGTTCTGGACAGTTGCTTGTTCAATGGAATTGAATGGTTCCCCTAGTTTTCATACTTGAAACTGCTCCCCATGACCAGTATCCACTGTGGTCTGTGATGCTTTGGTCGCCATTTGAAAATGTTGATCCTTCTCCTCCTCATCCATCAAGACCAACTTATGAACCACCTCCTCTGTTCGGCTTTCTCGGACTATTCTGCAGATAATGAACCTCTCCTCCTCCGTGCCCCACTGTGTTCTGTGTGTGTTTTGAGTCTTGTGTCTACCACCTCCTCTAGAACTTCTTATTATTCGTCCAAGTGGTCATATTCTCTGTTCGAATACGAACCTTTGTGAAGAGCGTCTCCATTATTAGTCCTTCACTGGCCTCAGCATATTATAGGCTGAATAATACGTTGAATCGTGAATAAATGCAAGTCATTAGGGGCTGTGTCACCTTTAATAAACTGCTGTTGATGCCTATTGATCAACTTTTAGTGAAAATTCCAGCAGACTTTAAAGGAAATTCCCTATGTTGTTTGATAGTTGAGGGTCTGTGTTGAACTTTTGGGTTATTTACTTTATGTTGTGCCTTGGCACGAGG
This sequence comes from Panthera onca, assembly GCF_046562875.1. Taxonomy (NCBI): domain Eukaryota; kingdom Metazoa; phylum Chordata; class Mammalia; order Carnivora; family Felidae; genus Panthera; species Panthera onca. The sequence continues at coordinate 119,557,823 of NC_138343.1, forward strand.
GTCTGTCCGCATTTATTTCTTTTTTTTAATATGCCCGTAAGACTTGAGTTCCTCAAATTTCCCTTGCCTTTGCCTTCTAGGTCCTGCTCTCTTCACTTGCCCTTTGGGTTTAAACAATTCTCTTTGTACATTTCTACACTTGATCTGTTTGAGAGAATATTTATTTCAAATTCGGCTTTACTTTCTGTGCTGCCTAGAAAAAATAAGAGAGACCTCGTAAGAAGAGAAGACAATTCGGAACTCTGGAAGTTGTATGAGCCTCTGAGCTCCCCAGGCTATTTGGAAGAGAAGGTCTCTGTTGTGACCAAAGAAAAGGATGAATAAGAACAGGACTTAGAAACAAATGAAGCAGGGGTCGTATTCCATGATCGAGAAAGCACCTCTTCCTTCAAAATTATTCTCAGAAGGGCTCCTTTTGTAACTAGCTCATGGAGGTCAGCTGATATATCATTGAATTTGCCGAAAGACATCTTCACGTGAGACTTGTTAGCAACACAATATAATAAGATTTAGTCCTGCAGTGGTATCTGCAATCTTGAAAAGCTTTGCAGCGTTGCGGGTTTTTCACAAGTTGCCCTTCTTAAAGTAGTTGGATACCTATGCACCAAAAACCAAAATCATGCCTTTGACAAGGACACTGTTTATATCACCACTTGCTATAAGCTGCTATGCTTCCTTGGAGACACAAGGGAGAAACTTACGTTATGCTTCATGCGGTTGAAGCAAGGATGACAGAAAGGACTGAAAGGGTCTCCATGTTGGGGAGAGGGAAGAGACGTATGACATCATCGAGACTTGTTGCTCTCTGGGCACGGTTCCACTGTTGTGTTTGAGGCTGTATATTGTTTGCTTTCCTCATTTTTTTCTTCTTACAGGTTATAAGGAGACTCCTCTCTTGAGGTTTCAGTTTTTAGATATTTCTTTTTATTTCCTCCCATATGTGATACTTCTTGGTGCCAATACTTTCTTGTCCAGCCAGTACAGTTTTCCTGCACGGTCTTGAGGGCCCCAAGAGAGTGTGGATCATTTTATATTTGGTTCTGCCTGGGGTGGACTTAAACTTTCCTCCCAGGTCAGGGGTATGTACCTTGGGCTCCTCCTGTTGGCTTCGGCAGGACCTGACAGAGCGCTGAATCAGTTCCCACCATACTCGTGGGTGGTTTGCCAACCAGCGATGGTTTTCTCTGTGCCTCATGCTGGGCAGGTTGCCTGAATTCTGCTCTCATAGACGGGCGTGCTGGAGAGGGGGTGCCGAAGCAGCAACACAACTAACTACTCATTCTGTTCCAAAGGTTACTGTCTCTTTTCCTGGTAAGTGTGCATTGAAAAGCTTTACATTCTCAATCACGTAGTTTCTTGTGAGGCTAAAACCAAGAAACATAAGAAAGTGGAGAAAAACTAGTGCTTTCTAGAAGTAAAAGAGGCTGACCTCGATTGAACATGCGTTATGTTTCCGTTGTCTTGATTGTCTGTAAAGTGGCTGGAAGTCTGGTGAGGAGACTTCCAGGAAGAGGAGAAAATGTGGTCAATGGCTAGAAGGCCTGGCCTGAAACTGCAGAGCCCCCTGTGGCATGGAGGTGTTCGTCCCTAGGGGATGGCAGGGAGAGAGGAGGCAGGAGGTTCAGAGGCCAGACGCTGAGAGGGTACATTTCCCCCTCAGCAGGCTGGACTTTGGGCTGTAGGTGATAAGGAGCCCTTGCACAACTGCAAATGAAGGAGGCACGTTGTGGTGGAAAGAAGGGGAGCTTTGGAGGGAGCAGGTGAACAGATATCCAGACGGTCTGCTTAGCTGCGCGAACCTGAACAACAATAGCAGAAAAATTCATCTTCAGTTTCCTTATCTGAAAAGTAGATATAATCATGGTGGTGAGGATTGGATAAAGGTGTACATGCAAAGCATCTTGCCTAGAACACGGCACCCAAACACAGGCTAGGTTACTTAATGTGTATCCAAAACAAATGCACACAAATAGGGATATTTCTCCTTTACTTAGAAACTTGGGTGTTTGAATCAGGGGAAAGGTATAGTTGGCTAATTTGTCCCACATGAGTCGGGGACAATGCAGGCCACGACATAATATACTTGCTCCCCAGCAAAGCTGAAAGGCACAGGGAGCATTCAACACGTCACATCAAGAAAAATACCCTGAACTTAAACAGAGTTGGAAAACAGAATAGCAGATTCACCCAGTTTTCTGGAAATGGAACGGAGTGTTGTAAGCAGGCTGGCTAGCTGACTGATTTATAACAGGGACCTCAATGTCTAACACTTTAATATTCCCCTCCTCTGGCCTTACAGCTGGCGCTTGAAAGTGATGTGAAGGAGACAACTAAAAAACAGTAGAGTTGATCTAAATCACTAGAATCGCTTTTGGGTCTAAATGTATTTTGTGAATCTTACTTCATATTTCTAGGTTCAATATAGTATCGTCACTCCGACCCCAAGGCCCTTCTCCTTCCCCAGCATCTGCTCAGTCCCTAAATCTCCTCTGGCATTTCTGTTAGAAATCTGCACTTCAGAATCAGAGAGACTTTAATGCAAATCGCAGCTCAGTCACACATACTGACATAGGGAAGTTCATCTTTCTCTACATGTCAATTTCCTCGCACGATGGGGCAACGGTATTATCGCCGTTGGTGTTTCGAGACAATGCATGTAAAGTCCTTAGCACAACGTCTGATGTCTGGCAAGCTGTAATTACATAGAAAAAAAAAAAACCTCCCTTAGAGAGCTCTCGAAGGTGACTCTTCGTCTTCCCCTGGAATACAGAAGCCGAATTGGTTCCTCTAACTCCAGTCCAACTGTTTGCCCTGGCAACAGAGGCCATCTTTCGAAAGCCCATGACATCACAACAGTGATAGGAAAACTTATGTGGTGGTCACCATAGAAATGGACATGGAAAAGAGGGATGCCTCGAAAAGCAGAGCCTGATTTGACATATTTGAGAGCAAATCTCTTGTGGGCCTGTTTAAGAGTGACCGAAGGAAAGGTCTTCTTGAACTTTCCAGGCCAATTTAACTCACGAGATTGAAGAAGAGTGGGTTGAGGTGGGGCGACATTGCCACCCTTAGCAACGGGTCCCCTGTACACGGTACTCATGGCTCCCTAATTTTTTTTTTTTTTTCCTGAAACCTTCTTAAGACTTGTTTTGCTTCGGGAGAAGAGTCGTTGGTCTGTTGGGCAGAGGTGTGGTTGATTGACCTGTGCAAGCCACTGGCGTGTGGTCCGACGGGGACCCGGGCTTAGGTAAAGGACGAACACCCTAAACGAAACCAGGCCACATCCTGACATTTTCAAATGTGATTTGGAGCCCAGCACCACTGCTCTGGCACCTTGCTGGAGCTTCATCCGCTTCCCCGTGTCTTTACTGAGATGTGGGGAAAAGGAGCCAGGAAAACACACGGACTTAAACTACAGCATCAGTGATTTCAGTTAGACGCAGGCGTTTCCTGATACGAGTCAGTCCTACGCAGTGTCGTAAAATTCCCCGGGCTTTTCATTCGGGAGAAGAGTCTCTCTTGCCTGGAAAACAGGAGAACTCTCCCACGCCTAAGAACTTCGCCTTCACGACTGCCCTGCTAATGCTCGGGTTCACTGCCGAAGAAAAGTTAGCAGGACACAGCTATCTCAGAACTCAGGGAGCAGAGAGCTCTAGCGTGACACCCAAGAGAACTGAAGGCTTTTAAATCCCTTTCCATTTCAGGCCAGTGGTAGCGGCAGGGCCCAGGAGTGGGGAAGGGCGAGGGGGGCTGTCCGGGGCAGATGGGCGTCACATTACAGGGCCAGAGGGACTGGAGAAAGGGAACATTTGGCTCTCATTACAGAACAAAGGGACAGGGTGCTAGAAAACAGAGCGAATCTGGGTCAGAGGTACCTGACTCTCCCACAGGTGCTGGAGTCAATTTGCACATCTCCACTCTGGAGGGAGCCTCCCGAAGTCGTCTCTCCACCGACCGCATTTGCCAACCATAACATTTTACCAGGAACACAGCTTGTCAAGACCAGCCTTTTAGCTAGAGCAGCGGCGTGATGAAAATCGTGTTTGCTCAGGGGCAAAACTCACCGCTGTTGAGAAGCTGGAGGTGTCAGTGCGTGATTTTCTTGAAAGCTCCTCCAAATATTCGAAATCTTTGGTATCCTTTTAGTTTTTTTTACAGACCTCCTTCTCTCATAAATTCTTCCCTTTCTCTTGGAGGGGGTGGGGGAGGAAGGAAGAGACAGAAAATCTGGGATTCTTGTGACGACTAGATATTGACCGATAAGTCAAGATCTAAACGCAACATTTTCCTTCCTTATGACAGAGTTGCACCCAATTTGATTGACATAGTGTCGCCTTTTTCCCCTTCCAGTTTTTGTTTCTAACTCATCACTCCTTCCCCCCCCCCCCCCGCCTTTCCTACCTGCCTTCTGATGAAGCATTAATCTGAAAATCTGTATTTTCGGCAATGTGGCCATGAGTCAAAGTTTTTGGTGACTCCCCTTGCTTTTGCCTTCTCTCCCCCCCCCCCGCCCCCCCTTCCTTCTCTTTTGAAATCATCTCCAGGCCTTAGAAGAGAGCGGCTTGGATGCCACACTGACGGCAGACCTGCCAACTTCCCACCCGAACCTTGTAACTGTATTTTAAGTCATTAACGATGAAGCCCCAGAAATGTTGGCGGAGGGTACGTTTCATCTGAAACAATATAAAGTGTACAATGAGAGAAAAGCAGGCCTCAGGTATTTGCAGGGGTCCTGTTATGTGGTGGTTGTGATGAAAATAGGCTTAGTGACTTTAACAGCTGGCAATTTATTAGCAAACCTGGTTCTACTAAAAAAATATGGAAAATCAGAATCGATGTCGAGTGTTAATCGCAAATCCTTTGTATTAGCGAAACTTCTGTATCGTGTTAACTTTTACTGTTGCGGAGAGCAGACATCCTCTGGAGCAAAGCTGGGCACATGAGCTTCCTTTGTCAAACACCGCTCTGTAGGGATCCAGGCCGTGTCTGCCTGTGACATTCGGCCCAGAAGACAAAACCATGTTCCCTTAGGTGACTTGGCAAAACTGAGGTCAGTGTTCAGTCTCAGCGACTGTCCCTGGTGAGAGTCCTTTAAGGAGGCCTTTTGGGGCTGTCCCCTCCGTGTGCACTTGCGGTAGCTCCTTCTCGAGGCACGTCATCCTGCAAAGCTGTCCCTTCGGCTGAGCGTTTACACACAGCAATTGAAAACAACACATTTTCTGCTGCCAACTGGAGACAACCGGAGCGATCGCTCTCTCTTTCTACTTTGGATTTAACAACGTGGCGGCGGATGAGATGGGAGACGTGCTCTGAGTATTCAAAATGAAAAACACCAGAACACAACCGCTATTTTATGAAAGAGGCTGGAAAATGGTTAGTAAAAAAAAAAAAAAAAAATCGCAGATGTGTTTCCCAGATGAGGGGGAGATAGAAGGACTACTACATTCGGAAAATACCATGACAAGCGCAAATGTAGCCCTCGTTTTTCTCGACTTATTACTCGTGCGTTTGTCTAAGCTTGACTTGGGGGTTTATGGTCACTCTCAAGAGGATCCGTGCCGAGGGGAGGATTTTTGACCTTCCAGGGAAGCACTTTAGTGTTTGCTAGAATATTGACCGTAGTTCTTTCCTGTATTTTAAGTAGCCACACTAAAGCAAGCTTGATGAATTGTGGAGACGACTACCCTCTCAAATTAGAAATTACATTCTTGAACATTGTTCCGGAAAAGAAACTCAGAAACATGGGTCTATTCTGATGGTAGCCCACTCAAAATAGACCTTTTGTTTTGTAAAAAACTACGATCACGAATTGCTCACTTTTGCCTTAATTTCGACTCTACAGAAGTTTTGTTTTTTGAACGTCGAGATGGTGGCTTGTTTCGCTGGGCCATGTGCACAGCAGGCATTCAGTGAATGCCTAACTAGTGAATTAAGGAATTTTGTAGATGAGATTTCTCTATCCCTTCTGCTGTCTAAATAAAAATTTAAAAGAATCTTTTACTTAGACTTGACTTCTTTGATTGAGCCTTTCTGTATATTTTAGTGATAATTTTTCAGATAGTTTAATTATGTGTCTAAGTGACACAGCTGGTTTTTACAGTAAAATAGACACATACTGGTATTTAAATGTCTTAAATGATTGTGTCTGGGGGCGCCTGGGTGGCTCAGTCAGTTGAGCGCCCGACTTCGGCCCAGGTCATGGTCTTGCGGTTCGTGAGTTCGAGCCCCGCATCGGGTTCTGTGCTCACAGCTCGGAGCCTGGAGCCTGCTTTGGATTCTGTGTCTGTCTCTCTCTCTCTGCCCCTACCCCCCTCGTGCTCTGTCTCTCTCTGTCTCAGAAATAAATAAACATTAAAAAAAAATTTTAAATGATTGTGGCTGATCGGCAGCTACCGCAAGTGATGTCTAAGGATGATTGTTCTGGGCTCCGACAGTTCCAGTCCTGGAAGAGAGAGGACTACATTATAGGAACAAGAGTAATATTTTGGGGTCTTTGTTTGCCTTTCATAAAGTGTTTTAAAATATACTTTAAGGTAACTAAGCTTTTGTAAGAATGTATGTTTTGGTTCACCTCTGTTGTTGAGCATCCTTTTTATGGGACTTAATCAAATACGCTAATTCCTTATCTATTACAGATGTTCAGTTTAGGGCATCAGAATAACTGTAGTCAATTTACACTCAGGTAGCCTCCATTGAAAGAATGGTGACCTACCTCTTCTAGAGAGGAACAATTGGCTTTCCTTTTTCGTTTGCAAGTGCATATATAATGTTTTCTCTATGCCAGGCACTATTTTAAGCACTTTACAAGACTTAATGCATTTAGTCCTTGTAACCCTATGAAGTAGGTGGTTGTATTATCACACCCGTTTTATAGATGAGAAAACCGGTGCACGGAGAGGTTAAGTAAATTGCCCATGGCCAAGCGGTAATAGGCAGAGGAACTGACTTTGATCCCATGCAATCTGACATGAGAATCCTTGCCCTATTTCCTCTAGCACAGTGCTATCCCATAGAAAGACATCAGTCATTTATTTAATTTAAAATTTCCTAGTTAGCCACATTAAAAAAGTAAAGAATAAAATTTAACTTCAATAATATCTTACCCGATGCAACAGTTAAGGGGACATGTAGCATTTACCAAAGCAATACAGTTGTGTTTAACAAAAACGTGTTACATACTGCTTCTGTTTTAAAACTTAAACGCATGTAAGTTAAGCAAACTAAAAAATTCAGTTTCTCCACAGCACTAGCCATATTTCAAGTAGTCAGTAGCCACATGTGGCTTGTGGCCACCATATTGGACAGCACAGCCATGAAGAACAAACTTTCTATAGAAATATATTCCTTGGAGATAGCTCCAGAGGATAAATTAAGGAGAATTAAGTTCATGAAATTTTGTTTTCCTGGTTAATCCAGGCATATTGCTACGACAGAAGGAAAAGCAAACATCGTTCTCAATTTCTGACTTACCAGAGGGCTGACCATCATTGGTTGGCATGAAGATATCCTCTTATGGAGCTTTCTGGTGGGTTTATGTTCTTCAAGGTGCCATTTCCAACTGTGCTCAGACTATGACCTATTAAGGGCGGGGGAATCTGTGTGCCTATCTGGAAGCATTTCTCTCTTGAGAAGAAACATTAATACCACCAAACACAAGCGAAGAAAAGGAGGAGAGGTTTAGATACTCTGATTCTCCACTATCACCAGCCCCACGCTCACCAGATTTTACCCATGTTTTCGCCATTCACACATTAACAAAAGTCTAAAACGATCTTACTGTGGTTTTGTATTCCTTTCTAAATATAGACATAACCAATAACAAAATCTATTTGGAAGCTGGAAATACTAAATCAAATATGAGTGACTCAACTCTGAGTGGCAAAGGCCTTTTATTTTGTTTTCTCTTGATCACTAAGAATTAAAACATAAATCAAGGGGAGGTATATTCTACATTTAATGTGGCAAATCTGCATGTATTTTGTATTTATGTATGAGCCTAATATAAATTTAACTTTGCGGGAACTATTAATGTCATTTAAACTATGTTTTAATAATAATGGGGACAAACTTCCCACTCAGATCATTTATTATTAAAATATAAAAGTTTAGGGCTTCCTGGGTGGCTCAGTCGGTTGAGTGTCCAGCTCTTGATTTTGTGGGGCTGAGCTCAGTGTTAGGCTTCACGCTGTGTTTGGAGCCTGCTAAAGTTTCTCTCTGTTTTTCTGCCCCTCTCCCCCACTCATGCACTCTCTCTCTCTCTGAAATAAAAAATAAGTTAATTAATTAAAAAGAGGAGATAAAAGTTTACATTATTGCATAAGAATAAGTATCTTGAGGGGCACCTGGGTGTCTCAGCCGGTTAAGAGTCTAACTTCAGCTCAGTTCATGATCTTGAGGTTTGTGAGTTCGAGCCCCACATCGGGCTCTGTGCTCACAGCTCAGAGCCTGGAGCCTGTTTTGGCTTCTGTGTCTCCCTCTTTCTCTCTCTCTGACCCTCCCCCGCTTGTGCTCTGTTTCTCGCTCGCTCGCTCTCCCTCTCTCAAAAATAAACATTTTTTAAAAATTTTAAAAATAAATACTTTTATGAGCAGATGTAAATGTTGCTTAATCATGATTATTCTTTTTAGTTTTTTTTGTTGTTTTTGTTACTGAGGGGAACGTTAAAAAAATTTTTTTTTAACATTTATTTATTTTTCGAGAGAGTGAGTGGGGGAGTGCGCAGAGAGAGAGGGAGTCACAGAATCCAAAGCAGGCTCCAGGCTCTGAGCTGTCAGCACAGGGGCTCGAACTCACAGACCGCAAGATCATGACCTGAGCCGAAGTCAGACGCTTAATAGACTGAGCCACCCGGCACCCCAGTGAGAGGGAACATTTTTAAATTGTAAGTTTTACCTTTTCGATTTCTCATTGAATGAGAAATCCTGTGGGGTGTAATACAAAGCGAAGGAGGTCTGGGGTTAGCAGATGTCATTTTTAATCCAGGAGAGCTGAATTTTAAACCAAGTTCTGCCACTTAAAAGCAGTTTCTCTCTAAGCTTGAATACTTGACTTAATCTTTGTGAGTCTCCAGTTTCCTGCTCTGTAGATTAAGGACAATAATGCATATTTCTTCAGGCTGTTAAAAAGAGTAAATGAGAAAACATATGTAAAATGCTTAGCCTAGTGCTTGACACATATTAGGAAGCTAATAAACGTTAAGTTATTTTCCACAGTTATACGCGCATTCTTCATATGAATGGCTCTTAATTCATCCAATGCCTCAAAATATTAGTAGAAAAAATGCTATTAAAATTGGTTTATGGCCTCTTCTCTTAAAACTCAAAATTCTTCATCGTGTCCTTTTTTTTCCATGACAAGTCACAAAATGATGCCTAAATTCCTGATTGCAGTGCTCAAAACTGATTAAACGGCAAATCATTTAGGGCCTGAATTTTTGAGGCCCTTCTAAGGAAAGGAAGACAGAAGTGAACAAAAAAAAGAGGAGAACATAACATCTTGAACGATAGGAGAGGAGCTACCCTAGTGGTAATAGAGTAATAACTGAATTAAAAAAAAAAAAAAAAAAAAAAAAAAAGCTTGCTCTGGATTAAACCCTTTCAAGGGTCCTCCCTTGTAGCCTATCAGCAACGACTGGAGAGGCCCTGATGTCACGTCATGATGCACGCAGTTGGGCTATTTAAAGGCTGCCATTTCATTTCCAAGTTTCACTCCCTTCTGACGTCTCCCGCACTGTTCACTTGGCACCGATGTCTACACTTCAGCAGATAATTTGCACGCTACATAAGCATTTAGAAAAACCCAGAGTTAAACCAGGGGTGAGAGTCATCGGTAACATTTATAGTTACTGAGCTCTTCGCTCCAGGCCCCAATGTAGGTCAGAGGGTGCATCTTTCCAGAGAAAAAGCACATTGTTTCAGTGTTGTTTCTTTCAAACGGACATGACCATGATTTCCGGCGATGTCAGGCGTGCCCTGGTTTGTCAAATGATTTTGTCAACAGATTGTTTTCCCCCAGTGCTAACCGCTCCGTGTCTCTTTTTGTTGAAACCAGAAATCGGCATTTGAATTACACTTGGCCAAAGGTAAATTCTTTTTCAGCGTAAGAACAACCCTTCCTTGGCAAGATTTTAATGTGAGGCAGTTAGAGAAACGTACCGAAAGCACGAAAAGTGCACTAAAGCCCCTTTGGGTTGAATAGATGAGCATGTCGTGGGGAGGGTTTTTTTTAGTTCCCAGGGTCGGAATATGTGCGCTGCTTAGGGCAACCAGCTGTCATGCCAGTTCCCAGAACTCAGGAAACAGAAACTTGCCTCCCTTCTGGTATTAACGCATGGGGGTGTGCCTGCAGCAGAGGGCAGGGTGGCTACGGAGCTGTGGGTAGTTTCAGGTGCTTGGAGGGCATCAAGGAGATGTCCTTCTTTGTGCTTCTTTTCTGCAAAGGGGGCATCGCCTGAAACTGGCGCATTCAGCAGCACCGCGGGGTGAGATATGCGCAGGGCACCGTTTCCCTCTAAGGCAAACATCCTCGCTGTTGGCCCACGGTCAGAATTTGCAAGCTCAGCCGGCACCTTTGACCCCACCACGCAGCTGACAACACAGTTGCCAGTTGATCGCTTCCATTTATCCTACGTCAGCTTCTGAGGCACCGACAGAAAAGGAAATAAAGATTTAGGCAGTAACTTCAGGAACGAAAATGGAATGATCAAGGGTTTGCTTCAGTCCGCTCAGGCTGAGAACCATTTTTCCCAGCGGGTAAAGACGGGAACATCAGATCCATAAGAGAAGCTTCTCAGGGTAAAGAAATTGGATGCATTAGCTGAAGATCCAGATGAGGAAACCACCGCTTTATGAGTCCACCAGCAGATTGCTTAAATTGAGAATGCCCCAGGGGCGCCTGGGTGGCTCGGTCGGTCGGTTAAGCTTCCGACTTCGACTTCGGCACAGGTCACGATCTCACGGTTCCTGAGTTCGAGCCCCCACCGTGGGGCTCTGTGCTGACAGCTCAGAGCCTGGAGCCCGCTTAGGACTCTGTGTCCCCTTCTCTCTCTGCCCCTTCCCTGCTTGTATTCTGTCTGTCTGTCTGTCTCTCTCTCTCTCTCTCTCTCTCTCGCTCAAAAAATAAATAGTAAATATTCAAAAAAGTATTGAGGATGCCACCCAGTTATGGGAGCAGAGATTGTTACCTTTCACATCCTCAGTGCCCAGCACTGTGCCTAGGAGTTGGTGCTCACAGTGTATTTGGATAATTAATGAGTGAAACCCACGACTGCCGACTGTCATTAGTGGTTCATCAGCCTGGCAGATGTGACCGGCTGTGGTTCCATAGATCAATTCTGTGACTTAATTCATTAACTTCGACACTAGAGCCACTGGTATTTCATCTATAAAGTAATACTATTTATTACACCATGCACACTCACATACATGCACAGATGTTCATTTTGCCACCAACTAATAGGACCAGGAGAAAAGTTATCTAACCAAATAATAAAAATGCACATTATCTATATGTGTATGTGTTTACCTACAATTATTTTTTTCTAGTTCATATATATCTAAAAGGTGAAATTTCCAAGTCATATTTTTTGAGAACAAGTTGAGGAGGAAGGAATTGGTGTTTTTCCTCTATTCCCACCATTTGCTATACTTGAGGTCCGTGCTTTACAAAAGTTCTGAACGTTGCCTCTCGTTGGCCACTCCAAGGGAAACATCAAGCCCCTTTTGTAGATGAGGATACAGAGGTTCAGACAATGTACAACTTTTCAATTTTATGTAGTGAGGAAACATTTGAGCCGAGATGCAACCTACAAGTATCTTTGATGCCGAAGTCTGTGGGTTTTTCTCTTTACCTAAAACTTAAGATGTCATCAGCTGTAAAGCATTTGAAGTAGACGCTGTATATAAGGAGATACTCTTCAAGAAGTGTATGTTAAAATAAATATAGAGAAACTAATTTCCTCACTTAGCAGAATATAATAGATTAGAAAGATCTCTCTCAAGAGGTACAAAATACACAAAACGACATACTAATTTGGAATAAACTTACAAGAAAAGTGCAGAAACTAATGACAACAAAGCCACAAAGCTTTATTGAACCAGAAAATATAAAACCCTAATTGGAGAAATATATTTGGTTTTAGAATGGGAGTTTTTCAGCATGGTAAAGTTGTCACTTCTCCCACATGTTAATGTGTACATTTAGTGAAATCCAAATCCAAAGTTCCACAAGCTCTTACTTAGAAATTTGATCACTTGGGGCGCCTGAGTGGCTCAGTCGTTTGAGCCTCCAAGTTTTGATTTCGGATAAGGTCACGATCTCACTGTTGGTAAGCTGAGGCTGTCAACACGAAGGCTGCTTGGAATTCTCTCTGTCTCCCTCGCTCTCTGCCCCTCCCCCGCTCATGCTCTTTCTCTCGCAAAATAAATAAATCAACTTAAAAACAAAGAGTGTTGATCACTGATTCTAAAGCTCATTAAAAAAATGCATAGAAGAAAATAGGCAACATATTTTTAAGAAGAATAATGAGGCACACTTACATTATTCCATATTAAAATAAATGATAAATCTTATTACTTGGAATATGTGGTATTGCCATTTGAATTTACAGCAGGACATTGGAAACAAAGAGATGGCAAATACATATGAGTAAAATGAATATGATAAAGAGGGACTTTCAAATCAGTGAGGAAATTATGGATTATGGAAATAATGGCAATAAGGTAATTGTTTTAAAAATGCAAAACTGAGTTAGCTATTAAAAATTTTATTCATGTGGTTTATAGAGCTAAACATAACAACTTAAAGATGAATGACCGAGGGGCGCCTGGGTGGCTCAGTCAGTTAAGCGGCCGACTTTGGCTCAGGTCATGATCTCGCAGTCCATAAGTTCGAGCCCCGCATCGGGCTCTGTGCTGACAGCTCAGAGCCTGGAGCCTGTTTCAGATTCTGTGTCTCCCTCTCTCTGACCCTCCCCTGTTCATGCTCTGTCTCTCCCTGTCTCAAAAATAAATAAAACGTTAAAAAAATTTTTTTTAAAAGATGAATGACCGTGGAGTAAAGCACAAAGGCTGAAGACAAAAGAAAATATATATAGATCTGGGTCAAAATATCCTAAGTAAAATTAAAGAACAAACTACAAATTCTAAAAAGTTAGTGTGGCATATTGTAGAGAGGTTGTTAAATCTTCAGATTTGTAATGACTTCCTTTTAAGTAAAAAGAATGAACATAAAGGCAGAAAAAAAGACATGAATAGGCAAGTCACAAGAACTATATGACCAAGAAACTTCCTTTTTCTAAGATTTTATTTATTTTAGAGAGATAGCAGGGAAGAGGGGTAGAGATGGAGAGAGAGAGCGGGAGCGAGAGAGAGAGAATCTTAAGCAGCCCCACACTCAGCATGCAACCTGTCGTGGGGCTAGATCCCATGGCCCTGGAATCATGACCCCAGCTGAAATCAAAAGTGGGACACTCAACTGACTGAGCCACCCAGGCACCCCTGACAAACAAACTTCTAAGTCATTTTTTAAAATCCTTAGAAATTAAAGATATGCTAACTAAAATAAGGCATCATTTCTTAAAAATCAAATTCATATTCCAGGAGGTATCTTTCTTGCATTTGCAAGCTTATTCTAGAACTTACTTCCCCTCCTGCTATTGCCCTTGGTCAGCCCGGACAGAGATGTCTTTTACTCACTCAGCATATGCTGGAGACCATCTTCTCCCACCCAACCGGCGACATTGAGAACCTCCAGATGCCAGATACCTCCTTGGGGCTTCTTGGATGAAAAGGGAATATGGCTTGTTTCCCTTATGTGATACCTCCTGTTGGAGGAATATTTGCACCATCCTTTTTATTCCCAGGGGCTTACTAAGTTTTATTGGAACAGCTTTTCATGGATTCCCCAGCTCTTTGATGGACTAAGGTATGATTTTAATAAAGAACTGGCCTGAGCGACAAATCCTGGCATCAGAACCCATGTGGCACTCAGAATCTGGAAGATCAAATCCCTTTCAAGGGCCAAGTCTTTCTTGGAGGTTAGGTTCACTTTGCTGAGCTTTTCTCTTAGGCTTCTTGAACCTTCCTCGGTTTCACCTTCTGAGGTGAATCTCAGAGACTCCAGCCTGACCAATTTTCCCTTAGAGTTGAGTTTAGACACATCTTTTTTTGTTTCATAAACTCATCAAGTAGAGTTCATTTCTTTCCTTCTCTACGTTTTTAAAATGTCTCTAAATTTCTCTCATGAACCGGTACTGCTGCTATAATTTTATAATGTACTTTTAAGAGTAAATGTTATAAGTATGGAAAAATGCAAGTTTTATTTTGTGAAATCCCAGAATGTTGAATCCTTAGCACCACCATTTCCGTGAGCCAAGGATCAAGGTCTGCGTTTTGCTTCACTCCAGGAAGGATAAGCAACATTTACAGATATTTTAAATTGAATTAAGGCCTTAGTTTGTTTTTTAAATGCCTAGTTTTGTTAGTCATCCTAACTTTTTGCATGTAAGTTATAACTAGACTGTGGAGTACAAACTCACAGCTTAACCCTGGCATGGAATAATTCCGTTGAGGATTTCTTTCAAAATAAAATAGAATATTTTCCATATTCACTACCATTATGCTTCCCACAAAACACGTAAAGGATATTTGAGGAAATGTTTCTGATTTTCAGAGTGTCTCCTAAAAGCTGGTTTGGACATGGAAAAGAGCTAGAGTCATAAATTTTTTAAAGGTGTTTATGGGCAACTACTAATTTGTTCTAAGTTTACATTTCATATATTAAAACTCTATTATGATGACAAAGTTCCTGACATCCGCTGTAATACTTATACTCTAAAATCATTCTCATGTGGGCTGGTATTTATTTACTCTCTATAATTTGATTTTTGAACTCTCTAAAAGCAAAGATTATGGGCCTTTTTGTTTGTTTTTTAAATATTCCTTTCTGGCGATTAGCTGTGCAATCGGTATTTGAAGTTATTAAATAAATTAACATACGCTTATAGCCATTTATTATGTGAAATAAATAATAAAGAGAAGTGAAGGTCATTTAAAAGGAAAACAATCTTAGCCCATTACACCTGCTTCTTAATCTTCTTGAGGAAACAAAATATGTACACACAGACAAGATTAAAAACACTGAATGTCAGGGGCACCTGGGTGGCTCAGTCAGCTCAGCATCTGACTCTTGGTTTCGGCTCAGGTCATGATCTCACCATTCACGAGACTGAGCCCCATGTCAGGCTCAGTGCTGACAGTGCGGAGCCTGCTTAGCATTCTCTCTCCCCCCGCCCCCTCTCTGCCCTTCCCCTGCTCACGTGCTCTCTCTCTCTCTCTCAAAAATAAATAAATAAACGTGAAAAAAAGAGAACACTGAATGTCAACAAGTGACACAGCTGATATTGATTTCAATGAATCAGTATCCATACTGAGAAGCAAAAAATGATAACCATGATGATCCCTGCCATACGGTAGGTGCTTCAAAATTGCTGTCACTTGAATGAGTATATTTGTTAAATTACTTATCCAAAAAGTGCTTACTCCATGTCCCTTACCTCATAACAGCCCTGAAAGAAGACATCGTTAACACTACTTCTGATGAGGAGAAAAGTGATGGGCAGGGAGGACTCCAGTAGAATACGGAGTTTCATACCCACGTTTGTTTGACTCCATGGTCCATGTTTCCCCTTCCTTGTTCCACTGCTTCTTACAGAGAGACCACGGTCATTTCGGCCACTTTGAAAAGGTAGATCTACCACTGTAGACATGTTCAATTATCAAGTAATTCTGGCAAAAAATACTACTGATGACTCACTCTGTGCTACACATTGAGTAAATTGGTCAGTGTCTTTAGGAAGCTTAAAGCCTGTTCAAAAGGTAGCAACAAATAAAGAAAAATCCGAAATAAATGCAAAATTGAAATTCTAACAGCACCAGAAAGAAGACATACATTATACTAGACAGCTTACAACAGGTAGTTCCAATATAAGCATCCTAATCTCCAAAAGGTAAATAAGATTAAACTCTGTAAATTAAAAAATAAAGAATACCCCAGATCCAAAGGATTTGGAGCAAGGGAGGGAAAAGATGATTAAGAAAGACGAATGATGGCTAACAAGGCTTAAGCTGAGGAGAGCAAAAGGGATAATGGTACGAAATGGGGCTGAGAAAGCAGGTAGGCGCAATACTATTCGGGGCGTTATAAACCATATTGATCATTTAGTCTTATTTTTCTGAAAGCAATGTCAAACCAGTGAAGGGTTTTAACTGGGGAGTAGTTATGGTGAGGGTGCAATGAGAAAAAGCATCTTGACAGATGTGGAGTTGTGGTAGAGGGAGCCAAGTGAATTTGGGTAGACCAGAAAGAAGGTATTTTGTAGGCCAGTCAAGGGACGATGGCTGCTTGGATGATAGAGTCGGTGATGAAGAAACAGAAAAAGGAATTGATTTCCGAGCTTATTTAGGAGATAAATTAGCCTAATTTGGTGATGGATTGGATGTGGCAAGGAGATTGCTGAAGGAAAGGTAAGTTTCAAGGATGAATTCAAGTTCTTGGTTTACAGAATTTAATAGCTATTACTTCCATTCACTGTGACAGGGAACAGTCCAGGTTTGGAAGGGAAGATCATGATTTTGGTTTTTGACATAGTAAATTTGTGGTATATGTGAGACTGCCTGGGGACATGTGAAATCAGCTGTTGGATACATATGTGTATGACTCAAAGAAAGGTCTCAGCCAGGAACACAAATTTGTGAATCATCTGAGTGTCGGTGATGACTAAGGATATGAGTATAAATGAGATTACTTAGGGAAAGATATGAAATGAAATGAACAAAGGGTCAGTGACCAAACACCAAGCAAAGACAACATTTAATGGCCATGAAGAAGAAAATGTACTGCTTCAGAAGACAGAGAGGTGACAGAAGGCAGGGGCATAGTATATCTAGAGACCAAGGAAAATGGTATTACAAGAAAGGAATGGTCTGATAGTGTTGAATGCTTTTGCAAGGTCACCTGAAAAAGTTTGCACTGAGCCAGAGAAGGAAGAGAAAAGAATTTCTGACTGCCCCCACTCCCCAAAGAACTAAGGTGGACATAGAAATTACTCTTTTCTTACTACTTAAATAAGAGAGAGAGAGAGAGAGAGCTTAGCCTGTTTCTGAATAATTGTTACTCAAGGAAGCCTTAAATAAGAGCTGTTGTATCTATTTCCTCTATCACCTTTCCCAATTTTGTCACCACTGGATCGTCCCATAGAGACAGTACTTAGATTAGTAATACAATGTCTAATATCTTTATCCAAGGATTCCTTATGCTATCTAAAATAAATTGTTATTGATGATACTTGCAAAACTGACTGAAAACCTGCTGTTGGTAATTTCTCAAATGCCCAGCCATTTCAAGATGAGAACGTTCAGGCAAGGGAATTTTCAGAAGGCTTTTTAACTTTGCTTTAGTTGGAAAGCCAGTTTTACATCCTCAAAGTAATTTAAAACTCTCTCCAAAGTTGGTTTTTTAAAAAAAATATGTATCTTTGACTCATTTAAATTGGCCGAAATGTCTTGTAATTTAAGAAAAAGCTGTAAATCTATGCATACATTTGGAACGAAAGTGCTCTGAGCAAGAGAACGACTAGATCATGAGAATCTCCCAGGAAGATGGTCTGAAAAGGGGAAGAACTGGAAAGTGGATTACCAGATCAGATGCCGTTGCAATAGTCCAAACGGGAAGCATTTATCACTCTCATCATGTAGAGTAGGGGATAGTAGTGGGAAAAAAGGATTGTTTCTGGAATAAAGTGGAGAAATTGAAATGACGCTGTGATTGAAGTGGAAGAAGAAGCACAGATCTGAGATTCAGCAAATATTTACTCAGCACTGTCTCACACGCAGAGTTTCCTCCATTTTGTGGAAGAGGAAACTCAAAGATGCAATAGTCTGCCCCACAGCACTGCTGTAAGTTGTAGACCCGGGATTTCTACCGAAGATTTCAGATACAAGGTTTTTGTTGTTTTGTTTTTTTCTAATATAAAACCATAACACATAACCCCCTCCCCCCCCAAAAAAAAAAGAGCTGAAAGGAATAATTAAAAGTTTCGTGAGGAGTAGAATGCCACGGAACAAATCTGATGAACAGAATGAACCAGAATTCTGTTTCAGATGGAAAAGTAGCTTCTTCTCGCTACGTCCTTCCTGCAGAGGCCTTGGTAACTACCACGAGTCTTTGACGGCACAGCAAGAGAGTGGAGAAGGTCCATCCCGTGCAAGTGGTGTGGTCCCCGGTGACCACACTGAAGAACCACATTCTCACAGCAAATCAGTGTGGATCACCGGGTTGACACTTGCTCGCTCCTGGCTCCACAGGGAGCTGCCACACCAAATGCATGAGACAGTGACCGTAGAAAGAATCATGCTCAAGCCTTCAAAAGTTCTTATCAAAAGATTTCAGGTCGAACCCTGCCCTCCCACATTTATCATTTGCTCGCTCTCTCTCGCACGCTCTCTCTTTTTTAAGCTGCGGGATAAAGGCTGTCAAGAACGCTGGACCTCTTGCAAAGAAATGGAAAGTGAGGCCTTTAAAGACATTGTTTGTTCACCCCAAAGAAATCAGCTCTTATTTCAGTCAGGATCACAGAAGACTTGGATATATTTTATATTTTCTTTTCAGAAGTGTAAAAAAATACTTAAAAGTGCATATATAGACTGAACATAGATTTATTGCCAATGACTTTTGTAAGGCGGGGGGATTGAGGCTGCTGATGTAAGTTTATGAGTACAGCTGGTCCATTTAACGGCAGGTTTATAGGCGCACCTCAAGAACTGCCCCGTGTCTGTGGAAGGTAATAGTATCAAACAAACTCTGTTGGACATATGGGCCCATCTATGGGCAACGTACTATAAACCAACCCATAACTACCGCAGCTGTGATCATAAACCTTTTCAGAAAACAACCAGAAAAATCGGACTTAGAAATGTGTACCGCGTTTCCAAACGGGGAGAGGTGGAACCTACAACATGAGCGCCGACGCGATGGCTTGGGTGAAAATATCGCCGGCGCAGGTTAAACCAACAAAACCGACTCCACTCTCCCACCACATCGTGTTCATAAATCTCGGTTCAAGCATCAATGGCAATTAATTTTCTGCTTTTAAAATTCTAAGTGCCTGAGACCACTGGTATTCCACTAAACACTGGTACTCCTCCAGTAAAGTCACCAGGATGTCAGAACTTACCTGCCGTGTTGATCCAGTGTCTTATTACACAGGCCTGCCTTCAAAGATCTGTCTTCCATGTAACAAAGATACATTTCGGAGTTGAGACTTTTCATCCGTTAAAAGGGCATTTTGTCTGGCCTCTGACATTTTGAAATACTTATTTTCAAAACTATTTTATGGAAAGGACCACCAGTGGACGAGCTAAGTGCATTATAAAAACTGATAGAAATACTATGACTGGATATCTCCCCCCGCAAAATATCGGTAGATATTTTGACTCTTTCTCTGCCCTGAGACCTGCCCTTGGGCCACACAGAAGTGGTAAGAAAGCAACAATTGCATTTAACTTATAATGAATATAGTGAAACTATATAATGACTGTAACGAAACTCTTCAAAACCGTATTTTTTTGTATTTTTTTTTTGTATTTCATGGCGTCTAAAGTTCGGACTGGCAGAGTAAGTTTTGTTGATTGGCCAGCAGAATGCACAATGGTTTCATATTAAGGGAAGGCACGCACAGAGAAGTGTTTTTACTTACTTGTTCAATACCAACAAAATGTCACAGTGCGTCCCCTTCTGGGTTATGTTGACCTGTCTAGTTGGTGATGTCGACATGTTTCTCTTCTATTACTTCAAAATATTTTTTAAAATATGCATAAAGATCACTTATATTTTATCTACTATGATTTGAGAAAAATAAGTAATAGTAGAGAATAAAAATCTCTGTGTGTTGTATGTATGTATCCCTTATTCTGAGATTGACCTGCTATCTACTTTTTCCAACCAGTTACTAAATTTATTGAATCTACTTAGATACATTTTGAGTTGCACCGTAATTTGTTTCAATTAACTAATACCACTTACACTAAAGGAATCTGTCATTGACTTTATAGTGTACTACAGTTAAATAGTGGGAATCATTCCTTTTTTTAAGAGGAAATATTTCTTACATTAGACCCCAAATTTTTAATATTTACCTCTCCAGTTGGGTCCCTTGCCAGACTTGCAGAATAGCTAATGAAAGGCTTTTAAGTTCCTAACTGTCATAGCATTGAGTCAGTTCACAGAATATTTCTGAAGGTTGATATTGTACCCTGAACCTTGTAAAAGATGAAATGACTAATTCTTGAACAGAATAAATGAGTGTGGCTAAACTTCCCATTTTCTCTAGATGCCTGGTTTTTATTTTTCATGTTTTGGCCTTCTTGAGCCCGGGTGATTAGAAATCAGGGAGTACATCAACATATACATTATTTGGAAGTAATTGGATTTCTCAATGAGAGTTAATTTCAAGATGACTTTCAAAACATTGCAAGAAAATGTAGACAACTGTCTGCTTATGTGTTTCAAAAGGAACACCCACTTAAAAATGCTCAGAGTCTGAGCAGTTACCATATTCAAAATTCATAGCAAAATCAATCATTTAAATGAGTTTTTTTCACTCAGAAATGTTTATTAAGTACATACAAGGTATGTGTATCTAGGACCTGGGATATAGCAGTGAACTGACATGCTAGCAGAGCAAAACAGACAGAAACAAAATAAAAAAAGGTAGGTGGTGATATTATAAAGAATATAGTGGGGAGCCTGGGTGACTCAGTTGGTTGAGCATCTGACTTCGGCTCAGGTCATGATCTCATGGTTTGTGATTTTGAGCCCCGTGTCAGGCTATGTGCTGATAGCTCAGGGCCTGGAGCCTGCTTCGGATTCTGTGTCTCCCTCTCTGCCTCTCTCTCTCAAAAATAAATAAATGTTAAAAAAAGGAAAAAAAGAAATAGCAACAGGAGAGAATAAAGAGTGTTCTGTGCTGCAGCAATGAGAGGTTTTGGGGATGGATGGACTATATTTTACCAAAGGTAATTGGGGAAGTCTTCCTGAAAAGTAGGCCTATGACATTACGTAGAGGAAGAGAAGTCCAAGTAGAGAGAACAGCAAGTGCAAAAACTTGAATGAGTTTGTTTTTTTTAAATACAACATATTGAGGTTGATACAATTTAAATTACTTTGACATTGTTTTTCAAGTACTGTCCATAATACTCATTTGAGGCAGGCAGTTCAGGAGCCATTTTCCTATTTTGCAAATGAAGAAACTAAAGCTCAGTAAGTTTAGTGGTTTCCCATAAGTCTCACAGCTGCTTAGAGATCTAGTTTGACCTTGAACGCAGTCTTAGATTCCATGATAAAGCTACCATGAAATTCACTTGTTACCTAAGTAGAGGAGAGTCATATTTTTTATAGTATTATCGCTATTACAGTGGAAGGCTGAAAAGAGAAAGCTCCATACAGAACAGAACACATGGCAGGTACATTTATTGTAAGAGGGCCACTGGAAAATTTTGCCATTTATAGCATTGGCGTGGAAGGGCAGAGTTAGGTCACACTCTGGACAGCTGAAGGGAGGGGCTTAATGAACCCAGGAGTGATTGGGTATGGGATGTCAAGATGAGAGGGACCAAAGCACAAGCATCACAATGTGATTGGAACCAATGGTGTGTGGGTAGCTAAATGGAATGGGGCAACTGTATAAAATATAACATTAGCAAATCTGTCTTTTAGTTATTTTTGATTTTCTTGTATTATTAAATATATAAAATGATGGCTCATTACGTTAGCAACCTTGGGCAGAAGATGGAAGTAGAAACCACATCAGAAGGAACTATTTTATTCATCCACCACATCTGTTCAAGTACAACTGGGCATTCCAAAAAAACTTTTGTGCTGGTTTCATTGTGCCAAATATTCTCTTTAGAGAAGAGGTCCACAAACCACCTCACAAAATGTTATCTAATTATCTGCGAGCCTAATCCATCTTAATTTTTAGATGGTTTGGTGCTAATAACATCATTTATTTAATACTCTCCAAGTTTATAATTTAATCTTAGCTAAATTATTTTAAATATAATACAATAATATAGGTTGGTTCTTTTCCATTTGGATAATATCTTGAGAAAATAATGTTAAATAGTCTCATGTATATATATTCCTATTTCTTGATAAGAATTTTGAATCTAATTCTTGGAAGTAAGGAACGATAGAATGTCTTATTTTATTCAGCATATTTTACTCATTTTTTTTCTTTGCCTACCTCTATTACATCAATCAAATTTCTTTATTCCTTTTTTCTCTCCATTATAGTTTGGAAGCTTTGTAGTCTATTTCTACTTTATTAAAGATCAATCTTAAAATTTAATATGTATGGTGTTCTTTTCTTTTTTCCTTCCTTCCTTCCTTCCTTCCTTCCCTCTTCTTTCTTTCTTTCTTTCTTTCTTTCTTTCTTTCTTTCTTTCTTTCATGTATGGTGTTATTAACACATTTTAAATTCTAACTTTCCTCCTAGCCTGTGAGATATCTTTGGAGAGTTTACTCCAGTGTATCTCCTGTATGTAACAGTTATCCAGTATTTTATTTCTATCTTATGTTTATGCTACCAGATTAATCATTTAGAAAATATACAGCCAAATATTATTTAGAATTACTCATCTATTGACCAATTTCATTTCACATCATTGCCTCTTGTATTCTCTATATTCCTTCTGGATTCAATTTCTTTCTTAAAATGCATTTTTGGGCCACCTGGGTGGCTCAGTCAGTTAAATGTCTGGCTCTTGATTTTGGCTCAGGTCATGATCTCAAGGTTGGGGAGATTGAGCCCAGCATCTGGCTCTGTGCTGACAGCAGAGTCTGCTTGGGATTCTCTCCTCCCCCACTCTCTGCCCCCTCCCACTCATGTGCGCGCTCTCTCTCTCTCTCTCTCTCTCTATCTCTCAAAATAAGTAAACATTTTTAAAAATGGATTTTTATTTATTTTAGCCAATGGTGATCTTGCAAATGATAAACTGCCTAATAGTCTTTGTCTCAATATGCCTTTAAACCCTCTGTCCTGAAAAAATGTTTGTTTTATGTTTATTTCCAGTTATTTGTATTCAGTGCAATGAACTTGTTATTCCGTTTTATTCTGACTTCATTATTGCTGTAGAACTCAGCAGTTAATCTAACCACACAGTTCCTTTGTAGGTGGTGGACTTTTTCCTTTTTTTTCCTTGAAGATATTTTCTTTATCTGTGCTAGTCTGTAATTTTGGTGCTATTTGTTTTAGGTGTGGAGTTATTTTTATTTATCATGCTTGGAACTCAGATTTCTTTAATGGGAGGACTCAAGTCCTCATCAATTTAAGAAAATTGTCAGGAATTAAATATTTAAATATTGCCTTTCTCCTTTTCTCTTTTTTCCTCTTCATCTGAAACTTACAGATACATGTATCTTGTCATTCTACATTCATATTTCTTCATCCCATTCACATTTTACAGCTCTTCATCCTTACCTTTGTTATTTTTGGGTCAATATGTTCTTTCTTTCTTTTTTTAAAATAAGCATGTCTATCTTCCAGTTTACCAGATTTTATTGGTGTCTATTATTTGGCCCTTTTTCGAGTCTGCCAAGCTTTCTTTCATTGATGTTTTTGGATTTTTATATAATTTCAACTCTCCCTTTTATGCTTTAATCATTTTTAAAAATACTTATTTTGTATGCTCTGTCAGACTTTTTCTATTATTCATGTTATTGGGGTCTAATTCTTCTACATGTTATGGCTTCTGAATCTCAGTCATGGGGGATTACCTCTCTGGATATTTTATAATTTTGGATTATAAATCCTAGACCATAGCAGCTACAACAGCTCATGAGCTAACCACCCTGGTTTAGCTCTCATTTTTTCCCCAGCACATAAGGAAACCCATTTCTTTTTGTGCATTTCTGCTATGTATTTAAAATAAAGGTTTCAGGAGTGCCAGGGTGGCTCAGTCGGTTGAGCATCCAACTCTTGATTTTGGCTCAGGTCATGATCCCAGGGTTGTGGGATCAAGCTCCAAGTGGGACTCCATGCTGAGTACGGAGCCTCCTTAAGATTCTTTCTCTCCTTCTCCCTCTGTCCCTCTCCTGTGCTCACACTTTCTCACTCTCTTTCTAAAATAAAAATAAAAAATAACAATAAAACTGAAAGTTCTATTTTATCTTGAATTTCTAGGTGTTGGAGGTGGGAAGGCTTACAGGCTGTTGTTATACTTCATTTCATGTGGATCAAAGAGGCATAAACTTGTTTCTTGTAGGACCTTTAAGCAAAATACATAAAACCAGGGAAGACTGAATTTCAGGTTCTTGCCTGTTTTTCTATCTGATCCTCAGACTACTGGATTATGGATTATGGAGATTATTATAGTCACTATTGAATTTCCAGGACAAACCAAAAAGAAAAAAAAAAGAGAATAAATTACTCCCAAAGTAAAAAATTTGCTCAGGATTTAATGAAGCCTAGTCTTCACAGTGAAAGAAATGACTAATCTGGTTATTTTTCAGGGTGATTTGAAAAGTTCTCTTTCGATTTAAAAATTTCAATGCCATATGTTTATTCATTGTATTAATAAAAATATTCCATTGGGCGTCATTTTATAATTCCGAATTAGGCCATCTTTCATATTATCCCTAAATGCTTATCCAGATTTGGGGGCTATTTTGCTTCCTTTCTCATGTAAACCAAAATCATTCTAAATCACTGGAATTATTTCTTTATTAGAAAAAAATGTAAGATTCATAGTTTGTATAATTTTCTACTTGATTAATTTTTCTCTCTTCTGTGGTGTATTTGAAATAGAACTGTGAAATTATAAAGTTGGACCAGAAATGGAAGATTTGATTGTTTCCTGCCTCTTTTACATCAAAAAGTATATTTTATTTCAAGGGGAAAAAGTTTAGAAAGCTATCTATAGTAGAATGACTAATTTGATATACTCTTGGGTAGCAGTAATATTCATGTCAAGAAATTATGAAAATTTTATAACCTATGGTCTTTGTTCTAGTGGCCCTTCACTAAGTAGTAGAATAATGTTGGAATCACATGAACCATATGGTCTATGAATCAGTGTAAGTGTGTGTGCAATATAAAAATACATGTAATGTGTGTATATAAATACACATATATGAGAAACTACTAACAATATGACTTTAATATACCAGTGAAAATCACATAAATGTTTCTAAAATAAATATTATTATAATTTAAATGTATATAGAAAGTGATTAATTTTAAATGTAAAAGGCTAAACGGAGGAAAAAAAAATTATTCATTTTTTAATATACTATTCAGCCTAAGTATTAGGAATTTATTTATATTTTAAATAAAAATCAAAAGAAGCTTGCTAAAAGTAATATTTCAGAAGATTTATTATTAATGTCTTGATCTTACCTATTTTTTAAAAATTGTGTACAAAATTTGGTATTCCCACCAGTTCTGCTCAACTTTTGGAGAGCTACCTAGAGTTACAAATAAAAGAACAGCACAATAACAAAACAAGAAGAGATTCAACCTGCTATAGCAGAAAAACAAGGGACAAAAACTGATAGCAAGCTTTTGGTTTTTTAAATGGGGAATTGAATAAAAGAATGTATTTTTCAAGTCTGAACAGTCTGGCCTTGAAAAATAAGAGAAAGTCCATTTTCTGACCTTAAGCTCAACAAAGATTCATAGGATTGGGAAGAGAAGAAAGATCCAACCAATGGATACAGTTGGAATGATGTCTCCCACTTCGAGGTTTGGTACACAAAAACGTTCCACTGGATCCTTCATAGTCTTCCTTCTTTGGTCTATTGATGAGATGCAAATGACCAGCCCAGGATCCATGAAATGGAAAAATCCAGCGTACTTGAAGAACCACACAGAAATCTCTCCCCTTACCAGCATATCTACTGTGGACTTAACACAAACAAGAAATAGTTTGATGGATTTAAGCCACTGAGATCTGAGAGTTTCTTACATTAGCTACAATTATATAATAAGTAAAAATAAGTTAAAGTAAATATTCCAAACCTATATATCCACCAATCAGAAAGTTATTTGAAAGACAGCAAATTACAAGTTTCGTATATAAAATAATTTGTTTTAATAATTTTTGAAGCTCATGTTAATAGCTTATATGAAATAGATACACTAAAGATCCTGGGCTTTGAGGAATGATAGGTTTCTTTCTTTCTTTCTCTCTTTCTTTCTTTCTTTCCTTCCTTCCTTCCTTCTTTCTTTCCTTCTTCCTTCCTTCCTTCCTTCCTTCCTTCCTTCCTTCTTTCCTTCTTTCTTTCTCTCTTCCCTTCTTTCTTTCAATAATGGGCTTCTTAGAACAACATTTATGTAGAAAATCTAAGCAAATTAACTTAGGAAATAGCAGGTGCTTTGTTGAATAAATGCTCTAGTAATTGAACTGGACTTTGCCAGGGGGTTATCAGTCAGGAGATGACATTTTACATTGCATTATATATCTATTGCTACATAACAATGTACTCAAATATAAGCACTTAAAACAACAAACATTTGTTATCTCTCCCAGTTTCTGAGCTTCGCTGGTGGTTCTGGCTCACGTGGCTCCTCCACGAGATTGCAAACAAGAGTGGCCAGGTCCTTTATCATCTGCACGTTCAGCTGGGGCTGCAAGATCTGCTTTCAAGCTCTATGGTAGCTGGAAGGCACAGTTCTTCATTACATGCACCTTTACCTCTCCATAAGGCTACCTCATGCTATGGCAGCTGCCTTCTCCCACAGCAAGTAATAAGAGAGAGAGAGAGAGAGAGAGAGAGAGAGAGATGGAAATAGAAGAATGATAGATGAGAGAGAGAGAGAGAGAGAATCCTGAGAGGGAAGCCTCAGTCTTTCACATCCTAATCTCAGAAATGACATACTTCCCTTCTGCCATATTCTACTGGCCATATAGACCAACCCTGATACAGTGTGGAAGGGGAGTATACAAGGGTAAGGATACGGTGAGGAGGCGGGGGTCGGTGGGACCATCTTGGAGGCTACCTACAACATACATATTATAACTTCTGAGATGTTTATAAAGTTAGATTATCATTGATGTTCCAAAAACTGTTAAATAATGTTTCCTTATTACAAAGAAACCCATGTTCATTAAAGACAAAGACATATAGACATGTGTAGGTACAGTAGAACTCTCCCTTCAGTGCCCTTTCTTTATCCTACCTGCATTCTTTATTTTATTTTGCTTAATCCAGAGGCATATTATCCCCAAAGAGTCTTCAACAGACAGAATATGTCAGAGAAAGATTTTTTGAGGATGCATAACTCAGTTCTAGGTTACTGGAAATCCTAGAAGTCCAGGGTTATGTTTTAAACTTCATTATTTTCTGGATCACCTAACGCAGGATTTACAAGTGGTAAGAACTTAGTAAATAATTGTTGATTTGAAATGAATTTAATTCAAAGCATTACCATGTATTTTCAATTCACAAAAGAAGAAAATTACATAGGCCTTTTTAAAATAAGAGCTTTGAAATAAAACTTTTTTTTCCCAATAAATCCATTAAAGAATTGGAAATAAAGAAATCCAGACCCAAAGATATATAGCAAGGCCCCATTTAAATGATGCTAAATTAGCTGAAACTTTGGTACTGTAGCTCCCTAAGGACTTCCAAAGATTTTTTGGCCCGAATACAAGGCTCACAAAATACTATCAGCTGGGGACCTAGGGCATGTTTTTCAAGTGGCTGCCTGGTTCCCTATTCATGTAAAACTTTGTTTCTTCCAAAGCTTCATTTGTACGTTGCCTTACTCTATCCACCTTTCTAGCATCTAATCACAGAGCAATCTACCTAAATTTTAGTCTTAATTGACACATTGTTTTCCTAATTTATTGAGAAGGAATTGACACACATCATTGTATATGTGTATGTTTAAAGTGTAGAGCGTGATGATTTGATTTACATATATTATGAAGTGATATATATTATAGTAATAAGTTTTAGTTAACACCCAGCCTCTCGCACAGATACAATCCAAAGAAAAAAAAATTCTTCTTAAGATGAGAACTCTGAGCATTTATTCTTTTAACAACTTTCCTATTTATCATACAGCATCGTTACCTATATTCGTTATGCTGTACATTGTATCCCTCATACTTATTTATCATAACGGGAAGTGTATACCTTTTGACTACCTTCTTCCAATTCCCCGTCAGGTAACACAATTTTAACAACATGTAAATGGGCTTCTTAAATATTAGTAAGCTGTATTTTTGCATCAGCCAAACTCAGCCCAGAATATCTCATTCTAAATATGGAACATCTTTATGGTAAAAGCTTGAAATGAACTGTGCAATTTTTATGTCCAATTGCCTGGTGTAACTACTCATAACTAATAAGTGCAAACACTGTAATCAAAATCTTTCCCATAACAGGAAGTTATAAGCTTTTATTCTATAATAGGGACCCACCTATTCGTTTATTCCAAAATTTACCCTGAAGAAATGAATGTAAAGCTAAAGCACTTCATTATCGGAGACATTTTGATAGAAGAATATTTGTTGCTCAGAAGTGGATCTCTTTTGCTTCTTGAAAATCATTCATGCTTTTTAATTAAAGGGGCTACCATAGCATAGATTCACCGTGTGTAATCAACTTCAGTGTGGAATATTTTGGTAGAAACTTTGCTATAGAAATAATCCTAGCAGTTTTAAAGGCTTTCTTATATCACAGAGGTTTTTGTTATTTTATGTCAGATGTTTATTGTGATCAGCATGTAATTTGTGTGTTTTTATTAACATGATCATTATTTTTCCGTATGTAGCTCGCAACTGTGTGTTACCAACTCAATAGCTATTTATTCATCTTTCTTACCCAGGAAAACTTGATTTTTTTTCAGATACTAGGCAATACTGCATTCAAGGAAGAGGTCCATTGTTTAAATCCAAAGGATAAACTATGACTGTTCGAAGCCAATCCTTGCAATCCATTCTCCTTTGTTGGTGAATATTTATAGGTGACCATGTGATCCATTTCTGACCGGGGTAAAAATAGCATAGGGTTTCTGGGAAAACATTTTCTCCCTGATAACAAGAGAGATGTGCAAGGAATAGCATCTTTTTTATTCTTGCCTTTGGATATTCTACTGGGAAGAAGTTATGACTGAAGCAGCTACAGCCAACACATGACCATGAGAGGAAACAAATTTCCCCCCAGTCCTCTGATCTTATTAAGCTGCGGAATTAACCACCCATAAAATCATCCACTTCCTGACTCTTTGTTATGTGAGATGTACAAAAAATGTTATTTGACCTTTATTTGAGTATTTCATTATTTGCACCCCAAAACATTTTAATATATTGTTAACGCTGTGTGCGTCATTTAACTGGCTAGGGTGTATGCAGCTAATTTATTTTTACCCCTCCTGGTGGTGTTTCGCTTGATTTTGTAATTATCAGCAATGGCAAATGTGAATAATGTTTGATATTCTCCTAAGGCTTTTCTGTGTTTATATTTTTATTAAGTAGGCAAGATCATCTCCATTTTGCTAATGCCAAAACAGAGTGATCCCCTCAGCTACACAACTGGCAAATAATAGAGCTGAGGCTGAATTCTTTTTTTTTTTTTTTTAATTTAATGAATGAAGGAATGAATTTTTCAAAGTTTATTTATTTTGAGAACGAGAGAGAGCACGAGCGGGGGAGGAGCAGAGAAAGAAAGAGAGAATCCCAAGCAGGCTCTGCCCTGTCAGTGCAGAGCCCAGTGCGGGGCTCGAACCCACCAACTGTGAGATCATGACCTGCGTGATGTCAAGAGTCAAGACGCGCAACCAAGTCAGCCACTCAGTCTCAAGATTGAATTCTTTTAACTTCAAGTGTTTAACTTCAAAAACTGTGCTCTCGGGCTCTGCGTTCCACCGCCTGCCTCACGGGCCACGATACCTGCAGGATACTATGTCCGCTACTCCAAGTCTTTGTGTTCTTAACTCGTTTTTCTTCGTTGTCATTTTTTCATGTTTTCCTAAATTGTATTTTCCCCTGTTATTAAGGATATTCGCGGGGCGCCTGGGTGGCTCGGTCGGTTAAGCGCCGACTTCGGCTCAGGTCATGATCTCACGGTCCGTGAGTCCGAGCCCCGCGTTGGGCCTGTGCTGACAGCTCAGAGCCTGGAGCCTGTTTCAGATTTTGCTGTATGTTAAAACAGTAGAGTTGCGCACTACGGGCATTATCACTGAGTTAAAATAATCATCAGGATTTACCAGCTCAGGTACGAATCTGTTTGGTCCGGTATAGAGAGATGGCATGTGCTGTTGCTATATAGACCAGGATTGCCTTTCATTTCCAATTACATTTACACAATGGTAAAAGGGTGTTATTAAATAATCATTAAAATAGACAAGTGAAATAGGTTTTTTTTTTATTTATTTACTTTTGAGGGGGAGAGAGAGAGAGAGAGGGAGAGGAGCAGAGAGAAAGGGAAAGGGAGATAGCACGGAGGCCAATGTGGGGCTTGAACTCACAAACTGTGAGATCGTGACCTAAGCTGAAACCGAGTCAGACGCTTAACCGACTGAGCCACCCAGGCACCCCTAGACAAGTTATTCTTTAAGTTTATTTATTTATTTTGAGAAAGAGAGAGAGAGAGAGAGAACAAGCGGGGGGATGGGCAGGGGGGGCAGAGGATCTAAAGCAGGCTCTGTGCTGACAGCAGAGCCTGATGTGGGGCTCACACTCAAGCCCTGCGAGATGGTGACCTGAGCCAAAGTCTGACGCTTAACAGACTGAGCCACCCAGTCACCCCATAGACAGATTATTCTTACAATGATCTTGAAATATTTCTGATTCAGAGTACTCATGCATGCCTTTTCTAATTTTAGAAATTGGAGGGGGTTGCTCTGCTGGTTCACCAGTGAGAAAGTCGTCTGTGTGTTTCTGTGTTGGGGGGGGGGGTGTAGGTGCGTGTGAGTGAAGCCACAGTCCGCTGTCTGAGATTCCCCTGTGCCCTCCGCCATGTGTTTCTGTTTCTGGACCTCTGGCCAGACTCACTTATGCCAACAGAATCATTCAGCGAAGTTCTTTAATTCAGCTCTAATAGACCAACTGGGAAATATAAAAGAAACCAGGTTTGTAGTTTGGGTCTCCAGCCTCTCCTTTCTGGTTCCATAGCTTCTAACTCCTCGGCTGCTCATAGCTAAAAGCCTTCCGTAGGCAAGTGGTGATGTTTTTAAAACTTATTTTTATCTCTATTATCTTCATCTGGGCAAAAAAGAAAGGTTCTTGCGGGGGGGGGGGGGTGAGATATTCAATATAATAAAAAATGATGAATGCATATCCTTATATTCCAACTATTTGATGCACAAGATATTATTATAGGGCTTTTTCATTTAGTGTTTTCTATCTTTTCTCCTAAGGGAAAGCCATGCTACTGTTTAATTGTTCTGTGGTTCCTTTCCTTGAAATCGCTGCATTTCTCTGGGTACATTTTGTGTGCATAACAGAACTATTTTATTATCATTCTTTTTCCTTAGAATGCATTTGCTGGCCAGTTTCTTGGCTGGCACTCATTTCGATTCTCTTTAAACAAATGTTTGTTGACGTCCTTTGTGCAAGATACAGTCTGGGAAACAGATAAAATGGCCCAGAGCCTGTCTTCATACAGCTGATAGCTGATAAAATGCATGGCTGTAAATTATCTTATCTTCTTATTTTATCTATTTTTGAAATAGAATTAGTAAAATACATTTGTCAGTAATAGTTTTCTAAAGTTGTGCTTGGCTATCTTTTTTCTCCCCCACAACTGGGATATGTTTTATATCCTCTCAAAGATTTGATCATGTGTGGAAACAGGATTCCTATATTACATGCTACTTTATTTTTTTTTATAGTTTTTATTTATTTTTGAAGGAGAGAGAGACAGCGCATGAGCCAGGGAGGAGCAGAGAGAGAGGGAGACACAGAATCCGAAGCAGGTGCCAGGCTCTGAGCTGTCAGCGCAGAGCCAGATGCGGGGCTCGAACCCTCTAACCAAACCGTGAGATCATGACCTGAGCCAGAGTCTGATGCTCAACCTACCGGGCGGCCCAGGGGCCCCCTTGGTAAAGTACATTTTTTTTTTTTTTTAATGTTTATTTATTTTTGAGACAGAGAGAGACAGAGCATGAATGGGGGAGGGGCAGAGAGAGAGGGAGACACAGAATCGGAAGCAGGCTCCAGGCTCCGAGCCACCAGCCCAGAGCCCGATGCGGGGCTCCAACTCACGAACAGTGAGATCGTGACCTGAGCTGAAGTCGGACGCTCAACCGACTGAGCCACCCAGGCGCCCCGTAAAGTACATTTTTAAAGCAGCGCCACTATGGTGCTCCCAGGCCTCCCTAAGGAGTGGGTTCGGAGGTGCTCACACATATCCAGGGCCTAATAAAAATGCTCACCCTGCTAAGTGAGAATGCACCCCAATGCCACAGCACCGCTCACATTTCCTTTTCTCCAAGAAGCGATGCTTCCTGGGGCCGCCGAAGGAGCATATTTGCAGTGGGCCAGACACAGTGTGACTTCCACTTCCTCCGCTTCCTTGGGACTCGGCTCTGAGCATCTGCGTTTCTCTGGGAGAAGGCCATCTTCTTCAGGACCGTCCAGTCCTGGTGCCTTCTCCTCGCTCTGATCTTTGTTCAGAGGCCCCTTCTTCGGTCAGGCATCTTCTGTCCGCCCGAGGAAGTCCTGGCTGGGGCCCTTCTGTCCCCTCCCCACCCCACACGTCACCGTCTCACGGATCAACGTCCTGGGGAAATGGGCAGAGGGATCTGAGAGTGACAGGAAGGGGACTCACTGGGCTTATCCTTTGTCGCTGTCTCTCTCTCTCTGTCTCTCTGGAATGTGACCTCCAGGGAAGCAGAGACCTTTATTTTCTCATTCACTGTAGTGTCCCTCGTGCCCGCCTATGACAGCGCCTGGCACTGGCAAATCACGCTGTTATTACTGTTGCTACTTTTAACTTCTTGCTGGGGGATCCACGCGGCCCTCCGACGTGGCAGAACAGTACAGGGCGGGGGCTTGTCGCATTTTATCCCAGGGGGGCCTGGCAGCCGCGTGTTGTCGCGCAGGCTGCCTTGGGGTTTAACCCACCGTTTTCTTAGGTTTCGTTGACTGACTAAATGAGCCAATGAGAGTAATAGAACCAGCAGGTGTTTATTAGTATTGCAACCTGACTTCCTCTCGCTGTTCGGGACAGCCAGCTTCTAAACAGGGAGACACCTGAGCCTTTTGTGTGCCGCATGACAGTCTTGGGGTTCTTCCCCCCACCCCCCCCCCCCCCCGCAGGTGTGAAAACAAAACAGGCCTGGCGACCTCTTTTCAGGGCACAGCTCAGAGTGGCCCGCCAGGAATTAAGCAGAACATCGCTAGGGGCAAAACAGATTTCCATGTATTTAATAAGACCTGTGACCTTTTAAAGTGGGTGGCCAGGGTGACAGGACATCGTATTCTGGAATAGTCTTAGATCTTCGGCTTTGACTTGTTGCATCCGGATTTAAAATCGTTACACGCCTCACGGTGTTCAACAAAATTTGTTAATGGAACCAGACTCTAGGCATAAAAAAAAAAAAAAGCTACACCCAAACAGCCCTTCAGGGGTCCCATGTGCATTTCTTGGGGAAATTTGTCTTTTGGATTACTCAGTTTATCAATCAACACTCTCAACAGGTGACAGAAAATTCGCATGTATGGTTTTGCTTCAGCTTCATTGCCTTATTTCAGACTGAGAGATATGGTAATATACACACCTAATTTTTCAATGCTAAAGATAAATTCTAAAATTCTTTTTCTAATTCCAGAGGCACTTCTTACAAAACTTGAAGGCTTGGTACAGCCTTTGATATGACATGGGATCACAAATACCGATTTAGAGCAGTCTCATTATCTTCTAGGTATCATTCCAGGTGCTAACTCATATATGTGTATGTATATTACCATCTCTTAACCATAATCTGGTACAACACATTGTAAATTAGCAACATGAACCTCAGAGAGGTATAGTAATTTGTTCAGAGTCCCACAGCTTACAAACGGCAACACCGGGATATAAACATTTTGTCTGACTCACAGATTTCTGCTGTTTTCATCACACCAGGCTACTTCTCAGAAGACAAAGTCCTCAAAGTTCCCACAAACAGCACATTTAAATGTAGTGGCTAAAACCAATGACAACAAGGCTAATTTCTGTCACAAGGTGTGGTTCAAATGGAATCCTAAGTAGTGTTTAAGGGAACTGTTCATGGTTCGCAGATTCAAAGCCAGAAGTTTCAGCGAGTACAGGCAAGGCCAACACAACTTGACGCCTAACGATGATGATTGTATTACTGGCAATTTTGTAAAATTGTCTTTGAAGCTGCATCGAACTGTAATTTGCAAACGAGTCCGAGCTTTGGTCCATTTTCTTGAACCTAGAGAAATCTGGATGCACAGAAGGAAGTTCTGGCCTGGAGGCCTCACCGAGGAGCATCTATGAGGGGAAGAATAGAGTGCCCCTCTTTTCTCACCATCCATCATGTCCCGGTGTCCCGGGAGTGCGGGGCCTGGGACAGATTAAGGCAGCCAATAGTAGCAACAGGGGTGTGAATTTGTTCACCTCCGTGCGATTCGTCTCCGGCAGACATTCTTTTCCTTCCTTGTGCTTACAAGTCAAAACAAACCCACCTCAGTCCCTCAGCGTCTCTTCGTCTTCATCTCACTATTATTCTAGTCATCTGCCACACCCCATCACCACACATCACACAGGCACACACACACACACACCACACACACATACACACACAGAGAACAAAATTGAGTTTCTATTCTTTATTATCACTACTTATGATATGGGAAGCTTGTGTCTTATTTTGATCACAAAGCGGCAAGTTTCTTCTTCTAATTAAAGATGGGCAGTGTGAAAGCGGAGGTCACTTGCTTGCAAAGAAAGAATTTTGATAGCCAACAAATGAAACTGTCGGACTTCAGTGGGAGTGAATAATGCTTTCAGGCATCTCTTCTGAAGTTATTCATTTATGCCTGGCCAGCTTCAGCTATGATAACTTCATTTTTGAAATGATGGATGATCCGTACACAAATAATTTACACGTCCAGAAAAAAAAGTCTTTGGGAAATTATGACTTCCAGGACTAGAGTTGAAACAATGCCAACTCCAAAGTTTTGTAAATTGGGCTCTAAGTGTGAAATCCTTCCAGCTGTTAAATGCATCGCATATCAAATTTTATTCACAGTTTTTTTCGGAGTATTTCCTTCTGTTCGAAGACTCATATATATATATATATATATATATATATATATATAGCTAATGTAAACATTGTTACATTGTTTTAAATTCTTGGGACATTATGAGAAAAGCATATATGCAAATTAGGTATACACAGGTCATATTTTCAGAGGGCTTGTGGGGTTTTTTTTCCTGTATGGCTTCCTTACTTTTCAGAACACTTCTTCAAAAACAGAATGAACTATAACCTATAACCTGCCCACTTCATTATTTTAAAAGTCCCAAGCAATCATACGTGAAGAGTGGCTTACACTCTTTCTTTGGTGGCTGTGACTTTCAGAGGTTGGCACGTTTCCCTGTTGTTATGACAGCTACACAGTACTGATGAGCCCCTGGAAGGAGGCGATGTGCTTCCTTTCCCCTTCAGGTTCAGCCAATTTAGTCCGAATTGAACCCAATCACAGACTCTTGCTTGTAGGATGTAACTGACTGTCAGCCCGGATTGTCAAGCTCTCTTTCCTCTTGAAGGATGCAAGCCTTAATCTGTGTTGTTGAGATGCCTAAGAGTCTGTAAACTCTAAAGTCTTTGATTTTCTGATAATCATGTTCTATTCATTCACACTTCCATGGTGAAATACCCCAAAGGGAAGCAAGTCTTCCCCCACAGGAACGTATGGTAATTTTTTCCACATTACCAGATGCAAGGGAGGAAAGCACAATGAATGGAAACTTTCTTGTGGATGTTTTCCTGACCTGTTTTGTAGGAGTCTGTCAAAGTCAGAGAACTGAAGACATACGAGTCCTTAACAGCATTAACTAATTCCTTCTACCTTGTACTTATTTTCATCCAATTTACAACTATTGTGAATATATAAACCATCAACATAAAAAGTTAATATGAAAGAATAGGTAAGCTATGAAAAACTTCGATTGGCTTATCAAAACTTGATTTATTCCTTTTTATAGTTTGCACCTTAGCTCTGTGGTATCTGTGAAACCCTTCTTTGCTCCTTGTGCCATTTTACCAGCCAGTAGGAAACAGCGTCACTGGGGACAGGGAGGTGACAAGACTGATTCCCTGCTCCTTTGTAGAGGATATTGTGTTCTGACAATAAAAGTAAAGTGTGTTCCTGTGCTCCTAGTATTTACTCATAAACAAAAATAATCATCCATGCTCTTGCCAAAATTAATATTTCAGCATATCACTTTCGATTCTCTTTTCCTATGCATTTTTGAAAGCAGAAATTTTGAGACATGTGACAAATATGCGCAATAGTCTTATAAACATGGAGATTTGAAATAATGAACCCAGTGAAGTGTCGCCGTGATGTAAGTGTAGATTTTGAGCTCTTCCCTTTCGTCCTGCTAGTACATACAATTCAGAATTTGGGGAAGGTCAAACACTCTTGCATTCACACACCAAGATAATTCCATTTACAATATAGTCATGGAATTTGTCATACTGTAATAATAGATCTTTAGTAAGCTGTGAATTTACGAAAGTTATACAGATTTCACTTTGTATGCATTGATTTTGCCATTAGATCACCAACTTTTAGACAAACACAAGAAAATGAAATCACAGCAGATTGTCCAGATTAGATTCATTCGTATGTGATAATAGCATGTCTTTCCTACATTCATCATTCATTTATTTAACAAATATTGCCTGAGTGCATACTCTGTGCCGGGGACTATCTAGCTTAGAATACATCAGTGAATAAGGTCCTTTATCTTTGTCCTTGGGCACTTTCCTTCTAGTGAGCTCTTCGTTTCTGTTCTCTGAGCTACTTTAAATAATAGAAATTTTTGTTAGCTTTTTGATAACCTCTGAATCCAAGGGGCATAGGCAGAAAAGATCTAATCCAAAAAGCACTGTTCACATCAATGTCCTATAGTAAGCTAAAAATTCCCTAGATAGCTGTCCACTTTTATTTTACTTTAAAACTTATTAATTAAAAATTCATTTCAAGGAGATAATTTTGCATCAGTGTGGTCACCAAAGACAGATATTGGGGTAATGAATTTTGGATAATACTGCTGAGGCGTTTTGGAGACTAAAAACTACAAAAGCCACTAAATTAGCACATTCTCTGTTTGGTCTTGTGCATGTTTGAAGGACCCTGATCTCTGTCAGGTCCATGGGGAAGAAGGAAACCATAAGGGCTAGTGAACTCTGTTCTTAACTGGAGGGTGATCTGTAGATGAGCCATTCATTGGAAGCATCTATAATGAATTTCTTCCCCAAGTGTGTTGCCTCTTCCCAGACATGCCAAAATGAGGGTGCACACTAACCAGACCCAGGGGAATGACTTATCCCTTATAATTGACCTTCCTTGGTCAGCAAAGTGACCTCCAAGGATGCTCATACCCTAATGCCTGGAGCCTGTGACTGTTAACTTGCAAAAGGGATTTCCAGAGGTAACTGAGGAGAGACTGTACCCTGCCTTATCCAGGTTGGCCCAATATAATCATAGGAGTCCTCTAAAGCAGAGAACTTTCTCCACCTGGAGACAGGGCGGATGAGACAGAAGAAAGTTGAAGAAGTTTGACAGGTGAAAAGAACTCCCAAGACTTCTGGCTTTGAAAATGAAGGAGGCCATGCACTAGAGAATATGGGCAGCCTCTAGAAGCTGAGAGTGACCCCTAATAGCCAGCAAACAAAAAATGGGGATTTCAGTTCTACAACCGCGGGCCACTAAATTCTGCCGACAACCTGAGTGAGTCTGGAAAAGTCTTCACAAAAGCCTCTAGGTAAGATCCAGGCTAGAGGATTCCTTGATTTTGACCTTAAAAGACCCAGAACAAAGAAATCAGTCAAGGCCGCTCAGACTGTCGATCCACCCACTGAACTGTAAGAGGGTGTGTTGTTTTAAGCTCCTGAATTTGTGGTAATTTGTCATGAGAGCAACAGAAAACAAATACACCCTCCAATGTAATTTAATCCGTTAACACTAGGTATTCAGTCATGTTTTTGTTAGAAATAAATACATAAATTATCATATCCTGAGGTTGTGATAATTTGGCACTTACCTGCTCTCCTGCTTTTCCTAAGTGCTTTATTCAACATTCTTTATCCATTAAGTCTTTACCCCGGTACAGAAATAGGAAGGGCTTGAAGATGTTGCCGCTTAGTGGTTGTTTGCTGCCTGACTCCTTTCTTCTGTGACATGAGAGCCCATTTACAATGGTGAGTGCTACCGGGGGCCATCCACGGTGCCACCAAAGGCCTAGCCAACAAGGATCCAAATGAGCTATCTGAAAAGTTTGTGTACATAAAGTCCGGGTGGGGATTCTACACTTACTCAGCAGTCCCTGTGCATCAAGTTGAGTTTCTTCTTCCTTGCCTAGAGCGTCTTTAAGTGGGTGACAAGTGTAGTATGAACTGGAAAACTTTATACCCTTATCTTCAGCCCAATTGTAAATCCAACAACATGTTGCGTGTCGTTCCCTTTGTATGATTTCACAAGGAAATGTAAACCATCTTTTTGGAAGACTGCTAAATGTCGTGCCAAAGACCTGCTTTTTGTGCTTAACTCTCTCGACTGTATGCTCATTCGATAGCTATACGATTCTAAAAAAAATCTGATTTCAAAACAATTACCTTGGCTTCCAGGGAATAATTACTTTAATGATCTTTTAAATATTTTCCCCATAAGATTTGACCTTGCTGTAAATTCTTTATTGCCTATTTATATGGTGATAGGGGATTAGGCAGACACTGTTCTTAAGTCTTTATTGAGCTAAAGGAAAGTGGCTGATAGATGGCCTAAAAATCATGGGGAAATTTTAAGGGGTAAATGAAAATTCAATATTTCCAGAACCTACAAAACAACCAAAGTCAATGATAAAAGCAGACGTATTATGTCAAATTAACAGCAGAGCAAATCAGAAAATAATCAATTTTTGCATTGAGACTTAGAGTTGGAAGCTTTTGTTGTTTAGTGATTATGTACATTTCAAAATAATTTTATTGATATGTATAAATTAATTTGGAAACCACATTAATAAACTAATAAAATTAAAAGAAAAGAAATGGTGGAACTTTTTTTTGTAAAAAGAGGAGACTTAGCCACTTA
This sequence comes from Panthera onca, assembly GCF_046562875.1. Lineage (NCBI taxonomy): Eukaryota > Metazoa > Chordata > Mammalia > Carnivora > Felidae > Panthera > Panthera onca. The sequence continues at coordinate 119,597,161 of NC_138343.1, forward strand.
AATGATAGAGATGGAAATCATAAGGTCAGAGTTTGAACAAAAAGAAATGAATTATTTATTACATGTAACACACAAAAATGCATAATAGTTATGTGTTAAGGACTAATAAGCCAAATAAGTGATGCATAGTTTTTGCAGTAACGATGGGTCTTCTAAGTTATATAAAATTTAACCACAATGAATACACAGGCTTTTATGGAAAAAAAATTTAAACCTACTAAACTGCCTGAAAGAACACCTGAATAAATAAATGGTATGATATGTTTGTGAATGGGAAAGTTTAACATTTTAAAGATATAAATTCTCCCCAAATTATTCCAAAAGTTTAGTACAATTCTAATATAAATTCCACTAGGTTATTTTAAGAACTTGACAAACTATTCTAAAATTGGTTTGAAAAAATTACAGATTTGAGAATTGCTAAATCAGTCTTGAAAAGAAGACTCATTCTTGAATCCACATGTGGCTTGGAGCTGGCAGTGAAAGTATGCACCTCTCAGAAGTCTGATCAGTGGGTGTAATTGACTCAGTCCCCTGCTGCTCTGCTCTGAAATCCATTGCTGTGTTCGTGCTCAAGAATACACTTGCTCCCTATCGAGTATGAAGCATGGCAGATGCTATGGACTGAATGCGTCCCCCAAAACTCATAGGTTGAAACCTAATCCGCAATGTGATGCTATTTGGAGGAGGGACATTTGAGAGGTAAATGGGTCATGACGGTGGAGCCCTCCTGAATGAGATTGGTGTCCTTAAAACAAGAGAACCTAAAGAGCTTGCTTCCTCTTCTGGCTTCTGCCATGGGAGGATGCAAGAGAAGATGGCCATCGAAAAGCCAGGAAGCAGGCTCTTACCGGATGCTTGATATGCTAGCATTGTGACCTTGGACTTCCCAGGCTCCTGAACTGTGAGAAATAAATGTTTGTTGTTTAAGCCACCCAGGCTATGCTGTATTTGTCATAACAGCCTGAACTAAGACATTAGGGATACTAGGGCAAACCCATTATCGGGAGACATGGAACGCTTCCAGTGGCCAACTTTGGTTCCAGGACTCTCAAACAGCCTTGCCAAGCTCTCCTTAGAAGTGCAGGGCAGCTTAAGAAGTTTCTTACTCGCTTCTCTTCTGCACTTGAGGTGAGACTGGCATTACTGTTTGATGTATCTTCCAGCCCCTCATTTTGGCATCGACTTCTTATGGACCCAGACTTAACACATATTACATAGTCATTATTTAAAAAAACAAAAACAAAAACAAAAACAAAAAAACACCAGAGTGACCCTAGCACAGAAACAAACAGAACAACGAAGCCGAATAGATAGCTCAGAAATTAGTCTGTGCTTAAGTGTAGTTGATATATGATTAAAAAGCAGTACCACAAATTTGTGGCGAAAGAACAACCTGCTTATTGAATGTAGGGGGGGGCGGGAAATTAGTTCATTACAGAGAGAAAAATTAAATTATGCATCTCTTTCACACTGCGTACAAAAATAAATTCCAAACCGAATAAAAAACTAAATGTGAAAGAAAGAGGAAAGAAATGGAGGTGGAGGAAGAACGAGAGGGAGGAAGATATGCAAAGTAAATAAACTGGCATGTCACAGAAAGGGAAACTCAAATGGCCGATGAGATCATATTTTACACTCAAAAGACTCAAGAAACTAGAAAACCCATAATACTACTTTTGGAAAGATTTGGGGAAACAGGAACTCTCATGAACTGCAGGTTGAAATGTAAACTAGCTGTTCTGGAGAACAGGATTGTGGGTGAGAGAAGAGAGCTGGAAGCCACCTGGAGGTCCAAGAACCTAGGGCACAGATAGGTTACGTGTGTGTGTTCAGCAACATTCAGCAGCGGTAAGAGACAACAAATTAATAGGACCAATGTGGCTAGATCTTTAAATCATAAACATGATAGAAAAAAATTAGAAATAGAAAGAGAATTATTACGCAATATCATTTATATAAAGTAAGGGCACACATACAATAGCTCACTTACACTCTATTATATGAGGATCATCACACAGCCAAAGTCTTATCAAAGCATGTCTTTAATGCGTTGGAGTGTCAGGGGAGGGGAGGGGAATAGTGGTAGGGATCTGGAATAAACAGAGAGAACTAAAACCAGAGGGAAACTTGTACAGACCAATGATCATGGGTGCCATGTACTGGGGAGTAGGAATAACCGAATTCTCAGAGCTTGATGTCCAAAGCAGAGTTGGGGGTAGGAGAAATTGAACAGATTTCCAACAGCCGGGTTTTATTCTAGTTAAATCACTCTGAGCCTTTGACTCTGTCTTCTACCTTCATGTTTCCAGCCATGGTAGCATGCTAACTCTAGGAATTCAGCAGAACCAAAACGCTGAGGTTAAACTAAAATGCCCTGGACTAGTTTCCTTTTTTTCACAATAAGTTATGACAAATTCAGGAACCAAAAGCAATACACATTTATTATCGCACAGTTTCCATGAGTCAAGAGTCTGGTCATGGGTTTAACTGGACTCTTTACCCAGGGTCTCCCCAGGCTAACCTCAAGCCTTCAGTCATGGCTATGATTTTGACTAAGGTTCAGGGCTCTCTTCAAAACTCACGGCTGGTGACAGAATTCAGTTCCTTGTGGCTTAGGACTGAAACCCTTGACTCCTAGAAGCCACCTGCTATTTCCTGTCATGTGATTCCTCTGTACATCATGGCAGTTTGCTCCTTGAAGGCCAACAGGAATGTCACTACTACTGCTTTGAGTCTCTTTTAAAGAGCTCACCTGCTTAAGTCAGACTCACTTAAGGTAATATCTCTTTTGATTGACCCAAAGTCAACTGATTAAGGGCCTTAATTTATCTGCAAAATCTCTTCACCTTTGCCATCTAACGTAACTTACCCAGGGAGTTGTATTCTTTTGAGACAGCTGGGCAAATATTCCTCCATGCATTTGACAAATGCTAATGGCTCATCCATGATGTGCGAGGGACTAACAAAATACTTGAGAATGAGGAAGATAAAAGATCAAAAAAATACAGTACTTGGCCATAAGGAGCTCTTATTCTAGTGGTGAAGAGAGATGTATACTCATTTAGTTAAAATGAAGGAAAATAAAATAAGGTGGAAAATGGTGGTTAGAGTTTGGATTCTGGCGCTAAATTGCTTGTGTTCAAATCCTGACTGTTTCTTAGTAACTGTGTGACTTTGAAAAGGGGCTTAAATTTGCTATGATGCCAAGGAAGGAAATGAAGGAAAGAAGAGGAGAAATGAGGAAAATGTACATCATTTTTTTGGTGAAGATTAAATGAATTAATAAAGGTAAAAAGATCAGAACATCACTTGACACAGGTCTGGTAATGGCAGTAACAGTCAGGTCTTCTGGAAGCACAGAGGAGTAGCCAATGGTAGCGTTTTATAGGTTTAAAAAAATGAGGCTCAGTAAGTTCAGTGACTGCTCTGTATTTACAAAATTAGTGAGTTAATAGAACTGGGAACAGAATGCATCAACCCTGATGCACAATAATGTAAAGCATTATACTCAGTAAACAAGGTAATACTAGGGTTGAAGTCTGGCCAAGCAATTTGAGACTGGAATGGAGATGGTGTTTTTTGGTTTTGGTTTTTTGGGTTTTTTTACATTGGCATAATGACCTTTACACAACTCCTTCATTATGTGACCTTGCACCTTTTGGCGTTGGAATTCTGATGGATGATGATGATAATTATTAAAGATTTGTCAAACCAAGAACAATTTTCAAAAATATAGTCTCATCTAATTCTTAAAACAACTGATAAATGACTTTCATTACAAGCTCTCCTAGATCCTTTCCAGCGAACTAGGTGGATAATAATCTCCACAATTCAAGAAATGTCTTTAAATGATCTGTGTGTGTTACGTACATTTTGCTCCATTGCGTAAACAAACCTTGCTAACCAAAACAAAAACGATGCCAAATAGCAGGCCCATTTATCAGCACTCAATATTTGATAACGAACAACTACTTTGCACCAGGTATTATGGATACAAAAAGAGTAAGACAAATTTATAGCATCTCCAGGCACAGAAAAATTCCAGCTATTCACCAAGCTGGGGCATCTGCTGCAGTAATAACACGATTCTAGAGAGATGGCTGGTTGCTTTAAACAGCAGGATAGCCTGCAACCGCTTAACTGTCCTCACCTGTGCCTGCCATGGCCCGCACTGAAATGAAAAGTTATTACTTGGTATTTGCTGGGATTAGTTTGAGCATCTGTTTATCCTGAACAGTAGATAGAAAAGAATTGCTACAGGTTAGTGAAGTTTGATCAGCTTAATAAAATCAGCAGTGCAATTCAATTCTGCCCACCAGGCCAACTTTTCAATTCGCATCCAAATTAATAATAGAAATGTACAGCTAAAAGATGCTTTGATCTTAAGGATTCCAAAGGCTTTGCAAATTTAGGTGGTTGGTGTTCAAGAATGGAGTTTACACACACAGCTGTTCGAAGTGGCAGAATAGTGTGGTAGTGTCTTCCACTGAAAGCAGAGTTAGGCTCCTAAAACATTCCGCTGTGCCACGGGGAAAGTAGGATTTGGGGAAATAAAGTCAAGACTCTCTGAGCAGTTTTATGTTCTTACAATAAAACGATGATGATAGTCACTGGCCAAATAAAGAGACTGTCCATGAAATCTGGCTACAGATCAATGGTAGACAATAGGAACCACTGAAATTTTTTTATTGTTATCTGGTATAATTTACCATTATCTGGTATAGCAAATTTGTAATAAAAGTGTACAGATGAATGAATGTTGATGCTAGGCACACCAGATCCCATTGTTGTTGGTTATAAAGATTTTTTCCATACGTTATAAAAAGATGTTTGTTCATTTTAAAAAATGCCACAGGGGCGCCTGGGTGGCTCAGTCAGTTAAGTGGCCGACTTCGGCTCAGGTCATAATCTCACGGTCTGTGAGTTCGAGCCCTGCGTCGGGCTCTGTGCTGATGGCTCAGAGCCTGGAGCCTGTTTCAGATTCTGTGTCTCCCTCTCTCTCTGACCCTCCCCCGTTCATGCTCTGTCTCTCTCTGTCTCAAAAATAAATAAACGTTAAAAAAAAAATGCCACAGAAGGGTGCCCGGGTGGCTAAGTTGGTTAAGTGTCTGACTTGATTTCGGCTCAGGTCATGTTCTCACGGGTTGTGAATTTGAGCCTTACGTCGGGCTCTGTGTTGACAGCATGGAACCTGCTTGGGATTCTCTCTCCCCCCCTCTCTGCCCCTCTCCACCTCTCAAAATAAATAAACAAATTTTAAAAGTGCCATGGAGACCTTATTCCCCTCTGTTACAGATAGCACATAACCATTTAACACAAAGTCAGTGGATTATATCTCGTGTCTTAAATCTTATTCGTCTTTCTTTGTGTGTAAACACAAGCCCTTCCAACATGATTTGAACTCTTTTTTCAGGACGGACATTTCTTTCCTCAATACTCTCTACTGTCTAAATATCTTAGGTAAAATGGACTGTCTCTAAGGATGCCCTAAAAGCCCTGGAAATAAAAGAGGTAGAGTGTGAGTGTAGTCTGAATGCCACCTTTTCAAATCCTTTACTCAGTTATCATGCAATGCCCTCTCAGCTCTATCCTTGGGCCCCAAACCGAAGAAGACTTTCCAGTCAAAGCACAGAGCAGGACGGTAGAATCCCGAAACACCCTGCCTCCTGGAAGTAATTTGTACCATATTCATTTTCACGTGTGACAATTTTGATTTGATCCTGCAATTAATAGGAGCTTTACAACCCAATTCGGATATTTGGTATGCCACGTGAGCTTTATCATCTTCTTAATTTCTTAAAGTTACAAACAGACATGTATGCTCATGTCAGAATTCCTCGTTGGTAGCAATTACCTCCAAAATCCTGTAAAGATTTCAGTCTCATAGCTGGAAGGAAAGCTAGCAACAGCATACCCTGCTTTTCTCAAAATTAATAATTCTCAACTCAATATACTGTTCCTGACAGACAAGCATGGAAATTATATAATAGAATCATAAAAAAAATATCAAACAAAGTCATTTCTCAGATTTAAAGTGTGGTGATTACACAATGGCAAAAGTAGAGGGGAAAAGAAGGATTGTCCTTAGCCAATGAATTAATGTCGTTTTAGTCCCATCTGAGAAAAAAATTTGTCTTTCTGAAAAAGTCCAGTATTTATGCCCTTCCGAAACATTGTCCAATATTGACTCTTCTGCTATGGACCAAGGAAGTATTTTTTCTTTAGTGAGAAGGAAATTGGTAATAAGAAATTCATATTTGAGGAATAGTCAGATTTAAATCACCCATGTTTTCGGGGCACCTGGGTGGCTCCGTTGGTTAAGTGTCCAACTTCGGCTCAGGTCATGATCTTGCGGTTTGTGAGTTCGAGCCCTGTGTCGGGCTCTGTGCTGACAGTTTGCTCAGAGCCTGGAGCCTGCTCCGGATTCTGTCTCTCTTTCTCTCTGCCCCTGCCCTGCTCACACTCTGTCTCTGTCTGTCTCAAAAATAAATAAACATTAAAAAAATTAAAAGAACAAATAAATAAATCACCCATGTTTTCATCAGACACCACTTTTCCCTAATTTCTCTGCTTTATCTTTTATATTATAATATGTATAAAATATAATAATATAATATCATATTATAATTACCTTTTCTAATATTTCCAAAACATCCAGGAAAAAAAAAAAAAAAGAAAAAAAAGCAATGGGAAGCTGGCAGCCTGCAACCCAGCCCTTTATGTGTGGTCAAATAATAATCAGGTATTTACGGTCGCACTAGGACAGGATGGCCTGAGCCAAAGTGTATTGAGAAATTCTCTTCATGTAAGAATTCTGGGGGCATCTGGGTGGCTCAGTCAGTTAAGCGTCCGACTTCCGCTCAGGTCATGATCTCGCGGTCCGTGAGTTCGAGCCCCGCGTCGGGCTCTGTGCTGACAGCTCAGAGCCTGGAGCCTGTGTCTCCCTCTCTCTGACCCTCCCCCGTTCATGCTCTGTCTCTCTCTGTCTCAAAAAATAAATAAAAACGTTAAAAAAAAAAAGAATTCTGGTTGTTCCCTACTGTCACAAATAAAGGTAGCAATTATAAGCCCTAGGGGGAAGAATCACTAAAAACATTTTTGAAAAAATACTGTTTTCTAATCTAATAGAAGATTAAGAAAACTTTTTGTAATGTATGATTGCATACAGTCGTGTGTGACTGGTGAATGATGTCTAGGGGGATTGCTCAAGGTTACAGGAAAAACTCTAAGGAATTCTTGCAGCAACATCCTGAAATGAGAGCTCTCACATAATAGATTCACTGTGGTTTCCATCATGAAGCAAGCCTTACATGGGGAACATGCCATCTTTAACTCTCCAGGATCAGGGAGAGAATTGGCCCATACATCTGAGGGCTTTTAGCTTCGGTTCACCCTCTGTTTAAAGAAGAGAGTTAGGAGATTAGCTGACTTTGATCATTTTCCTTTTCCTTTTCATAATCTCCCGCTGGTGTTAGAAGATATACGATGCTTCCTTTGCCCTTCAAATGGAAGCTAAAATGCATCAATGCATCAATAGATGCAACGTCAAGATTTCGCATAAGTGATCTGAACCTACCACGTGCACAACTAAGAGTTGAAAGAAGAAAAAATCCTTCTCATCGCGAAGAATGTGCACACAGTAAGAGTAAGAATGTTCAGTTGTGTAGGGGTGGGAAATGGGGAGATTGGCATTTTTGGCCTTGAGTCCAGAAAGTGGGCCTTTACCTCAAGTTTTCTCTGTAGTTTTGACCTGATCATCCTTGTCTTTTAACCCCTTTACCATGATTTTTTTTTTAATAAAAAGAAAGAATCTTTCTACCACTGTTGATGGATATGAGCCCTGGTGTTGTAAAGGTGGCAATTTTTCTCAAAGCAGGTTATGGAGGTAGTATTATTTATTAATAGTGCAAACCCTAGTCAGATTTCCTTGAATTCATAAGCATCCAGAAGGCTAAAAAGGCAAGAAGTCAAAGAAATTTCTGGAAAAGAATGCTGGAGGACTTGCTCTACTGGCTACTAAAAACATAATACAGAACTGTAGTAACACAGCGGAGTATCCTAGGTTCAAGGCAGATCAAAGAGATAGAAAAGGAGATCTAGAAACAAATCTCAGTAATTGAAGCATTTTCCACATGGCAGAGTTACCACCACAAACAAAATTAAGCAAAACTAATGTTAACAAGCCCAATGAAATAATTTAATAAAGCGAAACTTTAAAAATTGAATAAACCACACGGGAAGGAATTCAATGAATGATGCTGTGACAGTGGGTTAAATAAACTAGATCTTAATATCACAACCAAATAAGTTTCAGATACGTCATAAAGTAATGGCAACAAATAAAACTACAAAAAGAAGTAATTTCTATAAATAATAATCTGAGCCCTGATTTTAGGAAAAAAAAAAAAAAAGGAAGTAATCACCAAGGGAGAAAAAAGATCCAGCATATTTGAGTGCATAAAATATACTCAAACCCGATACATCAAAACCTATCAGAGGCAAAATTAACGGATCAGCAATCAACTTGGAAAAGGGTTTTCAGAAACATGACAGAAGATGATGCTATTACTTATAGTTCATGCCAATCAGTAAGTTTACCAATAGGAAAGTGGACCAAGTGTTGATACAATCCACTGACAAGGAATATGTATGTGACTAATAAATACAACGAAACATGCCCTCACTATCAAATACATTTCAACTGCTAACAACTTAAAATAAGGTAGCACCATGACCTGCAGATTAGTGGAATAGAGGGAACGAGAGGTGCAATGGGATTGTCACACATACCCTACCGAGCCCCCAGACCATCCTTTACTAGAGGGGTTTGTTACCCAACCTTCCTTTTGAGTCCCCAGTGAGGACGGTAGAAGGGTTGGTTGAGTAGAAGAAAGAGACAGCACGAGGGCTGTATTATACGAGAAAGTTTTTTCTGGGGTGCCTGGGTGGCTCAGTCAGTTAAGCCTCCGACTTTGGCTCATGTCATGATCTCATGGTTCTTGAGTTCGAGCCCCGCGTCGGGCTCTGTGCCGACACCTCAGAGCTTGCAGCCTGCTTCGGATTCTGTGTTCTCCCCCCCCTCCACCCCTCCCCTGCCTGCACTCTGTCTCTCTCTCAAAAATAAATAAACAAATATTAAAAAAATTTTTTTTTCCAAGTTGATGTCCCAGTGTGACAGTGGGCCTGAAGGAATCGGTTTTTTTTTTCATCACATCCTTTTTCGGCAGGATCATGACTCTTTTCAGTAGACCCCTTCCTGGACTATACTGAAGAGAAAAAAAAATAAAACTCACATGGTAGAAAAGGGAGAACTTTCTAAAGTCCATCACCAGCAGCCTTTGTATGTACAGTTGGTCATTTGGGAGAAAAGTAAAGAGGTGTTCTCTATCATTCTGGGGGCCATGTCTGTGTGTTACGTTGTCTATTCCAAAGATTTTCTTTCTAGTAATGAACTCATAAGCAATAGAGGATGGTTAAGAAGTTAGGTTATCAGAGCCTCTCCAAAATAGTCATTTATGATGTAAATGAAGCATTGTTGAGATAGTCCCTCTGATACTGATATTGGTAGCTTTAATTGCTACAAGCTTTCTAGAAGGCATTTAAGGTAGCAAGAGTTTTAACTTTTTAAAATATATCTTTTGGGCCCCTAATTACACTGCTGAGAATTACCCATTGAACAGACTTTTTTTTTTCCTTTAAAGGCCTCCTTTGTGCTGGACCTTTTACTACGGGGGGGCCGGGGGTGGGGGGGGGGCAGGGGTTGGTGATGGAGCATTTAACAAGGCAGACCAGGTGCTTGCTCTTACAGGACTTACATTCTCACGAGACCAGGGGTAGAACAGACAATAAACACGTACATAAACAAATAAGTAAACAGACAAGATATTATAGAAAGTGATACATAGAGTGAAGAAAAATTTGTTAGTGACCAGGGGGTTGTCAGGGAAATTCTTATTGATGTATTAAAGTTCTCCAGAGAAAGAGAACCGGTAGGATAAAGGTCTATTGATCATCTATCTTATCTATCTATCTAGATTGACCAATAGATAAATATAGAACTTTCAAGGAATTGGTTGACATGCATGTGAGGCTATCAAGTCTGAAATCATGAGGGCAGGTTGGAGGCTGAAAATCCAGGGAAGGTTTGATGTCTCAGTCTTGATTATAAAGGCAGTCTGGAGGCAAATTCTTTTCTCTTCTGAGGACTTTTGTCTTTTCTCTTAAGGCTTTCAAGTAATTGAATGAGGTTCACCCATATAATGGAATTTAATCTTCTTTACTCAAACTCTAAATGACTTAAATGATAATCACATCTAAAAAAATATCTTCACAGAAATGTCTAGACTGGTGTTTGACCAAACAACTGGGCGCTATATCCTAGCCAAGTTGACACTTTAAATTAGTCATCATAGGTGATATTGCAGCTTGACAAGTTAATGACAAGATGTAACCAGCCAGGTGTTCCTGGTGGAACAGATGCAAAGCCTTTAAGGTAAAAAAAGAAAGTGAGGTGTTTGGGCACAAAAAGAAGACCTCTATTCTGGGTCCCAGTTGCATGCCGGAACTTGCTCATATTGCCTCCCAAGAGCTGAATGTAGGACTACCTTTCCAACCCCACATTCAGTGACACCATGCTACTAGCTTGAAATCATTCAGAGAAATCAGCAAACGTTTCCAACCAGAGCTTTTCTGACTCCCACTTTTTATACATTTGCCAGCATAATGCTGAAAAATGGAAAGAGATAAAGGGGTAGGCACGGCTTTAAATGTCATGCGAAAAAATTTAGATCTCAGTTTAAGTGTGAAGATTGACACTGTTGAGTCGTATGAGGAGTCAAAAGGACTCGTGTTGTATTGAGGACTGTGCTAGTGAGAAAGTAATTCAAACAATCTAGAGGAGAGATGTTGGTGCCCAGACTGGAGTTCTGGCATGCACAAGGAGAGAGATGGGCAGGTTTGTAGGACATGATTGGGAAGGACTGCCAATAGGTGGACGTAGGGAAGTGCAAGGAGAGAAATTCAGAATGACCCTGCATTATTGACCTAAGGGGCCCATTTGGGGGTCATTTTATGAGATGGGAACATTTGGGAAGGAGAGGTTCATCAGGGAAGCGGGGGAGGAGAACAATCAGTTGTAACTTTGGCTCCATTGACTTTGAGATGCCCACTAGACTTTGCAATGTCTGAAGTTGTTAAGGGAGAATTTTTTTACGTGAGTTTGAAATTCAGTGGAAAGGTCGGGGTTGGAGATGAAATTTGGGAATCATCTTTATAAAGAGATGCTAACTTTCCTAAGGAAATATTCCTAAATTCAGGGAAAGATTTAAAGATTGGGATAAAAGAAATACGCAAAATGGGTACATACACTGTATGACTGAGTAAGAGAGACATATGGAGGTAATAAGTCGACATATTAACCGGTTGCTATGGGTAGTGTAATTATGGGTAATTTAAATATTCTTTAAGGTTTTTATTTTTTCTGTGTCCTTAAGAAATTCACTACAACAAATAAATTATTCTTGAAATTAGGAGCCAACTGCAGTGAACTTGGATGACAAGTTTGGCTGTTTCTTATAAAACTAAACCCACTCTTACCAGGTCATGTAGCAATTGTGTTCTTTGGTATTTACCCAGAGGGGTTGAAAAGTTTGTCCACACAAAAGCCTGCACACAGTTGTTTATAGCAACTTAATTCATAAATGTAAAAAAACAAACCAAAACTTGGAAGCAACCAAATGGTCCTTCAGTAAGTGAATGGAAAAATAAACTGTGGTCCATCTAGACAATAGAATATTACTCAGCACTAAAAAGAAATGAATTATCAAACCATAAAAATTCATGGAAGAACCTTAAATGATATTGCTAAATGAAGGAAGCCAATTTGAGAAGGCTACATAGTAGATGATTCCAACGATACGAATTCTACAAAAGGCAAAACTATCGAGATAGCAAAAGATCAGTGGCTGTCAGGAGTTAAAGAGGAGGGAGGAATGAAGAAAAGGGACAGAGAAGATTTTTAGCATGGTGAAACTATTCTGTAGGGTCCTATAACGGTGAAAGGAAGCCTCAACCTATATGTCTAAACCCATAGAATGTACAGCACCAAGGGTGGACCCTAATGTGAGTTATGGACTTTGGGTGGTAATGATGTGTTCATGTAGGTTCAGTGGTCATAACAAATATGCCACTCTGCTGTGCTATTTTGATAGTGGGAAAGGTAGCATATGCATGGGGCGAGGGAGAATGTGGAACATTTCTGTAGCTCCTTCTTAGTTTTGCTATAAACCTAAAACTGCTCTAGAAGAAACAGTCGTATTTAAAAGGAATGTAAAAAACTAGATTTATTAATGATAAAATTAAAATATCAAGTATAAGCAGCTAAAATTACATCTAGCTTTGACGTAACAAGCCTACAGTTATGTAAGTATGCTATTTTTATTTCGTTTCCCCATTACCACAATAATACATACCTGTTATAGACAAATTAGAAAGTACAAAAGAATAGAGGGTAATAACAGTTCACCTATTATTGGGTATTTAGTTTTGTTGATCCTGTTTTAATGGAGAATTAACTGAAATCCAAAGTTTGTGACCTATTTTTATCTTTCAATTATAAAAAAAGACTATGTGTTATTAGTCCCTTAATGGTGCATTTTTTGTCGGAGGTCAAAAAAGGTTCACTGCTTTATATGGTTTTACATCTCGTGATATGATCTATAATGTTTAGCCTCTATGATACTGCTGCAGTCTAGTGTTTCACTGGAATTTTTCATTTTCACTTCAATGCCATAAAACTGCAACCTTAAATTTATTGCAATATTTACATATATGGCAGCTGTTAAAACTACAGTAGTGGAAATACACTTAGGGAATAGTTACGAGGGCAAATGTGTATACACACACACGCACACATACACTTTCATGTAGGTTATTTATTGTACAATTGAACTTCTTTTTTCTTGTGGTAAAAAAAAGGCATACGTATTGATATTTATGTAATAAAGTTACCCAATTCCCCAATTCCATTCATTCATTTCTTTATTCATATCAATATTTACTGAAAAGCTTATGAAGAACCTACTGTGTGGCAGGCGGTGAGCCAAACACAGCACAGTCAGGGAGAAGAAACACATAAAGAGAAAAACAGTATTGCCATATGGCAAGAACTGCTGAAAGGGGGTATAATCCGAGTCCTTTGGAACCACATGGGGGGATGGGAGAAGGTGCCCCTTGCTCTGGGTGTGAGTGGATGGATGCATTTCCCAGGCCCGGGGAATAGCATTTACACCTGTGGGGAGCTATGAAAGAAGGAAGAACAACAGGAAATAAAGCTGGAAAAGAGGTTTGGATCAGCTTGTGATGAGTCTCGTGAACCAAGCTAAGGAATTTATGTATTGTAGGTCACGAGAAGTCAACAGAGCGGCTTCTTTGCATTGGAGACTATCACTGTCGGTTTGGCCCGGCGAGCTCATTCTGCACCAATGTGAGGACAGATTTCATTAGAAAGAAACTGGTGACCAGTGGGAGGCTGAGTTCAGTGCAAGCGATCAGGAGGACTGCAACTCCGGCTGCCTCAAAGGGTAGAGAGGAGCAAATTCATGGATCAGCAAACATAATAATATGAAATGATCGGTTAAAGGGAGCATAGGTGGGGAAGAAAGAAAATAGAGGATAAAAGTTTCAAAGAAACTTGGCTGTAAAAATCAGAGAAATTGGGAAGCAATTTGAGGGGGGGTTAGAATCAAGCAGACTTTGTAAGGTTCAGGGATTTGAGCATGTGAATAAAGGGGAAGATACCGGGGGAAAACAGAGAGTAAGATAGTTTTCTAATTGTGTGTAAAATAGTTGGTGTTTTCATTTTTCCTATGTGAGAGTGGGGGTGGGGGAAGGGCTGATAGATGTACTTTCATGTAGACTAAATAGATGACCTGGGAGAAAGGGTTATGGGAATCTGAAGATGGCTAGAAGGAAGGTGCCCCACAATGAGATAAAAGAACCCCAACTGGCCCTGTCACCACCAAGACAATTTCCAGGATGAACATAGAACTCAATAGGAACCAGAAGAATGGGTTGGATCCATTTTGTCTTTGCAGTGAAATGGTGCTCGACCTTGCCAGAGGAGACAGGTGCTTCCCTGAGTGTTGCCTTGCCAATAATGTCATCAAAGTGATATGCAGACCATACATGGGACCACTGACCCCATGACTCTAGTCCAGAGTCCACTACTTTCTGCCAATATGACTTCCAACAAACCACCTAACTTTCACTTCTGTGAACCTCCGTCCTCATTATGTATAAAATTTTGTTGCTATTATTATCTCCTTGCTACCCTCCTGGGTTTTATGAATAAATGATAATGCTAAGAAAAGGCACTGAGAGCTGTCAATAGCTATTCAAACATAAGACATTCATGTGGTCGTTGTCATTATTATTGTTACATTCACTCAATGAATACCATAGGACCAAAAAAAAAAAAAATTGGAGAAAAGCTACTACCAATATCTGACTAATTTGATCTAGCAGCTTAAGAATCTTCAACTTGTATGGTTGAGTTTTGCTAATCCGGGCTGTGCACTTGTGAAAAATTGAGAACTTGAGACATTAGGCGAAATTCTTTCCATCGCCCTATCGTTGCTTCAACTCACCCAGTATTAACTCCTTACCTGATGATCGTCGCCACCAGGGCTAAATTGCAAAGCAGATTTCATGGAAGAATTTCCAAAATTGTGCGATTTCTTTTATGCTTTCTGGACAGAGAAAGGGAAAGAGAAAAAAAGGGGGGGAGAACCTCACATTTATACCCAGCTGCCTCCCCCCAAATTTTCTTTTCTTTAAATTTTTAATTGTTCTTATTTATTTTAGAGACAGAGAGACAATCTGAAGCAGACTCCAGGCTCTGAACTGTCAGCACAGAGCCCAACTCACGGCTTGAACTCGTGGACCAGGAGAGCATGACCTGAGCCGAAGTCGGACACTTAACTGACTGAGGCCACCTAAGCACCCCTCCCCAACAACTTTCTTAGTACCTCCTCAGAGGTCCTGATGGAACACCCCCCTACACTTTTTGAGTTCTAGCTCCATGGACTTCATGTCAAGTTCCCTTCTGCCTCAATACTGCTCACACTTCCCCAACTATAAGGTAGGAAACAACAAAACATGACCAATCCCTACTTTCCTTGCCCTGCTTCATAACATTCGATCATCAGCAGATGTGAAATGTACCTATTTGTTTCTTCTGTGTCCTCTTTCATGTCAGTGTAAGCTCTGCAACGAGACTTTGTCTTCCTTACTATGGTAACCCTTGTGCCTGGTACATGGAGGGCATTCAGTAAAAATTGCTGAATAAGTGAATGAATGCATCTATGAAATGGATGTATCAATTTCAAATATCCTGTGTCTTTAAGAGGATTTAAAAAATTAAAAATATAAAGTAATATGAGGACTGGTGCTGAGGATTTAAAAAAAGAAATAAAGAATGCAAAATTTAGGCAATTTATGGGCTTCGAAGTAATAGAGTAGAAGGTGTGGGAAAGAGCAAGATAAGGGGCTAGCACAACAGGTAAAACAGCAGGTTCTAATTGGGCCAACTCATCTCTGATCACCTAGGAACTTTCCAGTTTTAGGGCCCAAATCACTCATCCCATAAACTCTTTGTCCCAGGCAAACGGGACCCTGGTTTGTAAGAGTCAGATGCCCTCATGAATTTGAATTATCCATTCAACATTTATTAGCAATATGACCTTGGGTAAGATATACTTTCTCTTTCATTCGTAAACATTTTCAATTTCTCATTTGTAAACATTTGTAGTTGGGAATGGAAATATCTGGGTCAAAGTTTTGTAGGGATTTCTTAAGGACAACTATGTAGACAGTGCTTAATAAAGTTCCTGGTACGCAATGAGTACTAGATAAACAGCAAATGGTATTATTAAAGTGCCTGGCTTGTAATCGGCTTCAGTAAATGTCAGCTTAAAGGTGAGGGAGGATGCTAATTCCAGAGTATTTTTTGTGACTTGGACAATGACTTTTCATGACAGAATTATACTATTTCAAAAGGCATACTAAAGAATACTTTGTGGTATGGGGCACCTGGGTGGCTCGGCCGGTTGGGCGTCCAACTTCGGCTCAGGTCATAATCTCTCGGTTTGTGAGCCCGAGCCCTGTATCGGGCTCTGTGCTGAGAGCTTGGAGCCTGGAGCCTGTTTCAGGTTCTGTCTCCCTCTCTCTCTGCCCCTCTGCCATTCATGCTCTGTCTCTCTGTCTCAAAAATAAGTGAACATTAAAAAAAATTTTTTAATGGTATACTAAAGAATACTTTGTGGTACACTTTTACTACTGAATTTGCCATTCTGTTTGCTGAGATTTATTACCATTTCTTCATTTAGAAGACAAGGGTTGTTTTGGTTTTGGTTTTTGGTTTTTGGTCATAGTCTTCGATATTATAAAGAAGAAAACTGTGTAGAGCATTTAAAAATAAAAAGTAAAAAGTATTTGCACATTTATAAAATTTCATACATGTTAAAACATTACTTAAATATTTCTTTATCTGTCAGTAAAAATAATCTACTCAAGGTTCTTCAAATAAGGTGGGTATAGGTTGGAATACTGTATTTTTAGGAAGGCATAATTCTTCTCATCAACAAAAACAAATGTTCCAACTAGTTGTATGAAATAAAAGCCTTTCAAATAGTCACTTGGAGTTGATTTTGGGGGGAAAAAAGTTCCCTTGTCTGTTTCTGTTAATGCCCACATGAGTTTTACTAGTTGCAACTGAAATCACAAAAACCAGGGCTTGATGCTTAGCTGGCAAAAAGCCAGGATAATGAAATTAATAACATATGCTGAAGAACCCATTTGTAACAATTTTTCCATTAAAAAAAAAGGAGGCAGCTCAAAGTTACAGACAAGGCTCTCTCTCTCTGCCCCCACCCCTTTATTTTCTTTTGCCTTTAATATGTCTGAATGTTGAAGCCAATCGTTGTTAGTTACTTTCACAATCCACATCACATTAACATTTAAGCAACCCTCTGTTGGACGGTTTATTTTTGTTACTGTTTTTGTAAGTTTTTGTTTTGTTTTGTTTTTAGATTACAGTTGAATTATTTGAGTCTCCGCCAACCAGGGAAACTCCCCAGTTTGGAACCAAGCCTTATGTTAGGGACACTTATTAAGACACCATCTTAGTTGTGTTGGCTGGTTTCACCTGTCAGCAAGCTGTCATGGAACTTTTCTGCAAGGTAACTCTCAAATCGCAGAACCCATGACCAAAGGTACACACATTTTATTTAGAGAAGATCCTCCAAAGACCTCCCTCAGGGCTTCACCTTCAACTTATGCAGATCCCGGGTAAGCCCGGTAATCTAATTTGCAAACATATAACAAATTAGAGATGGCAAATTAGGAGGAAAGAAACAAACAGACTG
Organism: Panthera onca; assembly: GCF_046562875.1. Classification (NCBI taxonomy): domain Eukaryota; kingdom Metazoa; phylum Chordata; class Mammalia; order Carnivora; family Felidae; genus Panthera; species Panthera onca. Next base: position 119,614,587 of record NC_138343.1, read on the forward strand.
AAAGTGGAAAAAGGCAACAACTCACAGCTAAGCAGGAGTCGGAGACATGTTAAACATGTTAAAACCAGGCATTGGGGTTGGGGGGGGGGGGACGGAAACAGGGCTATCATTTGTGGAAGGACTTTTACCAACTCAACAGTTTTGGAGGGCATCACAGAATTTCAGGAAGTGGTAGCCTTTAAATTATTATTATATGGTGATACGTGTTCCTTGTAGATACATACACCTAAGTCGTAAGGAAACATCAAGTTCACTATTCACTATTGAAGAACGTGGGCAAGATGGTCATGCATTCTTTCATAGGTGTTAAAATAAAGATATCTGTATCTCTATATATCTTTATTATAAATAAACTCATATATTATAAACATATTTGTGTAATTGTATACGCCTAGAACATGTTCAGAAGGGTACACAGCAATGACGGACCTGTCTGGACGGGATGCTAGAAGGTAGGAGAGTCAAGAGGAACTCCACGTCATATGATTCTGCTTTGCTACAGGTTTCAAAAGGAGCAGGTTTACTTTCATAATAAAAATGTTTAAATATTTTCTAAGAAAGCCAAAGCATTATTGCATTTTTACCCATGCGCACTTTATGAGTCACTATAAGCCAGTACGATCTTGAGGGACAGGGTCAATATTCATCCTTCCAACACACGTATGTTGAACCTCTGTTCTGTGCTATATCTCTGTTCTAGATATGGGGAGGAAAATGTGAATTAGCTATGGGTCAGTCTCTTAAAGAACTAATAGTCAGATAAGCAGAGAAAATAGGAAAACTGTGGTGTGTGGAATGGAAGAAGTGAGAGCAGAAAGGCTTAGAACCTGTGGCCTCGAAGACCAAGCTAGACAGGATGCTGCCCGGGTGGATGCTGGGAGGCCAGCGGAAGCAGGGGAGCATCGGAGAATGGCGAGAGGGAAAAAGGGCTTTGCCAAAGGGATAACAGGGAGAGAGGTGAAAACAAAGCGCAGCGCTGTTAGTTACAGAGGTCAGAGTCATCTGCACGGTGGCCCCTTGTGTGGCGCCCAGCTTGTTCCATTGAAGATCATGGCAATGAACACAGACACTGCACAAAATCCCTCGACAGCATACCTGTGGGTTTACTCCTGCCCACGCCGATTACGCTTTTTTTTGTGGCCCAACTCCCTCTGCTACGACCAGACACTAGGGCCCTCGAAGACGGCACCAAGCTAGTGCAAGAGATACAGACACATTTAACAAACACTCTTAATATAAACATATTTTTCGAAAGCATCGGTAACTTGTAAAGGGTTGGCCTTGTAGCTCTTGCAGATAGAACACTCAATATGGCTGTCCTCATCATTAGCTATACTTTCTTCTGCTTTTCAATTCAGGAATAAATCATGACAGTTCAACTGAAGATTCTTCCCAGTCAACGAAGAAGGCCACAACATTTGGCTTAAGGGGCCTTGTGTGCCTATCACCCTATTTCAAAGATAAGAAAGACAGAAACAAACTGTCAAAGGCATGCCATCTTCTTGACGTTTCTCCCTACACTGACTTCAGGAGTTGATATGACTGTATTGGGTGGGTGTGGGGGTGGGGGAAGAAGCGATACGTATTTGGAAGGTTGTCACCGCACTGAGTCTTAGACCTGTTCATTGTCTCTAATTCCACGAGGACCGTATGCGTCTGAGCTCTGCAGCACAAATTAAAAACAGCATGTTATGAGTGCTGCCCGTTGTAGTGACAACAGAATAAACGTCACATAGCAAATTTCTCCTGGAGGAAATGTGCAGGAGTCACTGAGGACTCAGGGCTGATTTCAGCAAGAAAGGCGGTGTGACAGGAGAAAGGAAATCACAGCTGTGTGTGTGTGGCAGGGTGGATGTAGGGAAAGAAGTGCACAGAGAAACTGAGTGACAGTAAAAGTCAGTGAATTGGCCGTCCAGAGGTACTTACGGGGGGGAAATTGGGGGTGTGGTGAATAACGTGTCAGTGGCCAAACAGGTTACAGACACCGAATGTCATAACATGTAACTGAGAGAAAGAGGGAAACAGAAACAGAGAGAGGCTGTGCGCCACGGAACAAAATACAAATGGAAAGGAGGATTTGTGGCCTCAGACTTGGTGGACTGAGGCTATACAACCTAGAATTTCTTAAATATTTCTGTGAAGTCCTTAGAAGTCATACTAGAAAAATAAAACCTGATGAAGTATTTTTTAAAGCTGTCGAGGAAGAAGGGGGACATTTGCTGTTAACTGGACATTAATGTAGTAAGAATGTAAGAATAATATGTCTGAGATAATAAACCAACGTGGAAGCGAATTAAGGATTCGTGTAAACCAGGAAAAAAAAAATGAACAGAAATTGTGAAGATGGGGAAAAGCCCAAGTCTTTTTATGACTTTGTGAGATAATAAAAAATGTGTATATTGATCTTTGCCCCCAGTTCCTGGTACAGAGCTCCTAAATCCCTATTATTTTCTAAACAGTATGGAGATTCCTCAAAAAACTAAAAATAAAACTACCCTACGACCCAGCAATTGCACTACTAGGCATTTATCCAAGGGATACAGGTGTGCTGTTTCGAAGGGACACATGCACCCCCATATTTATAGCAGCACTATCAACAATAGCCAAAGTATGGAAAGAGCCCACATGTCCATTGATGGATGAATGGATAAAGAAGGTGTGGTATGTATATACAATGGAGTATTACTTGGCAATCACAAAGAATGAAATCTTGCCATTTGCAACTAAGTGGCTGAAACTGGAGGGTATTATGCTACATGAAATTAGTGAGTCAGAGAAAGACAAAAATCACATGACTTCACTCATATGAGGACTTTAAGAGACAAAACTGATGAACATAAGGGAAGGGAAACAAAAACAGTATAAAAACAGGGAGGGGGACGAGACTCATAAATATGGAGAACAAACTGAGGGTTATTGGAGGGGTTGTGGGGGGTGGGATGGGCTAAATGGATAAGGGGCACTAAGGAATCTACTCCTGAAATCATTGTTGCACTAGATGCTAACAAACTTGGATGTAAATTTAAAAAAATAAAAAATAAAACAAGTTAAAATAAAAAAAAAAAGAGTACTAGGAACATCTTTAGCTCCATTGAGGTGACTCTGAGTGGGCTTCTGGATGGGCACTGGTCACCCAGACCAAGCCATGATTAGAAACTTTTCAGCCCTACCCTCATTCTTCAGAGAGGTGAGAGGGGCTAGAAATTGAGGTAATAATTGATCATGCTGTGTGAGGAAGCCTCGGTAAGATTTCAGTAGAAGGGGGTTCGGAGAGCTTCCAAGTTGGTGAACACATCCACATTGGGAGGGTTTCACACCTCAACTCTACAGGGACAGAAGTTACTGCACTTGATGCCCGCCCAGACTTTGTCTTCGGTGTCTCTTCATCTGGTTGTTCAGCTGCATCCTTTATCCCATCCCTTAATAGACTGGTGGATGTGAAGTGTTTCCCTGAAAATGTGAGCTGTTCCAGCAAATTAATTGAACCAAAGGAAGGGGAATCATTGGAACCCCTGATCTACAGCCAGTTGGTCAGAAGCAGGGGTAATAATCTGGGCTTGAGACTGGTATCTGAAGCGGGGAGGGGGGGCAGATAGTCTTGCAGGACTGAGCTCGTAAGCCGTGGATCTGACACTATCTCCAGGCAGTGATAGAATTGAGTTAAAGTGTAGGACCCCCAGCTGATATCACAGAGAATTTCTCGTTGAGGCAGAAAACCCCCACACATTCGGTGACCAGAAGGGTCAGAAGTCAAATGCTCTCTGTGACTAGAAAGAGAAACTCACAGGAGAGAAACCGAGAAGGGAAAAACTGGGTTTTTCCTTACACAGGTGGAAAATGGTAGGTTTTTCCTTTACAGAGCTCTATTCAAAGGAATCCACAGCACCCAAATCAGAATCAGTGTTAAAGGATGGAGTGTAGAAAATAGAGAATAGAATCAAACAAGGCTTCATTGCCAAAGCCAAGAAAGGCCGGGATGTTTTCAATATTTTTATCTTCCACATTGGCAAACACAATACGATGTGCCAGGCATTTTTCACAGGACTTTACAAGTGCGGGCTCATGGAATCTACATAATGGCCCTCTGAGATAATTATGCTGTGATCATTGTCCCCAGAGGAAATGAATAAATGAAGAAACTAAACCCCAAGCTCCTCTCTTTTCCAAGACAACCAGGTAGAAAGCGGCAAAGCAGTTTTGAACTTCTATGTTTTTAACCTCTGTGCTGTATGAATTCTTTCCCTCAGCCCTAACAGCTAGCATAGTCGGGAGGGCTGGTGCCTTTTTCTCATTCAAACGTATGTGACAATATGATCACTACTATATGTTGGACCTAACCTCCTCCGGCGATCACCCGATTATTAAATTATCCTTATTTAAATATATTTATCCTCACCTCTTTTTTTCCTTCCTTCATAAACATTTATTGACTGTCTAGTCTCTCCATAGATGTATGTTTGGCTCCATGGAAAAAGCAGAAGCTGGAGAATATACTTCCTGTTTTCAAGGGCCAAGCACTAACTATAGAAGGCTAACTTGTAACAGTCCCAGGATCTCAGTGTCTTCTCACAATAAAATCTTACTTTTTCCAAGAAGTGAGGCTTGCATGGGCAAGGGAGGCGGAGAGGGAAGGACCCTACTCTAGAGCTAATCAGGAACACACACTTTCTCTACCTTGGGCTGTGCCCTTCTCTGGGAGCCAGTTCCATCCAGCTGGTTGGTGGGGGGAAAAAAAGAGAATCGAATCAACTTTGGAAGGTTTGTAAGAACCAGACTAGACGGGTGCATCTGTTTTAGGCTCCCATTCGACTGGCTAGCTCTTGGGTCCAAGGCCACACCTGATGAGAATGTGATAGCCAAAAAGAGCCCAGAAACATCTGTCCTGGTCCAAAGTCAGGAAAAGACTCCACCGGCTTTTCCTGTTGGTAGCAATCGTTGTATTGATGAGGAATTAGAGAGGAAAAGAGAAATGGCTCTAGTGTGTGCATGTGGGAAGGGAGTTAATTCAGGGGTCAGAGACACAAAACCACTGGAAGAACAAGTTGTGCAAAAGTCAAGGAAGCTGCTGCTGATACTCAAGAAATCAGGAAGGCAGGAATCTCAGGGAGCCACCGTTGATAACCTCACTACCTATAGCCCTAACGTAGGTGGCTTCTAGAAAATTCTGGCAAAATCATCACATCTGTCTTCTGGACCTCTGCTGAGGCCCATATAGCTTCCAACCATGGCAGGAGCCATCTTGGCCCTTCCTCACTTCTGCCGGGAAAATCACACACAGGGGCCTCTGACTCGCAGCTCTTAAACTGGAACCTGGTGGCAAGGACATCTGAGAAATGTGGGTTCATGCCTTCAGCGCTCACAGTAGAGGGAAGAACAAAGAATGGTGTGGAAATAGTTGCAAGATGTCAGCAGACAATCAAATGCAGGAGAAACATGTTTGTTTTCTTTGTGCGAGTTTTATTTTGGAAATTGAAAACTGTGTTAGAATCCTATGTATTAGAAATATATTCAGTCTTTCACTCACAGATGGTAAACTCCTTTTTATGTTTTAGAACCAGTTTTAAAAGAGTAACACTAGAGAAGTTAACATAACACATGTGCATTTGAGAAATTGTGCTTAATTTGGGGGTTAAGATCGATTTGTTTCCTAAGAGGTTTTGAGGAGAACAAATAAATATAAAAGTCATTAGATTCAGCACAGATGCCATTGTTCTACCATGATATTGATGGGCAGCAACCAGTCAATGAAATAAATCAATGTTAACATGTAATCCCTACCATTACGAGCAACAGTGGTCTCTGCCCTGTCTCTATTTTCAGCTCCAGCCTCCCAGGGGAAGGTTAGTCATATCATAGACTCAATATTATAGGTGATTTTGGAGGGGGTGTGGGGTGCTTGCTCAGTACAGTGAGGGATTTTTTTCACTTTGCCTGAATTCTCTGGTTGCTATCATTTTAAAACAGGCTTCAATGTAATTTTAACAGTTCTTGGTAAGTTTGTTGCTTTCTCACTCCCTGTGCTGAAGTAATACGAATACTCAGGTGTTCGCATGCCCTGTCCGTTGCAACAGTAAAGCAAGTACCGTTGCAGATCACTGTGTGTAAATTAAACAATTGGGAGCCTAGGGCAATTCATAAAAGCCAGCCCCTGTCTAGGCCTGCATATAGAAACGAGGTTGTGCAAAACCACTGGTGCAAAAGTCACTTTGGGTCAGTGAGTTTGGCCAATGGTTCTGTAGAGCCTAATCAAGTTTGATAGCTAAGCATCTAGGCATCAGTGGGGGCCCTCTGGGCACGATCCGCCTCCACCATATCTTCTATGGGTTGACGGCAGAATGCAAGCATTTTGCTTTTATTATGAGTGATAAGTACATATTAATGTTTACTAAAAAGAGTAATAATGATAGCAACTGTTATTTACATAGTGTTACTTGTCAGACACTAAGTAAGAACTATTGGTATCTGCATTTTACAGATGCACTCATTTGAAATGCAAATAAGGCAGTAAGTTGCCCAAAGTTACATATAGAAGTAGTCTGCTTTCAAAATTCAAGTTCTTAATGTGGTAATATATGGTTCACAAGTGTAGTTATTTTGATCGCCGTAGTACACGTGGATCATCTGCCTATATGTCCGGAAATATTCTTACTAAACAAATCTTTATAAAAAGAGATGAAATTAGCCACCCTCTCTATTTTCACAATCCTGTATTAAGGCAGTAAGGCTAGCCCTTCCCTTGAGCGATGCTTGTCCTTGTTGGAAATGATTGGCTTCCTATTATAATCGCAGTGAAAGAAGGGGCGGGGAATATGGCTGTTTCCAGGAATATGTCATGAATTAGAACATAAAAATGAAAAGTCATCTTAGAGGGCCAGGGGTGTTCTCGGCCATCAACATATAATAGTTTCAATGCAAATGAATCTACATATGTATCTATAATTTTACTGAAAATCTATCTATTTCTATCTAATAGGCCAATGGAAAAGTACTATTTATAATAGCAAAAGATTGGAATCAAATTAATATCAATTAATAGTTAAGTAAATGGTAGTATGTACTTATAATAAAATGTACAATTTAAAAATTAGAGGAGGTCTCTGTATTAATGGGAAGCTATTTGAAATATACTGTTAAGATTTGCAGAAATGGATACATTACTCTTTATATAAAAGGGGTAAGAAAAAGGAGAAGCTATAACTGTCTTGGCTCACACACGAATACATTTTTTTTCTGGAAGGATAAACAAGAAAATAACAACAGGGGTCATCTGTGGGTGATGGGAATGGAGAAGATGGGGAATAAGATAGGAGAAAGACTTCTCAATGTATGCCATTATATCTCTTTTAATGTCCTAACTATGAAATTATGTTCCCTATATCACAAATTGATCAAAAAATTAAAAGAAACATTTACTGCATACTTGGGCCCAGACTATTTCAGCCAGGCACTATAGGTGGGGGTACAGAAAAGACAAGATTTTCAAAATTTTTATTGGGGTAAATAAAACATACACCACTTAACACTTACTTAGCAAGCAACATATAAGGAAACACAAATTAGGACAAGACAAACTGTTACCCTAAGTGCTAAGGGCATGCAGAGTAATGGCATGCAGAGAATGTGCTGAGTATAATCAGAGATGTCTTCCTGAGGGAATTGAATTGCAGGCCTTGGTGAGAGAACAGAGATATGGTGTCATAAACAGTGTGGCTTTGCACATGCAGCGTTATGGCAACTACCGTCAAGGGTGGGGAATCACGCTGAAGTCTTCGACATCATTGAGTAAGATTGAGGGGCCCGTGCCTTGAGAGGGTAGAACACTGGTAGCTTGAGTCTCTCCTCACAAGAGAAAGGGGCTACTTTCATCTTATTTATGTAGGAATTGAGCTTGGTCTTAGTTTATATTTATTTTCTACTGGTTTAACTAACTGGATTCCATTGCTGTTTGTAACAGAGTTTTATCAACTCTCTCAGGTGTTGCTTCCGGGTACGTATTTACGCCATTTACGAAAGGAAATAATGTTACTCCTTTCTTTCCAATTTTTTGTGTCTCTATATTTTCTTCCTCTATTTAAAAATGTTTTAATGTTCACTTATTTGTGAGAGAGAGAGAGAGAGGGAGAGCAGGGGAGGGGCATAGAGAGAGGGAGACACAAAATCTGAAGCAAGCCCCAGGCTCTGAGTTGTCAGCACAGAGTCCAATGCAGGGCTGAAACTCATGAACCACGAGCTCATGACCTGAGCCAAAGTCGCTTAACTGACTGAGCCACCTAGGTGCCCCTCTTTCTCTATTTTAAGTGCATTTGGCTGGTACCTCCAATACAATCTTAAATAATGCCAATGATACTGGATATCTTTCTTGTTACTAATTTAGAATAATCTAGCTGGCTATTAAACATATTTTATTAGGTTAAAGAGCAACTTAATTAAGTGTTTAGTACTTAATTGTTTTTAAAAATGAGAATGGCTGTTGAATTGTGTTAAATGCTTTTTCAGCATCTATGGAAGTAACTGTATGTTTTTTTTTAATTTTAGGTTTATGAATAAAATGGATCGTAATAATACATTTATAATATTGAACTATCCTTGTATTTCTAGAGTTATCTACACTAGATTGGAATACTGTGTTCTTTTCAGGTGAAGCTATATTCTTCTTGCCAATATTTTATGTAAACATTTTATATTGACATTTATACATGAGAGGTCCATATAGTTTTGTTAGGGGTTACAGTGGACAAACTTTTAAAGTGCGCTTGTGGTGTTTATGCCCTTGTTTAATTGTCTTCCCTTGAATATGGGTTGGATCCTTCCATGACTCGCTTCTAACCAATACAATATGGCAAAGCTGATGGGATAGAACTCCCATATTTACATTACATTATATAAATCTTTATCTTCCTGGCAAACTTTTTCTGGAGTCTCTCACTCCATTGTTGGCTTTGAAAAAGCAAACTTCCATGAATTCTACAGCCACAGAGAAATGAATTCTGGTAACAATTTAAGTGAGCTTGGAAATAGATTTTTCTTTTTTCAGGCATCCAGATGAGAACGCAGCCCAACTAATATGTTGATGGCAGAAGACCGAGTAGTTGTGCCTGGACTCCTGACCCATACAAAATATGAGATCATAAACATGTGTTGTTTTAGGCTGCTAAATTTGTGATAATGTATGATGCAACACAGAAACAAATACAGGGATGATTTTCATCAGGCTTCAGTCCACAAGATACCTTATATTTTGTGGAAAATATTTGGAAACTTTCCTTTTTATCTATATTTTGAAACTGATTAAATAACATTATCTTCCACAAGTTTGATGTAAATCCTCCATTAGCCTATTCTCACTTGGTGCATTTTGGAAAAAAGTGACAGTTTTCTTTGTTTCCTCTTTGCAATTAGATTTTTCTATTTCTTCTGGAGTCAGTTTTGGTAAATTACATTTTCCAATAAAAATGCCCTTTTCATCTAGATATTTTTCATGTATTGGTATGGAATTGGGCAAAATACTGTCGTAATTCTCTTAATTTTTTTCACTTCTGAATTTTAAAAAATTAGGACAGTGAAAGTTTTAATCCAACTTTTTCAATAAAAACAGCTCTCAGACTTATTTATTGCTTACAATTATTTTTTCATTGGTTTATTTATTTTCTTCTTTATTTTATTCATTTTTTTTATTTGAGAGAGAGAGAGAGAGAGAGAGAGAGAGAGAACGAGGTAGGTGGATGAGAGAGAGAATCCCAAGCAGGCTCCACACTCAGTGTAGAGCCTGACCCAGGGCTCAATCCCACGACCCTGGGATTATGACCTGAGCCAATATCAGGAGTTGGATGCTCGGGCGCCTGGGTGGCGCAGTCGGTTAAGCGTCCGACTTCAGCCAGGTCACGATCTCGCGGTCCGTGAGTTCGAGCCCCGCAACTTCAGCCAGGTCACGATCTCGCGGTCCGTGAGTTCGAGCCCCGCGTCAGGCTCTGGGCTGATGGCTCAGAGCCTGTTTCCGATTCTGTGTCTCCCTCTCTCTCTGCCCCTCCCCCATTCATGCTCTGTCTCTCTCTGTCCCAAAAATAAATAAAAAACGTTGAAAAAAAAATTAAAAAAAAAAAAAAAAAAGAGTTGGATGCTCAACCAACTGAACCACCCAGGTGCCCCTGGTTTATTTATTTACGGATTAATGTCATCTCTATGAATCCTTACTAATATTCAATTTTTTATTCCTTTTCTTATATTTTTAATATATATGCCAATTCCATTTTTAAATCTTTCCTACTTATTGATAAAATATTTGAGACTATAATATTTTCTCTGAACATTGTATTAGCTATATCTCATAAATTCTAATATGAAGTGTTTTAATTATCATCATTTGTGAGACATTTTCTAATTTGAGATTAAAAATTCTTTTTTAGTGAGTTGTACTTAGGACTTCAAATTTGTGGGAAATGGGGGCTTTTGTTGTTGTTTTTGTTAATTTCTAGTTTCACTGTATTGTGATCAGAGGATGATTCCTGTATTAATTTTACTCTTTGGAGTATACTGAGGTTTCCATTCGTGCCCAGTATGATTGATATACATATGAAAGGTTTATGAAAATTGAAGGTTTTTATTTTGAAAATTGAAAGGTTTATGGAAAATACATTTCAAATACTTGAAAATGTATCTTTTATTTTCATGATCAGTTCTTGACATTTATCATTTGACTTCTATTTCTTTTTTTTAAGTTTTTATTTTAATTCCAGTATAGTTCACAGAGAGTGTTATATTAGTTTCAGGTGCACAACATAGTGATTCAACACTTCCATAAATCACCCAGTGCTCATCAGGACACGTGCCTTCCTTAACTCCCATCACCTATTTAACCCACCCACTCACCCATTTTCCCTCTGGTAACCATCAATTTGTTCTCTATAGTTAAGAGTCTGTTTCTTGCTTTGTCTTTCTTTCTCTCTTTTTTCCCTTTGCTCATTTGTTGTTGTTTTTTTTAATTCCACATGAGTGAAATCGTATGATACTTGTCTTTCTCTAACTGACTTACTTTGCTTAGTATTATATTCTCTAGCTCCATCCCTGTATTTGCATATGGCAAGATTTCATTGCTTTTATGGCTGAATAATATTCCATTGTGTATATCTTCTTTATCCATTCATCTATCAATGGACACTGGGGCTTCCATTTCTTGGCTATTATAAATAATGCTGTTATAAACATAGGGGTGCATGTATCCCTTTAGATTAGTGTTTTTGTATTCTTTGGGTAAATACCCAGTAATGCAATTGCTGGATCTTAGGGTAGTTCTATTTTTAACTTTTAAAAAAAGTTTTATTTAAATTATCTCTACACCCCAAATGGGGCTCAAACCTACAATCCTGAGATCAAGAGTCACATGCTTTTCCAACTGAGCCAGTCCGGTGTCCCTATTTTTAACTTTTTGAGGAACCTCTGTACTGTTTTCCACAGTGGCTGCACCAGTTTACATTTCCACCAACAGTATACGAGGGTTCCTTTTTCTCTGTATCCCCACCGACACCTGTTGTTTCTTGTGTTGTTGATTTTAGCCATTCTCACAGGTCTGAGATGGTATAGCATTGTAGTTTTGATTTGCATTTCCCTGATAACAAGTGATGGTGAGTATCTTTTCATCTGCCCATTGGCCATCTGGATGTCTTCTTTGCAGAAATGTCTGTTCATGACTTCTGCCCATTTTTAATTGGATTATTTGTGTTTTGGGTGTTGAGTTTTATAAGTTCTTTATATATTTTGGATACTAAATACTAAATTCAATACAATATACATTGGATACATCATTTGTAAATATCTCCTCCCATTCCTTAGGTTGCCTTTCACTTTTGTTGATTGTTTCCTTTGTTGTGCAGAAATGTTTATTTTGATGTAGTCCAATAGTTTATTTTTGCTTTTGTTTCTCTTGCCTCAGGAACCCTATCTAGAAAAAATTTATTATGTTGACAGCGGGGAAGTTGCTGCCTGTGTTCTCTTTTAGGATTTTTATTGTTTCAGGTCTCACATTTAGGACTTTAACCTATTTTTGAGTTTATTTTTGTGTATTGTGTAAGAAAGTGGTCCAGTTTTAGTCTTTTGCATGTTGCTGTCCAGTTATACCAACACCATTTGTTGAAGAGACTGTCCTTTTCCATTGCATATTCTCTCCTGCTTTGTTGAAGATTAATTGACCATATAATTGTAGGCTTATTTATGAGCTTTCTATTCTGTTGCATTGATCTATGTGTCTATTTTTGTGCCGGTACCATACTGTTTTGGTTAGTGCAGCTTTGTAATATAACTTGAAGTATGAAATTGTGATGCCTCCAGCTTTGCTTTGCTTTTTCAAGGTTGTTTTGGCTGTTTGGGGTCTTTTTTGGTTCCATACAAACTTTAGGATTATTTGTTGTAGCTCTGTAAAAAATGTTGTTGGTATTTCGGTAAGAGTTGCATTAAATGAGTACATTGCATTGGGTACTAGAAACATTTTAACGATATTTGTTCTTCCAATCCATGAGCATGGAATATTTTTTCCATTTCTTTGTTTCATCTATAATTTTCTTTATCAGTGTTTTATAGTCTCAGAATACAGGTCTTTCACCTCTTTGGTTAAGTTTATTCCTAAGTATCTTATTATTGTTGGTGCAATTGCAGATGAGATTGTTTTCTTAATTTCTCTTTCTGCTGCTTCATTACTGGTGTATAAAAATGCAACTGATTTATGTAGATTGGTTTTGTATTCTGCAACTTTCCTGAATTCACTTATCAGTTTTAGCAGGTTTTTGTGCAGTCTTCTGGGTTTTCTCTATAGAGTATCATGTCATCTGTAAATAGTACAAGTTTTACTTCTTCCTTACCAATCTGGATGTCTTTTATTTCTTTTTGTTGTCTGATTGCTGTGGCTAGGACTTCCAGCACTGTTGAATAAAAGTGATGAGAATGGAGATCCTTGTCTTATTCCTGACCTGGGGGGGAAAGTTCTAAGGTTTTTCCTATTAAGGATGATTGTGGGCCACCTGGGTGGCTCAGTTGGCTGAGCATCCAACTCTTGGTTTCGACTCAGGTCATGATCTCATGGTTTGCAAGACTGAGCCACAAGTCAGGCTCTGTGCTGATAGTGCAAAGCCTGCTTGGGATTCTCTGTCTCCCTCTCTCTCTGTCTCTGCCCTGCTCAAATTCTCTCTATGTTTCTATCTCTCTCAAAAATAAATAAATAGGGGTCCCTGGGTGTCTCAGTTGGTTCAGCATCAGACTTTGGCTCCAGTCATGATCTCAAGGTTCATGAGTTTGAGCCCCACGTCAGGATATGTGCTGACAGCTCAGAGTCTGGAGTGTGCTTCAGATTCTGTCTCCTTCTCTCTGCCCATCCTCCACTCATGGTCTGTCTGTCTCTTTTTCTCTCTCAAAAATAAATAAACATTAAAAGTCTTATGGATTATCATTTGGTGTTTGACATTAAATTTTGCTGTGAAGATATATAAGAGAAGACTGATTTTCTGTCTCATATAAGTGAGATCTTTTCCCGGCTACCCACAGGATTCATTTTTTTTTAATCTAGTAAACTTACCAAAAATGTGCAGGTGTTGAACATCTGTAATACATAACCTGCTTTTTATATTTAGACTCAAATGCTTTTTATTTTAGGAATGTTTTCTTGAATTGTATCGTTAAATATTTTACATATTCCATTTTCCCGCTTTCATTGTCTCCAATTATGCATACATTGTATCTCCTTCCCCTATTACCAACATTTTTTCTCTAATCCTTTTTAACTACCTGTTCCAACTGTATTCTGTTTATTTTTGTCATTTCTTTCATCTGTGTCCATTACTGCTTTTTCCCAGTATTTATTCACTTTTGAGCTCCTTCTGATTCCTTCTTCACTTTTTGATGCTTTAATTTTCCTGACGTCCTTACTGAGTTATGCTGGCTTACCTACTATTGTTGTGTCTCCATCTCTTCCTTAAGTTCTTGCTATTCTGTTTTGTGGTTTCATTCACAGAGGCCATTGCTACACTTACTTAAAATGCTTAAGTAAAATAATAAAATATTTGTTTAAAAGTTAGACTCTTCCATGGCAACATTCTTTTAAACTTGGTAAGTGGCTTTGTTAGTAAATTTTGTTGTTTGTTTTCTCCTTTATGCTTATGACTTCTTTGCATAGATGTGTACTAATGCCTTTTTATGGTTTATTATTATGACTTGAGTGTTTGTGGGCCTGTTGTAAGAAGAGTTTGCTGTAAGTGGGATGGAAGAAGGTAGAGCTCTAGAGTAACTGTTTTGTGTTTCGTTTTTGTTTTCTTGGTAACATAGACCCTGCCTTATCTTCAGCTATCACACACCTAGGCTGCATGAAGCAAATATATTTTTTTGTATAATTCTTTTTTTTTTTTTTTGGTAAATCCTTCTCTACTCTTTTTCTGATTTCAATCATTCTATTTGGTTAGGAGTGAAGAATAGTGACCTCTTCCTTCAACTAGTTCACTTACATTTCTGCATCACCCTTTGAAGATATAGGCAAACAATTTTGGCCTTCAGGTATAGTTCTCTCCTCCAGGAAGTACATTCTGGTTACATATTCAGAACTCTGCCAGTGTCATGTTCCTATCCTCTAGTGTTCTCCATTCCTTTCTGTATAGCTTCTGCATAAACTCTATCGTCTGTGGAAACTTTAGACATTTTGTGACTTCAAGTGTTGTTAAAAATGGAATTTGTGGCTTTGTTTTTAAATTTTGATTGTTTTCTTCCTGATAGTACCTAAGAAAAGAGGAGAATCCTGAATATAAATTGCCACATCCATACCAGAAGTCAATAAATTCTCCTTGAGCAATTCTGACAAGTAACCTCTAGTGAAGTTACATCACTTCAACAGAGTAACTATATATTTACTGTATCAGGGCAAACATCTGGTTTTATTTATTTTTTATTTTTTCTGTCCGGCTTCCTTTCCCTCATACTGTGATTATGATGGGGCCATCAATTTCATTACAATACTTCCTGGATATGAGGATAGGCACATGATTTTACCCCTGTAGGTATAATATTTAGCCCAGTTTAGGCACATGACCCACGCAGTATTAATCAGAGCTCTTTGGGGAGATTATTTAAGAGAGTGGGGAAATGATCTTTCTTCTTTCCAGATTTCAAGCTACCCGAATCCTATAAGCCTAAGTAGGATTGCTTGTGGTAATCCTTTCTTTCACATAGGGAAAGACTTGCCTGAGAGTGAAGAAAGAGAGAGAGAAAGGACAATTTCTGATAACATCATCTAAGTGCCTGGATCCAACTATGCCTGAAATCAGTTTCTGTTATTATTTTATGACCCAATAAATTCTTTCTGTTGTTTGAGACAATTTGTATAGAAATTTTTTTCCCTGGCAAACCAAGCAGTCATGACTGATTCTAGGATTTTTAAGTTTTCCAGATTTATTATTCACTTAGAGAATTTTTTTTCCTCAAGTTCAAAACATTTTTCCATAATTCTGACCCATGAATGTGATACCTAAAAGATTTTAATGTTTGGTTAAATTATATTTCCTTAGGGGAAAACTTTATTTTAAAATTTATTTTCTCTTATTGCATAAATAAAAACCATTCTTTTATTTCTACACATCAAATATTGTTATTTATTTAAAAAAGGCATTTGCTCTGTTAAGACTGCAGACATTTATGAGATTTTTGTGTGTGTGAGAATATCAGATAATCTTCCCACTAATTTTAATTCTTTTAATGCGTTCCCTCCAATGTAGCTCTGATTTTCAAGATGTCTGTTCAATGATTCGCTATTAACTGAAATATAGCTAGATGATACCATGACTTCCAGAAAGAAGAACGTTATACAGCCTTGATTTCCCAGGAGGTAAACTTGCCTTTGGTAGATTCATGAGGCCAGACCGACGGTTATTTTCCTTGATATTAGAGCCAGATGAAAATATTTGCAACTCTCTGCCACAAAAGGCCTGAGCAATTGTAAATGCTGGAGGTCTAATGACTATTTGGTGAAAAGTCCTGGTTTTTAGGATTTGAGAATGAAAAGAGGCTCGTATAGGAGCAGTGTTCCTTATTGAAAAGACCGATTTACAATTTATACATCTGGCTTTTGGTCATTAAGCAAAGACTTTTCTACGGCCAATGCAAACAAACTTGTACTTCAAAATCAGATAGGTCTTAGATTAACATTACTTCTACTGCCATCGTAAGGTACCCCACTAGTAAAAAATTGCCTTTTTATTGAAAAGTGACTCCCTGATAGGCACACTGGCTTTTGCATGATTTGTACATATTTTTTAAAAACCTGTGCCTGAAATGAAATAAAATTTAATTAATATCTATAATGTAAAAGCTGCTTAGTGCTGACTATATGCCTAAACTCCCCTACTGTATCAGCCAATAATCCTTAAAGAAATTATCGTTTGAAATTTTTGAATAATATAGTATACACGTATAATCAATGTAAATGTTTTATTCTTTAGGAATAGGCATGCTGCCATAAATGATCAGGGAACCAGATTAATTATCTGTTATTAATGAAGAAATTCTGTTTTTTCACAAATAGAAGTAAAAATTAATCTTTACAAATTTACATTCCACCTTACCTATAACAAAAAGGGACCTGGTAGTGATGTTAAATCCTGGGACGCTAAGCTTTCCCAAGTGTTCCTCAAAGTCAGGTGACTGTCCTGAGTCCTACAGCCTGGTTAGTCTGGGCTGCTGGGCCAGAGCTATGTCCCAGGAGAGTCACTGTGGGGAAAGGGTGGTCTCACAAGACAGCACAAAAAGGAGCCCCAGGCTCCCGGCCACCTTTCTGTAGCCACCTCCCTTCCTCATCTTCAAGACTAATGGGCGTACATGGCCTGCCCCTTCCTCCAGACACACTGTGAATACTCTTATTATGATTAATTTCTCCTTCTCAGCTGTCCACAGTGTTGAATTTAACCTGATTTGAACCGGCAAACATGTTGGGGCAAGGGAGCACAGGCCACGCACAGGAGCGCTAGTGTGGCCCAAGGTTTGTCTTATGTAACACTTTTGGATAATGATATGCATGACTCAGGATTTGGAAGGGAAATTATAATGAGAGCAAATGTTTATTGGGCGCTTACTCACCTCCAGGCACTGTTATTAGCACTTTACATCTACTAATGCGTTGAATTAAAGAACCGTCGTTAAATAATACGAGATGAGCGGTGATCTTCCCATTTTACAGAGGAAGTAACTGAGAGCTAAAACAAATTGCCCATCTTCACATAGCTAGTAAGTAGTTGATTGGGAATTCAAATCCAGGGAGTCTGGCTTCAGAATGCTGCCTTTTAACCACTACATTCTACTTTCTACCATTTGGCGTTTGATTCTCTTACCTATTAAAGGGTTTTGAGGAGGGGCATCTGGGTGGTTCCGTCGATTAAGTGTCTGACTTTGGCTCAGGTCATGATCTCACAGTTCCTGAGTCTGATCCCTGCATTGGTCTCTGTGCTAACAGTTTAGAGCCTGAAGACTGCTTCAGATTCTGTCTCCTTCTCTCTCTGCCCCTCCCCTGCTGGTACTGTCTCTCTCTCTCTCTTAGATATAAATAAACATTTTAAAGAATCTAAAAAGATTTAAAGGGTTTTGAGGAGAAGAAATTAAGCAAAACTTGAGAAAGGAAAAGAACGTTGACCTCTAAAAATAAGACAAGCGATCAGGGAACAAGAAAACATTAAGGAGAAGAAACAGAAAAGAGAATAAGGAAAAAATCTCTCCCTCTCTCTCTCTCCCTCCCTCCCTCTCTCTCTACCCCCCTCTCTTCTTTCTAACCTTCTCTCTAAACCTCTCTCTATCTCTCTCCCCCTCTCCCATTCTCTCTGTATCCACTCCAACCCCACCTCACCCCCCCCCCCACCCCCCGCCCTCTCGGCAATGATCTTCAGTGTATTAACACAGAGGCAGGCTCAGAGGGAGCAGACTTGAACACAGAAGATACAAAAGATTAAAGCATTATCTTTCACACACTTAATTGAAGGTGAATTCCAATAATAAATGATTCAAAACCCATCAAATCAAACTGAGAAACGGAGTTTTAGAAACCAAGCCATGCAGTAAGTTTCCAGACAGGTCAAATTCATATGCACTCAACGATTTGGTTTAAACCCAGTACAAAAACAGCTTCCTTGGTAAATAAACACAAAAACTGGAAAACATTTTAAAGCTACATGCAAAGTATTTCCTATTAAACTGATCACATATCTAGCCCGATCAATAACATTTAGGAAAAGAGAGTTGTAACACAGAAATTAAGCATACTCGAAGCTTACCTTAGTTTATTTAATGTAAACTTCTAACATGAAAACAAAAAAACTTGTCTTTAACTTTTCACACTCTTCTGTGGTGGAGACGTTCATTTATGTTTTAATCATTAGTATGTCACTGGTCATTTCAACACTGAAAAGATTAGGTACAAGCAAGATGAAAATGAGATATACTGCCTTAAATATATTCTAAGATAATTAGAGATTTTCCTTTGCTTTGGTTAAGAAAAAAAAAAAATCTTTTGATGTTGTTAATAGCATTCCCGGCACTTCTGGCAAGCTTAAATGTTGCAAATGATACAATGGAGTATTCTAAAGAGATCATAGTAATATTGTTTTGGGCAGAGAACCTCGGAATGTCTGAATCATCTGCCAGACAATAACCTCGCCGTGGGAGGTCACTGGGAGAAATGATGGACAAGATAATGATTGACCAAAGCAAGAATTGAGGCTTCTTCTTATTCGCTAGCCTAATAGTCTAATGCAAAACTTCAGTGGGTTAATGCACAGGGTCTTTTTCTCTTTAGTACAGGTAACGCAAAAAAAAAAAAAAAAAAAAAAAAAAAAGCATTTCATATGTGAGTTTTGTCTACTTCAACTCTAACGACCAAACCCAAGACTCAAACTTTAGCACTGCCATGTGTAAAGAGGTAAATCCAAAGTACATCCATCGGCCCCAGAGGAAAGGGAATGAAGGTAACTAGGAGAGAACTTCTTGGACAAGGACAGCAGCTCTGAGCTCCACGGACTCATAAAAAAACAACGTCCTGGATTTCTTATCAATCCAGTTGAATAAATGAAACAGATGGCTACTCAGTGCTATGAAGAAAATAAAGCAGGCTGAGGTGATAGAAAGTGACAGGGTGGTGGCGAGTTTAGATATTGGAGACAGAAAGGGAGTCTCTAAGGAAGTGACATTTAAGTAGATACCTAAATAATATGAAGGAGGAACTCCAGCAAACATGGGGAGAAGACTATTCCAGGCAGTGGGACCACTGAGTATAAAGGCCTTGATATAGTCACAAGCTGGAGTGTTGCTGGAGGAACAGGAAGTCCAGTGTGGCTGGAGTGGCCCGAGAGAAGACAGAATGCTAGAAGATGAGCAGGGAGAGGAAGGCAGGGGCCAGATGCAGGGCCCATAGAGCATGCAGAAGAGCTTGAATTTTCTCCTTGTTATAATAGGAAGCTGTTAGCAGGCTTTTAAGCAGGGTGTGATGGGAACTTGCTTTTAAAAGATCACTGTTCTGCTGAGTATAGAGTCTGGGAGGGAAGAATGAGATTTGGGAGACCAATAAGGAGGGAGTCTTACATTCATTTAAAAGATGATGGGGCAACTGATGAATGGATACAGAAATTGTGGTTTATATACACAATGGAATACTACGTGGCAATGAGAAAGAATGAAATCTGGCCTTTTGTAGCCACGTGGATGGAACCGGAGAGTGTGAGGCCAAGTGAAATAAGTCATACAGAGAAAGACAGATACCATATGTTTTCACTCTAATGTGGATCCTGAGAAACTTAACAGAAGACCATGGGAGAAGGGAAGGGAAAAAAATAAGTCAGGGAGGGAGGCAAACCAAGAGACCCTTAAAAACTGAGAATAAACTGAGGGTGGAAGGGGGGTGGGAGGGAGGGAAGGGTGGGGGATGGGCATTGAGAAGGGCACCTGTGGGGATGACACTGGGTGTTGTATGGAAACCAATTTAACAATAAATTTCATATTAAAAAATAAATTTAAAAAATGAAAGATGATGGGGGTGTGGATTAGCAATCTAGCAGCCAACTAGAGATGGGCTGTCTCCCTTGAGAGACAAATTTAGCAGAGAGATGTCAGAGATGTCCCGCCAGCATCATTTTGGGGCTGTGTCCCTAGTCTTTGGCCACTATGTAGCCACAGGGAATCAATGGAATCCCAATTCAGTCCCTAAGCCCTTTATAAGTGCCTGTTTAATGTTACCTCCAGAAGCTTCTGATAAGGCTCAGTACATGATACAAATATTCCTTCAAGGCAATATTATACCGTATCTCTTGTTGTTACCTTCCATTCTCTCTTCACCTTGATCTATGCTCTGCTCTAATTCCACCCCAGTTCACCACAAAGGGTTAAACAACGAGCCCCAGATTATCACACAGCGCCAGTAACACAATGGCACCATCAAATGTCTGATGTTCCCTGCCACCTTACCAAATGTACGAATGCAATCCCTCTCATTCTCAAACTCTCACAGATAAAGCCCCTATGCCATGAATCAAATCTCCCCTTTCCCACAAATAAATTTAATCCTCCCAAAATGAATCCTCCCTCCCTCAATCCCACTGAGAAATGAAGGCCTACACTATTAAAGTCTTCATACCAAGGCCACCCACTGCCTGTTCTTCCCATCCTGTCACTGGAGCTTTTGTAGCAACTTCAGCAAATGACAAAAACAGATCATTCCAACTCTGAGCCTCTTATATTTTTCACTTTTCCAAAATTCTGCAGGATGGAAAGAACCCTTAAGTACGCTGCTAATCTCATTCCATATATATCCAATTCTACGTACTAAATCATTCAAGTGTCAACGCCATTATGGAATAGGAATCTTCTAGAATAAGAGTCTGGGACCCACAGATACCCTACAAAGCTTCTCATCAATCTCAGAATGAGATCACTCCAGACCATGCTTCCAGGAGCCCCCCACCCCTGCCTAACTCTCCAAATTCATCCTCTGTCACGGCTTCTCATTTGGCGTATCTGGGAATGACCAACAATTCCCAGTTTATCTTAGCACTGAAAGTCATGTGTTCTGAGAACACCCTCCATTCCAGGCAAACTGGGGCAGATGGTCACCTTGCTACGAACTTGCTTTCTTTTTCTCACACAGGTAGGCTGGCTTCTCCTTGTGGAACATTCTTCTCTGGGTCTCTCCTTTTCAACATTCAGTTCTCTAGTCAATAAATCTTTTCAGGAAGGCCACCTCTAACCACCTGCATTATTATTTGGTAGCATTTATCAGTATCTGATATTATATCTTTTATTTTTTTCATTTAATTATTTATCGTACGTCTCCTCCTCTAGCATGTAAATGCTACCAAGGATATTATCTTCTTTCCTGCTGTATGCCTACCTCCAAGAACAGTGCTTAACACTCAGTAGACTGTCCAAACGTATCGGTTGAGTGAATGGATGGCTTTTTTATTCTGTTCTAGTCTTTATGTCCTAAACTGTAAACATCATAATCATCTGTACCAACACAAACAGCAGTTTTATTCATTCGAGAATAAAAATTTCGAGACCAGTAAAATTTTATGGGCCATGAGAAGCCAGCAAGTGGGGTGAGTCATTGAATTCAGTCAATCCATAATGAAATGCTTAACCAGATGGACAAACTCTTTAAGTGTTACTTCATAAAGAGATTGTTTTCCTTCATGTCCTTTTGGAACACTTGCGAATCATCTTCTTCTTAACATGAATCCGTTCTTTAGGATGGGGATACTACCTTCCATAAATATTGTCTGTAGTCTTGCACAGGGCTGGAAGCTCACCATATCCTTGAACCCTTATTCCAAGCATACTCAGTACCAGATATCGAAAACCATTTATGGACACCTCCTCAAGTCCCAGGGTATTTTGTTGTCGTTTCTAATTCTAAGATTTTCCAAAAATAGAATTGCTCCCAGACCTACAGAGTCCTTCAGCTGAAGTTACCATGTCAGACCATCTAGAAACCCTCCTTCCCCTCCCCTCGACGTTCCTACTCTACTAGAAGCCCTATAGACCCTTTTGAAGATAGATGATTTTCTAATCAACCCCCCAAAGAATATGAGGCTTGAGAGGGTGGGATACCTAGAGGTCCTCTTACTTTAAATTCCATTCTTGTGTTGCCAGGTAAAGGGCTTGATAATGTGAGAGTCCTTCCCAGCAGTGGACGACTGACCTCATTTAAAAACCCAACTGAAACAAACCTCACCCAGGCCGGACACTCCTTAGCCTTACAAAGGAACAAAAGGCTGGAGGGGTGGAGAGGTGGGGATCAGGTACGCTCAATCCCAGAGGGTTTTCTAATGACTCTGCCAGGAAGGTAGGTGGACTGCTGATGATAAATAGATCGGAACAGCCTATTTTAAAGTAGGCGCCGGGAACCTGGCTACACAATGTTTACTGTGTCGTCTCCTGGAGGTGACTCAGTGGACAGGCATCTCCTGGAGGCCGGCCAGCAGAGCCCTGCCTAGGAGCGACACTTCCCCGCCTCCCACACTCTCCTCCTTCCTGCGGCTGAGCGCTCAGTGAGGGGGGAGACACCATCAGGCCACCAGGGTGCTGTGGTCCATCAGTGGGTGTCTCGAAAAGGTGGGGGTGGGGGAGGGAGATCACGATTTCTTTTCACATTCTTTCAAAATCGTGTCTCTCTCTAAAATGTGCGACCCTTGTCGGAGGATTGCGATACTGGCTTGTTGCTATCGAAAACCCCGGGGGCACAGCCTGGTCCTGGGAGCACCCTGGCGGGGACCTCAGAGACTCAGTTGTCTGGGGCACCGCTTGGCCCACCTGGCAAAGCTCTGGGATTTCAAAGGTAGAACTCAGCACCCCCCTCCCCCGGTTTCCTCTCAACAGACCCCCATCCTCCTCAACCTCAGGGGCTTTGGTCTGTGCTGTGAGAAATGAAACATATTTTCCAATGTGTTTTCTTTCTTTTTTAATAAAAATATCAAAGGCGTACTGATCAGTGGCTGAGGAGGGAGAGCTGCGGCAAAGGCTATTTTTTAACTAGAACATGCCCCGTGCTGTGACACACTCATCCAGGGGCGGCGGAAGATTGATGGCTGGACATGTGGGGGGAGCTGCCACCGGCCACTGATTGAAATCAGACAACTGCAAGCTGGGAAGGAGAGCCAGGGGAAACCATTTTAACCACAGCCATCCCGGCCTCGCACACTTGGACGCGGCTTTTCCTCGGCCTGCCGGCCTGCCGCACCGCGGAGCTCCGAGGGCCCAGGGAGGGGCACACACCCTCCGCGTCTCTACCTCCCCTGCACCTTTGTAACAAGCGCCCACCCCCCACCCCCCCTACCCCTTCCCCGCCACCCCTCCCCCGGCCAAACCGAGCGCCGTCAATTTCCCATCACAGGCCTGAGCGCTTGACATGCATCCCGGGAAGGTCCACGCTCAGGAGCTGAGGAAAGAGATACACACGACCCCCACCCGCGTCTCCCGGGCCTCAATCCCCCATGATGCTACCGGCCTTTAATCTGGAGCAGGGTGCTTTTATTAGCTGTTCACTAGGCAGGGGCAGAAAGGAAGGAAGTCATGGGAAATTGTCAGCGCGTTACTTGGTTACCCAGAACCCATCAGCAGGATCGCAGCCAGAGTTCAGGGTTGTTAACAATTGCACAGCTATGCACTTGAACTGAGACATTTTTATTTCATTAGGGGTGTCCGCTTACAGCCATTAGCTAAGCAGATTGGCCGGGACCGAAAGGCCTTTTTGGTGCCTTATCGCCAGATCTCTCTTCCATTATTCAGGTCTTTAAAAAAGAGAGAAAGGGAGGGAGAGCAGCTTTAAACGCATTATGTTTTGTGACTTGTCTCTATCCTCTGGCCCGAGCAGTCTGAAATAGGTTTTATTAGAAATCATTATTTAAATTCCTGCCCAGGGGCATATCGATCTCCTGTGTATAATGGTTCCCAGATCAGGGAAAGTAGCAGAGAGGGTCTCCAATGGGCCGACATAATGTCAGTGACAATTCATTTTTTTGCCAGTTAGGACGCTGGTTTAATATCCTGAAAAAGGCACTTAACACCAGCCTTTCATAACATCTGTCAGGGCCCGTCCAGGGGCTTGCTTCTCACACTGTGGGCTCCTGGGCAGTGCGGGGCCTCGCTCGGAAACATACACGTCTCTCCCAGGCCTCGGAATTCCTCAGGCATCCACCACCCCCGGCCCCGGGGCCCAATGCTGGCAGACCAGCTGTTACAACTTTCCAGGACACTCCTAAATTTTCTAAATGTGTGCCATATAAAAATAAAATTTAGGACGGTGAGCGTTCAGGAGCTTTGTATGTAAGAATATAACTCATCCCGAGTCTCGGGGTCCATTATTTCCACATTCTTCCTTAGCCTTGCAGCTTCCTCTGGTTTCCGAACAGTTCAGCAGGAATCTCGAGACTTCAGATTTGGGTCAAAAGATCATTTTTTCCCCCCTCCTCTCCTTTTAAAGGCCCATTTTTATTTGAAAAAAAATTTTAAGTACAGTCATGTTTAAAAATTCTTTAATGTACGCTATACCTGGGATTTCGCAATGCTGAAAACTGCATCTCATTTCTGTCATTGGCTCACTCTCTCACTGTTACACTCACGCAATCACACACTCACACAGACAGTAGCTACCCTTGCGGCGAGCACAGCATAAGGCCCAAACTTGTGGAATCACTGTGGTGGACCCCGGGAACTCATGCAACGGTTGTGTGTCCACCAGACTTCAATAAACAATAATAAACCCACACTCCTCCACATTCACACCCTTATATACAGGCACACATACACACTCATGCAGTTTTCTCCGCAGTTTGAAAGTAAGTTGCAAACATCCTGACTCTATATTTCTAAGGACATCCGTGAGCATTTCCCGAAAACCATGTAACAATACTTTATCCCACTTACGAAAATTAACAATAATCTCATGATGTAATGTATTCACCATTCCATATTCATGTATCTCCAGTCATCCCCAATAGACTTTTAGAGCTCTTTTCCCCCTAATCCAAACTTCAGTCAAGATTTATACATTGCATCTGGTTGTGCTTTGTTTTGTTTGGTTTGACGATTTTTTTTTTTTTAAAGGAATTGAGATCAATTGTCTTTTGTTTGTTTGTTTATTCATTTGGTTGCTTGTTTATTTAGAGCATGACTTGGGGAGGGACAGGGAGAGAGACAGAGAGAGACAGAGAGAGACAGAGAGAGAGCGAATCGAAGCAGGCTCCACGCTTGTCAGCGTGGAACCCAACGCAGGGCTCGAACTCATGAACTGTGACATCATGACCCGAGCTGAAACCAAGAGTCGGATGCTTAACTGACTGAACCACTCAGGTGCCCAGGTCAGTTGTCTTTTAGAGTGTCCTTCCATATTTTCGGTAAACTTGGTTACTGAAATATGCAGTGGAGTATACAAATCTTAAGAGAACTCTTCAGTTAATTTTTACAAAGGGACCACACTTAGGTAACCTGCACCCGAATCAGGTTCTGCAGCGTTACTGGGATCCATGAGCTTCACTCAAGCTCTATCCCAGTCATTGTTCTCAGCAAAAAGTCACCCCTACTCTTTCTATCAGCGTAGATGAATTTTCCTCCGCATCTCTCTTCAAACTGTGTTCAGTTAGTGTGGCTGGTGCACAGGGAGTCTGCTCTTACTGGAGTCCTGGTGAGATCTCTTTTAAGCACATACTATGCCAAAGTTGATCTCTCATCTATTTCAGAGCCCTGGAATAAACCTGTCTTTAAAAATAACTGTGCACATGCCTCCTCATCTGCATTAGCTCGCGAAATAAAAGATTTAAGAACCTGTAATATTCTTAGTGTTTTAATATTGTTTCTCAATTGGATCGCTCGTGAAGACATTATATAAGTTGCATTGGATTCCATGTAAGTTTGAGTTTCTTCTCTTAAAAAAGAGTAAAACCTTAAGAAACCTAAACGCTAGGATGCTTTCTAAGTGCCCTTTCCTTACCTTCAGAAAATGAGATGATGAAACAAAAAGGTCACTGACTGGAACGCATCATTATGCTATAACCAGAATATTATTTAGAACGATTGAAAACAGGGTTTTCATGAGTAAGCAATGAAAAGAACATATCACATGGCCACAGCCTTCAGTTAAAGCCATGGCTTCTCCACTGTGTCTTT
Source organism: Panthera onca (assembly GCF_046562875.1). Classification (NCBI taxonomy): domain Eukaryota; kingdom Metazoa; phylum Chordata; class Mammalia; order Carnivora; family Felidae; genus Panthera; species Panthera onca. Next base: position 119,640,744 of record NC_138343.1, read on the forward strand.
TAAAAGTGATATTCTATATTCTTTATAGTTGTTGAATCTGTCCTCCTTAATATTTGGGGAGATCTCAAGGTATTTTCATACTAAAATTTTAAGTCTCAGGAGCTAGCTGATGATTTTAAACATCCATTTTATATTCCTGCATGTGTGATCAACCTCCATCTTACTGAATTTGACCACAGAGTGATGGAAATTGCCTCTTTATGGAGGTTCTTTCATTCCCTGGCAAATATTAGTAGTGTTTTGGCTCTGAATATAATCTTATTTTGGAAGCCTGCTTGTAACACAAAGGGAAAAAAGCTCAGAGTTGGCTTGGGTTCCCTCCCGGTCTTTGTTTGAATGCCACAAATTACAGTATTTAAGAACTGGACCAGAGTCATCCTTCTGAAGGAAAAAAACAATGACAGAGTTCAGATAACATTGGAGCAGATATTAAGATTCGATGTCACATTCTTACAGGGAGGGTACTGAAATCCTTGAAGCAATGAGAGTCTGGGAAGTAGGCTTTACCATCTCATTTAAGTAATGGCCTCTTCAACCACATTAGGGAGTTTAACCTATTTCCAACTTAAACCCGGTATCCTGTATTACAAACTCTGTCAGACCATCACACATTCTCCACGTCGTCCAACACAAATTTGTGACATTTGTGGAAATCCCACTATGACTGCAGTTTTATGAATTGTGCTTCATTCCTCATATTCAGGTCACATGCTTCTCTTTTCTCTACATAAATTGTTAACCGGTCCCCCTAAGGAAGTGAATAAGGTGTGATTATTAGGTTCCAAACAAAAGCTTAGACATAGGATTTTCAGTTTTAACCTTGGTTAGGTAATCAGACAACTCCATCTAATTTTTAACGTTTTAGTATAATGAATTTTCTGTTATACAAGCAAAAGACTAGGAGTAAAGCACAACACAAGAAAAAATATTTAAACTGTTTCAACAAACCTGGAAGTCAAATATGACTGATAAGCAGATGTTTGGACAACTCTTGTAATAGTCATATATTGCAATATACTTGAAACATTTGCAGAAGACAATGACCCGTAGTTTTTAGTACCCAGTGAAGCAGTGAGCTCTCTATTGTGATGTAATATTTAATGTGAATTTGCTTAGTTATTTTATAACACATATGTTGCTTTTTTCAGGATATAAAAATGCATAGACAGAATATCTTTCCTGAAAAATACAATGTTTATTACTTTTAGTGGAGATAATTTGCTGTAACATGCTGACGCTCAGTGAAACAATGAGAAAGAGAGAATAGAAAAAGGCAACTTGCATTCAAAATTGAAACCTGCAAAGAAATAGCCTCTCAAATATGAAATTGATGTTAATAATAATAGCTAGTATTTACTTTTACCTTCACAGAAATTATACTTACTTCCAGTGGGAAGTGATCTTAGAAAATGTTCATCAACATTTTATTTCATAACCAGAGACATTAAAATAATGTGATTTGCCCATGTTTTCATAGGGAGATAATGGAAACTTTGAAAGTCTATTCATTCAACTAATAATTCCTGAATGTGCACTATGTGATACAGACCGCATTTGGTCTCAGGACTCTTAATCTGTTGATTTGTGTTCTATTCTAGAAGAACGTTTTGGTTGCAAATGATATAATTTCAACTCCGGCTGGCCTAAAAAGTAAAGGGTACTTGTTTGCTCATGGGACTGAAGCCATTCCAGAAGAACCGTGATAATTTTATCTGTTTTATCTTCCGTGCATCTACTTCATGCTTTGGCTGGTTTCCCATAATTTCGAGGACAGGTGCTTTCTCACCTACAGTGGGGAAAGGGAAAGTGATAAAAAAAAAAAAAAAAAAAAAAAGAGAGAATCAAATTGGATTATATGCTCATCCCTAGCTCTACTGGGTGGCTGTAAAGGCTAAAAAGATTGTTCTGGAAAGAGGTATTTGGTGTTTCTGCAAGTTTTTCATCAGTTTAGAATAAAACTGTAAGTTCAAATGAAAGTTTTGAATAAGATTGTGTTGATATTTTGCTCATTCTGTTGAGGTTTCTGTGGTGGTGATGGTGGTAAGAACACTTAACACCAGATCAACACTTTAAAACATCTAAGTGCACAATACAGTATTAATTATAGGCACAGTGTTTTACACTACCTCTCTAGAACTTATTTATCTTGTGTGACTGAAACCTTATGCCTGTTGAACAACACCTCCGTACTTTACCCTCCCCCTCTCCGCCCCTGGTGACCATTTACTTTCTGTTTCTATGCATTTGACCATTTTAGGTACCTCATTCAAACGAATTCATGCAGTATTTGACCTTCTGTCACTGGGTTGCTTCACATAGTGTAATGTCCTTCAGGTTTATCCATGGTCTCACATACGGCAAGATTTGCTTCTTTGGTAAGACTGAATGCTTTGCCATTGTAAATATACACCATATCTTCTTTATCCATTCATCTGCCAGTGGATACTTAGATTATTTTCATATCTCAGCTCTTATGAATAATGCTACAGTGAATATGGGAATGCAGATATCTCTCCAAGATCCTGATTTCAATTATTTTGGATACATACCCAAAAGTGAGATTTCTAGATCATATGGTAGTTCTTATTTTTAATTTTTTTGACAAATAACCTGATTTAAAAAATAGGCAAAAACACTGAGTAAGCCTTTCTTCAAAGAAGACATACAAATGGCCAAGAGGTATATGAAAAGATGCTCAACCTCACGCATCATCAGAAAAATACAAATCAAACCCACAGGGAGATATGACCTCACACCTGTTAGTATGGCTATTATAAAAAATAAGAAGTGTTGGAGAGTATGTGAAGACATTAGAACCCTATACACTGTTGGTGGGGATTTAAAATGGTGCAGGTGCTATGGAAAATGGAAAATGGCATGAGGGTTCCTCAAAAAGAAAAGATAGTTGTATTTTTATGTGTCTTCTTACTCCCCCAACTTCAAATACTCATCACTGAATATCAAAACAGAAGCAACCATTGAGATTAAGAGACATACGAATGCGGTGTTTGAGTGGGTTAAAGCAGAAAGTTAAAAAAGAAGAAGGAGGAGGAGAAGGAGAAGAAGAAAAGAAAAACTATCAGGGCAAACCAGGAGAAAGAAGTGGTCTGATGTAAATTCCGAATTTACGGTCATTAAATACCAGAAGCAACAACAATCATGAAGCTTTCGTAGGTAACACCAATAATACACTCACTTAAATTCAAGAATCATGATTTTCTGACTTGTTTGGGTTCGAACTCTAAGCATCCAAGGACAAAACAAAAGAAGAAAAACATAAATGTTACCCTAGTACGCTGAAATATGCACGGGCACCAACCCTCAAGTGTATATTTTTATGCAAATACTTGCGAGAAAATGAAGGCAAATTTTAATGTCATTCTCTTTTTCCTATCAAAATAAAAATTTCCTTGAAACAAAAATGATCTGATTCCATCAAGGGCAAAATTAGTGGTAGGAAATATTTCTAATTAAATTACTTCTCGCTCTTAGATTCTCCAGCTTACTCAATCACTTCGCTTCCCTGTGTAAGAGAGCGAAAGGCCAAGAGAGTGAGAAAAGAAAAAGGAAAAAAGACTTTATGCAGAAGGAAGAAAGTGGGGAATCACCATGGAGGACATGTTGGAGCCATTTTCATTGACCATTTTCATCCAGAGGTATTCCCCAAAGTTGACGTATCATCTTTTCTTGCTGGATCCGTGACCTGCCCCCTGCGATAATTAGGGTCACAGAAACCTAGTGAATCATGGACTGGTTTGCTGATTTGTTTCAGTGCTGTCTTCCAAATATAGCTATTTTCTCTAAAAGTGGTTTTGAGGAAGTGTACAGAAAATGGCTTGGTTTAGTTTCAAAATGTTTTTCTAAGGCAGTATGGTCTGACCAGAGTTTCTTCTTCCCTACATCTCATTCTTTAACTCCTCTTCTATTTGGCCTCCAATCCCAAATATTAGGTTGGAACTGTTCTCTCAAAGATCACCAGCAATCTCCTAATCACCAAATTCTGAGGACTTTCCTCTATGTCCATCCTTCTCAACTCTTCTATAGTTGGTTGGTCTCAAATGGGACCGCACACCAGGTGATATTAATGTGAAGCTACCACTGAGAATTACTACAGTGGCTGTTCACAATAATGATCACTTGAATTCTCCCGAAACTCTTTCCTCCCTTCACTTTGGTTTTCATGCCTTGGTCCTTCTGCTATAGTTCTAAGCAATCCCATGTGCGTTACTACTCTTGCCTCCCTAAATCCTAATTGTACCTCTCTCCTCATCCATACTCAAAGCTTTAAAAATTCCTTTCCATGTTAACATCTAGCTTCTTTCCAGAACTCCAATTTATACTTCCAATAGCCCGCTAGAACTAGCCACCTGAATATTCTAATCACCTTTCCAGTTAAAACTCATCATTCTGGTGTGCCTAGGTGGCTCAGTCAGTTGAGCATCCCACTCTTGATTTCAGCTCAGGTCATGATCTCATGGTTCGTGAGCTCAAGCCCCACTTCGGGCTCCACACTGACACCACAGAGCCTTGTTGGGATTCTCTTTCTCCCTCTCTCCGCCCCTCCCCTGTTCATGCTCTCTCTTTCTCAAAATAAATAAATAAAACTTTTTTAAAAATGTAAAAATTCATCATTCTTTTGCCTGCCAAACCCATCCTTTCTCCCTTGCCAAACAGCTCATCTTCTTGATTTTCCTTTATTAAAAAATACTTTAGGGGCGCCTGGGTGGCGCAGTCGGTTAAGCGTCCGACTTCAGCCAGGTCACGATCTCGCGGTCCGTGAGTTCGAGCCCCGCGTCAGGCTCTGGGCTGATGGCTCAGAGCCTGGAGCCTGTTTCCGATTCTGTGTCTCCCTCTCTCTCTGCCCCTCCCCCGTTCATGCTCTGTCTCTCTCTGTCCCAAAAATAAATAAAAAACGTTGAAAAAAAAAATTTAAAAAAAAAAATAAAAAAAATAAAAAATACTTTAAGTAACAATAATAATAATACAATTTAATAATTTTAAAATATGAACATCAAAGCCCTGCAAGAAACAAATGAAACAAGAATTTTGAAGGGTAAGCCTGAGCATCAGCATTTTTAAAAGCTCTCCAGGGGTTACCATGTGGAAGTCGAGAACATTACTAACCAAAATTCAGTATTTCATAAACACACTCTGCTTCCACTCATGGTGGCCCTTCATCTAGGACAGGACTCCTCCAAAACGACATGTTCTCCCAGGAAGTCTATCTCAAACATTCCTTTCTTAAGTATTTTCAGATTCTATTTTCCAGGCATAGTTTCTCCCTTTTAAAAATGTAAATCGCACTTGCCAATTTTCCCATTACATAAACCAAATTATGCCATATATCACAGTAGCCTGTTAATTTGTTTTATTATTTCATTGAATGGAAGCTCAGAAGTAGTGACTTTCACACTTTAGGATACACACACGTTTCTGGGGAAAAGGGTAAACTATGTATTTCTGGGCCAAACCACCCAAACTGCTTATTCAATAACCTGGATGTTGCCCAGGCATCCAACTCCGTTGTAGATGATCCTAGAATCACACCTTGAGAAACACTCTCTCAGCCCAGAAACTGTGTCTTTCTCCCTCCACTCTGTATGCCCAGCAGCACCCTGCATGCTCACTGCATAGCGAATAACCGTGTCAACACTGTTCCTTGATTAATAAAGATCACCTCTCCTAAGCATAATGATCTACGAGGCTTTGTCCTTCATGGGTTGACTACATTTCCACAAGACCTCAAAGCTCTGGGTGAAGCTCTTACGAGAAACCACCAGCAAAGATAGTACTTTTCCAGTCCGTCCCTCCCTTACCGTGTGTCACTCCCTAATGCTATTCCCATAGAAGTGTACTTCCAAATCCATTCAATCTTATCCATGAAATAAGTTGAGAATTTCTCACAGTGAGAAACACTTGACTTTGTTACCATGCCAAAGCTCTCTGAATTAATCACACTGTCCACAGATTGGAATAGTTCCACCAGTCTGGATTTCATAGTTACTTAAAGCTGAGCAGACAAGAATCGCCCGGCTATGGAAAAGGAACCCACAGACTCTCTGAGGCATAATCAATTGGATTAGGAGTTTCTTTTCTGAAGCTAGTTTTGTAAGTTTGTCCCTTCTGAGTGTTCGCAGTCACCAGTCATCTGGCCTTACAAACTCAATTGCAGAGGTGATTTGTGCGCATGATTCAATAGGTGAAAATGATTACAATGCGGGTAATAGCAAATTTAATTGTAAAAATGACCTTTTGGTGCCAACGCCAAACATTAAAATTATAGACTTATCTTGCTTTCAGATTCCTTAGAGAGCAATAAAATTGTTTTCTTTTATTTACGCTATAATGCTAAATGCAATGCCATTTTGTTCTTTACATTGCCATGGCTTAGTGTGAGAATGTTTTCATTAAGGTAGAAAGCAATAAAGAAGGAAATTTGAAAAAGTTTGGCCTGATTGTGTTACCACTCCTTTATCCTCCAGCAGTCTTTTTAATTAAGAAAGAGCAACCATTACACAAAATCAAAGTGGAAAAACCAGGAAGCAGGAAATATTTTTAAAGCACTGTGTTGTTTTAAGATTACCTAAAGAAAATATGACAAAATGAATTAAAATTTAATTAGACTATTACTGCTACAAAGAGATGCTTTTAAGTTAGTTTTATTTCTTATTAACAGTTTTATAGATTTTTTTCCACTTAAAAACACTGGCAATATTATCATCAAATAACTTTATTTTAACTTCAATAATGTAAGAACTAGGATACTTGAGATGTATAAACATCATCTCACTGGGCTCAAAGAGAGATACGAATCTAGATGATAGAGCCTGTGTAATAATTTATTGATGGAAAGTATGATGTAAACCTGTTTCTCCTTTCTATGAGAGATACTTGGATGATTCCTGGGATGATTTTTACTCTCAGGACGTACTTAGAGCAGTAACAAAAATTGTTGGTTCTTGTGAACCAGCATTTTATATAAGCAATTTATGTCTTTACGTTATTGGTCTCGAAATCATACATTTATTTAGCAAAAATTTATTGAATCCCACTACCTCCTGAGGAGATAGTAGAATAAAGCAGAGTCCTCCAAAAGCTTACAAGGTAATGGGAAAGAGATTAAAAGATAAATAATTTCTACCCATCCAGAGTGTAATCATCATAGCTTGAACAGGCTGCTATGAGATTACAGATGAGGCAGGGCCTAATCCCTTGGTGAATTGGGGAGAAAACATGACAGAAGTGATTTGAATTGAATCTCAAAAAGATAAGTGTCCACTTGAGAAATAGAGGCTTTACACCAAGGCAAAAACAGTGTTTACCCAATGGGGAGCTTCAAAAAAAATATGGCTTCTTGGGGGGACTTCAAGTTGTTGAATGGTAGGAACACAAGTTGTGGATAGAGGAATTATAGGAGACCATATCTTAAACATCGTATGCCATGCCAGAGAGTTGGCTTCTATCTTAGGCTCTGTGGGCTCTGAAGAATTTTAACCAGGAAAGTGACATGATCCCATTGTGTTATTATTTTTTAAACATCTTTGTTGAGGTTTTATTGACATACAATAAACCATTTTTTCATGGAAATTAGATATATCCATAACCACAATCAAGGTAATGAATATATCCATTACTCCCAAAATTTCCTTGGGCTCTTTTATTATTGTTCCTTCTTCTCTTTCACAGCCAAACCTAGGAGAATAATGAACCAGTGATCTTCTTTCCGTCAGTATAGATTAACATTTTCTAGAATTTCACATGAGTGAAATCAGATGGCATGTATTCATTTTGTCTGGCCTCATTCACTCAGTGCAATTATTTTGATATATGCCAATGTTGTATGTATCAGTGATTTATTCCTTTTTATTGCTGAGTAGTATCCCATTATATGGACATACTACAATTTGTTTATCTATTGTCTATTGACGGACATATGGGTGGTTTCCAATTTGGGGCTGTTATGAATAAAGCTATGGATATTGATGCATATGTCTTTGCGAGGACATACGCTTTCAACGCCTTGAATAAATACCTACAAATTCAATGACTACATAATATGATTTAGGTCATGTTTAACTTTTTAAAAGATTGTCAAATAGTTTTCCAAAGTGACTGTACCATTTATATTTGCCTCAATAGTGTATGAAAGTTCCAGTCCCACTGTATCCTCACCAATAATTTTAGCAATTATAAGAGGAGTGTAGTGTTTTTCATGTGGTTTAAACATATATTTTCCCAATGACTACTGATAGTGAGCATAATTTTATGTGCTTATTTGCTACCTATATATCTTCTTTGATGAAGTATCTACTCAAATATTTTGCACATTTTTCCATTGAGTTTTTCAGTTTTACCTATTGTTATATTTTTAGAGTCCTTTGGATATTCTGGATACAAGTCCTTTATCAGATATAATTTTCAAATATTTTCTCCCACTATTTTGCTTCCAGGCTTCTTTTGTGAAGAATCAATGCTTTTAGTTTTTATCAAGTTCAATTTATCGATTTGTCTTTGTATAAATCATGCTTTTGGTGTCATTTCTAAGAAAGCTTTGCCTATCCTAAGGTCACAAACATTTTTCATCTACTTTTTTGTAGAAGTTTATAGTTTTGGGTTTTACATTTATGTGTGTGGTCCATTTTGAGTTCATTTTTGTATGTGGTACCAGATGTCGATAGAAGTTCTTGTTTGTTTTTGCACACGAATATCCAATTTTCCAGCACTATATATTTTCCCCTCTCCACTGAATTGCTTCTGTGCCTTTGTCAAAAGTCAATATTCCATCTTAGCAAACAACTATAACACATTCTACTCACCGACAGTATAATATGCATTCTTCGCAAGGATACATGGGACATTCCTCATGTTGGACCGTATGTTAGGCCACAATACAAGTGCCAATAAATTTGTAAAGGTTTCAACTATACAAGGTATCTTCTCTGACTACAATGGAATGAAACTGGCAAACAATAACACAAGGACATCTGGAAAATTCACAAACATGTGGAAATTAAACAGTACACTTTTAAGCAACCAATGGGTCTAAGAAGAAATCACAAGGGAAATCAGAAAATTCGTTGAGATGAATAAAAACAAAAACATGCTAAATTTATGTGATGCAGCAAAAGCAGTGATGAGAGGGAAATTGATAGCTGTAAAAGCCTATATCAAAAAATAAGATCTCAAATCAGTAACTTAATTTTACATGTTAAGAGAGTAGAATAAGAAGAGCAAGTCAAACCCAAAGTTGGCAGAAAGAAGGAAATAACCACAAAATGCTGAAAAAGAGAAAACAAAAGAAACAGGTTGCTCTTTGACCCTCAGCATACTGGATATACTATACGCTTAAAATAATGGCATCGTCATAAGGAAATCCTAGTGTAGGTTCAAAATAATAATAAATGTGTAGTTGTGAGGTACATAATGAGGTTGACATTTGTATATCATTTATTATAGAAGAGAGTATGACTTTGGAGAACATAGATTTAACATAACTTGATCTCAAAATTCTACACATGCTATTTCCATAGTACAGATGTTCGCTCTGAGATTGTAGCTTATTACATAATGTACCGATGGGAAAAATATTCATTTCAACAGTACATGGCCAATGTTATTCACCATAAAATTCTGTCAGAGCCCAAAGTCCCTAAAATATACCTTGTTTGTGCATTAAAGGACAGACTGGAAGTTTTACAGGAAAATGACAAGGTTGGATTCAAGCAATATTTTTAAAAGACAAGCATAGAAATTGGTTGACTTTCAACCTCAGAATTTAAGAAAGTGTGATCTTACTCAAAGTGCTTCGAATTAATAGAAAAACAAAAATAGAATAGGGAGGGAATGGAATAAAATCCAGTCTTATGTGTGTAGGGAATGATTTGTCAGTATCCAGTTTCTGGGAAGAAAGAAGCAACTTTCTGTCCTGGCTGATATACTGAAAAAGCTAAATGATTATCCTGAGTGAGGCTGCTAGGAAAACCACTGTGCATTGTTGTCATGTTTGATATATTTAAAACATAGAAAGACACGAAAAAAGGGATGGCATTAGATAATAAGTAAACCAAAATCAGTTCTTTCAATTTTTCTGTATGCAGCCTCATTCACGTAGAAGATGATGCCTGGTTATAAGCATAACCCATGACTATGTCTGCCCCCCGCACTGCACTCAAAACAAGAACCAAGCTGAGACCCAATGTGGCAAATTACATGATAGTGCTAGCCTGAGGTCAAGTACACGGAGAACACCTAACACGAATGGCACAAGGGAACCTAGGAACTGATACACCCAGAAGGTCAAGGCAACAGCGTTTCTATTCAAAGTCTGAAGCAGATGGTCTCTGCAGGACATAATTTGGCTTCGGGGCCATCAGGCCCTCTCCCCTTAGAGTCTAGAGTCTTTCCTATCAAAACCTTTTTAGCATCCACTCTTAAATGGATAATCATCTTTTCTCATGAAGTGAGAAGTCGTTTTACATTCTTAACAAAAACAAAAACAAGATCTTAAATAACCCATTGCAGAAATTTAGGAAACTCAGGAAGACATGAAGTTAATTAAATCTGGAGTAGGAATGCCCTAAGATTTGGATAGTATCACATTCATCCTTGTATCTAATAACTAGTTGTTGCACACTGTGGGTGTGTGTGAGATGAAACCACTTGTCCAATTCACTGTCCTGTGTGAGGCCGCAGGCTGAGAATACTGGTCTTGTCTGCATTAAGAATCTAGGGCTAGCTATATAGGATTGGGTTGGAATGGTGACTGGCTGTGGAGCGTGGAAAACCACAGAGCTGTCCAAAGCACCCCTTCCGAAGGGGAGATGGGCACCCCAGTCAACGATTCAAGACTGAACAGAGATAGGACTACAGCAGGATGGTGCAGGCAAGACCACAACCAGAAGAGAGAGCCAAAGGAGGAGACTTCAGGGGCTAGCATGGAGAAGGGAGCCCTTCTTTAAAGAGAACTGTCCCGTGCAGTAACGCAGTGAATACATTAGACGTCCCTGTTTTCCCAGTTCTTTTTTTCAGCCTTGATTTTTGTTTTATGGAAACCATAGAAAACTTCTTGAAATATTTTCCATCGACTCCGTAATCAAAATATGGTATTTTGGGGAAGTAGATTCTTATGTATTTAATTTTGCAGTCCCAGCCACCCACTCAGTGTCTTATAAGCAGGAAGGGCCTAATAATTATTTGGTTGACTTCCAATTAAAATTCATTATGGAAATATCGCACCAGTCCAATATGTCCTTGAAACATCTGACTATGATACAATTCCTGGACATCACTGGCAGGTGAATAATCATAACTCTCTGATGCCAGGTATTAGGAGTTGCCCCTGGGTTTCAGCGTGAGAGATTATGAACACTATTCTGTCCCGCTTGTTCTTACTCTTGTAAAATCTATATTGAGACTTGAGACAGCAGGCAGTGCTCTGATCAGGTTTTCTGCCCCCAGAACCAGGAGTCAGTGGTATTTAAGCACTTTCTTGCTGAACTCCCTGGACATAGATTTCTGAATGCATGATATGGCCAATATGCATTTGAAAAGCTCCCTCTTTAGTATTTTGTGTTATAAACAAATGTGCTTTAAATAATCTTAAAACAGTCACCCAAAGCTTTCCTGCTAGGAAAGACATAGCTGATGATACATTATCTCATTGCGTATCATTGACCACAGAAGTTTTCCTAAGAGCACCATACTTCTATTCAGGATTTCCACTCATATTTTTCTTTGATGTTCATTCTATCTTTTGGATACAAAGCTGAAACTTTAAGACCCCCTAGAAAACACAAGCAAATAACTCCAATAGATTTCTATGACACTAAAATCCTTTAGCCTCTTTATTTATATTCAACACATAAATCCTCCTCTTTTTTCACAAATACTTCCCCCCAAATATTTATACATAGGTCTTGTGAGGAGGAAAGGCAGGCTCACACACACAAAAAGTGCCTCAAAAGAGGAATAAATTACAAACTAATTACAGGAGTATGCTCTAACTTGGAATGAGGGCACACGTGAATTTCCAGTTGGAATGACCACAAGCACCGAGTATAAAAAGGTCAAAAGTGGCAAGTAATTCAGCAGTTAATCTGCTTAGCTGTGTTTGAATTTAACTCTCCCTTGAAGAAATTAGGTCTGCTTTTTTCCCTTCCATCATCTGTTCCCCACATTTTCCCCCCATCACAGAAAGACTCAGCCCCGGCAGAATGGACAAGTGAATTTAATTACTCTTTTGTTTTATTTTTCCGGCCAGTAGATCACAGCTGATAACAGATATGAAAATGCAAAACCCAACCAAAAATATTCTGTTATTAATCTCTAAATAAATCTGATACTTAAGCCTATGTATCTCTGTATTCTCCCAAATAACCAAGCACAGAGATATAAGATCACTAATTAACATAATTAGAGTGCGAAAGTAACAAGCGGGATCTGACTTTACAATATATTTATTTCACTGCTATGGTCCCTGTAAGTGGATTAGGGGCAGAGAGAGAGGGAGACACAGAATCTGAAGCGGGTTCCAGGCTCTGAGCTGTCAGCATAGAGCCCGAGTCAGGGCTTGGGCTTGAACTCATGAGCTGTGAGATCATGACCTGAGCTGAAGTCAGACGCTCAACTGACTGAGCCACTCAGGCACCCCTACACATTCCTACCCATATAAAAACAAGCTCAGAATCTAAAATGATAGCATTGTACTGGCATATACATCACAGACAAAATTAACGAAAGTGTGGCATGCATCTCCAATGCCACCAAATTGAACAAAAAGCTTGTTGTGTCTTTATTGCTTTTCAGAATGTTAACACACAATTTTTTTTTCCAGAATCAGACATTTTCAGAAATGCTATGATAAGGCCTTAATGGAAAAGCTCTGTTTTTCCCTTCTAGGAAATTATAGTGATTTTTCTTCATTGTCTGCTTGAGATAGTTTGGTATTATAAAATTATTATTATAAGTTTCAGAAAACCACCCTCCTGGATGGCATTTGAATTTCATTAGCAGGAAGAATCAAGGGGAAGTTTATGAAACTGAGCATTAGAGGGGTGAATATTTATTGGATTTAGAGTATGTCCTGTGATGTGATATAAATGTGTCATCTAGATGGCTTTCAGTCTAGAAAGGAGAACATACTGGAATGCCCAGCAAGAGTAGTAACAAAAGTAGATAGCAATTCAATGTGGTCAGAGAGAGAAACAGTGTGATAGAGGGCGGCAAGATTTGGGATGACAGCACTGAGACTGGATCCAGACATCGGCTTAGAATATAAACTGAGCTGCACCCATGTAAAGTAAGAAATGATGACTTCAGGAAAAGAAAATTGAGTCAGAAAAAAAAAAAATGAACCAAAGAAGCTAGAACATCGTAGTCATCCAAAAAGAATAAAGAATCTTGAAAAAGATTTCTAAGATGGTCCAGAGCCTGGGGAGGAACCCTTGTGGGGGGAGGGGTCACAGAAGGAAGTTTGCACCTCATCTAAGAAAGCAAAAACTAGGGATAGGATCCAGAAAAATTCAAAGAACAACATAATTGAGGAAGCTCAGCCAAGTGGCCAGAGAAATTATTTTAGGGCCTGAACCTGAACAAAAGTTTTAGAACTGAGTTTCTGAAAATCCCTCAGATTGGACAGTCAAGTTTTCCCTTAATCTACCTATTGCTACAGGTCGTGTGTTTTTATCTAGAATTCAACTAAGATAAGGCCAAATATATTTTACTTCCAAACTGGAACCAAGAAACAAGGGAGTCCTGCACATGTTCATGAACTGAAACAATATTACTAATACTTCTAAAAAATTGTGTTGGGCTGGGAAAGTGGACATGAAAATCAGTGCTTAACGTTGAAGACGAGTCTTAAAATCTTATGCTGTTTTACTCTCAGGTTTGATATCTAAACCCAGATAGACACTCTTCCAGGTCTATTTCCTGCTCAATGTCATGAAAAAGGGACTTAGTCATTAAAAATCACACCGCAAGTTGCTTCAGGGTAGTGTATCAGTGATTTTGTGAATTGATGTTTAAAACCTCTGATGTCAGGGTACTTCTATGTTGGTCTCTCATCAATACTGATCTCTTCAATGTCTTAAAGAAAGCAAACAATAGCATTAACTCACCCGGAAGGGCATTGTTACTGGCTTCTCAGCACCTTGGAGATAACCTTTGATGACTGTGGTTGCATGGCTGAGAATCCATAAAGGTGCAGCAAAATTTACAACATACTGTGCAGACTACAATGGCAGCAACAAGTGACTTCACATACCCTTGGGAGATGTCCCCTAACAAATTTCTAATATAGGAGTAACTTTCCTATCTGTTGGCTTTAGGTAATCTCTGATTATTTCTGCTTATTATTAGTTGAAAGATCTGGGTGGTTGTTGTAGAGACAATGACAAAGAGACTACCTTGCCTTCTAGGGTAAGAACACCAAAGAGGAAATGAGACAGTGCTGGTTGTAAAAGAGGACAGCTAGATCGCAGCTAAACCCTGCTGAAGACGAAAATGAGTCAGAAAGATACCAAGCTTGACCCTGAACTTTAGAAAGGAGGCTGTTAGGCCACCGTAAGAGCTGTGTCACAGCAATAGTTCTCTGATTCTGATGAGAAATCATGCTGTGGTGACGGGCAGTGAGTACACCCAGTAACAGGAGCTTTATAGATGATCTACAGAACGGCCGTTTGAAAAGCCTAACAGTCAAAGAAGGGACAGGGATAGTGCCCACATTTACTGAGGGTCTTCATATGTTATTACATTTCGTCTCAGCGACGTTGGCACAAGATAGATGATAATCTTGATATATACAAAAGGAAACAGAAGGTGGAAAGAGTAATAGAATTGGTTTGAGATCTGGACGTAGGTATGTCCATCAGGTTGGGTCGAGGGTGAAAGATGTGGATGCTACCTCCCCTACTTGATGTTGGTTAAGATAAGACGGAATCTGCTTCGTGCTTGTGGACTCATAGAATCAAGAACTAAACACTGAAAACAGGACCTTTGAAGACTGATTTTCAAGCTTCGCTTTTCGGAGCTCTGGAGCTTTCTCCATAACTGTCTTGAACAGCAAAGGGGTTGAGCTGATGGGGCTCTCAGTAGCCACCTCCACTTTAATTAGAATCTCTGCTTTGTCTTTTTATACATCGGGACATACAATAATAGTTTATTTGGAGGAGGGACTCCACTGCTAAGGAAAATTTGCAAAGTAGATATTGGAACTACCTAAAGGCAAACCGCTTTCATGAAAGTTCTCAACTCCACTGTTTTAGGAAACTAAAGTGATGTTTTTTTTTGGAAACCTAAGAATTTGCTACGACAAGAATCAAATAATTTCTTGAAGACACGTATGCCATATTCTGATTGTCATTTGATCACAACTACTGTTTGGTTCTATTCAATAAGTGACGGTTTCATTACTTAAGGAAGAGATGCATCTTTAAGAAACTAAGACCAGGTGCTCTCCTCAAAAACCATTATATTGGCCTCTCTGTGAAGGCATAGTCCTGGTTATAAAAATGGTCAAGGAATGGAGTGGCATCAAAGGCAATGGTAGAGGACCAGGACCCCTGTGCAGATGCTACTTATAGTACAAATAACACATCGTAACTGCAGTAGCTCTCTCTATAGGAGAGGATGAATCAGAGAGGATGAAATAAGCCTAAAGTTTATTTCTCTGTGTGATCTGGCAAGGTCTTTGTAACCGGGATTTCAAAAAACATCTTGGAAGGAAGCTTCCTACACTTTCATCTATTGAACCTAAAACATTAGTCCAAAAGATTACATTCTGGAAAAATCATCTCCAGGAATCAGCCATTTGAGTGTTTTAGTTATTGTCCTAGTTTTTCTGAGGTTTGGTGACCCATCCTTAATATACTAAATAGGAGAAAATAATGGCTGATATATTTTTGGGCAGACTTCACCAAAAGCTAAAATTAACTTTTGAACAAAGACCAAGTTGGACAAGAGCCTTTTTAATTTTGAAAATTTTTGTGGGAAGGTCTGGAAATAAAAAATGACAAGTGAATGAGTTGGAAATTACTACAATAATTATACAACTTTGAACTTACCATCATAAATTGTAAATACTTGTTAGAATGCATACTACAGTTTCAACAAAGCAATACTAATGGGCATAATAAATCTTAAACTGGAGCACTCAAGTATTTAAAACAAGCACTAGACCAACCAAAGAAAATATTTTAAATGAGCAATGCTAAATGAATCAAGTCCTTTTCAGGTAACACTGGTCTCCTGGATCTCATGGTCTGGAGCATACCAGATGGTTTTTGCACGTGTTAAAAATCCTATTTGTGAGTATTAGTAATGGGGCAAAAAGCAATAATGAGATAGAACATTTAGGATGTAACAGAAGTTCTAACACTGTTTGAGCCAATGATAGAAGGTAGAAAATTAGTAAGGTGTTTTTTTAATGGAAGATTAGAGACAAAAAGAATTCTAAGACAACAATGTCTTTACTACAATGTCCATTCAAGAGTAGTCATTTCTTTTTTTTTTAATCTGTTACAGAAATAAATCCAAATATTTAAAAAGATATGGTGGCATAATCACTAAGTATTGAAAAGTAATAAAATAAATCTATAGTATCTACATTATATATAAATTCTTGGGCCAATAAACAAGTCAAACTTTTGACATCTATAGTGGAGTCATTCATTCCTTCAAAAACATACTTTCTTCTGCGGTCTCCTTGCACTGGTCACCGACTGTAAGGGATAGAGAGCAATTGTTCTGAGAATATTAAAATGGAACAATAAAAACTAAAGTCTGCATGAGTTGTCAGCACCATTTTTATAGATGCAAATAGAGCATAATTACTTAGTCTGTTTGCGTTTCCCATTCTCCTTCCTCACCAGTATAATGGAATGGCTCTTTTATACCATTGAAACTAATTTTAGCTATTTCCCCTCTCATGTGATGTGTTTGTGATGAGGAATCTGGCATAGGTCATTGGGGAGGTTCACATAGTTGGCAGACTTAGATGCTGTCTTTAAAGCGTGTGTCGGGGGCGGGGTGAGGAGTGAGGGCAGTACGCATGGGTGGAATTCATGATGCTGAAAATTTTAGAAAAAAAGGGGAAATGCCTTTGCTAACTCAATCATCTTCTGCTGACAGTAGCCTAGCCTTGGGGAAAAGGAATGCATTTATGTGAATCTTTTCTCTATTAACCTTCAGGCTGATTCAAATGTGGATTTTCCTCTTTTACTGGACAGGGCACAATGAGCCTGATTTCCCTTTTCTCTCTGGAGGACGTTGGCTGTTCCCGTAGCTGAATGATCTGCGCAGAACAGCCCTGCAGAATAGCAAGAAGCTATCCAAGAGCTTCCCACGTTGGGTCTTATTTTCAAATTCCAGAAAAGAAGAACAAATAGTCTCTTTGTACTTTACACTTTCCCTCAACTGTGGGGGGAAGTTCTTTGGATCCCACTCTAAGATTGAGTCTCTATATTTCTACACATCAATAAGTACATAGAAAGAAGTGCATTTGATGCCATGAAAATGATCAGAGTTCAGCAGTATTCTTCCTTTGTCTCTTGAGTCTTTTATTTTTGAGAGATTTTATTTTTTAAAGCAATTTTAGGGTCACAGCAAACTTGAGAGAACAGTACAAAAATGTCCCATACACCTCCTGCCCCCACACAGGCATAGACTTCTTCATTATCAAATATCTCACCTATTACCAACATTTGTTACATTTGATGAACTTACTTGACACATTATAATCACCCAACATCCATAGTTTACACTAGGGTTCACTCTTGGTGTTATACAGTCTATAGGTTTGGACAAATAAATAATGGCATGTATCCATCATTATGGTAGCATACAGAGTGTTTTCACTGTCTTAAAAATCCTTGCTCTTGAGCCCTTTTTATCTCCAGCTCAATCCATATATGTCATAGAGCCTTGAATGTTATAGCTCTTAAAAATATATGATGAACTAATAAATGAGTCTCTAAAACACCATTAACAGCATGCGGGTTAACTCAGCAAAGATCGGCCATGCTACCAATATGGTTCGGGACACCTCAGGACAAACGGATCTGAACCTTTTCTCTCTGAAACACCTGACCTAGGACGGGTGGATTTTTTTACTTCGTTATGCTCCTGGTACAGAGAAGGAGAAACACACAGAATGGCTGGGACTGGACAAAGTCTTTAGGAAACACTTCCGTATGACAGCCCCTTTGGCTGTTGTCAATGCATCAGAGATAATACAAGGTAGGATGTGCTGGGTAAGTAGTTGCTGTTGACTAATGACCTGATGATTACAGAAAATGGGCAAGGGTTTCTAATAAACAGCTTGTTTACATATGCGATTGAATTTAGTTCTAAGCCTTTATTACTTGAGAGATTAGCTCTCAGGAGTATAGAGAGGAAGTCACTGGTGTTCTGTGGGCAGCAGATAAACACAACAAGGTAAGAAAGTGTTTTATGTTCCGTGCTGGACCTGCCAGGGAGAGGGGCTGTGAGAGCACTAGTGGAACATTGGCAAGTCATTTTCCCATGAATTTGTACCGTCACCCGCAAGGCTCTTCCCGTGTGTCATGTCTGAAAATCCAAATGGTTTTGTCAGGGAATACTAGACAAGTGATTTCATTGCCCTACCTGGAGTCAAATTAGCAGCCGATTGTTACGAAGCTGTGATTCTGTAAAGTGAAATCCATTATGTGATGCTGGCATGGATCTTCTTTTCCCAAGGGAATATGCATAAAAAGCAACCAGTATTATTTTTGAAAGAGATCTTACTTAAAGAGCTTCTCAATGAAAAGAATGATTCATAGTCAAAAGTTACTGTTTTCACATTAACGTCGCAATGTTTCACATTTGTTCCTGTTAATGTATTGAGCACTTAAGTTAAAAGAAAATTCATACTTGGGGCCTGTCGTCTCAAACTTTTGTTGTATCACGATCTTCTTGTAAATGTCAAAAATTCCATAAACCCCACATAACGTTATCGGTGAGGCACTACTCCTTGATTGGGAACTTACATAAGCAAAAGACATGAATGAATTCAGTGGTGTTTTGAATTGCTAGTATTTTGCTAATCACAACGGAAACTCCTTATATGTGAAACTGACATTGCATAAATGTGCAAAATATATAGTTTATCCATTCAATAGCAAATGCTTGACTTTATTGGAGAATGCATTTGTATTTGTATTTGCATTTGTATTGTCTTTGTAATATTTGTATTTGCATTTGTATTGTCTTTGTAATAGGCTTCTGGCCCACTGGGTTTTGTGGCCACAGCCGGAGACCCACTAATTTAGAGAATAAACCAGCTTGTATAAGAAAGATCTCATCAGTATTTTAGGAGGCCACTAGACAGCTTTCTGAAGGAGAAATATAGGAAATACTCTTTCTGTATAACTTTCCAGATGACAGTACAACTTCAGGGGAAATGACTTGCCATCTGGATGGCTGTACATCTACACAGTGGGGATAGTGAGTAGACCACACTCTGTGTGGGCATATGAAGGCATCAGTCATGGACTTTTCACCTCATCCATCACTGACAGTTTGCTGCCATTACCAAAAAGCCCCACATAAATCTCTGTCCGTTTACATCAATCCAAATAATTTTGGGATCCAATTCATATTTTGGATGGTTGATTGGAAACATTCTTCACAATAATAATTTATTTTTTTTAATTTTTTTTTATAACGTTTATTTATTTTTGAGACAGAGAGAGACAGAGCATGAACAGGGGAGGGTCAGAGAGAGGGAGACACAGAATCCGAAACAGGCTTCAGGCTCTGAGCTGTCAGCACAGAGCCCGACGCGGGGCTCGAACTCACGGACCGCGAGATCACGACCTGAGCTGCAGTCGGCCGCTTAACCGACTGAGCCACCCAGGCGCCCCCACAATAATAATTTAAAGAACACATACACACAAGGATTCTTGGGTGGTTCTAGTTTATTAGTGGGAGTAATTAAATTTTACCTCATAAGCGATGTATCTGATACCAAAACAAATATAAAAAGGACAGATATATTATCTATGCCACTTTTTTATAGATTTAGAATAGACCTTATATTAAAGTTATGAAACATAAAGGTAAGGTTTTTCTATTAACGTTGATGAAAAAATCCATTGAAGGACTTATTAAAGTACAGCACCTCACTGAGACATTTTGGAAATATCTGATATTCAATAGCTGGGAACATACCTTTTGGTATATTAGTGACCTAAAATCTGTAGTTAGTAATAATAGTAATAATAATAATAATCATAAGAAGAAGAAGAAGAAATAAGAAACTTTGACATTGCAGAGTCCATGCTTTAGAAGAACTTTTATATATTTGTATAAGTTGCTATGAATAGGAAAGAATATAGGATACAGTTTAAGAGATTGAGAATGTGATTTCTAAGAATAACTAAAGTGTATGCTTGTGAAAAAAAATCCAACAAATCTAAGAAATACAGACTCAAATACAGTTTCATTGGCTCAACTAACCGTAAAGTAGAGGTTTTATTAAACTCTTAGCCTGAGAAATTGAAGATTAACAAAGCTACAATATATAATCTTGGCAATCAAATCTTCTTTTATAGTGGTCATTGTCTTCAATCATAACGAATAAGCTCACTTGGGAAATTATTTTAGCAAAGGTATCTAGTATCCATGTAAAGTCCGAGATTTTAGTGAGTGTACCAAACACAGTTTAGTAGCCAGCTACATTACAAAGCTAACCAGCTTAATATAATTTTTCATAGATTTACAACAGTTGTATATGATATACCATACGGTATATACCAGTTTCATACGACACTTTGCATTTTATATATAGTAAACCTCCGAGTGCATGTAATATTCGCATTTACTTGGTTTTCGTTTGACTTATGAGAAATTTAGATCATGAATACAAATAAGCATTATTCTGCCAAAAAACTGTTTCCTAATTTCCATGTATTTTTTTCTCATTTTTAAGTACCTTATATTAATTGTATATGACTTCTAGTACTGCATTGTACTTGACAAGGTGGAGAGATTCTTGCTTTTCAGGTATGATTTTAAAACACAAACTAGAAATCGAATTACAATTTTATATCTAAGAAAATATTGTGTTTAAAATTAATTAGTTGAGGCTTTTACTCATTTACTTGACAACTACTTATTAAATTTCTACCATAGTCCAAGTATATTGTGAATGGAAGTAAACCTAAGTCCTGTGCCTTTGCAGAGCTCAGGTCTAATAGAAGTGACAGATGCCTCAAGATAGCAACATGTAGTAAAGATAGTTTGGACACATGTATGTGTGTGGCCTATGCAAACATGCCCAAGATGGGCTGTTTTCATACTGATAAGTTCTCCACAAGTGCTTGGACTTCCATCAGGGCCTAGGAGTGTTAGAAAATGTCTGCATCCATAAACATGATTAAAAATGCCTAAGCAGGGGCATCTGGGTGGCTCAGTTGGTTAAGCATCTGACTTGATCTTAGCTCAGGTCTTGATCTCAGGGTTGTGCGTTCAAGACGTGCAGTGGGCTTTGTGCTGGGTGTAAAGTCTACTTAAAAAAAATGCTGAAGCATAAAGCGAATTGCATCATCAACAAAATGAGAAGGCAACCTACTGAATGAGAGAAATATTTGCATATATTTCTCACATATCATATATCTGATAAAGGGTTAATATCCAAAATATATAAAGAACTCATACAACAACTTAACAGCAAAGCGCAAACAATCCAATTAAAAAATGGGCAGAGGATCTGAATACACATTTTTTAAAATAAAGATACACAGATGGCCAAGAAGTACACAAAAGGATGTTAAACATCACTAATTATAAGGAAAATGCGAACCCAAACCACAATAAAATATCACCTTACACCAGCTGGAATGACTATTAGAAATTAAAAAAAAGACAAGAAGTAAGTGTTGGTGAGGACATGCAGAAAAGGGAACCCTTGTGCGCTGTTGGTGGGAATGTCAATGGGTGCAGCCACTATGGAAAACAGTATGGAGGTTCCTCAAAAAATTCAAAACAGAAATACCACATGATCCAGCAATCCCACTTCTGGGTAGTTATATGAAAAAAAGGCAAAAAAAAAAAAAAAACAAACTTGAAAAGGTATATACAGCCACATGCTCATTGCAACATTATTTACAATAGCCGAGATACGGAAACAACATTTATGTGTCCATTAATGGATGAATGGATAAAGAAAATATATGTACAGTATATATATATACATATATATATATATATATGTATATATATATACAGTTGAATATTATTCAACTACAAAAAAGGATGAGATTTTGTCTTTTGTAATAACACGGAAGTACCTTGAAGGCATTATGCTAAGCGAAATGTCAGATAAAGACAAATACTATATGATTTTACTTACATGTGGAATCTAAAGCAAAAACGAAAATATAAAATAAGCCCATAGATCTAGAGAACATACTAGTGGTTGCTGGGGGTGGTGGGCAAAACAGGTAAAGGGCATAAAAAGTTACAAAGTTTCAGTTATAACATAAGGATGTAATGAAAGGCATAGTGACGGTGGTTAATAATACTGTATTGGATATCTGAAAGCTGCTGAGAGAGTATTTCTTAAAATTTCTCATCACAAGAAAGAAACATTTCTATACCAGGTATGGTAGCAAATGGTAACTGGACTTATGGAGGTGATCATTTTGCAATATATGCAAATACAGAATCTTTATGTTGCACACTTGAAACTAACATAGTATTATATGGCAATTATACCTCAATAAAGGGAAAAAAAGTGAATCCCTGTTGGTCCAGAGTTAGGGCGGTAGAGGAGTCTTCTAACAACATGAAGACTACCTACTAGCTATAATGCTGAGCCTCAACTCTCCAAGGCATTCTCAGTAAAAATGTACAAAATGACTGGATCAAGAGAAGATGTGAGTAGAGGAACGGACAGATAAGCGTGGTCTCCCTTAGTCCTTAAAACACCTGGATGTCAAGACGCAGCTACTCAAGGCCTTGGAATTTTGTGGGTATAGAACTTAATACATGTATCATAATGGAACTTGTTCCTCTTGCCCAGCAGTTGGGGAGAGTGGATTTTATAAACTGTCTTCCTAGGAGAACTGGGAAGTAATCCCACTCTCCCATAATCCCCACAGGACAGGACTTCTCGTGTTCTGATTCACATAGGTGACAGGCCACTGCTGCTCCCTCTTTCTGCCCATCACTATGGCCTCAGGCACACTAGTCGGTGCCCACCATTAGGCCTGGTGGAATGCTAGAACACCAATTTCGACATTGGTTTTGTCTTTTGTTTTTCTTTGTCTTGGAAGGATGATGAGAGGCCAAAATGCTAATCAACTAAAACCAAGCAAAACATTGTACACAGATCAAGGGACAGACAAAATTTTTAAATAAAGTTTTGTTCCGTAAATAGAATAGTGACAGAAAGGAGAAAAAATAAAATTTATTTCACAATAAGGTCTTAACTAAACTTTGATTCAAATTGTAATCATCCTTAATTAATCCGGCTCATTTTCTTTAAACTGCTTTTAGCAGAAACAAGCACATTATGAGAAAAGTTTTTCGAATGCTCCCAAACCTGACTTTCATGGTACGTCCTCAGACAATATACATTTATCCTAGATTTCTATATTTCCTCTATGTTTTGTTATGGTCCTAGTGGGAAAATTATTTGCCATTCAGGACTCTGAATAATGATAAAGTACATATTTGTCTAAGAAATAACATTCATATTCAGGATTGTAGTGTTTATGAACATATGGTAACACATTTTACAAATATTTTTGGATCAGACATTGAAATCTATAACTAGAATGTTTCATTTTCCAATGACCCCAAAGAGTTACAGGTTGATTATAGGTGGATCTTGTTGAGAACACAGTCAGAAGAATCTGTTCTGACCAGATTTAAGGAATAATTTATTAATATATCTGTATTATGATTAGAGTTAATACACCTATTCCTGCCTCAGAGCTTTTGTTATTCAATTTTAATAGGCAAACTCAAAATGGTGATGTTTACAGATTTACATCACAGAGAGTTTTGATTCCAAAAATCTAATTTGTAGAAGATGGTTCCCATTATAAATGGATCCATTTATATCCATGGTACTCCTCTCTGTGCTCCTGATAGATCAGTGAACACAACAAACTAGGGGCCATGGCCTCTGAGACTTACATTTTAGTGGAGCAAGACAGACAACAGAACATGATAAAGAAGGGAATTACATGTGTGTTAGGAGGTGATGAGAACTGTGAAGAAATGTGCAACAGCATACAGGGTATTGGGTATCCTGTGGTAGGGAAGAGGGTGACGAAGGACGGATTGGAGTCTTTGACAGGGTGGGCAATGGGGAGCCTTGCTGAGAAGGTGAAAAGTGGGCATAAACTTGAAGTAAATGAGTGAACCAAATGGTATCTAGAAGAACAGTGTTCTGGGCAGGAGGGAAACAGTGGACCAAATATTCTGCCCTAGCAATTTCTTAGGGCAGCTTCAACACTTGGCGTTCACCTCTTGATGTTGGCTTTCACTGATTTAAAAAAAAAAAAGGGGGGGGGGTTTGTTTCAGGAAGCACAGCTGCTTTTAGTCACACTGGGTAACAGAGAATCTATGCGTCTCACACAGGCTATTGCCTTTCACAATTTTCTCTGACTCCTTTATTCCTATGCAAATCAAGCCAGGAAGAATCACTGAGGCACCACCAGGTAAAGATTCAAAGATTTACCACCTGAGAAACTTAACAGAAGACCATGGGGGAGGGGAAGGAAAAAAAAGTCAGAGAGGGAGGAAGCCAAACCATAAGAGACTCTTAAAAACTGAGAACCAACTGAGGGTTGATGGGGGGTGGGAGGGAGGGGAGGGTGGGTGATGGGTACTGAGGAGGGCACCTGTTGGGATGAGCACTGGGTGTTGTATGGAAACCAATCTGACAATAAATTTCATATTAAAAAGAAAAGATTCACCACCTATGTTGGCTAACCTAGAGACTTCATTTTCTCTTACCATGAATAGTCCTGATCCATAACAAATAAACCTGCATGATTTAATTCTTTCAGATGTTTAGAATCAACTCAGGTCCAAGCTAAATTCAGAGTCATCAATCCCCATACTGGTTTTTTTTTTAAATTAACTATATACCAACTGTTGCAAAAAAACTTGGAACATTGGGGAGAATATGGGTAAATGTTGTCAGCTAAAATACAGGAGGCTAAAGCAAAAATAAATAATTGTTTAGTATAAGCATGTCCCCAGTATTTTATGGGACATCCTCATACTATAAACATATTCTCTGTTTATCTGAAATTCAAATTCAAATGTTTATTTGGTAGACCTGGCAACTCTAAATAGAAATAAAATCAATAACATGTTTTTCTTTTAGCTGGAACAAAACTGATATCTGGATTAATTTCTGATTTTGGAGATGAGGCAAAATTTCTGAGCTGAGGCTGTTTACAATGTATCATGATACTTCATACCAACTTCGACTGTGTGGACAGCTTTCCATCAGATTCTAAACTGATACCGATACCATCTGATGGCCTGTATGAGGTCCTTGTTAGTCATCAGGTATGAATGAGTTCCAGTTCCAGCATCTCCCAGCATTGTCTGGAATAAAATCAGCTACTGTCCTCTGAGCTGAAAGGATGCCTTTTTCTTTATTATTACCCAATCTCTTAAAGCATCCAGTCCCTACTTCCTACTCTTTATGGCAGTCGGCATACAGTACTTTTTGTTCTAACAGGCGTATAATGATGTATCTGATTACTTATCACAGGCATTTTGTTTTTCAAGACACTCACAGAATGCCAGTGGAAGGAGCCTGGTCCTACTTAAACACGGACTCACAGTTTTTAAAATCCCTAAATGGAGAGGGCTATTGCGAGATGTGTTTTAATTTATTGGCGATCCTATGCACCAGGCCCCTTCTCCCTCTTTGTTTGCCTATGTTAACAGCAAAGCCAGCTTAGTGCATTGAACGAGAGTCCTTGTGTAAGCCTGAATAAGAACTATCAGCTTTCCACCTATTTGATTCAACAATAAAGTTGTACTTACATTCCATTGTGTGCATGTGAAAACCAATTACTTCATGACATTATTCCTGACATTCAAAAAAAGAACAAAAACAAAAACAAAAAAACCCCCCTCTGTCGGAATATCAGAGTAACAATGGTAGAAACATTCCCTTATGATAATGCAGTTTCCACATCCTATGTATTGAATTTCAGTAAGAGAAATACCTGTAGGAGCACAAAATCAACAGTTAGAATAGTGTTTGCGTGGGACAACCCAAACATCTGTCTCCAGAGGCAGGATGTAATGCTGGATTAGAGACTATGTCAATAATCAGACAATATCCATGCCATGGGGTTCATCATCATTTGAATTAGGGACTTCTTCCAAATGTCTAGAGTACATACACAAGGAAATTCGTGGTTTTATTTAATTTTTCTTCAGGAGTAAGGAAATACATCTACTCACTGTACTTTTACCAAAAATGATGAGTGTAAATCCTTTAGAATTATAAACACCTGTAAAAGAGGATCGATTACACCTCACAGTGTAAAATATGCTACTTTTGAGAGTATTTACTTAGCCACCCTCCCTCACCCCGCTAAATTAAGCTTTTGGAGACAATGTGTTGTTACTTTGCGTGAAACCCAACAAATGCTCAGAAACTTTTTCAAAAAAGCTATTATGAAATATTTACATAGGACAATTACAGATGAAGCCTCCATACATGTTAAAATCTGCCACCCTTCTGGGGAAGTAGAATATTACTAACATTTTGAAGTCCCATGCATACCCCTGAAAGATTATTCTCCTGAATTTTAAAATCATCACTCTTGTGTTCTTTTATGGTTCTACCCCATATGTATGCATCCTCCCCCCCAAATATTGCTTGGTGTTTTCTATATTTATCTTACCTTTCTTTCAATAGCATTTGGGTGGTTTTCAAGTTTTTATAACTAAGACCAATGTTGATGAGAATTCTGTATACATGACTCCGATGTACACGTGAAAGTATTTATCTGGCAGGGCGTGTGCATTGTAAACTTCACCACTGAATGCCAGACTTCCAAGGTTGCTGCATTTACTTTTCCATCAGCAGTTTATAGGAATTGTCATGGCTCCACTGCCTCTTGATTTTGCCAGACATTAAATAATTTTGCCATTCTGCTGGGTGTAAAATGATTTCTCAACGGGATTTCCTGAGTACTAATGAGGTGAGCATCTTTCCCTACATTTGTCCATCTGATTTTGTTTGCCTACGCAATTTTTATTCAAGTCTTTCCCCTTTTCTCTACCTGGTTATTTCCCATCTAAAAAAATCAGTATGTAAGAATGCTTTAAATATTTTGGGTACCAATCCTTTGGCAAATGAAGATACTGTGACTTTTTTTTTAACCAGTTTATGCCTCGTCTTTCCACTTTCTATATATCTTTTGATAATAGAATGTTCAGTTTTATTATTGTCAAATTTACCAAGCTTTTCCTTTTTAAAGGGTTTCTTTTTGAACTTTTTTAATGTTCATATTTATTTTTGAGAGAAATAGAGAGACAGAGCATGAGCAGGGGAGGGGCAGAGAGAGAGGGAGACACAGAATCCGAAGCAGGCTCCAGGCTCTGACCTGCGAGCACAGAGCCCAACGCAGGGCTTGACCTCACGAACTGTGAGATCATGACCTGAGCCGAAGTCTGAGCCAACTCAACCAACTGAGCCCACCAGCAGCCCAGAGCTTTGCCTTTTTAGTTAGTGCCTTATGTGTCTTATTTAAGGAATTCTCCCTGTTTCAATGTTACAAAGATATTCACTAATCTTATCTCCTAAAATGTTGAAAGCTCTGTATTTCACATACTATATGTTCATAATTCATCTGGAATTTAATTCACGGCGTAAGTCAGGAATTTTATTTAGTTTTTGTTGATATATGGATAACTCACTGGACTAATTTCATTTGTTGAAGCTTTTCCCCAGCCATCTGCTGTCCAATCTTAGTCATACAGGAAAAATCCATGTACCCACAAATGCAGTGAGGTGTTTGTTTTGTGCCACTTGGCAATAGGTTTACTCTTTTACTACATCACAAGTAAATGATAGATAAGTCATGATGGTTATCTATCATATTTGCGGGAAAAATAACAGATATCTGTTAGTTCTTTGTGAGGATGATCGGGACTGTGCTTGTCTTTTTCTCTTCCACGTATCTCTTGAAATCAGCTTGGGACTTTAATTGGAAGTAACTAAAATATCTTCATTACTTGGGGAGAATTGATATGCCTCAAAATATTGAGTCTTCCTGCCCGTAAATATTGTATGTCTCTTAACTTTTTCTTCAATGCCTTATGTTAAAGTTTACCATTTTCACCATAATGGTTCTATATTTTTCCATTTGATTTATTCCTAGGTACGTTGCATATCATTATAAATAATATTATCTTTAAAATTTCATCCTCTATTTGGTTACTGTCTTTTGACAGCAAAATTCAAAAACTGAATTTGATTGGTGCTCTGGTATCAGTAAAAGAGCTAAAAAAAATAATTCTGTAAATTATTTAGGATTTTCTAGGTAGATGACCATATTACATAACAATAATGTCAATTTACTACTTATCTTCCAATCCTTGGGGGTTTATTTATTTTTCTCATCTTATATTTGTAAGGTGTTAAAAATTCAGAGTCGAATAAAAGTGATCATAGCAGACATTCTTATTTTGCTCTGATGTTAAAGAGAATGTTTAGGGGCGCCTGGGTGGCTCAGTCGGGGAGGCGTCAGACTTTGGCTCAGGTCATGAGCTCACATTTTGTGAGTTCGAGCCCCACATCAGGCTCTGTGCTGACAGCTCAGAGACTGGAGCCTACTTCGGATTCTGTGTCTCTGTCTCTCTCTGCCCCTTCCCCCCTTCTCTCTCTCTCTTAAAAAGAAATAAACATTAAAATTTTTTTTTAAAAAGAGAATGTTTAGCATTTCATCATTAGTGATGGGATATTTTTTAGATATTATATTCACCAATTTGAGAAAGTTTGCCAAGAGATTTTAGTTTGTTTTTTCTAAAAGCATAAATGATAGTGAATTTTGTTGAGTGTTGTTTCTAAAGTGAGAGAAGTGTATGCTTTTATGTTTTTCTTTTAATCCATTAAAGTGGTGAATTACATTAGTTTTCTACCATATTAACATTGCTTTCCTGAGATCAATCCAACTGGTCGTAACATAGAATCTTTTTACACATCGTTAACTCCGCATGTTGATCTTTTGTCTTTATTTCTCCCTCCATGTTCACAAGTGACATCATACTACAGTTTTCTCTTCTTTCCTTCTCTGCTTTTTTGAATCAAGACAATTCCTTACAAAACAAGTTAAGGAGCGTTCTCTCAATTGTTTTGTCTCTTAAGAGTTGGTAGCAGTAAGAACTATGTTTCCTTTGAATATTTTAGAGAACTCATGATTAAAATCACCCTGTTCTGAGTTTCCCTCTGCCCCCAAGGGGATTTTAAATGACATTTATTTTCCAATACAATAGGTCTCTTCAAAGGTTTTTTTTTTAAATGTAGTTTTAGCTAATGTTATAAATTATCTAGAAATTTCAATGAAGTATTCAAACGCATCGCAAAATAGTCTCTTACGTTTTTTTTCTTTTTCTTTTCTTTTTTTTTTTTTTTTTTTTCAGACAGAGAGGTGCGAGCAGGGGAGAGGGGAGGAGGGAGAGAGAATCCCAAGCAGGCTCCACTCTCAGGGCGGAGCCCGACATGGGCCTGGATCCCACAATCCCGGGATCATGACCTGAGCCAACATCAAGAGACGGGCACTCAACTGACTGAGCCACCCAGGCACCCCAGTCTCTCGTCTTTTTAATCTGTGCTGAGAGTTAAATCTTTTTTTAGTTCCTAATTTTGCTGTGTCTTCTCCAGTTTACTTTTTTGTATATTATGCATGCATACATGTCTCTCTGCCTAGTAGTTAACTTAGAAGCTCTCCACTCTTTTTCTATTTTATTAGTGTTTACTCAAGACATTTTTTAATTACTAATTGCCTTAATATAGTCTATATTTAAGCCATTTATTTACTCCTTTCAAGCAATTCTAAACATTTAGAATGCACTCTAAACTGCTTTCCTCCAATTTATGTTATTCTTTTATTGCTATTTAGTTCCATGTGTTTTTTAACCTCACAGATGACACGATTATCATTTTATATAATCAAATTCCATACAGCTTATCCTTATATTTATCACTGTCTTTGCTTCCTATTTGCACCTCAGACTTTTCTTTTAGGAACATTTTTGTTCATGTTGAAGTTTGTTCTTTAGACATTCCTTTAGAGAGGGCTGATTGGTAGTAAACTTCTTCAGTGTGTGAGAAATATTTTTGTAGACCTTTGCATAGAATTCTAGGTTTGCAGGTAATTCTCTCAGGACTTCAAAGATCTCTCCTATGGTCTGCAAGATATTTTTCTTCCTCTTGAGAGATCAGCCTAGTTTTCATTCCTTCATAAGTAGTCTTTTTTCTCAGTTCTTTTGGTCTTGGAGGTCTATTATTTTACTACACTTTGTCCAAGTGTGGATTCCTTTTTACGTATCCTGCTTGGGATTCATTGAATTGTCTCAGTCTGTCTGTTTTTTTATGTATTTATTTTTAAATCACTTATAGAAAGCTCTTGGACATTACCTCTTTACTATCTCTTTATATTGCCTTTCCCCCCACATATTATCCACTCTCTCGTTCTAGAATTCCATAGTTACATGTTTTACCTTCTCACTGGACCTGGCATGTCTTTTTTCTTAACTCATTTGTTACGATTCCCTTTCTCTCTGTCTGTTCTACAAACTGGATAATGTCTTATATATCTTCCCATCTGTAACATCTCTCTTTAGCTATGTCAGATATTTTATTTAGCCTGTCCATTGAGCTTTTATAATACTTCTTATTTTTCATTTATTTTTCCCGCAAACATTCCTGAATATTTGCAGTGGTCTGCTATTCCCTTGTCATGTTCTTTCTACCTTTCTTTTTTTCAAATGCATTGAGCATACATATTTTACAATAAGTATATCCGTAGACTTGGTGCACTTTAGAATTTTTGAATTAAGACCTCATCTTTGTAACACTTTACAGGGGTACTTTCTGTGGCCCAGACAAACATGTCCTTCCCTACAGAAAATAACTCTTTGCTTCTGCCAGGTGGCTGGAGGCACTAGCAACCCAGGATCAGTTTATACTAAATTTTTATCTTAGAGTTTTTAGACCACACAAACAGAATGAGTTCTGGCCCAGACCTACATAATGCCTTGCCTGTGGTTACAAATTCTCAGGAAAGGCTTTTTACCCCTTCTATCTGCAGCCAAATTTTTTTAGTTTTTAATTTTGTTGTGGTACTTTTTCTAATTTATTCTTTACTAAAGATGTTGTTTTTTGAAGGTTCTGGAATCATGAAGATGTTTATAATTAAACTTCCTGCCCTGATTGGTCCATAGGCTTTATCACCTATCGCCCACTCACTGGGTCCATTAAAAGAAAGCCTTGGGCCCCCGGGGCCTGGCAGATGTCCCCCTGGGCAGCTTCCAATTTAGTGCTGTAATAGATCTCTGGATTTATGCTTGCTTGTTCTTTTTGGCTTCTATGAATCTGCCTCCTTTATTTCTTGCCAGAATAGTTAAGCATTTAAAAAGATGGGTTTTGTTAAATTTTATCCAGCATTTTTAGGATTTTTGTACACGGAGGTTTGGGTTTTTTTAAGGATATCTGATCTGCATATTGTCAGAAATAAAAGTCCAGAAACCATCCATGCAAATAATTTAATAAGGCTCTATTTATTCTTAAAAATATCTAAAGGCCCTTTTTATTAATATTTCAAGAGGTAAGAAAAAGTTTGCTAAGTCAGGTTTTCACTTGTGCCATGTTGCTTAAATCATAAATACGAAGGTGCATCCTTGCCGTGTCTAAAGTTGATTTTACTGTAAATATTTTTGCTCATGTCCCACTATGAATTTGCTTTCACAAGCGTATCCAGGATGCAAAGTGAAATCTATTACAGGTTCTGATTCCCACATAATTTATAAGCACATACCAGTGTATCATGAAAACCAACTCACATTTGCATCCACTCTTGAGAATTTTTATCTTTCAGCCTAAATTTTGTGTGTAGGTAGTGGGAAATTTGATGGAAGTGTGTCAGTACTGGGGGGTGACTGCAGAAGTTAATAATCAATATCAATTCAAAGCTACAGATTTCAAATCACTCTAAGGTCGTGATTCCTAAATTTCCGAGTAGGAATAAAGCATTCACTCTCCTTTGGCATAAATTGTAATCTCCATTGCAACTCTACCTTATAATTGTCTTTCAGAGGAATTTCCAACATTAAACTACACATGTATTACCGTTGTATACTCCAACTCTATACAGAGAATCAGAATTGACTGTTTTTTGGGAAATAAAAGTCTTCAGCCAAAAGTAATGAAGATTACTGAAATGAAAATTAAATACTTCCCCAATTTGAGGATCAATAATAGGACAATAGTTGAAAGCATAGGGTAGTGGAGAACACTCTTCTCATCTAAGTGTTCTTTTTTTCCATTTTTATAACAAGAAAAGTATTCTACTGGTTGAACTGATCTAAGGTAACCAAGTACGATTCACAGTTACTTTTACCTAATAATTTAGGATCACTTTTACTAGATCTGTTATTTCATCAGAAAGCTGCTTAAATGCTAATTTAATCTCCCAAAAATGGAACTATATGTATTGTAACATTTCATTTTTATGATTTTGGCTAGAAAGACCTGTACTCTAAAAACTGTAAGATATTGATAAAAGTAATTGAATATGCCACAAATAAATGCAAAGATATACTGTGCTCATGGATAAGGAGAATTAATATTGTTAAAATGTCCATACTACCTAAACAGTCTACATATTCAATGCAATCCCTACCAAAATACCAATAGTATTTTTCACATAACTAGAATAAATACCTAAAATTTGTATGGAACCACAAAAGGCCCTGAATAGTCAAAGAAACCTTGAAAAAGAAGAATAAAGCTGGAGGTATCACAATTCCAGATTTCAAACTATACTACAAAGCTACAGTAATTAAAACAGTATGGTACTGGCACAAAAATAGACACATCAGTGGGACAGAGTGGAGAGCCCAGAAATAAACCCACATTTATATGGTCAATTAATCTGTGACAAAGCAGACAAGAGTATACAGTGGGGAAAAGACAGCCTCTTCAAGAAACAAACAAGAAACATGTTGGGAAAACTGGACAGCCAAATGCACAAGAATGAAACTGGACCACTTTCTTATACCATACACAAAAGTAAACTAAAAAATGGATTAAAGACCTAAATATAAGGCCTGAAGCCATAAAACTCCTAAGAGCAAACATAGGCAATAAACTCTTGAACATCAGCCTTAGGAATGTTTTTCTGGATCTGTCTCCTCACACAAGGGAATCAAACCAAAAATGAGCAGTTGAGACTACATCAATCTATAAAGCTTTCCACAAGAAAGAAAACCATCAACAAAACAAAAAGGTAACCTACTGGATGGGCAAAGGTATTTGCAAATGATACATCTAATAAGGGATTAATATTCAAAATATATAAAGAACTCCTACAACTCAACATCAAAAACCAAATACTCCAAGTTAAAAATGTGCAGAGGACCTAAATAGAGATTTTCCAAAGAAGACATACAGATGGCCAACAGACACATGAAAAGATAATCCACATCACTAATTATCAGGTGGTGCATGCAGCCACTATGAAAACTATTATGGAGGTTCCTCAACAAATTAAACATAGAAATACCATACAACCCAGTAATTCCACTTCTGGATATTCATCCAAAGAAAATGAAAACATACAGGTGCACCTCTATGTTTATTGTAACGTTATTTACAGTAGCCAACATATGGCAGTAACCTAAGCGTCTATTGAGAGATGAATGAATAAAGAAGATGTGATATATGTACACAATAGAATATTACCAAGCCCTAAGAATGAATTTTTGTCATTCATGACAACATGGATGGACCGACAGAGTATTATGCTAAGTGAAATACATCAAACAGAGAAAGACAAATACCATATGGTTCCACTTATATGTGGAATCTAAAAAAAGAAAACAAACGAACAAATAGAGAACAGAAACAGACTCATAAATGCAGAGAATAAATTGGTGCTTGCCAGAAGACAGGGGGATGGGGGATTGAGTGAAACAGATGAAGGGTTTTAAGAAGTACAAACTTCCAGCTATAAAATAAATAAGTCACAGGGATGAAAAGTACACCATAGGGAATATAGTCAATATAATATTGTAATAACTTTGGTGACTGTTATCTACTCCTAGCATAGTGAGTATATTTTAATATATATAATTGTGTAATCACTATGTTGTAGATCTGGAACTAATAGAATAGTGTATGTCAACCATACTTCATTTTTTTAAAAAAAGGCAATGTGTTTTTTAAATCATAACTAAATCAGTTTTCAGTTGATTGTCTTGGATTTTCCAGATTTGGAAAATATAT
Organism: Panthera onca; assembly: GCF_046562875.1. Taxonomy (NCBI): domain Eukaryota; kingdom Metazoa; phylum Chordata; class Mammalia; order Carnivora; family Felidae; genus Panthera; species Panthera onca. The sequence goes on from NC_138343.1 coordinate 119,675,261, forward strand.
ACATATATCCAGATATATATCCTGTATACATGATTTTATATATGCATAAGATTATATGTCTATAATATATAAATGCAAATTCTTGTTAATATTTTATAATCTTGTCCAACTGGATTAATAACTCCTCAAGAATGATATTAAATAATAGCAGGAAAAAGTTGAATTACGTTAGGTGATAGATGTGTTAACTAACCTTATTGTGTAATCACTTCCCTAGATATACACACATTAGATCATCACATTGTACGCTTTAAACTTATATAATGTTATACAATGTTGATTATATCTCAATAAGTCTGGAAAACAATACCAGAGATAGCAACCTTTCTGGTTATATTTCTAAATTAATGGCAATACTTTGTTTCACTAACAAATTATACATTTTAATTGCTTTACAGCATCTTTTTAATCCTAATTTATAAAAGTTTATTTTTCATTCAAAATGTAAACTATTATCAAATGATTGCTTAAGCATTTATTAAAACTATCATGTATTTTCTCCCTTTGAAATGCTACTCCGAAGCATTTTACAAATGGTTATTTAAATTTAAACCATCAATTAAATGGATAAAGAAGATGTGGTATACACACACACATACACACACGCACACACACACACAATGGAATATTACTCAACCATCAAAAAGAATGAAATCATGTTCTTTGCAACCACACGGATGGAGCTAGAGTGTGTTATGCTAAGCAAAATAAGTCAGATCAGAGAAAGACAAATAAGATTTCACTCATATGTAGAATTTAAGAAACAAAACAGATGAACATATGGGAAAGGGGGGTAAAAGGAGAGAGGGAAACAAACCACTAACTACAGAGAAAAAACTGTGGGTTGATGGAGGGAGGTGAGTGGGGATGGGCTAGATGGGCTAGATGGGCAATGAGCATGAAGGCACTGGTCAGGATGAGCCCTGGGTGTTATATGTAAATGACGAATCACCGAATTCTAATCCTAAAACCGATGTTGCACTGTATGTTAACTAAAATTTAAATAAAAAGTAATAACTAACTAAATAAATGTAAGCTATCACTGTATTTTAAATTTAAACCATCATTGTTGCATTGTACCATAACGTCTTTTAGAACCCGAGTCATTTCCTTCCACTTTTCTTGTCCTCATTCTTAGTTTGGTATTAAAATATATTGTCTGCTTGCGATTTTTACATGCCTCAACCCATTTAATTCTCACAACCACCTTGAAAGTTAAATGCAATTATCTTGAAGTCTGGGAAACAGGAAACGAGGTTCAATGAAAGTAAAGAACTTACTTCATGTCTAACCACTGGTAACCAGAAATGTCTCCTGCCCAAATGTGGGCTCACCTCACGATACTGACTGCTGAGCCTAGGGTGAGGTCAGTGGATGTTAACAAATTACGTGAACATGAACTCCACTGCTCTTAACTTGCCAGTGGTCAAACTTCTTATCATCCTGGCTGGTGTGTGCCCCTCACCAATGTCCTCCCTCCCATCCACACACACACAAGAATATCCATAGCTACAGGGAAGACATACAGGTGAAGCCAATTTCTTTTCCTCATGGACAGTAGATGACATCCTATGAAGACCAGGCAACTATGGAAACACCTGAGTGAAGTCCCCTTTCCCTCCTTATTTCTTAGATCCTGGACTCGTTGTAGCTTCGTACCAGCCTTCTTTTCCTTGCCTCTGCTTCATCTCTAACTGCCACCAAACTGAGACATTCTTGACCAGGTAAGAGATAGTTCGTTCTTACCATCCCATAGGAAGGACTTGCACCCATTAGTTCTTTTTCTCCAATTCTAAAAGTTTCATCATCAAAGTTACCTTAATATAACATATTTTTGCCTTCCCACTCAAAATTCCCAAGAAGAGTTAAAAACAAAAACCAAACAAACAGACAAAACAGAAGTTGAGGGGTGCCTGGGTGGCTCAGTTGGTTAAGTGTCTGACTTTGGTTCAGGTCATGATCTCACAGTTTGTGAGTTCAAGCCCTGCGTCGGGCTCTGTGCTGACAACTCAGAGCCTGGAGCCTGCTAAGATTCTGTGTCTCCTTCTTTCTCTGCCCCTCCCCCCACTCACACTCTGTGTGTGTGTGTGTGTGTGTGTGTGTGTGTCTGTCAAAAATAATAAACATTAAAAAAATTAAAAAAAAAAACAACAGAAGTTGAAGCCAGTATCTGATTTACCAAAAGTCCACACAATTCAGTAATCCCAAAAGAAGTTTGTTCAGGTAAATAAAACAATGCACAAATAGTTAACCAAACATCAGACTTAAAATAAAGTAGATGTTAGATTTGTAGAAGGCAAAGATATATTTTATTACCTTCATTATGTTCATGAAGGTTGAAAGCCATCCCATGCACCTTTAAAAAAATATTTGTGTTTGTGGAAAAGGGAATAAAAACACTTTCTAACCATCATTATTTAACTTCCTTTGAAAGGCAAAATCAAACATTGGAACTGATATATAATTATCTGATTTTTACTTTGAGCGTATCACCTTGGAATGCAATAATCTGATTCTCAAACTTGATAAGATATATAATTTTTCTTTGCTTTCATTGAGCTTCTAAAAAGACTTTCTGTCCTGTAGGGTGGGGAGTAGACAAGGGTGATGTGGGGTGTTGGAGGGAGAATCCACAAAGGTAACAGACAGCTGAACAATTTAAAATCTCTGGGAAACTCCAGAGAATAAGAGCCACATACATGTTTCATTTTGATCAACAAACAGCCCGATTTCTGTTGCCTTTACATTTTTAATCATACGAATATGAAGAATACAAGGAGTAGGGTCTACGTTTCAGGAATACAGGGTTATTCATTTCTAGTCCCAAATTATTTGAGAACACATAATTATGTTTCTGATCACCATGCACAAGACCTAGTTCAACAAATATTTCACTCAATTTCTTTTCACACACACTTCTACAAAAGTCATAGAGGTTAAACATCTAGGATAAGGCAGGTAATTTGGCAACAGGTACAGGACCTCAGCATTTTGAAAGTGTCATGTATAAAATGAAGCATTGGGGGGGGGGGGGGGCAGTGCCTGGATGGCTCGGTCAGTTAAGCATCCGACTTCAGCTCGGGTCATGATTTCACAGTCTGCAGGTTCAAGCCCCGCATCGGGCTCTGTGCTGACAGCTCAGAGCTTGGAGCCTGCTTCGGATTCCGTGTCTCTCTCTCTCTCTGCCCCTCCCCTACTCATGCTCTGTCTCTGTCTCTCAAAAATGAATAAATGTTAAAAAAATTTTTTTTAATGAAGCATTAGGGTGGTGGGATTCTGCAAAGCAGCTATCTGGGGTCCAGCCATCAGTATTGGCACCTTTGAGCAGACTTCAGTACCAAGCAATGGCAAATCGAAAGCTTTTATTAAAAGCCCTGTGTTTATCGCAACTATGTTCACTGAAAAAATAGATGATAAAAGTGTAAGCATAAAACCCCACCCTTGTCCTCTAGGAGTTAACAGACTAGTTCAACTTACAAATCTTTCTCCACATAGCTTCAGGTTTTGGGGGAGGGGAAGGGGAAACCCTGCTCATGCCATAAATGGAAGCAATAATATCTCATGATGAATTGCAGGAACAATAGCGGTAATATCAAGGCTAGCCAATTAATCACTAATATTTTCACCAAAAAGCAAATTAGAGAAATACATTTTTTTGCCTTTTGCAATTCAAGAGTAGTTTGCCATTTTACACAATTGCACACGTCATCTTCCAAATAATTTGAATGGGAGACATGTAAGGAAATGTAAAGACCCTATTAGTATACATGTTCTAGTTCATTTACAGAAAACTGTGTCTCAAAAAGTGAATAACAGTTCATTTAAGGGCCATGAACGTCTTCATGTCTTCCAGACATCTAAATTCTTATATTTTGAAAAACGTATTTCTAAATCGCAAAAGAACAAGAGATTTGGGGCTCAACACAAAACAGAACACACTGTCAGAGTAGAAATTGTGGAGAGGTAGAGCATAAAGCTAGGATTTCATTCTGTTAGTAATAGAACCCAATAATCTCCATCTATTAGTAAAAAGCTGTGTGATCTGCACAGGTGTCTTAGCTTCTCTGGGTCTCCTTGACGAGGGGAAGTCGAAGTTAGAGCTGTATGTTCTCTCTAGCTCTTCCTCACTTGCAAATTGTATCCCCCGCGGGATATGGTGCCACGGTGCAAAGAAAACGGGGCTCAGAGACAAAGGCTCTGGGTTCCAGTCCCAACTCTGCAGCTAATTTATTTATTTCATCACAGAAATGTCATCAGGCCTCAGTACCTACAAGTATAAAAATGTACAGTCAAATTAGATGATTCTGTGATATCCCTTAAGCTTCTGGAATTTTGTATTTGTTATGAATAGTTGCAAGTGTGTTTCAGGGTGCATTGTGCATTATTGTGAGTCAATAGGGGGAGCTCTCACATTGCCTTTTTAATGTATCCCACAAATAATAGAATTTACATGACCTTAATTGCAAACATTGGGGTGGATTATTTAATTACAATCAGGTACTTCTGAACCAGAGGAATCTCATTAGCCGCTACAGCAATCCACTCGGCTGTGCCCCTTTACCTTCGAGAGCTTTTTCATCATCCATCAAAGCACACGTTTGTTAGTCCGTGTAAGCCATTTCAGAAGTTGTTTTGTTTCTGTTTGTTTTCTGGACTCCAGCTCCAGATGAGGTTAAGGTTTACATTTGATTTGTACTCAAACCTAGAAGAGGTTAAGAGCAGCGGGAAAGGTTTATGGAGATGACAAAGCAAGAAACCATTTTGTTAGGGCTGCAGTTCTGCAGGTTGAATTTGCTACACACACAGGCTGACACGTGTGTACTTAAATTATTATTACTCAATTAGATATTTCAGGGGTTGGCATCTTTGTCCTGTATTATTATTTTTTTTCAGTATGCTATATATAATTTACTGCCTTAGCTCACGGAATATAAAAGCAGTTTATCATTGAATCTCTAGGAAGTTTGCTTTCTTTAATTGAAACTGATCTCTTTTATGTTAATTAGAATATGAAACATGGGTTGTTAACTGTTGGCTTTCAAATGAAACTCATACATTAATGTTCAGGTAAAATGAAAATGAGACAACACAATTTTAATAGATAGTTCTTCAATAAAGCTGTGGTTTATTTTTAGGATGGAATTTTATTGCTTACTGTGATTTATACCTACTTTATCTAAAGGTTCATGGTGGCCAACAAATAACGGCTCATATTTTTTGGCCATTTTTCCCTGAAAACATAACTACATTTTAAAATATGGAAAAGTAATTTATAAGGGAAATGAAAAAAGCTTACATGGAAGATTACATAAAATACATCTGTCTTTTCAAGCCATTGAGATATATAAACAACTCGTTAAAACCTTAAAATGCCAAGAGGAAGGACAAAAGATTCTTTTATTGCAATGAACTTTTGAAAATATGTCTTTTTTTTTACTTTAAAGGAGTAAGATTTTAGTTCACTTCTAACTAAAGCTCTTGATTAAATGTGTGTGTGCTTATATTTTTAAATCGTGTCACTTGAAGGCCATTCTTCAAAGGAATCCATGATAGAGAAAAAACAAAGGAAAAATAAACATGTTTGGCAGCCAAAAACCTTCCCCCCCTCCCCCCCTCCCCCCGATGAAAGCACAGCCTTTTGTTTTTGACTGCAAAGGTTTTTCTTTTTCTGTCAAATGAAATTTTAAGATCACCTCTGAGTTTGGAACTGAATCCTTTACTGCCAAATCTGATTCCAATCCTTAAAATCTGTTTTTGTAATATTGCCAGCAATGCACTAACTTTAAATAGGTAGCCAGACATATTGGCAAAAAAATATACGTGGTTAATCAAATAAAACTATGTAGCAGTTTGGGAACAATCAATCAACTTTCAGAATCTTTTAAGTATGAAGCGGCTGCAAAGACATCATGCCTTGCAGTGAAATACTGCGATCAAACTACAGAAGCAGCTGCTTTTGAATTCATCTCCTTTGTTTTTCAGTTTTCATAGACCTCTCTTAACTATGAATTTTATAAGCTTTTGAAAGAAAAAAGCTGGCAGGCCTACGACTCCAGCTAACAAAGCAACGAGAACTGGTAATACTTTGGAGGCTGAGCACGCTTTGTGAACTGCCAACTTGAACTTATCTGGTTAGCTATTACTGTATGGATTGCACTTGAAATGTCTTACGATGACTGGCATCATTTCACTGAGAAGAAGCATATGTGTGAGGAGACTTAAACACTTTGTATTGTGCTTCATAACCTGATGATGATTCTTCTCAAATAAAAGACAGCATCCCCTAAAAACGAATCCCGATAACATTCTTCATTCTTTACCAGTACATTTCTGTTATGTGAGAAAATTACTTGTATCTTTTAATACACTCCAGTGCCAAACCCACAAGAATACTATTTATTTTTTAAGTGTTTCTCTTTTAAAGCAGGAGCTAAAATTTCACTTTACAAACGATTATTTGTGAAAAAAAGTTAGAATGTTTTCCTACTTCTATTTTTTCACATTCTTGTTTTTTATAATCATGAATATGATGAACTGGGGTCTTAAAACTTGAAATAGTAATGAACAATCTGGTTCTATCAAACCAAAATGTTGGATCAGACCAAATATTAAAATTCCATTTCTAAACACTTGGAAAAAAAGTTCCCCTTCTTTTTGGTGGCTGAGGACAATTTTGTTGAATCTCAATAGTGACTAATAATATTAGCTCCTAATATATTATGTTTCTATGTAAGGTGTCTGTGTGTGTGTGTGTGTGTGTATGTGTGTGTGTGTGTGTGTGTGTGTGTGTGTGTGTGTGTGTGTGATGGGCTCCCATTTTATTGAAGTCTTAGTATGTTTTTTTTCTCATATGTTTTATCAAATATCCCTAGACTTAATCACAGATGAAAATCTAAGGATTATTTCTGAGGCAGAGACGAATATGTGTTTGGAAGATACGTGGCAACAGTGGTAGAGTTTGTTTTTGAGCAATGTTCATCAAGGCATTGCAACAACAGATGTAATACTGAATTCAGAGCCAGAGAAAGTCAAAGAGTGGAAGTCAAGAGTAGTTCATCATAAAGGCAAGACGAAGTAAGGAAAAGACTAAACCAATAGCTTAGCGGATACTGTCCCCCCACCCGACCCTTGGCTGCCCTAACTCCTTCGTAATTTCGAAAGTCCAGGAGAGAAGCCTTCTCTGCCCACATCTGTACATCCCCCTTGGTCCCCTCAACCCTGGCACACATTTTCCATCCTTCCCGCCTAAGTCAGGGAACCCTCCTCCGCGTGCTCTGATTCCAATGATACCTACATCATCACATTTACAAGTTTTATTTATACGTTTAACGCGTATTTCTCCGTCTCCAACTAAATTTCAATCTGGAAGGTGGGAGTGCCTATTATTTTCACATCCTCCAGTGCTTCATAAAATGCTTGCCTACAAGGCCAACGCAGAGCATGCACAGTTAAGTCCACTTGCCACCTGAAGACCTGAGTACTCTCAAGGTCAGACACAGAAGCCGTATGGGTTGGTTGGATGAGTTAAAAGCCGAGCCTGTGAAGAGTTGTGAGGGCTGATGAGCGAAGGACAGGCCAGCCATCCTGAGATCAAGCACTTGAAGTTCAGGCAGGCGACGGTAACTGAGTCACGTACAGGTCAGGTCTCCATGCTGACCCAGTGCCCAGCTCCTGTCAGTTTTTACTATGAGGGAATGTAGATGCAGCACTGCCAGAACTTGAAACTTTTCAAGTAATTGAGACAGATTTTGTTCTTTAATATGAAGTATCCCAGTTTTTAAATTATGGCTCAATATTTTTTAAAACACCCTGTTAACCAAGAAAACTGTGAACAAACCATAGACAGCAAGCGGGCCATCAATGTGGACTCTACACAGAAAAAAAAAAAAAATGCCATACAGGCACCTGCGTGGCTCATTCGGTTAAGCATCCAATTTCTCTCAGTTCATGAGTTCAAGTCCCACATCGGGCTCTGGGGCTGGCAGCTCAGAGCGTGGAGCCTGCTTCGGATTCTGTGTCTCCTTCTCTCTCTGCCCCACCCCTACTCGCACTCTGTCCCCCTCTCTCTCTCTTAAAAGTAAATAAAAATTTTTAAAAATTTTAAAAAACACTTTAAAAAAAGAAAAAAGAAAAATATACCATAAACATCTTTATTGAATTAAAATAGCAATGCAAATAATCAAAAACCTTCCCACCAAATTGGAAAAATACACTTGTGTGTATATTTTTATTTACCTTTGTTTGTATTTATATTTAAATATATGTTCAATTTTATATACAAAATTATACTTATATTTACACCTTTCTTTAAATGGATACATATGTGTATATTTGCATTTATATTTATACGGCAGCTTCGGCAGGTTAGGGCTCAGGATGCGGAAATTTAAGGTCAGTTCAGACATGGATGGCATCGAGAAGTGTACAAGAAGTTGTAAAAATGCCGACCTTATTACTTGCGTTTGAATCCAAGTTTTCAGGCAGCTTGTTTTTCTGACCTGTAAAATCACCCCCGAATCTCCGATAAACACAGAACTAAGCTGAGAAGAAAAGGTATTTACAGCACCACCTTTGGATCATTTTAAAGCTGCTCAAGTATTTTTGCAGTGACCGGAGGGGATGGAATGCTGGGAAAATAACAGCGCTGGAAACAAAGCTGACTGGTTTTATCTCAACTTTTTATATCCAACTGAAGCACACTTCACCTGTGAACAGTGATTATTAAGTTTCTTTCACGGGAACGGGGCCTATAATTCATGAATGCTGCAGGTGTGAACGCCTCCAAGCCTTTTCTCGGAGTGAAAGAACGTTAATCATTATTCATGGGTGAGATAGTCCATTTATTTCCACGGCAGAGAAAAGAATTCCTTTTTCATCTTAAAATATGAGACCTTCAATTTTTATAAGCTTCACAACAATAAAAGATTCTCTCTTAGAATTAGGTTCATTAGGGTTGTTCTTACCTCCTGCTTGTTTTTTAAACACGCGAACTTGTGTGAGTTACCAAACTGTCAATAAGAATCCGTGGTTAAAAATAACAATTATGTACTCGGTGAAATTTCCAAAGGCATCGGGTATTCTAGACCAACATTTATATCTGTGAACAGAGGACAAATCCCAACACAATGAAATGCAAGGGAGTGGCTACACTGGATTTTATTTGTATCAAATGTTGTTTGCCCTAAGGAAGCCATTGGCTGCAGCTCAGAAACTTTTTGATTGCGCAGAGATTTTTAATTTGTTGTGAAAATCAACTGACCGTGTACATCCATAAATATTATCTTACTTGCCAAGATTTTAGCTAATATTCATTTCATTCCTTGCTTCATACATGTCACCCTTTTTCTATCCATTTTTTTCCAAATATTAAAAATATATTTAAAATATATCTACTTTATTACATAGGGACGGCTAGGCTTTTCTAGTTTTTGTAGTCGAGCTGCAGAATGTACATGGCATAAATTCCTACAGTTTATGTGAACAACAGATTGATGCTGAAGACAAATTAGGTATTTTAACAGTTTTAAAGCATTTTTCATTTGCCTTTAGCACTTAAAAAAAAAGTCATGCCAGATTAAAAAAAACAAAAAGCAAAAAACGTTTGTACCTAGCCAGATTATTATTAGTGCCTACTCAGATTATGAGTAACCAAAGAGGTTATTTTTTTGCCTATTGAGGTACAGATTATATACGTGACATAATAGAGAAACTCAGTCTTGTCAGCCTATAGTTGCATAAATTTATGTGATGTTGGAAGATAAACTATAATTATTAACTTAACAGATGTAAGAACTAAATGACTTCTTTATTCAATGTAATCATCTTCTCTATTTATGTAGCAAAACCAAAACCTAAGACAGGAACTAACTGTTTAACTTTTAAATTTTATTCTTTAATGTTTTTAAATGTTTATTTATTTTTGAAAGACAGACAAAGAGAGAGGCAGAGAGAGAGGGAGATACGGAATCCAAAGCAGGCTCCAGGCTCCGAATGGTCAGCACAGACCCGATGCGGGGCTTGAACCCATGAACCATGAGATCATGACTTGAGCCGAAGTCAGAGGCTTAACTGGCTGAGCCACCCAGGTGCCCCTAACTGTTAAACTTTTAAAACAAAGTTGCTGCAATCCTAAATTTGGTCAGAGAGAAGATAGTGAGATTACAATTTATACTCCCCCAGAGAGATAAGATTTGTTCTGTAGTTTAAATCTATAGAGATTTTATCTTGGAACTAGTCTCAATAACCAGGAAACCCATTTAGATTCTTTTGTTCTTTTACCTTATTTGGAAATTTTGTCCAAATGTTAGCTAATACACCATTAAAAGTTTGGACAAGTTAGTGAGAAGATTATGAATTCTTCTGGTAGGAGGATGAGAAATTTAGTCTCCGTAAATTCAGAAAAGCATGCATTTTTATGTATTGGAAAGACATGAATTTTAGCTTGTTCCACTTTGTGCTTGGGGTAAGACGTTCATTTACTATCACGGGGAGAAATGCCCTCCCATATTTTATCAATTATCTGGATAAAGAATTACAAGGCAGTCCTGATGGCCGTGTCCAGCCAAGGACCTAAAGTCAGAGACAACTGATAAACAAAAAACTATCAGCCAATTATTCCACAGTGTGTTTCTATTTGCTAAGCAAAAGTGTCCCTTAAATTTTGTAGAGAATGGAATCATCTCCAAAGTCAAAGGTAAATCAGGCACTGTGGACCTATACCTTCGTCAGCTGTAACATAAATAATACATTAGCTTCAAGAGTCATCTTAGGGGTCAAGTTGACCTCTGACTTTTTCTATCCAAGCCGCTTCTTGCTGCCCTGACAGGATTGTGATGGTTTCTTCCCTAGCTGTGCAGTGCACCTTCTTCATTGCATCCTTTGTGTCTTACTGCCTCTTGCGTGCTCGCTCTCCTTGGCGGTGTGAACTGAATCCACCTTTGGGTCCTGCCTGTTTTTCAGGATGTCTCCACCTTGGCCTATGAGAAGACCACTGTCCAGGTTGGAGAGCTGTCCGAGCACCCCAACAGTGTATCTGAGGTACGATTTCCCACTCACTGAAAAACCTACCTCCCGTGAAAAAGCAAATTCTAGAGGAGAAGATGTACTTCATTGTTACATCTTTGCAAGCTTCCTTGAATCCCAGCACAAACGAATGGGATTGTTAGATTTAAACACTTGGTCTGTATTTCTCCAGAATCAATAGGAAGAACAGTGCTGAATTGCTTCCCCAACAACTTTCTCAAAAGTGAGGTAGAAATTGCTCTCAAATGCTAGTTATAAATGTGTAATCTGAACTCCAGCCACTCCGCAGGGCTGCAGAAGAATTTACGATGTGCTAAATATTTCCTTTGTTCTTCCCAGTGGTAGCCTGCTGTAGCAATTAGAAAGCAACTGACTCCACATGTAAACTGCTAGAATTTTCTAAAGAATTGTTGATAACTGTTCAACAGGCTCAGTAAACAGGATTTTCTTATTGTGCAGAATTCTGATTTTTTAATTTCCTTTCAAGGTTGTATTTTCTGAAATATTTTCTTGAATTTTCTCCCCGCTTCCCCTGGTGCCTTTCCATTGCCCTTTACAAGGAGGGAGGAGAGGTCAAAATGACGGCTATTAGCCAGTGGAAGTTCAGATTCTCAGACTCCTAACACTGCAATGTTTTTTAAAGCCTTATAAAGGTCCATTGTGTTGCTATCAAAAACACCTCTGACCTCCTCTTTCTCATTTTCATAGAAAGTGACAGCCCAGGCCCATCCTTCATAAAAAGGAAAAAAAAAATCTGCCAATACCATCCTTCTTCAGAAGCCAGACACTATTAATCATCAGCAGGAGGCAGTATGGCTTCAATTAGCTGCATAGTGTACAATAAATTCTCAGTTATTCAGTGTGTGTGTGTGTGTGTGTGTGTGTGTGTGCACGCGTGGTGGGCTTACCCAATGTTGGGCACTTTTCAAATGCTTTACGTGTATTAATTCTCTAAGGATGCACTATCATTATTTCCACTTCAGAATCGAAAGAGGTAAAGTAGAGAAAAGAGAAACAACTTGCTCAAAATCATGTAGCAAATTAGAGGCAGGGCTAGAAATGGTTTCAAAGTGAAGGACTGTGGTTAAGAGGGCAAATGTTTTTCAGAGGCAGTTTGACAAAGTGGTTAGGGACTAGATTGTCGCATCAAACACCCAGTCACTACATAATTCCAGGCAGGTTCCTGAGTCTCTCTGTGCCTCTCAGACTGGTCACCTATAAAATGGGATAATAGTGGTATCTACTTCATCACCATTTCGTGAAGATTCAAATGAGCTCATATATATTTAGCACCTAAACCTGTGCCAGACATACAAGCACAATGTAGATGGTATTCTTTTTACAATCCACGCTAATTTTTCTAAGAATAAGTCTTGAAGAATAGGGGGGATCTGCTGCATCCTTACCTCTGGTCTTTTTATTGAACCCCTCACACTGAGCTAGTTGCAAGAGATCTGAGATGACTTAGGCACTGTGTCCAACCTAAAGTCCGTCGTGGTTTCATAAAAAAAGTATTATGGTAACACGTGGATGTTACTTTTCTTTTCTTTCTTTGTCACGCCAGTGAATACCATTCAAAAGGGAGCAGTATGCTTAGGAAAGGCTTCCTAAAATGTGCTGGACATTTCTGTGTAAAACATTTCAGATAAGTATTGAAGGAAGAAGAGGAGGTAGTCATAAATGGGGTAGAGGAATTCCAAGAGGGGGAATAGCATAGGCGAGGGCAGAGATGGGGGAAAAGGTGTGGTGGATGTAGGCACTGCTCGGTTACAGTGTACGTGTGTTATTTGGATATAGAGAAAAGAGCGGAGCATATGACTACAGACTTTCAAAGGCTGGTTGACGCACAGCTGCCAGATTGCTCTTGCTAACGGACAATTCTGTTCAAGACCCTCCCCTATTACCGAGTCTCCAACATTTCCCCACTGCTATGGTTTGAATTGTGCCCCTCTAAATTTCATATGTTGGAGCCCTTACGCCCCCAGTTCCTCAGAATGTGACCTTATTTGGAAATTGGGGAATTAGAGATACGATTAGTTAAGATGAGGTCATATGGGAAAAGGGTGGGCCCCAAATCCAATATGGCTGTCTTCTTTAAAAAGGGCGAAATTTGGACACATAGACAGACACACACAGGTAGAACGCCATGTAAACATGAAGAAGACATTGCATCTACAAGCCAAGGAAAGACAAGGATTGCTAGAAAACCACCAGAAGAGAGGCATAAAACAGACTCTCCCTCACAGTCTTCAGAAGGAAACAACGCTGTCAACACTTAGATCTTGGACTTCCAGGCTCCAACACAGAGACAATGAATTTATTATGGTATTTGAGATATGGTAAATAATCAGTATTTACATATCCATTCTACTTTAAATTTGAAACTATACCAAACATCATTAGTTATTCATAAAATGGATTTAGTTCTACATTATTGTAGTTGTCCTCCAATCACAAATGTGTTGTTCTACTTGACATTGTCCCCCATTTATTCATATTCTGTTCCTTTAATTTTATAATAGCTGTTTGAAGGTCCTTATGTTGCTAATTCTATCATCTTTGTCATTGCTGGGTCTGTTTTTATTGATTGATTTTTCTCTTCACTATGGAGCATGTTATCCGGCTTCTTTGTTTGCCTGGTAAGTTTTGACTGGATGTCAGACATTGTAAGTTTTGTTTTTTCATGCCAGATTTTTTTCTTCAGTCTTCATTACAGCATACAGATAAATTTTTTGGAATTTTAACATTTTCTTTTAAGCTGGGCCCAGAGCAGCCTTGAGTCTCAGGGTCATTTTCTTCACCCTCTGATGCAATACCTTCTAAGGATTCTATGCCCCTCATGTACTAGGTCTTTGAATTATTCCCAGTCTTATGTAATACTTGGCGAGATGTTTCCAGGTATTTCTTCACAGTAATTCTTTCTCTGAATTCGGGTATTTTCTTCTCATATATCCAAACTATTCAGCCAGAAATTTATAGGAGCACCTCTGTAGATCTCTGGAGTTCTCCTTCTGTCCAGATCCATTTTCTCTGATTCTACCACTTGAATTCTAGCAACCTCAGTTTCCCCAAACTCCCAACTCTGTTTTCTCAATTCAACAAGATCAGTAAGTTCTATTTGGGCTCACTCTCCCTCCAAGGTAGTCTGACACCTCTCTCCTAGCAGAGTTCACTTCCTTTGTTTCCCTTCTCTCAGGAGTCACTGACCTGTGTTACCTGCTGTCCAGTACCTGAAGAACCATAGTTGTTTTTTTTTTTAATTTTTTTTTAACGTTTATTTATTTTTGAGACAGAGAGAGACAGAGCATGAACGGGGGAGGCTCAGAGAGAGGGAGACACAGAATCTGAAACAGGCTCCAGGCTCTGAGCTGTCAGCACAGAGCCCAATGCGGGGCTCAAACTCACGGACCGCGAGATCATGACCTGAGCCGAAGTCGGCCGCTTAACCGACTGAGCCACCCAGGCGCCCCTGAAGAACCATAGTTTTAAAGGTTTAGTCTAATTTTCTAGTTGTTTAAGGTAGAAGGGTAAATTCAGTCTTGATCACTCTACAGAAGCTGGTAAAGTCTTTATGCTGTTGTTCTTATTCTTGTGTGTTCTTGTATGTTGATTAGTGTGAACACTAATCAGAAGGTACTATAAGGGCACCTGGGTGACTCAGTTAAGTGTCCAACTTTGGCTCAGGTCATCATCTCACAGGTTGTGAGTTCAAGCCCCACATCTGGCTCTCTGCTGTCAGCGGGGAGTCTGCTTTGGATCCTCTGTTTCCTCTCTCTCTCTCTACCCTCCCCCACTCTCTCTCTCAAATAAACATTAAAAATTTAAAAAACAAAAGGAGAAGTTACTATAAGAGTACAGTGACTGAGCTAAATGAATTTGCTCTTGTGAATACTTATATGGTATTATTTATTGCCTCTGAATCTTTCACTTTATGGGTTTTTTTTTTTTTTTTTTTTTTTACCTCATGGAAGGACTATTTTAAATAAAATGTGGTTGGAAGGTCTACAAGAAGTGGATAAACATAGCTTTGGAGTTATGCAAACCTACATTCCAATACTGATTTCATCCCCTCAAGTGGCATAACCTATGGCTACTAACTTAATCCCTCTGAGTCTTTCTTCTTCGATTGTAAAACAGAAGCTAACACAATAATCCCATGTGGTTATTGAGAGGATTAAGTGTCCATCACATCTCTGCGGCTTTTATGGTGAAGCTTTATTCTGAGATCCACACAACAGGGTGGATCAAAACTTGTAGGTGAAGTTCTCAGTAGAGTCTATCTCAGAACAGGCACCCGGTAAGTTCCTTCCACCTTCTCTTCCTCTCCGAACAACAGGAAACTTAATGCATTGGGAGTGCGGGGGATCTGAAGGTCAAATCTCTGTTGGCTTCTCAGATTTGGGGTATTTTCACAGGCACTTTTTTGCTGGAATTAAGAGGCTGATAAACCTAGTTCAGCTATTTACCACTCTACATCTTGAACCTGAGAGTTCAAAGTGGAACGACGAATTAGTTCATTTTGCATTTTGACAGGCTTTCTTCATATATTCCCTAAACTCTTCTTTCAAGCACCTTGCCTAAAATTTGCCTGTGGTTGAGCCAGGTTCGTTCATGCGTTTTATTCTCTTTTATTTTGCTGGGTCCTCTTATTCTCAGGTCCTTCTCTGGACTTTCCCAAAGATTCATGTGTGGTCCCTATGCAAAATGCTAATAACTCCCAAATATTCACTGTAATTCTGTCTTTGAAATTCCCACTAATACCATTTAGTTACCCCTTATCACAGAATTATTCTCAATGTCTCATCACTTTCACTGTTAGCACACTATCATTCCAGTCACTAGCAGTCACACATCTTCCGCCAACGTTCTTTTATTGAAATTCTCACACTACCAAGCCCTGACAACTACTCCACTATGAGATCTTACTCACAGGAAGTGCTTTGTCACAAGAACTAGTTTGTGGCAAAGTGGAAAGAGCATAGAATGTGCTGATCAGTTAGTCTCGAGACGGAGAGAGAGAGAGGAGAGAGAGAGAGAGCAAGCAGGGGAGGGAGAAAGGAAGGAAGGAAAGGAAGAAAAAGCCTAGAGATCGTGCAGGCTTCTGGGAGGGTTCTTTCAACAAGTTCTTTCCATATCTCTTTTCCTTTAACAACAGTTGTTGGTTTCATCCAAGGATAGATCCCCTTGTGTCAAAAACTGAGGTCATATATTTCTTCTTCATCCAGTAGGAAAGGGAAATTGGTTTCCTGTGCCTTTATTAGACTCCAGCAAACGTTTCTTTTCATCTTATTACCCAGAACTGGATCCTAAGTCCCTTTCCTCAAACAACCATTGGCAAGAGATACTAGGGTTGCCTTTAGCTAGAATGGCCCACCTTTTGCGTGGACAAAAATTCTTCACACTCTATTGCTGCTATTCAGTGCAGGAAGGCTAGAAGGGATGTTGGTGGTCTGAATGTTTATTGTCTGCCTTCCTGATGGTATGGGCTTATTTTGTCTGTTTTCTTCACTGCTGACTTCCTGGTGCCCCAAACAGCGATTGGCATGTATATAAGCCATTCAATAAATAATTGCTGAGTATCAGTTACAGTCACAGGATGACTTCATATTTCTTAGAACTGTATTGCTGTTCATATCAGATCTAACAAATAATTGTTGAATGAATTCCCTGTCGAAGTCCTCTCATTGTGTGCTTCTAACCATTATACCTAATAAGGCTCCCTTTCTTCTCCATGTATAACTTCTCTCTTTCCCATCAAATACTAATATCAACTCTTAACTTGATCAGGGTTCATGAATCTTCCACATGGTTTGGTTTTGTGCATTTCCAAAGTTGGAGTGATTCTCTTCTTTTTAAAGCAGTGTATCTCTCTGAAGGCTTCTAAGATCAAACATTTCCAGCTCTAGTCACCGAATCCCAGCAAAACCACAGCATTCTGGCATATTTCCTTTGTCTTTTGGAACATTTATAGGTATTTTCAGCTTTTTTTTTTTTTTTTCTGGTTCAATCAATCTGGGCAATGTATGTCCTCCATGTCTATTCTGGGCAATGTATGCCCTACAGGATACATAGTGGGCATGGGCAGTATATTAATGTTTAAGTGGCATAGAGATGATTAAGATAAAAAAGATAATATTGAGGCAAATGCTATTGCTTCTAATGTCAAATACGTGGAGTTCTCAAACCCAGTACCTCTGGGTTATTAGATAGCCATGAGAAACTTGCTTAACCTTCAGATTTTCATATCCTGTTTCCAAAGGTTCCGATTTAGGTCTAAGGTAGTGCTGACAAGTGTGCTTTTTTATCAAATGTCTCGAATAAAAATTGGATAAACAATATTTGGCTGGATAAGCATTATTCAACCAACCTCTTCTCCTTCCATCAACGTCAGGATAAAGAAGTAACGTTTGGCGGGGCGCCTGGGTGGCTCAGTCGGTTAAGCGGCCGACTTCGGCTCAGGTCACGATCTCGTGGTCCGTGGGTTCGAGCCCCACGTTGGGCTCTGTGCTGACAGCTCAGAGCCCGGAGCCTGTTTCAGATTCTGTGTCTCCCTCTCTCTGACCCTCCCCCGTTCATGCTCTGTCTCTCTCTGTCTCAAAAATAAATAAACGTTAAAAAAAAAAGTTTAAAAAAAAAGAAGTAACGTTTGGCCAGGTGATGTATGGACTTGTTGAATCACTATGTTCCGCACCTGGAGGAAAAAAAAAAAAAAAAAGCTTGGCTTAATTTGGCCAAATGAAAGAGTGAATGACTATCGCTGATCCCATGAGTAACTGCTAACCAGACTTACTGGAGTATTTAAACATATATTTAGAGAAGGGGTAGGAAGTACAGGAAAGAGGAGGGACGGAGAGAGAAGGTACTAGAGAGGAAGACTGAGTTCCAGTTGTGAAGGGTTTTGATTGCTCTGCTAAGAGGGTTGGATTCTTCTGAAATCAGTGGGGAGTCTTGCAGGGTTTCTGAGGAGGGAATAACACAATATAATTTGTGTTGTAGAAAGCTGACTGTGTCTGTGTGTGATGGGTGGACCAGAAATGGAAAGCTAGGGGCAGGAGAAAATCACGTGTGATCAAAACCACAAATGGTTTCTTCAGGCCACGGGGACAGGCGAGGGCCCTGGTGCTTAAGGGCCGATATACCACGAATCAATCAACCTCAGGCAAGTATTGTGAGTGATTGCCCAGGATTTCCATTTAGAGTCGCAGTGATTCATCTCTCAGTGACCGCTGGTGGCTGCTCAGAATATTTTCATTTTAGCGATATATCATTAACATACTTTTTAAGAAAAAAACTTCCTGTATTAAAAAAAGTGGCTGAGACATATTGTTTACGTGTCAAGTTTATATTGGAAGAGAGACCCAATCTCCCAGCTGGCAGACTCAGGGTCAGGTGTGAGGAAAGCCCTGGTGCTCTATATTTAGAGCCCAGGAAATAGGCCATTGAAGGTGGCCAGGGAAACAGGCTTTCCCTTTATGATGAAAATATTCTCTGCCCTTGCCACAAATCTCTACTGACATTTCTCTTTCATGATCTTTCCAAGGAGCCCATTTGCTGGACAAAGTGCTAGATGGTAAAACTGGAGACACTGGAATTTGTTCCTTCCTTTCGGAGAGGGCAAAGGACTGAGGGAGATTGAATATGCACCCAGATATTCAATGGGAAATGAGCTAATTTTTCCATTCTTTTACATGCTAAAGACAGTCTTTCAAACTCTGTATAACTCGGGGCACCTCTGGGTGGCTCAGTGGGTTAAGCATCTGACTCGGTTTTGGCTCAGGTCATGATCTCACAGTTCATGAGTTCGAGCCCCTCATTGGGCTCTGTGCTGACAGCGCGGGGCCTGCGGGGGATTCTCTCTCTCCCTCTCTCTCTCTGCCCCGCCCCCGCTGTCTCTATCTCTCTCAAAATAAATAAATAAACTTTCAAAATAAAATAAGATCTGTATAACTCTAACTGCTGTCAGCTACTTCCCAGTCCTCTTCTGGAAGTTTCCTTCCCCCACCCTCCATTTTAATCTTTACCCCAGGCCCCAGGCTTCCCCACCTATGAAAATCCACTGCCATCAAAACGTTAGCAAGAAACTGTAGGTTTCATTTTAAGATGACGCAGGAGAGAATTTTATCACAAAACCAGCAACCGCCGTTTGAAACACCCCTTTGGACACTTCTGCCATGTCACTACCTACTGAACTGCCTGGGAGGTCTCCCCCTTTCCCCTGGCCGCTCTAGCAGCTCAGTCTCCCTGCCTTCCTCTCCTCTCCCCTCCCTCCCACTCTCCCCCCCCCCCCCTTCAATCTGGAAGACAATTCTTCACAACTGATCCTGGTTCTTAGGAAGGCAAGGCAAGGCAAGATGTCCCCAATTTTTTTTTTTTTTTTTTTTTTTAATTTTTTTTTTCAACGTTTTTTTTTTATTTATTTTTGGGACAGAGAGAGACAGAGCATGAACGGGGGAGGGGCAGAGAGAGAGGGAGACACAGAATCGGAAACAGGCTCCAGGCTCCGAGCCATCAGCCCAGAGCCCGACGCGGGGCTCGAACTCACAGACCGAGAGATCGTGACCTGGCTGAAGTCGGATGCTTAACCGACTGCGCCACCCAGGCGCCCCAAGATGTCCCCAATTTAAAAGAAGATACGTTTTCCTCCCATTATTTACCTGCATAACTCGGTTGTTGTTTTTTTGCTTTGTTTTGTTTTGTTTTTTTACCTATTTTCCTTTCCTTTTGTTTATCAGTGAGTAAAAAAATTGGAAGATAGAACCAAATGAGGAGAGCATTATTTTCATAGTTAAATCTGCTGTAATTTGTGGGACCAAGGGAAACCCCAGGACTTATTTTTCACGTGTTCCTTGCTGTGTTTATTCCACGCTGGTCACTGTGTTGGGTGCTGGCATCTTTGCACTCAGGAAAGTGCCTGTAAAGAAACGAAGCCCAGACCAGCATCCACAGGTCCCTTATTCTCAAAACTTCTTTGAAAGAGAGAGAGAGAGAAAGCGTGAGTGGGGGAGAGGGGCGGGGAAAGAGGGAAAGAGAGAGAAAAAAAGAGAATCTTAAGCAGGCTCCACATCCAGCATGGGGGTCGGGAGGGAGGGGGTGCGGGGGGTAGGGGGAGTTGCTACCTTGCCAGGCTGGATCCCAGGATCCTGAGATCATGACCTCAGCTAAAGGCAAGAGTCAGACTCTCAACGTACTAAGCCACCCAGGCGCCCCTCAAAATTGATATTTTAACTGAGTGTTTCACTGGGTCCTTAGGCAGCTTTCCCCCATGGTTCTAACAACTGTCATGAGAATATATTACCTTTAAAAATTGTTGAAAATATAGTACATTAGGAGAAGTTTTCTCCAGGTTTGAACCACTCTGTCTGCTCTGCCCAGCCCCAGCCACGATTCTGACTATGTCCCAATCGTGCCACAAAGGGGGCATTTAGTGCATACCTCAACTGGCCCTAGAACTAATTGGTCAAGCCACAAGATAGAGAAGAATCTATCACGTAGTCTTTTACTTGGGGTTTGAATAAGAACCTCAACCCAACTATGGAATCCAAAATGAGAATTGGAGGTAATGAAATGGCAGGACCAAGTACATCATTTTTAGGACCCAGAACGAAATGAAAATGCGGGGCCCTTGTTTTAGAGTAAGGAAAAGGTGTTGTTAAAATTCTTGAAATATAATGTTTTCTCCTTTTTCTACTGTCTCTCTCTCTCTCTCTCTCTCTCTCAATTTGTCTTGGTGTCTTTTTCATTTGCTTTTAATGTTCCAAGTAAAGAAACATTAAAACGTCACATGAACATGAACTTGGCCCTTCATCTTTATATCATAAAGGGCCAGTTTTATTTTATTTTATTTTTTATTTTTTAAGTTGACTTATTTATTTTGAGAGAGACAGAGATAGCACGAGTCAGGGGAGGGGGAGAGAGAGAGGGAGAGAGAGCTGATAGCAAGGAGCCCCACATGGGTCTCAAAGCCACGAAACTGTGAGATCATGACCTGAGCTGAAGCCAAGGGTCGGATATATAACCGACTGAGCTACCCAGGCACCCTGACAGTGCCAGTTTCAAATGCAAACCTAAGATCATTTCACTCATATGCGAAATCACCAAAATTACACAACTCACGTTCCGTAGCCTATACATGCATATGTATTTTGTTCTTACTAGAAAAGCAGAAATGCTACAAAAATCACAACCGTAGCATCTGTCGATGTGCACACGTTGTTCCCAACAGTCTTTATCCTTTGGCTTCTTGATGGATAAGGAGAGACCAACAAAAGAAAGGACTTATAGGTTTGCTGTATTTCTCCCTTCCCTTCCATGTCATCATTTTTAGTACAAGATTTTGGCTAATTCAGGGAAGTAATGTAAGAAAGCAAGGATACGGGAGGGTTCTTTGGTGATCGTGCTTCTTAGAACATCATTGTGTTTTGGGTTTGAAGTATGTTCTAGTTCTAGAGGAAAGTATGGCTTCTTGGAGCTGTCAGCGCCCTGTTCACTCAGGTATAGACATAACATGTTTGGCATACACCCGGAGCATCAATGAACTCCCAATGCATTGTGAGCCTCCCAGAATTCTGTGCTTATAGGGAAACAAGGAACAGTGGACCCACAAATGGAGCAAATCTGTACTCTTGAGTGCTCAATTGTGTCAGTAGATTTCAGTGGTAAAACACAAGTTCAAAAATAAAATCAAGAATTTCAAGATGGTGAAAATAGAATGCGAACCAAGTGTGAGTCCTTGCTGGGGCTGCAACTGCACAGATTACATGCCCAGGAAGCCGGTCCTGTGCAGTGACCGTTCTGTTTATCCCTCCTGCCCCAACTCCCCAGTTATCCTCATTCGGATGGGCACCTACTAGGCCATCTCCTCAGAACTGGCCAAGAAATCCTGCCTTCTCTTTTCTTCCTCATTTCCATGATCCTTTCCTTTTGTTATTTTTATTTTTTAAATTTTTGTTCTTCTCCCTAGAATCAGGCTCTCTGCATACTGGTTGGCAAACTTTTAGTCCATCTCTCTGTGCAAAAAAAAAAAAAAAAAATGGCTTGGAGTGGTTTGAGAGAAAGATCCCCACTCTAGCAGAACTTCTTCAGCAGGTGATTTAGAAATAGCAAGTCTAGTATGTTGAAGGTGAAGGGTATATCATGATGTTTTTGGAGTGTGTGCTGTGTTTCAAATCACTGTTCTAAATACAGGTAATGAGGAGCCCCAGAAGACTTAAAGTAGGAAAGATAATTGAAAAAAACAGGAACGGTTTCATTTTAGGAAAATCTTTCCAGCATATGCTAGAGACTTAAATTGGAGGAATCTAGAATAAATCCTGGGCACATTGTAAAATGACAGTTACCCAAGACTCTAGTACTGAACGACACAATGATTCTTTGATTTCACTTATATGTTAGGGAGCCGAGTCAAGAATTAGTTGGTCAACAGCGTCAGGACTGGGAGTATATATTTCCCAACTAGAAGAGACTGATGGCGGAAAGGGGACAGAAGGCATGTGGTAGAAGGCAGGTAACTCTTCCAGGGGCTTGAGAGAAGAAAATGTTTGGGCCAGTAGGTCCTGGCCTTCACCAAGTCAGCTAGCAAATGTGGCCCTTCATGAGGCTATGCAAGCTTGGAGGCAGCACCGGAGACTGTCGTATCGACAAATACTGGGAATCCCTTGGGATGAAGGGCCCCTCTCTGCCCTACTTCCGGACTGAGTTCTACATTGCTTTCATGTTTCTCCATGATGGTTCGGTCTAAAGATGTGAGAAAGGAAGAAGAGAAAGCCATTACCATTCTCTACACACTCTGCCCATACTCCTTGGTTCTTGAGAGGCTACTTTCTCCCCAGACAACTGAATTGACTGAATTTTTTGTTGCATCCTATTAGAATAGAAAGGAACCCTATTAGTTGGCAGGAGTCGTTCCATTTTAGTTCTGACTTCACCTGGGTGTTTTGGGCTTGGTTTTGAATTGTCCGTTTTCTGGTTTGGGCCTGTCTTCAGACAATGGTCCGGGGAATTCAGGGAGATTTTCTGGGGATAGTTAACCTGTGGTCGGCTTGTGAAACTGCTTCTTATTTGAATTAAAGCCACGTGTGCAAGGCTGTGGGCAGTGCTGGGCTCTTGTGCATACATTTGGATCTTAAGAAAGTTTAGGTAGTTTGTCTTCAATAACAATGTCAAGATAAATGGAAACAAAGCTGTGAATACTTAATGTTTTCTTTTATGTCAATCTTTCTTACTGTCAGGATAGTGTAAAAACTGCTAGAGAAATATCATATGCCTGCTACCTCATTTGGAAATTCCCATGTGGAAATTCCAACTTAACATTTGGAAACAAATAAATATAAATAAGTCAAGCTGAAACGCATGGTGTTTTTAAATTCTACACTTAAATGTGTAAATTAGTCTAAGTCTCTCCTCATAATCTGGTGACCTAGAAACACTTTTCAAAGCTATATTAAAGAGGTAATGTAATTAGAAAGACCCACAACATTCTTCCCTCCAGAGATAAATATTCTCAAATCTAGAGATAAAATTAAAACATCAGCGAAATGAATTTTATTATATTAGTATTGTCCATTCCATAGAAGAAAAAATGAAACGCATGCACTTGTGTGAAAGCTTTCCCAATCCGTGTCCCCAAAGATATGTCAACTCCAGATTGATATGATATTAGGGACTGGCTAGTACTTATAATTATCCCATAGTCAATTCTACTCAAATATTTCAAAAGTCTTTTCAAATTGCTTTACAAAAGTCACTTTAAGATATTATTTTGACTATCCTACATTTAAATCATTTTTTTTTTACATATTATGTACAGTTATTTGGCAAGCAAACAGTATTAAATAAAAGACTAGTGGATCTCTTTTCTACCACCTAGACATCAGTAGCTGGGGACACTACACTCTGATTATTTTTATACTTTGTCAGGCATTTTTGAAAATGTCTTACTGTTTCACATCATTAGCACAGCCCCTAGCAAAGTTCCTTACACATCTTTAAAGACTGCTAAGCTGACAGGCATTTGCTGAACCTGTCTCTATACGAATCATGAGGTCTGATTGACAAGAAAAACGAACTCTCTCTCTCTCTCTGTCTGTCTTTAATGAAGCAGCTGCCCTTCTAAGCTTGATCCCATATGGTCCTGTTTGAGAAAAGAAGGGGGAAAAATTAAAATCAGTTCTCACTAATTAGAGGAAAATTGTATGTAAATAATGGAAAGGTCTTTTCATTCTTATGGCTGACATTTCTCCCAAGGCCTTAATTGACTGTTGCGTCTAAAGGGTTACATGCTTTTTTTAAGTGGCCTGTGCTCCTGGCCAAGTACTCGCTGGGACATGCTGAGAGTAGTTTTAGAACACCAGCAGCTCTTGCTATTTTAGTCCGTGTCACTGCTTGAAGTTGTAATTAATTTGGATAATACTAAAAATCAGAATTATGAGAGTTCTGATACTTTATGAGAATAAGCTACATTCAGTCTTGCCAAGAAAGTCATGGAACATTTAGCAGAAGGGCAAAAAGTCTATACAGTGACAACGACTATCTCACATGGGAGCAGACCACAGAAGCCTTGGTAGGGCTTAACTTGTAAGTAATTGGTGGAATATTCCATGCTTGCTAATTAACTGTTCTGCATTTAAATTGTATTTTCTATCAGTAATAATGAGTGTTGTATTTGTTTTTGTTTTTAAGTCTGAAAATTTATTCATGGACAATATTTTAGCCAATGCCAATTTTAAATCATTTTTGTATATATAAATGCTCTGTGTGCCCATACAGCACAGTATTTCATTTTTTTCCTCAATTAATACTATGATTACCTCCTGCCCCAAGCTTACCATCATTGTTAGAGCTCTCTCTCTTGCTCCTGATTTCTTTTTCTTTTAACTCAGTTTTACTTGTAACAGCTGAATTTCCTAATGGGTTTTTAATATCCTTCAAACTAGAAAAAGAATATAAAAAGATTATATAAAGGAAAAGTTTGAGAAATTAATAATGATGTCTAAGATGCTGAAGTATGATCGTTTTCTGATTTGTTGGTCATTCAAATCATGAACTTTGAAAAAAAATATTTTTTCAAAGTGATCTTCAGAGCACTGGTACCTTTTTATAAGATCCCTGTGAAAACTACTCAAGAATTATACTTTTAATATGTGCCCCTATTGGGTGGATAATAGGTATTGTAATAAATTATCTTTTAGAGAGATATTTATTTGGAGTCATTACAGTTACAGGTGCATGATTAAAGGAGGTAAAATATAATTTATAGTCAGAAGTTGTGCATTTAATAGTAACCACAGGCAAGGTGCCTGGCTGGCTCAGTTGGTTAAGCATCTGACTTCGGCTCGGGTCATGATCTCATGGTTCATGAGTTCAAGCCCTGCATCGGGCTCTGTGCTGTCAGCACAGAGCCTGGAGCCTGATTCAGATTCTGGGTCTCCCTCTCTCCCTGTGCCCCTCCCCCGCTTGTGCTCTGTCTCTGTCTCTCTCTCTCAAAACAAAAATAAACATCAAAAAATTTTTATATATTGACTGTCCTCTGTACCAGCTGTTTGATTTTTGATAAATTATCTTCTTTAAACTTCAGGTTCGTCTATAAACTGAGGATAAGAAATACAATAACCTGGTCAGTAGCGTTGAAATGAGGCCCAAATAAGCATGAGAATATTAAAATGTACGTTTATAGTCTGTATAAACAATTAATCATAATATGCATCCTAGTCCATAAATGCTTTCTTGCTTAATAGCAGTAGGGGAGAAATGACAATATAAAAGAGAAAAAAAGCATAAGCTAATTCATTTTTTTGTCCTTACTGATTTCTTCATTGTTAATTTTTTTTTAATTTATTTTGGAAAACTTGATAAGCAGGAACACTACTTTATTATGACTTTAATAACTAAGCAGCAGTTGTGAGGCAGTAACATGTGCTGAATTTAAGGACTGTGTTCTGTTTTCACCTATTGCTAACTCGATAGAGTCAGATAAAAGTCCTTGTACTGCCCCAAAATAACTCTATCAAACGGAGCTGTAAGTGTGGGAAATCTAATCAACCACGTACACTGCTTCCGGATGTGGCACACTCTTCTGAATGGTCAGGAATCGTCTGTGGTGAGCACAGGTAGGGGCATGAATGTCCTGTGCCCTGTTCTCCTCCCTGGATCCTGATGGTTTTTCTGACTTTTTTTCCCCACTGGAGATAATTTTTTTTTTTGGTCCCTTGGGAGAAATTGTTTATTGTTTCTTGTTCCATGAATTATTTTATGGTAATGTGAGTAATTTTGTGCTCCCAGAAAATTAAGGAGAGAAAGAAAGAAAGAAAGAAAGAAAGAAAGAAAGAGGAAAGAAAGCACTGTACCAATATAATGTGTATACAATAGGCTTCAAATGAGAGGGACATTTTGAATGTGTCCTATGGATTCATGTAAAGTATTTTGGAGGATCTGATGTTTCTTTCTCCAAAATGAATTTCTATGTGGCATTAACTTGAGTTTTAGAAATACTGCACATACTTGAAAATACATGTTTTTATTTAAACCACCTTCGTTTCTCCTTTAAAAACTGATGGAAACCTCTTAATGAAAACTTGCTATATTTTATTGGTAAAAATATCATCCTAAAATGTGCCTTTGAATTAATCCTTCTCCAGAATACTTTCCAGAATATAAGCAGCCCACAACTATAAGAGAAAAAAAATAAGAAATAAAAATGCTGTGGATTTAGGTTTTTGGTTGACATTGTGGCTCTTACTGCCAAACCCTGTCATGTTTATTTATTTATTTCTAAATGGTTCATTTGTATTTATGAGTTCGTATGGGCTGCCTAGATATTAACTAGATATTAATTTTAGTCTATATTGTTTTTATGGCATATCTCATAAACGAGTGCCTTAAACACTCTTAAACAAAAAAAAAATGTAAACACCCTATTGTTAAAAGTCTATCAGCTAAAGTTTTCGATCATTTCCTTTTTTTTAAGAGTACAATCCATGTTTCTAAGTTCAATTTTCCTTTCTGTACATGTTCCAATTTTATTTCCTTCAGATCACATTGCTTTGTATGCTTTCTCTCAAGCATACCTACAATACAGCCATCTGTTGTCCAAGGGGTCATTCCTACATGAATCATGCTGTGTCAAAATTTTGAGGTTATAAATGTTCAGCTAATTGAGCAGTCTGACTAGCTGAATACTTGTAAGTGCTTTATAATATCTTTCAACACTTCAAAACCCTGGCCCACTTAAAACTCCAGAATCCCAGAGCAAATGGGACAACTCAGTCACATGGATGCCTGCTGATAAAACTGAAACGTGTTTATGAATGTCTCAGAATTTGGAATAAAATGAATGTATTTCTACTCTTAAATATTTATGTTTGCGCTCTGTCTATTTTACGACAAAGCAAGCTGCTGGGAAGTGAAAACTTAGTCAATCAGCCGATTATTTTGAGCACTCTGTATTAAACAACGAACTTGACTTGTTCTTCTCACCTATTGGTGTTTTGGCATCATGGATGCTTACAGTTTCTAAGATCTCTCTCTCTCTCTCTCTTTCCCTCCCTCCTCCAATTACTTTCTTTTCCTTTAAGAGACTCCACAGTGGTGAGATACTGAAAATGAACACACAAATGAACGTTTCCATAACTTACAGCCAGCCCACGCCGCTCAGTTGATGTTCTCCCTGAGATTTCTGGGACACTCGTATTTTCGTGGTCTCTTCTGGCTTCAAGTGCCAAAGTTCACAGGATCCCAAGTCCCCCTCTACATCACCTCCACGCTTATGGCTCTGCATCAGTGCAAACATGAAACTCAGCCCTCTTCCATGATTCCCTCAAAAAAGGGACTCTAAACCAAAATTTCTGTGTAGCTGACTTTACTGAAGTTTTGGCAAGACTAAAGTAGTTTACTTAGCAATTACACAACATTTTGAATATTGGTGATGCCTTGACTTTAAAGTATGTTGGCCTCCAGCCATACATCACATGGACCAAACGCCCCCTTTTCCTTTTTGAGGATAATTCCACTTTCTATAATCAAGCCCAAACTGAGCTGTTGAGTTTCCAAGGCACACATGAGGACTCACTAAGTGTGCTTCTAAACACCTACTTCAGGTATTACCCATATTCTGTCCTTGCCCAGTCTCTGTACAAGGAAGTGAGATATATAAAAAAATTTTACTCTACTCTCTTAAGAAATGTTCATGCCAAAATCTCTCTCTCTCTCTCTCTCTCTCTTTTTCACACACACACACACACACACACACACACACACACACACGTGAGGGCACATCACTCTCCCCATGTTCACATTCCGTACAAGGCAGAATTATGTATAGTCCGTTGGGTTTTAAGTAAAAATTCCCCTTGAGTACATTTACGTTAATGTTTAAGAGCTTTTCGTTGTTGTAGATATATAATATTTCAGTGGAAACTTTTAACTTGTTCTCCAGGTTAGCCCTCGCCTATTCCTCAGACTTTATCTCATACCAGACCACACAGGCCTTCTTGCTATTCTTTGAAGGGCAAGATCATTCCTTCTACATGGCTTGTGTACCTTCCAAGCTCTGCGCTTCTGGGCAGAACTGATTCACTCGCGTGATGTCCACCTTATCCCCATTTTTTTCCCTTTTAGAAGTGACCATTCGATCTATAACCACATCTTCCCACCCCCGGTCATATTACCAAATATTCTCTATAAAATTCACTGCTTTTTTTTTTTTTTTTTTTGAGAAAGAGACAGAGAGAGCAAGCAGGGAAGGGGCAGAGGGGGAGAGATTAATCTTAATCCTAAGGATTAAGAGAATCTTAATCTTCGCTAATCATGGAGCCCAGCATGGGGCTCAAACTCATGACAGTGAGATCATGACCCGAGCCAAAATCAAGACTCAGATGCTTAACCAACTGAGCCACCTAGGTGTCCCACTGTCTTATTTCTTTAAAGAAATTAATTACACTCTGAGATTATTTTGATTTTTATATTTACATATTCTCAGTTGTCTGTCTATACTTACAGACAGGGTTCTTTTCTTTTTTTAATTTACTTTTTTATTAAAAAATTTTTTTAATGTTTTTTTTTGAGACAGAGAGAGACAGAGTATGAGCAGGGGAGAGGCAGAGAGAGAGGGAGACACAGAATCCGAAGCAGGCTCCAGGCTCTGAGCTGTCAGCACAGAGCCTGACGTGGGGCTCCAACTCATGGACCGTGAGATCATGACCTGAGTTTAAGTCAGACGCTTAACCGACTGAGCCACCCAGGTGCCCCGACAGGGTTCTTTTCTAAATTGTTTACTGCTGTATCCCCAGGACCCAGAAATGTGGGTGATACTTAGTAGGAGCTTCATATATTAAAAAAAATACTTGTGTTTATTGTTAAAAAATGAAAAAAAAATTGCTTAACAATTTTAAAAAGTATAATTTTAACATAGCTTAAAAAACATCACATTATCTGTCCCCAAATAGCTAATATTAATTGGGTAATAATTATAATTACTATAAGGAGGACTTCCTGATGCTAATTTGATGGTAAAGACCACCATCTACTATGCCTGTATTTAGAATGTAAATGTTCAAATGAAATAGTATTAGCCTGGGAATGAACACAGCCTCGTTAAAGATTAACATCATGGAATTCTAACCCAATCCTCTCATTTAACATCTGTGGCAACTTCGACACAGAAAAACTATCTTGCCTAATATTAATGGCAAATTTAAGTCTGGAATTCAGGTTTCCTGAATCTCAAATGACTAATTTTTCCCCCTAAGCCATGTCCCCAGTCCTAATCTAAGAGGAATCAGTTACTTCATGTTTCATTTATAGAAAAAGCAGGTGAAATTAGATGATCGCTCAGCATTTGCTGTTCAATCGCTCTCTTTCTCTCTTTCCCTCTGCTCATCAATTATACCCCGCAACTCGACTGGAAGCAAGTGTCTTAAATTCTCACTCATAGTCAAGCTCCTACTCAGGGATACCTGAGTCCCTAACAGCTCTCAGTGTCTATTACTCAGGGGTACTGGTGTCATCTGATTGGTTGCCGATGATACATGGCACAAGAGAACTTACGACTACTGAACCCACACGATCCACACAAGTAGGTAAACAGGGACGGTGGACCATTTGCACGGACTTCTCTGAGGCACTTCCTGAGTATCGAAGAATAAGGCACAGCCAATCAAATATCACGTGGTAAAGTCAGTTATGATCAAACTGAAGTTAAAGTTGCATTTAGGATAAAGTTAAAATTAAAGTACCTTGGGAGGCGGGGGGCGCCTGAGTGACTCAGTTAAATGTCGGACTTCCGCTCAGGTCGTGGTCCCAGGGCTCCTTGAGTTGGAGCCCCCAGCCAGGCTCTGTGCTGACAGCTCTGAGCCTGGAGCCTGCTTAGGATTCTGTGTCTCCCTCTCTCTCTGCCCCTACCCCTCTGGTGCTCTGACTCTCTCTGTCTTGCAAAAATAAATAAACATTAAAAAAAATTTTTAAGTAATTTAGGAAGACATTATTAGGACTTTCTGGTAACCAACGTATTTGGTTTAGGATTAAATTGCTTTGCTCATCATGGGGGTTGGGGAAATTTGTCAGGTGGGTTTCCTCTGTTCTCAGTGGTAATAGTTTGTGCTTTCAAATAAAACAGCTTACTCACAAATATATGTATAAGAATCTTACAGGGGCGCCTGGGTGGCGCAGTCGGTTAAGCGTCCGACTTCAGCCAGGTCACGATCTCACGGTCCGTGAGTTCGAGCCCCGCGTCAGGCTCTGGGCTGATGGCTCGGAGCCTGGAGCCCGTTTCCGATTCTGTGTCTCCCTCTCTCTCTGTCCCTCCCCCGTTCATGCTCTGTCTCTCTCTGTCCCAAAAATAAATAAACGTTGAAAAAAAAAAAAAAAAAAAGAATCTTACAGATTAGAAATAAATCTTATTCCATGATGGAAAAGCCCTCGGATGAATCAAGTTTATCTTCCTCAATTAGATCGTTATCCAATTTATTTTAATACCTAATAAAAAATTACAAAATCTACCAGTTAGTGCAAAATTTTGTATAGTCTAGTGAAGGCTTTTTTTTTAGAAGGAACCTGGATTGAAGTACATTTTCTGAGCTAGTGTGTGTGTGTGTGTGTGTGTGTGTGTGTGTGAATTCAGAACCTTAGTTTCTTTGTGTGTTAGGATTTTCAAAAACACTAAGGAATTTAACATTTTTTAATGTGTTACCTTTGTGCCTGAAAAGGAGTTTCCTAACTCCTTTACAAGTTCCGGGAAAAGAGGTAATGATGTATCTTATACACAGACATAATAGATTGTTCCTTCAATCGCTTTCTGTAGTATCTGAAGCATTTGGCTAAATAGGCCTTGATCTAACCCTCAGAAACCAATAAAGAGGTCTAGACAGCAAGTGGAAGGATGGGATAAAATATTGGGGCAAGAAATCTGAGATACATTTCAGAGGAAAATACAATTGAGATTTTTATGTTTATCTGATATAATAGTGTTGATCTGGGATCTATGGACAATCCTGGAATATTCGGGGGGGGGGGGTCATCCAACTCCAGAATTTTAATGTAAAATTGTCCGTGTGCAGTTGTCGGGAGGCAAGGCAAGCAACAATCCATAGCTTTCATCGTATTTGCAAAGGAGGTCTGTGAGCCAAGAAGGCATTATACTGTGTCAACACATTATCAGAGAACGAGTATTATAAAGATGGAAAACAATATTAAGTTAGCATCTCTCTTCTTCCCATCTCCAATTGTATGTGACATTTTTTCATTCTCAGACTTGGAAGTTAATTTCTAGGTTAGGACGGTAAAACTGAAGTAGATGAGAATAATTTAGTGAAGATTTAGGAGAGAATCTTCAGTGAAGATTTTAAGAGAACTTAGAATGAGTAGAACGTAAGAAAATATGGTTTAGTAGAAAAGAAACCAAAAAGGTTTGGCTAGATGGTAAAATAATAATGATTTCTATATGTAGAAAAAATTAATATAGTGCTAGGAAGTAACTGTTCATCCTTTATTACATTTTGCTTTCAGGGGTGCCCAGGTGGCTCGGTCAGCTCAGGTTATGACCTCACGGTTCTCGGGATCAAGCCCAACATCTGGCTCTGTGCTGACAGTGCAGGGCTTGCTTGGAATTCTCTGTCTCTCTCTCTGCCCCTCCCCCCGACATGTGCATGCTCTCTCTCTCCCTCTCTCTCAAAATCAATAAATAAGCTTAAAATTTTTTGTTTGTTTGTTTTCACCGGTATTGACAGCCAGTATTTACTGAAAACTTACCCTGTGCTTTAGGTAGTGCTTAAGCCTATCTTTTTTTTACATCAAGTTCTCACAACAAATCAACGAAAGAAGGAAATTTGTCCCTCCATTTTTCAGACAAGGCAACTCTCATCATCCCGGAGGATCAGGAAGGACTTCCAAGAAGAGATGGCATTTAACACTGCGTTTCCAAAGAGGCTCAAAACAGCAATAGCTACCTTTTAAAATATGAAATAAGCCCATGGTAGATCTGAGAACTTATTAAATACAGGTGCAAAGAACCCTGAAATTTCACTTCTTGGTATTGCCCCAAAGAATTGCAAGCAGGGACTTAATAGATATTTGTTCACCCATGTTCATAGCAGTGTTATTCCCAAGAGCCAAAAGGATGAGGGCAACCCAAGTGTCCACTGATGGATGGATGAATAAAGTATCAATTTTTTGGATGGTACAAGGCATACAATGAGACGTTATTATTCTTATTATTTTACATCAAGTTCATCAAGCCTTGAAGGAAGAAAATTCCTACACACGGTACCACATGGATGAACCCTGAGGACATCATGCTAAGTCAAGCCAGTCACAAAAGGACAAATGGTGTGTGATTTCCTTTGTATAAGGTATCTAGATTCATCAAATTCACAGAGACAGACAGTAGAATGTGCTTTCTAGTTGTGACAGTGGTGAGAAATGAGGACTTATTTTTTAATGGGAACAGAGTTTCAGTTTAGGAAGATAAAGATTTTGAAGATGGATGGTGGTGATGGTTACAAAACAATGTGAATGAAATTCATGCCACTGACCTGTATGCTTAAAATGATGATAATGGTAAATTGTGTATTTTGTGTATTTTATCCAGGCACCTATCAAAGATATCAGAGCTTAAGTTAATTTATTTGATATTTTTAAAGCAGATTTCTGTTCCTGGTTTTTAATACATATATGTCATTAAATTCCATTCTGGATAAAGCTGGGTTAAAAATTATACATTGGTAAAACATAGTAGTTAATAGATTTATGTATGTGAGATCAATATAAATGTTTTTCCTTAACTTCCTGGATGTTATATAACTTGATTTAAATATGCTTAAAATATTATATAGTTAACATCATGTATCTCTATTATTTATTGAGTACAGTCCACTTAGAATTTCATTATCCAAATTGAAAATGTTGTTTGACATGGTTGATGACTAGTGGCTTATGTGGTAGGAAAATATTTTACCAGGAACTCTTGGCTAGTGGGAAGGCCAATAAGATGTATTATCAACACTTTAAAATGGTGGTATATTCATAGAGTGCACAGTCTAATAGATGGCTCACAATTTGACAAATATCATTTTTTAAAAATTAAATATACTGGAATGTCTCTATAATGTTTTCCAGGGATCTGGGATTTTTTTCAGTGTTACATGATCCTCTTTGGGCCCTTAGCCAGCCCTTTAAAAAATGAACATTAGCTGTAGGAAAATGTTAAATGAAGGCATATTGTGATGAATTTCACTGTCTAGTATTTATTTTAAAGGGTTTAACCTAATATACAACACAGTGAAACTTTACTTTCTCATACATAATGTATTAAAAATGTTAGGCCCTTAGAAAACCTTTCCAACGAGTTACCGTGAATCACAAATCCATATATATACTTAGAGCTGGAATTTTTTCAGTACAGTTTATTTTTTCATAGCTGTCTTGAATGGATATTTTAAACTTAAATGGGTTCCATTTCTCCTAAAATAAAGCATCTTTAGAGGAGAAATTTTAAGAGAACAGATGAAATTTCATTACCATACATGTGGTCACACCTTGTCAGAAGTTAGGTCCTAAATTTCACTGTGATATTGATATTTGCACACATTTAAAGTGACATTATTTGGCAAAAGAACAAGTATCTAGTTTGAGTTAGTGGTGCACATGGTGATGACTAACCACGTACTACAAGGTTAAAACAATTTTTAAAATCACTTGTTAATGTGATAAGACTAGGCTCATGTTTTTCCTAGTCTCGTTTCCAGTTGGCCTTTTTGTTCAGCCCCGCCAATAGGTGAATAAATGTTTGCAATTGACAGATGTATTCTTTACTCAAATAAAAAGGACACAAGGGCAAGATATTAATTGGAAAAGATTGATTCACACCTTTGTGGACATTAATACTTTATTTTAAAATTGAGTAGTGTTTTCAGTATAATTGTACCTAGTTTGACTCTGAACCAAGGATTCCGCCTACATGGATGGACTGATGGGCGTGATCTTGTGGGAAAAATCGATTTCTGAAAGCATTCTGTTCTAGAGAATAATTTTGTGCATAAAGGGGAATTTCTCTCCCTTCTCCCTATCACTCTTCCTCTTGCAACCCATCATCCCACACAAAAAAGAATCTGTCAAGTTAAATAAATTCCACTAAATTCTTAGACTTTACCTTCCTTATTATCCTCACTCTACTGTGGTGTCCTTCACAATTAATGTCTTTTAGATATGAAACTTACTAGATATTTAACAGCTTCTATTTTTATTTTTCTTAAATTTTTATGGATTGACATTGTCAATAACTCTTAACAATTATTTAAGATATTTTTGGTTTTGTCTAATCACTTGAAAAATCAAAGCTTAAAAAAAAGAAAAAGAAAAATCAAAGCTTGCCATGGTTATAGTCACTGAGGCTATGCAATATTTCCACTTATATGTTCTATTCTTCACCTCATTTTCTTCCTTCCCTTCTTCATCCCTCCCATCCTTCTAACACAGAGAAAATTCTGAAATGTTTGTTAACTGCTCTGCCTCATGGGAGCTGTTTTCTGCTACATGCAAAGTCCAAGCCATGGCCAAGGAAGGAATGGAAACTCTATTCTTACTTATCCCCACCATCTGAGTAACTCCCTAAATACTGGGAACCTGCCTCTTAAATTTCACTTTCTTCTACACCTCTGAAATAGGAATTTGCCTCCTCAGCTATGCAAAATCACTATGTTCTGCTTGCACTCCAATTTCATGTGCTCAAGTTCAGAAAAGATAAGGCTCATCTCATGTTTTCCATTCTCTCAAAAATGACAGTGGTGTACCACCTGATGCCTAAGGCTTCAAAAGTCTCTATCGCAAATTTACCGATGGATGTATTGATTAATAGTGGGGGGACAATTCTCCTAGCAATTATTGCATCGTGATCAGAATTGGAAATTCTATAGAATTCTTAAAAATAGTTTTAGATATAATTCACAGGTCATAAAATCTGCCCTTTTAAAGTGTACATTTCAGTGGTTTCTAGAATATTCACAAAGTTTATGCAACCATAACCACTACCTAATTCCAAAGAATTTTCAGCACTGCCCCCTGCCGCCACCAAAGAAACTCATATACATTAGCAGTCACTGACCATCATTCTGTCCCCTTACCTCCTGGAAACCACTAATATACTTTTTGTTTGTATAGATTTGCCTGTTCT
The DNA here is from genome assembly GCF_046562875.1 of Panthera onca. NCBI lineage: Eukaryota > Metazoa > Chordata > Mammalia > Carnivora > Felidae > Panthera > Panthera onca. The sequence continues at coordinate 119,710,938 of NC_138343.1, forward strand.
AGACTTTTTATGTAAATGAAACCATACAATCTACAGGTCTTTGTGAACGGTTTCTTTAATTTAGCATAATGTTACCAAGATTCATCTGTGTCACAGCATTTATTGGACTTCATTACTTTTTATTGCTGAATAATATTTCATTGAGTGGATATATCACATTATTTATTCATTAATTGATGGTCATTTGGGCTGTTTCCACTTTTTGACTACTATGAATAATGCTGCTATCAATGTGTTTGTGTTTGGTGTGGATATATGTTTTCACATATGAGTCCGGTGTGGATATATGTTTTCATTATCCCTCAGATATCTATCCAAGAGGAGCACTGCTTGGTCAAATAGCATTTCTTGGTTTAACTTTTTGAGCAACTACCAGACTGTTTTCGAAAGAAGCCAGACCACATTGGGAATTTACATTTCCACCACAGCATCAGGGTTCCAATTTCTCCACATCTCTGCCCACACTTGTTATTATCTGCTTTTTAGATTACAGCCAAATGAATGGGTGTGAAGTGATATCTCACTGTGGCTTTTGATTTGCATTTTCCTGATGGCTAATGATGTATGAGCATTTTTTCATGTGCTTACTGACTTTTTGTATATCTTTGGAGAACTGTCTACTCAAATCCTTTGTCTATTTCTTTCTTTTTATTTAAAACAATTTTTTAAACATTTATTTATTTTTTGAGAGACAGAGAAGGACAGAACATGAGCAGGGCAGGGGCAGAGAGAGAGAGAGAGAGAGGGAATCACAGAAGCAGAAGCAGGCTCCAGGCTCTGGGCTATCAGCACAGAGCCTGAGGTGACGCTAGAACTCACCAGCCGTGAGATCATGACCTGAGCTGAAGTCAGACGCTTAACCAATTGAGCCACCCAGGCGCCCTGTTATTTGTCTATTTTTAATTGGGTTATCTTCGTTATATGTGTGTTCTAGACACAAGCTCCTTATCAGATCTATAATTTGCAAATTCTCTCCCATTTTGGGTGTAGTCTTTTCACTTTCTTGATGGTATCACTTGAACCACAAAGTTTTAAATTTGACGATGTCCAGTTTATCTTTAATTGCTGCTGTTGTTACTCAAGCATTTGG